>NC_072394.2:60170000-61370000 GCF_028885625.2 Pongo pygmaeus
TTGGAGGTGGGGCCTGGTAGGAGGTGACTGGATCACGGGGGTAATTTCTTAGGAATGATTTAGCACCATCCCCTTGGTGCTGTCCTCATGAGTGGCAGTTCTCAAGGAATCTGGTTGTTCAGAAGAGTGCGGCACCTCCCCCTCTCTCGCTCCTTTCACCATGCGATGCGCCTACTCCGTCTTCACCTCCCTCCTTGATTGTAAGTTTCCTGAGGCCTCCCCAGAAGCCAGGCAGATACCAACATCATTCTTCCTGTACAGCCTGTGGAACTATGAGTCAGTTAAAACTCTTCTTTATAAATTACCCAGTTTCAGGTATTTCTTTATAGCAATGTGAGAAAAGACTAATACAACATAAAATTTACCATTTTAGCTATTTTTAAATGTATGGTTCAGTGGAATGATTAGGTAGATTCACACTGTTGTGTGGCCATCACCACGACTGATTTCCAGAACTCTTTCTTCATCCCAAATAAACCCTGTGTCCATTAAACACTAACTCTCCATTCTCCCTCAGCCCTCAGTGCTTGGCAAACATCACTTTACCGTCTGTCTCTATGACTGACTATTGTAGATACCGCCTATAAGTAAGATCATATAATACTTATCCTTTTGTGACTAGCTGATTTCACTCAGCATAACGTCCTTAAGGTTCCCCCATGTTGTAGCATGTGTGAGGGTCTCCCTCCTTTTGAAGGCTACATAATATTCCACTGCATGTATATACCACATTTTGTTTACCCATTCACCCGTCCATGGAATTTGGGTTGTTTCCATCTTTGACTATTTTGAAAAATGCTGCTATGAACACAGATGTGCAAATACCTCTTTCAGACCCTGCTTTTAGTTCTTCTGGGTATACGGTATATCTGGAAGTGGGACTGGTGGGTCAGATACTAATTCTATTTCCATTTTTTTTTTTTTTGAGAAACTGCCATACTGCTTTCCCCAGTGGCTGCACCATTTAACATTCCCCCCAACAGTGCACAACAGTTCCAATTTCTCCACATTCTCTCCAGACAAAGAAGACGTTTTTAAAGACCAATGCTGACATATAACAAATACAGCAATTTTAAGTCATTTCATTTTATTGAATTATGTAAAACATCTTTAAATAACAGTAAAAAAATTTAAGAAACCATTGCACAAATTCAGTCACAATGATGGCATACTACAGCCCACAGAATTTAAATCTCATGTGAGTTGAGTTGAATTAATTTGCTGGTACAAAGAGAATATAATGCTCTTCCTGCTGGGAAATTATTTCCACATATTCACATTGTATAGGGCTTCTGAACTTGTGATATTTTCAATAAAAGGTCCATATCTTAAGAATTTGAATTTAGGGGTTATCAATGATCTTGAAATACAGGGGTGGAGACAGGTTTGCAGCAAAAGAAACTGCTCAACTAAGCAATGAAGAAAAATCTGGCTGTGTATACAGATAGAAATTAATTTCAAGTGTTAAAGAGGCATCTCTCATGCTGCTCGAGGGTGGAAAAATCTTGTCAACTGGCAAAAGAGAAATACTCACTAATCACTGGGCATTATGAAAAAGTACAAATTCCTTACAGGTACACATTTGCATTATCTGATTTTATGTTTCTTCTCACTCTGCCAATTATTTTAAAAATATAAAAAGAGTAGTTTTAGCAGAAAAAAGGGTTATGGAGTGAAATACTAATAAGCAATAATGGACTGTAACCAGGGCAATTTCATACCTGCCAAGGAGCGTAATTAAAAGAGAATACAAAAATCTAAAGGTGAACCTTGCTCCTATACCAAAGTAAAATAGATTTATTCCTTATTTTCTAGTCTAATCTAGTATTTCATTTCCTACTCAGTTTTCCTTTTTATAAGATTAAAACATTTTTTGGTTGAATTTAGAACTAATTAAAAGCATTATGGTAGCTTTAAATTTTGTAGAAAATTCATTTGTATAAAAATATTTGTCTTTAATGTTTAAAACCATATATTATTAGAAATATCATGGGTGTATATAATGCAACATAAAAATTTCCAGCTTTGACTGTGGAAGCACTAGCTGGTCTAGACTATTTTGAAATATCCAAAAATCACTACTCACTCATCGTGGGCCACCTTGCCAATATCAAGTGAATGAATTCATAGGTTTGAGGTGTTACCCTCTCATTCAAGGTTTAAAACTTTTATAAAATACCTGCAACGTTTCTTTGAAATATCCAGCTACAAACAGGAGAACAATTCTAGACACTACCTCAAACTTGTGTCATCCATTGTCATGAACTTGTTTCCAAGAAAATGCTAAAAATTTCTAACTTGCTTTAGGAATTAGGGGCAGTGAACATGCAACCTTACTCTCTCTCACTTATCCATCGTGTTGAGGAGCATTTCACGCCTTAAATGCTAAAAAATTCTGACTTGCTTTAGGAATTGGGGGCAGTGAACATGCAACCTGAATCCCTCTCACTTATACATCATGTTGAGGAGCATTTCACAGGTCACGCCTTCATCCACTTCCTCTTTGACTCTGGCTGTGGTTTCTCCGCAGGCGACAGGAAACATCTCTCCTGGGAACTGTTCTCCCTTCGTGGTGGAAGCCTCCTCAGCAGCAGCTTCTTGAGAAAAAGTCCAGGATGAGCAAATTTATCAGAAAGCCAAGGAATTGGAATTTATAAACTGTGCAAATATATTTTGGAAACCATCACTTAAATTTGAACACGGCAGCAAGCATGTTAGAAAACAATCTAATCGATACGATGGCACTCTCCCGATCTCAACTACTGCCTTAAGTCAGGGCTTCTCAGCCTCAGCGCTCCAGACGTTCGGGGCCAGAGAGCTGTCTGCTGGGGGCAGGGCGCTGTTCTGGGCACTGTAGGATGTTAGCAGCGACCCTGGCCTCTACCACTAGATGCCAGCAGCACCCTCCTCTCCAGCTGCAAAAACCATAAAAATGTCTCCAGACATTGCCAGTGTCCCCTGAAGGTGACAAGGGGGGGACACAGTCATTCCCAGTTGGCATCAGCTGCTGTAGGTGAATGTGGATCTTACAGATTTATATTGAGGTGGATCTTAGACATTTATATCGTGGCTGAGCTGCTCACCTAAGTCTTCTCTCAGTACCCATGTAATGATGCTGCCTACATGAAGAAAGCCAGCTGCCTCCAGGACATTTGTCCCTTTGGCCAATTGACATATACTGAGTACTGATTCTGGGTTGCGCGTTCTGCTAGGGATGCTGGGGCCAACGCCAGGCGTGTATCCATAACCTACCCCCCCTCCAGCAGCTCAGGAGCCAGTATGCACAACTTAGTGGGTTTAAAACAGACCACTGTGAGCTGACCCATATTCAACCCTCTACTGTCCCCAACCTTTTCAGTACCAGGGAATACTCTTGTGGAAGACAATTTTTCCATGGACTGGTTGGGGTGAGGGGGTTGGTTTTGGGATGGTTAAAGCACATTACATTTACTATGTACTTTATTTTTATTATTATATTGTGATATATAATGAAATAATTATACAACTCACCGTAACGTAGAATCAGTGGGAGCCCTGAGTTTGTTTTCCTGCAACTAGACAGTCCCATCTGGGGGTGATGGGAGACAGTGACAGATCGTCGGGCATTAGATTCTCGTAAGGAGTGTGCAGCCTAGATCCCTTGCACGTGCAGTTCACAACAGGGTTCACACTCATGAGAATCTAATGCTGCCGCTGATCTGACAGGAGGCGGAGCTCAGGCGGTGATGCACGCGATGGGGAGCGGCTGTAAATACAAAGCTTCACTCCCTCACCCACTGCTCACCTCCTGCTGTGAGGCCCAGTTCCTAACAGCCCACAGGTCCACGGGCTGGGGGTTGGGGAGCCCTGCTTTACTAATTTTCCAAATTGCTTCCCCAAACATCCACAGAGCGCCACACTGAAGAACACGACTGCCTCATGTTAGTTCTAACTTGTCTGAGGATATTTTTGTCCATGCTTCCTTGAAGTATTTTTTTTTTTTTTTTTTGGGTGGATGGAGGGAGACAAGACCCAGTTCTTAGATATGAAAAGAAACACAGAGATCCACAAAACTGGTGCCATCAGGGCAGGCACAGGGGCTCATGCCTGTAATCCCAGCGCTTTGGGAGGCCGAAGTGGGCAGATCACTTGAGGTCAGGAGTTTGAGACATTGTAAAATCCCGTCTCTACTAAAAATAATAGAACAATTAGCCAGGCGTGGTGGCGGGCATCTGTAATCCCAGCTCCTTGGGAGACTGAGGCATGAGAATCACTTGAACCCAGGAGGCAGAGGTTGCAGTGAGCTGAGATCACACCTGGGCTATAAGGTGAAACTCTGTCTTAAAAAAACAAAAACAAAAACTGGTGCCATCAGATAGTCACCCGTTGAGATCTATCAATGAACTGGAGAGGTGCTGCGTGCTGGTGTACCGGCAGAGCAGACACAGAAGTGAGACAATTGTCTGGATAACACAGGCTACAAAGACCCTGAAATGCAGATTAAGTCATATTTTTTGCCAGGTTATTTGCCTTAATTCACACTTGCTTTGGATATGACTGCTGACCATCAAAAATATGAAAAAAGTTTGTATATGTACAATTCCTGTCATCAGTTTTTAAGCCTATAAGAACCTTCTCAACTCTTCTCCACAGCAAAAATGTCACCGACTGAGGGTGACATGTTCAAAATTCACCCCAAATCATTTGGTCTTCTGGAGGTTTAAGAGATAATTAACAACAACAAAAAACCAAAAACCAAACCAAAACAAAACAAAAACAAAACCAAACCACTATATTTAGGTGTCAAGATGTGGAGAATTGCACAAGTGCCCTTTAGGTGCGGAATCAGCCGGGAAGTCATGTTTTTCCAGGGACCCTTTAGGATCTGACTTAAACTCAGAGCTGAGGCGGCCAGTAGCCCGGCCTTGGGTTCCTACATTGCGGGCTGACGAACTGTGGGTCAAATTTCACCGGTCTGTCTTCTCCAATAAAGGACTGTGCTTATTATTCACTTGTTTAGTCAACAAGTGGTGACTTAACGAGCAATGCTAAGGCCAGGCCTAGTGCCAGGAACTGGGGATGGACCCGATGGGCCAGGCCCGCCTTGGAGGAGCCTGTAGTGCGCTGCATGTGGGAATCCGGCACTTATTAAAGAACCAAATAAGCGTGAAGTGCACTGGAGGGCAGCACAGGACCAGGTGGGTGGTCGTGCGAAGTGCTTTTATTTTTCTGAAGACACGGAGCATGTTTAAGGCTGATAGGAAAGAGCAGGCCAGGAGGGGTGAGTTGGCTGAGGAGGGCGGGTGGGGGACATAAAGCTGCTGATCTGGGGGGTGGGTTCCAGATTCAGAGTCAGAAGGGACCTTAGATGGGAGGGGTGGCTCCTCCAGCCCCTTCCTCCATTAAAAAATGTGAAAAATGATATTTTACAACATCACTGGTATAAAGGAATCCAGATGGAATCCAGGCTGCATTCATTGCTTGAGACCCATCAGTGAGACACTGGTTTTTCTTCTGATCTGCCCCTATGAGCACTGTGGACAGCCCTGTGCCCTGCGGGGCCGGATGGAGAAGCCCCAGGAGCTGGCGGAGGATGGAGGGAACTCCAGCTGGGAGTGAGACAACACAGGAATGCCGGGGCAGCGGGCGGCAGAGCCCATCTGCTGGTGCAGAGTCAGCGAGGCCTCCACCCAGAGGGAGGGAGGCAGGGGCTGGGAGTTTGGGATGAAGGTGCTCACTGGAAATCAGTGGAAAAGTTATTGGTGCTGAGGTTCAGAATGAGGGCTCTGGGCACCTGGGCAGACTCGTCCCCACCCTGCGATGGAGCTCTCTCCCTGCCAGATGGATGACAGGGCCCCCTCCAGAGGCCTGTGGTCATGATAAGAAGGGACTTGCATGAGCTCAGTGGTAATTGCTGATGCCTGGAGGAGAAAGGAGGGTGCTCTGTGCATGGGCAGCATGTACAATTCTGGAGAGTTCCGACTGAGCTGAGCGATGGGGCATTGCCTGGGACCCCTCAGTCTCACTAGCTCGCTGCCAGGCAGGGCCTGGCTGTGTGACGCAGCATGGGAAAGGCAGGCCAGGGGCACACCCAGGCTTAGGGCTTTGCCAGATGGTGAGACACAGAGAAAGAGTGGGGGAGTGCTGCCTGTGGACAGAGCGACTGGAACCAGGGACCCAGAACTGACTCCACACAGAGGGAGTGGGAAGGACTGCAGGATGCCCGCTTCTACTTGAGTTTCAGATACATGATGAACATTTTTTTTTAGTATAAGTATATCCCAAATAGTGCACAGGACACATTTAAACAATGATTCACTGTGTATCTGAAATTCAGATTGAGCTGGGCATCCTCTATCTGATCTGGTAACTCTTGAGGAAAGGCAGGTGGAGGGCGACCGTCATCTGTGGGAACATTCACAAGGCAGGGACTGAGTCTGCAATCAGAACGTGGGGTATTTGCTTGTGCCGTAAAAGGCTGGACGGTTTCCAGTCATCTACGGTTCTGAGATTCTCAGAGGAAAGGAATGGAGAAGGTGAACAGTGCAGGTGTTCGCCTGTGCAGGTGTCAGGTCGGCCCCTCTTACAGCAGAGCCATTCACAGGACACACAGGACGGGGCCCAGCTTCGGCCAATCTGGGAACTCACTTCAGCTCCCAGAGGCCAGAGGACGAAGACTGTGATGGCTGCAGGGGCTGAATGATGACCCCTAAAAGGATATGTCCATATCCTAAGCTCCATAGCTGACCTCCTTTTTTCAAAAGAAATCCTGAATCCTAAATGACAAATGTCTTTGTAAGAGGCAGACGAGAAGGCCCAGACACAGAAGAGAGGAGAGAGCTAGGAAAAGACAGAGGCAGAGACTGGAGAATGTGGCCACAAACTGAGCAATGGTGGAGCCACCAGAGCTGCAAGAGGCTAGGAGGCACCCTCCCCTAGGTCCGCAGAGGGAGGGTGGCCCTCCCCACACCTGGATTGAGGATTTCTGGCCTCTAGAGCTATTTGAAAATCAACTTCTGTTGTCCCAAGCCACCCAGCTTGTGGTCATCTATTGCAACAGCCCAGGACAGTCCCTGTAGCTGCAGGCGACAGTCCAATGCGATGGAAGAGGGCTCCTGGGGGTGGGGACCACACGTGGACCTGCGTGGGGCTCTCACACTGACTTTCTCACGCTATGCCCATTGCCATTCTGAGAGATCTGGCACCAGCCACCTCGCAGGACCGACTGGTGGACAAATAGGGGCTCTAGACACATCCCCTGGACAGTAACACTCGGCACCCAGGATAGTCACAACCAGAAAATCACTGAGGCGGTAAAAACAAATCTGCATAAAATCAGTACCATCTCCATTCGCGGCTTCCTTCCATCCCTTCGCAGCTTCCTTCTGACCCTTCGTGGCTTCCTTCAGGATGGTCTGCTTCCTCTTTCTTGTTCTTCTTTCTTTTCCTGAAGCAGCCGACTTTGCTTCCCCTGATCCACACTTCTCCGAATGTCTGTGCAGGTTACTCTGTCGGAGAATTGACACAGAACACACAAGGCGAGTGAGACGGGGCAGGGACCCCTCTCAGGGGCCTGTGGGGACCCCAAGCATGGAAAGAAAGGAAAATCCTGAGTTCTTTCGAGGGAAATTCCACGCACCTCACTAGCCCTAAGAAGTAAATAAGCAACTTGATAAGCAAGAAGGTAATACGAGGCCAGGCACTGTGACTCACATATGTAATCCCAGTACTTTAGGAGGCGCAAGAGGGAGGGTTGCTTGAGCCCAGGAGTTTGAGACCAGCCTGGGCAACAACAGTGAGACCCTATCTCTACAAAAGATAAAACATAAAAAAATTGCCAGCTGTGGTGGCATGTGCCCTGAGATCCCAGCTACTCATGAGGCTGAGGTGGGAGGATCGCTTTAGCCCAGGAGGTCAAGGCTGCAGTGAGCTGACTGCACCACTGTACTCCAGCCTGAGTGATAGAAAAAAAAAAAAAAAAAAGAAAGAAAGAAAAGAAAAGGTGATAGGAACCTAAAACAATAGCCAAGGAAGCTACACTCAGGATGTTTGGGGCACTTGCCCAGGCTGGAGTGCAGTGGCGCCATCTCGGCTCACTGCAAGCTCCGCCTCCTG
This sequence comes from Pongo pygmaeus, assembly GCF_028885625.2. Classification (NCBI taxonomy): domain Eukaryota; kingdom Metazoa; phylum Chordata; class Mammalia; order Primates; family Hominidae; genus Pongo; species Pongo pygmaeus. The sequence goes on from NC_072394.2 coordinate 60,178,095, forward strand.
GGTTCACGCCATTCTCCTGCCTCAGCCTCCCAAGTAGCTGGGACTACAGGCACCCGTCACCACGCCCGGCTGATTTTTTATATTTTTAGTAGAGACGGGGTTTCACCGTGTTAGCCAGGATGGTCTCGATCTCCTGACCTCGTGATCTGCCCACCTCGGCCTCCCAAAGTGCTGGGATTACAGGCATGAGCCACTGCACCCGCCCCCCCACCTTTTTTTTTTTTTTTGAGATGGGAGTCTCGCTCTGTCACCCAGGCTGGAGTGCAGTGGCATGGTGTCAGCTCACTGCAACCTCTACTTCCCAGGTTCAAGCGATTCTCCTGCCTTAGCCTCCCAAGTAGGTGGGACTACAGGTGAGTGCCACCACACCCAGCTAATTTTTGTATTTTTAGTAGAGACAGCGTTCCAGCATGCTGGCCAGGCTGGACTCAAACTCCTGACCTCAAGTGATCCACCTGCCTTGGCCTCCCAAAGTGCTGAGATTACAGGTGTGAACCACCGCACTTGCCAAGGTAACATCCTAACATCCGTCCCTGAGTTGTTTTTTAGAAACCTGGCTCTTTACCAAACAGGTCCACCGGCAGGGAGACCTAAGATAAGGGCGACCTGGGGGCTGAAATTTGACCACTGCTAAATTTGTTCTAATTTTGTCCTTAATTTCCTCCTGAGAGGGCTAGAGGAGGTCATGTCCCATGAACCAGAGCTAATACTCTTTTCTCAAAATTTTAAACAAAACTTCTCTTCCTTAACCAATTGCAAACCAGAGTCTCTGAATCTACCTACAACCTGTAAGCCCTTGCTGCAAGATATCCTGCCCTTTTAGGGCAAGGTATCCTCCATGCGCTGATTTATAATTTTGTCTGTAGCTTCTGCTTCCTTGGCACCCTGCAAATAAACTCCTGCTGCAAACTGCGGTGTGGATATCTGGTCTTACTGCACCAGGCAAGCAGACCCCAGTTTGGTTCTATAACAAGAGTCGGCTTCCCCAAAGGCACTGAAAAATGCACAGTTAAAGAGATGGGCTTTGGGAAAACTGTGGGTAGCATGGACCTTTGATAATCTTGTGCAAAAATGATGACTTTTTAAAGGTGACCCTTTCTGTTGTGCTTAGGTCTAGCCAAAAGCTAGCTTGGTTTAAGTATTTTTTTAATAATAGAAATCAATGAGAAGACAAAATTTATTTTTCTAGAATGTTTCTACTCTCTAAAGTGAAGACTGATGTTGAACCAAAAATTCAATACATCGGTCAATTTTATAACCATCAACTACATACCATAAAGATTTTACTTTTCTGTTAGCTTCTCTCTTGAAGCTACTGAGCAGAGGTCACGGGTGACAGTTATGAAACTGTATACAACATATTCTCATCTAACGAACACTTAGGATAATCTTAAGTTAGAAAATTTTCACTTTTTGTCAAAGATTAGATAGTTGTAGATATGCAGCATTATTTCTGAGGGCTCTGTTCTATTTCATTGATCTATATCTCTGTTTTGGTACCAGTACCATGCTGTTTTGGTTACTGTAGCCTTGTAGTATAGTTTGAAGTCAGGTAGCATGATGCCTCCAGCTTTGTTCTTTTGGCTTAGGATTGACTTGGCGATGTGGGCTCTTTTTTGGTTCCATATGAACTTTAAAGTAGTTTTTTCCAATTCTGTGAAGAAAGTCATTGGTAGCTTGATGGGGATGGCATTGAATCTATAAATTACCTTGGGCAGTATGGCCATTTTCATGATATTGATTCTTCCTACCCATCAGCATGGAATGTTCTTCCATTTGTTTGTATCCTCTTTTATTTCATTGAGCAGTGGTTTGTAGTTCTCCTTGAAGAGGTCCTTCACGTCCCTTGTAAGCTGGATTCCTAGGTATTTTCTTCTCTTTGAAGCAATTGTGAATGGGAGTTCACTCATGATTTGGCTCTCTGTTTGTCTGTTATTGGTGTGTAAGAATGCTTGTGATTTTTGTACATTGATTTTGTATCCTGAGACTTTGCTGAAGTTGCTTATCAGCTTAAGGAGATTTTGGGCTGAGACAATGGGGTTTTCTAGTTATACGATCATGTCATCTGCAAACAGGGACAATTTGACTTCCTCTTTTCCTAATTGAATACCCTTTATTTCCTTCTCCTGCCTAATTGCCCTGGCCAGAACTTCCAACACTATGTTGAATAGGAGTGGTGAGAGAGGGCATCCCTGTCTTGTGCTGGGAAAACTGGCTAGCCATATGTAGAAAGCTGAAACTGGATCCCTTCCTTACACCTTATACAAAAATTAATTCAAGATGGATTAAAGGCTTAAACGTTAGACCTAAAACCATAAAAACCCTAGAAGAAAACCTAGGCATTACCATTCAGGACATAGGCATGGGCAAGGACTTCATGTCTAAAACACTAAAAGCAATGGCAACAAAAGCCAAAATTGACAAATGGGATCTAATTAAACTAAAGAGCTTCTGCACAGCAAAAGAAACTACCATCAGAGTGAACAGGCAACCTACAAAATGGCAGAAAATTTTCGCAACCTACTCATCTGACAAAGGGCTAATATCCAGAATCTACAATGAACTCAAACAAATTTACAAGAAAAAAACAAACAACCCCATCAAAAAGTGGGCAAAGGACATGAACAGACACTTCTCAAAAGAAGACATTTATGCAGCCAAAAAACACATGAAAAAATGCTCACCATCACTGGCCATCAGAGAAATGCAAATCAAAACCACAATGAGATACCATCTCACACCAGTTAGAATGGCAATCATTAAAAAGTCAGGAAACAACAGGTGCTGGAGAGGATGTGGAGAAATAGGAACACTTTTACACTGTTGGTGGGACTGTAAACTAGTTCAACCCTTGTGGAAGTCAGTGTGGCGATTCCTCAGGGATCTAGAACTAGAAATACCATTTGACCCAGCCATCCCATTACTAGGTATATACCCAAAGGACTATAAATCATGCTGCTATAAAGACACATGCACACGTATGTTTATTGCTGCATTATTCACAATAGCAAAGACTTGGAACCAACCCAAATGTCCAACAATGATAGACTGGATTAAGAAAATGTGGCACATATACACCATGGAATACTATGCAGCCATAAAAAATGATGAGTTCATGTCCTTTGTAGGGACATGGATGAAATTGGAAATCATCATTCTCAGTAAACTATCGCAAGAACAAAAAACCAAACACCGCATGTTCTCACTCATAGATGGGAATTGAACAATGAGAACACATGGACACAGAAAGGGGAACATCACACTCTGGGGACTGTTGTCGGGTGGGGGGAGGGGGGAGGGATAGCATTAGGAGATATACCTAATGCTAAACGACGAGTTAATGGGTGCAGCACACCAGCATGGCACATGTGTACATATGTAACAAACCTGCACGTTGTGCACATGTACCCTAAAACTTAAAGTATAATAATAATAAAATTAAATTAAAAAAAAAAAGAAAATTTTCACTTTTTGAAAAGGTCCTAGGCAAAAGTAAAAAACTGGTAACAGGTGTTGAAATTTGCAAATTATACGAAACATCCCGCCTGATTTCCATTTTGACTTTCCCACTGTGCTTAACAGGACTATCTGCGTTTATGATGGGAGGAGGAAGAATTTACACATAATGGAGGTGATGTAACAGGTTGTTTAAGCTTCTTCCATTTTATGCTTAGACACTGGGGTTGGCAAACGACAACCAGTGGGTCAAATCTGGCTGCCAACTGTTTGTGAAAGCAAGTTTTACTGGAACGCAGCCACGTCTATTCATTTACACACTGCATCCACAGCTGCTTCCATGACACAAGGGCAGACTCAAGAAGTCGTGGCAGAAACGGATTTGCGTTGCCCTGGTGATTAATGACGCTGTGCTTACTGGCCACCTGTATGTCTTTTTTGGAGAAAGGTCTATTTAGATACCTTAACTGTTTTTTGTTTTGTTTTTTTTCCTGAGACAGTCTCGCTCTGTTGCCCAGGCTGGACTGCAGTGGCACAATCTCAGCTCACTGCAACCTCACCTCCTGGGTTCAAGCAATTCTCCTGCCTCAGCCTCCTGAGTAGCTAGGATTACAGGCATGTGCCACCACGCCTGGCTAATTTTTGTATTTGTAGTAGAGATGGGGTTTCACCATTTTGGCCAGGCTGGTCTCGAACTCCTGACCTTGTGATCCACCTGCCTCTGCCTCCCAAAGTGCTGGGATTACAGGTGTGAACCACCGTGCCTGGCCTAGATACTTTACCTGTTTTTCATTGGGTATCTGTCTATTTACTGAGTTATAAGAGTTCTTTTTATATTTTAGACACAAGTCCAAATATGCTTTCTTGAATAGGAATTTCAAAAATTTTATGTTCTGAGGGACTGCATGAGGTGGACTTGTTCTTTTCTCTACATTTTTATTTCTTGCACCAAAGAGCAGTTTTTTCTCTTTAGAATTCTACTCGTTAACTCTTTACAATTTTTGCATGAGCAATGGTGTTTTGGGAGCACTGCCACAGCTTTTATTTGAAATTTTAAACTAATAGGGTTGACATTCCAGAACTATCCCACTATGCTACTCAGAAAAACACAACTACACTACTGTTTTAAGAAGAAATATTTTTAAAAAATCGTCAACTTCATGAAATCCAACTTTTATAAAACTTTTATAAAGTTAGGCTGAAGCCTACATGGTCCAAGGATCTAGCTAGCCATGTGCAGTGGTTTTTAAATGTCCTGAAGTTATTTGATGCTGTTCCTTTCAAAAGAAACTTCATTCCCCACTCCTTGAGTGTGGGTGGGACTTCATGGTTCATTTCTTGTGACTAGAAGTAATGTGCCACTTTTTTTTTTTTTTTTTTTTTTTGAGACAGAGTCTTGCTCTGTCGCCCAGGCTGGAGGCCAGTGGCGCGATCTCAGCTCACTGCAACCTCTGTCTCCTGGGCTCAAATGATCCTCCCATCCCAACCACCCAAGTAGCTGGGATTACAAGCGTGCACTACCACGCCTAGCTAGTTTTTTTTTTTTTTTTTTTTTAAAGTAGAGACAGGGTTTCACCATGTTGGCCAGGCTGGTCTCGAGCTCCTGGCCTCAAATTATCCACCTGCCTTGGCCTCCCAAAGTACTGGGATTACAGGTGTGAGCCCCCACACCTGGCTGTTGTGCCACTTTTAAGACTAGACTGCAAAAGGCACCGTGGCTTCCTACTTGCACTCTCTCCCTTGCTCTGAGTCAGGAGGACACTCAAGCAACCCTGCAGAGAGGTCCCTGTGGCAAGGAACTGAGGCTGGTGCCAGCAGTTGTGTGGCGGAGCTGTCCTGTAAGTGGATCCTCTGGCCCCAGTCCAGCCTTTGGATGATGCAGCCCTAGCAGACATCCTGACTGCAGCCTCAGGAGTGACCCTGAGCCAGGACCACCCAGTTCAGCCACTTCCGAGTTCCCAACCCAGAGAATCTGTCAGGTGATAAATGTTTGTGGTTTTAAGCCACTCCATTTTGAGGTAATCTGTCATGGAGAAATAGATAACTAATACAACACTTAAAAGAATAAAACCACAAATGTATTGCTTAGTCCAGTACCAACAGCACTATTCTTTTTTTTTATTAAAAAAGTTATTTTAGAGACAGGGTCTCACTGTGTCTTTGAGGCCAGAGTGCAGTGGTGCGATCGTGACTTACTGTAGCCTCCAACTCCTGGGCTCAAGTGGTCCTCCTGTCTCAGCCTCCTGAGCAGCTAGGCCTACAGGGGTGCACCACCACAACCAGCTAATTTTTTTTGAAGGGATGGGGGTCTCCTATGTTGCCCAGGCTGATCTCAAACTCCTGGCCTCAAGTAATCCTCCTGCCTTGGCCTCTCAAGTAGCTGGGATTATAGACACCAATAACATTATTCTAGGGACATCTGAAAAAATGTGTGAAAACTGCATTCTCTCTGTCAAGTAGCCTAAATCTAGTTCACTGTTTGAAAATATTACACTAAAAGCTGGGGTTCTTTGGGGAGTCTGATAACTCTCTATTGTAACATTTTGTGTGTTGGATTGTCCTTTTTTTTTTTAGGGGATGAGGAGACCACACTTTCATAGGATTCTTCAAGAATTTTGTGATTTTAAAAAACTAATAACCACTTTCCTAAGGCATGACAGATGCTCCTGAAGTCCTGGCAGGTTTCTATAATCGGGTTTAAACTCTTCTGGTGTGACACTGTCCTCCTGAGATAGAGGGATCTTTCCATGGGGGATTTACTGTGACTTAAGTAAGCTTACCCAGCGGGAAAAGCCTTTGCCACACTTGGAGCATTTGTAAACAGTCGGGATGAAATTTGCATCGTGGTATTTCCTGAAGTGAGCGTTTAGAAGTTGCTTCTGTCGGAAACACTTATTGCAAGAAAGGCAGGTGAATGGTTTCTCTCCAGTGTGGGTACGAATGTGAGCCGTCATATGACGTTCCTAAGAGGGAAGGGGAAGAAAGCAGCTTGTCTAGTTCAAAGGGTTTTCTTGATATTAGACATTGTTTATCGTACAATACCTTTTATTTCCCTCCCCAAAGATGAGGCCACTATTAAGCAGAATTACTGCAAACACATTCTGAACAAGGCAGCATTCACTCTCAGTAAGTGGCCGCCTAGGAAACAAACTCGTATGCAGCAGCAGCAAGTGACAAAGGTCTTGCAGTGGATTCCTTGCTGGCTCTCCCGTCCTGTTGGGATGTGGGAGTACACACTGCAGGGTGTGAAAGGATGGTCCTTTGTCCCCTCATTACTGGGAGTCCTCCTTCTATACCACTATTTACAATTACCTGAATTTACAAAGGGCAAACAGAACCTGCAAACTTAAAAATCAAATGTCAGAGTTTAAATTCAGCAGACCTTTGGGGTTGCAAGTACATTAAGTATCAACATTTTTCCATTTACTTCCCAATAGTATCGTAACAGATCTTAATACCGACTTTTTTTTTTTGAGACAGGGTCTCACTCTGTCACCCAGGCTGGAGTACAATGGAACAATCATAGCTCACTGCAATCTCAAACTCCTGGGCCCAAGGGATCCTCCTGCCTCAGCCTCCTGAGTAGCTGGGACTGTGGACGCATGCCACTATGCTTGGCTCAGTTTGTATTTTTTGTAGAGACAGGGTCTCATTACGTTGCCCAGGCTGGTCTCAAACTCCTAGCCTCAAGCAATTCTCCTGCCTTAGCCTCCCAAAGTGCTGGGATTATAGGTGTGAGCCACTGTACCTGGCCTAAATAGAGATTTTATCTTAGACAGGAGAAAATAATTTGGGAAATCCGGACAAAAATATGTATGAAGTCAAGCAAAATACACATTTTGTTTTATTTAAAATGTGATGATTATTTGGATTAAATATATATTCGGCCATTTCTGCATTACTGTCAGTGGCCTAACTGATGGTCTTTCTTCTAATCTTTCTCGCACCCAATTCACTAAACACCTTCTTCCACGCACAGCTTTCACCTCATCACCCTCCTTTGGGACAGCATCTCTGGCTCTCACTGCTGGGAGCCTGACTCTCCAGGACCGTGGCAGCCAGGAGCACCCAGAAGTGCTCCAAGCCTCTGCCCATAGCCATGGCCTGCCTGGCTGCTCTCTGCTCCCACATACCCACTGTATGCCTGCTCCAGGGCCCCCTCATCCTTTCCAAGTCCTATCCATCTTTCAGGAAGCCCTCCTAGTTCATTTGAATAAATATGAGCCTGGGGCCTCAGAATATTCTTTGTTCAAAATCTACCAGAAAAACTCCTTTTCCTTTATTCAAAGCATTTACAGTTTACAGCCCACACTTCAAAACACAGTAAGCACTGATTTTCACCTTTGGTAACCAATAGCATGCAATGCTTCAGAGCAGCGGTTTGGTTTTCAAACTTCTACTCTGAGGGCCTTTTATACTTTAAAAAATTACTGTCGCCTCTGAAAAGCTTTTATTTATACAGGTGGCATGTATTACTATTTACTTTCTTAGAAAGCAAACCTAAGGAATTCTTAAGTATTTTTTAAAATAAAACAATTTATTAACTCGTTTAAAAATAACAACCAACTACATATTATTTCTGTAAAATTATCTATTTTTCAAAACAAAACCTAATGTCTGTCCTAATAGATAAGGTTTCCAGTTAAAATACAGGCTGCAACTACTTGTATATAAAACTGTTCACTGTTGTCTGAAATTCAAATGTCACTAAGTGTGCTGTATTTTTATTTGCTAAGTCTGACAACTCTATTAAAAGCATTCAGGGCCAGGCGCGGTGGCTCACGCCTATAATCCCAGCACTCTGGGAGGCCGAGGCGGGCAGATCACGAGGTCAGGAGATCGAGACCATCCTGGCTAATATGGTGAAACCCCGTCTCTATTAAAAATACAAAAAATAAGCCAGGCATGGTGGCGGCTGCCTGTAGTCCCAGCTACTCGGGAGGCTGAGGCAGGAGAATGGCGTAAACCTGGGAGGCGGAGTTTGCAGTGATCGCGCCACTGCACTCTAGCCTGGGCGACAGAGTGAGACTCTGTCTAAAAAAAATAAAAATAAAATAAAAAAGAATTCAGATGGATTCGTATCTCTGCTCTTCCCTCAGTCCACTGGAGCATGTTAAGTGATAAAGACAATTTGGTCTCACAGACATGTACTTTGAAAAGAGAGCAACATTTTACTAGCTCTTCCAAATAATTGTGGGCATTCTTCTCCACTATTACCCTAAAACTCAGTTAGTAGTAACTTCTTTTTTTAGGGTCTCACTCAGTTGTCCGTGCTGGAGTGCAGTGGTATGAACACAGCTTACTGCAGCCTCAACCTCCTGGGCTTAAGTGATCCTCCAAACTCAGCCTCCTGAGTAGCTGGGACAGATGTGCACCACCACACACAGCTAATTTTTGTATTTTTTTTGTAGAGACAGGGTCTCATTATGTTGCCCAGATTGGTCTTGAATTCCTGAGCTCAAGAGTTCTGTCCATCTCGGCCTCCCAAAGTGTTGGGACTATGGGTGTGAGCCGGTGTGTCTGGCCACGGTAATTTCTTACCCATGGGTTGCAAGGTGCAATCTGAAACCCTGCCAAGGAACTTGTTCTCCTCTGCAACGTTCAAACCTCTTGGTCTATCTTTTACTTTGAATGGATCTTTTATCTGTGTGTGAGTCTGTAACATCATGGATTGGTCATTTGGAAAATATTAGTTCACTGAGTTATGCAGATCTTCTAAATGCTGACATATTTCATTACACAATATAAAAATTGCTTCAAAAAAATCACTCCAATCCCTTTTTTTTTTTTTTTTTTTTTGCGATGGAGTTTTGCTCTGTCGCCCAGGCTGGAGTGCAGTGGCGCGATCTTGGCTCACTGCAACCTCCGCCTCCCGGGTTCAAGCAATTCTCCTGCTTCAGCCTCCTGAGTAGCTGGGACTACAGGCACGTGCCACCACGCCCAACTAATTTTTGTATTTTTTAGTAGAGACAGGGTTTCACCATATTGGCCAGGCTGGTCTCAAACTCCTGACCTCAAGTGATCCACATGCCTCGGCCTCCCAAAGTGCTGGGATTACAGGTGTGAGCCACCGCACTTGGCCTACATTGTCCATTTTTTTTTTTAAAAAAAGCCCACCAACGCCCAATGACTGAGTAAACGGAATTTATCTTGATCCTTTCTTAGGAAAATGACATTCACTGAGAAAGTGGCTACTTGAGCTGGAAATTCAAACAAGCCCCCAGGTGCTTTTCCTCCAAGCTTTGGAAGACAGTGGAGGTGAGTATGCCGGCTTCTCATCTCATCACAAAGATTATTAAAAGGAAAGTATTCTAGGTAAAGATTGAATAAAGTTAACAACTTTTAGTTCCTCTTCAAGGAAACTGTCATGTAAAACTGCCCTTTATTTTTGCTGCCAGTGTGTGAAGGTGAAGAATACCACAACGACCAGTTCCACTGGCTGTCACTGCCTTGATCCGGGCTAAGGACCACCACTACTTTGGCACCAAAAGTGCAAATGTCAATGTCTCAAAAGGGCAAATGACACCTTTCCATTATCATAACAAAGGCTTGGCTCTTGTGGGGCCCTAGTTGATCACAGGGAGCTCTGGGGGTACGTGAACATACTTTAAGAACTGTTGTTTTGAACAACTGGCTCACAGTTGCTTTCTGGTTATTCTGAATAGGCTACTCTATTAAAAGCATGACTTTTCTCAATATTTTCAAGGTGGTAGAGAATCTCACCCCAGCCCTCCATTCTTCCAAATTAAGTAAAGTACAATACCTGCTTGCAGGCATAACTGCAGTGTTTGCACTTGAACCTCTTCTCATTTTTATGAGTTTTCTGGTGCTGAATGAGGGCATAGCGTTCATGGAAGACAGCAGAACAGTAGCGGCATTTCAGTTCTGCAGTGCTGTAAGCATGCAAGTTGCGCATATGCACACCTAAAATGGTTACAGAACATTATATACTTCAAGAGTGTTGTTTTCTGTTAGCCTGCTTCCCCTCTCCTCTAAACCGGGGTTTCTCAGCCTTGGCGCTGGAACATGCTAGTTCCTTTCTGGGCAGGGCAGGGTGGGCTATCCTGTGCATTGCAGGATGTTAAGCAGCATTCCTGGTGTCTGTCTACCAGATGCCAGCAGCACCTCTTTTTCCCCAGTTGTGAAAGCCAAAATACCTCTAGATATCTATCACCACCTGTCTTCTGGGCGGTAAAATCATTCTCACCTGAGAACCACTGCTTTAAACGAACAGAATGCTGAAATATCATTTTAATACTCTTTCAATATGGAGTTAAATGTTATATAAGGTGTGTCACACTGGACCTAAAATGTTCATTTAACAAAGCACTTTGAGAACTATTATGGGGTAGGTGAATTTTAGGATGATGTTAAGGTGGTTTTATATAAAAAGATATAACATCTTTATTTTACCTTAAATAATCCACTCGTTGTTAGAAGTCAGTGCCCTGTTATTTCCTATGTTGAAATTAACCTGAGACACATGGTAAGGTCTGGCTGGGTTTGCTCATCTAAGTCTAAAGCATGATGGTCTTGTGATACTTGTGTAAGAAGCCAAATGACAATGGACAGCTGTGTGATGGAGCTATTCCACCTTACCCACAGTGACTCAGGCATTTAGAGAGCTTGATTTCTCATACAGTCACGGGAAGGAAGAATTAATGTGTTTATAGAGCATCTTATAGGGCTATGTGGAGTGTGTCACCCACTGGCATGAGATGGATATAAACCATGTTACTTTGCCATGGTGTCAAAGTCTAGCAACTGGCGAGACCTGTGCCCCACCAAGCCCCACTGGACTGTGTTTTGTGATGTGCTGGTATCTATGGCAACAATGACAGAATGGTCCAGATGAAAGATAAAAGTTAAGACTTTGTGGAATACCTTTCACCTTTCAGAAAGGTTTTCAAAAAAGTTCATCTCATCTCCAGAATTTCTTTGGGCAAAAGGGTCAATTTTTTTGTTTTGCTAACATATTTTGTGTATCACAGTGTCATATATTTTGGAAAGAGAAATAAGATCATGGAAAAGGGAGGCCCAGGAATCCTGAAACAAAGAAGAGGCTCGTTCACCCACGCTTCCCACACCCTCCCTCCCATTGCTCAACACTGGCTGGCTTCCCCACAGGCAGTATCAAATCCCAACTCCTAGGCCTGCTGTTCCAAGACCCTCTGGATTCCTTCTCCCACTCTGCAGGGTGTGACAGTTAAAAGGCTCACCATGGTAGATGCGGATTACATGTTACAGGCCCGCCTCCTTTCCCGAAGTGACTGTCTTAAGGGGAAAACTGTGTCTTTTGAACCTTCTGCTTCCAAAACTTCTTAGGCCCACAGCCAGGGTTTAACAAAAGCTTGCTGGGTGTCACAGATAGAGCACTGATAAATAGGAACCCGGAATCCAGCCACCTCCTAGCACCCTTGGTTCATATGACTCCCAGGCGGGTTACTCTATGTCTCTGATCCCCAGTGTCCTCATCTGAAAAATAGGCCCAATGTGGAATGAAGTAATACCCATCTGTGAAAGGTCTTATCATGTGCATACGGAACAGGCCTGGGCCTGGATTCTAAAAACATGCTATAAATTGCACTTATGAGATCCAGCCACCAGATGGTGCGACAGGACTTCTGGAAGAAAATTCGTCCCAGGGCCAAGTTCCCGAGGACTGGGCCTCCCAGTGTCAGGGCCAGCACTTTGCAGGTTTATAGGGTATCGCTCCAAAGAGCCAGCAAATGCTGTAGTAAAAGAAAGATCACTAAACCACTCACGTAGGTCGCTTTTCCGTGCAATGATGGTGGCACAATGGGGACACTGGTATTTGGGGACATTTTCGCCGTGTTTCTGCAGAATATGTATTTTCATGGTCCCGCTCTGGGTGAAGCGGGTGTGGCAGATGTGGCATTCATAAGGCTTCTCACCTGAGATGCAGACAACAAAGTGATTCCCCCTCCAGGCCCGATCCTTGCCAAAGGCCACCTGTGCTGAAAATGTTTCTTTTGCCCCAAGCCTCCTTTATCAACCCCCTTCTCACCGGACAACCCCCAATTAGTATGAGACTCCCAAATCAAGCCCAGACAGCTTATGTCAAGTACAGCTGTGTCCATGATGGACCAGAGGCATGACTTCCCCGCATCTGGTGGCTATGCAAGAGTTCACATCCATGGGGCTGTACGAAGAACCAAGAAGTACACATAAATGTATTCTTAACACAAGACATCAAGTACCTCTGTTACAAAACCAGCACACTTTATGTTTTGCCTTAAAGTTAAAGAATGAATTAAGGAGTTGACTTTTATTTATTTTTATTTACTTTTTCTTTGAGACAGGTTCTCACTCTGTCACCCAGGCTGGAGTGTAGTGGCACAATCCCGGCTCACTGCAGCCTCAACCTCCTGGGTTCAAGTGATTCTCCTGCTTCAGCCTCCCACGTAGCTGGGACCACAGGTGTGCGCCACCAGGCCCGGCTAATTTTTAAATTACTCGTAGAGACAGGGTCTCCCTATGTTGACCAGGTTGGTCTCAAACTCCTGGACTCAAGGGATCCTCCTGCCTCAGCCTCCCAAAGTGCTGGGATTACAGGTTTGAGCCACCATGCCTGGCCAGGAGTTGAGTTTTAAATACCTGAAAAATCTATGGAAGCAAATACTTCGTGTTTTACTCCACACAGTGGGGTTGTGGCACAGTATCTATGCAGACTCTCTTACTGCTAAATAAAGGTAAAGGTACAGATCAAGATTCTCGTATCATGAAGGCATGCAAAAATCCACTTTTACCTTTGAACTTTAATTGTGCCAATAAAAAGTAATTTTTTAAAGCTTGCTTTAAGAGTTAACACTGTAGGTATCAGGCCTTCAGCACCAGAGCCCTTACCTGAGTGCGTTCTCATGTGGCGTTTCAGCTTGTAGGTGTCTCTGCTGGCGTAGCTGCACTGGCAACACTGAAAGGGGCGCTCCCCAGTGTGGGATCGGACATGGCGCTTCAATTTACTTGCCTAATACATACATAAATGATGTTCGTTGCAATAGAAACTAAAAAATGGCAGTGTTCCGTTAATCAGCATTATAAAAGAGATTTAAATTAATCACATTTTAACATCAGAGCATCAGAGCATATTTCACTCACTGAAAAAACATGAAAAAGTCATCACTTTTGATCATCTGTTATGGGTGATTTTATTTCATTTGATGTGTGGGTGTATAAGCTCCTTTAGGGAAAATGAGCAGCAGCTCTGAGAGGCTTTCGCATTCACCTTCACTTTAAGCCTACCTGCCGAATGCCATACAAGATTTTGTTTTCATTTCTAAGGCAATATATGCTCAACAGTTACAAAATTTAGATTACACTGTAAAAGCACAAAGGCAAACATTTTTTTTCCTTGCATAAAGTGAAAATCTTGAAACTCTAGCTCTTGTCAGGTGTGGTGGCTCACGCCTGTAATCCCAGCACTTTGGGAGGCTGAGAGGGGTGGATCACCTGAGCTGAGGAGTTTGAGACCAGCCTGGGCAACATAGCAAAACCCTGTCTCTACCAAAAATTAAAAATGAGCTAGGCATGGTGGCACACGCCTGTGGTCCCAGCTACTCGAGAGGCTGAGGTGGCAGGACTGTTTGAGCCTGGGAGGCTGAGGCTGCAATGAGCCAAGATCACGCCACTGCACTCCAACCAGGGTAACAGAGTCAGACCATGTCTCAAAAAATAAAAATAAAAATAAAAATAAAAACGAAACCCTAGCTCTTTAATGGAGGAACATCTGTATGTGTCGCCTCATGGTCACAAGTCCTGCAGACTCCACCCTGGCTGGCCCCAGGGTAACAGTGTGAGTGGAGGAAGGCGTCCCTGGCTATTCAGCATTGGCGCCATGTGACAGCGGGTTCCTAAGAAGAATTAAGTTTTAAGTAGAAGAAATTAAATTCTAATTTGAATAATTATGTATCCCAGGCAATCAGTTAAATAGCAAACAACATAATACCTCCCATCTGAGCATTCACTGCCTGACTCGTTTATTGCCTTCCAGAACTATTCTTATTCTGTTTCGTGTACCACAGGCCCTTATCTACTGCTAGCAGGAAATGGGGCCATCAGCTACACGTGGACTACAGACATCAGGAAGCTGCATTAGTCCTGCTGGTGATCCAGGGATACCACACTCCATCTGCCTCCTCAGGAAGTGATGAGCGCACAGAAGCCTAAGGAACACTCGAGAACAAAAGAAGGCTTAGAATGGAAAACAATAGCCAAGCCAAAAAATTTCACTTAGATTTTCAGAAGAAAAGTAAATGCCTTCAAGTGTATTAGAAAGCAAAACAAAAGAATTTTAAAAACCGTATAGCATGAAAGTTTTGAGGAGGATAAGTGGTATGAATGAGCAAAGAAGGCCATTAAAAAAGACTCTGGATGACTCTTAAAGGTGGGATGGGAGGACAATAGGAGTTCAAATGCTTTTTTTTTTTTTTTTTTGAGACGGTGTTACTCTTGTCCAGACTGGAGCACGCGATTTCGACTCACTGCAACCTCTGCCTCCCAGGTTCAAGTGATTTTCCTGCCTCAGCCTCCTGAGTAGCTAGGACTACAGGCATGTGCCACCACACCTGGCTAATTTTTTGTATTTTTAGTAGAGACAGGGTTTCACCATGTTGGCCAGGCTGGTTTTGAACTCCTGACCTCAAGCAATACACTCACCTTGGCCTCCCAAAGTGCTGGGATTACAGGCGTGAGCCACCACACCTAGCCAATTCAAAAGCTTTTTTAAAAAAGGGGCACATCTGCACCACAGCTTTGATAAGTTCCTGCTGGCATTTTTGTCACGGGATGGGATGAGGGAACAAACAAGCATGGCAAGACTTGAGGAGAGTGCAAAAATGGGGGGCTATGGAAGCAGTAGAGACCCCTGTGCTGAGGCTACCTCCCACAGGCTGCGTGCAGACCGCTGGCACTGGGGGAGGGCCTCGTGGACCTAGGAAGTTTGTACTAAGCACTGGCAGGACACCAACAAAAAGTCCACTCCAGGCTTAGGATCCCCAGGTGACTCTGTTCCCTGAACCCTCCATTTTGCATTCTCATACTACAATCACAACCTTTAACTCAGATGAGAAATAATTTTTTAAAAAATAGTAACAGCAGAAAAAAGTTCTTGGAATCAAATTCTGACCCTAACCATGAAATTTCCCAATTTGTGAAACCCGGCTGCACTGTTACTATATTTAATCTTCAGCTGTTCCCTTTAACTTAGTTCCATTTGAGTGTACTGTTGACCGAGTCCCGACCAGGCTTAAAACCGGGCCTCAGCCTGTTTCCCAGCACACAGTGGGACCCTGACAATTAACTGGTGGAAACTGGTACGGACTAGTAAAAGCAGTGCTCTGCCTGTTTCACGTGAGTACCGCCAAACCTGTTAGAAGGTACAAATAAAGCAAATTAATTAAAATGACTATGGCACACCTGAAGTTTGAAAAGGGTGGTCTCTCTGTAATTAAGAACAGAAATGTCTATGCTTAAATCTTCAAGCAAGCTGCTTTGTATCTAATCAAGCTCAAAAATTTCAGCCAACATTGAGACTGGATCTGCATTCTACGTTAGAGCAAATACATTTTGATTTTGTGGCCCAGAGTACTAGATAAAATGCAGAACTTTTAAACAAATGTGGGACTTATTTCTTGACCACAGATAGTTTATTTGTAATTCGTACCTTTACATATTATTTTCACTAATTAGTAATCAAAGAAACAAAGAAATCCAATTTTCTACTTTAACTTCATAACAGAGAATGCATATTATTTCCTGCATAAATTTCATACGAATAATAAAAAGCCTGTTTGTAACAGATTCTACTGTTAGTTACACTTGGAGTAACTTGTACAGCAGCCTCTACTAAGATGCCATGAAGCTTCAAGTCCAAAAATGGCTTTACCTCCACACTGGCATACTTGCACATGGAACATTTAAAGGGTTTCTCATGAGTATGTTTATAGCGCCTGTGTCGGACGAGTTCTCCACTGGTGACAAATGCCATGTTGCAGTCGTTACACTTATA
This sequence comes from Pongo pygmaeus, assembly GCF_028885625.2. NCBI lineage: Eukaryota > Metazoa > Chordata > Mammalia > Primates > Hominidae > Pongo > Pongo pygmaeus. The sequence continues at coordinate 60,194,578 of NC_072394.2, forward strand.
GGGCCTGGTTCCTGTAAAATCACATAGTTCATACTTTCAAAACAAGACTTAACCAGAAACATTCCAAGGAATTCATAGTTTTTTAATTACACTCAGTCTCAAAAATGCTTTAAAAATTAAGAAGAGGCTCTTTAAACTATAAATACCATAGATACATGTGAGAAAAATCTTTGTAACAGTATTTTTAATGGAAATTCAAGAAAAAAAAGACAAAACTAAAGTATAAAATGTTACAGGATTCTACTGTAGAAACAGGTGGATTCACATTCTTAACATGAGCCTTAACACACATGATTCTGGAGAAACAGCCTTCCCAACAGTTTTACCTGTGTGGGTGTTAACGTGGTTCCGCAGCAGAGTGACTGTACGGAAGGTTTTCAGGCAGAGGTGACACAGGTGAGGCTTCTCATTGGCGTGAGTTTTCATATGACGATTAAAACTCGACATTCTAGAAGAGGTGAACATGCAGACATCACAGTGGAAGGTTCGTTTTGCTCCTATAGGCAGGAAATAGACAATTTATGTATTTGTCAGAGGTTCAAATTCCATTTAAACACTTGAAAGTAAATCAGCACATCGTCTTTTCAACTAATGTGGGAACTGAACAATAGCACATGCTATTTATATTCATAAGCTGATCGAAGCAATTCAGGACACCATGTTCCTGGATAACGAACAATGCATTTTCGCTGTTTCAAGATGGGCCGATGTCTGTTTCTGGGCACAGAGTGGACTAGGTACTCTGCTCATCCTTCTTGCTGAGAAAAAAAATGCTAGGGGGGAGATGCCTGAACATTTCAGAATGTCTTGTAGACCTAAGGAGAGATGAGAAAAGGCACACCGCCTACCTGAAGTGGGGCACCCAAGAAGAGATTCTCCTATAAAAATGTGGCCCTGCATCCTCTGGAGGGTGAACTAAAGATAACCTGCCCCATCTCTGCATCCTTCTCTCTAGCCAGGTGACTGCAAGAAAAACCATCTAGAATAGTGCCATCCAAAACCATAGCCACAAGTCATGTGTGACTCTTAAATTTGGACTTAAACTAATTAAAATTAAATATAAACATTTAGTTCCTCTGTTGTAAGCCACATTTCAACTGCCCAAAGGCCACATGGAGATAGTGGCCACCTACTGAACAGGGCAGATAAAGACCATTTCCATCAGCAAAGGAAGTTCTCTTGGATGATGCTGGTCTAGCACTGATGGAGAGCTGAAAAAATTTGCCCTAGGAAGATGGCTCCAAAGAGGGAAGGTGGCCCCAGTGAGCATGTCCTGGGTGGTTCTAACAGTAACCCTTGGGGGATCTGGTTTAAGACAGTTTTTGACCATCACTGCCTGGCAGAAATTAATATATACCATCCCTTGAAGAACCCACTTTCACCCCAGGCTTCAAGGGATTCCCATAGATAACAGTAAAAAGAACCAATCAGCTCACAGTGATAAATAAGATGCCAGTGCAAGGGCAGCGGAAACAAACAGAAGACTCAGACCTACAAAGACCTCAGATGTTGGAATCATCAAATACAGAATATAGCTGAGTTGTTATTCTCAAAATCCATCCCTCCATAAAAGCAATGAAAACAACTGGCAAAAAAATGTCACAAGCAACTTTTTCAGGACACTGGAAACTAATTGGAAGCTTCCAGCAACCAGGAGAAACAATTAAAAAAATCTAGCTGATTCTCACTAAAAAAGAGAGCTTGGTGGAATTCTAACTTATTCTGGGTTCCATTCTCTGCTCCCTAGCTCAGGAGTGGCCTTGAAAATAACAATCCAGGCTATATTAACAGACTGAAGAAAAAAACAACACACGATCATCTCAATAGATGCAGAAAAAGCATTTCATATAATCCAACACCGCTTTCTCGATAAAATACTCAACAAACTTGGAATAGGAGGTTTATGGGTTGAGTTGTGACCCTGCTGCAAAAATACGTGAAGTCCTCACGCCAGATACCTGTGAATGTGATCTTATGTGCAGAAAGGGTCTTTGCAGATGCCATCAAGTTAAGCTGAGGTCATACTGGATGAAGGTGGGTCATAAGCCAATATGACTGGTGTCCTTATAAGAAGAGGAAAAGAGATATAGAGACACACAGGAATAATTCCATGTGATAACAGAGGCAGAGATTGGAGTAATGCATCTGCAAGCCAATGAATGGCATGACTGCTGGCAATACCAGAAGCTAAGAGAGAGGCATGAAATATATTCTCCCCGACAGTCTCCCAAGAGAGCGCGGCTTTGCCAACACCTCCATTTCACACTCGTAGCTTCCACAACTGTGAGAGGTATGTTTCTGTTGTTTGAAGCCACTCAGTTTGTGGCGCTTTGTCATGGCATCCCTGCGAAGCTAACACAGTGCCAGTTAAAAATGGGCCAAAGATTTGAATAGCCATTTTTTCCAAAGAAGATACATAAGTGGCCAATGAACACATGAAGAGATACTCAACACCCTTAGTCATTAGAGAAATGGAAATCAAAACTACAACAAGATACCTCTTCACAGCTGCTAGGATGGCTATAATTAAACAACAACAACAAATGGAAAATAAGTGTTGGTGAGGATGTGGAGAAACTGGAAGTTACACACACTGCTGGTGCAAATTCAAACTGGTGCAGCTGCTATGGAAAATAGTGTGGTAGCTCCTCAAAAAATTAAACATAGAGTAACCACACCATCCAGCAATTCCACTCCTAAGTATATATGCAAAAGGATTGGAAACAGGTGCTTAAACAAAAAACTTGTACACAGATGGTCATAAGAGCACCATTCACACTTGCTGAAAGGCAGACACAACTGCAGTGTGCATTGATGAATGAATGGATAAATAAAATGTGCTATACCCATACAGGGATTATTACTTAGCCATTAAAAACAAATGAAGCGCTGACACACGCTACAATACCAACAAACCCTGCAAACATGATGCTAAGCTCAAGGAACTAGACACGAAAGGCACATGGTATACATATATGATTCAACTTCTGGAAAATGTGCAGAACAGGAAAATCTACGGAAACAAAAAGTAGATTAGCAGGAGCCAGGGGCTAGGGGGAACAGAGTAGGAAGTGACTGCCTAATCGGTACAGGCCTCTTATTGGGGTGATAAAAATATTCTGGAATTTAGACAGTGTGATGGGCCTACAAATTTGTGAATATATCAAAAACCTAAAAATGAGCTAGAAATTTTAAAACTTGAGGTGCAAAGCTCTTGATTTAAACATATGAGAAACTGTCATATACCAAAAGGCTGCAAACTCAACCACCTATGGAACGCAGAGGCAAGAAACCTAAGTGAAGGGCCCTGACCACATGTAAGAATGGGGTGGTGGTGGCAGTGTGTTTGGGTGGCATTCTCCTTTTCTAAACTGAGTCACCTTCCAATCCCAGGCACCTGATGCCAGGAGGAAGGAAAACTGTGCCAAATGTTGCCAGATATAATTTAAAAGAGCTAGAAATGGAAATTTTGGGGGTGAAATATGTTGATTTAAATAAGTGAGAAACTAATATTTTTAAAAAATAAGCCAAACAAATCATTTTCATAGGACAAATTCATTCTGTGGGCTGCTGGAATGCAATCTCAGTTTAATATGGCTTTAATATTGCTTCAGGGTCTTCCTAATCTAGACCCATCCACCTCTCTGAGCACCCACCCAGCTCTACAGACACAGTAGAGCTCTCCATCCTCACATACAAAGTAAATACTTCCAGAGCTACACGCCCAGACCACTTCCTAGTACTTGGAATCCTGATCCCCATCTTAATGGCTTCTTTGTCCTGGACTCACCTAAACATCACCTCCCTTAGAAGGCACCCTCTACAGCTTCCTGAAGGAGGAATCACTCCTCCTCTTGGCCCTGAAGCACACGAGGCCTCACCGTGACCTGTCCTGTAATGACTTGTCCCCCATATCCCTCTGGGGCTGCAAACTAGGCAGCAGAGACCAGGGCTTGGTCTTCTATGCTTACGTGCACAAGACTTTGCGGAAACATTTTTACTGTGCTTTCAAAACGTTTGTGTGTAAAGTGCAAAACCCGTCTGGATTTGATTCACAATACAGAACATTAGTTTAAAATTTCTCCCATTTCCTGATATTTTGAAAGTAAAAGTCAACTACTTAAAGCTTCAATTACCATCACCTGCCCATAAAGAAAAACAGCAGCCCAGTGTTATGGAGTGTATTCTATGAGATGAACTGGCCTACCCTTTGTCTTTCTTTGATTTTTTGTAGATTTGGCCTTTTCAGCATCTGCTTGACCAGCTGTAGGTTGATCCTCTTGTTCTTCCACATTTAAATTTGAAATTGTGAGAACAATTTCGTCACTTCTTTCATCTCCTGACATTGTTTCCACAAAAAAGAGCTGCTCCTTTGTTCTTTCAGCCAATAACTGGTTCTTCTCCTGCCCTTCCTGGAGCTAATAAACAACAACAAATATTCAAACAAATATGATACTATTAATTTCAACATTAGATTTTTGCCTGGATGAACCACAGAATACAAAAAGAAAAGCAAAAGTTGAAGATTATGCATCACAATGTTAATTATTTCGCATCAGGGTTGTGGCAGTGAAACTTAACACTTTTTTTTAAAACATAATGCACTTTACACTATTCCAATTAGCACAACTTTTAAAACTCTTTTTAAAAAAAGAACCTAAGAACTCTCAAGATTTTCCTGGGAAGTATTTTTACGGTCTTTAATTTACAACTGCAAAATACCTTGTCCAGACATAATACTGCATAAAAGCCGACTTGCATTTTTTCTTTCTCATGTAAGGGGTCGTTTATTAAAACCAGCTGTACCTTAATCAGTCCAGCACTTTCAGCCAGGCTCACCGCTAACTTACTGTCTTCACTGGCCACCATCACATTCTCCTCTAGAGCGTGGAACTGCAACACCTCCACCTCTTGCAGGGAGTACAGCTCTTGCTGGATACTAATGGCCACATACTGCTGCAGGCTCTGCCGGGGCCCTTCCTCAAGCCACAGCAACCCAGGGCCAGGCTGCTGCACCATCACCTGCACCCCTTCTTGCTGCTGTATGCTCAGCAAGCTCATATCCTGCAACTCCACAACTTCAGAAGTGAAGTGCACCGTCTGCAGGGTCAGGATGTGCTTCTCGCTCTCCTCCGAGGGGGCCAGCACCAGCTCCACTTCTTCCTCCAGGACGCTGTCCTGGAAGGCCCCAGAGGTACGCTCTGCCTCCAACTCACTAGGGCTCTGATGGTCTTTCTCTCTGCACACTCCGTCTTTTTCCTCCTCCTTCAGGCCTTTTTCCGGCATCAACTGGAGTTCTTTGATTTTGGTGAATTGCTCAGAAAGGACAGAGATCTCAGTGGCTGCCATGATGACTTGGCCTGTTTGAAAAATAAGCAAGCGGTTTTCATAGGGGGAGAAGGGGGTGGTATGAGGAGGGATGGGGGGTGCTGGAACCTAGCAGGCTTTGGAGTTGAAACAAGGTCTGGCCTCAAAAGGCTTTGGACCTAGTAGGGTCAGAACAATGCTGATCTGGCCTGGGTCTAGGAGGGGGTCAAGGCTAAGCAGGATTTAGGCTAAAGCAGGATTTTGTACAAAACCCTAGAACGAACAGGTTTTAGGCCTCAGCAGACTTAGGGCCAGCACACACCGTGGGCCTGGCAAGGTTCCGCCTGAGCACACTCTGGCCCAGTGCATATCCTGGGCCTAGCAAGGTTAGGCCTGAGCCGGTTCAGTCAGTGAACATCCTGGGCCTAGTAAGGTTTGGGCCCAGCAGGCTCTCGGCCAGTGCACATCCTGGGCCTAGCGAGTTTCAGGTCCAAGCAGGCCCTGGGCCAGTGCACAACGTGGGCCTGGCGAGGTTCGGGCCCGAGCAGGCCCCGGGCCAGTGCACAACGTGGGCCTAGCGAGGTTCGGGCCCGAGCAGGCCCCGGGCCAGTGCACATCCTGGGCCTATAGGGAGTTTCAGGTCCAAGCAGGCCCTGGGCCAGTGCACATCCTGCGCCTAGCGAAGTTCAGGCCCGAGCAGGCATTCCCCTCGTGCACGGTTCCAGACCTAGCACCCTCACAGCCAGGCAGGCTTTGGGCCTAGTGGCCTCGAGTCCACCCAGACTTGGCCAAGCAGCCCTCGGCCAGGCCAAGCACACTCCTTCGGAGGCCTGGCAGTGCCCCTGCTTTACCCTGCCCTCCACGCCCCGCCCAGACCCTCCCGGGCAGCCCCTCAGCGTCTGCTGCCCGCCCTTGGGCCTTTCCGGCCAGCCCCTCCCTCCGCCCACGCCCAGAACAGCCCATGCTCTTGGAGGAGAGCAGGTGGGCTTGACCCTGCCCGGGACTGGCCTCTCACCGCGGAAGGCGTGGCCGGAGTGCCCGGCCCACTCCGTCTTTGGCTTGTGGGCTCTGCCTCGTGCACCGCGTGCTGCAGCCCACAGCCGGCCGCCGCAGGGCTGGCGCGAGAGTGGAGGGTGGCAGTGCGCAGGCGCGGAGCGGAAAAGATGGGGCGTGAAGGGGGCGGAGCCAGGCAGGGTTGGGGGAGGGGGTGATGTACTTTGGGGGCAGGGGGGAGGGGGAGCAGCGAGGGGGAGGGGGAGCACGGAGGAGGAGGTCCCCACAGGGGGCACTGGTGGACCTGGGGGGGGTGGATGAGGAGGGGAGGAGGGTCCCATACAGGGCACTGGGAGACCTGCGGGGGGTGGATAAGGAGGGGAGGAGAGCCTGCAGGGAGCACTGGAAGACCGGGGGTGGGGGGTGGGGCGCCTAAGGAGGGGAGGAGGGTCTTGCAGGGGGCACGGAAATACCTCGGGGTTGAAGTGGATGAGGAAGGGAGGAGGGCCCCGCAGGGGGCGCTGGGAGACCTGGGGGGGAACTAAGGAGGGCACGAGGGCCCCGCAGGGGGTGCTGGGAGATCTGGTGGGGAGCTAAGGAGGGCACGAGGGCCTGCAGGGGGCCTGGGAGACCTGAGGGGGAATGGATAAGGAGGGGAGGAGGGCCCACAGGAGGTACTGAGATACTGGGGGGAGGGGTGGAATGAGGCGGGGAGGAGAGCCCTGCAGGGGGGCTGGGAGACCTGGGGTGGGGGTTGGGTAATGGATGAGGGGGAGTGGATAATGGATGGGGGGGTGGGTAATGGATAAGGAGGGGACGGGGGGCCTGCAGGGGGCCTGTGACACCTCGGGGAGGGGAATGGATAAGGAGGGTAGGAGGGCCAGCAGGAGGCACTGAGATACTGGGGGGAGGGGTGGAATGAGGAGGGGAGAGCCTTGCAGGGGGGCGGGGAGACCTGAGGTGGGGGGTAATGGATGAGGAGGGGAGGAGGGTCTGCAGGGGTTCTTGGGAGACCTGGGGGATGGATAGGAGAGGACGAGGGGAGGAGGGTCTGCAGGGGGCCCTGGGAGCCCTGCGGGGGCCGAGGGGTGGGGGAATGGATAAGGAGGGGAGGAGGGCCTGCAGGAGGCACTGAGATACTCGGGGGATGGGTGGAATGAGGAGGGGCAGAGAGCCCGGCAGGGGGCGCTGGGAGACCTTGGAGGGGAATGGGTAAGGAGGGGAGGGGGTCCTGCAAGGGGTGCTGGGAGACCTGGGGGAGGGGAATGGATAAGGAGGGGAGGAGGACCCACAGGGGGTGCTGGGAGACCTTGGAGGGGAATGGATAAGGAGGGGAGGGGGTCCTGCAAGGGGTGCTGGGAGACCTGGGGGAGGGGAATGGATAAGGAGGGGAGGAGGGCCCGCAGGAGACACTGAGATATTGGGGGGAGGGGTGGAATGAGGAGGGGAGGAGAGCCCTGTAGGGGGCGCTGGGAGACCTTGGGGGAAATGGATAAGGAGGGGAAGAGGGCCCTCAGGGGGCGCTGGGAGACCTCAGGGGGGAATGGATAAGGAGGGGAGGATGGCCGCAGGAGGCGCTGGGAGACATTGGCGGGGAATGGATAAGGAGTGGAGGGGGGCCTGCAAGGGGCGCTGGGAGACCTGGAGGGGAATGGATAAGGAGGGAGGAGGGCCTGGAGGGGGCGCTGGGAGACTTGGGCAGGGGTGGAGGGAATGGATAAGGAGGGGAGAAGGGCCTGCAGGGGGCACTGAGACCTGGTGGGGAATGGATAAGGAGGGAGGAGGGCCTGCAGGGGGCGCTGGGGAACTTGGGGGGCTTGGATAAGAAGGGGAGGAGGGCCTGCAGGGGGCGCTGGGAGGGCGGGGCGGGGGTGGGGAATGGGGAAGGAGGGAAGGAGGGCCTTGCAGGGGGCGCTGGGAGACCTGGGGTCGGGGGAGGATAAGGAGGGGCAATGGGAGAGGATGGGGAACGGGGTGCCTAGAGACTTGGGTGGGAAATGGACGCAGCGGGGACTGGGCGGGGAGAGACCTTACAACGGTTCCAGGAGATGGGGTGGGCTGGGCAGGGCAGAGTGGAGGATGACGAGGGCCCTCTGTGAGCCCTGGAGACCTGAGCAGGAGCTAGGTGGGGGCTGGGAATGTGCAGGAAAAGAGACGTGGAAGGAGGGGGAGATAGGGCGGCAGGGGTGATGGAGATTGACAGGGACCCCAGACATGGGAGTCTGGAAATGGGGATGGAAATAAATGGAAAAAAAGAGGCATCGTGGTGGGAAAGGGGAGGAACTCCGAGGGCTCCGGGGCACTGAGGTGTGCAGAGTTGCCGGGTCCTGAGTACCCTCGAGGGAGCAGAGGGAGCTCGAGGAACGAGGAAGAGAGGGGATGACGAGGGCAAAAAAGGGAGAGCATAGGCGGGTGTGGAGGAGGATGAGCGTCCAAGGGAGAAGACGGGGGAGTTGAGCAGAGAAAGGGCAGGAATGTGGGGGCTGGAAAGGGAGAGGAGGCAGCCGATGGAACAGGGGTGCATCGGAGTTCATGCGTTATTCCCAGGAGCTCATTTAAGGCAGGTGGGAGGGTGGGGGATGTGGAGGGGCGGCAACACTGTGAACGGACTGAAGCCCACTGAACTGTTCACTCTAAAGTGGTTCATTTCGTTACGTGTGTTTTCACTTCAATCAATTACTTTTAATGGAAATTAATCATATTGATGGTCTCCAGAAGAAGTTGGGTTGATACCTGCAAACAGATTTTAAAAATGCAAATTTGGAGCCAACGAGTGAATGAAATAATTTGTACCTCACTGATTTCTTTTAAGGCACAGTTTACAACGTTCCAGAAATTGTTCTATTTGTTTTCACTTTTGTTTCAAAATCTTAATGGCATTTTGTTTGCTGATTGTGAATAAATATTTGTATGCTGCGAAAAGCAAATCCAAAACCAACAGCTCAAAGGAGAAAGTGTGGCAAACAGGAGATTGGAGATTGGACCCCAAAACTCCTCGAGTGACGAAAATTGACCTGGATGAAGAAATGGCTTTCTCTTGGCCTTCTTTTGTTTAAACATATCTTCCAGTCCTGGGGATGGATTTCCCTCCCATCCATAGCCAGAGAACTTTCTGTATCCATCCAAGTGCTTTCTATGTTTGCCTGCTCTCCACAGCTCCCACTTTGTCATTCGCGAATAGTATATAATCAAATATTGTTTTCATTTTCAATAGTATAAAAGATAGAACTAAATTCAGCTTTGAAAGACACCCATTTCCAGTGGGTACTGGTACACTTGCCAGTGACTTTCTTGGCTCCCTAGTTTCTGTGTGGTGTCTGGGGTTTCTGTCACAGTATATGTACTATACAAAGAAAATAAATATTTGAAGGTCACTGGGAAAGTAGTGTGCTATAATGACTTATTTTAAATCATTTAAATGAGTTTTTCTGCTTGAGCAATCAGCACCTATTTAGTGCCTTCTTGGGTAATTTTGTGTGATGGCTGTGACACTCATATTGCTAGGAAGTTTTTCAGAGTTTGTATTATAGAATCATGTTTAGAAAATTTCAAATACCAATTTAAAAGGCATTTTTTAAAAGGAGATATAAAGCCAGTGGGAGGAGGGATAGAGAAAGGGGAAACTGAGTTAAATTTGAAGGGGACAAAGGGGCTTAAAAAGAGAAAGAGATGGAAAGGAGGGATGAGGAGAAGGCGAGAGGGCCAAGCAGGCAGGGGAGGCAGGCCTGCAGTTGCTAAACTTTGCTCCTTCCCCGCGTTCTTGGATAATATTTGCCGGGAGGCACTCCAAACCAGACCTGCTGGATTTCCTGCTCATAGGCCTGTGCGGCCCAGGAAACTGTTCAGAAAAGTAGGAGGTAGGATCCTATCTGTACCCTGGGAGTGTGGAGCAGTTTCTACCAGGTAAACCTTCCATCTCTGTTTTTTAGGGGATCAAGATAGACTGCAAGGCAAGGTGCTTGCATTTAGTCTCAGATGAAAAGGACAGTGGACTCCTGGGCCCGCATCCTCCTTGTCAAGTCTCAATTCCTCAGATGGGCTTCAGTTCCCCCTTTAACCAATGCTGTGCACCTGTCCAGCCTTTTCATCTACAGAGTTCTGCTCTGCTCCATCCAGACCCATCTCCTTATTCCCAGGGGCTGTGCTAGAAGTGGATGTAAGGGGACAGAGTGTGTCTTGTTCCTTGCATCCAAAATCTGCTGAGACCCAGGCCCTCCTCGTAGCAAATGCCATTCAGTCTCTTACAGATGCCCAGGTGTGGTGACGGGCCAGCCATGGGTTCCCCCAGTGCCTGCTGTGGAGCTCGGTCACTTGCATCCTCCGGGTGACAATGATATTTATTATGCCTTTTGTACCCAATGTTTTGGGACTTCCATGTGGTGGACAGGTGAGCTTTGCTCTCCCAGCTGCCAGCTGGCTGTAGTGCACATGTTTTGCAGGTGGTATTGCTTCGTGGTGGGTCCACACTATGAGCTTATCAGGCAATGTGCTCAAAGGAAAGGAAGGCCTTGTGAAGTATGTGGCACAGGTAGGGGCTATACACATATTACTGTGTCTCCCCAAATTCATATGTTGAAGTCCCAACCCCCAGTACCTGGGGGTACAAAATGTCACGATATTTAGAGGTAGGACCTTTAAAGAGGTAATTCAGTTTGAACAAAGGCCACTGGGGGCAGTAGGGGTCGGGGAGAACTAAGCCACCTGACTGTGTTAGGGCCTCCAAAGAGGTGATTATTAAAATGATGGCGAGAGGATGGGGTCCCAAGCCTACCTGGGTGAGGTCCTTATAAGAAGAGAAGACACCAGAGAAGGGCACACACAGAGGAAAGGCTGCATGAGAGCAGCAAGAAGATGGCTTTGTGCGAGCCAAGAAGGGGGCCTCGGGAGAACCAAACTTGCCAACACCTTGCTCTTGTACTTCCAGCCTCCGGAACTATGAGAAATAAATATCTGTTTTCTTAGCCACTCAGTCTGTGGTGTTTTGTTACGGCAGCTCTAGCACACCACTGCAGGTACACACCAGGACAGGCTCACACCAGTGCAAGCTCACACCAATGCAGGCTTACATCAGTGCAGGCACACACCAGGACAGGCTCAAACCAATGCAGGCACACACCAGTGCAGGCTCACGTCAATGCAGGCACACACCAGGACAGGCTCACACCAGTGCAGGCACACACCAGGACAGACTCACACCAGTGCAGGCACACACCAGGACAGGCTCACACCAGTGCAGGCACACACTAGGATAGGGTCACACCAGTGCAGACACCAGGATAGGCTCACACCAGGATAGGCTCACACCAGTGCAGGCACACACCAGGATAGGCTCACACCAGTACAGGCTCATACCAATGCAGACACATACCAATGCAGGCTCACACCAATGCAGGCTTACACCAGTGCAGGCACACACTAGTGCAGGCTCACACCAGTGCAGGCTCACACCAATGTAGGCTGACACCACGCAAATGGGACCGAGTGTGGGAGGCTGTGCTACTGCATGGCTGCTGAAAGCAAATGTTGGAAAACATATTTCACTTAGCCCTTTGGGCTAAGAATTATCCCCAGCATGTGTGCCTGACCGGGTGGGCATGGGGACAGGTGAGCTCTAGAGCATTATTTGGAACTGGCATAGATTCAAATCGAGATGGACAAATCAGAAATGTAAAAATATTTTGAAAAAAAATTCTATGAGGCAGCAGTGGATGAAACAGGCCATTGAGTGCTGTCATTGTCTTTAAAAAATGCCATGTTCACTGCTTTCAAAGTAAGTGTCATGAGGTTTATTACTTAGTTGTTCCCTGGCTCCCCTAAGTTGACTGTAAAATCTTTATGAGGCACTTGGTAAGCACGTAAGTACTTGAAGTACCCAAGGAATAAAAGAGCTCGATAGTGAAATGGTGAGTGAAGGCTGGAATTGCCCTAAAGTCTGGGTAGGAAGGGGGCCTCCAGCTGAGTATGCCAAGCAAGTGACATGAGTTATCTCTCAAATCTTCTAGAAAGCCCTGTGAGGGGGCAGTATCATAATATCCTTTTCACAGAGAAAGAAATAGAAAGGTTAAGAAACTTGCTCAAGGCCAGGCATGGTGGCTCACACCTGCAATCCCAGTGCTTTGGGAGGCTGAGGCCAGAGGATCACTCGAGGACAGGAGTTTGAGACCAGCCTGGGCAACATAGTGAGACTCAGTTTCTACAAAAACAAAAAAACCAAAAAAGTAAAAAATAAAAACTTGCTCATGTGGTGGAAACAGTTATTCAGGGATCTTTGTCTTAAATACTTTATAATGTGTTATTTATTATGCTTCTTCTTAATTTCCACATGGGAAATTATATGTATGTTTATGTTTTTAAATATATATTATATATACTTATATATTAAATACATATTTCTACATATGTTCCCCATATATGTGCTATGTAATATATATGGTAAGAAAGCTCAACATGGGTAAGGATCTTTGTGAGTTTTGTTAACTGTTGTATCCAAAGTGCCTGGGACAGGACCCTTGACAACAATTTGTGGAATAACTGAGTGTTGGAGTCCATTGGCCTTCGGCCACTCTTTTTTACGGCCCCTCTGGAATACATGAAGGGTGAATCTGAGTTTTATATCCCACAGCCTTACACAAATAAATGTCATGATGCGTTTTCTCTTGTTGTTCTGCAGTGATATTTACCCGGACAGTTTAATGATGTCTCTGACCTCTTCATTTTAAGAAACCTTTCAAGAACTTTTTACTTCATTCAACAGTTGTCTATTGATGCCATAGGTATTTATAATGAACTGTGATATCTATATTGTGGAGAAACGGGGTCCTCAGAAAGCTTTTCTTTTCTTTTTCTTTTCTTTTTTTTTTTTTTTTTTCCATGAGATGGAGTCTCGCTCTGTCACCCAGGCTGGAGTGCAGTGGCATGATCTCGGCTCACTACAACCTCCGCCTCCTGGTTTCAAGTGATTCTCCTGCCTCAGCCTCCCAAGTAGCTGGGATTACAGGTGCACGCCACCATGCCCGGCTAATTTTTGTATTTTTAGTAGAGACGTGGGGGTCTCATCATGTTGGCCAGGCTGGTCTCGAACTCTGGACCTCAAGTGATCCACCCACCATGGCCTCCCAAAGTGCTGGGATTACAGGCATGAGCCACTGCACCCAGCCCAGAAGTCTTTTCTGAAATGTAATCCGGTGCCCAGAATTTCCAGCTTTGACACTTTATGTGTCAGTTCCCCTGGATACACTATGGACCTGCATTAAGGCAGAGAGAAGTTAGCACATACCAGGCCAGGAAATAGGTCTTAGTGTTAAGATTTATTAGTACGGCCTCGACTGCATGCATTACTATAATCAGCTCAATTCTCAGGAAAAGCAGCTGGGAGTGGGTTGCTACCTTGTCAAATGGCAGAACTAGAGGGTAGACACCAAGTTTTTCTTCTGCACAGTTGATTCTTCTGTATTTATTTATTATCACTCTGAAGCCTGACCAGCAGCTGGAATGTAAACTGTTATTTCATCCACGCTTACGTGGTGTCTGGCTCCTCTTAGTGTTATAAAGGTAATTTGTACCAAAAAAGCACATAAACAGTTTAGTTCTCTTTCACCTGATTTCAACCAATGAATGGCAAAGGAGTGTCCGTTTCAGAGCATGTCAGTTAACTTGTTGGGCAAATGTTGTTTATATACAGAGCACTATACTTTGAACTTTGATATGAACACAGAGAGGGTGTACCCTTATTGAACAAGCAGTTCAGCTTTGCTCATGGAATTGGCCACAGAGGTGAGGAGTTTTGGGACACATGAAGCCCAAGAGAGAATTTTTAAGACTGTTTGTAATGTTTGTGAAGAGGAAGAGGTGGAGTAAAGAATGGGAATTCGACTGTACAAGTGTGGCAGGTGTTCTGGAACTCCCCAGAACTTTATCATTAAAACCTCTTCCTTCTCCTACTTATCCATGAAGAAGCATTTGGTAAATAAGCAAATAAAAGCTTTATCACCTTCCTACCTTCCCTCCTTGGATTGCAGGTGTGAGCCACCCTGCCTGGCCTTGAGCAAGCTTCTTAAACTTTCTATTTCTTTCTCCATGAAAAGGGGATAGGACTTTCTGGAACATCTGAGAAGTAACCATGTCTCGTGCTTAGCATACTCAGCTGGAGGTCCCCTTTCTGCCCACATTAAATGGGGTCTGAAGGCAAGCATCTTGGGGGAGAAGAATCTGGAAAGTGCATTTTAACCCATAAATGGTCATTTGGGTGGCAGATGGTGAAGGGGCTGATGTGAAGGATGACTTTTTCTCCTTTGCATAATTGCTTTAAAAAGTACACATTAATAGTGCAAAGAGAAAGGTAAGAATCTTGAGGTGGGAAGATTATCCTGGATTCTTCAGGTGGGCCTAATGTCATCCCAAGGGTTGATAAAAGGGAAGCAGGAGAATCTGAGTCAGAAGGAAATGTGAAAAGGAAGCAGAGAGACAGAGATTAGAAGATTAGAGGCAGCTGGCTTTGAGATGGAGGAAGGGGCCACAAGCCAAGGAATGGTGGTGGCCTCTAGAAGCTGGAAAAGGCAAAGAAAGAGATTTTCCCCTGGAGCCTTCAAAAGGGACACAGCTCTGCTGACTCGTTTTAGACTTCTGACCTCTAGAACTTTAAGCTACTCAGTCTATGGTCATTTATTACAGCAGCTGGGGGAAACGCATACAGGAGTTTCCTGCATCCAGGATGCCCCACACCTCTGCTTCTCCCTCTTCACGGCTACCCCCTCATCTCGGTGCTGCTTCCAGTTTCTCCTCCTGGCCTCTCAAGAAAAGATGGGGGAACCCAGGCACAGCCCTTGGATCTTTCCTCTCCCCACACTTTCCCTTGGGGATCCTATCCAGTTTCGATGTTTTCAGTGAACTGGGTATGCATGATGGCTTCCCCTCTCCAATGGGGACTGCTTCCCTGACTCCAGACCCTGGGATCCATCTGCCCCCCATCATCCCTGTCAAAATGTCTAATGGGCAAACGTAGCTTGTCCAA
Source organism: Pongo pygmaeus (assembly GCF_028885625.2). Taxonomy (NCBI): domain Eukaryota; kingdom Metazoa; phylum Chordata; class Mammalia; order Primates; family Hominidae; genus Pongo; species Pongo pygmaeus. The sequence continues at coordinate 60,209,888 of NC_072394.2, forward strand.
AGCAGAACACTTGCTCCCTCCACCTGAATGCTGTTTTACCTAGTCTTCCCATCACAGCTAATGGGGATCCTTCTAGATGCTCTGGCTGAACACCTTAGAGGTTCCTCTTTCTCTCACAGATGAATCTATTCCATCAGCAAATGCATCTACCTCAAAAGTGTCTTCAGAATCTGGCCACCTCTCCTTACCTCCTGGCCCCCACCCTGATCTGTCTATCATGCCACTACTCCAGACGCCACCACTCCAAACGCCACCACGCCCAACGCCACCACACCCAAGCAGGACCCTTCCACGGTGCCCTTCTCCTCTCAGACATCACAGTGGGCCACCCTATCTTCCACCTGCTCCCACCTTGTGGCCTCTTGCTGTTGCTCAGACACCCCAAGCTGGCTGATACCCCAGGGACTTGGCATTTGATGTTCCTTCTGTGGGGATGCTCTTCCCCCCAATAGCAATACTTGTTCTTCCACTTTCTGCAAGTCTTTGTTCAACTGCTCTGTCTCTGAGGCCTTCCCAGTCCTCCCTGTTAAAAATTACAACCACAGGAGGATTGCTTGAGCCCAGGAGGTCGAGGCTGCAGTGAGCTGTGATTGTGCCACTGAACTCTGGTCTGGGCAAGAGGATGAGACCCTGTCTTAAAAAAAAAAGAAAAAAATTGCAACCCCAGTTTTCCTTGTCTCCTTTATTTTCCCCAGGATTAAAAGTTGCTGGGGCCAGGCACAGTGGCTCACTTCTGTAATCCCAGCACTTTGGGAGGCTGAGGTGGGCGTATCACTTGAGCCCATGAGTTGACCATCCTGGGCAACATAGCAAAACTCCATCTCTACCAAAAAAAAAGCAAAAATTAGCTGGGTGTAGTGATGCATGACAGTGTTCAAGTTACTCGGGAGGCTGATGTGGGAGGATGGCTTGAGCCCGGGAGGCAGAGGCTGCAGTGAGCCATGATGACACCACTGCATTCCAACCTGGTGAAAGAGTAAGACCTTGTCTCAAAAAAAAAAAAAAAAAAAAAAAAGAATTGCTGGTATCTCCTCCAAAAATTGGGTGCTCGTGGTCTGCTATGGATAAATGTAATTAAAACGTACAATGTGCCTAGGACAAGGTGAGGGTTCTTTCTGCTGCGGTTCTCTCCCCAGTACCAGATCAGTGCACGGCACATGGCAGTCAATCAACAGATGTCTGTTGAATGAATGAACCTGAACGTACAATTGTGCAATAAGCTTACCTGGTTCTAAGAGCTGAGTGTTCAAAATAAATTTGCAGTGGGTTTGGTTTATCTCTAAGATTAGTTGTCTATATTTAAGTTTAACATGATATGCACCTTAGCACTTCTTTAACATCTCTGTTTATAGAAATTATAAAGGCTGTTTACTATAATAAAACAATATAAAACAGAATCCCCAAACTGTAGCTGAAAACATATTCATGGTTTGCCTTTCCTGCTCTAATTACCTCTGGCTTCTTCTTGATACAGGTTCCAAAACATATTTTCTCCAGAATTAAAATTCAGAATCATTGCCCTGGACAGGGAAGGGACAATTTTCATTTGGAACAAGGGCTACATTTAGGTCGATAAGAGATCTCATGGGAAGAGACTGCTTTGTCTTCCATATGCTGAGGGGCTCCTCCTCAATTCTGGGTCTTCAGGGCTGCCCTAGGGAGAGGCTGACCAAGTATCTGCAAAGCAAAGGAAGGAAAGAAGGACAGAGCAGGTTGGCAGTGAACAAGCAGCCCACTATGGGTCAGAGGGAGGCTGGAGAAGGCTGATAAAGCTGGACTCCCAAAGGGTGCGGCTCCGGCCAGAAACACTCTCTCAGAGCCAGGGATCAGGGGAGAGGACGTTGTTTGGTGCAGCTTGCCCTATTCTTCTCTTGACAGCAGAACTGTCCTGATTCAGGAAATCACCTTGACAGTTTACCTGAGGGTGGAAGGAAAGACCCCGATCAAGACACGAAGGGAGAAAGCCAAAGGACTCCGTGTTAGAAAGGGAGAACTCCTCACTTTTGCTTTTTGTTTTTTTGTGTGTATGATTTCAAAGGGGTGGGACATGAAAAGAACAGAGAGGAAGTGGGGAAAGGGGATGACCAAACCATCCTGCGAAATGGCCGAAATATCGTTTAAAGATGTATCTTACTAAAGGACTGGTTGTGCGTGCCTCCTTCAAGCCGTCAGCGTGCTCTGCGGCATTCTCAAAAGCCTTGGGGAATGGTTTCCTGTGTGTTTGCTGGTGGTGCGGTGTAGCAAAGAGGCTGGTTCCTGACAGAGCAGGAGCACCAACATCTCAGACACTTTAAGTTCCAGCTCCTTTTCTAGCCTCATGCGTTTCAAGGAAATCACTTCTTTTCAACTACAAGCAGCCAGAAAGAGCAGTCAGTAAAACACAGAGAAGACAGCCCCCGCCCAGAGGGGAGGTGGGGGAAACTCTCTTGGGTAACTGTCAAACTTCACCCTCATACCATGGGCCCCAGTAAAACAGTGGGCCTTAATAAGCACATTCCTTTCCCTTCAGGTGCACTAAGATAGGGAACATAAAAGCAGACTCAGGGGGTATGCCTGCAGCTGCAGAAAGATGTATGGGAACAGACACACAACTCTCCCTTGCAGATAAGCACAACAAAGAGACACAGAAGGAGTCCAAGCCTCTGATAAACTCTCCCACCCTAAATCCTTAAAAACTCTTAGCCTGTAAGAAAGTGTGCCTCTGACCTAATATGGCCAGATGCCCCTCTCAGGTTTGTTTTCTCTAAAATAATCCTGTCTTGACCATCAAGCTACCTTTCATGTTTCTTTCCTCTTTCTTTAATTCTTACAGTTCCCTGTCCGTAGGAGCACGTGCAGGGCAGGACAGCATTGTGGGAAGGGGAGAGTGATCAGCACACAGAATCAACCCATAGTGGGGAACATGGGCACAATGTCTACCACTGGGATTTTGCTTGTGTTTTTCCAAAAAAACTTTTTGTTTTGAAAATATAGATTCACAGGATATTGCCCAAAAAAAAAGAGTATGCAGGGAAGTTCCATGTATCCTTCCCTCAATTTCTCCTAATGGGCACTTCTTATGTGTTATTGTACAACATCAAAGCCAGGAAACTGACATTGGCACAATCCAGAGTTTGTTTAGACTTTCACCAATTTTCCCTGCACATGTTTGTGTGTGTGTGTATGGTGTCTATCACATGTGAAACCACCACAATCAGGATGCAAAACAGCCAATCACCACACGGATCCCTTAAGCTACTCATTTATAGCCACATCCACCATCTTCCCTCACCCCACCCAGACGACTGTAAGAATTTAACCCCTTTGGGAACTGGCAGAAGTCTTGGGAAGGACATTGGAATTTTCCACAAGGCTCGTATGGGAGGTTCATGCCTATCTTATCTGGATATGAAGGGCCATCTGGGTTGCTGTACTGTAATTCTGGAACTATGTTGATAATACTGAAAAGGACATTCATTGATTTTAATCCTGAATAGCTCACACTCCAAAGTCCTCTCATGTCACAAAAACAGTGGTGCCCAACCCCTTTCTGCATTGGTAGACGGTCTCTGGTGAGGGGCAGGATGGTGCACAGGAGCCATCCTGAGGCTGGGTCCTCGAGCATAAGGGGTATCCATGGATAGGGAGAAGAAGGCATCAGGGAGGTGGTGAAGCATGGGGGGGTTCATCTTTTTCAGCAGCCCCAAATCCTACTTAGTGCAGTGGCACTGATTGCATAAATGAGACATCACAGGTTCCTACATTATGAATAAATGATATATTTTAAAACCTAGGACAAAGGTTGCAGAGTGATTTGCCTGCAGGAACCAGGCAAGTCAATGACTTTGGCAGCTGGAGAGGGACAGGTGTCCTCTGTTCCAGGTAAGTTCTCCTGGTTTTCAAACAGTGGCAATTAATTAATAGAAATTTCAAATTCTCCCGTCAACCAGACAAAATATAAGCATGAACTAGTTTTGGTCACTGCCAGCTGGTGACCTTTATCCTGGATATTTCTTCACTGGTTCTCTTCTTCCCTTCCCCTTCCTTCCTTCCTTCCTTCCTTCCTTCCTTCCTTCCTTCCTTCCTTCCTTCCTTCCTTCCTTCCTTCCTTCCTTCCTTCCTCCCTCCCTTCCTTCCTTCCTTCTTTCTTTCTTTCCCCTTCTTTGTTTCTTTTTCTTTTCTTCTTCCTATCTCTCTCTCTCTCTTTCTTGCTTTCATTTTTTTTTAAGTCACAGAACAAGAAGACACAGAAGGAAGAAATCATCCCGAAAGTACTTGTAAGCACTTTACTAACCCATTAAGTCATTGCTTTTCTGAAACGAGAGCTCTGGAAATGATAATAATGAATATTTGCATAATGCTCTAAGGCTTACGAAAGTCATGTTGGAATACACTGCCTTGATTTTCCTCCCAGGGAGGAATGGATAGTTTGTCTAAGGCATGGATAGTTTGTCTAAGGGCTCAAGGCAGGGAGGTGGGTGGTGTAATCAGGACTTGCACCCAAAACTGACTTCAGATCCCATGCTCTATTTCAATCCCATACCCAATCCTCTTTTCTTTTGGCTCCCCCTCCCCAAACCAATGTGCCTACAGCAGAGCTCAGTTTTCTTTGCCAGGCATTTCTGACCCTTCTCAATTGGCCCCAAGCTGGAGAATTCAGCTGCCACCACCCCACCAACTATTCCCACTCCCCCAAGTGAGTGTGGAGTTGAAGACATGAACCAGCAACTCACCCTCGGTCAGTTTCAGATACATGTTCTTCTTAGGGTGAGTCAATCTGAGGGGTTCAGCACTGTCCTCAAGTCTTTGCCCCGTATTAGTTTGAGCTCCCCTGGAAGCAGCACCGAAAGTCCAGGGCTTGGGTGCAGGTAGTTTATTTGGAGAGGATTCCAGAAGGAAGTGAGGGAGCAGGGAAATGACACGGGGAAGAAGGGAAAGCCAGCATAAGGGGAAATTATTGAGGCCTCTGCTGTAGTCCATGGATGCTTCAATGCCAGAAAAGCTTCCAGAATGCTTCCCAGATTGTCTGCCAGAAGGACTGTGGGCAAGGAGTGTTCACCCACCCCCTCCCATGCTTGCAGTCAAGGGATGCTCTTGGGGTGTCCCCTCACTTTCTATGTTTGCACATGGATTAAAGGGGACACCCACTCTGAGGAAGGCCCTTAGGCAGAGAAGGATATTCTGGGCTCCACACTGGAGCCTGGGGAGCCTGAACACACACGGAGTTGTCACCACATGTATGTACAAAATCAGGGTATGAGGGCACAACAGGGGTCTTGCCAGAGCTCCCAGCAACATGACAATTACTTCAGTGGTGCCAGCCAGAGAAATAGTGTCTGTTTCCAACACAGAGGAGCAGCTGGCTGTGCTGGACCTGTTGTGTTGAAACTGAGAGGTTATTGCAGCTTTTTGAGGAATTTTCATGTAGAATTTAGACCATATGTAATTTTGACTGTGTTCAGAACCTAATTCCCATACGAAACTTTATCTCACCTCTTTCAAACACACCTTATTATAGACATCCGCCCTAACACACACACATTCACAGATGGAGAAACACACACACTGAGACACACACACACACACTGACACACATTTCCTCCCCATGCTGTTTTCTCACTTGTCCCTCTCTTTATCTGAATCTAATCCAAGCACCCTTCATGACCCCTTCAAATCTCCCTTCCCCTGTATCTCCCTGGGTCCCACTGGCCACTTCTGAGCCCCTTCTCCTCTTTACTCCCTGTGTTCAGAGCCCTTATGAGGCTGAGGAAGAGACAGAGGCCAGCTCCCATAGAGCTGTATAGACAGACCCAGGTAAGGAGTTTGACTCTATTTATGTTCCCCAGGAAGCCATTGGAGGGTTTAAGCGAGGGAATGACATGAAGCCATAAACCATTTATATGTTTTTTATTTATTTATTTTTTGAGACAGAGCGCACAAGCTCGGCTCACCGCAACCTCCACCTCCCCGGTTCAAGCGATTCTCCTGGCTCAGCCCCTGATTAGCTGGGATTACAGGTGCACACCACTACGCCTGGCTAATTTCTGTATTTTTAGTAGAGATAGGGTTTCACCATGTTGGCCAGGCTGGTCTCGCACTCCTGACCTCAAGGGATCCGTCTGCCTCGGCCTCCCAAAGTGCTGGAATTACAGGTGTGAGCCATTGCGACTGACTGAAACCATTTATATTTTAGAACATTCTTTTCTTGTTCTTTCTTGTCTTGTCTCCAGAGTACCTAGGATGGTGCTTTTGACTTCATCATTATCGTTGTGATCTTTGCAGCTGGAACGTCTGTGGTATCTTCATGTCAGGGCAGGAGAGACATCGATCGAGGTGTCCTTGTGCTGAGGGTGTTGCTGGCATGTGCTTTACTCAGTGAGCAGCAGTGACTCAGCACAGCGCAGGCCGGCCGCCGTCTGCGTCAGGAGGCTGTAACTATTTTCTTACAGCTATAAAGGTCACAAACATGACTGAGCTGATCCCCATCTCGAGGCCTGAATGACACAAACATTGTTATGACTGAAACATTTTTCTTATCAGGTTATTCTTAATGGAGATGCCCACTTGGGACCTGGTTAGTCTTTATGGTTTTAAATAGCCTGGGCTGAAGCACAAGAGAATTAGTCTTTGGTTTGGTGACCTTGAAAATTTGATCTAGAAGGAGGATGAGGTGCTGGTTCCTTCTTCTCAGATAGCATCGTTTTACCTGGGCTCGCCATGTCGGTCGTGTGCACCAGCTCACCAGTGGCTCCTTTGGCCTGGCGCCTCCTTCCCTTCCTGCAACACTGCTCCCCGAACTGCAGCCTCCCCAGCCTCAGACTTCCTCATGAACACCCAGTTCCGGCCCACTTGAGGAGGAGATCTTTCCTGAGATGTAAACGTGGCCCGCTCCTTCTCATCCAAACTGCACTTTCTCCAAAGTAACTGCTTTCTAAAATACTCCCCTTCCCCAGACATGATTTCTATCACAATCCCATGTTCTAGATCTTTCCTGTCTGCTTTCTTGTTGATGTGTTTGCCTGTTGGTTGTTTGTTTCCCCTTAGCATGCAGACCCCAGGAAAGCAGGGCCCTGTCTGTCTTGCTCTCCATTTTCCTACAGAGCTTTGAGCAGTGTCTGGAACTCATCTGCTGCAAGGATGTAGAAAGTCCAAATGCCACACGCACATCTGAGTCTTGAGTTCCTGCTGTGAACTGGAGCCAGGGCACTGCTGGTGTTTCTGACCTTGACAACCACAGACACAGCACACATAACTCCCTAACCTCAGTCTCCTCAGTCATCATCCCCATGCGAGCGTTCGGCTCGCGTGGACTCCATGGCACTGGGCATTCCAGGACCTTATGCACAGGCACGAGGCAGAGGGCTCTGGGCTCCGTGGTTAATGTGTACCAACGCGCTTTTAATCTATAGCTGGCTTTGCCACCCTAGGCCTGCTTTCTTCCCAAGACTTTCGCCTGGCCTCTTTCCAGGAATCTGTCCGAGAGTTATAGACTAAGCTACCCTTCGGCAATTAGACTGGACTTTAGTTGTTTTTGAAAGATGAATTTAAAGGTAATTTTCTAATTACTAGCAGTTGTCAAATAAACTGAGACAAAAGACTGCTGAGTCTTTGCCTGGGCAGAAATGAGCCCTCGCTACAGCAGGAACTGGTCCTGTGCCTTGGTGATGAATGCAGGGAGACAAGCAGCTTAAAAACCAATTAACTTTCTGCTTCTTTTGCTAATGTGGGGACAGTGCTGGGAAGAGTTTGGCTGCTTGAGAATGGAGTTCAAACAGGGCCAGCTGTGGAAGTTAAGCTAGCAGAACTGATGAAAGGAACACGCTTCAAGGACGTCTGCGTTCTTAGCAATATCAAAATGTTCATCTTCATTTGATGGAACACTTCTGAGTCTGAATTGTCAGTACAAACGTTAAAGATGTAATAGCTATTGACGCCTATTCTAGATAATAATGCCTAAAGATATCACTGGGACATTTTTTCATAGGAACTTTAATCTGTAAGTGAAAGTTTTCCTTTCAGTTGCTATCTACAAAAGTGTCAAACTTATACACAGTAATATTTATAAGGTGGCTTTTGTGTTTTCTTCTGCAATTGTTTGTGTGACATTTTGCTTGGTTAAGTGTTGCATCTTGTCATGGTTTGATGTCACGTGGCAACCAATGTCACAGAAGGCCTGGGGGTCACCTGAGAGCTGTTGCCTGGGCTTGGGGTCTGGTTTGCAGACTTGGAGGCCAGGACCCTGGTGCTGTCAGGACCCTATGGCAGAGCCAGACAGACTCAGAAGCACTAGTGTATCAATCAGGGGGCCAATGTCTTAGTTCACAACAAAAGCACCACTTTTCTGGGGAGACAGACCCCAAATCTGCCACCCAAGTTGCCCCACTCCTTGCAGATACTGTTAGAGACAGTCATGACAGGTTAGAGACAACAATGCTGGGGTGGAGAGGGAGAGCTGGTATAGAAGACTTGTCCCAGTTCCGCTAATGACCTTGGAGAAGCCTCAACCTTCCTGAGCCTCAGTTTCCTCATGTGTAAAATGGTGATCGTACCTCCTATGACAGGACTTGTTGGAAAGCTAAAAGGAGAACACATATGTAAACTGCTGGGTCCAGGAGTAAGCACTGAATCATTTAATTGGGATAGGCAGATGCAGAGTACAGACTGGAGCCAGTGTGTGGATTCCTGTTCCAATTGCATGGCCTGAAATAAACTCCTGTATATTTCTAAGATCTGGGATCTACAAACTAAATTGGGATCATAGGCTTGTCGATGTTGTTGTATCAAATAAGATACTCTATAGAAAGCACATAGCATGATGATCATGGTACCCAGACACAGTAAGGGGTCAAATGAATGGGAGCTCTCATTGTTATTGGGAAGATTAATAGTTCTGATGGTAGAATAGTAGCAGCTGTTGTGGCACCACCAGCAACAAATACAAGCAGCCAGGAGGTGCAGGTCATTCGGCGACTATAAAATCGGAACAGAGGTGAACTGTGTAGAGGGCTTCTCAGCCCTGGCACTACTGATGTTTGGGGCTAGACAGATTGTTCTCGTGCACTGTAGGGTGTTTAGAAGCATCTCTGGCCTCTACTCGCTAGGTGCCAATAGCACTACCCAGTTGTGACAACCAAAGACGTCTCTGGACACTGCCATTGTCTCTGGCCAGGGGGCAGAATCATCCCAGCTGACAACCACTGGTCTAGGGGAATACGTCACCGAGATGACGGGGAAGCCTGTGGTCCTCCAAAGCATGCCCCAGTGCCTGCACCTGCACACACCCCTACCTGCCCAGTGCTTTGCTTCAGTTCTCTCTTTCCTAGATTTAGTCCATTAGGTGACGAAGACTGAGTGGCCACTATGAACAAGCACTTGGGCATACCTGTGGGAGAACAAGGTTTGGCCTCTGCCCTCAGGGACACCCCACAGACCTTTTCCCTTCACCCCCTTTAGCACTGCCCTTCCTTATGTGAGGCACAATGCTGTTGACTAGATCGCAGCTGTCTGAACGACACTGCTGTCTGTGGGAAGCTACCGCTCAGCCCTTCTCTGAAGGCAGATCTTCTCTGCAGTGTATTATTTAATACTTCTTCCAAGAGCGTGACTTTTTCCTTGTGCAAATGCTCACGGTATTTATTAGCATGAAAACCTTGGAGGAACGCATTAACCACCCTGGACCTCAAGTTCCTATGCAAAATGGGGATAATGACATGCTCCCTTCAGCAGTGCTTGCAAGTGGATTAATTGAGATTCTGTAGGCTCTTACCCCTGTTCTCTCCTTTCCTATGATAACTTTATTCTAAATTGCACAGGCACCTCACCATGGCCTCTTGGTATTTACTATAAGAGTTTTTAAGGATGGAAGTTAATGTAATGTGTCTAAACTTAAGTTTTTTGAGGATCCTGTTCTCCCTATGCTTGTATTTATCTACATTACTATCCAATTTAAAATGTTAACTTCTTTACCAACAGAACTCAGTGGTTTGCAAATCTCTGTGTCATGACCAGAATAGCCCATCCCCTTGTAATTTGGACTAATGTCTGAGAAGGCCTGCAAGAGTAAAAGTTCAAATTATTTTCCAATTAGAAAAGAGATATTTTATGACTTTCAAACCCAGCAAGAATGGGGCTAGGAAATTATGACAAAAAGATTCTTTAGGGAAACAGTAAGTAAACAGATGAGAATGATTCAGAACTCTGTTTTGTAAGCTCTGTATTGATGACTATCTTTATGGCCATACACGATACCCACTGAGAAATGCTCATTTATAACTCCCGCCATGCTTACCATGTTTAAAAACAACTTATTGTTTTAAGTAGCTTCAACAGTCACCCGAAATCCTACTGACACTGTTAATTTGCTTAGCAAATACTTTCTTTAAGATCTTAAAAGGTAAACTTTGACCCAGCCTCTGTCAGAATCACTATGAATTAGAGTTATCCAGAATTAAGAAGGTTTAGTTAGCTCACTTCCATTCTCCTGAACTTACTCAAAATGTCAGAGCATTCTACGTTTCTGACATATACAGTGTTCATATGATGACAGTTTTTATAGACGCCTCACATCATTTAATTCCAGGCACCCCATTTTGATTGTGTCCTGTTTTATCTGTTGATTTTTTAATCGGCAAATAAATAATTTTAAAAGGAAATTTTCACTCATTTTCACATACGCTAGCTCTACTGGAGAGCTCATAGGGCCAGACAGCAACAGTCTCAGCCAGATTTGAATTTTTATCTAAATTCTCTATCTGAACCTCAAGCTTATAAATAAATGTGACTGCTGGAAAGAGTTTGAGTATTGGAGTCAAGAGACCAGGCTCTAGTTCTTGGGCAAGTCTCCTAACCTCCTAGGGCCTCAGTTTCCTTGTCTAAATAGTAGGGAGTTCAATGGGGAGATTCTCAGCTGCCTTTCCAGCTCTTAGTACCCTGTGATTCTAAGATTCTCTTCTGGTCATTTTTCTTCCCAGCATCTATCCAGAAAACCCCACTCTGACATCTACTTTCCAGTATTTACATGAAAAGAACTTATTTTGTTCTATAACTTTGGATATTTACTGAATTGGGATTTCTTTGAGTGGGACATCCTTAACACAGGATGTTCCTAATTATTCTTAAACTGTCCTGTACGATCCTAAAAATACCCTGAAACTCCGTGTATGGACTGCCTGAATTGTGAACATTAACCCACATTTATATAATCACTTGGTTATGCAATCAGGCAATGAAGTTCAGGTTAAAAAGAGGAGTGTCTTGACTTTTGTCTTGGGTCCAGGATCCGCCCTTGGGACCCATTTATCACCTCATTTCCCTTCTTAATTCCTGTTTATCTCTCCTGTTCCTATTCAAAGGAACAGGAAAACACCCAGTACAGCACTTCATTTGATTAAATTGATAGCTCTGGGTGAAAAACAGGGCTGTCCACTTGGAGCTGCGATAAGTCTTTTTTTCTGTGCTATGAGGACACTAGGTGCGAACAGATACTGACATCGGAAAATAGAGGGTTGAGGAGGGGGGTAAGGAGGAAAGAAAGAATGGCAAAGGAATTATGTTGCAGTCAGTAAAGGTTAGAAATGAATCACAAGATTGGGGTAGGAAACCAAGTAATAAAATAAGTGCATAATAGTGGGTTGCCAGGCAGACAGTGGGCTAATACCGAAGTGACAATGGCAATGCAGCAGGGAGGCTGAGCAACAGAAAGGAGTGGGCGAGATGGAAAAATAAAGACAGAATAATAAAAGCCAACACAGAGGGGGAGAGCAGAGGAGTCTGTCACTTTGTCTTAGGAGAAATTAAGAAGCCAGACAAATTATAAGTGTACTTTCATTTGGAAACATGATCAGACAGTCTGAGATGGGTGCTCCTGGATGAGGTGATCATGGCTTGTAGGGGCCTGTGAGTGGCTCGCTCTGACCTGGCATGGGAAGGGCCAGGACTTGCCAACGTTTGCAGGTGGCAATGAAGTGCAAGACTGAGGGAATGCGAGGGGGCTCATTGGATCTCTTTGATTCTTCTGTTCAGAAAGAAAAGAGTGTAAGAAGATGGCTAACATTCTTAGGGGCCCGGGGCCAATGTGGATGTTCTCATTGAATTCTCACCAGGGCCCTATGCAATAGGTGCTGGTTTTATCCCTCTAGTTCAGATAAGAAAACTGAGGCCAGGAGCTTGTTCAAGATCACATGAGCAGCAAGGACTCTTGTTTCCGACCTCTCTGCCACCTGCCTGCCCAGGCTGCCTCCTGAAGCCACTGCATCACCGTGAATGTGCATCTCCCATGAGGGCTGGTGTGTGGTTTACAGCCACAGGGAGGCGTTTTCAGGGCCCACCTGGGGTTGGATGACATTGCTTTCCTTTGTCCTGACACCAAAAAGGAAACCGACGTGGCCACTCTGAACATTTTGTCTTCTTTGGCATTTGGTTGCCTTTTTTCCCTCCTCCATTGGCAATGGATCTATCAGGTTCTCAGTCAAAATGCCACATTGCCCAAGCACAAACGTGACCCTCGGTGTGTCGTGGGAACACATTGCACAGAGAACTCCACCACACTCAAACGCTGGCAGTGCCTTGCCAGACCTGGTGGACTTGAAGTTTCGATGAGCTTTAAGTTCGTGGAGCAGCTTAGCTCTGGGATCGTGGTAAGAGTGGGATCTAGAGAGATGGGAACTTCTCCTGCAAATGTGCTTTTGAGCCTATGTTGAGGTCAGTAACCATGCTCAGCCACAGTGGCCTCTGCAGGTTGAGGAAGGATTCACTGTCCTTCCAGAAGCTTCTCTCTAGTTTCAAATGTCATACCCAAATGAAGAAAGGAATGCTTCCTTTGAAATTGATGCCATCCTCAGAGCCACCACACTGAGTGTGGGCCTCTTGCACCCCCATGCAGGGTCCTGCTTTGCTCTTCCTGTCTTCCCTGCTGCAAGACCTCAGGGAATGCCCATGGACTGGGCACTTCCTGAGCAGGTTTTCACTAAAAGAAACACTCAGCAAAACAAAGAAAGTTCCTAGCGTACCGTCCAGACCTAGCTAATGTTTCATGAGGACAATAGAAGGCATCATTTGTTTTCAGAGCATAATTTTATTATATCTTAATGCAAGAAAAGGTAAGATAAATTTCCTATTATTTTAAAATAACCGTGTCATTGTTATAATACCATACTATGATAATAACCATTTTACTGAAAATGATGAATATGTAATTGCCTTTCTTATATATTAGCATGTTATGATTTACCACCACAAATGTTGTTTTTCTTTTCTTAATTAATTTTTATACTTTCAATATTGAAAAACTTTTCAGCATCTTCTAAATTGGCTCATTCAGGCTTGCACTGTAGACCTTTTGCAACAAGCCTATAGTTCTGCCATCGTCTCTCTTTTCAAATGGTAAATTGCCCTGAAATATTTAATGAATAAATGAATACATTAATTAACAATGCCCAGAAAAGGGTCTCATTAAAACAGTGTGTGTTTGGGACGCTTGGCTGGCATTTGGTGGATGGGGGCTGACTATCTTATGATGAAAGATGAACTTAAGCCCCCTGAACTGTCTCCTTATGACTCATAAGAGTTTTTACTGGTATGGTTATGTGAACGAGCAGAGCATGAGGGAAATTATTGTTTAATTTCAAAAACATAACTGAATCACGAATACAAAGTGTGCTCTTGCTTCATGCTTTGATGTCTAAGGTGACTCACCGCATGTACTGCACTTGAAAGGAGATGGAGCTTGGAGCAGGTTTGCCTGCCCAAGGGAGGTCATCCCATGTGCCAGGAGGATGCAAAGTACCTCTTGTGGGCAGGGTTCACCTTCAGTGCCCTCCACCAAGACTAAAGGTGCAGAGACGCCCCACAGGGCAGGACTGTGACATGTCCTGTCTGGCATTCTGCACTGCGTGAAGAATTTGCTACCCACCATTGCCTGTAGTGCTCCCTTAACTCTGTGACAACCCCCCAGACTCCCACATATTTCCAAAGGCAGCCCCTTGGCAGGTGGTGATGAGGGTTCTGCCTCAGGTTGAGAACATGTTGAGAAAGTAAGGTTCTGCCAAGTTCTAAAGATGCCATGTGCACAGGCTGCGAAGTACCCATTTGTCTCTCTTGGATTAACTTGTAATCAATCTAATTTAGTGCTGTTTTTAAATCTAGCAAGACACATTTGTTTATTTTATTTTGTTTTCTAAATAAAGAATAATTGCAGAAAGAGGCTTGGGAGGTCTCAGGAAAACAGAGAGGTAAAGTGCTCCATGCAAATAAAACCCAGAACCTTCTCAATGATGTGTTTAGAGGCTGAAACAAGGTAGAGTAGTGCACAGAGGCGGAGCCTTGGCCAAGTCTCCCGAGTGCATCGGGGAGACGCTCACGTCTACATGATCTTTCCAGGTGCCAGAGGTATTGACCTCCAGCTTTTCACATCCTGGGAGGAGATTGCTCTCAAAGATACGCTCATCTTAACCAAACTCAAGACAGCGATGTCTAGGACAAGAAAGCTGGCATGCTGATCTGTGCTCAAACCAGAGCTGAGCTGGCTCCAAGAGCTTCTGGTCTCCAGGATCCGCACGGCCTTTGGAAACCAAAGCTCAATCCCAGGGGCTCAGGGCCAGAGAATCAAGCAAACGTGCTGGTTACAGAAACTGAAATTATTCATTCATTCGACAAATATTAGTCAGCACCTACTCTGGTCTAGCGACTGTTTTCAGGGCTGTGACCGAGACAGACAACGTCTTTGTCGAGCATGGAGCTTATGTTCTAGTTAGTTGTAGATTCTGGGATTGAACCCCTAGACAAGTGAAGAAGGCAACATCAAATAGTAACTGCCAGAAAGAAAACATAACAGGGGCATGTGTTGCAGGAGCTGGGAAAGGCTGAGACCCGGATGATACGAAGGCCCGTCCATGTGCAGGCCAGGAAGGGTGCTCCATGCAGAAGCACAGCAGGTGCAAAGGCCTTGAACTGGGGATGAGGGTGGCTCAAGGATGCGATCAAGTTCAACTCACAAAGGGGAAGCCGATTGTGAAGTTCAAAGGAGATCCTTGTAGCTTCCAAGGCCGGACCACAGTCTGAGACAGAGGAGAGAATCAGCAGATGGAACAGGTTAATAAAGCAATGTACTGGAATGTTCAGGATTCCTCTGGTTGTTCTATGTGATTTCCCATGGCTGTCTCACCCCTCAAAGCTGTTGGCAAGGTGCCCGGCCTGTGAACTGCACTCAGATACGTGTTAACAAATGGTCACGGCACTGCAGAAAGCAGAATGGAGTGGAGTGGACAGCCCTGCAGTGGCTAAATGCTTTTGTTACAATGCAAGTGTCTGTAGCCACAGATGATCAGCTTTCTCCATTCACCAAAATGGCCCGTGCAGGCCTTGGCTTCCCGGGGAGAGTTGATTTCATCTCCGACTTAGACTTTTTTTTGTTAAGGAAAAACACATGTCACATAAAACTTTTTTTTGACATGACAATACCTGGAATAATTAGATACATAAAGAACAATGAGGGAGCTGCGCTTTCCTGAGTGTATTTTGAGCAGTTATTACCCACCATCAGTGCCTTTCAAATGTCACTTGTGGAGTGTTCGTCTGTTTGTCGTGAAGCACAAAACTTTTTCTCTATTCTTTCCCAAAGTAGTTGAGAGCATTTGAAATCTCTGTGTTGAACTATGGCAAGTCACTCCAAAATTAAAGTGCTCAAAACCTTTATTTTGAAAAGCCCGAACAGTGCCCATCAAAGCAGCACAGAGAACACTGTCTTTTCAGTACTCACCCAGCACATTCCTCTGGAAATGTCAGATATGCTCTCATTTAAATAATTTGACAGCTCACAAGAAGCCATCTGATGAGTATTGCATTCAATTGTTAAAAGTACAACAAAAAAAGTCAAGAAGTTTTTCTTCCAAAGAATTTATCATTAATAACTCACACAAGCTACTTTATATGTGGTCGCCTACTAAATGCAATTATTTAATTTCTCTCTCTCTCTCCCTCTCCTTCTCTTTCTCTGCAAGTGGAGGCTGTGAAGACCCATTTTAATATAAAGGACACTTGGAATTTTCACCTGAAATGAAAAAACAAGGCATCAAAGCTGCTTAAGTAGGTTTCACACATTCAATATGCTTGCAGGAATGTCTAAACACAGAAGTGTTTGACACATATAGAAAAATACATGTATTTTTAAGACATGCTTGACTCAAAGCACCTGAACATTTTATTTACCACCATGAGGCAGTGCATTGAATCCAGCCTGGCCTGTTTTGTGGCTGCACACGTTCCGTTTGGTTAAAGAAGCATTCAATGTACAGGGGTGGTTGTGCACCTCCTTAAACTTGTGTCCTGGACGTTGAATTTGGCTGAATAGAAATGAACATGAGCCTCTGAAAGATGAGTTCATGGCCACTCATCTTGTTCAGACCTGGGGATACAAATGCTGGGCTTTTTGTGGTTTGTAGTGTCTCAGGTTGAGTGGATGTTGCAGGTCTAGGGGATGGATACTCAGGGACACAAGGGAGTCAGGGGCTCCCTTACAGCTGTTCCCGCGCCTGTCATTCATTTAGCTCTTTAGCCTCTACTAGGTCTTCCTCTTCTACTACTTTCCATCTTTGGGTTAAAACGTGGAGAGCTGACTTGAATGAGTAGCACAATCTCACGCTTGGGCCAGCCCTCCACACCATGAGTGGGCTGCAGCCACCCCAGGCTTCTGGGGAATGAGGTGGGGTATGGGAAGCAATTAAGAAATTGCTAGGCCGGGCGCGGTGGCTCACGCCTGTAATCCCAGCACTTTGGGAGGCCAAGGCGGGTGAATCACAAGGTCAGGAGATCGAGACCATCCTGGCTAACACGGTGAAACCCCGTCTCTACTAAAAAATACAAAAAATTAGCCAGGCGTGGTGGTGGGCACCTGTAGTCCCAGCTACTCGGGAGGCTGAGGCAGGAGAATGGCGTGAACCCAGGAGGCAGAGCTTGCAGTAAGCCCAGATGGCGCCACTGCACTCCAGCCTGGGTGACAGAGCAAGACTCTGTCTCAAAAAAAAAAAAAGAAATTGCTTTGCTGACACAGCCCCCTTGTACAGAGCACCTTGTCTCTGAAGGAACAGCTGTCCTCTGTTGGGGAAAAGCGGGCCCAGCCAGCCTGACTTGCTCTGCACATTTGGGATGTGGCTGGAGCTGCAGAATCCACTTGGGAGGGTGTGTACCGGCTGCCATGTTTCCTTTTGGCAGGCTTAAATTAATTTCTTCAAATGTTGCCGTTAGTTAACAATGATTGATAGAGTGAAGATATTATTAATAAAAATTAGGTACCCAGCTAGGCAATGGACTTTTGTTCATGCCTCAGCACTCATCAAAGGGCAAATGAGAAAGGTGTTTTCAGCAGCATGCAATTGGAATGAGTCGGGCCAGGTGGAAAACGAATCTGGCCATTCATCAAAGCTGTCAGGACGGGTCTCTCACCAGAAGTGTTTACCAGTGTTCACCATGAGCTTCCGAGTTCTGCTAATGGGAGCTTTGACTGTAACTCAGAGGACTTGGAAAACGACTGGGGTGACTTAGCGTAGCTATGTTATTGAATTTGCCTAAGTGTTGCGACTCTTGATGCTGACACTTACGAGAATGCACAGTGGGACTTCCAGAAAAATTAACGGTGAGGTTCAGAAAAATGCCTCCGTGGGGGTGGGGGGCTGTGAGGAAGTCCAGGTGGCATGGGACTGGGGAGGGGAAGAAGCAAGGAGCACAGCGGCGTCGGGAGTGAAAAATGAGCCACTTATTCCACACACATAATAACATAAATCTGAATCAAAAAAATTAGAGACAAGGGGAGTCGACAGGAAAGCATATGGAAAAAGTTAAAGAAAAACCCAAGCTGCTATCACCGTGACTCTATGTCTACGGATGTATTGGGGAGTGGGTGTGTTTACTGTCCATACAACACTTGTGGTTCTTAGTCATTCGTAGCATTGTGCAGCCCACGGGTGAGGAGCTGGTCTTCCTGACTGGGCCTGGGCAGCAGACATTTGCTGAGCACCTACTATGTGCCAGGTGTGGTTTGGGGCAATGAGGATGCTAAGAGGAGTAAGAACACAGACTCCTAGAAGTTGGCGACTCAGCTTGGACTGTCTTGTCCCCTCCATACTTAGCACTCCATAGGAGCCAATTGTTAAATAAATAAAAAAATATGCACCCAAAAAGAACTATGATTTTTATTTCCCCCTTCTAGAATTTAGGAGTGTCTGCTCAGATGTGCCTGGCACTATGTTAAGTATGTTTATTTGGGTTCCCAAATCTAATCCTTGTAAGTAACTACCCTATAAAGCAGGTACCATAATTATCCTCATTTTGCAGATGAGGAAACTGAGGAAGCATAGAGAGGGTATGCCTTGGCCTAGGGCTACACAGTCAAGATGTAAAAGGAAACACCTGCCTCCAGAACCCACACAGTTGGCCGCTACATGGCACTGCCTCCCCAAACCACCCCATGGGCCCTACAGATAAAAAAATATTGGGCCAATCTGTACCTCTTCTGAAAAACGATTTTTTTTTTTTAACGTAGAGATGGGGTCTTGCTATGTTGCCCAGGCTAGTCTTGAACTCCTGGACTTAAGCAATCTTCCCACCTCAGCCTATCAAAATGTTGGCATTATGGGCATGAGCCACCACACTCGGCCCAATCCTTACTTCTGATGCTGTTACTGGCCAAGTGGGATCAACTGCTCAGTGAGGTTGATTAGACTGTATAGAAGTTAGTGTCCAAAAGCCCAGGGACCCTATTGCCTTCCAGTTCATGAGCACTGGACTCTGGTACTTACAGAGAGAGCTCCAAAGGCCTGGAAACTGAGGCCAGTCCCTGCAACAGATAGCCATGTCCTCACCCTGCCGGCCCTGCCATGTCAGCTCCCAATAGGCAGTGAGGGATTTGGAAAGAGGCCTCTTGCATCATCGCTTCCTTGTGCCAAGCCAGGGAAAGAAAACTTGTATAACCTAGGCCAGCTTTCGGCACAATATTGGAAGGTGGAAATCCATGGAAATGAAAGTTAAAGAATTACGGACCTTACCATACATGAGGACGTGCAGGTGCCCCTGAATCCTGCTTCCCAGGTTCCTGTTTGAAACACCAACTTATTGAGAAGTTGAGTCCTCCCCATCTGTGTTGGCTTGTGATTCTGTTATCCCATAGCAGATTTTTCATCGGCGTCACAATTTTGCTTTTTAAATATTCAAAACACCAAAATGTACATTTCTTTCCCCGTTACCATCGATCTTTCTAGGTTGCTTCTTCAAAGCAATGTAGGCTAGTTTTGGGAAGGACACTTGTCAACTGGCACCTTTTTTCGTCAGACCCTGTGGTCATCTTTCAGACAAATCGTGTTTTCTGTGTGCAGGAGGATGGACTTTACTTCTGCACCAGGCTATAAGAACAGCAGTCTTGAGGGTGCTCAATTTCCACTGTATTTCAACTTGGAAACATTTCAGGTTTCTATAGCTAAGATAGAGGCCCGCGACCCTGACAAGACATGCTGAGGCCGGACCCCCACCCTGGGTGATGTGTCCAATAGCCCAAGCCTTGACAACTGTGAATTCTGCCCTCCTTGGTAGAAGAGCTGACAGGGAGACTCAGATTTACTGAGTTTTTGGAATTGTCCCCAGCGTGGATCAGAAAAGACATTTTTGTTCCGTGCTGCACTATTACAGGCAAGCGGAACAATTTGCATAGTTACCAGGGAGCTCCGGGGAAGGGTAGCGTTCAGTTCTCAAGCAATTATCTGTATTTCCAATAGAGTTAACTGCACTGCAAAGTGGATCCATTTTCTCACTGCAAAATAAGCGCATTGGATTGTTTTTGTGGTAACTATGCAATTAGTTCTTCTTGCTCATGCCTTGCCTGGTGCTGCTGTCTTTTCTCTGTGAGTGTGTTTGAAATAGTATTCAGTGGCAAATTTGTTCTCACTCAGAGAACGGACTTGCTTACTCTGTAATACTTGAAATCAAGGGCACTGTGGATCCCCAGGGCCATCTCCATTTTAGGGAGAAGGAAACCGAAACCAAAGCCTAATGAGCCGCCCAAGGGACACCTCATTCCCAGCAGTGTCATGATGGAGCCATCTGTTTGTGTGCCAGATCTTCCATCGGTCCTTCTGGAGTCTAACACAGATGGTGCACACATTTTAAAAGACCACATGTAGCCACCTAGTGCCCTCAACTCTAAAAGTCATAAGCAAACAAAGGTTGGGAAAAGATAGGAATGGGGAAAGATTTTAATAAAAATCTGGATATGCTCTATGACATGCAAACTGAAGGAGAGAACTAAGGCAGGCCTATAAAAAATGGGGGCAAGCCTGAGTTTTACACTGCGTTTTGTCTTATCCTCCTTAGTCATCCTTTTCCACCTAAGGTAGCTGTGGACTTAAATTACCCGCCAGCTTTCTTCAGTAGCCCATTTTCACATGCACATGCTGCATAGGAGCAAAGACCTCCTGAGCTTCCAACAAGAAGGGCCGCTTAGCAGACACAGGGCCACCAGTCATCCAGCGTAGGTGAGAGGGGAGTAAGGCAGACACCAAACCCACTGTGGGCTTCAGGATCTACAGCAGGGAATGTATACAGTGTGATAAAGGGACAGGACTTCCCCAGTGGCAATGACCTTAGAGCATATCTCATCCACGTCTGCACCGCCCAAGTGAGGAGAATGAGGTCTGGGCTGGCTTCTTGGGGAGTTGGGACTGGAACCAACCCAGGTCTCCTGAGTCTTGTTCCATGTAAACTGACTATGGGATCTTGTCTTCATTAGGATGCTTTTAGCTACAAACAACAAGGTCACCCAACTCCAAACAGCTTAAATGACAAGGGATGCTTTGTCTCACATTCTAAGAAGTCCCCAGAAGACTAGTGCCAGACACAGGAGAGTAGCTCTAGAATCTGCTTGTCCTGTCTCTGAGGGTGATTCTCCTATTATTGCCCTGGGCTGCAGCCTTCATGTAAGCAAACGGTCAGCATCACAGAGTGGTGACATCACTCTCTGAAGGGCAAGATCCTTCCTGGGATGGAGGTGGCGTGCAATGTTGGGCTGTGGCACATGCGGGGTTTCTCATGGCTGGGGCGCCATTAGGCCTCCCCATAAACCTGACAGAGAAAGCTCCAAAGAAAACACGCCAGCTTTTACAGTCACTTTGCTGTGGGTCAGTGGTGATTGAAAC
Source organism: Pongo pygmaeus (assembly GCF_028885625.2). NCBI lineage: Eukaryota > Metazoa > Chordata > Mammalia > Primates > Hominidae > Pongo > Pongo pygmaeus. Next base: position 60,231,040 of record NC_072394.2, read on the forward strand.
AGGAGATACCCAGCCCTCCCAAAGGTTCTAACACCTGGATATTTAACATGTCTTCTGGGCACATGTTTGCAGCAAGAGTCATGCTTTAAAAACAGGCAGCAAGCAAAGTGGTGTAAGTCTAGATACATTTTTATTTCCTTCTTGTGGGAAAAAATACATGAACAAACAAAATCACAAAACTTCTGGGGAGAGAGTTTCTGAGGATATGAATTGTCTCTGCTGGGTACATTCAGCCCTGAGCTCACTGTCTTACCACAGCACAGGCCATATAGCGAAGCGGGAATGATTAGGTTGAAGTCTGGGCAGGGAGATCGGTGTGTTAGGGACCTGCCTGCACCCTAAGTGGGCTCTGGATACCATCCTCCCACCACTTGTTCCCACATCTTCAAAATAAAAGACTGAATGATATAATCTTTTTAAAAAATTGAGATGAAATTCACACAATATAAAATTAACCATTTTCAGGTGCAAATTTAGTGGCATTTACTACATTCACAATGTTGTGTAATGCCCCTCTGTCTAGATCCAAAACATTTCTCCCAGAGGAGATTCCCCCAACCCATTGAGCTGGAGTAATGTCATCTTTTAAGGACCTTTTCAATTGTATGATTCTATGGCATCAGAATAGGCACTTGACTCATTCAACTCTGTAAAGATACCCTCCAGACTGCAAAGACATTGAGATAATCCCACAAACATGAAACTTCTAAATATTTGTCCCTAACAAACACAATTGAGGTGGGGTGGATGACCTGAATCTCCCTGGTGGATGACTTTGTGGCTGATCATTACAGGGCTGACTGGTGTTTTCCTGCTGTCAGAAGCTTCATGATGGGGCCAGTCGGGTGCCCAGTGAGTAGTATCCCTGGCAACAGAGACCCAGGCGGATTTGCGTAAATGCCTTTCGTCCCAGGACATGGGATTTACACTGTGTGTTTCTCGTCACCTTCAGGAAAACCACTGTCCCTTTTTTTCTTTGCCAGATAAGAGTCAGGCTTTCCTACAATTTCAGATTCCTGAACCAAGGGGCATTTTTGTGGTCATCCCTTGGGTGTTCCCGTCACTGCCATTGGTGGCTGGGGTGAAGTGAGGAGGTTGTGGCTATGTGTTTGAGAGCCTTAGCTTGGGAAAATGGTGTCTTTGCCGTCTCTGGTTCTCAACTCTTCAGCACAACTTGGTTGTGCTGTGTGGATTTTCAACATGTTCCAGCTGTGAAATTCCTTGTACTACAAACATCCAATATGGAAGCCGGAAATGTACAACAGGTCAAATCAGAGATGCCATGGGTGAGGAGGGCTTAGAGCCCGTCTCCTACAGCCTTTCTCTCTCCTCTGTGAGGGGTGAGTGGAATCACCCTAAATCCCTTAGAGCCCAGTTGGGAAAACACGGACCTTGACTTTACATGACCTCCAAGCACTGCTGTTGAGAGTCTTTGGAATTTCTGTGTGGTTTTTTTTTTTTTTTTTTTTTGAGATGGAGTCTCACTTGGTCACCCAGGCTGGAATGCAGTGGTGAGATCTCGGCTCACCACAACCTCCGCCTCCCGGGTTCAAGTGATTCTTCTGCCTCAGCCTCCTGAGTAGCTGGGATTACAGGCATGCGCCACCATGCCCGGCTAACTGTATTTTTAGTAGAGATGGAGTTTCTCTGTGTTGGTCAGGCTCGTCTCAAACTCCCGAACTCAGGTGATCCGCCTGCCTCGGCCTCCCAAAGTCCTGGAATTACAGACGTGAGCCTCCGCACCTGGCCCAGAATTTCTGTTCTTTTATTGGCCTCCAGGTAACCAAGAAACACCAACATATGTTGCAATCAGACTGTCCTCTGAATCCTCCACTGTGAGACCCCGCCAGAGTCATGGCTTTGTTTTCTGTTGTTCATTTGGAATGCAGCCATTCCCCACACCCACCTCCCCGGTCACACCTGCTGCATCTTGGCTGTCCCTGCCCGTGTTTTCTGCTGTCTTTGTCACTGCTCCATCCTGCATGGCATTCTACAGGCTCTTCAAAGTCCAGTTCACCCACTCTTCCAGAACCCTTCACGGTAGGCTGCTGGGAGAAATTGGGCTACAGTCCATCACAAGTGCAAAATGACACCTGAGAGGTGGCCCTGTCACTGACCACTTCTTCCCCAACACATGCTCAGTAGACCAACTGTGGTAGACAGGCACACCCTGGCCTGGGGGACCCAGAGGACTTGTGTTTGGAACTCCCCTTGCTTCCTTGGGTCTGCCGTGACTGTCTGGCCCCCTCCTGCAGGGGCCATGTGTGAGCAGTTCGAGCAAGGTTCTCACTAACTGCAAAGCACTGTACCAATGTCTTGATTACATTTTAGACAGCAAACAGTGGTCCTGGCTCTCCCACTGGAACAGTCTATGTGGCACTTGGCCATGTACAACTTCTTTAATTGGACCATCATGTGGGTCTGATGATAAACCAAATACTCTAACATCAGGGTAGGGGTCTCCCCAACTCCATCTTAAGTCTTTGAGGAAATTGTTTCTTATGCAGGACAGCTCCACAACTTGTGGGACCACGTGCAAAATAAAGACGCAGGGCCCCTTGTTCAAAAAGGACAAAAAAAACACCCATGTTCCTTTCTCCCAGGGTCTGTCTATCTGTTGTGGCATATTTTGCATTTGCTGTTTGATGTTGCGCTCCCTTGGGCAGGGGATACTCATGGGAACCAGCGCAGACCCTCACGGGCGCACAACTCTGACCTGACTTCCCTGAGCTTGTGCTCAGACCCTTGTTGGGGTGGAGGGTGGCAGTGGTCACCTAGCACGAAGAGACAGGGGAGTGGGCAGCTGAGGCTCCATCCTCAGAAGCAGAAAGGTTGAGGGAGGCAGAACTGTATAAGAGCCACGCCACGTGCCCCATCATCCCTTCAAACGTAGAAGTGACACAAACTTAGAAGATCACTATGAATTTCAAGACAGTGACCCCAGAGCCTGAAACTCCAAGAGAAGAGCCCCCTTCCAAGAGTGAGGCATGCTCTTGAGACTATGAAGTGGACCCTAGGATCAGTATACAGTAGGTGCTCAGCAAGTGCTTGATGACTAGGTGCTGGGGGTATAGAGAGGAAAAGGACTCTCAGTTTGAGGACACATCTAGAGAACTGGCAATAGTAGCTGCTCATTCACTGCTGAAGGAATGAATATGATTCCTTTCTCGACCCTCGTCTATACCCAGCTGGGTTTAGACCCTCAGTTTCCTCATCTATAAAATGGGAAAGATAACAAAGGTACCTACATCAGAGAAAATCATGGAATGCATCCCATTTCTGGCACGCAGAGAAAGCCCAGTATTATCAAGATTATTATGCCCATTGCTAGAGACATAGCAAGTATTTAAAAAACATTTGAGCTGAGGCTTCCTGGAGAATATGAGACTGCAGCAAATTGGATGCAAAACTTCTCTTTACCTTTTTAAATCCGTCTGATTATCTTGTATCAGGATATAGCTGATGTGGTCACAAAGCAAGGAAAAAGCAATCGATATCCCCGAGTAACAGCAAAACATGGTGTGGCCCCAGGAGGGTGCAGGGAGGAAGTCCCTTTTAGTTTGAAACTATTTTAGTGTCCGATCTTTCTTTCTCCTTCTTTCCCCAATTTTGTATCTGGGCTCAACTTTTTATATGTTTTCAAAAGAAGAGCAGCCTTGGACCTAAGAAAATCTGAGCCTAAGGAGCCCCCCAAAAGCTAGGAGGTCTCTATGGCATCTGCCCCAGAAATAACTAATGCAACTCACAGGCAGCATGAGTCACCTCCACGCCCCACCCACCTAGCACACACTGCAAAGTCCACTCGGCGGGTTAACTGGGGGTCCTCAGGGATCCCACCAGCAGGGTGGCTGTTCGGCTGCTTCTTCAGGTCCCTGTTGAAACCAACAGGCAGTAGTTAGTTTTGAGGCTTACTTACAAATAAGCTGACAGTCAGATGGGCAAGACCCATGCCTCCGGCCAGCCCCTTGAAATTGTTGTCAATGAGTCCCCATTGGGGCAGGGAATCTCTAAGGACAGGAAAAGATGGGGGCCCGAGGGCATCATCTGCCAAGACCTAAGGCAACTGCACCCATACTTTTGCCTGTGTGTCCTCAAAACCCCTCTATTTTATCATGATTCTTCTTTCAGAGAACTCTGTCCTTTGAGGCAAGTCTGTAAACCAATGTTTGCTTTTTAACATTTTGACAAGGGACAGTTGCGGGGGAATCGTACTGTCCTTCCACGCTATAAATGCAGGTAATGAAAGGATCGGATGAAGGTCGGTGGTGACTCACTGCTCTGACGTTTTACTTGAACTAGCTGTTTCTCTCCCAGAAGACTCAGAACATAAGCACCTGGAATGGATGGGTCACATTTGGGACTCCAAATGAGTTCTGCTTTCCCGTTTTTGTTTTCGATCTATGTGCTCTTTCAGGTACTCAAACCTGTTACTGTTTTATCAGCAAAATGGGACTTTCTACCAATTTGGTGGGATGAGCCTCGCCAGGAGTGATGTGTGTGTCACGGAATTGTGGTCGTGCATCGGGATGGCTAATTAATTGATGTCAGATGCTAAGGAAGTGGCCTCGGCTACTGAGCATCACATCACTGCTGGGTTTAGACACAACACAATCTTAAGTATGGATGACCGCACCACTAATAACGAATGCCAGTGACCTAAACGGGGAATAACTTCAAATGAAGCAAAAAGCACCTCATATCATATTTACCCTGAAAGACACAACTGGCGGAATAAAATCTGAATAAAGGAAACATAGCAATGGGTTGATAATTTTGGTGGAACTTCATGATGTGTGCACGCCCAACACAGTGTGACCCAAGCCCCCAGGAGGGTCCTCTAAGTGAGTTTGGTTGGAGGCTGCCATTCACAGTGGCTTGTATTTGCCACAGCGGCTCTTTCTAAGCCCAGTCCTGGGATTATCTCAGGGATCATCCCACACCCCAGCGGGGAGATGGGCCAGGTACCCACCTGACCTCATCTTAGGTAGAGAGGCTTCCATGGAAGTGTGGGCTGGCTGTAGGGGGTTGGGGCCTAGCCCTGTTCTTTTGACATTTCACCCCGTGTTCTCCAAACTCCAGCAGGCAGCTTCCATAGTTCATTAAATTGGACTGAAGATCTGATGGCTTGCAAAGCAAATTCTTTATAACTGTGATAAAGGTTTCATTGCTTAAGCATATAATCTAGCAAAACTGCCAAGCCCCCTCCACTCCCTAAACTCTAAGACTTGCCAGGGAAGTGAACAGTGGCCAGTGGATTGCAGGAGTAACTGCACTCAGCCCAGAACTCCCTGGAGGACACAGGGAAGGTTCTGGAAAGGTGGTGGTACCTCACAGGGAGGGGACGTGGTGCTCCAATGCCCAACCTGCTCATGTTCAGATCCTCACTCTGCAACCCACCAGCCAGCTGGGAGTAGCTACACAATCTCTGCCTCAGTTTCCCTATCTGTACATGGGTTGTTCATAGCCTCCACCTCAGAGGGTAGTAATGATGCCAAGCTCTTAGAACAGTACTCAGCATGTGTGCATCCTGTGCCTACTCTATGCCAAGCACTATAGATAGAAAAATGAACAAAATAGGGAGAAATCCCTGCCCTCATGGAGTTTACATCGGGGTGGGGGCGGGCGGCACACAGCAGACAATCAATACAGTGATTAGCCCCCAGTTAGGTTAGGCGTTTCCAATCTTTGCCAATAAGCCACATATTTGCCCAAGTTAGGGTGCATCCTTCCTATGAACTTTGACTGTGAACTTTGACTATGGGGTGACATCTTATAGCTGTGGTGTTTTGCCAACCAGCAGCTCTTGGTACACAAAATGTGCTGCTAGTAGCCCTTGAAGTCCAGTAGGTGCCCTGGCCAGCCTTGTCCTTGACCCCACCTGCCTGTTAAGAAAAGGGTGTTGTGTTTTGCATCAGCAGTAAAATGGGTCAAGGTTTAGTCAATTGGAAGTTGTGTCAAAACTCACTATGGTTGGTTGAGAGCTCGAAGTCTCCCAGCATTCATTAACAACTATCTGTTCAATGATTATCTCCCTGGGGTGTGTTGCAGTGAGTTGGCCCAAAGCATAACTGACCCTGGCCGTGATCCAGAGACCTGCCCCCTGACGTCAGTGGCGAGCCTCCCTGGGTGCAGCCGAGGGGCAGGGCTATTCTTTTCCACAGTATTTAAAGCTGGGAGGTTCTGCCACCAAGCACGGCCTTCCCACTGGGAACACAAACTCGCTGGCGGGAAGAACCCGGAAAGAAACCTGTGGATCTCCCTTTGAGATTGTCCAAAGAGAAGAAAGGTAAGTAGAGCTTTGCATTTATATTTTGAAAAATTACAAAGATGAACTCATTTTTTTCCTGAGCGCAATAACTATTTGGCAATGTACAGCCCTGGCAAAAGGCCGTCGAATGTGTTTGAAGGTGTCTGTTGTTGTTTTTGTTCAGGACACTTGCGTTTTCTATTGCAGGTGACCTCACATTCGTGCCCCTTAGCAGCACTCTGCAGAAATGCCTCCTCAGCTGCAAAACGGCCTGAACCTCTCGGCCAAAGTTGTCCAGGGAAGCCTGGACAGCCTGCCCCAGGCAGTGAGGAAGTTTCTCGAGAATAACGCTGAGCTGTGTCAGCCTGATCACATCCACATCTGCGACGGCTCTGAGGAGGAGAATGGGCGGCTTCTGGGCCAGATGGAGGAGGAGGGCATCCTCAGGCGGCTGAAGAAGTATGACAACTGGTAAGCTCGGCCCCCGCTGCCTGCCCTAGCCCCCTGCAGGCAGGGCTCCCCTGCGTCTCCTGGGAGTTGGTGGAGAAAGGTGAATGAAGGCCTTTGGGGAGTTTCAGATTCTTGAGAAGATGAATGCAATGGTCAGAACCATACAGACTTGAATTTTGTGACATTAGTGGGCCAGCCCAAGCTTTAAATGAGGTGGTGTGCACAAAAGCTCTGCCAACTAGATTCTTGATAAAAACAAAAGACAGCCCCTCTCCTACAGACCAGCTCCTAGTTGAGTAAATGCCCACCTGGCCGTGTCTTAGATGGTCTGTGTGTTCACGCTGATGGACTGTTAGCGTGCTCAGCACTCTGCTAGGCATGGAAAGCCACGGTACTGAAGGAGACGGTTCACTGCCCGTGGTGTTGGCTGAAAGGAAGCCTGTGATTTTTGCAGCTGGTTGGCTCTCACTGACCCCAGGGATGTGGCCAGGATCGAAAGCAAGACGGTTATCGTCACCCAAGAGCAAAGAGACACAGTGCCCATCCCCAAAACAGGCCTCAGCCAGCTCGGTCGCTGGATGTCAGAGGAGGATTTTGAGAAAGCGCTCAATGCCAGGTTCCCAGGGTGCATGAAAGGTGAGCGGAACATTGATTTGATTGGGCAAAATAGCAGAGAGCCTTTTCTTATTACATCTATCCTAATGGTAATTCTTATTACATCTTCCTAATGGAAGCTCCCACCACCTCAGATGTCTTTCAGTTCCATACATGAAGTTGGCAATGTATTGAAAATGCACATCCCTCTTCTGCTTTTATAGACTGTCTTATACAAACGTGAAAACTATTTCCATGCATATGGGTTTTAAATAGCTTGGTGGGACCCAATTGCACATTTATGAAAGCTCTTTAATTTCAGCAGGCTGTTCACTTTCCAGTGGCCTCTTCTAACCCAGGGGGCTGGTGACCAGCAGGGTGCGGTGGTGTTAGTGGAAGACCGTGAAAATGGGTCTACCTGGGAAAACAATGCTGGTCGTGTTCGAAGTCAAAGGTCATTTCTCACCAGTGCCCACCCATTGCACCCTGTAGGTCGCACCATGTATGTCATCCCATTCAGCATGGGGCCGCTGGGCTCGCCTCTGTCGAAGATCGGCATCGAGCTGACAGATTCACCCTACGTGGTGGCCAGCATGCGGATCATGACGCGGATGGGCACGCCCGTCCTGGAAGCACTGGGCGATGGGGAGTTTGTCAAATGCCTCCATTCTGTGGGGTGCCCTCTGCCTTTACAAAGTAAGTGTATTATTTTGGAATCAAAAGTCAAAATAAAAAAGAAAGCTGAACAGCAAACCCCAGTGGGTGCCTCAGGGACCCCCAAGCAGGGCCCTGGTGCACTGACTTGGGAGGGGTCCTTGTTCACAGAGCCTTTGGTCAACAACTGGCCCTGCAACCCGGAGCTGACGCTCATCGCCCACCTGCCTGACCGCAGAGAGATCATCTCCTTTGGCAGTGGGTACGGCGGGAACTCGCTGCTCGGGAAGAAGTGCTTTGCTCTCAGGATGGCCAGCCGGCTGGCCAAGGAGGAAGGATGGCTGGCAGAGCACATGCTGGTGAGTCTGCAGGAAGCCCTGATGCGCAGATGAGAGGCCTGGGGGGTGGCAGAAGCAAACAACATTACCGTTCCCATCCGTCAGCACACCTCTCTGAGCGTGCAGGTTCCCGGACAGACGGGAAACCCCACCAGTAATGATTAGTGCACACATATACGTCGCTTTTGAAGGCCCCCAAACACCAGGGGACCATAGAGATCTTTTGGACTTCATGATTCTGGGAATGTTTGTTTGCACTGATAACTGAAGAAATAGGTCTTGAGGGCCTACATTCCAACTTCTGGGCTGAAGTACCAACCTCGGGGAGAAGGAAACAAAGATCACAATAAAGAATCTTGTCCCCAACAGATTCTGGGTATAACCAACCCTGAGGGTGAGAAGAAGTACCTGGCGGCCGCATTTCCCAGCGCCTGCGGGAAGACCAACCTGGCCATGATGAACCCCAGCCTCCCCGGGTGGAAGGTTGAGTGCGTCGGGGATGACATTGCCTGGATGAAGTTTGACACACAAGGTGACTCTTTTAGACCCAACTCTTGGTAACGATTGGACTCAAGTGAATTGTTGGCCTTCAAAACATGCCACATTCTCCTCAATCCAGTGTTTGGATTTTTAAACTCCGTTAGTCCAGAGTTGGCCAAACCTTAGAAATATGTATTCTGTAAGAATTCTTCAATTTAATATTCAATCTGGATTGAAACTGGGCCATATGTTGCTGTTTGTTCACATACATACATTTGTTTAAATGGTATTGGTGGAAAATTGTGGAGGAAGCAAGAGTTGTAAACGTCTCAAAGTTGCATATGATGCTTGGATGAAAAGAGATAATGTATACTCTAGGGAGGGAAAAAGGATTTGAGAAGTTGGCATAGAAATTAGTCCAGCAACATATAAGCGTATATGTTCTGCTTTGCTTGGCACTCACTACTGCTTCTCTGGTTTAAAACTCTCCAGGTCATTTAAGGGCTATCAACCCAGAAAATGGCTTTTTCGGTGTCGCTCCTGGGACTTCAGTGAAGACCAACCCCAATGCCATCAAGACCATCCAGAAGAACACCATCTTTACCAATGTGGCCGAGACTAGCGACGGGGGCGTTTACTGGGAAGGCATTGATGAGCCGCTAGCTTCAGGCGTCACCATCACTTCCTGGAAGAATAAGGAGTGGAGCCCAGAGGATGGTGTGTCCCCGCCAGAGGCCTTGGTGTGCCGGGCTGCAGGGACTGCCTGTTTGAGCCAGTCATTCACGGGCCTTTCTCTGTCTTATAGGGGAACCTTGTGCCCACCCCAACTCCAGGTTCTGCACCCCAGCCAGCCAGTGCCCCATCATTGATGCTGCCTGGGAGTCTCCGGAAGGTGTTCCCATTGAAGGCATTATCTTTGGAGGCCGTAGACCTGCTGGTGAGGCTCTCCTTCATTTAGGCTGGGAACATGGGTGTGCTGGGTACCGAAGGGCATCTGTGAAATCTCTCCTTTTCCATGACCTTGTCAGAGGGTGCCCAGGGGCTTCCTTTCTTGAGCTTCCTTCCCAAAGAGCCAGAATAATTGGCAAGTTCAAACGTAGAACCAACCCTTCTGGTCACCTGGAACCTTTCTGAATCCTTGATCTATCGTAGCTTGATCAAATTTTACTTTTTACTTTGTGGCCCCAGTCATGTAACTTTGACTTAGCAGTTTTCTGCAATTTAGCTTGGTGAATGCAAAACTAGCTCGATTACAAAGTTATTGTCTTGCCGTGTCTTTCCATGTTGTGAATAACACCACTGGTTGTGGAGGCTGAATTTCAAAGCCTCTAATGAACATTTCTCTTTTTTTTTTCCTGCTAAAGGTGTCCCTCTAGTCTATGAAGCTCTCAGCTGGCAACATGGAGTCTTTGTGGGGGCGGCCATGAGATCAGAGGCCACAGCAGCTGCAGAACATAAAGGTAAATCAAAGTCCTGATTTGAAACCATAGAGAAGTGTTATTAGAGCACTCTTTGTCACTCTTATGTCTCTCTCCTTGTCTGTGTCTGTGTGTGGGGAGAAAGAGAGAGAGAGAGGAGAACAAAGCATGCTAATGTCAACAATCAATGGGGTCAGTCTTGCCTAGGAGAGCATCATTTACTAATGAACTCCCTGTCTGTTTAACAGGCAAAATCATCATGCATGACCCGTTTGCCATGCGGCCCTTCTTTGGCTACAACTTTGGAAAATACCTGGCCCACTGGCTTAGCATGGCCCAGCACCCAGCAGCCAAACTGCCCAAGATCTTCCATGTCAACTGGTTCCGGAAGGACAAGGAAGGCAAATTCCTCTGGCCAGGCTTTGGAGAGAACTCCAGGGTGCTGGAGTGGATGTTCAACCGCATCGATGGGAAAGCCGGTGCCAAGCTCACACCCATAGGCTACATCCCCAAGGAGGATGCCCTGAATCTGAAAGGCCTGGGGCACATCAACGTGATGGAGCTCTTCAGCATCTCCAAGGAATTCTGGGAGAAGGAGGTGGAAGACATCGAGAAGTATCTGGAGGATCAGGTCAATGCTGACCTCCCCTGTGAAATTGAGAGAGAGATCCTTGCCTTGAAGCAAAGAATAAGCCAGATGTAATCAGGGCCTGAGTGCTTTACCTTTAAAATCATCCCCTTTCCCATCCATAAGGTGCAGTAGGAGCAAGAGAGGGCAAGTTTTCCCAAATTGACGCCACCATAATAATCATCACCACACCGTGAGCAGATCTGAAAGGCACACTTTGATTTTTTTAAGGATAAGAACCACAGAACACCGGGTAGTAGCTAATGAAATTGAGAAGGGAAATCTCAGCATGCCTCCAAAAATTCACATCCAATGCATAGTTGTTCAAATTTAAGGTTACTCAGGCATTTGATCTTTTTAGTGTTTTTTCACTTTAGCTATGTGGATTAGCTAGAATGCACACCAAAAAAATACTTGAGCTGTATATATGTGTGTGTGTGTGTGTGTGCATGTATGCACACATGTGTCTGTGTGGTATATTTGTGTATGTGTATTTGTATGTACTGTTATTGAAAATATATTTAATACCTGTGGAAAAATCTTGGGCAAGATGACCTACTAGTTTTCCTTGAAAAAAAAGTTGCTTTGTTATTAATATTGTGCTTAAATTATTTTTTTACGCCATTGTTCCTTACCTTTACATAATTGCAATGTTTCCCCCTTACTACTTCTTGGAAAAAAATTACAAAATAAAGTTTTATAGAAAAGATGGATTTGCTTTGCTTGGTTTTTCTTATTTGAGCTACCAAGAGGAGAGAACTCTGACTAAATATCTTGTGATTTAAATCCTGCCCCCTCCCCAAGAAGGTGGGGACATTCAGAATCACACTTGAAGAGGGGGTGCATTGCCTGGTCCCAGGGAGAAGGAGGGAGCAGGTGGGGAGGAATGAGGCAGGGAACCATGGTTGGGGTTTTCTGAATTTGCTGAAGCCACTAGTTGGCGTCCTTTAACAATTCTACAAACCTTTAGATGGTGAGGCTTATGTGGCTGGACTGGGAGGGTTAATGCATGCTTTTTGACAATTTGGATCTGGAGGGGTCTCAGGCTTCCACAAAAATTACATTGTGGACAGTTTCATAGGCTTTTGCCTTTTAACTCTTCAAAGCAACAGTTTTCTCAACTGTCATCCCCGCGGGGGACCAGGGGAAGACAAGTGAGAAGGAAAAGGCGACAGGATCTGGGTTGAGCAAGCATTAATTGAGCGCCTTCTGTATCCTGGACATCATGCCAACACCATGGGCTGCCCGAGAAGAGAGGTGGGTGGTTTGGTCCCCAGCTCTGCCTTGAACCCTCACCTGCTCTCCTCTACTCCCAGTGTTTATTGGGTATTCCAGAACAGTCCAAACAAACCATAAACTTTATATCACAGGTTCAATCTGTGTAAATACTATTATCTTCAAGTTGTAGTTTCTTTCTTGGGCCCAGGCTGTGAAATTGGCTTCACCCCTACCACACCCCAGCAGGCAGGCTTGTTCTCATGTCACGCTCCACCCCTCCAGTCTCTTCAACTGGAAAACTGCTTCTTTTCCTCACTTCCTCTGCTCCTTACAATGGCTTCAAGTGGAAGGTGAAGCCGAGATCACCCCAATTTTACAGGTGAGGAAACTGAGGTCAAGCCAGGAGCGTCCATCAGGGCTGAGAAATTGCCAGGATTTCCTTCCCCATTAAGGAGCTGAGAGTCTTAGCTCTAGACACATTGGCTTGTTAGAATATCAAAACCACCGATGGGGAAAAACCACTTACTGGAATTAAATGCTATCTGCTGTATTAGTTTAAATCAGTGGCATTCAAACTTGTTTCTCCTTTTCACTGCAGAACACGTTCTAGACATGTACTTGACTCAGAGTCCCATGTCTAAAGGAGACAGAGCCCAAGGCAGCCCACCTGAGGCTGGGGAGGGAATCCAAAGTGCAGGCCACCTGGCCTCCATTTCCCCGCCCCTTGGGGGCCTTTGGGCAGCTCCTTGGACCCCTGAAAGAGGCCACCAGGATAAAGTTTGTTAAAATGTATGCCTTGTGCCTCACTGTCCTATTACGGGCTTTCAGTAGTCTCCACTCCCTCGGCAGGCAAAGACACTGGCCATCTCCAAATTCCTTCCCCTCCTGCACAGCATCAGCCACCTGGCAAGCAGCCTCATATAGGACCATTTGCCAGCAGGCCCTGCAAGCCTGGGGGACAGCCTAGAGGAGGTGACTTACATACGCAGCATAAGAGTTTTCAGGAGACCAAAAGGATTCAATACATGTCATTGACTCCTGACTCAGTTTCCCCAAACCATGCCTCCTGAGTTCTCCATCTGTCTCCAAATCCTGGTTTCTGTGCGCGGACCTCTGTCTACAATAAACAGGATACTATGTCTTCATTCTTCAATGTTCTCTTGTTGTGCCTTCAGATGATGCAAAGTATGTAAGCTAAGCCCATTTGCAGGAAGCTCACAGAAGGCGAGTGGCTCATCACTTGAAAATACGGTTGGAGTGAGATGGAAAGCCCAGAGTCTCCTGATTCCTGGTCTACCACTGGACCATATGACTCCAAAACCAACACTAGGACTGACGTCCTCTACTGGAGTCCAGTGTAAGAGCTGCCCCCTGACCTCCAGGAAGCTGTGTTGCAGTCTGGGTTAAAGACCAGAAAACAATAGTTACAAAACAAATATTGAACCAGGGCAACAAACCTGCCCTTATTCCCAGTCGAGTCACTAAGGGGGCACTGACAGGTAGGCAGGTGGGGTGGGGTGGCTAGGTGGGGCCGGGGCACACTTGGGAGTCAGGAATTACAGGGCTCTCTCTCTTCTCTCCCTCTCCCCGGGGACCCATCCTAACCTGGAGCCCCCCGGGCTGCTCACTCCGCCCTCTGGATGCCAACAGCATGCACCTTCCAGAGTGCACGGTTTTGGCTGTAAGACCGCAGGGCATGGGCCCTGTTGAGCTCCCTTGATCTGCAGCCCTGCCAGAGGGCACCGAGCCAGGGGAGCAGCTTTTGCTTTGTCCTCGCCGTAAGCAATTGCAGCGATGAATTCATCTATGGGAAAGAGCTGGCCACCTGCTTCCTCCCTCCTGCCCTTTTTCCTTCCCTGGGGGCAGTAAACACTGACAACCTTGAACACAGCACAGCTCTGCCGCTGGCCAGCGGGGTCTTCTTCTGTCTCCTCTGTGCCACTGGGGTCATATTACCTCTGGTGGAGTTCGATAAGGATGAAATAAACTAGCCCAGTGCAGTGCTGAATCTGCAGTCAGGAGGGTCTGCGTGTGAGCCAAGGCCCTGGATCTCCCTGGAAGTGTGCCCTTAGGCGATTGTACAAAATGCTGAGCCTCAGTTTTCTCAGCTGTAAAATGGGCGTGATGATTACTTTCTCCAGGGGGTTGTTGAAAAGCTCCAGTGAGAAGATGCCAGCCAGGGACTTGGCACACAGCTGGGCCTGGTGGGGGCGGTTGTTTTCATTTTTATTTCACTCCACCTCTCCAGGGTATGGGAGCTCGCTCCCCACCAAGCCGGCTGTCCCACTGATGACCAGCTGTGGCTCTGGAGTCGAAATCCGTCCTCTGTGCAGCCTCCGCAACTCCTACTTTCACTGTGCATTTCAGGAAAAGGAGCTGAAGAGCGAAGTCAATCAGGAATATCAGAAACATTTTTTTCTCTTTGTATGGCGAGCCCATCCCTGTAGGGAACCATCTTCACCCTTCTCAAACATTTTAGCAGAAGACTCAGAGTTGGGGTCCAGGAATTCTACCTTTAAGAAATGTGTTCTAAGGGAAAAATCATGAAAGTCTGCACAGATTTAGTTGCAAGGATGCTCATTATGGAGTTGTTTATCATGGCCAAAAATTAGGAACGAACCTAAATGCCCAACAATAGGAGATTACTTAAAAGAAATTGTAGTCCTTTTGAAAACAGACAACTAGGCAGCCATTTAAAATTACTCTGCAAAAGATAAGTTATTGACATGCAATATTTGCCAGCTGCTTCACCTGTGAAGGTAGATGATGAAAGGGTATCGAGTATTTGTACATTTATGCTTAGAAAAAAAACTTTAAAAATACCATACAATGGTAACAGTAGCAGCTGGGTCCTGGGTTGTTTGGGTGGGAGAACTGCATTGCCTCATCCATATTTTCACCACATCATTCAGGCTACAGAACTTTGCTGCAAAAAGGGGAGCTTGGCAGAGGCAGGTGCCCCCAAATTGAGAAAACCCTGAATGAACTGACTTTACCCCAATGATCTAAGATAAAGTTTCTTCCACGGGATGAAATGGGGGCTTGAGACAGAGATGAATTTCAGATGGGTTCTCAAGCAGGTAAACTTGTTTCTATTTTCCTGAAGTTTTGTCTGGAGATTTTCTGCTCCTCCTCACACAGGAAGCTCAGCATAGCGGGGGCCTTTGAGAGGGGTTCAAAACACAGGCACTTGTGAAGGCCCCGCTCCCAGGACCCCTGGGCAGATTACAGGAAGAGTGGCCGGCACTGGATCGATGCAGCACTGATTGTTACAGAACTGTTTCCACCCACCATGTTCTCTCTACAATCTGGGCCCTCTCTTAGCTCCAGGATAGAGCTCAGAGGTTTCTCTGATGCTGCAGAGCCGGGATTTAGGGATGCCGCAGAGGAGCGGCGGACGTCATTTGGTCCACAGTAGCACCGTAGTGGGACCAAGAACACATTTGCCTTGTTGACACCTGCTTGCGTCTTTGCATTGGACACTTATTCCTGGGGGTGCTGGGCCTACGCAGCCTGGGCCGCCACAGAGCTGTTTCGTCTGTGAGCCCCTTGGTAAAGGGATATGTAAATGTGTGAATATTCACCAGTCTGAATGGCAAAACTCCTCTCCAGGCGAGGCAGTTTGCAGCAAAATATGCCGTAAATATTTGTTCAGCCTGGGAAAATGACTCTAATTGCATAATTAAACTTGTTGTTGATGCTACTTCCGGACAGAATGACTGCAGAGGAGGGCCCAGCCTGCAGCTGCCCTTCAGAGCTTTTTCAATAGAGAGACTGTTTGCAGAGACTTTTCTCTGGCCCCTGTCTCTTCACAGGGAGAACGAAGAAAGGAACTCGGGGAGAGGTTGTCTGTGGGAGAGAGGAGGGTGTGGAAAGGTCCCAGAATCAGAGGACCACTGGTGTGGGGCCTCGCAGACCCTCCCTGAGGATTAGGGCTATCTTCCAAATGTCCAACACACATTCCACGCTCCACGGACAGCAGGTAACTTGAGCCAACGATTCATTCACTTAAGTGGAAAAATATTAGTAGATTGAAAGAGATTTGCTTAAAAAGACATTAGATCCCAACTGGATCCAAAACCAGCGTTCCTTGCTAAGGTAACCACAGAAACACAATGCGAAGTGAAAGAAACTGGCCACACAAGACCCCTGTATTGCATGAGTCCATTGATATGAAGCGTCTGGAATAGGGGAAGCCTGTAGAGACAGAAAGTAGTTAAGGGGTTGCCAGGGGTCAGGGGAGGAAGCAATGGGAAGGGACTGCTGACCCCTGACCCCAACAGCTGCAGGGTGTTTTGTGGGGGGTGATGAAAATATTCCAAAGTTAGATTGTGGTAGAGTTTCCAGAATCCTGTGAATATATGAAAAAGCATTGAATTGTGCATTTGAAATAGGTAGGGTTTTTTTGTTTTTTTGTTTGTTTGTTTTGTTGTTGGGATGGAGTCTCACTCTGTTGCCCAGGCTGGAGTACAGTGGTCCGATCTCAGCTCACTGCAAGCTCCGCCTCCTGGGTTCACGCCATTCTCCTGCCTCAGCCTCCCGAGTAGCTGGGACTACAGGTGCCCGCCACCACACCCGGCTAATTTTTTGTATTTTTAGTAGAGACAGGGTTTCACCGTGTTAGCCAGACTGGTCTCGATCTCCTGACCTCGTGATCTGCCCACCTCGGCCTCCCAAAGTGCTGGGATTACAGGTATGAGCCACCGCGCCCAGCCTGAAATGGGTGGGTTTTATGATATGTAAGTTATAGCTCCATAAAGTTGTAAGTAAAAGAATAAATATAACCAAGACAAAATATACCAAAGACTCTGAGTTAGAGGCCTGCATTCACCTTGTTGAAAAGAGAGCTGAGGAAGGAAGAGGTGTGTGCACCCCACTGAGACCCTCTCCTTTGGATCTGTAGGAGTAAAAAAAAAAAACGGAAAAAAGGATGGACTTTCTCCTTATGGATTCAATGTCATTTAATGCCAGGCCAATGATCCTCCTAAAACTACCATGAATACCATAAAATTATGTCATGTCACCAGCAACTGGATGAGAAACTGAGGCCACAGAGGGCAAAGACCTGCAAAAGTTACTTGGTTAGTAGGTGGGAGAGTGGGAGCCACCAGGAGCCTCAACTTCTAGGCAGACCCCACTGGCATTGAGTCAGGAGACCAAGAACCCCACCCCAGCCTCTCGGCCCATCAGGAAACCCACACAAACTGCCTAGACAGCTGCAGGGAGGGTTTGGCTCGCATCACTGCATAGGGGAGGGTGTAGACACAGGGCAGGGGCCCTGGACCCAGAGGCCCCAATATGGCAGGAGGGTCCTATTTCCCTCTCCCCTCTCCCTAGCAGCAGAAATCTCTGGAATGGAAGTATTCACTACAACACTAAGCTCCTGGTGTGGCCTGAAGACAGCCCCTTCATCTCTGAGCCTGTTTCCCCAGCTGTACAATGAGCACTCTGCCTTGGTCCCTGGAAGCCTTCCCTGCCATGAGGTTGGAGTCACACGGGTCTTTGGTGGGACCCTTAGAATTAGGATTTAGTGAACCCAGGTCCAGGTGTGGGGAGAGTGGCAAGGCAGAGAGCGCGGCTGACTTCATGAAGACACGATGAGAACGATTCCACCCCAAGTAGTTCACTGCAGCTCAGCAGCGTGCCTGAAATCCCACTACCAGGATCCCCTATTGCCCCACTTGATGACACCATCTATCCCCACCTGCTTCTGAGTTGATCTGGGAAAGGACAGTGGGGAACATGAGGTTCAGACTCATAGGCATAACCCCAGGTCCCCTCCGTTCTAGCCCAAAGCCTGGTTCATCCACAGGCCACAAAAGTCAGCTAGAAATCCCCAACCTGCTGCTGGTTGTTTGTCTTTAGGGGCATATGTGAGCTGTTTAGCTCAGACCTCAAGATATTGATCTGTCTTTAAGAGAAGCCCCTGGCTTCTCCCAGGGAGATGAGAGGGTACCTGTTCTATGGCCCAGAGGGCAGCATGAGGACCCTCATTCCAGGGAAGCCAGCATCTGGAAGACCTTATCTGCCATGCCAGCTGCCAACCTCTGGAGGGTTCAAGGCTATTTTTCAGGGATGGGTGAAGATAGCTCCTTGCACCCAGTGGAAGCTGGAAGAGCTCGTGAAATTCTCTGCCAAGGCCAAGGCTCCCAAATCTAGGTGAGCAGACACATGAGCCTGGGCTGCCCAAGACTGGCCCTGGGAGACCAGTCTAGCCCAGTTGGAGCCTCCTGGGCTGGGCCCAGCCCTTGGGGTTGGCATTAGCCCCCTGCCCCATAGTCCCTCTGGTTAATAGAACACTCTGCCCACAGAGGTGAACTCAGGTCTGGCCTCCATGGGTGCGGAGGCTGTGGCTGTCTGTTTGAAGCCTCAACAAGGGTTCATCACTATTAAGGACGGAGACCGGGGAGCTGGGGGGCCGGTGACTCACTCGGCAGCTGCTCCCCTGTTATGTAAAGTGGAGCTCAGAGCCATTAGCCGATAGGAGATGAAATTTACATTTTGAATTAACTCGGATCATCAGAATGCTTCTTCTCGACCCAGGGAAATTGAACATCAAGTTGGAGGGAACTGTGGGCAGGAGGGGTGGGGGCTCAGCCAAGCATGCCGGATTGCCTTTTTCTTTTTCTTTTTTTCAACAGGCTGCAGGCAAAGGGGACAAGAGGACGCTGCTGCGAAGTCAGTCTTAAAGAGAGAGGGAGAGAGAAAGTGGAGTTACTCCTTTTCTGTTTTCCTTGGGCAGAAGCACAATAAATCAGCATGGCAGAATTAAATTCTGATCTGTCCGATTTCCTCCATCTCACCCTCTCATAATAATGGTTATTTATTGAACACTTATTGTGTGCCCAGCACTTAGCTAAATGCTTTATAGATAAGGCAGAAGTGAATTTGTCTTTCCCCTTCTTTGTTTCCCCAACCCGCATTTCTAGTGGGGAGGGGGTCTGATGAGAGAAGTAGAGAGACCGAATTTTATGAACAACACAAAGTGCTGAGTTATGTTAGGAAGCCTTCTGGCTCTTTTAGAGGCAGCATTTGGGAATCTGAGTCCCTAAAGCCTCCTGTGACCACAGTGCACAGTGAAAGCTGCTGCTCTGTCCAAGGGGCCCTGTGGACAGCACCCCCTAGAGGTGTGCATTGCACCTCTCCTCTCAGAGCCCAGATGAGAGCACACAGCTGAGAGACACAGCTGTTCTGAGTCAAGCCTTGCAGGCTGGGATGGGGATTCAGGAGGAAAGGTGAAGGTGTTTCCACCTTCCTTTGACCTCAGAGTTTGTCTGCAATCAGCTGCTAGTGAGAGTTTCCTTCCTGGAAAGGAACTGGGTCCAGATGTCCTTCTAACTTGGTTTAGAACAGACTTCCTGTGTCACTCAACTCCCCAACAACTCGGGCTGTGGGAACAGGGGTTCTATTTCTACTGGGTCTTCCTGGCCTCATAGACAAACTGACTCCCAGGAACTGGGTTACATATAACTCAACTTTCGGTGGGTTCACTTGATGCAACCTCATGCCCTTCATGTCCTGCCCTGAGATGTGTCAGAAGAGGTCAGACCTCCTTGTACCATGGGTATGGGTTCTATCAGTGAAGTGATGTTCCCTGGGGCCCCTCTAACATGGGGGTTACAGTCACTGCATAAGTGTGGAGAACAGCTACTGATTCAAGTCTGTGCTGGTAACAGCAGGGTCAACTTTTCGTGTTGCTGAGCATGAGAGAATGTGCTTTGAGGAGCGACATTTTTGTTCTGTTCCCAGCTGGCGGATGCCTCCCTAGAATGGCAATTCTCCAAGATCAATCTGTCACTTTCCAATGAATAGTTATCGAACAGCCTCTGACTGCCTGGCACTTAGAGTCAGCCCAAGTGCTTAGATGAGCTGACCAAGACTGTCTTTCTTAATGAATTGGTCCCACAGGGGTCCCTGTCCTTTTCCCAGGGTCACTGAAAAACTTCAAGCCTCAAGGTATAAGGAGTAATATTTTCTCTAAGGAGAGTCTACGTTACTATTCTGCCCCATTCAGAACTGCCTGATGGTCAGTCTCCTGTTCCATCCCCTCACATTTTGGAATTCTGCCTGGGCAGTGAGGGAAGGTGCATTTGCATTCCACCTCCCTCCTTCCTTCTTTCCTTCCTTCCTTCCTTCCTTCCTTCCCTTCCTTCCTTTCATCCATCCATTCATCCATCCTTCTGTCCATCAATCCATCCATCCTTCTATCCATTGATCCATCCATCCATCTGTCTGTCCATCCATCCATCCTTCCATCCATCCATCCATCCTTCTGTTCATTTGATTCATCTATCTATCCATGCTTTTGTCCATTGATCCATTTATTCATCCACCCATCCATCCATCCACTGTCCATCCATCCATCTGTCCATCTGTCCATCTATCCATCCATCCATCCTTCCTTCCTTCCATCCATTCATCCACCCTTGTATTCATTGTTCCAGCCCTTTACTCTTCCATTTAATTATTCTTTCTCATATTCTCCAACTATCTATGCCTCTGGATGCTTGTCATCCATCTGTACATCCATCTAATGGTCCATCAACCTCCAATAAGTCACTCATCTGATCTCCATCCAGTCCATCAATGATCAACCCTGCATCCATCCTCAATCCATCCTTTCATCTTATCACTAAGGACACATAGCTCCCCATCTGTGAGAGCCAGAGTTTGAATTAGCCTTGCCTGGTTTTCCCACATGCCTTCAGGATACAAATAACTGCACCCAGACATAGTAGACAAGCTGGGTGTCCTGAGAGGTGTAGACAGGTTGTTTCAAAGTTTCAGAGGAAGGAGAAGGAGCATCAGGGAAAGCTCCTCAGAGGAAGAAGTGTTTGATTACTGTCATAAAATAACATCATATTTGGAAAGTCAAGATATAACTGGAAAAGTGTAGGCATTCCAGCGGATTATGGGATCTGCGTGAGGATTGGGTGGATGGAGGTAGAGTGGTTGGAGAATCAACAGAGGGTGAGTAGAGAGGTAGATGCTGTGTAGACGGCTGGAGGTTGAAAGGATGGAGGAGAGGTTTGGTCAGATTAAAGGGTGTGGAAGTGGGAACAGAAGAAAGGTAGTGTGGCCCCCTCCCATGCTAGGGCAGATTATGAAAAACCATGCTGTGTAACTGAGCAAGGGTTGATTTTGTTAGACAGGGAGGTAGAGAAGCTTGTGGATGGTGAGCGAGCTCCCAGGGAGAGTGGCCTTTTCCAAAAGCTCCTCTGGTATTGTATGCCTTCTGCACTGGGAGTGGTGATCAGTGCTGTTCTTCTCAACTTGGGGATATGGGGGCCAGAGACGCCATGGAGTAGAGGCCCTAACCCTCTGGCTGTTCTGCAGTCTGCCATCAATCAAGTGCTCATGGCTAAAACTCCAGCCAACAAGGAACTTGAACAACACAAGTCCAGAAAACAGGCTGTTGTCAAGAGTTTGACTGATTGATGGTTTGGAGCTCAGAAAAAGTTTCCCCATGATCATTTCTTAATGGCCGTTTCAGAACAAAGGGGCAGAGGAAACCAAACACCTTCCCAGGGTCTCACCTCTGGCAGGGGAGAAATTGAGGTCTTTGATGGTTTCAGATGTAAGTGCTACCCTGCTGTTAGGCTAAAATTTCCAGTATTTGAAAAGTTCCAAGCTAATTTTCAGGGAGGAAATTAGATGAGAAATGGCTTTTAAAACATGGAGAATCTTATGTTTAAAAACTTGGGTTGCCAAGGAAACTCTCTCTTCAATACTTCTTTGCCACCGTGTTGTAAATTAAGCCCCTAACTGAAAGGTAATTAAGGTAATTGGTGGCACCGCTGCAGAGAGACTGTGGCAAGGGAGCCGGAGGGAAGGAGCCCCCAACCTTTTAGGGCACACAATCCCCTTAGCTCTGGGGAAGCTGCATCCATACTGCATGTGGGGACCTTGAAGGCACCTTTGGAGAAGGCAGACCAGCAAACAGCCGTGAGCCATGCTCAGTGAAAGGCCAAGGAAAGGAAATCTGAAATGTCACGCTGCTACCCTGTTGGTTTCGAATAGGTGAAAGCTCCATGAGTCAGTTAATGAGCAGATTGGGAAGGGCTACAGTGTTCTGGCCCCCTGCGGCCAGGTTAATGCATGTGGTATCAGGAGAGAGCTTCAGCAATTGTTTTCTGCCACCTTCAGGAAGGAGGCAATTAGTTTGTGGTCCCAGCCAGCCAGCAATCCATCTGTCCATTCATGTATCTCTCTATCTGTTCATTCATCTAACTGTCCATCTGAACATCTATCCACCCATCATCTATCCACCCACCAAGCCAGCCATCCACCCATGTATTTGTTTATCCACTCATCCATCTATCTGTTCACCTGTTCATCCCTCTACCCACTCTCCCCACATACACAGCTGGATGGATGGGCATATCAATGAATGGATGGATGGATGGATGGATGGGTGGATGGATGGATGAATAATGGGAGGGGTGAATGAGCGGATGGAGAATAGACAGATGGATAGTGGATGAGTGCATAGCTACTATCCATCTGTCCACCTATCTCCATTTACTTATCTATGCAGCCACCCACCTACACATCCATCCATCCATCATCTATTCATCATCCATCCTCCATCCAACCATCTATCAGTTCATCTCCTACCCATCCATCTAGTAAGTAAACATTTCCTAAGCATCCATAATTATAGTGACAACATCTCCTACTCACTGAGAGATAAGGTATGTCAAGGCCTTTCCAGGCACAATCTCTTTAGATCCTTCCCTCAACACTGTGACCTCTAGAATGTGCCCCATTCCAGAAATGAGGCAGTAGAGAGGTTCTCACAGCTACCAAAGGTGAGAGCTTGGATTTTAACTCTTGTCTACACCCTGGGTGCAAATTCCTAGGAGAGGGGCAGTGGCTTTTATCATCATCTATCTCTGCATCTTTGAGCCCGGCGAACAAGATGTGAAGGAGGGTAGGGACAGAGAGCTTGGCTGAAGCACTGGGAAAGAGACCTGTGTCTCAGGCTCCAGGGGCCAGGGGCTGTCAGTGACCCAGGTCCAACTGCCCTCGCTCTGACCTGCCCTAGCACACCCTTCTGCACATACCTAGGCCTTTCCTCTTCCCACAGGGTAAACACTGCCAGCGTGGTCAGGTTGCTGGTGCCAAGGTGAAAAGTCCATGGATCAGAAACTGGGCCCCCCTGGGAAGTGCTGTTCCCAGAAGCTGAGGCCTTTCTTCCAGTAAACTTTGGCCTCCTTCTTTCTGGCGCTGACTCCCTGTGCACAGGGAGTCCAGGTTCACATCAAAGGGGTGGGGAGGGGAGAGAGGGGTGTGCAGCTGAGCACCCCATGGCCCAGCACTGTACTGCGCTGGAGCTTCAGGTGCTTCTTCATAGTCAATTCAGTCAACATCCCAACTGGGGGCTGGTCTCAGTCTTCTCATTTTGCAGAGAAGGAGACTGAGGTTCATAGTGGCAAAGTAACTCTCCCCAGGTCACATGGTTAGTTTCAGGGAGAGAAGTCTCATCTTGAACCCTGATATCAGCAGGAAGCAGCTGGAGCCAGACTGTAGTGGGCCTAGGGGTGATAAGTGGACTCTGCTGTCAGCCAGTCACTTCTGAGCTGTGTGACCCTGAGTGAGTCCCTTAACCTCTCTGTGGTTCAACCCCCTCTTCCTACTTACAGGGTTGAGAAGACTCACAGAAGGGGTGTACGCCAAGTGCTTTGGATACTCTCGGCACTCAGTAAATGTGGGCTCCGTGCGGTACTTGTCTCCTGTGTGTACGGGAGTTCTGCAGGGAAAAGTCTGTTGGGCAGAGGAGTCCCACTGCTGCATGCTGGCTGAAGGGCTGCAGCCGCACTTTGCGGGAGGCTGAAGAGCCAGGAGAGGCGAGGATCGATCTGCTGTCATTCAGCCCAAGGAAGGGCACCCTGACACCTGGCAGCTCCTCCACCACTGTGGCAAACTGCAGTCCCGGGAGAGGCTGCCACCTTGCTGAGGGACGGGTGGGAGCTGGTCCCTGGGTGGCGGGGGGGAGGTTCCCCTGCACGTATCCTTCACAAACCTCTTCACAGGCAAAACCCGGGGACAAGTGTTAAGAGCTCTTTGTCATCCATCTAATGAACATTTGTTGAGTGAGCCCCCGAGGAGCAGGAGCTGTCTTGTCCTTACTTCCTCCGACTCTGGTGCCCAGCACACTGCCTGGTGACACCCACTGGAACTGACCCTCCCAAGGGCTCCTGTGTACCAGCAGAGAAGGCATTTCCAACAGGCTGCCTCTCCAAGCCCAGTCTACTCTCTAAGGCAGCCATCACCTGTGTCCTGCTCACTGGGCTTAGGGGGCCAAGATAGCCAAGGTCACTGGGATCCTAAGGAACAGAGTGGGATTTGAACCCCAGTGTGTCTGAGCCCAGAGGCACTGCCTCCGCCACTCTCTCCATCTGCTGACCCCCAACTGCTTTGCAGATGTTACCAGTGTGTACCGGTTGGCAAAGGCTTGCTCAACCCTGGAGCATCTACTGAGTGCTGTCTGCATGGCAGGGGCTGGGGGACTCACGGGAAAGCCAGACACAGACCAACTGGGACCGAGGGCTTCTGAGGCCACCGCACCTGCTATGGTTTTCTGCCAGGGGTACTTGCCCAGGAGTCAGCTTTGGAAACACTTTGGAGCTGCTTCCCAAGGCCAGAGCAAAAGCCTGCCCCACTGCTCCTTCCTGGAGTAAAATCTGAATATTTACTCCCTATGGAGTTTGCCCCAGGTGCCAGGGCCTGTGCTGAGCCCCCTCTCATGGTCTCCCCTGAAAGCCCGAGGGAAATGCTGTCTTCATTCCCATGCTGTTAATGAGACAACCATGGGGAATTAGCCGTGAGCACCACCATCTTTCTTGTCCCTTCAAACATCTCCAAGTCAGATAATCATAACAATAGTGGCAGGCATTCCACACTCATACAGGCTGGCAGTCCGTCCTGCCTTGGCCCCCGGCCCAGATAAGCAGAGGGAGGTGGTGCTGTGCCCTGCATCTCTATGGATGGGGAAACTGAGGCTCGGGGCCGGGAGGAGGCAGATCTGAGGGCTTCTGAGTTTCTCCTCCTCCTGCAGACAAAGAGAGTCACCCAAGGTCATCAGAGCTGCCGCGGTGGCAAAACAACAATGTTCTGACTTCTGGTCAGGTCCTCCTTCCATCACGACGCTCCAGCATGGGAGGGGAGGCAGGCGTGGGGGCTGTCAGGGGCCTCTTTAATTCATGAGTTACTGGCAGAAGCACAATCTCCAGGGAAGATTGATGACCGGCTGCAGGTATTGGTGGGCGGATTCATAAAGCTGTCGGCAGCGGGCCGTAAATCAAATGAATATTCAAGATTCCGCCTTGGGAGCAATTCCCTGGCTCCGACAATAACAAGATGGATGTGGGTAGGAAGGCAGGCGTGGTGGCCTCAGAAGCCCTCAGCCCCGGAATGAGGCACCGCACTTGCTCAGAACTTCAGCATCTGCCTGGGAAATCTGGGCAGCTCAGAAGAGGGAGGAGAGCAGATCATGGACCCCAGACCCAAATGCGGACCCTATGTTGAGAATTACGTTTTATTGAGGCATCATTTACTTGCAGTAGAGTGCACAGGTCTTAAGTGGAACATGGGAGGAGTTTGGATACCTGTGTATAATCACCACCCAGATCAAGGTCTAGAACACCCCATCATCACCCCAGAAAGTTCCCCTGTACTCTTCTTCCCTGCTCACCCCCCATCCCAAGCCCCACGCAGCCACTGCTCTTCTTCCTCTCACTGGAGCATGTGGACCTCTGTGGAGGGCGTGGACTTGTTTGCCTGTTTTGCTCAGCTTTCTCTGCGTGGCTGAGCTGGGAGCAGCTCCCTGTCCTGCTCCGCTGCGCCGTCCCCCATGGCAAGAGTCTGCCACCATGGTATGGGCCATTCCACCCTTCATGGCCACCTGGGCTATTTCCACTTTTGTCTATTCTGAGAGGCTGCTGTGAATTCCTGCAAGGGTTTTTCTGGGTGCTTTTGTTTTGGGTAAACACCTGTGAGTGCAAGGGCTGGGTCCCAAGGCAGACATAGGTTTTACCATTTTAAGGAACTGCCAGACAGATTTCCAAGTGACTGTGCCTCTGCATTCCTGCCAGCAGCGGACGAGAGTTCTGGCGCTCTGTCCTCATCCTTGCCAGCGGTGTTTATGACACCTGTTCAGGTGAGTGCAGTGGCATCTCACCAGGAGACCCCCCCCTCCCCTTTGCTCAATTCACCAAGTCTCCACTGGTCCTGGGACACAGCCTTTGCTGTCCTCTCATGAGCCCTTGGGGAAGGCAGCTCATCTTTGTGGCTGAGTTCAGGAGCTGAGTCCCCAGGATCTGCCCTCCCCACCAGGCTGCTGCATGTTCCTGGAGCTGCCGAGGCTGGGACCCAGACCTGCCTTTTTAAGAACCTTCCCATGGCTGCCCACTGCTCTCAGGATGCAATGCACTCTCCTCCCGGTGGTCACGAGGCCCAGTGTCATCTGACCCTGGCCACCTCTCTGCCGCCACCCCAGGCCACCATCCTACCTGCTAACCATGCTCTGTTCTACTGCCTGGGATCAGGTCCCGCCCAGGACCTTTGTCCTGGCTGTTCCTTCTGCCTGGACTCCATTCTCCAGCCCCTTCTGTTGGTAGCTGTGTCCAGGTGGAAGGAATGGCTGCTGCCTCTGAGAGTGATGAGCTTGCTGTGGGCTAGGTGCTGGGCACAGTCACCAGGGGGGTCCCATCATGAACCTCATCCTCCAGACCAGGAAACTGAGGCCCAGCAAGATCACTGGAACTGCCCAAGGTCATGCCACAGGTCAGGGGCGGAGAAGAGACCAGCCTTCATCTCAAGCCTGTGGAATCATCCTCTCCTCTGGAGTGGCCTGGCATCTTGTCTGGGAAGGAAGCTCTGGGCTGGCCTTGGGCAGAGGCTAGATGATATGAAATGCCAGCCCCTCTTGGGATTCACACTCCCCGAGTAGGGCAAAAGGCACACTCTTGCCTCTTCCTCTTCTGGAGAACATTTCCCCATTTCCCAACTCAATATGAACTTCTTTCCCAATTCTGGGCCATATTACTTCACTGCCATTAGCCCCCACCACAGACAAGTGTTCCGTGGGATTGGGAGGCTTTAGAAGTTAACACAGGAGAGAGGTGGCCAGCACTACTAGGTTTCCCCTGGTATCTGGAGCCCCTGTCCATCCTGGTACAATACCAGCCCTCAGGACTCATCAATGTCCCAGAGGTCAAAGTCTCTGCAGGTGGGACAACCTAGAGCAAATCTTGTCCCATGTACTCTAGTCCCTTTGTATGCTGTTCCATCCAGGGCAGGCTGGTGACAGAAGACACGGTGCCCCCCACCCAGCCCAGGTAGCCCTGCCTTCTCTCCCCAGAGCCGAGAGCACTAATAGCCCCAACTGTTGAAGAAAGGGACCTGTCCCAGGGTCTTCACTTTGTAGGTCCTGCCAGCAGCCCTGATTTCTGTGTATGAACATTGCTGTCATCCATCAACTCCCCTCAAATCAGCTCCCCAAAAAACAGTCACCTCAGATTCCCCCCATTGAAGTAAAAGTTTCTTTTCCTAGACTTCTAAAGTCCGAGAAGGAACCTTAGCAACACAGGCACGTCTCCTGGGCAGAGGCGTGCGTCATGGAAAACTTGGAGGCTGGTGATTGGGCCGTCTCTGCTGCAGAGTCAAGTCCCTGAACGCTTGAAAAACAACATAATGTATTCCTGTCTGCAGCTCTGAGCAAAAGCTCATTTTGTGTCCTGTGTTTCCATTTCCTGAGGATTAATAAGTGCGGAGGGGAACTCGGGCTTCGTGCCGAATATTTATTTAGTCAATATACACATCAATTTAGCAAATTAGAGATCGCAAGCCATTTCAAAGCAATGCTGTAAAAATAATAGCTGTACTTTAAACTTGTAATGGATTTTGGTTTGGTGGGAGGTGGTGGCTACTACGTGCCTGGCACTTGATAAACAAAGAAGTTTAGTTCTCCTTAAACTTCAGTGGATGTCTGAGTCATTGGAGATGTTTGTTTAAAAAGCAGACAGATCCTGTTGCCAAGGGCACAGGCTGAGGGGTCTGGGGTGGGGGCTCTGGAACACAGTGAAGAGTGGGCTTCTGGTGAATGGCCCTGTGTCTACCTCCTGGCTGTGGAGGGCAGGGTTTCTCCGCCTCGGCACTGCTGTCATGAGGGGCTGCGTGCTTGTCCAGTGTAGGGGCTGCTCTGTGCACTAGAGAATGTTCAGCTTCACCCCCGTCTCTGCCCACTAGATGTCAGCAGCATCAGCCCCCTCCCCAGTTGCGACGATCAGAAATGTCTCCAGACATTGGCACATGACCCCTGGCAGGCAAAATCTCCCCCGGCTGAGATCTACTGATGTAGCGCAGGGTTCTCAGGCTCTCTGAGCCTCATTTCTTCATGGAGACACACATTCTCACGAACAAGGCTTCTACCCCACAACCCGGTGAGAGCACAGCTGCTGCTCACATCACATAGCTGAGAAAATTGTGACTCAGAGAGGCACAGTGACTTGCCCAGGGGTACACAGCCTACCCGCAGCTGACCTGGGGTACGCAAGGCACTTTCAAGTCCTTGAAATGCTCAGCAGCCCCTTCTCATCCCTCGAGCCTCTGTCCCAATGTCACCTCTTCAGAAGGGCCCTCGCTGTCTCTCTGCGCTAGGGTAGGCTCTCACCCCCGCTCTTCCGATGCTCTTTCTTACCCCTCTGCCATGTTCTCCACAGGACTTGGCCTAGCAAGCATCGTGACTGTGTGCGTATTGACCTGTCCTCTTCACTGTCCCCCACTGGCATGTGGGCCCCTCAAGGCTGGGGGTTCCTGAACTTGCTCCCTGCTGTCACCCCAGGCCCTGGAGCAGAGCAGATGAATCATAGAGCAATCAAATGGCTCATTGGAAAGGTTCCCAAGGCAAGGCTGCCGGCTGCACCACACCATTCATTCTCCCCATAATCTTAGCTAACAACGCCCCCAATTTTTATCTCCTGGTTATATGGGAGTGTGACCAAGTGCTGACCAGTAAGATGTAAGTAGAGGTCTTGTGTGAGGTCTTTCAGGAAGTGTCCTTACAGGAAGAAGCAAGCCCCTGCTTATCCCTTCCTCTTTCCTGATGAGTGAAGGTGGGACATGATGGCTGGAGCACAAGCAGCTGCCTTGGACAATGAGGTAGAAGCTCTGTGTTGAGGATGGAGGGTCAACACGGTAGAAGGGATCTGGTCTTTGGTGACTTCTAGAAGTTGCCTGACCATGCTGAGCTGGGCTTCTGTTACATGAGGGTGAAGTCATCTTCTGTTTCATTTAAGCCATGCTGCCCCTGGGTCTCTGCTCCATGCACCACACTGAACCCTAACCAGTCCTCTAGGCTCTGAGACTGCCCAGGATGGAAAAGGGAGCAGATGTTGGTTCTGCCCAGGCTGTTCTCAAATAAGTGGGTTCCATGAGTTTCTTCAATTATTATAGAAGGAGCTCACACTTGCACCATTGAGGCTAATCTGCCCAGCTCCCAAGGTCAGGGGATCATTCGTGCCCCCGGAGTGACAGCTGCGGTACTGAGGGTCAGAGGGATGTGAGGGGAAGGAATGAGCTAGGATTCAAGCCCTGCGGTACCAGATCCTGGACCTGTGTTCCTTAGATGACACTGCTGCCTCTGACTGTCAGTCATGCCCATCCATCCATCCATCCATCCATCCATCCATCCATCCATCCATCCTTCCATCCATCCATCCATCCTTCCATCCATCCATCCATCCATCCATCCATCCATCCATCCATCCATCCAACCATCCTTCCTTCCTTCCATCCATCCATCCATCCATCCATCCATCCATCCATCCATCCTTCCTTCCATCCATCCATCCATCCATCCATCCATCCATCCATCCATCCATTTCTTCATTCACTCAATGAGTGTTCACAATATGCTTGCTAAATGCTGGGGACAGGGTAGTAAACACTACAGCTTCTGGAATCCTGGAGTGAAACAGACTAGTAGGTGGAGATAGACCATGAGCCACCAGACAGAGAAACAGACATGGAGATTACAAAGTGCTAGGCAGGGAGTCAAAGGGGAGATGGAATTGAAAGTGACTGGTAGCGTGGCTTCAGAGAGAAGAGATGGGAAAGTACGCTCTGATCAGGGGAGGTGAGGTTGAGAAGTGAGGAAGGGAGGACTGAGGGCTGTGAGAGCTGGGAATGGTGCCCCAGGCAGAGGGAACAGCCAGTGCAAAAGCTCTAGGCTGGGGGTGGCCCAGGCAGGTCAGGGGATGGGGAGGCTGGAATGGGAGGGGCCAGTCTTGAGGGATTTTTGGTGGGGGACCAGACCATGTGGACCCTGGTCAGGGAATTATAAGAAGAGCTGGTACTACACAGGCTCTTACCCAGTGCTTTGCATGTTGTAGCTAATATTTTTGGTACCAACGTGTGCCCTCACCATTCACCCAGTGGTGACCAGCAGCAAACACCTGTCACTTCCTGGGCCTGGAGACTTTCTCAGACCACTGAAGCTGCTCTTCCCATGCACCGGCAGGCTGTTCACACCCTCCCTTGCTAGAAGCATCCTGCAATCGATCTCTGCCAAGATGGGTGGATAAATACTTTGGCTCCCTCACCTCCCGGATGGAATAAACTTGATCTCAGGGTTATTAATGGTGCACTCTTCACTGGCTCCCAAAGTTCCCAAGAAAAGTTGAGCCCACAGGGACAACTTACCTGCTAAGGTGCCCTGTGTTGCTGTCTCCCTTTCCCTTCCCTGGCTCACTTTCCCTTCTCCTCTGCTAGGGCTTCCTGGGATCGCTCACGTTCTTGTCTCCCGGTCTGCTCCTGGGACAACCCAGTCTGAGACACAGAATTAGCTCATTTAGTCCTCACAGTCATCCCAGAGAGGAGGCACTATCATTGCTCCCATTGCAGAGAAGAAAATCAAACCGAGGTACAGAGACATTAAGTCATTTGCTCCAGGACACACAGGAAGTGGCAGAGCTGGGACTTGAACTCCATGGTGACTCTGAGTCTGTGTGTTGACCACCCTGCCTGCAGCACCGTTTATATTTGGTCCTGACTATGATTTGAAGTAGGCAGGGGTTCCATGCAGACCAGCGATTCTTCAGCTGTGGTTCTTCCCCAGTGACAGCAGCAGCACCTGGGAATTTGTCTGAAAGAGTGATTTGGGTGGCCCACCCCCAGAGCTCGATTCTGTGGGTCTTGGGGTGGGCCCAGGAGGTTCTGGTGCACGCTCAAGTTTGAGAACCATTGGCTTAGGCAAGTGGTGTAGACATAACGTGCGGGAGAGGAATGGGAGGCAGCAGAGGCAGAGGGGTCTCCATCCCAGGGAAGAGAGGCTTCAGGGGAGAGAAGGGGGCTCGGGGGGTGGAAAGGGGTCAGATTCAGGCCACATTTGGGGTTGAGCCGACAGACTTGGAGATGGATGGGGTGTTGGGGGTTAGGGGAAGAAAACCAAAGATGACCCCTAAATGTTTGGCTTCTGCCAGCAAGTGGATCTCAGCACCATCCTCAGAGTGGGGAACAGCGGGGGAAGCTGGCTGGGCAGGGCTGAGGGGTCCATGTGAAAATGAGGGGGTGGCATGCATTCAAGGGGGGCTGCCCCCTTGACAATTCTGCTTTGCCCCCCTCCCCAACCCTGCATTTTCCAGAAGCAAGTCTCTCTCTGGGAACCTGACTCCCTCTGAGAACAGGCCTGGCTGAGCAGCCTTGGGAGGAGTGGATTGGGGCAGGAGCCAGGGCCACTGGGTGGTGGGGGGGAGGGGTGGTGCACACGCTGCAAAGTCCAGTCCTGTGGCCTGTGAAGGGAGCAACAACTGTGGTACCCGGGGAACCTCTGTTCCTGGAAGGAATGATCAGGCAGAGGCTGGCTCACCCCACACCCTAGCTGTGATGTCCTGACTCCAAAACATCTAAAGCTCAGGGGGAAAAAAAATATAGCTGCATTTTACCGTTGCATTTCAAAGCTTTCAGACAATGGTTGCCACCCAAAAATGGAAGCCCCCAAGGCAGGCCACCCTGCTTCGCAAAAAGGGCTTTGGCTGGGACACCGGTGGGCTCCCTGTGAATGTTCACATTGGAGAACAGAGTTATCCTAACACCAGCAACTGATTTAAAAAGTAGGTGATTATTTTAAAATAGCATTTTAAAATATTTTCATCATTTGATTGTGTGCGGTGTTCATATGTCCAGGAAAGCAATCTCCATTACAACACAAGGACACACGGGCAAGGATTGGGTGGTGGGGAAAGGGGAATGCTTAGGACTTGCAGAAATATGGAGTTCAGTGAAGAGCTGTAGAATGGAAAGGATCTGAAGAGACGCCATACCAGGCAGGAGGACTGCCGCGGAGAAAGGAATGGCGGTGAGAATGACCGTGTCTGGCCATCAGCTGGCAAGGTGGCCCTCTGAGCTCAGTAGGAGATACCTGTGATGGGCCCAGTAAAGAAGCAGGTCTGACTGGAAAGGTAGGTGCGGATTCACTGAGCACAGGAATGTGATTTCTCAGGGCTGGCAGGTAGAGAAGGAAAACAGACATTTGTCTCTGGAAGGGGATAAAATCTTTGATTTTACTCAATCTGATCCAACATATATTAATTGTGCACCTACCACACATATAGGCACAGTTGTACACATGAAGATACAATGGTGTACCGGACAGACATGGCCCTGTCCATAGAGCACACACTCTGAGGGTGACAGCTTAGAGAGCATCACGTGATGTTGTGGTGGTGCAGCCTGACAGGGTGAGGGACCTACCAAGGTCACACAGGGCTGGATCAGAGTCCCAGGCCCTGACCGCCAGCTCAGTGCCTTTCAGCCTGTCCTTGAGCAGGGACTCCTGGGAACACACTGTGGGTGCACCAAGTGGCCCCAGTGCCCTCCTTGGCAGCTTCAGCAGAGGGTAGTGAACTCTCTACCCTGTGGATTCTTCTGGAAAGGAAAGAGATGTTTTCTTGCTGTTGGTGGAACTTTAACCATAAGGAACCTACTTTTCTCCCATCTTTCTCCATACAGAAAGGGATCTCTCAATTTGGTGCTGAATCTCAGACAGATCGAGGGGAGGGTGCCCCCCAGGCAGACTGCCCCTTGGGCATCCTAAGTATGTATCCTGAATTCACAGGAGGCATGGGATGAATTTAGACTAAGCGTGGAGAAGGCAGCTGTCAGAATTTTCAGCCTCCGTTCTTGGCCTGGGCAATTCTGCTCAGCCCAAACTTGCTCAGCCAAACCAAAGCCCTTTGGGGTATGGCTGTACCTCCTTAGAAGACGTCTGAGGTGGTATCTGCTGTTGTCTTGGCACATCTTCAGGAAAGAGGTCTCATCTCCAGCTCAAGTAATTTATCCTGGAATTCCTTGCAACCACAAACACATTGACCCTGAGAGGGGCTCTGATAAATGTGAATTTCTCCATCTTATCACACTCTCACAGATGTCTTAGCAATGAAGCAGCTGGGGCCAGGGAGCATCTAGACTCACTTCTTAATTGTTCTCTCACTTAATCCTAAGCCTTCAGCACTTTCTCGCCTGGGTGTTCCTTCTTCATGCTATGCACATATACAAAGCCACAGAGAAATACGATTTAGGACCCGGAGGGATCTCTAAAAAATAACCAATGTGTTTTGGGTGCTATGAGACAGGGACTGTGTTAAATCCTCAACCAGGATGAGCTCATTTGGCTTCCATTGTGAAACTGCTGCCTTGGGGAGCTGCCCAGTCCAGCCTCTCAGAACACGCCACCTCAGGGCCACAAACAGGGAAAGAGCCCCCTCCACCCTGCAGGCCCCCACCCCCGATTTGTCCTAAACAGCCCTGGTCTTTTAAGGAGGCTTTCGAGGTTGATGTTGCCCAACATTAAGCAGGAGTGAAGAGGAAGCAAGACGGAAAAGGGGCACCCACTCTAGTAAGCATGGACCCTCAAGCTGGCCCTGCAGACCCCACTATGTCCTGGGGAGGCCTGGCAGGGGGTTCAGCCTCGCTGTCTTCGGGATGGTGATAGAGCCACCTATACTGCATCTCCAGCCCTTGTAAGCTCTGCCTGTGCTCTCTTCCCTGCAGCCATGTGAGGTGGGGGCCACCTGTCATGCCCACAGTGGGCTCGTGGGGTCATGGTGAGAATTAAATGAGAAAACACATGCGGAGGGCTTAGCATAGGGCCCTGTGCCTGGCGAGCTGTGACACGTGCAAGCCTCTCCTGAGTCCCATTTTACAGATGGGGAAACTGAAGCCAGAGAGGATAAGTGACCAAGCTGGGTTTATGATTGGTCCTCCCGAGCCCTGATCCCATGCTCCTTGTGGACTTGAACGTTGGATGCAGCCCAAACCCTGAACACGTGTCCAGGGAATCAGGGCACCAGTAAGGAGGATGAAAATCAGGCTGTGTACACCGAGACAGTGGTGTTTTCCCAGCATGCCCCTTAGGGAGGGGCTATCAGTGCTCTCCCTGTATAAATGGGGAGACCAGACCTTTGCCTGAGGCCACACAGGGAGGTAGGATTTGAATTCAGGTCTCTCAAACAGCAGAGCATGAGTGCTTAACAACCACACACTACCACCCCTACTGCTTCCTTCTCACAGGCAGAAAGGCAAGACCCTCTTGAGGCAGGCTCCCAAAGGCTGCACTGTTTCTGCTGACACCCCCACGACACACCTGGAGGTGGCCACGGTTGAGGCTGTTGGTGGTCGGGGTGTGTCATGGGGAGTGTAAGGACCCCACAGCTGCACTGCCCTGGCTGGCGTCCTGCACAGCCACTTGCCACCTGTGTGATCCCAGCCTGTGTCTGCTGCTCCGAACCTGGCTCAGAGTTGGACAACTAGAGGAGAGCACCATGGCACAGCTGGGATTGAACCCAGCCAGTGTGGCTCTCAGTCCATCCCAGCTTCTTGCTACCCACTGCCTCCAGGTCAAGCATGTAAGGCTCTTAGCACCACTGGGCACACAGCAGGTTCCTCACAGGCCCCACTCCTGCTGTGTGCCACGGCCACCCCCACTGCCCACCCTCTGCTCTGGGCTGTGTTCTGACCAGGGCCTAGCTCCCCAGGCGAGAGGAGGTATCCAGGGCAGACGTACCACGTCTGGGGGAGTGGCCCTCTGTGAGCCCCTGGCCTGCTGGGCTCCTGGCCTGCAAGTAGCCCCCTCCCCCAGGAATGCCTCCAGATTTAAACACACCCATGTGCTGAGAAAAATACCGGTCCCCCTGTCCCCAGTAAGCGCCATCCAGCACTGGGGATTTTGCTGTCCCGGCAGTGGGGGTGTCCCCTGTGTGTCTCCTTCAACAAACACCTCCCTCTCAGGTGGCTTTGCAAGGCCTTGTTTTTCTGGACCAAAGTCCTGAGCAGAGGGAAAGAGCTTAGATGGGGTGGGGCTGCTCCCAGCTAACCCACAGCCAGAGTCTCTGAGAGCTGGAAGTTTCCAGCAAGAGATCCAGCCCGAGCTGGCTCCGTTAATCATTCTCTGTGGATTCGGGACTCGGCCTGGATGGAGTTTTCAGGCCACAGGACGGCCTGGGTTGAGCATGAGGATGGAACAAACATTCCAATGGGGGTGTTCTGGTGACCCGCCCAGGGAAGGGGCAGGGGCAGCGGTGGGGAGAGCGAATGCCCACCCTGTGGCTGGATGTAGCCAAGGGAGACCCTGCTGTGATGCTGAAGGAGTGGTCCCCTGGGCTTGCCCACACCTTCCCCATGCTCCTTCCAGAGCCAGAGGGGTGGGATGGGATAAGACGAGAAATGGGGCTGGGAAACCGAACCTGGACAGCTGCAGAGACGCCCTCCTGCAGCCCATAGAGCAGGCTTCTGTGTATTCCTAAACACCCTGCACACCTTGCGGAGTGGACTATGCTGGATTCAAACATGAAAAAGAAAAGAGAAACATGGTAATGAGATCAACAAGGAGAGGCTCATGCCTACTGCGCACTCACTGCATGCCAGGCACCATGCCCAGCGCCCAGGAGCCACTTGTCTAATGCTCCCGCCATGCGAGAAGTAAGGACTGTCACTGTGTCCACTTCTCAGGGGGAACACTGAGGCTCCATCGGGTTAGACAAAGGTCCAGACCCCATGGTAGGAAATGGCAGAGCAGGCTGGACCTACTCTGAGCCAGGTGTGGGACAGGCCTGGGTGGAGAGGGGCGAGGTGCACATGTCCCCTCAGAGACCCCAGTCCAACAGCCAGTTCCCCATGATGTGGTGTAGGGGTGGCTGGAAACTCTTAGATCCTGGGATCACAGACCCCAAGGCCAGGACCGAGACCTACTGCCACCAGCTGGAGTGGAGGGGACATCACTGGGAGGGACCCTGGGCAGTGGGTGCTGTGTGGCCCCATGAGGGCCCGGTGGGGACCAAGCTGGGCTGGCAGCTGCACCCACTGACTCCTCTGCCTTTCCCTCTGTTTTGTTCTGTCCTCTTTCACAGGGACACCCACAGCCTCTGTCGTTCCAGGCCCACATCTGCCCAACACAGCTGCCTCCAACTGAGCGGCTCTTCTGTGGGGCCGGGGCGGTTTTCCCAGGAGAGCAGCCTACACTACAGGCCCATGAGCAAAGGTTGCCCGGAAGAGGGCACCTGAAAGAGGCCTGGGGGCCTGAGTGCACGAGCTTGTGAGGAAGTGGGAAGGGAGCTCCATGAGAGAGAACAGCATTACAGAGGGGCTCAGAGGCAAGGGCCAGGCCAGGTGCACCTGGAACTGGCTGCATGGGTGCATCTGGTGTGCTGAGTTCTGGCTGGGGAGCAGGAGGAGGAGGAGGAGGAAGAGGGGGCAGAGGGCCGGGTCTGGCTAACTGTGGGCTGAGTTCAGGAGTTCAGTCTTCTGATCCTGGGGGCAATAGGGAGCCACTGAAGGTTAAGGCCAGGGAGTAACAGGACTAGAGTTGTAGCTCCCAGGGTCCCCTGGATGCTGAGAGAATGGACAGAGGGGCCGGAGGGACATGGGAGGCCAGTAGGGAGATTCCTTCCATAGCCAACAGAGACGTGGTGGCTTGGCTGGAGGTGGTTTTGGAAGTGGGGAGAATGGGTTAATGGAGGATTCTAAAAGTGGGTTTTGATGGGACCCTCCCCAAAGAGGCTTCACCAGAAGCAGAGAAGATCTGCCTGGGTCCCAGGAGAAGACATGGGGAGCAGGGCTTGGGACCCTACCCTGCTGCTGGGGCGCCGGGAGGGGGTCTGTCACGCTTCTCATTGCTCTGAGGGCTCCTGCCCCCTCTTTGGGGAGACAGGCTCTTCCCATCTCACCAAGGAGTGGCTGGAAGCCCTCAGAGCAATGAGAAGGGCAAGGAGGACATGAGAGCTGCACTGGGCCTTGCCCATCCCCCACCGGGGGAAGACAAGCTGGCAGGGAAGGAGTGGGCCAGCCTGGAGGCCCCTCTGGATGTGCAGGCTGGGATTGAGGTTCGGGGCTTGGGGTGGGGGCAGAAAGGTGGTTTTGTCTGGACCTTGACAGTCAGCAGAGGAGGTGGGAGGGAGCTTGTCACTTCCAGCCCCATCCTGCAGCCCCTCATCTCAGGAAGAAAGTCTCTGGACGGTGTATGACACCTCCAGCCCTGGCCTTAGATATCCCCTGTCCGAAGCTGGAATCAGCCAGAAAAATCAATGCTTAATCTGGTGACTTCAAGAGGAACATCGGCCACCACCTCGGAACCTGGACCCAGACCTGGGTTTTTGTAAATACTTCAGCTTGGAGTGAAGTCCTTGTTCGAAGTCCTTGTTCAAAGTCCCCCACCGGTTAGTGGGAATCAAACCCCAGCTGAGGTCCAGAGATCGTGCACTTGGTTCTGTGTGGGGGTGCGTGGCAGCCAAGGAAGTGGGTTCAGAGGCCGTGGGGCTTACCGGGCACCTTGATCTTTCCGGGCCCAACTGTGGCCCCCAGGGAATCCGAGATGCATCCTGGTTGCCATGGCCCCGGTCCAGGAATCACAGTGGGCTGGGGGGATGGGACCAGCCTGGCTGGGCACAGGGGCCAGAGAAAGGAAGGGAAGAGATGGCACCCAGGGGCCGCCAGCTGAGGGCACAAAGGGGAGAGGACACCGGGCCTTGGGGAGCTCATGGTGCAGTGGGAGAACAAGCAGGATGAG
This sequence comes from Pongo pygmaeus, assembly GCF_028885625.2. Taxonomy (NCBI): domain Eukaryota; kingdom Metazoa; phylum Chordata; class Mammalia; order Primates; family Hominidae; genus Pongo; species Pongo pygmaeus. Next base: position 60,269,129 of record NC_072394.2, read on the forward strand.
GGTCCCCCATGACAAAAGGAGAAACCCAGGCTTGGAGGGTGGCTCGCAGGCAGGTGGCAGAGCAGGGATGTGAAGCCAGGAGAGCCTGCTGCAGCTACCACCTCTTTGGGTGGGAGCGTGCCTCGCTCGAGGGCTTGCTCTCTGTGTGAGGCTGACTTTTTCTTGACCAACAAACACTCACTTGCTGTGTGTCAGGCCTGTCCAAGCGCGACAGGTGTCCACTCCCTAAAACCCCCACAATAACCCTGCGAGGTCAGTGCTGATTGATGGGAAACCAGGTGGGTGGGCACTTGCCCAGAGCCAAGCAGCCTGGGAGGGGGCTCAGCTACCCAGACAGCTCCAGGGCAGAGCGCATGCCCCAGAACAAGGAGGACCAGGAGGCCTCGATTTACCCTTCAGCCCCGGGTCCCACAAAGGGCCAAGGTCAGGAACTGCCCCTTCTCTGTCCTTAATCTCACCCTAGGACCTGGGCCAAGTAAGAGGTGAGTCCCCAAGGCTGCCAGCCACAGCCTGTGTCCGAGCCTCCTGGGGAGGGGCTGCTGAACCCCTGGTCACACCCGACTTCCCCGCACAGCGCCTGGGGGCGGGGCCTTGGAGCTGTGATTTGCATCCAGCCCCTTGGCAGATGTCAGCCACCACTCACACTGGGGTCTGAGTGCAGGCCTGGCCCCCGGAATGGTGCTGCTCATTTGAGAAGACACAAATGTCTCAAGCAGAACACGAGGGGCCCATGAGATGTGGGGTAGAGTTTACAGGACACAGAGAGAAACTCCGACTCAGGGAAAGGCCCGGGAGGGCTACAGGGAGGAGGAGGAGAGCAACGGGCCAAGTTAAGAGGCAGGACCTCCGGGCAGAAGGCGCTGCCCGAACAGAGGCCCGGAGGCTGGACAGGGGTGTTCCTAGCTGCAGTAATTAGAACTTTGGAGCAAACGAGGAAGAAGGTGTAAGAGAAGGAAGATGCGTGGGTCCGGCCAGATCTTGACATGCCCCGAGGGACAGGTTAATCGGCCAGGTTTCCAGACCCACTGGGCATCAGGGTCACCTGCGAGAGTTCATTCCTTCACTCATTCAAGAGGTGCATATTGAGTGCTACTGTGGGCCAGACATAGTTCTCGGCCCTGGGGAACCCGTGGGGAACTGATGGATGAGACCCCTACCCTGGTGGAGACAGGAATGTCATCAGAGGACAGAGACTGTAATTAAAGAAACAGGAAATAAAATAATGTTAGATCCCTCTGGGTGCTCAGAAGCAAATAGACCGGGACACAGTACAGAGCACCTGGGCTGGGAGAGGAGTCGTTTGAACCGAGTCCCCGAGATGAGCCAGAGTAGAGTTCTCAGAAGTGGGTGGGAAGCCTCCAGAACAGATGGACCCTGGCAGCCCCCGCAGCGACTGGACACAAAGCCGCTGAAGGACGCATTGAGGACACCACTTTTCGGCAGACGGGCATGTGCAGGGCATCACCTGTGCTACACAGACCAACGGCCTGACTTGGGATTTGAGGGTCTGCAGAGATGGGGTGGGTGTGGGGGTCTCAGAATCAGCAACTCTGACCCTAGATGGGACCTCGGAGACCAGCCCCTGGCCCAGGGGTCTTGAACCGAATTGAGGCAGAGGGCTGCATCCATGCCCCCGCGCCCTCCTGCCCTGCGAATTCTGTGGGCTTTTTTTGCAAAAACAGATCAGGGGCGCCACCTGGTGGCTAGAGCTGAGGCCGTGGCCGCTTCAGCCCAGGCAGCGGTCCAGGGTGGCCAGGGCTCAGGAGGCCGGTCCCTTTAGGTCACTTCCGATTCTGTAGATGTTTGTGGTTACACAATTAATATCTGTACCTTGCAGATACAGTAGAAAACCCAGATAAAGCCAAAAGAAAGCAACCACCTGGAATTTCGCACCCAGAACAAACCTTTCTTCACATGTGCACGGATTTCTTTCTAGACTTTTCTTCATCCATCCAGGCATTTTCATACAAAAAGTGAATCATACCCCACAGAGAGTCTGCAACCTGCCGAGCTGTTTCCCACTCACCGCTAGATCGTGGCTCTCTTTCGTGCCAATGAATATACTTTTACATCATTCCTGCAGCTGTGCACGCCCTTTGGGTGTGGCCAGAAAGTGATTGAGGCCCTATAGGTTGGATTTCTTTGGAGCAAAGTGAGTTTCCCAGAGTTTTTTCATTTTGTTTTTGCCTCCCTTGGGGAAGACAGGAACTTCAAGCCCTCATTTCTCTGGTGCAAAATGGGTTTTGACAAATCCACATTTAGGGGTAAACTTCATGGTGCCAGGGTCCAAGCCCCCCGCCTCCCTGTGTCTGAAGCTGGGAGCATAGGGGCACTTGCTACTCACCCTGTGAACCGCCCGGGGCCCCTCTTGGAGCCTGAGGGTTTACACTGCCTGAAATGGACGCACGGGCAGATCATATGCTTCACAGGGCTGTTTTGTGTTCAACAGGTGGTCTTTGTAAAGCACTCCACGCAGGGCTCGGCCTGTGGTCAGCCCTTGGTAACTGTCAGCTTTGTTACCATTCAAAGGACCACAGGGTGTGGGACAAGAGCAATGCGGCCCCCCAGGCCTGTGCTCTCATCACTGGCTGCAGGATGGGGGCCTGTTCTCGTCACCTGCTGAAGGGCTGAAATGCCTCCTTGGGGGTCATGGTGGGGCCTGACTTATTGGGTGCCGAGTTAGATCACCCTTTGCTGTTCATGAGGCTGTGGCTGTGCCAGGAACCACAGGCGCTGTGACAACACAGCCATGTCCCCTGACACCCACTGACGTCCCCTGCTCTGGGGCTCTCCACCGATGATCTCATTTAACCCCCTGTTTTGCGGATGGGAAAACTGAGGCTCAGGGATTCAATGACACTTGTAACATCTCACACCTGGTCAGTGGCGGAGCCCTCTGGGGCCCAGGCCTGGCTGCCACTCGGGGAGGTCTTGTTGGGGGCCTCTTTCTTTTGTCAGTGACTCCAGGACCTCTGGGCAGAGTGGGAGGAGGTGACATTCAGCAGAGTGTGGCCGTGGTGCTGTGTGTGTGAGATGGGAAGCAGTTGCCCTGTCTGGAGGCCTGGGCCCTACCTGGGCACTGAGCTGTGTGTAGCTGTGTGTGCACGCTGGTGGGGGGGGGGTGGTGCTGAGGTTCAAGGTAGCGGGTCACTTGGGCATGTCACAGCACAGAGGGTAAACCTGCTGTCCACCAGGCTTGGGGCAGATATGGCTTCTGAATCCATCCTACCTGAGCACGTTGTCAGATTCAAACCAGGGGCTAGACTAGGAGTCAGAGAAGGAGGGGCCAGATGGAGAGAAGAGGGCGGCTCAGGATGGGGCGTGGTGAAGGTACATTACCCACAGCACTGACGCAGCCACACCAACGAGGCAGGCCCCTGCTAGTTTCTTCCTGAACACAGATGATCACCCCATTTTGCACATGTGGAAACAGAGGCACAGGAGGACTAGGTACTTGCCCAAGGTCACACAGCTAGAAAATGGTTGGGCCAAACCTTGAGTCTGGGGTGGTCCAAATTTGTATCTTTGGCCCTACACTGTTGTGTAGACCTGGGAGGCATCCACCCACTTGGTAAGCCAGAGAGGGGCCGGTGGGCTGATTGTGAGCTCAAATGGGCCCTCTCTTCAGGTCCTGCAAATGAGGCGCTGCCCCACCTCCCTGCCTCCCAGACAGGGGTTGATGATGTGGGTTTTCTTCCACACTTGGAGGTTGACTGTACTCATTTTGTGCCCTGGGTTTAATCCTAGAGGGCCATTCACTGGCTGTGTGACCTTGGGCAAGTAGCTTAACCTCTCTGTGCCTCAGTTTTTCTCCATGTGAAACGGGGTAAAGATTCCTTTCTTCGTGGAGTCGGTGGGAGGATGAAGTGAGTTGGTGCCTGCGGGAGTCCAGGGGGCATCAGCTCCCGCAGGGTCGGGACTTCGATGCTACAGATGGGCTTGCAGGTAGGGTCCTTGGGAGTCACACAGGAGCTGGACTGGGGACTTGAGCGGGGGTACCCAGGTTGCAGGGGTGTTCCCCACGATAGAAGAAAATCAGCCTCTGAAGGGTGCTGGGTTTGTGCCCCTTCCCCCAAATTTGGGGCACTGGCATCAGCCGGAAAGGAGCCCCCACCCCCGGCCCAGGAGGGCAGAACAGGAACTTCACCTGGGGTCTGTGGACGGGCTGCAGGCTTTGTGCACCACCCCGGAACCGTGGGGGAAACGCGTGTGTCTGGCTGCTTTGTGGGGAAGGAACAGGAGGGGTCACACGGGATCCCCCCACCCCGCCTGACCCCACCTCAGGCCCTGGAAGTTTCCGAGCACAGCCTGGTGAGTGTCGGCCGGCGGCGTGCGGCCAGCAGAGGGCGCTCGGGCCAAGGCTGTGAAAGAGCCAAGCGAGGCCAGCTCCGCGCTCCTCCCCTCCAGGCCGCCCCGGCAGCCGAGACCTGCGGAGGGCGCGGGCGGGGCTGGCTTGGCCCTAAGTCTCCGGGAGCCCGAGTGGGGCCGCTGGGGTCACAGCTGGGGAAGCCCCACCAGTGCCCAGCTGGAAGCCGGCCCAGACATCTCAGCCCGGGGCGGGTGTCACAGAGGAAATTTTGACGATTTCCCGGCCTAGCCCCACCTGTACAGACGGCTGTCAATCAATCCCCGGGAGGGCCTAGGCTTCAGCCCCTAGGTCTGGGAACCACTGCACAAGGGCTCCCTTCATTCTTAGCATGAGCTCCCACCAGGCAGGGTCTATCCCTATTTCTGCCCATTTAACAGAGTAGGAAACTGAGGCTCAGAGGTGGCGGGACTTGCCAGAGATTACACACACCAGGGGCTGTGACGCCAAGCCCCATTATTTTTTCCCCATTTATTCTTTTATATTCGTGATATTAACAGCAGCAGCAGCAGCAGCGCCTGTAACGGACCTTCTCAGTCTGGGCCTTGCTGGCGCTCTAGGCTGGATGTCTGTGTTAGGGGCATGGGGTGCGCTGAGCATTAAAGGGCATGGGGTAGCCTGCACATTGAAGCATGCTCAGCAGTGCGGGCTGTGTGAGGCTCCCCAGGACGATGTCCGTGTTCTAATCCCAGAACCTGGAACATGTTACCTTACATGGAGAAACAGACTTTGCAGAGGTGATTAAGTTAAAGATCGTGAGGTGGGGGGTCATCCTGCATTATCAGGGTGGCCTTGATGTCATCACAGGGGTCCATCTAAGAAGAAGGAGGAGGTGAGAGGGAAAGACGGAGGTTCAGAGCCGGTAAACCAGATGCTGGAGGCAGAGAGGAGTCACACAAATGGGGGATCAAAGATTCACCTCCAGGATCTCCCAGCCACGCAATTCACCCCCCCCCCACACCCCTGGCCTGCAGGCGGAGCTGGGAGGGCCAGGCCTGTCCCGAACTCTGTAGCCGGGGTGCCAGACCCGCTCCCCTCTTTCCCCACCCCCGGCCCCCCATCTGACACTCCTGCCTTCAGGGCTTTGCCGGCATTGGCCCTGCTGGATTGCTTCTCCAGCAGCTGGGGGCACTCAGCTGATTGTGGCTTCTCCAGCAGCTGGGGGCACTCAGCTGATTGTGGCAAAGGCCACTGTGCCCCCAGGTGGGCGTGGGGGGCAGGTCAACGAGACACAGTTGGGGAGTTGACCAGCCAGGGGCCGGGTGGTGACAGCCCGGCCGCGGTGATATGTCCCAGGCAGCTTTTTCAGTAACATGTTTAAGAGCACTGGCTTGCAAGCCTGCCTGATGGCTGGGTTTGAATCCTGTCTCTGTCCTTCGGCAGTAGTTTTACCTCCCTGAGTGGGTTTGAATCCTATCTCTGTCCTTGGGCAGTAGTTTCACCTCCCTGAGTGGGTTTGAATCCTACCTCTGTCCTTGGGCAGTAGTTTCACCTCCCTGAGTGGGTTTGAATCCCACCTCTGTCCTTGGGCAGTAGTTTCACCTCCCTGAGTGGGTTTGAATCCTACCTCTGTCCTTGGGCAGTAGTTTCACCTCCCTGGGTGGGTTTGAATCCTACCTCTGTCCTTGGGCAGTAGTTTCACCTCCCTGAGTGGGTTTGAATCCTACCTCTGTCCTTGGGCAGTAGTTTCACCTCCCTGAGTGGGTTTGAATCCTCTCTCTGTCCTTGGGCAGTAGTTTCACCTCCCTGAGTGGGCTGCCTTGGAATCATGCAGGGGTGGCTGCATCATGCTGCGTATCCACAGCTGTCCAAGCAACCCTTGTTTCACAGGAGCTCTTGCAGAAGAGGGTTTTCATGGAATGCAAAATCCTGGTCCTACTGGCCCCTCCCCATCTGAGGTGGTGTGGCTGCCTGTGGGTGGGTGCCAGTCTGCTTTCATCCGTGGGAGCTAGCAGCCTGGAAGATGGGAGTGTTAAATCCTCCATGATGGGTTGACCACCAGGACTGGAAAAATCTGGTTTTCAATCTGGAATTTTGAACATGGGTCTCACTTGTCAGCCATGTGGCTTTGGGCAAGCCACTTACCCTCCCTTGGCCCCAGTCTCCTCATGTACTTAAGAGGAGGATTAAAGAATGCTTAGAAAATGCCCTTGTCACAGAAGGTCCCCACCATTCTAAGCACCCCCAAATTCAGGGGTGAGCCTGGATTGGCTACAGCTAATGACTCTCATCCCCATGCCCAGTTGGAGGTGGTAAATACTGGGGTGGTTTAGAAATTGCTTTTGTCCCCTGTGGGAATGTGAGGTCTGGAATCACTGCAGTCACTTTGTCCCCAGCAGGGCAGAACCCTTAGTGGCTGGAAAGTCTCCATGTGGAAGCTGAAAAAGCTGAGTCTGTGGGAAGCCATGCAGAGAGACGGAGGGACAGTGGGTCCTGAACCACATTGTTTGAGCTGCTGGATGAAGCCTTACCTGAACACTGCTAGTTTGCGAGAGTCAATAAACACACTAAAAAAAAACCAACAACAACAACAAAGAAAACTGCTTTTTGTTTTGATTCAAAAGTACAAATAGATCTGCAACATCCCACCTACAATATTTAACAGATGCCTAAACATAGAGTCATCCCCCGGTATCCCCAGGGGATTGGCTCCAGGACTCCCTGTGGATACAAAGTCCACGGATACTCAAGTCCCTGATATGAGATGATATAGTATTTGCATATAACCTATGCACATCCTCCTGTATACTTTAAATCATCTCTAGATTACTTATAATACCTAAAACAATGTAAATGCTATGTAAATAGTTGTTATACTGTATCATTTAGGGAATAATGGCAAAAAAGTCCACACGTGTTTAGTACAGATGCAGTCATCTTGTTTTTCAGATATTTTCGATCCTCAGAACCCACACATACATAACCGACTGTATTTTTAAAAATCTTATTGGTTTCATTTTTCCCACTTGGAACTTTATTCCCACATTCACTCAGCCTTCCATTCCAGGCCAGACCCAGTGGCTTCATAGGTTTTCTGTGCAGTATCAGGCCTCAGATTCTCACAACTCCCCATGCAGGGTTTTTTTGTTTTTGTTTTTGTTTTTTTTTTTTTTTTTTTGAGCCTTCAGTGGCTGGGGCCCTGTGGAGAGAGCCTCATCAGAGAGCCGGAGAGAAAGAAGCCTGAAAGGAAGGCTTCAGCCTCTGGATCCAACCATTCCTGAATGTGAGTGTCCCTTGATTCCCCAGTTGCATGAGCAAATACATTCACCATTGTGCCTGAGCCTGGGGAGCTAGGCTTCGGCCATTCAAAGCCAAAATGCCCTTGAGTCCCTCTGTAGACTCTTCTTCCTGCTCTAAGCGTCCAATTTTGGTTGCCTGGTAAAATCCCACAAGTGAGGAGTCCTGTCTGGGGTCACCCAGAGAGGAGGAGAGCAGCTGGAATGAGAACATAGAATTGCATCTGTGAGCAGTTTGGTGGTTTCAGAAAATCATTTTCAACTCCTGGAGCAAGTTCCTCCTCCCCGCATCAAGCTCTGGGGGTTGCAAGCTCCGTTTGCACACACCATTGCAGAAGGGAGGGGCGGGTAGGCGGGCTAGCCACAGCACAGGCTGAGGGGTGGATGGACTTAATCATTCTCTGCTTTTAATGGTATCTAGTTAATTTCCTTCCCAAGGAGACTAACACTGACCTTCACCTCTGGCCCCCATTAACTGCTAGCAATGCTTTGTCAGCGTATTTATGACAAATTAATTACACAGGGAAAATCTTGCTGGGAAAATGAGTATTCTGGTTCAGGCTGGGGGTGGAAGCTGCATTCTGATTCCTCATTGACAGGGGGCCTGGTTATCCACAGAGTTTGGCCAAACTTTGAGGCAAGCAACTGATTTGCAGCTCCATGCAGAAGGAAGACACGCCCAGAAAGAGAGCCAAACCCCATTCTCATCCCCTCCTGCCTAGTGACTCATGTTTGCAAACTGGATACTCCATAAGAAAATACTCTGGGGATCCCAGATCAGCATGGTGGTTGAGATAACTTTGCCTACAGTATGGCTGAGCAGCTCCGGTCCATGGGACAAGATGCCCTATCCCCCAGAGTCAATCCAATGGCTGTACCGACCTTGTTGCCTAGATCTGCCCAGTCCTCCCTGTGGGCTGGTTTGTACAGCAGTGTCTGGTCCAAACTCCCAAGCGGCCATGGTCTGGTCACCACCTGCCACCCCAGCCAGCCTCCCTCCACTCTTCTTTGTGCTGGGCTCTCCGGCAATACCCAAACCACAGTGGTTCTCTGAATAACTCAGCTGGTTCGGATCTCCATGGCTTTACCCCAGCTGTGCCCCTGCCTAGAGCACCATTCCCACCCTACGCAGCCTCCTCCCTCTGCCTGGTCTTGAAAAATGGGCTCTCAAGAGTTTTCTCCTCCTCCAGGAAGTCTCCTGAACCCCTCTATGTTGTGTCTGGGCCCCTGTCCCACACTCCCATGATTCTCTGTGATTGTTCCTGCTCTGAACTCCCTGCCTGTGTGTGTCCCCCTCCTGGCTCACTGTGAGCAACTATCAATGACAGGGCTTTGTCTCCCACTCTCAGTAGCCCAAGGGCCCAGCACAGGGGTTAGCCTGCAGGATGTGGTCAGTGAAGGGCCTTGTCCAGCACACATTGACCCTGGAGGTATAAGAGTCAAAAGCCAGGGCCCCTGAGCCCAGTAAATTCCTCATTCGAAGCTGGGGAGTGCGGCGGACTTCTGAGGTTCTAGCCTGTCCAGCATCCCTTTCCTGGTAACTTTAGAAAACAGCTGATCCATCACCCTTAGGCCATGTGACTGGGGGTGGCTGCTCCCTATCCTGGTTCCAGAGATAAGCTATGTGATACCAGTTGGCCAATCACTGCATTCCATTCCTCTGGCCAATGACTGGTGGGGAATGGGCATACAATTAAAGCCATCTGTTGTGGCTTTTGCTGTCGGGAAAGTCATCCGTCTCCACTGGGTAGCTAAGCTAGTGGTGTGGGGGCCTGGAGCTGCCAGGGGCTGTCTTTAAAAACAGAGGAAAGCAGCAGGGAGGTGGAGAGAGGCTGAGTTCTAAGACATCACCTGAGCTCCTGGATCTAGACATTCCTGAAGCAGCTGTATGCCTGGACTTGTCTGTTAGAAGAGCCAGTGCATCCCCTTTTGTGCTGAAGCAGGTCTCAGCTTTCTGTCATCTACAACCAAATGAGTCTTGATGGACATAGAGCTAGACTAATGACAAGGCAATGTTAGGGCAGTGAAATATGGGTTTGATGTGGGGAACAGAGGAGGCTTCAGGAGCAGACAGGAGGCATCCAGCTAGCCTGGGAGCTCTGAAATCTCCCGGTAAGGTCATGCCTCAGGTTGAGTAGCAGTGAGCTAAGAGGAGTGGGTAGGGGAGGTGAGGGGGCAGATGCCCATAGGAAATGGAAATCCCAGTGGAGCCGGCTTCAGCACTAAGGGGACATCTTAGTTCTTCTAATGGGTAAGTGCAAGGATAGGTTCTGCTTCAGGAATGACTGGATCTAGGAGCTCAAACAATGTCTTACGAATCCCCTTCAAGGGATGAACTGTAAGTTCTATATATCAGTCTAGGTTCTGACCAATATGTCAAAGCATCCGCCCTAAAGATCCTCCCAGTCGAGTTGGGCAAGGAGATATGAATTTGTTCAATAACTGTTTTTACTGAGGCCCTGTGATGAGCCAGCCCCTCCCTGCCAAGGTAGACATTAGCCCCAGGGGGCATCAGCTTTTGGGTGTCAAATGCCAAGGCCAGTGAAGGAGACATAGCGGAGTGTGACAAACGCCCACCTGAGGACTGGGTGTGGCATTGGAGTTGGGGGCAGCAGAGTGCCTGTGTGTGTGCATGTGTGTGTACACGTGTGTGTGCCTGTGTGTGCATGTGTGTGTGTACACGTGTGTGTGCATGTGTGTGTGCACGTGTGTGTGCATGTGTGTGTGCCTATGTGCACATTAAAGGATGGACAGAGTCCTTGTTCCACAATCACCCTGCCCAGCTGATCACCACCTCCCTCTATCCCCCTACATCTTCCTCCCACCCCACCCCGTGGTTCAGGAAATGTTGCAGAATCCATAGCCCTTCTACGGGAACTTCGCCCCTAGTGGGGTGGTCCGGTCTGGTAAACAGCAAGCTGACATGGTTTGGCTGTGTCCCCACCCAAATCTCATCTTGAATTGTAGCTCCCATAATTCCCATGTGTTGTGGGAGGGACCCAGCAGGAGATAACTGAATCATGGAGATGGTTTCCCCCATACTGTTCTCGTGGTAGTGAAGTAAGTCTTATGAGATCTGATGGCTTGATAAGGGAAGCTGCTTTCTCTTGGCTTTCATTCCCTCTCTTGCCTGCTGCCATGTAAGACGTGCCTTTTGCCTTCCACCCTGATTGTAAGGCCTCTCACAATCAGGAACTGTGACTCCGCTAAACTTCTTTTTCCCTATAAATTACCCCGTCGTGGGTATACCTTTATCGGCAGCGTGAAAATGGGCTAATCCACAAGCACTCCCTGCTGATTGGCCAGAAGAGGTCACCTGACCCATGGGTCAGCCAATGTCTTCCACCAGGGCCTGGGGACCCAGCATCGGGGTGGGAAAGAATTTTCTCTTTGGGAGTCCAGCTAAAAAATCCTGAGAGATCAAGGCTGAGGAGAGAAGATTCTAGAAAGGTCGGGTGATAAGGAGGTCAGGTGGCCACGATGGGCCTTGAGGAAGTCAGACCTCAAGTGAGAAGAGAGTGGGGCAGTGTTTCAGTTGGCTCAGGCTGCTATAATAAAATGCCTCACCCTGGGTAATTTATAAGCAACAGGAATTTATTGCTTACAGTTTCGGGGTCTGGGAAGGCCAAGATTAAGGTGCCAGCAGAGTCAGTGTCTGATGAGGAATTGGTCTCGGCTTTAAGGATGGCATTTTGTTACTGCATCCTCACATGGCAGGCAAGCAGGACTAACAGACTCCCTCAAGCCCTTTCATGAGAGCGCTAATCCCACTCGCCCTCCTGACTCCATCCCCTCCAAAAGGCCCCACCTCTTCATACCACCGCACTGGGGATTATGGTTTGTTTATTTTTTATTTATTTATTTATTTATTTTGAGACGGAGTCTCGCTCTGTCGCCCAGGCTGGAGTGCGGTGGCGCGATCTCGGCTCACTGGAAGCTCCACCTCCCGGGTTCACGCCATTCTCCTGCCTCAGCCTCCGGAGTAGCTGGGACTACAGGCGCCCGCCACAACGCCCGGCTAATTTTTTGTATTTTTTTTTTTAGTAGAGACGGGGTTTCACCATGTTAGCCAGGACGGTCTGGATTTCCTGACCTCGCGATCCGCCTGCCTCGGCCTCCTAAAGTGCTGGGATTACAGGCGTGAGCCCCTGCACCCAGTTGGGATTGTTTTGATATGAATTTTGTTGGGACTCAAACATTCAAACCACAGCAGGTAGCCATGATGGAAGGTAACTCCAGGGAGGCGCCCCGAGCCCAGGAAAGAGTGGAGAGTCCCCTGGGCCCGGGGGACCGAGCCCCACTCCCGTCTACCCACCTCCTCTCGGCACACCAAAGGTTCCCCAAGGCAACTCCCTGTCATCTACTCCTGGCCATCAAAAGACCTGGCCTGAACCCATCCCCATGCCAGGTCCATTCCCCCAAAACTGACTCATGCAAGTTATGTCTGGAAGCAAGCAGGTCAAACAAGACGCTAAGGAATGCAGAGAGCAGCAGGCTAGTTTCCCTAGCATGCGCCCACCCCCAGCCTGTGTCCAAGCCCCACCTGAGGCTGTGCACTAAATCCCACCTCCCCACCAGCTCCCCTCGTGTGAGGCTTCATCCACACAGTGGCTGCCTTCTGCAGCTTTGTGACTCCTGCTTCCAAGAGTCATAGTTTCCAGCTTGGGGGTGAGCTTCGAGTGGCTGGGAGTGATGGACGGACCAATGTCTCGAGGAAAGTGACTTCTGGATTGTGTGTCTGCAGGACGAGGACCTAGGGAAGAGAAGATGGGGAATCAGCTTCATGGGCACGTGGCCTGGGCATTTCCACAGGGACCCGCTCTTGGAAAGATTTCGAGCTCAGCTTGAGCCTTTGTTGTTACTGTCTTTAGATTTGTACTAAGTGTTGAACAGGGAGCCCCACCTTTTCACTTTGCACTGGGCCCCCAGATCATGTAGCCAGTCGTGTCCTAGTTTCACAGCAGTGAGATGGAGGAGCAGAAATAACACCAGAAAGCCCCCATCCCAGGGCTCTCCCAGTCCTCCCAGGGACCCCAAAAGACGGCTCTACATGCTCTGGCACTGACAGTCTCCGATTAGCAATTTCCTCAAACAAAACAAAACAAAACAAAACAAAACAAAACAAAACAAAACAAAACAAAAACCATTCCAGGCCTTACACATCTCAGGATAATGTCCCGCCCGCCACTCGAGGAGGAAGTGACAGGCAGACCTCATTTTATCTCACTTTACCTTATTGTACTTTGGTTTATTACACTTCATAGATATTGCATTTATTTTTCACAAGTTGAAGGTTTGTGGCACCCTGTGTGAAGCGAGTCTATCAGTGCCAATTTTTCCAGCAGCGTATGCCCACTTCCTGTCTCTGTGTCGCATTTTGGTAATCCTCACAATATTTCACACTTTTTCATTTTGATTATATGTGTTATGGTGATCTGTGACCAGCGATCTTTGATGTTGCTATTATAATTGCTTTGCTTTGGGGTGCCACAAATATCACCTGTATAAGATGATGAAGTTAATTAATAAATCTGTGTGTTCTAACCTGTCACTGATCAGCCGTCTCCTCCTCTCTCTCCCTCTCCTCAGGCCTCTCTATTCCTTGAGACACAACAATATTGAAATTAGGAAAATTCATAACCCTACAATGGGCCGGGCGCCATGGGTCACGCCTGGAATCCCAACACTTTGGGAGGCTGAGGCGGGCGGATCACCTGAAGTTGGGAGTTCAAGACCAGCCTGACCTACATGGAGAAACCCCATCTCTACTAAAAACAAAGTTAGTCAGGCGTGGTGGTGCAGGTCTGTAATCACAGCTACCCAGGAGGCTGAGGCAAAAGAATCCCTTGAACCTGGGAGGTGGAGGTTGCAGTGAGCCAAGATTGTGCCATTGCACTCCAGCCTAGACAACAAGAGCAAAACTCCATCTCAAAAAAAAAAAAAAAAAAAAAACCCCAAATGGCCTCTATGTGCTAAAGTGGAAGGAAGAGTTGCACGTCTCTCACTTTAAATCAAAAGTGAGAAATGATTAAGCTTGGTGAGGGAGGCACGTCCAAAGCTAAGACAAGTTGAAAGCTAGGTCAAAAGTTAGCCAAATTGTGAAGGCAAAGGAAAAGGTCTTGAAGGATATTAAAAGTGCTACTTCAGCAAACACATGAGTGATGAGAAAGTGAACCAGACTAGTGGCTAGTGTGGAGAAAGTTTTAGTGGTCTGGTTAGAGGATCGAGCCAGCCACAACAATCTCTTAAGCCTAAGCCTCGTCTAGGGCAAGGCCCTTGCTCTATTCAATTCTAAAGGCTGAGAGAGGTGAGGAAGCTGCAGAAGAAAAGTTGGAAGTGAGCAGAGGTTGGTTCATGAGGTTTAAGGAAAGAAGCCATCCCCATAACATGCAAGTGCAAGGTGAAGCAGCAAGTGCTGATGGAGAAGCTGCAGCAGGTTACCTGGAAGCTCTAGCTAAGATCATTGATGAGCGTGACTACACAACAGAGCAGGTTCTCAATGTAGATGAAACAGCCTTCTATTGAAAAAAGATGTCATCTAGAACTTTCATAACTCGAAAGGAGATGTCAATGCCTGGCTTCAAAGCTTCAAAGGGGACAGGCTCTCTTGTTGGAGACTAATGTAACTGGTGACTTTCAGCTGAAGCCTCTCCTCAATTACCATTTTGGAAATTCTAGAGCCCTTAAGAACGATGCTAAATCGACTCTTCCTGTGTTCTATGAATGAAGCAACAAAGCTAGATGACAGCACCTGTTTATAGCATGGTTTACTGAATATTTTAAGCCTAGCCTTGAGACTTACTGCTTAGAAAAAAAAATATTCCTTTGAACATTTTACGGCTCATTGTCCATACCACAGGAGCTGGGTGTTCAGGATCCTGGGTTGAGGGCCAAAAAAAAATTTTTTTTGTTTTTACTGCTCATTGACAGTGCACCTGTTCATCCAAGGGCTCCGATGGAGATGTAAAAAAGAGTTAACATTGTTTTCATTGTTTTCATGCCTGCTAGCACAGCATCCATTCTGCAGCCCATGGATTAAGGAGTAACTTCAACATTCACTTCTTATTCTTCAATAAATACATTTTATAAGGGCATAAGTGCAATGCAGAGTGATTCCTCAGATGGATCTGGGCAAAGTAAGTTGAAAATCTTCTGGAAAAGATCACCAATCTACATGCCATTAAGAACATTTGTGATTCATGGGAGGAGGTCAAACTATCAACATTCACAGGAGTCTGGAAGAAGTTGATTCCAACTTTCATGAATGACTTTGAGGGGTTCAAGACTTCAGTGAAAGCAGCAACTGCAGATGTGGTGGAAATAGCAGGAAAACTCAAATTAGAAGTGGAGTATGAAGACGGGACTGAATTGCTACAATCTCATGAGAAAGCTTGAACAGATGAGTTGCTTCTTACGGATGAGCAAAGAAAGTGGTTTCTTGAGATGGCATCTATTCCTGGTGTAGATACTGCGAACATTGTTGAAATGACAACAAAGGATTTAGACTGTTTTATAAACCTAGTTGGTAAAGCAGCAGCAGGGTTGGGGAGTCTTGGTTCCAATTTTGAAAGAAGTTCTAGTATGAGTAAAATGCCATCAAACAGCATTGCATGCTACAGAGAAAGCTTTCATGAAAGGAAGAGTCCATTGCTGCAGTGAACTTCATTGTTGCCTTATTTTAAGAAATTGCCACAGCTGCCTCCACCTTCAGCAACCACCACCCTGATCAGTCAGCAGCCATCAACATCAAGGCAAGACCTCCACCAGCATAGAGATGATGACTGGCAGAAGACAGGTGATGGTTAGCATTTTTAGCAATAAAGTATTTTAAAATTAAGGTATGTACATTGTTTTTTAGATATAATGTGATTGAGTGCACACCTAATAGACTAGAGCATCGTGTGAATATAACATGTGTATGCACTGGGAAATCAAAAATTTGCATGACTTGCTTTATTGGGGTGGTCTGGAACTCACTCCTAATATCTCTGAGCTATGCCTGTTGATGTCTCTTGGGGACAAAGAGAGGTGGGTGGGTCAGGGCAAGGGGCAAAGATGTCATCAGCTCCTCTGCTGGGACCTCAGGGAAGAATGTTAGGATGTTGCAGGACAAATCTGGGAGTGTGGCCATTTTTTTTTTTTTGAGACAGAGTCTCACTCTGTCACCCAGGCTGGAGTGCAGTGGCATGATCTCGGCTCACGGCAAGCTCCACCTCCCAGGTTCACGCCATTCTCCTGCCTCAGCCTCCCGAGTAGCTGGGACTACAGGTGCTCACCACCACGCCTGGCTAATTTTTTGTATTTTTTAGTAGAGACGGGGTTTCACCATGTTAGCCAGGATGGGCTCGATCTCCTGACCTCGTGATCCACCGGCCTCGGCCTCCCAAAGTGCTAGGATTACAGGCGTGAGCCACCGCGCCCAGATATGTGGCTATTTTTTAAAAACATAGTGCTGTGTTCTTTCCGGAAAGAGGAGTCTTCAATGGTCTGGCTTGAGACCCACAGGGCTCTGCAGATGGCCTGTGCTGTGGGGTCCTAAGCCGGATCCCCATCTGGTGGCACATGCCCTCCCAGGGGTCCCCAGTGGCCTTGGAGGTTTCAGAGACTCCCTTTGCTGCTGGAAGGAAGTCCGTACTCCCAGATGCTCATGGCCTGAGTCCTGAGGAATGCGCTCCTGGTCCCTGTTCTGCAGGTGTCACAAGTGCATGGGGCTCCCAGGGGTCCTGGAGGGAGAGTTTGAAGACACGTGGGGCCAGGGTCTCCTCAGTATGCTGGGACAGCAAGGACATGGCCCTTGGAGTGAGGAGACCCTCTGGACTTCCAGGACATGCATCCCCTGGGCCTTCAGGCACTGGAGGGTGGATGCCGGCCAATCCTCCAGATGCCGTGAATCCATGTTTTCTACCCACTGGTGGGACTGGGTGTGATCCCTTATTCCAGATCCCAAAAGGGTAGGAGCGGAAATCCGCCTTCTAATTCTTTCTTCACATGGGAGGCAAAGATCCCATCCTGCCCCTCTCCTGCTCAAAGCCCCCCCATGGCTTCCCATTGCCTTAGCGTCGACTGCAGCCTGGAGCCAGGCCCTGGCTCTGCTCTCCACGCTCAGGTCACCCTCAAACCCCTGTGGGTTCCCACACCGTCATGTCCTCACCTCCAGGCCATTGTCCACACTGTTCCACACACCAGGTACACCTGCCCTGGCCCTCCCCACCTTGCGTGGACCTGCCCAACTCTCCAGCTGCCCCCACCCGAGGCCCCGAGCTCCCTTCTGCAGAGTTGGGATCGTCAGGCTCTGCAACCAGCCTGTGCAGCTTCCAGGGACCAAACGGTGGCTGGGACGGTGAACCGCACTGGTTTCCCCTCTCCCCTCTTCCTGTTGGCAGTGGAGCCCCCTCCCCTGAGTCTCTGCTGGGCTTAGACTGCCTTGACACAGGCGGCACTTCCCAGACCCCCCTGGTGAAGTGCAGGCCCTCAGAACAGCACAGATGCAGTGGGTGGGCTTGGTCAAAGACAACAGCGGCTCTCTGTACCCTCTCTCGCTCCTATGCTTGCTGGTGCTAAGTTCAACCCCACAGATGAGGACGGAGCCCAAGGGACGACTCAGCACTGAGGTAAAAGAAACCCTGGTCTGCTACCCTCGCCCGGACATGAGACTTGGGCTTCAAGCAGGCGGGGCCACCATGTGTGGCGTCTCCACTGCAGCAGGTCAGCCTGTGCCCTGATGCAGAACCTTATTTGCATGGCAACCCAGCACCTCTCTCGGGCCCAAAACAATCACCACAACAATGATGAGACAATAACACTCCTATCTCCTGAATGCTGGCAGGGTTGGTGTAGGGCTGAGCTCCGCCTTCAGATTTTACCCCAGTCTTGCAACCACTGTAGGAGTTGCTTCAGGCTATTCTTGCCATCCCACTTTAAAGCTAAGGAGACAGAGGCTCCTGGGTGAAATGACTTGGGTGGGTCCCTCCACTAGGGGGACGGAGCCTCCACGCTCTGACTCTAGAGCTGCTGCTCCTCGCTATGGGTGGGCACTGCCTCCAGGCTCCGGGAAACCAGAGATTAGCGAATGATCGATGAGAATGAATGAATGAATGAGTGGAAGGTGGGGAGAGAGAGAGAACACACAGGGGTCCACTCTGCCCCCTAGCTCACCTGCGTCCTCCCCTGGATCCCCCTCTCCAGACCCTGCGACTCCTCCTGGGCCAGCCACCCCTGGGCTGATAGACATTTTGTTGCTGTTGCCGATGGTGGCGTCCTCGAGAAAGCACGATTTCATGTGGATTCTCTGGGCAGCTTCCCCCTCGGGGTGAGCTCCTGGACTGGGCATTCTTGCTTCAAACGAAGCTTCTGGGCCGGCAGCAGTGGCAGAGACTGTGGGTCAAAGGGAGAGAGGCCTGGAGCCAGGAGCATCTGGACAGTGGCCGGGAACCCTGACCCCCAGCCTGGTTCACCCTCCTCCCCAGACCTCCCACCAGGGGCCCACACCATCTCAGGAGCACCGTCTGTGCCTGCCCGCCACACCTCCGCCCACCACACCTCCGCTCGTGCTGTTGTGCTGTCTGGGAAGCGTCTTTCTGCCCCACTGATCCCGCAGTAGGTCTGCCCCACTGATCCCGCCCAGCTGATCTGGACGTCAGTGTCTTCCTCTGGGATTCAGCTCCTCTCTCGTCTGCTGCCTGCTTCCCACTGCGCTGGAACACTGGCCCCCACTTTTGGTTGAAATCTTATGGGGGCTCCCAGCCTGGCCCCAGCTCCTGCCATCTGGCTCTGCCCTTTCCCACCCAAACTTCTGAAGAATCATCCACACTGAGTCCCGCCTCCTCCACTCCCGAGACACCTTCTGCTCCCTGGCTCCCAGAAACCACCCCCTCAAGGTTACAACGACCCCTCTCGCTGAACCCCACAGATGCTTCCCTGGCCTCACCAGCCTGGCCCCTCTCTGGAGACTCCTTTCCCGGGGCCTCTGCTTTCCTCCTTCCTCTCTAGCTTCTCTGCTGGTTCTTCTCCCCCAGCCCATCTCTGCATTCCCAGTGCGGGGGAGGCCTCTGCCAGGGGCCCTCTGGTCACTGCGGCCACAGCACATAGTACGGCACCTGTCTTCCATCCTCCCTAAACACCATTCCAGTCTCAAACCATCACCCTGCTCCAGCTGGCCCAGCCTCTGCTTCTCTGCTCATTTTACAAATGAGGAAACTGAGGTTTCCTGCAGTGGGTCGTAGGGGATGGAGATCCAGAGTGCTAGCTTTATTTTATTCATTTATTTATTGAGATGGAGTCTCACTCTGTCTCCCAGACTGGAGTGCAGTGGTGCGATCTCCATTTACTGCAACCTCCGCCTCCCAGGTTCAAGCAATTCTCCTACCTCAGCCTTCCGAGTGGCTAGGACTACAGGAGCACGCCACCATGCCTGGTTAATTTTTTTTTTTTTTTTTGGTATTTTTGGTAGAGACAGGGTTTCACCATATTGGTCAGGCTGGTCTCGAACTCCTGACCTCAGGTGATCCACCTGCTTTGGCTTCCCAAAGTGCTAAGATTACAGGTGTGAGCTCCCATGCCCAGCCTAGAGTGCTAGCTTTAAAAGCCCCACCTGCTCTACTCTGGTTCAGCTGCCTGGTGGAAGGAAAGGAATTTCCCATCATGCTTCTCTCCCCACAAAGATTCTGGCTCCAGTTCCTTCCAGTGAGGACCCACAGGGTGACAGGGTTGGGTCTGGCCTCTAGATCCCAGTTACCTGGGGGGCTGCCAGGGGGACTGTGGGCAGGGCCCTCGGACGGGACGCCGTGAAGCCTCATCTCGTTGCTGTGTCCCAGCTGCACCCGTCTGAGTATGGACCGCTCCATATGGATGTCCTGGGGCCCCCAGGGATCAACTAGGGTCCCCCGAGTTGAGGAATCACCTGGTGCCATTGAAGGGAGGTGGCGGGGACCGGTGGAACCTGGTAGGGGACAGTGGCACAGCCTCACCGGAGATGACTGCAGGCTTCTTCCTTTCCCTCCCCACCACACACAGGCCTGTCCTCTGAATTCTTCCTGGACACCATCGAACTGGGGGCCAAAGACTTCAGGCTCTGGCTTAGAGAGCAAGAGGACCTGGCGGAATAGCTCATTTTGGGGCTCCCTGAGTTCTCAGGACCGGGGCTGGTCCTGGGTGTTGCAGGGACACTCACAAACCCAAACAATGAGCTCCTCGTTCTGATTCCCAGTCACTCCCGAGCTTCCGACCTCATGAAGACAAAGTCTCCTTTGGTGCTTCCGACCTCATGAAGACAAAGTCTCCTTTGGTGCTAACACCAAAGGCTCAGAGCCTCCCGCAGTTTTAACTGCCAGGGACAACATTTGTTTTTATGGTGATTTTCATGGTTTCACTTAAAATAATACTATAAAATTGTTTTAAAATAACTTTTTAAAAAGATGCACTACTCAACAACATTAATTAAATAATCAGGCATGGGTATGGCCAGAATCGGGAAGGTGGGGCTCAGAGGATTAAAGCTAGGGAAACCATGATCTAGATTCTAGAACAAAGTTCCTCATTTCACAACTGGGGAAACTGAGGCTGACAGTGGGGAAAGGTTCTCCCAAGGTTACAGGGAGTGTCCCGACTTTGGGGCTGATGCTGTCACTCACAGGTGACAAGGCTGGGCTGACAGGTGGCTGTGTCCCCTCTTGCCACAGTGCCCTGCACAGGGTAAGTGCTCAAAGTGCAATGCCGCATTTCATCCAAATTAGGATGCCACAGGTGGTGAGATGCACCCCAGTTTCTAGCCTGTTAAAATGTGGGGGAAAGTAGCGTGTCTCAGAACAAATACTGTACTACAATAACCTCCTGTGTAGCATTCCGTGGAGGGAGAGGCAATTGAGTTGTTTCTCACGAAAAACACCAGACCCCATTGAAAATGAGGCATAAGGTCAGGCGCAACACAGAGATACCCCATCTTAATTTTAAAATTGTATTAGAAAAATAAAAATTAAATTAAATTTTAAAATGAGGTAGAAAGTATCAGAGTACAGGGAAATCAGGAGAGCTTTGATCCAGGTGTCCTCATTCTCAGGACGGCCATAAAGGTGGACTGTGGGGGTCTGGAAGCAACCCTTTCCCCTTGGAGGGCTGAATCCCCTCGCTCCCCATCCCTACCCTTTGCCCCCACCCAGTGGATCAGGTGGTCCCCCACTGAGGTCCCCTCCCCTGGCTCTCTTGGGTGACTCACCGTCCTCCCTGGAGACTATCTGACTTGTAATGATGTTCCCATGTCCAATCTGGATGGCTTCAGAGTTTGCAATGGAAATCTGGCTGTTCGGTCCATTCTGGCAGATCATGTTGATTGGATTGTGCTGGTACATAATTAAGGCCGACTTTGCTCTTCTTCCAGAATCTTCTGCAAAATAATATTCAACTCTATCCCTTCGCCCCTCTCTATGGGTCAGGGGTTCCCAATACCAGTCGGCAGCACCAAATTCTCCTGGGGAGCTTGTTACAATACCCTGGGCCTTCCGAGTCAGTAGGGCCAAGTGGGAGGCCAGAGCTGGGTGTTTAACAGACACCACAGGTACCTTAGAGGGAGCCTCACTTGAAAATAGCCACTGTGAGTCACCCTACCTGTGTCCTTTGCTGCCCCATGGCTGGGCCGCCATGATTGCTGGCTGGGAGGACCACAGAGGCCCCACACTGCTCTCACTGGGGGGCAGCCACAGCCCGGACCCCCGAGCACCTGCACCATTGCCCTTCTCCCTTGAGTAGTGGCCAAGAGACAGCAGCCCATCGGGCCAGATCGGTTGTGTTTGGCTCCCATGACATTTTCAATATTTGAATTTGTCACTAGTGTTTAAAATCTGGTGGCTGTCATGCATTATTCCTTCCTCACAGCAGCCCTAGGATGCTGAGACCCCTTCGGGCACCCATCGTGAGTAGCAGAGTCAGCCCTGCAGGGGTTGAGGCAGGCACCTGCCCAGACTGTGCAGGGCCTATCACCATCCTCTGGGGTCTCGGCTCCTGTGCCTTTGTGGGCCCTTCCCCCATACACAAATATTTAAATTACATTGTATAGCAAGGATAACCCAGGCTGGATTTTTTAATTTAATTTTATTTATTTATTTTTTTTAGGACAGAGTTTTGCTTTTGTTGCCCAGGCTGGAGTGCAATGGCGCGATCTCAGCTCGGTGCAACCTCTGCCTCCTAGGTTCAAGCTATTCTCTTACCTCAGCCTCCCGAGTAGCTGGGATTACAGGCGCCCGCCACCACGCCTGGCTAATTTTTGTATTTTTAGTAGAGACGGGGTTTCGCCATGTTGGCCAGACTGGTCACTCCTGACCTCAGGTGATCTGCCCGCCTCGGCCTCCCAAAGTGCTAGGATTACAGGGGTGAGCGACCATGCCTGGCCCATTTTTAGATATTCATTATTATTGTAGTATTCATTTCTTCTGATTTTAAATAAAATTAAAATTAAAACATTTTCAAGGACCCCTGAGAGTGCCATGCACCAATTGGATCTTGGCCCTGTGTGTGTTAGATCTCACGGGGAAGCTGACCCTGGGCTGATCCTGGGGCTCCACCCGGTAGGGGTCCAAGCCTAGTCTTGCCTTCTCTTCTGCCAACTTTTAAACCCCAACTTGGGCAAAGTGCTCAAAGAAAACTAATCCCAAATTCAGACTGATCCCTGCACCCTAGAGCTGAGAACATTGGGAATGGGCCGCCTCCATCCCATTCACTGGCCTTCTGCAACTGCAGCCCTTGGGCCACACCTCCAAAAAGCTGTCCCTGGTTAATACTGCCAGCACATCCCTTCCTCCTGGAAGCCCTTGCAGTGAATTGTCAGTAGGACCTCCAGAAGCTTCTAGCAGTTTCTGGTGAGCTGCTTAGCAGAGCACCCAGCAAAGACCAAGCGCTAGTGTCATGGTTTCCCTCTGCAGCCCAGATACAGGCAGCCGGGGGCCTACCTGGGCGGTAAATCGTCCATGCTTTGGACTGCTCATCCACATCCAGAAGGTGCCTGCTCTTCATCCTGTACAAGTCTCGGTTCACATCTTTTGCTGTCCTCATTCCCAGTGCCTGGGCGATGACCAGGGCCCTCTGGGGACCATTGTCTTTGAGAAACCTGTAGATGTCTTCCTCTGGGAGGCAGGATGGCCAGGTGGTTAGGGAGGAGTCCTAGGGTTTGCATCTGCCCCACCGCTTCCTAGCTGTGTGGCCCTGGACCCGGCCCCTCGAGGCCTGGTTTTCTCATCTGTAAAATGGGTGTCATGATAACGGGGTCATAATGACGCACTGCAGAGGTGCCCTGAGGGTGGGGGATGTGCACAGAGTGCTCTGCGTTGGGCCTGGCACGTGGCAGGTGCGTGGTGAGGGTCAGCTATTGTCTGACTGGAGAAATCACTGCTCAGCCATTCAGATTCTCCCGCTGTGAGGGCTGGGTCTTGGCTCTGAACACTGTATGGGAGCCGCCTGGTGGGTGGGACAGGGCCCCTGAACACTGGTGAGATCTTGTACCCTCAAGGAGGGCCTGGGGTTCCTGGGGAGTGGGATCCTGTGTCCTGAGAGCTGAAAGGACATGCAACAACTTACCCCGTTGTTGGCTGAACTGAGGGCCAGGGGTCTCTGGAATTCTAGCTGCATATTGCTGGGGCCTCTCGGCTGGAGAAAGAAAGATGGGTCAGAGGGGTGGGGGACAGAAGATAGCACCAGGCCTCCACCCCACAAAGGTGGGCAGCTCCCTAGGGATAAGTGGCAAGGCCGGTAGTTGCAAACTCAGACTCCAGAGTTAAACACACTTGACTTCAAATCCTGCCTGCGCCCTGGCAGCTGCGGCTTCCTGCTGATTAACTTCTCCGGGGCTCAGCCTCCTTTGCCTCCTGGGGTTGTGTGAGGGCTGGGTGAACCCCCAGACAGTGCCCGGCTAATCTTAAGTGCATGATAAATGGCAGCTCTTTCTGGCTGTGGGCTGTAAAGCTAGAAAAGGGGGGCGGGTGGGACTGCATGTGTTCTGTGATTAGGACCATTGCGTCGTTGCTGCCTCCATCATGATGATTTTCTATTATTTTTGTTAGTGTTCTGCCGAGTACTTCCTGTGTGCAGGGCTGGGCTGAGCCTGACACAGGGCCTCCTCTCAGCAACCCCTACCAAGCAGCCCTGCTGTGAGCTCCATCAACCAGAAAAAGAAACCAAGGCACAGAGAGGAAACCTGTGAGCTCCCATGTGGCAGAGCTCAGATTCGAACCCAGGCTCAAATCTGTGCTTGTCCATTGCCAGGATGCTCCCTGCAAGGGTCAGACCCGCCTCCCCAGGGTGGCAGTTACCAGGGCTGGACAAGGCCAGCTCTGCAGGACCCTCGCCTTCAGGATCAGTCCCGCCCAAGCGCCAGGTGGCGGGGGCTGTGAGGGAGACTTTCAGCTCCTTTTTCATTCGGTAGAGGACTTGGTTGAGCTCCCTCTTGGGCGCTTGGCATTCCTTCACCAGCTGGGCAAGTTTCACCGGGGAGCCAGCCTCTGTCAGCACCTGCAGGATCCTCTGTTCAAGGTGGCCTGGGAGAGCGAGCGGGGGACAGAGAGAGGAACTGAGTCTCCCGGGTCCCCACAGTTGAGCCCAGGCTGGAGGCTCCAGGAGGCACGTAGGCCCCTTTTTGAGAGGGGTCCAGGGCAGAGAAAAGGGCAAGGACCCCACTAGATGCCCCCTAAGAGCAGCAGGGCAGCTGCCCCTGCCCAGAGAGAGGCATGCAGGCTGATCAGAAACAGCCTTGGCTGGGCAGCCTGGCAGCCAGAGGAGGTGCCACCTCTCCTGTGCCCTCCCCGGGTGTGGGTTCCAGAGGGTAGTGGGGTTCCTCAGCTCTCAGGTGTCCTCAGGGCGGAGGGGAGTAGAGGGCAGAAGGACGGAGCCAGACGGAGCCAGGTCGCAGAGGACCTGGGAGCGCAAAGACAAGTCCTGCCTGGGACGCCTGCCTGGGTGTACCTGATGCCCATCGCCATCCTCCCTGGGAGTCCCCTCCTCTCAGCTCACCATCCATCCATGGCGCCACCATCCATCCAAGCCAGAGACCGACCAGACATCAGAAGCAGACCTTTCCCCCAGTGCCCAGTCGTGGAGCCCTGGAAATGCCATTCCTGGATTCTCTGGAATCCCCCCACTCCTCTCTTTTCTGCCAGCACCACCCCCTTCCTCTTCACCATCTCCTAGGTGCAGTGACAGGCTCCCCGTTGGCCCGCCAGCTCCAGTCAGGTACCCTCCAGATCTGGCTCTGCCAACCACCCAGCTTGGCCTGCGCCTGCCCCCAACTTCCCTCCAAGTGCTGGCCTGTCTGTGCTCCCTTCAGCCCCACTCACCCCAGCCCCTTTGTGCACACTGTTCCTGCTGCCAGGAACACCCTTCCCTCACGCCCCAACCTGTATAATGTCTACTCAACCTCCAGGCCTCCTCAGATGCCACTTCCTAGGGAAAGCCTGTCCCTGTGCCCCAGAGTGGCTGGGATGCTGCTTGTGTGTGGGTCCCCTGCAGAACATCCCCTAGTGTCCCCTGCTGTGCTTGCATGGCTCACTGTTGTACCTTCAGCATCTAGCACAGTGCTGGGCACACAGTAGGTGCTCAGGAAATGGCCGTTGAATGTGTGAGTGACTGAGTGAATGAATGAATGAATGAATGGGGCCAGGAGTGGTGGCTCACACTTATAATCCTAGCACATCAGGAGGCTGAGATGGGAGGACCCCTAGAGGCCAGGAGTTCTAGACCAGCCTGGGCAACATAGTGAGACCCCCATCTCTACAAAAAAAGAAAAAAATCAGGTAGGTACGACGGCACGTGCCTGTAGTCCCAGATGCTCAAGAGGCTAAAAGTGGGAGGATCGCTTGAATCTAGGAGGTTGCAGCTGCAGTGAGCTATGAATGCACCACTGCACTCCAGCCTGGGCAAGACCCCATCTCTGGGAAAAAAAAAAAAAAAAAAAAAGGACTGAATGAGTGAGTGTCTGTCTCTAGGGACAGACGTTTACCCAATAGACCCTGGGCAGGGCCCAAGTAGCTTCTCCTTGGCCAGTTGGCATGTGCTGCTGTTTCCTGGCCTGAGTTTAATGAGGACTAAGCAGGACCCCAAGAGGTTCGAGGAGGAATTCTCCAAATGGCCCCTGCTCCTCCTGAGGCAGCTCTTAAAAATCAAAACCATTAGCTCACACAATAATTAAAAGATCAAAGCCAGCTGCTCTGCCCGGAGATGAGGCTGGGGCAGACACAGGGTACGGGCAGCACCTGGCAGCCAGCAGCCTGGGAGAGCCACTGTGGGCGGGGGCCCCACCTGTCACCAGGAAGCTTCTGCTTCAAGGAACCCGAGGGCAGTGCATGGGAGAGTCCTTCTTGGAAAGACCTGAGTTCCCCTTCCAGGACAGTGACTCAGTCCTTTGTCGTCTGGGCTTTCTTTCCTGTTCAGAGGATTCTCCAGGTTTGCCCAGGGTTCCTTGGTCACAGCACTTGTAGGGGAGGGAAGAATCAGTTTGTGCCTCGCCCTGATGGTTACAACGCTGACAGGCTTGCCATGTGCAGGTGAAGAGCAATTAGAAGACCTGGGAATTCCCACTCCTGCCCCCACCAAACTCCCCCACCAGCAGCCAGCAGCACCTCCATGCACCTGACTTCACACCTGGCTTTGCCTTGTCTCGCAGAGTTTTTTGTTTTTTGTTTTTGAGACAGAATTTCGTTCTTGTTGCCTAGTCTGCGGTTGCAGTGGTGTGATCTCGGCTCACCGCGACCTCCACCTCCCGGATTCAAGCAATTCTCCTGCCTCAGCCTCTCAAGTAGCTGGAATTACAGGTGCGTGCCACTACACCTGGCTGATTTTTGTATTTTTAGTAGACAGGGTTTCCCTTGTTGGCCAGGCTGGTGTCAAACTCCTGGCCTTGGGTGATCCCCACAACTCGGCCTCCCAAAGTGCTGGGATTGCAGGCCTGAGCCACTGTGTCCGGCCGCAGAGTTTTGATTCTGGAAGGCTGACCTTAGGGAGCCACTACCTCGGCTCCACGGACCCCAGAGCAGATGGGGGTCAGAGGTGTGGATGCAGGACGAGCACGGGCCCTGGGCTGGCCTCGACCGCTGAGTCCCAGGCTACTGTGTCTGAAAATGGGAAATTGTAAAATGGAGCAGGTGTAGGCAACAATTTGGTCACAAAAGGAAAATCAACTGGGGAGGAAGACAAGAAAAGCCAGCAAAGGCTGAGTCCGGAACCTCTGTCAGCACCCGTGAGTCCCCAAAGGGGAAGCACCACAGGAACTCGGTGGCCAGCCCGGCTCCTGGGCCACGCCCTGACATTAGCCCTCCGGGGGCACACTCTGGGTTGTTTTTTTAAAATTCTGATGGCTGATTTCCTGGGTTTGAGCTCCTAGCCCTGCCAACTACTAGCTATGTGACCTCCCCCGCCCGGCTTCAGGTTCCCCTTCAGTGAAATGGAGACAATAATAACTACTTCAAAGATTGTGGTGAGGATTAAAAACAAAACAAACGCATCCCCCAAACCGCAAAACCACACTTCATCTACAGTCCACAGCGCTTAGTGGAGACCCTAGAGAACAGCAATTACTCGATACACTATTGGCTTTCATTGCAGCTCTTCCAGGAATAAAATGAATGAAATATTAGTTGAGGAAAGAATGCAACAAGGGGGAACAAAGGTGCACATGTATCTCATCAAAGCAAACCACTTTGTTCTCGATATGACTGTGACATGGGTGTTCAGACGCTAGCACCAGCGCTCGCCAGCTGTGCTACCCCGAGAGTGTCATTTCACCTCTCAGGGCCTCAGTTATTTATAGAATGGAAATGATATGGCACTTGTCCCTGCAGGCCATCAGGAAACGCTTGGAAAGCATGTTTTGAGGTGCCTGCGGCATAGTCAGCTGTCGAAGGAGGATGGCTATGCTGTCCCTTTCTATTTTTTTTTTTTTTTCTGAGATGGGATCTCACTCTGTCACCCAGGCTGGAGTGCAACGACGCCATCTCAGCTCACTACAACTTCTGCCTCCCGGGTTCAAGTGATTCTCCAGCCTCAGCATCCCGAGTAGCTGGGATCACAGGCATGCACCACCATGCCCGGTTAATTTTTGTATTTTTAGTAGAGATGGGGTTTCGCCATGTTGGCCAGGCTAGTGTCAAACTCCTGAGTTCAAACAGTCCACATACCTTGCCTCCCAAAGTGCTGGGATTACAGGTGTGAGCCACCACGCCCAGCTGGTCTACTATTCTTTAGGATACTGCCGTTGTCATCATGATCTAGACCCAGCAAAGCAGGAAGAAAGAGAAGTGGAAATCTCACCCCAGGAGCTACTGCTGGTCCTTGGAAGGAAGAAGTACTGTACCTTCTCTGTCCGGGTCAGCAGGAGCCTGGGCCATGCTGACAGCAGCTGCAAGGAGCCGGAGAGACTTGGCAGGTGGTGCAGGCTTCTGCACTGTGGCCTTGAGAGGGTGGGCTAGGTCGAGGCTGGGGCTTCTGAAGTGGCCGAGCCTGGTGCTTCTTGCAGCTCTGAACCCACAAGGAGAGAGATGACAGCTTCCACCGGGCATGTGTCAGCTGCTTACAGCCCGGAAATAGATGCCTAGCCAGGCCGGCCAGATTAGGTTTCAGGAGAAAAAGAAAATGAAACTTCTCTGTTTGTCTTTTGAAAGAAAAAAAAGTGGAAGCCGGGTGGATGAGCAAGACAGAGTTGGGGACCTGACTTGATGTTGACAGGGAGGAGCTGTAAACTTGGCAAGACCAGAGCGTCCTCCGAAGAGGCCTTTGAGACAGAGGACTTCCCTCACCTTCCCCGTTCCAGGCACAGCCCACCTGGACCTCTACATTTTAATTTTCTGAATCAGCATCAGAGAACTGAAAAAAATAAAAATAAAAAAAAGAGCATGCACCACCTGGAGGGGGGATGTCAGGGTGTGGCATCACTCTGATGATGTCAGGAGCTGGGGCTGGTTACCTGGTTTCTGTGTTTTTGTTTGTTTTTGAGACAGGGTTTCTGTCATCCAGGCTGGAGTGAAGTGGCGTGATCATGGCTCACGGCAGCCTTGACCTCCTGGACTCCAGCGATCCTCCCACCTCTCAGCCTCCCTAGTAGCTGGGACCACAGGCCTAGACCACCATGCCTAGCTAATTTTTGTATTTTATGTAGAGATGGGGTTTCATCATGTTGCCCAGGCTGGTCTCAAACTCCTGGGCTCAAGCGATCTGCCTGCCTTGGCCTCCCACAGTGCTGGGATTCCAGGCACGAGCCCCCACGCCCGGCCCCCCTGGTTCTTGTGGTACTTCCTCCTTGGGGACTCACAGGTGCTACAGAGGCACCGTCCCCAGCTCTCAGTGGCTTTTCTTGTCTTCTTCGCAGTTTATTTCCCTTGCCCACACTAGGGGCAGAACATTTAGGTGGGTGAATGCCCTGAGATTTTTCTTGTGTGTATCCATGTGAACCTCTTTAATGAACACCTACTATGCGTTTTCCAATCCCAAGTACTCCTCCAACCCATCTACAGGGTAGGGGCCAGTTCTGTCTTCTTCTCAGGGGGGAAACTGAGGCTAGAAAGGCAAGATCACTTGTCCAAGGCCACACAGAGTCCATGACAGAGCTTGTCCTGTCCATTCCCCGATTGTGTTTCCTGATCTGTAACACCCAGAAGTCATTGGTGAATCACCCTTAGTGCACAGATGGCATGGTGTTCCCCGCCTCATCATAAAACTTGCTTATTAATTCCAGAGTCAGATGCCTGGGGTCAGCATCTGAGAACCGGCAGCCGAGTGGTTCGGAATGCAAGCCTGAGGTCAGCATGCTTGGGTCCAAACCTGGCTCCGCCATTTACCGGCTGTGTGACCTCAGACAAATTATTTAACCCCTCTGTGCCTCAGTTTCCCCATGTGTAAAAGGACTTAATCAAAGGACCTAGCTCATGGGGTCGAGGTGAGGACTTAAGGGGCTAATCCAGCCCAGCTGTCGGGCTAGAGCCCCAGAGCCATCTGTAGTCACGGGCACCGTGGTCACCTCACAGGAATGCTTCTGGGAGAGGACCCATTGCTCACATCATTCTCAAAAGGGCCAGTGACCTCAGAAAAACTCAGAGCCACTGTTCTCTTCCAGATCACAGAAGGAGTTGCTGAGGCCCACAGAGGTGAATGCTGTGTACAAGGCCCTCCAGCTTTTGGCAGCCAAGGGGGTTGAGAGCTCAGCCCTGAAAGTCCCTGGACTTGGGGTCTGTGTCTCATCCGCAGAGGGCTGGGAGGGCTAGAGAAGTCTGTGCTCCTTGCAGACCCCATTTATGCATTAGGAGCAGCTTAGCAGCAAATACAAATGGAAAGGGGGTCTGGAGGTTTATCCTGAAGCTATCTGTCTTTGCAGAGCGAGCACCTGGAGCCCAGGTCCTCGGCCCTGCCTGCATGTTAAGGGTTTGAAGAAAAAAAAAGTCTCAACGCCCAGGCCAGCCCAGACTAATCAACTCCAACCTCTGGGGCTGGGGCCCGAGGGCGAGATTTTTTACACTCCTGGGTGACTTTTCCTGCTTCCAGGTGGAGGACCAGTAAGTCTGGGGCAAGTCAATAACAGCAAACTGCAGGATGCTTTTATTCTCCTTTAATGTAAAAGCGAAAACTGCGGGTATCACCCTATGAAATAACAGTAGTGCTCTTTAAATGGGGGGTAGGTGGGGTGCTGAGGAAGATGATGAAGGTGCCCTCCGGGAGGGGCTCCGGCTGAGCCCGGCAAGGCTGAGTCCCTTGGGTGTCTGGGGTGCCACGCCTGAACTGGCCACCAGGTGATGCCGCTCACCAACCTGGGCTTGAGCCCCCCTTGGCTTCAAGTTCCCTCTGATCTGCAGGGAGGAGCTCCCACCCCAACCCATGGTTGGACTCCAGACTTGACGGCTCACGGCTCCAAGACATGCCCACCCCTGCCACTGCCTTGTCCTGCATCATCTTTTATCCTTCCTGTCTCTTCAGTCACTCGTCATGGTTTCTTCACTCATCGTTCCTGGAAGGAGTCAGATTCCAGCTGTTTCTCTGTGAAGCCTCCAGGCAGTTCTTTGTGCTCCTCCGGGCTGGCCTCCCGGTGTTGGTCTTGACACAGCCCACCACTCCCCTGTGGGGAAACCGTCTCTCCCCCTGTCTCCAGGGCCCATGCTAGCTTCTCTCCTTCCTTCCCTGGCCTCTGCAGCTCAGGCTTTGACCCCAGGTTGCTGGTGGGCTTGCAGGTCAGGTTGAGGGATGTTAGCTTGGTCTTGGGTGCCAGCCTTCCTTCTAGCAAGATGGCTTCTGCTGCAGGGAGGAGGCTGGTGCCCCTCACGGCTGGTCTCCATCCAGACTGTGCTTGGATGACCCCTTTCTGTCCCCGTGGCCACATCCTGAAGGCACATGGAGCCCCTCTGGGCCTGAGCCATTTTTAGGAGTCTATAGCAGGGACCACCGTGCCAGCAGAGACCAAGCGCCTCGGGAAGTTCCCTGGACAAGGATTCTGTCTTGTCTGCTCTCCAGGGCAGGTTCTCCTTCCCAGCTGTGTGGCACTACCTCTCTGAGCCATGGTTTCTTTAACTATAAAGCAGAGATACTAAGAAAAAGCATTTTTGACACTTAGTATGTGCTCACAACATTTGCATAAGTTAGAAAATGTGATGCATCTCCACAGTATCTCTTTAGACACCAAACAAACAAAAGGGAGCAATAGACAAAGAGAAAAAAGAAAACATTTCACGCGGGTGGGTTCCACCTTTCTTTATATTCCATGGTACATCTGGAGATGAAGCCAGGAACCTGCTATGTGCTTGTCACCCACTGAGTGGGAGTCTTACTTTTAAATACTTAGATTGTCTTTATTTCTCTTCTCTATTTAAGAGCTGTTTCAGTTGAGTTTGAACCTAAGGATTATCTTTAAGCCTAAATACCAGTGGCTAAAACAATAGAGTTATGTCTTTTTCTGGAAAGAGTTGTAGGCATTCCAGGTTTAGTGTGGTGACCCGGGGTCCTTCTACATTGTTGGTCTGCCATTTGTGGCCTTCATTCTCAAGTTTGCCTTACATTTTAGAATGGCTGCTCAAGCTCCAGCCATTACATCTGCATTCCTTCCAGCAGGAAGTAGGAAAGGGAACAAGGGCAGATAGCTCCCTTTAAGCACGCATCTTAGAAGTTGCACACACATTCCACTAATACCCCATTGGTCAGTCTTCTGGCTCTTATCTGTAAGGGAGGCCTGGAAAGATGGTCTGTATTGTGGGTCACCATGTGCTCAGCTAAAATTGGGGTTCTATGACTTTAAAATGGGGGACAGTAGATATTGGCAGAGACCTAGCTATCTCTGCCATTTCAAGGTTCCATGGTGTCCCCAAGGAAGGAGCAAAGATACCTCCCCTGTGCCTTCAGGTGTGTCCATTCACAGGGTTTATTTATTCAGCAGTTGCTGTGCCTCCTTACTCTGCCTGGAAAGGGCCTCAAAGGCCGCAAGACTTCCAAGATGGCACCGCTGCCTGCTGGAGTCCACATCTCCTTTTGCCTTGGAAGGCGCACTCCCTGTTCATGGCTTGTGTTTTTCTGGAAACTATTAGAGCTCTCCGCCCAAACTAGATGATAATTACATGTTACTGATCTTGAGTCTTTAAATTTTTCTCTCTTTCTTTTAAAAGAGAGATATTTTTACTGCACATTGTGTTGACAAAATCCAAGTCTCCTTTCTACCAGGCAGCCCGGATTTTATTTTCAGATTTCCTCTGTGAATTCATGCAGGGGGAGGAGGTGGAAAGGTACTGAATGTGAATAATAACATGTCTTTGGTCAGGGACAAGGGTCAGAGAACCAGGGGTGGCTGAAGAGGGGAATGGATATTGCCCAAGGTCACAAAGTCATCCTCCTGGGGTGGAATGAAGACTGAGTAAAACTGATGTGTCCAGGAAAGCAGGCTTTCATTGCAGTCCCTAGAGGAGTCTGCCCTGGCCCTGTTCTCTGCTTTTCAAGGCAGAGCTGTTGATGGGGCCTCCATTGTTTTTCTGTGTCCATTGGAGTTGAAGAGACCTGGGGTTCTGGTCCTGGCACCCACCTTTTTAACTCTGTGCCTTGAGCAAGTTATTGCTCTGTCTGAGCCTCAGTTTATGTCTTTGTAAAGGGGGTCATAGAAGTACTTACCTTCTGGGGTTGTTGCACAGGTTAAATGTGATCGTGTACCTGTAGGTCCTAGTAGAGCACTGGGCACACAGTATGTGCTCAATAAACAGGAGCTAGTCGTGTTATCACCATGTAATGCTCAGCTGTCCCTCTCTCTGGTAATAAAGCAATCCTATTCACTCATCTGATCATTTGCCAAATACTTTCTCATGCCTTCCTTTTATCGGGCCACAAGCTGGGCCCTGCAGGGCATGGGAGAAATGTCTCTGTCTTTGTCTGTTTTCTGCTGCTATAACAGAACATCACAGCCTAGGTAATTTATAAACAATAGGATTTTATTTGGCTCATGGTTCTGGAGGCTGGGAAGTCCAAGAGCATGACACCAGCCTCTGGCAAGGGACTTCATGATGTATTATCTAATGGCAGAAGGCAGAAGACAGAAGGCAGAAGGGCATACAAGCCTATGAGACAGAGAGGAAAGGAGCTGAACTCCCAAGATAACCAAACTACACTGGCAAAAAATAGCATTTGTCCATTCGTGAGGGCAGAGCTCTCCTGACCTAATCACTTCTTAAAGGTCTTACCTTTTAATATCATCACAATGGCAATTAAATTTCCACATGAGTTTTGCAGGGGACATTCTAACAATAGCAGTTCCATTTGCTGATTCCTGCCTCCATTTCCCACTCTGGCTGCAGAAGAGGCCACAGTGCCTGGTCCTAGGATGAACAGGGTGGCTCAGACCAAGTCCTAGGGCCCCAGCACTGACTGGTAAAGGCAACCTGAGCAGGGGGCAACAGCACCTGCTCTCAAGTACATATGAGGTCAGGGAAGTGGGCATGGCCAGGGCATGGACAGTCTTGGTAGAAAACTGAGATTTTTACCCAGGAGGCAAGGGAAGGGCCAGGGGAAGATTTTCATCGAAGGCAAGTGGAAGATTTGGAAAGGTGGCCCTGGTTGCTGGGAGAACAGGTGACAGGAAGTGGGGAAGGGGCGAGGGAAGGCAGCCACTTCATATTTAACTTTTATTATAATCAAAAGATCTTAAAAATCATTTTGCTTCCAAAATTATTTGCCTTCAAAAAATTCACTTAATTACAATTGGCCACAATTTACCAAGTATTATTCTTGGGAATTCTAGCAAAATGAGGAAAATTTCACCACCTATAAATTCTTTTCAAATATAATGCAGTGTCACGAAATTTTTATGAGAACTAAATGGAACAATTAATGAACTTGCCATAATGTTAGTTTTCTAGATGTTTAATTAAACATTTATTGATGTTAATTTTGCAGTGGGGTTTTTTTTTCTTCCATATTTTTGGGCACAGACATTTTCAGAGGCTCTTGAAATGTCTGTCGGTCTGATGTTCTAAGACTTTCACACCTAAAAGGCAAGATGGAGAAATGGAAGGACACACATCCAAGGGACAGGTCCCTGGCCTCCCAGAATAGTGGACAGGGTGTGAATGTGATGGTGGCGTTGGGTTTTGCTGAGTGTGGGACACAAGACAGGGCAAGGGGAGATGCGTTTACATGTTAATGTGTAACTTCTTTTCATTTAAAATGGGTATCCTCCTTTGAAATTTGACCCAAAGACGGCCCCTAAAAGACTTGGTAACCCAACAGCAACCTACATTTATTTGGAGCTTACTGTGTACTCAATTTCCAGTGCCTTACACTATTTCATTGACTTCTTATAGCAATGCTATATGGTAGGTAATTAAGATTAAATCTGCATTTCACAGACAAGGAAACTGAGACATGGAGAAATTACCTAGTTGACTGGCCAAGATCATAGAGCTAGTGAGCATTAAAGATGGGATTGCTATGAGACCCTAGAAGCCAAGCTCTTAGCAATTCTAATATTGCTAGGAACAAATCTGTTGTTATAATTCTGCAAAGATAAGAAGATGTGCTTTCTATGCCAGTCAACTCTGCTATCTAGCATGGCTTTTGAGGTCTGTCAGAAAAAATAAGTTGCAATGTCATTGTTTCCTAAGGTTTCTTTGACTGAATGTGCCCAAGGGAACAGGACACTATGCCAAGTACTCAGGGGCATAGAAAGCTGACCAGCTAGAAGAAGAGAGTCTAATATTTAAGATTTTTTCCTCATTATGATTTTTAAAATATTGACTACATGTTGAAACAATATTTGATATATTGGGTTAAAAAATCATTAAAATTTTTAAAAATAGAACAAGGTGACTATATGTGCACACTGATCTCATATATGCAGCTCCAGACACACACATAGCCTCTCTGTGCTTTCTCCTCCCTGAGCCCTTCTCCTCCAAGGTTTTCTGACTTTCTCACTTTACTGACCACTGCTTTCTAGTTTGTCTGAGGCTGAGCACTCCCAGAAGCACACTCTGAAGGAGAGCTTTGAGTGCAAGTTGGTTATTTGAGAGGTGGTCTCAGGAAATTCTGGGAGGTGGGTGCGGAGGTGAGCCCAGGAAGGATGGAGAGCAGTCAAGGATGTGCCATCTGCTGATGACTTCTGCGGGCAGCTGGAGCTCAATCCTGCTGGACAATGCTGGGAGAGCACGTGCCTCAGGGTGATCTACCCATGGGGCGAGGGAACTGGGGTATTGATCCACCCACTCCCATCATCACTCAGTGAGGTTGCCCCTGGCGGGGGGTGTGAATTCCCTGGCACTCTTGGCCTGCTGCATGGGGGCCAGAAGAAACTCCAGGCAAGGCACAGATGCCTTCAGCTGGAAGCTGGACCCATGTGGACAGAAATGCAAAGGGCCAAGTGGATGTGGGTGGGATACCAACTACACCTGTGACAGATTTCTGCGTAAGTTATTCCTTATGGCTGCTGAGGCCTGGAGTGGTTAAGTAGTATGCTGGGGTTGAATAGCTGGAAAGGGGCAGTGGAGAGGATTTGAATTCAGATTGTATGCCGCAGAGCTGGAGTCCCTGACCTCAGGCTTTGCAGCTTCCTCTGCCTTTGCCGACTCCTATGAAGGGCAGGCAGGACTCTAACTCTGTGAATTTTAAAAATTCATTTTTAAACTCACTCACTCAATCAAGTTAGAAGCTTTTAAAGACAAATTTAATAAGTTTGAACTCAATAAAAGCCTTTTAATAAGTTGAACGTCATGATTTCAGCCCTCTGCTCACAGAATTATTAGGCAAGATGGTGAGGGGGACGGGAGGGGCAGGAAGGGAAGTGGGGGGTGAGGGTGAGAAGGGGAAGTTAGAGGAAGTGGGCGAACACACACAAACAGGCACACACACAGATGTATGTTTCTTTTTAAAATTCATTTGCACATTTAAATGGATGGTTTGTTTCAAATTGTTTGATTGTGAAGCTTTTATAATATTTTGTTTTATTTTTAGAAACAGTTCTTTTACTTCAGAACAACTGTACAAAGTGCTAAAGAAAATGCATTGCTGACTTGGCACGGGTTTGCTGTGTGTTCTGCCTCCTCGCTGGCTCACACATTCTTCCTCACACTGAACGTTCCGTCTAGGCCTGCGACTGAGACAGGAAGCCAGACACACACGCTGAACTAATTTCAACAAATATCAACTTAAAACCAACTTGAAGTCGTTGGAAATGGACGGACTGATTCAGACACGGCTGCCTTCCCCAGCTTCATGCACAGGAAACTGCACTGTCTACACAATGCAAGAGTGTTGCCATAGCTAGAAAAGTCTTCCTGTTTTTCATGATTAATCCATTTACTTGTCCAGTGCTGTGAAATCTGTTCTTGCTAGCTGCCCAGCACCCAACCCCTTTTTCTGGTAAAATCACCTCAATTTTCCTTTGAAAACCTCCTCTCCCCTTCTCAATCCACGTGGAGCTGACTCTGCCTCCTAGGTTCAGGGCAGGGGATGGGACTCAAGCCTGGCCAATTAGAGCATTCCATTTTTGTGGCTGCAGTGACTGGTCCAGAGATGGACATGTGACCTAATCCAAGCCAATGAGCTTCAATTCTGAGAGTTTTGCGGGAAGGTCTGGGGACTAATTTCTTCGGGGTGGATTTAGAAGTGTAAGGAAATGAGCCTAGAGAAAAGACAGTGCCAGGAGGGGAGAATTTGAACAGTAATCAGTAGCGACAACAGCAGTTTGATGGTGGAGACGAACTCCTCCCTAACGCCACCGTGAGCATGTCTAGATCCGGTAGCGTATAATCTAGCCCAGCTCTAGACTGTGGCTTTTCAATTATATGAGCCAACAATGTCCTTTTCTGCTAAAAGGTCTCATTTAGGTGTAGGTCACTTACTATAGAAAGATTTAACTGATACATAAACTTATTTTAATTTTGTTTTAACAGAAAACCAAAATGTTGAATCAACTGGTTCAAGATCACTGGGTGAAGGTCTAGGGATGAAAAGCATTTTTGAGAGAGTGTAGTCAGTCCAGAGAATGCCTGTGTCCCAACCTTGCCATGTGGTTTCGGCTTGTTCATCCTCAGTGATGGGCCATTCGCTGTGTGTGTAGCAGTGCTAATAATCAGAGTTCCTTTCTTTTATCCTAGAGATAATATTACATTGTTCAAAGATGTACGCATGAGATGTTCATCACAGGATTGTTTACGAAGGCGAAGGAGGCACAAACAGCCTAGATATCCAAACAAAAGGGATCAGTTCAATGAATTAGGAAGTCTGTACGGTGAAATGCTCTGAAGCTATGAAAAATGGGATCTAGAATTGTATTTATTGATATGGAAAAGTGTTCACAGTATATTGGGAAAAAAATGTTTATAAATTGTATGATTCCATTTTAAAATGTCTGTGATTATCCATAACCCAGAAAAATACTGAGAGTATGGAGTATGTCTCCGAGATACATAGGTGATGTGTATTCTAGATTTTCTTTCTTTCTATAATAAAAATGGATTACCTGTGTTTCTTAGTCAGCTTGGGCTGTCATAACAAAATACCATGGCCCGAGTGGTTTCAGCAATAGAAGTTTCTTTTCTCACAGTTCTGAAGGCTAGAAATTCAGGAGCAGGGAGTCACCATGGTCGGGTTCCGGTGAGAGCTCTCTTCCTGGCTTGCAAATGGCTGCCTTCTCATTGTGTCATTGAGAGAGAGAAAGAGAGAGAGAGAGAGACCAACTAAGCTCTCTGGTGTCTTTTCTCAGGGCACTGATCTCAGGGCACATGATGGCCACATCCTTATAGTCATATCTAAACCTAATCACCTTCCAAAGGCCTTATCTCCAGCTACCATCCCACTGGCGCTAGGGCATCTACTTACCAATTTGGAGAGGACACAACTCAG
Organism: Pongo pygmaeus; assembly: GCF_028885625.2. Taxonomy (NCBI): domain Eukaryota; kingdom Metazoa; phylum Chordata; class Mammalia; order Primates; family Hominidae; genus Pongo; species Pongo pygmaeus. The sequence continues at coordinate 60,307,052 of NC_072394.2, forward strand.
TCCATAGCACTGTGTAATAAAAATAATAGCAAAAATCAATTATTTACATTGCATGGGACTTTGCAATGCAATGAACAATATCAGCATGGTCACAATGTAAACGCCATTTACTGAGTTTCAGATTTAGGAACATCTCACGGATAAAGCACAGATGATTTCATTATGTGGCAGGGCAGAATCCAGATGTCATTGGTGTTGAAGAGTTGGACATAACAATGAAGAGGCCAGAGGAGACAGTGAGGCAGTGAGCTGGAGGCCAGGGTGGGGTTCCGGATTCTGCACTGGCACCATGGGGAGTGTAGAGCCGCATCCCCTTATGTGGAACAAGAAATAGAGTCTAGATGAGGCAGGGAAGTGAAATTTTTCCCCTGAAGTTTTGGAAAATTGACACTATAAAACAAACTGAGAGTAGACAGATTAACTGGAAAAAAGGAATACAAATGTGTTAGGTGCACTGTGTGCACAGGAGTCGTACAAAATATGAAAACTCAAAGAAATGTCCAGATGGCTGATGCTTTTATAGCATCGTGAGCTTACAGAAAGAATAGTTTGGCGCATGGAACACACGTTATAGTGGCAATGCAGGTTATGAGGAGAGAAGGGGAGGAAAGGCATGGAGCAAAGACAGTCTTGTTTTGCAGATGAAACTTCACCTCAGAAAGAATAGATGGTAGCCGGTAGGAATGTTTCTCTGTCAGAACTTTAAAGGTGTCAAATTCTCAGTTAATTTTTTTTTAGATGTGGACAAGATGGGCTTAGACAGAGCCTGTTCACATCTGTTGTTTACTTCACTGTATTTCCTCTGCAGATGCAGATCTCCCCTACGAAAGACATCTTTGCAGGGCTAGCCTTAGGTTCACAGGACCTCTGAATAGCCATCTAGAAATATGTCAGATAGATATATTTTGGGGTGAAATATTTTTGGTTTCCTTTAATAACAGGCATGTTTAGGAAACCCAATCTAGCAACAAGAAATACACATCCTTCTCCAGGGCAAGTGAAAAATTCTTCAAGATAGACCATATATGGCAATTATTTCTTTAACATGACACTGAAATTTTAAAAGGAACCAAAGGAAAAAAATAGCTAAATTGGACTTCATGAAAATGAAAAACTTTTATACTTTTAAAGAACATTATCAAAAAGATGAAAAACAACATAAGGAATGGGAGAAAAATTTTGCAAACCATATATCAGATAGAGATACACTATCTAGAGTATATAAATAAGTATTACAACTTAACACTGAGAAGACAAATTGCCCAAGTAAAACATGGGCAAAGCATTGAAAAGGCATTTCTCCAAAGAAGATGTACAAATGATAAATAAGCACACAAAAGGATTCAGAGCATCATTCATCGTTAGGGAAATACAAATCAAAACCTCAGTGAGACACCACTCTGTACCCACTAAGGTGGCCATTAAGAAAGGAAAAGGAAAATAACAAATGTTGGTGAGGAATTGGAGAAATTGCAACCTTTATAAATTGCCAGTGGGATATAAAATGGTGCAGCCACTGAAGAAAACAGTTTGTTTCTTCCTCCAAGAGTTAAACATAAAACTACTGTATGACCCAGCAATTAATTCCACTCCCAGGTCTATATCCAAGAGGAATGAAAACATATGTCCACACAAAAACTTGCACAAGAATATTCATAGTGGTATGATTTGTAGCAGCCAAAAAGTAGAAACTACCCAAATGTCAATCAACTGGTGGATAAACAAAATATGGTACATCTATACAATGGAATATTATTCAATAACAACAAAAAGGGATGAAGCACTGATTCATGCTACAACATGGATGAACCTTGAAAATATGCTGAGTGAGTGAAGCCAAACACAAAAGACCACATATCATATGATGCCACTTAGATGAACTGTCCAGACAGGCAAATCTACAGAGATGGAAAATTGATTAGGGGTTTCTAGGGGATGGCAAAAGAGGGAAATGAGGGAACAACTTTTAACGGGAATAGGATTTCACTTTGGAGCAATGAAAGTGTTCTGGAATTAGATAATGATAATGGTTGCACAATTTTGTGAATATGCTAAAAGAACTCTGAATTGTACATTTCACAAAGGTAAATGTTATGGAATGTGAATTGTGTCTCAATTTTTTTAATTAAAAATAAAAGAAAGAAAGATGGCCAGGCATGCTGGCTCATGCTTGTAATCCCAGCACATTAGGAGGCCAAGGCAGGAGGATCACTTGAGGTCAGGAGTTCAGGACTATCCTGGGCAACATAATGAGACCCTGTCTTTACTAAAAAATAAAAACTAAAAAATAGGCAGGTGTAGTGGTGCGTGCCTGTAGTCCCAGCTACTTGGGAGGTGGAGGTGGGAAGATTGCTTGTGCCCAGGAGTTGAGGCTGCAGTGAGCTATGATTGCACCACTGCGCTCCAGCATGGGCAACCCGGTAATTGTGTGCACCCAGCTTCATAACTGTGGTCATCTGAAATACTGTGACAAACAACTGAAGTCTTTGATGAGGTTGTTCAAAAACCACAGTGGATTACCACTACACCTGCAGATCCTGTCTCAAAAAAGAAAGAAAGGAAGAAGAAAGAAAGTGTTGCAGGAGAACTTCCATTTTCAGCTCTGACATGCTAACAACTTAGAAGTCATCACTCTTAACCCTTACAACAAGAAAATCTGAACACACTGAAAATCAATAACTTTTCTTTGACTCCTCAGAAAACTGAGGTCAGAGGGCAAACAGCCACCCTAAAATATGCAGAGATGACTGAATCCAGTGACTCCCTGCTGATATCTGTTTACCTGGGGAAGAAGCTTTTGGAATAAATTGGTAGAAACACTTAACTGGTAATTTTGGTGAATTGTCAGAGGATGAATGTGTGCTGGCAGAAAGTTAATCCTGGCAGCTGCAGTCTTAGGGGGCCCCCACATTTTCATGGGTTTTACCTCTAGGAATCCCTCCAGGTTTTTAGAGTAAAGAAGTGAGAAGGATCCCCAGCTGGGCTGGCAATGGAAGGGAAAGAGTAGCCATTGCAATTCACCCAGAGTGTCCTCCACAAAAATGTCCTGCTCTCCAGGGAAAAAGACTCCACCGGAGTGCTCAGCCTTCCTGCCTTACCTAAGCAAGGAGAGAAAAAGCTAAGCAACACTTGTGAAGGTCACGGCCCAGGAACAGCAGCACACTAAGTAACTCAGATTCAATCATAAGATTATAAAATACTTATCTTCCCCATGCTATAGCACCACACCAATAGGGCTTCAGGAAAATAGGAGATTTCACCCGGAAGAGCAGGAAGACACAGGCTGTCTTTGAGGAGGAATACTTAGGAGAGCCCTAAGTGAACAGGGATAATGAAAACAAGGACACTAGAGGAATTTGAAGTCTCTGGCACTACAGCTACAGAAAACATTAAATACAGCCCAACTCCTGGACAGAATAACATAAAACCTCACACTTAAGGCCTCTATACCTCAATTCTTACTACCCAATACTTGATGTCTGGTTTTCAATAAAAAATTACCACACATGCTGAAATGCAAGAAAAAACATAATCTGAAGAGACAAAACAAGTATCAGAACCAGATTTAGCAATGACACAGATTTTGGAATTATCAGGCAGAAAATTAAAATAACTATGATTAATATGGTAAGGGTTCTAATGGGAAAAAAAGTAGTTAGGCAATGTAAGCAGAGAATAAAAATTCTAAGAAAGATGCAAAAGGAAATACTGGAAATAAAAAACACCATTAACTGAAATAATGAATGTCTTTGATGGGCTCATCAATAGAATGAATCCAGCAAAGGAAAGGAAGAGCTTGAAAATACATCAAGAGAAACTTCCCAATTGGAAAAGCAAAGAGCAAAAAGAATGGAAGAAAACAGAATAGAAAATCCAATAACTGTGGGACAATTTCGAAACATTTAATATATGGGTAACTGGAATACCAGAAGGAGATGAAAGAGAAAACATACCAGAGGAGATACTTGAAGCAATAATGGCTGGGAATTCTCCAAAATTAATGACAGACACCAACTATTTGATCTTGGGAGTTCACAGAACATCAAGCAGGATAATCACCAAAACATCTACCTAGATATATTCAAAGTGACAAAAAACAAAGATAAAGAGAAAACAATGAAAGAAGCCAGAAGGGAAAAAAGCCCCATCTTACCTATATAGGAACAAGAAAAATAATTACATCAGACTTCTTTTCAGAAACCATTCAAGCAAAAACAAAAACAAAAAAACAAAAAAAATTAGTGGACTAAAATAGTTAAAGTGTCAAAAGAAAACAACTACCAACTTAGAATTGTATGTTCAGTTAAAATATCCTTCAAAATTAAGAGAAATAAAGACATTCCCATATAAACAAAAACTGGAGAAATTATTGCCAATAGACCTGCTTTGCAAGAAATATTAAGTTCTTCAGGGAGAAGAAAAATGATGCAGGTCAGAAACTCAGATTTACATAAAAAAATGGAATGGCACTCAATAAAGTACAAGTGGAGATAAAATTAAATTTTATGCTTCTTATTTTGACGATTTAATAAATAATTGTTCAAAATAACAATAGAAACAATGTGTTCATTGATAATAACTTTACAGAAATGTTGTAAAGAACAGGAGGGAGGAATTGGAACTCTGTGCTGTGGACCGAATGTTTATGTTCCCCTAAAATTCTTATGCTGAACTTCTAATTCATAATGTGATAATATTTAAAGATGAGACTTTTGGGAGGTAATTAAGAGTTAGACTAGGTCACGAGGGTGGGACTCTCATAATGGGATTAGTGGCCTTATAACAAGAGGAAGATTTCTCTCTTTCTCCCTCCCTCTCTGCTCTCTCTGTCTTTCTTCGTCCCTCTGTCACTCCCTACCTCCCCACACACATGCACTGAGAAAAGTCCATGTGAAGCCACAGCAAGAAGGTAAGCATCTGCAACCCAAAGAGAAAGCCCTCACCAGGAACCCAATCAGCTGGCATTTTGATCTTAAACTTCCTAACTTCCAGAACTGTGAGAAAATAAATTTCTGTTGCTTAAGCCAGCGAGTCTATGGCATTTTGTTATGGCAGTCTGAGCAGACTGCTATAAAGACACTCTGTTACAAAATACATGCACTCTACATGAAGCAGTCCATTTTTAGAAACTGGACTAAGAATAATTGTAAATGTATATTGAAAACTCTAGAGCAACCACTAAATTTTTAAAAATGAAATATTGATTTGTTAAGAGAGGGGAGAAAAATGGAATCATATAATGCTCCACTAAAGCCAAAGACATCAGACATCAGAAAAACAGGAAGACAAAAAATGAAATAAGGAATAAGTACAACAAAGAGAAACAGCTACAAACATGGCAGATATTAGTCGAAATACATCAATAATCACTTTAAATGTGAATGAGCTAAATATACCAGTTAAAAGACAGAGTGCCAGAATAGATTTTTTAAAAACAATATCCTTTTATATATTGTCTACAGAAACCCACTTTAAATAAAAAACTTGAACAGGTTAAGAGTAAAAGAATAGACAGAGATATACTATACTAACACAAATCAAAAGAAAGTTGGAGTAGCTATGTTAACTTCACAAAGGCAGACTTCAAAACAAGGAAAGTTATCAGGAATAAAGAGGGACGTTACATAATAATAAAAGGGGTAGTTTTCCAAGGAGACACAACAATCCTAAACATGTATGAACCCCACACAGAACATAAAAATATTCAGGACAAAAACTGATAGAAATGCAATAAGAAGTAGAAAAACCTACTCCTACAGTTGGACTCTTCAACACCTCTCTTTAGTAATTGATAGATCAAGAAGGCAGAAAATCGGTAGGAATAAAATTGATCTGAACAGCAGTGTCAATCAACATGATGTAATTGACATTTATAGAATACTCCGTCTGACAGCAAATTACAACATTCTTCTCAAGCTTACATAAAACTTTCACCAAAATAGACCAAATTCTGGGCCATAAAACACATTTTAACACATTTAAAATAATATAGGAATCATATATAGTATGTTCTCAGACCACAACGGATTTAAACTATATCAATAGTTATCAATGTCTGGATGTAAACAACATTGATTTGGATCATAATTCCAAAAGACACAATCCTGAATGCCATAATCCCAAATGTTGAAATCCTCAAAGATAAAAATCTCTAAAGTCTAAATCTCTAAAGTCTCAAATCCCGAAAATCACAATCACAGGATGGTTGCATCATGTCAGGCAGAACTATTACCTTGTTATTGTCTTTATTTAAAAATTAAGTATGGCTTATGGAGATGTGTATATGGAGCCAAATTGACCAGGGGTGAAATTTTAGACTTAATTTTAGGTGTTGATTTGACTAGATTGAGAAATAGTAGATTTACTAGAATCCTAGTAAAGCATTATTTTGGGTGTTGCTGTTTGATTGCCAGTATGTTTTCTGCCAAATCTGGGGTTTGTATGTAAGTGCATGTGAAATGGGTTTTTGCATGCCCAAAACAACACAGAAGTATGGCACAGAAGATAGGAAAATATAATCAGGAATGCTTATGTCAGTGTCTATTAAGTCACAGAATTTCAAAAAAAGTGGCACCATACAGAAAGTGGATGTGAACATCTTTTTGAGGACAGTCATGTGCTAAAAGGAAAAAAGCAGCTATTCATCATGATGTAAGACTTCAAAACATAGTTAATGACCATGAAAGCCAGCCAGCTCTTATGGACTATTCCTATGGAATTACTCATAATCTATACCTGAGATACCTTTTACTTACATCAATTTTTTTAGGTTTTTAGGTTTTTCTCCTTTTTTTTGAGATAGGGTCTCACTCTGCCACCCAGGCTGGAGTGCAGTGGTGTGACTCCACTGCAGCCTTGATCTCTCTGGCTCAAGCAATTCTCCTACCTCAGCCTCCAGAGCAGCTGGGAATACAGCCACACACCACTATGCCTGGTTAATTTTTTAATTTTTTTTTGTAGAGATGGAGTCTCCCTATGTTGCCCAGGCTGGTCTTGATCTCCTGGGCTCAAGCACTCCTCCCACCTCCACTTCTTAAAGTGCTGGGATTACAGGCATGAGTCACTGTGCCCAGCACTTTCTTTTTTCAAGTTTTTTTTTTCATTATTTTAAATTGTCAGCATCCATTTTTACAATTCATTATGCTATGTATTTCATGTTTGAATCATTTCCAATACTGAAAATATAAATTGTATAGAGACTTTTAGGGAGCTGTAATTCATTTTACGCATTTTTTACAAATTTGACCCCATGAAAGTGCACTATCGCAATGTTGACTTTGTGTGTAAGCATTGTGCATGTATGGAAAAATGTTGAAACTGTCTCAATAAACGAAGAGATGTCCTTTTTGTACGTCTGCATTTGTGAAAGATAACATTTCTTGAGATCTTGGCTCTTTGGGAAACTATATGCAGTGGTAATCAATTGCGGGTTTTTAACAATCTCATCAGACTTAGATGGTTTGTCACAGTATTGCAGACAACCACAGTTAGAAAGCTGGTTGCGTACAATTACCAACCATAGTGATACACGTTTATACGTTCCCTTTTTGACCTATTTCTTTACGCAGTTTGTCTGCTTATAACTGTTATACCCATGTGGCTGTCTTTAGTATACCTGCTTGCAAAAATATGTGTTATTATTGCCTATTTTATTGTGTAAAGTGGCCTCTGAAGTGTTCTGTTATGTTTTTATGTTTCTCAAATAATTTCCTCTTTAAAATTTCTTCTTTAAAATGTCTTTTAAATAAATTTTTTTTCAGAATTATATTTTTGAAATTTTGATCTTTTGGGATTGTAAATTTTGGGATTTCAGACTTCGGTGACTTTTATCTTTTAAGATTTCAACATTCGGGACTGTGTCTTTGGGATTATGATTGGCTCTCAAATAACACATTCCTAAATAACCAATGAGTCAAAGAAGAAATGACAAGGAAAATTAGAATATACTTTGAGGTAAATAAAGCATGAAACATACCAAAACTTATAAGCTGCAGCTAAAGCAGCACTTAGAGAAAACTTTTAGCACTAAAATGTAAAGATCAGCAAAGAAGAAAGATCTCAAATGAACAACCGAAGTCAACACCTGAAGAAACTGGAAAAAGGAGAATAATTTAAGCCTAAAGCAAATAGATGTGAAAATAAAAATCGTAAAACAATTTTTAAAAAATCAACAAAACCAGATGCTGGTTCATTAAAAAAATCAATAAAGTTAATAAACCTCTAGCTAGGCTAATCAAGAAAAAAGAGAGAAGACATAAACTACCAGTATCTGAAATAAAAGAGGAGTCATCATTACTGATTCCATGGACATTGAAAGGATAATAAAAAATATCAAAAATTGTTGGGCGTGGTGGCTCACACCTGCAATCTCAGCACTTTGAGAGGCTGAGAAGGTGGATCACTTGAAGCCAGGAGTTTGAAACCAGCCTGGCCAACACAATGAAACCCCATCTTTACTAAAAATACAAAAATTAGCTGGCTATGGTGGTGCATGCCTGTAGTCCCAGCTAAGAGGGAGGCTGAGGCCCAAGACTCGCTTGAACCCGGGAATTGGAGGGTGCAGTGAGCTGAGATTGTGCCACTCTACTCCAGCCTGGGCAACAGAGCAAGACTCTGTCTCAGACAAACAAACAAAGAAATTAAAAAAAAAACAAAAAACAAATTATAAACCTACAAATTTGGTGACTTAGGTGAAACAGACCAATTCCTTGAAAGATAGAAACTGCAAAAAACTCACAAAAGAATAAATAATCTGAATACCTATGTCAACAAATAAACTAATTTATAATTAATAACCTTCCAATAAAGCATCAGGCTCAGATGGTTTTCTTTGGTGAATTTTGCCAAACATTTAAGGAAGAAATGATACAAATTTTCTACAATCTCTTCCAGAAAATAGAAACAGAGGAAACATTATGTAAATCATTCTATGAGGCTAGAATTACCCTATTAACAAAAATTTATAAAAACTTCACAAGAAATAAAAACTATGAAACAATATCTTTTTTGAACATAGGGCAAAAATCCTTAACTAAATAATGGCAAATTGAATCCAACCATGTATAAAAAGAATTATACACCATGACCCACTGGTATGCAAGACTGGTTTAACACTCAGAAAACCCAACATCATCCACGCTAACAGGCTAAAGAGGAAAAATCATATGATCATATCAGCGATACAGAAAAAGTATTTGACAAAATCCATTATCCATTCTTGATAAAAGGTAGTAGGAATAAAGATGCAATAGACAGACTGTGTATCCCCAAACGTATATGTAGAAATCTTAACTCTTAAGGTGATGGCATAAGATGGGAGCAGGAGGAAAGAGCTTTCATGATTGGAATTAGTGCCCTTATAAAAAAAGATTTCAGAGAGATCTCTCATTCCTTCCACCATATGAGTTCCCAGCAAAATGACAGCTGTCTATGCACCAGGAAGCCCTCCCCAGACACTGAATCTACCATGGCTTTGATCTTGGGCTTTCCAGCCTCCAGAACAGTAAGAAATACAGTTGTGTTGTTTTTAAGCCACCTAGTCTATGGCATTAATGTCATAGCAGCCCAAGTCAACTGAGACAAGAGGAGAACTGCTTCAGCTTAATAAAGAGCAGCTATACAAAGAACTTACCGTTAACAGTATACTTAATGGTGAGAAGCTGGATAACTTCCCTGCTAAAATTAGGAAGAAGGCGAGGATAAACTTCTCACTAGCTCTGTTCAGTATCATTCAACATTGTACTGAAAGGCCTAGGTAACTACATAGGACAATAAGAAAATAAAAGGAAATAAAATGTGTACAGATACAGAAGAAATAAATAAAACTGTTTTTGTTCATAGATGACATTATTGTCTACATAGAAAATCCTAAAGAATCAACAACAACAACAACAACAAAAAGTACCTGCAACTAATAAGTAATAATAACAATGTCTTAGGGTATCAGGTTAATACAAAAGTTAATTACTTTCCTATATACCAGTAATGAACAATTAAAATTTGAAGTTAAAAATTAATATCACTCAAAACAGCACCAATCAAAAATGAAATACTTAGGTATAAATCTAGCAATATATAAGATCTATATGTCTAAAACTACAAAATCCTAATAAAAGAAATAACAGATCTAAATAAATGGATAGTCTGTGCTCATGAACTGGAAGATTCAATATTATTAATGAGTCAATTTTTCCCAACCTGATTCATAGAGTCAATAGAATCCCAATAAAAATCCCAGCAAACTATTTTGTAGATATTGACAAACTGATTCAAAATTTTATATTGAAAGGCAAAATATCTAAAATAGCCAAGACAATAATGAAGAAAAGAAAAAAGTTGGAGGGCTCACACTAACTTATCTGAAGACTTACTATAAAGCTGTATCCATCAAGATAGCATGGTATTGGCAAAAAAGTGGACAAATTGATTAGTGGAACAGAATAAAGGTCCAGAAAGAGACTACACAAATATAGTCAACTGATCTTTGATGAAGCAGCAAAGGAAATTCAATGTAGAGAGGAAAGTCCTTTTTAACAATTGGTCTTTTTAACAATTTTAACAATTGGAACACTTGGATATCATGTGCAAAAACATCAACCTAGACACAATGCTTAGGCTTTCCCAAAAATTCACTCAAAATGGAAATGGATCCTGGACCTAAAACACAAAACCATAAAACCTTGAGAAAGAAACATGGGTAGAAAATCTAGGGGACCTTTGGCTTGGTGGTGAGCTATCAGATATAACCCTAAAAGCATGATCCATGAAAGAAAAAATTGATAGTTATTGATAAATTGGACTTTATTAGAATAAAAAAATCCTGATCTGTGAAAGACAATGTTAAGAGAATAAAAAGACAAGTCACAGATTGGGAGAAAATATTTGCAAAACTTATATCAGATAAAGGACTTGTATCAAAAATATACAAAGAACTTGTGAAACTCAACAATAAGGAAACAAACAACCCCATTTAAAAATGGGCCAAAGATCTGAACAGATACCTCAACACAGAAGATATACAGATAGCAAATAAGCATATGAAAAGATGCTCAAAATCATTTGCCACTAGGGAATTTCAAATTAAAACAACAATAAGTTACCATCACACATCTATTAAAATAACTAAAATAAAAAGAAAACCTGACAATACCAATGCTGGCCAAAATATGGAGCAACAGGCATTCTCATTCTTGCTGGTGAGAATGCAAAATGGTACAGCTACTTTGGAAGATAGTTTGGTAGCTTCTGACAAGGCTAAACATAGTCTTACTATGTAATCTAGCAATTGTGGTACTAGGTATTTACCCAGAGGATCTGAAACTTATGACCACAAAAAAACCTGCATATGAACATTTTAGCAACTCTGTCTGGAATTGCAAACTAGTGATTATGAAACAACAAAAATGTCCTTCAATAGGGGAATGGATAAACAGAACATGGTATATTGATACAATAGAATACTATCAGCAATGAAAGCAAATGAGCTATCAAGGCACAAAAAGACATGGATGAATCATAAATGAATACTGCTAAGTGAAAGAAGCTAGTCTGAAAATGTTACATATTGTATGCTTCAATTACATGACATTCTGTAAAAGGCAAAATTATAGTGATAGTACAAAGATAAATGGTTGCCAGGGGATTAGGGGGATGGTAAAGGGGAGAAGAGATTCATTAGGCGAAAAATGGGAGATGTTTAGGCCAGTGAAACTATTCCATAACGATGAGGTAGGACGCAGGACTTGACTCCAGAAGTGGGGCTCAGACACTAGGCCAACCTGAGGACTAGCTAAAACAAGGATGGGGTTGAAGCAGCTTTCCATGAGACACACCACCAGTGTGCCATGTCAGTTTACCATCACCATGGCAACACCTGGGATTTACTGCCCCTTTCCATGACAATGACCTAACAACCCAAAAGTTACCACCCTTTTCCTAGAGATTTCTGTGTAAACCACCCCTTAGTCTACATGTAACTAAAAGTAGGACAAGTACGACTGCAGAACTGCCCTGAACTGCTACTGTCAGCACACTGCCTACAGGGTGGCCTTGCTCTGCAGGACCAGTCACGGGGCTGTAACACTTTTAGAACTCTAACAATGCTGCTTCAACAAAGCTGTTTTCATCTACCCTACCACTGACTCACCTTTGGATTCTTTCCTGGGTGAAGCCAATAACCCTTGCAGGCTAAGCCCCACTTTGGGGTTTGCCTGCCCTACATCAGTGATACTGTAATGGTAGATTTATGACACCGCACTTGTCAAAATCCATAGAACTTTGCAGAACAAAGAATGAACCTTAATGTATGTAATTTTTTTAAAGATTAGGAGGTTGAGGGAATCTCAGGGTGAAATGCAGAATGTGACCGAACAATCTAACTGCATTACAAATGTAGGAAACAACCTCACTGAAAGGGAAAGGGTGCTAACCCAAGTAACTTTGGAAATGAGTGGAGTCTGTAAGACTAAAGACAAAAGGAACTGTACATAAAAACTGGATGCTAGTTGATAAAATTATTTCCTATGAGGATACCAGTTAACAATTCTGATACTGCTACCTAAGTACACAGGAATTGGATAACTAAATAAATGGATGATGAGTGATGGGACCCATGTTTCTCACTGCTGGGGTGAGAGATTGCAGATAAGTAAGGGGAGAAGGCTAGACTAATTCATGTGGTGACAGATTAGGATTGGAGATAGCAGTATGAATTCATGTTTAGTTTAATTTAAATACAGATGGTTACATATACAAATATTTATAAATATATGTCTATACATGGACTACTATACACACATATATTTCCTTACTAAGTCAGCTGAAAGGGCCTAGAAACAATGGGACCCATAATAGCATGAACACCTAGAGTTTGGAATGTCCTAGAGACTTGTTGAATGGCTTTGTCCAAAATGCTGATAGCGATATGGACAATAAAGTCCAGACTGAGGTGGTCACAGATGGAGATAAGGAACTTGCTGGGAGGTGAAGAAAAGGTGACTCTTGTTATGTTTTAGCAAAGAGACTGGCAGCATTTTGCCCCTGCCCTAGAGATTTGTGGAACTTTGAACTTGAGAGAGATGATTTAGGGTATCTGGCAGAAGAAATTTCTAAGCAGCAAAGCAGTCAAGAGGTGACTTGGGTGCTGTTAAAGGCATTCAGTTTTAAAAGGGAAACAAAGCATAAAAGTTTGGAAAATTTGCAGCCTGACAATGCGATATAAAAGAAAATCCCATTTTCTGAGGACAAATTCAAGCTTGTCACAGAATTTGCATAAGTAATGAGGAGCTGAATGTTAATCACCAAGGCAATGGTGATGGCAGCCCTTCTCATTATAGGCCCAGAGGCTTAGGAGAAAAAAACAGTTTAGTGGGCCAGCCCCAGGGTCCCTCTGTTGGGTGCAGTCTAGGGACTTGGTGCCCTGCATCCCAGCTGCTCCAGCCGTGACTAAAAGGGGACAAGGTACAGGTTGGGCTGTTGCTTCAGAGGGTGGAAGTCCCAAGCTTTGGCAGCTTCCACAGAGTGTTGAGCCTGTGGGTGCACAGAAGTCAAGAATTGAGATTTCAGAGGATCTATGGAAATACCTGGATGTCCAGGCAGAAGTTTGCTGCAAGGGTGGGGCACTTATGGAGAGCCTCTGCTAGGGCAGTGCAGAAGGGAAATGTGAGGTCAGAGCCCTCACACAGAGTCCCTATTAGGGTACTGCCTAGTGGAGCTGTGAGAAGAGGGCCACCATCCTCCAGAACTGAGAATGGTCAATCCACTGACAGCTTGCATTGTGCACCTAGAAAAGCCACTCAACACCAGCCTGCCCATGAAAGCAGCTGGGAAGGAGGCTGTACCCTGCAAAGCCACAGGGGTGGAGCTGCCCAAGGCTGTGGGAGCCCACCTCTTGCATCAGCGTGACCTGGATGTGAGACATGGAGTCAAAGGAGATCATTTTGGAGCTTTAGGATTTGACTGCTCCGCTGGATTTTGTACTTGCATGAGGCCTGTAGCCCCTTTGTTTAGATCAATTTCTCCCATTTGGAACAGCTGTATTTATCCAATGCCTGTACCCCCATTGTATCTAGGAAGTAACTAACTTGCTTTTGATGTTATAGGCTCATAGGCAGAAGGGAATTGCCTTGTCTTTGATGAGACTTTGGACTGTGGACTTTTGAGTTAATGCTGAAATGAGTTAAGAATTTGGGGGACTGTTGGGAAGGCATGATTTGTGTTGAAATGTAAAAAAGGATATGAGATTTGGGAGGGATCGGGGCAGAATGGTATGGTTTGGCTGTGTACCCACCCAAATCTCATCTTGAATTGTATCTCCTACAATTACTACATGTCATGGGAAGAATCTGGTGGGAGGAAATTGAATCATGGGGGTGGGTCTTTCCCATGCTGTTCTTGTGATAGTGAATAAGTCTTACAAGATCTGATGGTTTTAAAAATGGAAGTTTTCCTGCACAAGCTCTCTTCTTTTGTCGGCTGCCATGTGAGATATGCCTTTCACCTTCTGCCATGATTGTGAGGCCTCCCCAGCCACCTGGAACTGTAAGTCCAATAAACCTCTTTCTTTTGTAAATTGCCCAGTCTCTGGTATGTCTTTATCAGCAGTGCGAAAACAAACGAATACAGCAGAGATCAGAAAACTTTGGCAAAGGGTCAGATTGTAAATATTTTAGGCTTTGTATGTCATATGGCCTGTGTGGCAACTACTCAACTCTACCATTGCAGCACAGAAGCAGCCATAGGTGACCTGTAATTAAACTGGCGTGGCTGATTTTTAATAAAACTTAATTTACAAAAACAGGCAGCTGGAGATTTGGTGTATGGGCCAATGTTTGGTGACCCCTGGTCTAGAGAGACAATGCAAACAGCCCAGGAACCCAGCAGGGCCCTGACACTCCTTAGAGCATCTTGCTATAGAAATAATGCATTTCCTGGTCACTGAAATCCCTGCTTGCTTATTTTTTGTTACTTGCAGCCAGAATCCCCCAGACAGATACAAGTGTGCCAGCTCCTGTGCCCACTCCTCCCGTTTCCTACTGGCTGCACTGGTGTGAGTGGGGGAGGCCAGGGGTGGACAGGCAGCTGGAAGGTGCACATCTGTCTGCCCATGTCTGACTGTCTGTCCATGGGAAGATTTTGAGGAAATTGGGTGAGGAGACAGCTTGGGTGGGATAGAGCATCCCAACTCTTCCAAGCCGGTGACAAGAAGGCCAGCTGACTTGTCTGCCTTGGTTTCCATGTCTGAAGAATGGGGTGTTGTGAGAATGGAAGCAGTTGTGGAGTGCAGGCCTGGTCCCTCCTGGGAGCACGTGTTTATCCCCCATGGACAATGGACATGAGTCTGGCCCTGACCTCAGGCAGTGCAGTGACCTTGGGGAGGAGCCATGAACGCCACAGGCAGTGCAGTGACTGCCTCGGTAGAGCCGGCACAGAGAAGCTGGGGGCATCCTGGAAGGCTTCCTGGAGAAGGTGCTGTCTGAACTGGGTCTGGGTCTGAATGATGTCAGGGCAATGTGGGGTTTGAGAGAAGGGGATCCCAGGCAGAAGGGGCAGCACTGAGCACAGCCGCAGGGAGAAAACGGGGTGTGTGTGGGAAGAAAACGGTGCACGTTGCTGGAACATCTGGGAGATGCCAGAGAGAATGGGAAGGCTCTGCAGGGCCTTGTGAGCCTCGAGGGAGGTCAAGGCTGCAGTGAGCTATGATCATACTACTACACTCCAGCCTAGGTGACAAGGTGAGATCCCCGTCTCTAAAACAATTTTTTTTTTACAAGTAATGCATGGATTTTTGACAGCAAGGGGGTTCAGTGCCTTGAACCCCTTGTTCAAGGGCCAAGTGTAGAAAAATAAATGAGACAGTTTCTGTAGTCGGTACTGCAGGTGCCCCCAGGTCCCGCTGGAACCCTTTAGGGAGTCTGTACAGCCCTCCCCCTGTCTCCATGAGCATTGCTAGTGGCTGGTTTCTGGGAGGACAGTTCTGCAGCTTCTGAGACTCACTCCTCCATTTTGTGCACCAGGAGCCAGAGGGGTCTGGGACTCTACCTTTCCAGGGTCCAGAACCCCCACAGGTCCCCTTGGGATCAAGTTGAGGCTGGAACTCTGTCCACAAGTGTCTCCCTTGCTCAGGTTCTCCCCTTCCTTGATCCTCTTCCCTGACTCCCTTAGCGGAAGCCCCCTGGGAGCACATCCTTAAAACGTCCTTAATCCCTTGCACACAAGGCTACTTCTCAGGGTTACTTCTGGAAGAACCCTACCTAAGACAGTTTTTTTTTTCTTGCAGACCTTATCAGAGCTTTCGTCATGCTATGGTGAGTAATGATTTCCCGAGGGAGGAAAAGTATGCAGTGTTTTGCAAAATTGTTCAACAACGACCACCCCTTTTACCAGAAACTGCCTGAGCTAGTGTTTTCATGGGGCTCCCTGAATGCTGCCTGAACTAATAAAACAGAAAGGTTGAACGAATTGTTCAAGGTTACCCAGCAGCTCCGAGGGATCACTTCACCTCCATTAAATGCACCCGGGGTTGTTGTAGAAAGGGGTGGGAAGTGAGAAGAGCTACATTTGGCCAAAGAAGTGAAAAAGCCTCGTTCCAAAGAATTGTAAAATTTATTGTATAAGTATTGCAGCTTTTCAGAATGTCATCATTGCCACTAATGATTACTGATACACAACAAGCAGTTTCTTCAGGCCTGTGGATTGGTATCCAAATACAGAGTCTTACGCAGCGGGGACGTGGGTGCGCGCCCCGCATGCCACGGAAAGCTTACATAAGTTTAACTTGAACAGAGCTTGGGAAATGGGGCTGCAAAGGAGAGCAGTTCCCACGCCAGGAACCAACGTGAAAGCATTGGAATCAGCACAACAGTCGTGGAATCAGGCAGGCAGGGGAGGACGGGCTGTGTCCTTCTGAGCTCTATAGTACAGCAAGATTTCAAGCAGTTTCCAGAAAAACAAAAACAACAACATTTTCTTTCCTTATCGACGGGATATTTTATGGTTCTGGAAGCTTCGTGTTGCACATAGGAAAAAAAATTTCTCTGAAACGTACAATTCATAGGGACTACCAATGAGGACAGGGAATGAACCCAGCTCTCTCCAAGCCCTGATTTTAGCTACATATGGGGTCCCTTTTCATTCTTTGCAAAACACTGGGCTTTTTGAGAACACGGATGGTTCTTAGCACAATTCGAGAAATCTGTCTGCGTAGAACCGGGCTTTGCAGGGGAGATAATTTTCCTCCTCTGGAGGAAAGGTGGTGATTGACAGGCAGGGGGACAGTGACAAGGCTAGAGAAAGCCGCGCTCGGCCTTCTCTGAACCGGGATGAAACGGCAGACCCCTGAAACGAAGCTTGTCCCCCTCCAACCAGCCACTTCTGAGAACCCCCATCTAACTTCCTACTGGAAAAGAGGGCCTTCTCAGGGGCAGTCCAAGAGTTTTCAAAGATAACGTGACAACTACCATCTAGAGGAAAGGGTGCACCCTCAGCAGAGAAGCCTAGAGCTTAACTCTGGTCGTTTCCAGAGACAACCTGCTGGCTGTCTTGGGATGCACCCAGCCTTTGAGAGGCCACTACCCCATGAACTTCTGCCATCCACTGGGCATGAAGCCGAGGACACTGGGCTTCAACACTGGGTTGTCATGAGAGGGACAGGCTCTGTCCTCAAGCCGGCTGAGGGCAGCAACCACTCTCCTCTCTTTTCTCACGCAAAGCCATTCCCACAAATCCAGACCATACCATGAAGCAACGGGACCCAAACAGTTTGGCTCAAGAGGATATGAGGACTGTCTCAGCCTGGCTTTGGGCTGACACCATGCATACACACAAGGTCCACTTCTAGGTTTTCAGCCTAGATGGGAGTCGTGCACAAACCTTGGCAAAAAAGGTTGGAGGAGCAGGAGGAGTAACCTCACCAAGCTAGGCACCTCCCTGGTGGAGAGAGGGTGAGGACGCGCGAGGATGATGGGGTGTCTGAAAAGCAGGAGCCCTTGGTGGACCCTGGGAGGGGATACCAGTCCCAGGTGAGTGAGGCACTGTCCGGGAACGTCCTCACCGAGCGACAGGAGTGTCACTGCTTCTTCAGTAAGGCACTAGAGACGCGTCACATAAAGGAAAGATACGTTTCAATCATCTTTACAAGTGCGTCCTTGTACCTTTCAGGATAACCTGTATTGATTTCTCTGCAGGACCTTTTCAAAGAATCCTCTTCAGGAGAGAAACAAATTCTAGGCTGACGACTTCATGGAGAGGCAGGTTCTGCTGTTGCCAATGAACGAGAACTTTCTACTAGGCTGGCGGCACACAGAGCCCACGTCTGTCAGCTGCCACCTTCTTAAAGCACACGTTTCACATGCATGGAACTCGAGTGGCTAGAACTTCAAAACCGTGCTCAGGTTTTTGTTTTGGAAGTTATAAAAAAAAGTTGCTCACAAACAATAGTTATTGCCTTTCATATCTTTCTTTTATGTTAGTCTAATAGTCAGCATTCTGCCCAAAATGGGAAGCCACTCCCATGGGAAGGGAGGGGGTAGCAGCTGGGAGTCTGCTCTTCCAGCTGGGGGCCCTCCCACCCCCATGGGGAGGAAACACGTCGAGCTCCAGCCACTGGCCCCGGTGGGTCCCAAAGCCCCACCCTTCATGCTCTCCTCTGGTCACCTCTATTTCCGCTCACGTGCCCCTTCCTGTCCTTCACCTGCACGTCACCAGCAGGTCCCGCCAACCCCAAATCTATCTGGTGAAAACCTGGAGAACAAGAGCGGAGTCTAACAGAGATGTAAATGAAAACACAGATCAACAGACACATCAGAAGTGAAGCGTTGTTTCCGCGGGGAAAGGAGATGGAAAGGGGAACAGAGAAGGTGAAGAATTCTGCGCCCGAAGCTCGGGTTGGTGTTTACTCAACTGCTTTACTCATTTTAACCCTTTCACCTATCCTGGGAGAAACCCAGGCTTGTCACCTTTTCATGTTGGGTTGTCTGTTTATTGGCCTTTCAAGTAAGAATTGATCCGTGAAGGGAAACAGACAGGAGGAGGTCAGATTGCGAATACCTGGGCCTTCCGAGGGTCCAGTGCAGCAGTTACTGCACCTGCCTTCACCGGTGAACCTTTAGCCAGCTGAACAACCACCAAAGGGCCCTGCAGAGACAAGTCATCGAGCCCTCTGGCGTGTCCCTGGTAGCCCGGGCACCAGCCACTGCGGCTTGTGAGGGGCACCATGCTCCACCCCACGGGGACCTTCACAGTTGGAAAAAAGAAGAGGAAAAACTAATTCCTTCAGTAACAGTTTATTTTCATTTTTGGGAAAGGCAAAACCACTATCTGGAACTCGGTGCCTCCGTGGTTAACTTTCCTATTTTGCTTGTGATTTAAAGGCTGTTCTGGGTCAGGGGGGAAAAATGTGTCTCCTTCGGTAGGGAATGTACAACGTGGTGATAACCTGTCACTAGGCAGAAGCATCCACTCTGCAGGGACAGTGGCCCCTCAGGAAAGCCCGCCGCTCCCAGCCAAGGCCTCTCTGCAGACTCCACGGGGGCTCACCCTCTGCCGTCAGGCGACTCTGAAATTCCGACATTTCTCCCTTAAAGTTTCAACAGACACAAGAGAAGTTTCCATCAAGCAAGCACTGACATATTTATATTAAAAAATAGTGCAAAATCTCAACATTTATATAAATAACTCTAAACCCCTGCTTTGTAATTTTTTTCTTTACAAGGTAATACACACTTTCTGACTTGGCACTCAAAAATTGCCATTTTTTCCTCTTCTAGTTCAGAAAACAACTTTTTTTTTAATAGGCCTCTTCTAATACAAAAATACTCCTGCCCTCGCACATACAGTTTCTCTTATCTTATATATATTTATATATATAATATTGCAGATCTTTAAACAAAGGTTTTGTGCAAATATGTCTTTAAAGTTAAGTGAAATTATCATAAACAAAAGAAAATAAGCATTCACGCACGCAGCTCAACTAGAAACAAGAAAGACTACTGTAGAAATTTTTTTTCTCTTTTGCCTTCAAGACACACAGCTCAACAAAGAAACGTGTTTTTTTTTTTTCTTTTTTCTCTTTTTTGCAAGCTCTCTTAGCTTGTGCATTCAGACCAGACATCACATGTAAATATTTATACATAGGGAGGTGGGAGGGGAGGGCCACACGATGCGTTGCTGCACCCCCCGCCTTCCTCTCACTCCTCTTCTAAGAAGCGCGGAGTGTTCTGCCTTTTCACCTACGCAGCCCCAGCCCGGCCCCGCTGGGGACCCTAGAGAGGGTGTCCTTTCTGTTTATCCTTCTCTTTGCTCCAGATGGCTGCACTCTCTAGGGGCGCGATGTGTGTGTGGTGGAGCCGGGTCCCCTCCAGCAAGGAGGGCGGCCCATTGCTCTGCTGGTGCTGGAAGGAGGACCCCGGGTAGTGGCCGATGACTTCGCTGTAGGTGGGCGGCGGCCCCTCCATGCGCCCGCCGCTGCCGTAGCACGTGGCGCTGATGCCCGAGTTACTGCTGGGGGGGCAGGGGCCGCCCAGCCTGGCACTATCCATCAGGTCACTGTCGAAGATGGTTCTGTTTGGGGGTGCGCGCACCGACTCCCGGTTCAGTTCCAGTTGCTGCTCGGGGTCCCGAAGCTGGAGGGTGCAGGGGCCCTGATAGGGTGGGGGCTCCTCCCCGTCCGACAGCGAGATGGTGGGGGGCAGGTCGATCTCGTGCTGCAGGTACGGATAGGTGGGCTGGAAGCGGTGGAAGCGGTCCCGCTGGGCGAAGGGCGGCACGGCCAGGCGGTCGGTGGGCCGAGGCGGGGCGTAGACCTGCGGCTGGAGGAAGCAGAGCGGGAGTGAGGGAGGGCGGCTGTCTGAGGTGGGTCGTCCAGATGCGATCCTGAGACTGGAGTTCTGCTGCATGGGACTCGGCTCTCTGGGGAAAGGGAGAGGGCGGCAGGGCTGGCGGAGGCAGGAGCCCAGAGCCTGATCCCGCGGGGGCCCTGGCTTGGGGGCAGCACTGCAGAGCTGCATCGCCCTCCTCGAAACGGTGGCAGCGTCCGTGCTCCCATGTGCAGAGAGCAGAGAGCTGGGCTGCTCCCTCAGGGGCAGGGAGCAGATGATCTCCGGCAAGGAGGATCCCAGCAGCAAGGGCACTGCAGAGGAGGGCGGAGGGGTGAGCCTTTAGCAGCTCACACTCTTCCAGCCGCAGCGGGAGCAGCTCAGGGTGGGGTGGGGGTGTTGGAGGGGAGGCCGAGGGAGGTCTCACCTCTGGGATTCCGTTGCCTGACACTGTGCTCTCCGAGGGCCACAGGCATCCTTCCTGCATAGGAGGAAACGTACAAGCAGGGTCAGTGGGCTGGGCAGGAGGGACAGCAAAGGCTCAACCCAGATTCGACTCTTAGGCCTTTACCCTGGAATCAGCTCTTGAACCCACCCACCTCTCTGCGGCCGCACCAGCTTCCCCAGCCCCTGGCCCTGGACGCTTTTCCAGGACGTGACCACAATAACCTCCTCACTGATCCCTGAGGTGCCCACTCCTGTACCCTGAAAATCCAGCCTGACACTTTCCAAAACATACACCCACTCGTGGGGCCCCCTTCTCAAAGCTGGCTGTAGCTTCCCGTGAGCCTTAGTGGCTTCTCACCAGGCTGAGCATGGCTTCAGCCCCTCACCCCTGGCCCCACTCCCCTGGGCCTGGGCCCCCTGCTGGCTGTGTGACCTGCGGCAAGTTACTTAATTTCAATGCTGCAGTTTCTGTACCTGAATTATAGTTCTTGAGATTACAGTACTTGCCTCATTGAGTTGCTCAAGCACTTGCTGAATCTGAACGTAAAAACCACCCGGAGCCCATGTGGCACTCAGGTAGCATGTGAATGTGCTGGGTGTCACCTCTACACTTCCACCAGCCACGCTGACCGGCCCCATGGGGCCTCAACAAGCTCAGCCCGAGCCCCAGGTCCTTTGCACGGCAGGCCAGGCTGCAAGGCCGGCTCCTGTCCACTTTCAGTTCCAGCGTCCCCTGCAGACCCTTGGAGACCAGCATCTAAAGGGCCTCTCCCGTGAACCTTGTCATCTGTTGATTCCCTTTCCAGCTCCTGTCCTATCTTAATCATTGCTTCTATGCATTTATTTCTTTACAGTCTTTCTCTCCCTCGATCTAGTGAGCCCAGTTCACAGGTGAAAAACAGGAGAGTTGAGGAAAGTGCCCAAGGCGGCTGCTCTGCCATAAAAGAGTGATTCAATCTCTGGCAAAGGAGGTGTGTGGTTCCACTGCAGCGCCAAGCTCTGGTCTGGGTGCAGGGGCACAGCTGCCACTTCATGAAGCTTATGCCATCTGCTCTGAGATTACAGCAGGGGCCTGGACCTTCTCCCAGGAAAATGAGACCCCATGCCAGGACCAGTTCCTCTGAGTTTCCCCAAATGCCATGACGGTGAGCCCTGGGCCTGGGGAAAGGGATGTCTGTTACTTTTATAGCTTCATTGAAATATAACTGATATGCAAATAAATGGACATATTCAAAGCATACAGTTTGGTAAGTTCGGGCATATATTTATACCAAGAACCTCTCACCACAATCAAGATAATGAGTATGTCCATCACCTCAAAAGTTCCCTTGGGGCAGGTTTTTTGAGGGTTCCCAGGTAGGATACCGCTCACCTGCAGCCTGGGTAGGAACGGCCAGAGGGCGGTAATTTCCCATATGGCCACTAGGAGGCTCTGTGGCACTCAAAACTGTCCCATCAGGACCGCTCCTACCCCTTAAGGAGGTCTTATCCTGCCTTGTCTCCTGATTTAGCGAATGGCTCTGACATTCTTCAAAGCTGCAAAGCCAGATCCACGGGATCATTCCTGATAGCTCCTCTCCCCACCACCCTTGTTCCACCCACCCTTGATCCCCTCTCACTTCTCCCTCTATTAGACAGTTCTATCCACCTCTCTCCCCAGCATCTATACCTAGTGGACAGCAAAGTCCTATGGAACCAGGGCCTCCACGTGCAGACAGTCCATCTGCAGCCTGCAAAAATGCAGATTCTGTAGCAGGAGGGCTGGCGAGGCTGCGTGTCTCATAATCTCCCAGAGGCTGCGAGTGCCGCTGGTCTTTGAGGTCCTTGAGGGGTCTCCCAGGGTCTCCTCCACTCTTGCCCTTCCCCAGCGCCCTTCCTCCTCACAGAAGTGGGAACATCTCCCTCACACCCCCCACCCCACACCCTGCCACTCCTCTGCTTAAACCCTCTGGGCCCCCCGCTGCCTCCAGGAGAGAAAGTTCCAACCCCTTACCGAGACCCATGCCCCTGTAGATGTCCACGGCCGTAGTATAGCTGTTTCCTTTAACGAGTTTTCCTATCTGTATAGCGGGCTGATGACAGCGCCTGCAATGCACCATACAGTGTGTTCTGCAGCGTGCCCAGTGAACACAGACTCTCACGTCTTGCCTTTGGATCTGAGCCCATCCTGGGCCTGGACCAATGGCCCCTCCTTCCTCCCTTTCCTGAAGAACTTTGACCTGCCCCTCAAGCCTCTGCCAAGGCGTGCTAATCCTGGAGCTCTCCGTTAGCCCCCCAGGCGGGTCAGGCACTTCCTTCCATCTCCTCCAGTCCCCTCCTGCACCACAGCCTTTGTCTGTCTGCCCCTGGTGGCCTATTCATGGGTCTCACTCGCCCTGCAGGAGCTGCTACTGTTTCCCCAGTGCCAGGCGCCGGTGTGCTATGCAATCAGGGAGTGCTCAGGTTACTACTCAAGTGTGGAAGTTGCTGGGTGACCCGTGCAAGTCATCTTTGTGGAATTAGGTCCCAAAGTGACCTGAGAAGTGGGGGGAGGGGGGCCCAGCTTCAGAATTGTCTGGAACCTTCCCCAGCCTCTGGCTATGTCTGGCTGTCACCCCCAGGTGGAGGACAACGACAAGTTCCAATCCTACAGCCACTGCTGACCAGCCCCCTGCTCCCAGCAGCCTTCAACCACTCCCAGGCTCCCAGGGCTCAGGGTGGACTCCTCTTCTTTGAAGTGGGTGCACCCAGTCCACCTGCGCCTTCCCCATTTAGATGCTTCTAGACCAAGGGTCTGAAAACTGTTTCCATAAAGAGCCAGAGAGTAAAATATTTTCTGCTTTGCGGGCCGGCGGGTCTCTGTCATACCACTGAACCCCGCGGCTACAGCCAAGCGCAGCTATGGGCAAAACGCACTCGAAAACACTTCATTCACACTCGGAGAAGACCTCATTGACAAAACCAGGCAGCCGCAGTGAGCTGATGCTCAGGCAGCTCCTCCCAGACCCCTCCAGAATCTTAACATCACGAGGCCAGAATGCAGCTCCCCATTCTTCCCCTGGAGTCCCCAGGCACAATCTTCCCATCCCAGGGGATGGGATGGCCTTCTATCAAACTGCGAGGACTCAGAGATGTTTCTAAAGAATAAAAGATGATTCTGGCCAGGACACGGCCCAGCACAAGGGGCCTGGGGGAATTCGGTATCTCCTGAGGCCATGGGAGTGGACGCTAGGTCTTTGGCTCCCGCTGCTGGCAGATTGTCGCGCATTGGCCTGGCCACAGTCTTGTCCCTGCCCCTGGGAAATGGGCCCTTGGTGGGCTGGGTTCTCTCAGGAGCAGGAGACCCACACTGAGGACTGATTTGGGGATAAAGAGGACAAAGGGTCACCCCATCCAAGGCCTGAGTTCCTAGTCTAAGCAGGCCTTGGGCACAAAGACTGGGATTGCCTTTCTGGGTAAACCTGAGGTCTGTGCCGCTTGGTGGCTGAGAGGTCACTGTAGTGACGTTCTGCAACATGTCTCAAATACCCTCGGAGCAGCGCCAGGGTGGAAGTGCCATCCCTGGCTGAGGGGCTTGCCTGCACTGGAGCCCCACCCTCAGAGGGCAGATCCTTGCCCAGTGTCACACAACAAGGAGGGGACACGGCCGGGACCAGACCTCAGAGCTCAGGGTCTTACCTGAGATGGTGAGGCAGGTGGGTGAGGCACGAGCTCTTGTCTCCATACAGGCAAGAGGGGACCCCCAGGGTCACCCTGAAAAGGGGCCATGGTCGGATGGCCATGCCAGGGGCAGAGCATGGGTGGGCTGGGGGGATGTAGACTGGGCCTGGGACAGATAGGAGCTGTATGTGGATCTCTATGGAAGGCCGTGGGGCCCAGGGACTCCTGTCTGGCAGGGGGTCCCCAGGGGAGCTGCCACATTCTGCTTTAGGCCTAGTGAGGCTCCACGTTTACCCAGCCAGGCATCCCGGGCGGCTGTGCAGGCGGCTGGGTAGACAGTGGGAGGAGACTTTCTATTGGCCGCAGGTGTGACGGAATCCAACTCCTTCCTGGCAGCAGGATCCCAGGTGCCGTCTCCCGCTCCACAACAGTGAAGCCCCTGCAGTCGGCCTCTGGGTACAGTACACTCTCCACTAACTGCATCCTCCCCATGACCACGGGCCACACAGGCCTAGCTTCAACCCACTGTGGAGATGCACACACTGAGGCTCTGAGGGGCAAGGTGAGCCCAGCCTGGAGTGTGTGCCCCTCCAAGGCTGGTGCCTTCTGGAATGTCCAGGCACCTTCACTCTCCCCAACATTTGAGGGAGGATGGAATAGGCTGTGGGCTCTTCACACCGGCAGTGACAAGCAGTGTGGCCTCCGGCAAATGTTCCACCTCTCTCATCCCCCATTTCTCCTCTGGAAAGTGGGGTGAACCCCTGAAGTCCCTGACGGCATCCCTGGGCAGACGTAACCAGTGCTTGTTGCTGGAGTGGTAGCAACAGCAAATAAACACGTCGGGGCTTGAGAGCAGCAGGTCTACAGCACGCCCTCTGGACAGCGTGCTGGGACGCACAGTGGGCCCCAGGTCTGGGGAGCCCGGTATTCGCATCAGAGGTCCCAGGGCTGATGCTCCTTGCCCTGGCAACCTGGTGACGCACTGAGGCTGGGGCCTGACGCAAGCAGAGGTGTCCAGACCTGCCAGGGACAGGCCTGCTGGCTAGGGACCATGGCCAACAGGCTTCTCAGCTGACTTGGCTCAGCCCAGGGACTCTGGGCACCACCACCAACCCCAGGTGTCCCCAGAAGTGGGGAGGCCACACCCAGTGCTGCCTGTTCTGTGAGTCCTCCCCACACCTAGTGAGCCCCGGCTCAGAGACGCGCCGCAGCCCCGGGGCTGGCCACGTGCCACCTCCTCTCTGCAGTTCCCAGCCTGCTCTTTAAACAGCCGCTTCCTGCCCCACGTTGTTGAGTTACACATCCTGGGTGCAGAGATGGAAGCCATTAAGAAATTAACTCTGCGCCGCCCTTTGGTCCACATGCTGAAGGATACCGAACGGCAGGGCTTCAGGCGGCCGACGTGGAGCCAGGAGTTCACCATCAGAGGCGGGCAAGTTCCCACCGACCCGGATCTGCCCTGTTTGCCCCTGACTTTGTGGAGACTCAAAGGGGAAATTCTTGTGGTTTCCAGAATACCCACCAATGCTCACAACTCTGAGAGATCAATACCCAGGACTGTAATGGAGAGCAGGGTCCCTCCTGCAGGGCTCTGTTCTCCTCACACTCCCGCGCCCACTTCACCTGGTCCTGCACAGCTCGGCCTCAAGAGCAGCTCGCCCCAACTTCCCGGCCACGGCCCTTGGCTTCCTTCATCCGTGGACCTGCTCCTGTCTGCGCCCATCCAACTCACCAGCAGCACCCCCTAGGACTGGCTCACAGCCACTTCCCAAATGCAGGGGGAATTTTGCATACCCCGTGTGTGTGCTGGGTAGAGATCTGTCGGGTGGATGGATGGATGGATGGAAGTGCTTTTACAGCCAGTAATGGCCAGACCCGTGCTCTGTGCTAAAGCCCTGAATCTCCGGGGAGGTGGACGCGACTGTCAGCCCATTTTACACATGGAGGATCTGAAGCCCCATTTTGGGGATCAGGGACAGGTCTGAGGGCACGTAGCTGGTACTGGTGGAGATGGGATTAAACTCAGGCCCCGGGACCTGGTGTCCTGTTGCCTATATGGCTTTCCATGGCATTGTGACCACATGACCAGATGTCAGCATAGCACGGGCACGAGGGCAGGGCCACCACCTCCCTTCCGTCTGGGTCAGGGCTGCAAGACTGCAGGCACCTTTCCCACCACTACCCCGGTGAGTAAGAGCCAAATGCTGGCCCCTCGTCTCCACCATCCTGTTGCATCAGGCCTCTGTGTGGACCCAGAATGCGCTCCTGTGCTGCCTGCCCCAGGTGCCTCCCTGCTTTTAGCCTCATCCCTCTAGCTCTGTCTCCACTCAGCCCCGAGAGATGTGGGTCAAGACGGGGGTCAGCTTGCGCTGCTTGTGAGCCCAGCCCTGCCTCCCCAGCCAAGGGTTCCTCGAAGAGGCTCCCCTAGGCCCTAGTGGTCGCATCTCCTGCATGGCGCTATACCACCGGGCATCTCCTCATCTCCCTCCTGGAACGTCAGCTCCATGACAGCAAGGACCTGTGTGCTGCCCTCTCCCCAGGGCCTGCACAGAGACTGCGACCCGAGGCTGCTCGAGAGTCAGCTGAGTGCGTGAGTGGATCACGAAGCCTCTTCCCAGCCCAGCTCTTCATTCCCCACCTTCCTCCAGCAACTCTGACGCCCGCCTGGCGGGTGCTTTCCTCCCATTTCAGAGGAGGAAGCTGCTATCAGGTGGGCTCCTCAGCCCGTCTTCCTGCCCTGAATCTGTTTCCTGCAAACGCTGCCATTGGATCCCGTCCGAGTTTTTACAAGGGGTGTCCCACTGCCGCACCCTCAGGCCACAGACAGGATGGCGGGGCACTTACTGAGGACAGGGCATCTTCTCTCCTCCGCCCCTGGCTGTGCCGGCTGATGAAGGACCGTGCAGACAGCTTGTAGTGGCTCAGCAGGCACGTGATCACCACCACCATCACCATCATCACCACCACGATGATGATGATCTGAACAAACTCCAGCTCCGCTGTGGAGACAAAGAGGGACACGTGAGACCCTGGACACCTGCAGGCCACTGTGCTCAGGGCTCAGCCCTTTTGAGCTTTTTCACCCACCTAGGGGGACGAGAGTGCAACCCAGACTCAGGAAAGCCCCCACCACTCTCCTGGCAAGATCACAGGCGATGCCTGGGGCTGGGGTACGTGCAGGGAAGCTGCTCTCATGGGGGAGGAGCGGGTACTGCTGGCTGGGAGAGCATCTCAAAGGTGTCCTGGGACCCAGACACCCCCTCTGTAGGGACTGACCGGAAGGAGGTAACGGGACAGGCAGGAGGAAGGCCCTGCTCTCTGCTCTCAGAGCCTCCTGGAGCCGTTCTGCAGATGCACAGCGTGATCTGACCGGCAGAAAGGGAGCCCTGTGCACTGGCTCCTGTCGCTGGGCAAAGGCTCAGGCAGATGGTCACAGACCCTTCAGCTGTCTTGGGGGCCCAGGGAGGGAGCAGTTGGGCGGAGAAGGGGACCCCTGAGTGTGGAGAGAGGAAGTTGGCACCGAGTTTGGGGGTGGAGCTTTGTGGAATTAAACAAAGAGGAGCTACATGTGAATATGTGTACACAAACCTATGCACACCTAACACTCCTACACATATGTCAACACCCCAACACACACACCCCAACACCCCTACACATACAACACCAACACAAATGCCCCAACACTCCTACACACACAACACTCCTAAGTACGCGTCAACACCAACACACACCCAACACTCCTACACAAATAACACCCCAACACGTACCCCTAACACTCCTACACACACAACACCCCAACACTCCTACACACACGTCAACAACACTACATACTCCAACACTCCTACACACGTCAACACCAACACACGACCCAACACTCCTACACACATATCAACACCC
Source organism: Pongo pygmaeus (assembly GCF_028885625.2). NCBI lineage: Eukaryota > Metazoa > Chordata > Mammalia > Primates > Hominidae > Pongo > Pongo pygmaeus. The sequence goes on from NC_072394.2 coordinate 60,335,845, forward strand.
CAACACACACCCTTCAACAGTCCCACACCCAAGTCAACATCCCAACACACACTTCCCAACAGACACAAACACACACAGACACAGAGCACCACACATACCCACACACACACATCTATCCCAGGACTCACAAACACATGCCACGCTCAACAGGAGGGGGTGTCAGGACCCTCCTCTTGGTGAAAAGGCCTCAGAAAACCCACATTCCAGATGGCTGCGGATGTTGCCATTCGCATTTTCTAAGGTTGGGTTTTTTGTGTGTGGTTTTTTTTTTTTTTTTTTTTTTTGGTTTTTGATTTGTTTTTCCCCTAGAAGGCGGAAAAACCCTCAAGTGCTGGAATAGGAAGAAGGTTATTTTGATCCTGCCTGAGCCGGGCAGTTTCTGCTGACTCAAGCGGGTCTGTGCTGAAACGGCCTCAGCAGCTGGCCGAGCACGGTGCCAGCAGAGCCCCCAGCAATGGGCAAGACGCCGGATCCCTTGGAGGTGACACGGCAGAGTGGGCACCAGCCGGCAGCATCCGGGGCCAAAGCTCCTCCAGCTTCGCCCTGCCCAGGACACCCTGCCCAAGGTGTGCAGGAATGTGACTCCCCAGACCCCGGCTGGCATGGGGGCAAGGAGGACTCCCCAGGGCTCCCTGGCACTAACAAGCAATTAGCCAGGCTCCCTGGGGGCCCCGGTTCAAGCCCAGTGCCACTGACTCGGTTCCTCCTCCTCCCAGGACCGAGGAACCAAAGCCAGGGGAGGGGGATCAGGGTGGGCAGGTGTCAGGTGGGAACTGGAGAAAAAACAGGCCGTGCAGAGCCGATGCCAGGCGCTCGGGCCATCAGACGGCCCAGGCAAGCACAATCCAAACCTGGGGGGGCCAGCCATCTCCTGCCACCAGCCTCGCTCTCCCCAAGGCAGGAAAGCAGCCCATCCTAGGTGGAATGTCACTGTCTGTGAAGCGGCAGACGCCTCTCCATACAGAAGCACTCCCACATCTGTGTCCACTGCCACCCCTTCTTCCCCACCAGGTTTTCCAGAACTTCCCCGTCTCGGGAACTTCATGCATCTGTGCAACCGCTCAGTGCGCCACTGTCTATACTGCTATTGAGCCAGTGTTTCTCAGCTGGGGCCGCGTCTGCACCCAGGGAACACGTGGCGATGTCTGGAGCCACTTTTGGTTGTCACAACTGGGGGGTGCTCCTGTCATGGAGTGGGTGGAGGCCAGGGGCTGTGGTAACCACCCTGCGCTGACAGGACTGTCCCCCATGACAAAGAATGATCCACGACAGGACTGTCCCCCATGACAAAGAATGATCCGATCCAGTCGGTCGTTCTGTGGGCTGAGCACACCTAAGAACAGGCGTTTTTATTATTATCCCCGTTTCATGGGTGAGGAGACACAGGCTCAGAGGGAAAGTGATTGCCTCAAGAAGTCCAAGACCCTAGAGCTGGCGGGTCCTCCCACTAGGCGGCCGGCCTCTGCACCAGGAAATTCAATCTGAGCCTAGGCCTGGGCTGGGGTTCCTGGGCGAGATGCATCCCCATCTCACCCTGGTGGGGCCAGGAGGAAGAGGATGAACTAACCAAGGGCTTTGGTGGGGCTTTCCCAAGCCCCGAGAAGGCTGGGGCTCTGCCTGCTGGGAACTCAGGCCCCAAGCCCTGGGCCGCCTGTGGGACACCCGCATGTTCCTGGCCAGGAGAGATCAGGCTTCAGACCCAGGTCGCTGTGGCCGCACCTCCTGTCTCCCCAGACAGGCAGGTCCAGGGCCGGGGCAGCCTGGCCTGTTTCTGTAGGGCCCAGGTCCGTCTGTCAGCACTCGGGATAAAGCCGCATTCAGGGTACACACAGGGCTGGCTTTGTGTAACACCCACGCCCCCCCACCCCCGGGGCCTGCAATTCCCTGCCCCCCCAACCCTGTGCACTCTTCACCCCAGTCCCCCCCTCCCCAGCTGTCTCCAGGGGCCCAGCCCACACCAGCCCTGGAGGCAGGGAGGTGTGTGGCTGTCTTTGTCCCTGTCCCGGGCCCTGGCAGCCCGCAGGACCCAGACAGCAGCGAGACAGTGGCTGGGGCTGCAGGGCTGGTGGGATGCAGTGGCAATGGAGGAGGCCCCTGCAGACTGAATGGGTGTGGACAAACCCTCACGGCCCTCCTGGCCCCGCCAGCCTCAGCCCCAGGGGCAGGAGGATCTGACTTTTGGATGTCTGTGTCCACAGAGTGAGAAAAACGCTCCCAGAAATGAGCACCGGGCTCAGGAGGGCATAAAAGCGTCACGCTGGTTCCTGGGCCACCAACCCCCATTGGGTCACAGGCCCAGGAAAATTCACATGGGGGAGGAGAGGGAAAAACTCTCCAGAAAAGAGAAACTACAACTGACTGCTGGCTAGACTTGGTGAGCCAAGGGCCTGGGTCCAGGATTAGGGAGAGGGAGATTTGCAAGGGTTGCCGAGACTACGGCTCAGGAGCACCCTGGAGAGGAGCAGGGTGGTGGCAGGGAAGCACAGTGGCTCCCTCAGAGGGCCCGGGTCCCAGCCTGGCTCTTGGGGGCCCTCTCTGAGTCCATTGCAGTCTCCCTGTGTCAGTGGGGGGACAGTGGGCAGCAGGATGTTCGGGGCACATGTGCTCAGCGTGTAGTGCTCCCTGGAGGTGGACCCAGACACGGGATGCTCACTTCCATCCTGGTTCCACCAGAACGAGGGTGGCCCAAACCCATCCACCCTCAAACAGACATGACCTGCTCTGGAATCGCAGAGGGAGCATCTAACGGAAGACCCTGGAGGGCTCCCTGTAAGGTGGGCACTAAGGCTTTTGGTGCAGGGCACGGAGGGAGGGGCAGAGGGGGACACAGGCAGAGGGTGTAGGTGAGCAGAGGCCGGAAGCCAGACCCTCCTGGATGCCCCTGGACATGCCCAGACCTGGAGGTGTTGAGGGGGGCAAGAGAGGTGCCCCAGCCAGCAGCCGGGTCACCCCCACCCATCAGGGCTGAGTATTCTGGCCAAGGAGGCCCCGAAATCTCCATCCAGCTCCAGTCAAGCCCCACCGACGTGGATGCTGTGTGGGAGGAAGGCTGGTCAGGCACAGCAGGATCAGGGCCCACAAACAGGTCCAACGAAGACCACCCTTGGGCATGGGGTGAGGGGGCACCTTCCACACACTTTCACACCCATGGTGCTGCTTCCAGGAGACGCTCAGCTTTAGAGGACAGGAACGCATTCTCTGGGGAGTGGATCATGCAGTGCCTGCTGGCGAGGTCAGTCACAAACCAGAGACCCAAGGGCATGCGCACCGACCATCCCTGGCCCCAGCCGTGTTCCCACCTGGCATCACAGGAGCAGGGCTGTGGGCAGCCACCCTCTCCACAGGCCTGGTCCCGGGACTCATCTGGCCTGGGGCAGCCACGCCCTGACACTGTCAGTCCCCACCCCACACCGCCCCGGGGATGCCTGAGACTCAGCATGCGGGCCTCTACGGCGCACGTCAGGGCCCACTCAGGCCAAGTTCATCAAGCATGGGCTCTCTCCCCACACTAAGTCCCACACATCCCTCTGGGCAGGCACCGTGAATCCACCAGCAAAGACCCCTTGGGGGAGAGAAAGGTGCCTCCCCGCAAGGGCCTCGGAGTCAAGTTCAAAACATGATGTGTGTATGAAGCAGCACCAATATAAACATGGCTCTCCACCTGCGGCAGCTCACAGAATCCTCTTGCGTGCCTGTATTTGTTCCAAGGAGCACAGGGAGGCTGGTGGGGCCCATTCCCAGTCGAAGCTTGAGAGCTGGACTCTCAGGATCAGATGCCTCGCGGGCAAGGGAAGGAACCCCAGCAGGACTGCCAACACGAGGTGGAAGGAGAGGAGGCCCAGCGCGGCCACATCCCTCCCTCTCTCCAGAGGACCCTGGAGCTGGCTGTGAAGCTGTGGTCCTTTAAGGCTGGAACCTCATTTAAGAGTTTTAAAAGGGCCAAGCAGGCCACACCCAAGGCATGTGCAGGGCGGGCGGCTTCAGGACTTCTGGCCAAGAGTTGGGCCCCAGGTCACTTAGTGACTACTGGCAGATATGGAGCCACACCAATCCTGCCTCAGTTTCCCTAATCTGACAGACTGCCCCTTTACCAAGGCATGGACAAAGACATCCCAGATCAAATGCCCAGTATGACACCTGCAGGGGTGGGTCCTACCACTGTCCCTGACCTAGGCACAACTCTGTTGTGACCACAGGACTCATTGCCAAGCAGTCATAAACCACAGGGGACAGAACAGGAGAGGGCACACCCAAACTCACTGTAGTCACTGTAAGTATTGTCATGATTCTAACACATGACCCGGGGCCACTGAGCTGAGCCTCCCCAATTTAGGTAACATCACCATGCCCATTTTGCAGATGAAGAAACTGAGGCTTAGGGAGAGGTAGCCCTAGATGATGCAACTAGGAGCAGGGTTGAGACTTGAACCCAGAGCTGCCATATAGGAACTCAAAAGGGAGAAGGGTTTCATTCTCCTGCTAAATTTTCCTGGCTTGCCCACGGCATTAGTCCGCCCACCCCCTGCCCCGGGAATCTGAGGATGTGGTTCTGATGTTCTCGTCCAGTCCTCGTGCATCCATTGTCTGTGTGATGCTGTGTGCATCTACCTCTTTGAGAAGAAGTTACCTCATCTGTAAAAAAAAAAAAACCAACCAGAGGCGGGGTGAAATAATGGATGCGAGAGCTCAGAACGGGACAGAACACAGCACACTCAACTGTCACCATTGTCACAATTACTGACACTCCTCTGGGGACAAAAAGCATCCCTTGTTGCCATGATGCTCCCTAGAAATGCTGAGGTTTGCTGGGCTGCAGAGTACAAGCCTGCTTAGCCAGGTGTTCCCTGACTGGCTTCTGTCCCCAAGGTGGGAGATTTGAGCTCAAGTCAGTCCCAAAGGTCACCCAGGATGGTGGCTGGACCCAAGGCCCCCCAGGGGCTAACATGCACTGGATCCCATGTTTATATTGGTGCCGCTTCATACACACATCATGTTTTGAACTTGACTCTGAGTCCTTGCGGGGAGGCACCTTTCTCTCCCCCAAGGGCCCGCCGTGGGAACACAAGCCGCTGGGAAGGAGAAACATCTCCTCGCTCTCATTTCATTCTGGGCATCAAGCCTGTGCTCGTCACTTGGAGGGCCGGGGGGTTCCTGCCATTTTTCTTCGTAATTTTTCCCTTGGGGAGGGTGATGAATGCAGCAGGCTCTCAGGGGTGACCAAGCCCATCTTCCAAACGCAAAATAAGGTCACTCTAATTTAATTTAGTGTCCTCTTTCCTTGTGAATAATTTCACATTAACAGGTTCGTGCGCCTCGTTGGAGAGGCCCCATCCTCCTTTTTGTGGTCTCCTCCAGAGACAGTCACAGTCCCTCTGGGAGGTGCGGGCACAGCTCTGCCCTGTCCTGTTCGTCCTACACTGGCAAGAGAGGAACCATGAGCAGGCCACTCCCTAGATGCCACGCAGGAGGGCCGAACCCTTTATGCACATCGTCTGATTGAATTCTCACCGTCATTCTGTGAGGTCAGTACTCATAGGACCCCCACTTTGCAGATGAAGAGACTGAGGCTGGGAGAGGTGAGGCGACCGCCAAAGACCACACAGTCCAGGGCTCAGAACTGAGTTCCTCTGACCCCAAAGCCTGACCGTTTGCCTGACCCCCAGCAGTCCTGAGTGTGATTATCCCAGAATGTCAGAAACAGCGGGAGATTGGGCCAAGGGCTTGTGTTGAATGTGACTGATCTTGGGGTCAGTGACAAGTGCCTGGCGTGTCGCCCCCAACGCAGTCCATGAAGCTGGTATTTATGGCCTGTGGTACCCACCTCCGAGCCAGCGCAGAGCAAAATCCAGACGGTGAGGAAGGAAGCGGGTGCCAGGAGTTCTGGGCACCTGCCATGGCATAACACAGACGCTGACAGCTGCCCTCTCCTCTGCCACTTCCTGTGTGCCAAGCCCCTCACCACAAAAGACTTCACCCTGTCTCTGAGTTTTTCATGACAAGCCCCGAGGGGCAGCATCGGCCCAATGACAGGGGAGGGGACGAACCTGGAAATAGTTTCCAAACTCCGAAGCAGATTTGTGACACGGGAATGATACACACGATGGCACGTGTGCGATACAGAAATATAATCGCATTAAATGACCTTGCAGTGGACACCCACAGGGTCCAGAGCTGGAAGGCCTGTAAGGGACACGGGCCAGTGGAGTGAAGCTGGTGGCTCCCACCTCCAGCTGTGTCTTCGGTGCAGTCAAGGAGACGATGGTCAGGTGCCTGCATTTGGGATCCAAGAGGACCCCACCTTTCAGTTAGAGCTCAGGTAAGGCAAAGACACAATTCTTTCCCATCCAAGTTTCTGGACCTCTGTTCTTGGGGGCAGAGCCTGGACCTGAACTGAGGGCAGAGCAGGGGCCTTAGGGTTTGGATCCCTGTTCGGACGTTTCGTGTCTGTAAATGGGGCGAGGGTCGCTGGAAAATTTGTTAATGTGCAAGAAGAACCCACCCAGCCCACGGGGGCACTGAGAGGGGGAGGTGCGGCGGCGACTGAGTTTCTCAGAAATAACATGGACAACAATGGGGTGCTGGGGCTCATTTCTCTCTCTTCAGCTGGGGAGCTGGGAGCAGAGTCTACCTGGCTCCTGCCGGCCCCATGGAGGTTTCCAGATCAGACAACCCCCCTCCACTGCCACCCCCACAGTCTGTCCCAGGGGAGGGGCAGCTGGCGTCCTTCCTGGTTAACAAGCAGCCAGTGCATGGGGCCCTGTCTGGCCTCCTGGCCGCACACCGAGGAATTAGGAATTGGCGCTGTCTGAAATTTATGAAAATCTAATCTTGTTAGGCCTGCCTGGATGAGACCCGCCTGGCGGGGCCTCATTGTCATTCTGCAGAGCCCCTGCGGCCCTGGGGTTCCAGCCACTTCATTTACTGCCCCCTCCCCTACCCACCCCCACTACATTTGAATAGGAACCCAGCTCCCTGCCCTCCGACCCCAGCCCCCCGAATTTTAAGAACAATCAAACCAGCCGTCAAAGGAATAACTTTCTGATCCCTCCTGGTGCCATTTCAAACACCCCCGACGGCACGTCTATTTCTTAGGGTAAGACCTTTTATGGGTAAAAAAATTTGCTCTGTCTTTCTCTTGAGGTTTGGGGGGCGGGCGGCAAATCTAGGCCGGTTTTCTCATTTTTAAAACCAGACTGCACTGCTTTCAGAGTGCTTGCTTTGTGGCAAGCACATGGCTGAGCACCTGGCACCTGGACAGGTGAACCTGGGACACTGTCCCATGTCGGGGAGGGATGTTGAGAGGGGACAAGTCACGTGGTCAGCAAGGGTGGGGACTGGGGCCCACATCAGGGCCTTCGCTGGCTCCCTGCCCTGCAGTTCTTGGTAGAATCTTAGGTTAACAGCATGCAGCTTGCACCCAGTGGTCCTGGGCTCAAGTCCTTGCATTGCCATTTGCTGTGACCTTAAGTAAATCTCCCGGTACCCTCATCTGAGAAGAAAATGGAGAGATAACTAAGTCCCCTGTACACAAGGTTGTAGCAAGAACTACCCCAGTTAACTTCCCGGATGGAACCTCTTGAGTCAAGAACTCCAAGCTCTGGGATAGGCTCCTCCTACGCCTGTCCCCTCTCCCCACAAGACATGAGCTGCAGGCATCCAAACTCACAGTGGGTGGAGAAGGTTCCCTTAAGCAGGCCCCGGTCCAGCACCATCACTTACGTGCAGTGTAGGCTGGAGCACCTCTGCAGAGTGAAACAGCAAACTCTGGACATTTTCAGGTGTGAACCTTTGCTCCAGCATATCGACAGCTGGGTGCTGATCACCCATTTCCAGTTCCCCTGGGCTCCTCCCCCATGTGCTCTGTTCCAGCCACTTGTTTTCTGTTCTATAAAAGCACCATGCATGACCCACCTCAGGACCCTGGCACGTGCCGTTCCTCCTGCCTAGAATGATTTTTCCTCAATATCTGCATGGCTTGCTCCCTTCATTGCCTTGATCCCGGCCCCCAGGTCCCTGCCTCGGACTAAAACAGCCCTCTGCCCTCCAGCCTCCAGGACCCCCATCCCTGTGCCTGCTTTACTGATCTCTGCAGCCCTGATCTGGAAGCTGTATATGACCCACCCAACACTGCACTCTGCCTCTCCCCTCTGGAATATCAGTGGCACAGAGTGAACTCATTCTCCATGGTGTCCTCAGCACCTAGAATGGTGCCTTCTCCAAGGCAGGCACGCAATGACTACACTGAATAAAAAAGCACATTTATTTATTTATTTATTTATTTATTTATTTATTTATTTTTGAGACAGAGTCTCACTCTGTCACCTAGGCTGGAGTGCAGTGGCGCAATCTTGACTCACTGCAACCTCGACCTCTTGGTCAAGCAATTCTTGTGCCTCAGTCTCCCAAGTAGCTGGGACTACAGGCACCCGCCAGCACGCCCAGCTAATTTTTGTATTTTTGGTACAGACGAGGTTTCACCATGTTGAACAGGCTGGTCTCGAACTCCTGACCTCAAGGGATCCACCCACCTCGGCCTCCAAAAGTGCTGGGATTACAGGCGTAAGCCACCGCACCCAGCTGCAGCACATTTATTCTGATGTACACAGATGAGTGTGCAAGAAGGCCCCCTGCAGGTTTGCACAAAAGGTCACAATCAACTGGGAACCACTGAAATGTCCCTGGCAGGGATGACACCACCCCGGGAAGCACAGCCACCGGTCAGTCTGTGTCCTCACAGGATGAGCCCAAACTAGGTTAGAAAAGAACAACAAATATATTTTTAAAAATACAGGTGAAATCTTCTGATACACATCTATATTTATGAATGACTGTCCATGTCTGCACAGACCAGGGACCAGCAGGGCACGCGTGAAACTGCCAGCTGTGGGTCCCTCGAGGAGGGACCACAGACAGCACGGGACATCCCCTTCCGTGTAATACACTTCTGCAATGTCAGCATTTTGGGGCACATATAATTATATTTATAGTAAAAGAGGGAAAAAAAAAAGATTTGAGAAGCATCTGTCAATATCCAAAACAGACAGCTGCTCCCATAATGAGGCTTCCCAGGTGGTCTCTGCGGAGGTGCTGTCACCTGGGCTGACAAGGGCTGCTGCGGGAAGGGCTCGGAATTAGGGTGGGAAGGCCCAACAGTCTCTGCCTGACCCTAGGAGCACAGATACTGCACTGGGAATGGACGGGGCAGGGAGGGGCACCTGACCGCCCCTCCATGTGCCCTGGCTGAGGGCCCCAAGGTGGCATCCAGGCACCAGACAGACATCTCAGCTTCCTGGGCCTTCCCTCTCCTGGCCTGGAGGTAGGGTAGGGGTGGGGTGAGGGGGGCAGTACATGGAGCCAGGCATGCAGGCTGCCCTGTGACACCCACTGGTCCACTCTCTCTCCTTCACTGGGCCGCTCCAAGGAGGAAGGTGTCTTCTCTGGGCCTCCATGGTGCGGCACAGCAAATGGGCTGGCAGATGATGGTTCTGAGGGTGCTGTCTCACCACCCTGCCTGAAGCCCCAGGATCTGCACTCACGCCCACTGTCTAGAGACCATTTCCACCTTTTCTTCACCTGGTCCACTCACCACAATCTTTCCTCCCTCCTTCCAACCTCCCTCCCTCCTAGGTGCCAGGATGAAGGCTGACACGCCTGACAAGCCTCCACCCTCAGGTCGCATGCACAGCTGCAATGCCCTGTTGGCCTTGGTCTTCCCCTTCCAGGCTCCCACACTAACTCCCACTCGGCCCCCTGCCCTATGGACTGAGCCTCTCAGGCTGGGTGTGCCTGACTCAGCGTTGTATTCCGTCCCCAGCCAGCACAGACCCAAGAGATTTCAGAGATCAATGAAAGGCACATACCTGGCCTCTGTGTGCTTCTCTTTTCACTGCTACCCTGTTCTAGTCTGCAAAGGGCCACTCAGATTAGGGGTGGCCTGCCTTGTTATACCACCCAGAGAGAACTGTGCAGAACCCCATTCATTTCTGAAGCTTCGGGAGTTCCTGAGCAACACAGAGAAACACGTTCTTGCCCACCGTCCCCTCAACCCCCAACCAGGGTCCCGAGTCATCACGCAGGAGGTGGACCTGGAGGAGGATGCAGCTGCGGCCATGGGTGAGCCCTGGGTCTGAAAGTGCATTCAGGGAACAGGAAAGTAAACGGTCTCTAGAATCATTTTAGAACCTGATGATTTTAGAATACTCCTCCAATAAGAAAAGACAAAGCTGTGCCTTTTATCCTTCTTGCTATTATCCAAATGGAAAGAACTAATGGGATTTTTGTTTCTATTGTCACTGACATCGAACACCTTTAAACATCCACTGTCAGCAAAATATCAATCACCGTTTGAGTTATTGGCAGAACGGAGTGAACTCACAGTGAGCGAGCAGTCAGTGGACATGTCGGAGATGCATAACATCCGAAAGTTATTTAAAATAAACCAAATGTGTTTGTTAATTGAGGAGAGTGGACGACAAATGGGGAACGGGTGGGCGTGGGTGAGTGAGTCCGTGGTGGTGTTGATAGCCACAGCCTTCCTGGAGGATATTGAGCAGTGCCTGTCAACATTACACATGCACTTTGTCCTTTCAACCCTGCAAGTTCAACTTCCAGAATCATATCCAATGGAAAAATTCACAGAAGGGCCCAAAACATATATATAGATATACACAAAATGAATATATATATACACACACATATATATCCTCGTTCATATATATATATTGCATGGAGTGTTTTTTAAATGATCAACCAGAGACCATCTAAATGCCACCAAACACACCTTGGTACATCACATTATGGGATAATGAGGCCATTAAAACAGATGACATAAATCTACGCTGAGCTCTGAGCAGGGGAAACTGAGCTTGGAGCTAGATCATCTCTATTGTGGGGCCGCTCTATGCAGCAGGGTGTTCAACAGCAACCTGGGCTCTACCCACTAGAGGCTAGAAGCACCATCACCTCCCCATTGCGACACTCAAAAATGTCTCCAGGGATTGCCAAAGGCCCCCTGTGGGACAAGTCACCACTGGCTAAGAACTGCTGGTCCACTGTCTGGCTCCCAGGAATTGAATCCAATTCAGTCTGATAATGGATGGATGCTGGCAATTATTGTGGGGCAGAAATAATGAAACTGGAATGGTAAATAAAATATGGATCCATTTTTATAGCAAAAATGAGGATAAAAAATTAAATTGTTCATGTGACTTCTTCTAGATGAGGGGGCTATCCCTTTTACTTTTTTGTATTCGTAAATTGTTTGCATTTTTATAAGACGCATAACACTTTTAATTTTTTAAATCTTAATAACATACCAGAAAGACTCACACGCGCATGTGTGTGCCTGCATGCACTCACATGTGTGTTTCCAACCGGCCAACAGTGACGCATGTATGCCCTCGCCACTCGGCAAGCACCTCGTGCTCCTTGGTAACCAGCAGATGTTTCTCTCAATTACTGATTTTCAAGAGCCTGGTGTTTCCTGACATGAGCCAGGATGGCGGGCGGCGCCCGGGGGAGGGGAAGTGAACCGGGGCTCCGTTTCCAAGCCTCTTGGACAAAAAGCGAAGCCCTGGATCAGGAAGCACAATGCGGCTGGTATTTAGCCGCTTCTCAATAGTGCCTCATTCAATCCCCGGGGCCTCATTGATGCCCGCCGCGTGCTGGAGAGCCTCTGAGGGTCAGCCGGCGACGGGCACCGTCTGGAGGGGTCTCGGCGCTAACCCGGGGTGGCTCTGCCTTTCGGGAGCAAGAGGGGCCCAGCTATTCTTGGTCTCCCCTGGGGCAGAGGCAGGGAGGTGGGCGGATGGGCAAGGTCAGGCGTCAGAGAGGCTGGAGGAAGCAGTGAGGGTCTGGGCAGGCCCCTTGCACCATTGGGCTCCCAGGAGTTGAATCCAATTCAGTAAACACTCAGCGGAGTAGCTTAGTGGTTAAAAGGAACCCTGGCGCTGTCGTGCCTGGATCCAACCCCCAGCTCTCCCCATAGCCAAACACAGGACATCAGGAAGTGATTTGTTCACTCTCTGTGCCTCGGTTTCCACATCTGGAAAGGCGGAATACCACTAGCACCCACGCATGGTTGCTGTGTGGATGCAGTGGAGTGAAGAGCCATTAAGCACAATGAACGGCACCTGGTGCGTACTTAGGTGAGCAGTATCAGCTGCCAGTAAGAGAGCTGCTTGCTGGGCCCAACATGCCGGTTCTCCTGGGCCCCACCCCGACTTCATCACCAATTGCCCCTGACTGTGGTCCGTGCCTCTCGGCCGCCCTGGGAGCAGAAGGCCTGCCTTCTTGGGGCCACACCTTTGCCCGGGCTGGCCCACCTGCCTGGGGTGCCTGCCCTCCTCCTGCTGCCCATTCTCGGTGGCCTGCGTCTACCCCATTTCCAATGGCCCAGCCCTTGCAGCCACTTCCTTCTCTGGCTGTCTCTGGCAGTTTTAAACTCTCCCATGTGGTGGTTAATTTTGTAAATACCACCCAAGACATCTGCTATGACTTCTAAGAAAATGTCTAAGTCATGACTTAGCCTTTCCTCGGTCTATGTCTTGCTGCCATCGTTGGTCTGGCCACTCTGTCAGATGCAATCGCCTGGTCCTGCAGCCTCCTCAAAGCCGGCATGAGCCTGGCATGCAGGAACCCTCCAGTCCAGTCTCTAACTGGTAGACTCCTCTTTAACCCTCAAAGCCCAGGGCTGGTTGCCTGAGAACTGCCACATCCTGCATAGTAGTAATAACTACTGTGGTGTCAAGCGCAGGCCACCTCCACGTGGAACTCCCAGCTACAAGGAAGAGAGTGTCCATCACGAGTGTTCCTTTACCAGTGTCCCTGGCAGCTGGTCCACAGGCAGCAAAGAGACCCACAGCCAGTCAACACATGATCAGCCAAGCTAATACCTCCAGAGCAGTACAGAGGCTCACGGTGTGAACCTGGATGTGGCACACACCTGCACCCCAGTCCAGATCCTGCTACCTGCCACCTGAGTGCTACCCTCCCCTCTCTGGGCTTGTTTTCCCACCTTCAGACCCCATGAGCAAATGAGGCCTCACTCATGCAACCAACATGGGAGTTCCATAGTAAATCCCTCTCCCAAAGCCTGACAAGTGGTAGCCACTATCGGGTTGTTGCTAATAGTAACATTATAGAGGTGGCCATTCCCACCTCCCTTCCCAAACCCTCTGTTTGGAGCAGAAAGCAAAGGACCTTGTGTTATAGACCTCTGTGCCCCTCCAACATATGTTGAAGCCCTGACCCCTGGTGTGGCTGCATTTGAAGATGGAGCCTCTAGGGAAGTAATTAAGGTTAAAAGAGGTCATAAGGGTGGGCCCTGATCCAACAGGATTAGTGACCTGATAAGAAGAGACAGCATAGAGCTCGTTCTCTCCCCCCCACCTCCATGTGCTGGCACCAAGGAACGGCCATGTGAGGACGCAGCCAGGAGGTGGCCATCTACAAGCCACAAAGCAGTTCTCACCAGAACCCAAACTTGCTGGTCCCTTGATCTTGGACTTCCCAACCTCCAGAACTGCAGGAAAACAAATGTCTACTATCTAAGCCACACAGTCCGGGGTTATTTTATTACAGCGGCCTGAGTAGAATAATACACCTTGTTTAGACAAACAGAGGGGGCTGAATGGAGGGAAATGAGCTGCAAGGTGAGGAGACAGGACCCCTGCCCTGGATGATGGACTTGCAGAATCCCAGATGCACCACTTTGGGACAGAATATCAGCAACCTGCCCTCTGTCTCCATGCAGGGACGCCCAGGGGGGTGTCTGATTTTATTTTCCACGAAAGACATTTTCTTCTGTCATCTAAATCTATCCTCAGGCCCTTTCCCTTCCTATTCCCTCACTGCGGCAGCGCATATATTTATCATGCCCCTGCTATATGCCAGGCCCTGCACAAGCACTGAGAATTCACGATGATTGAGGCCAGGCCCCAGGAGCGAGGGCACGCAAATCCTACTGTGATCCGTCCTCTCTGGAGCAGAGCAATTTGATCCTGTACCCCAGAAATCAGGCCGGACTTATATCTGGACAGACTAATGCGGACATACGAGGAATAGCTTGGAATCTTCTAAAGCCGTTCTGACCACAGTGAACATGTAGTAGGTACAGTGAGCTCCTGCTGTGTTTCATGCCCTGTATGAAGGGGTTTCTGTCATCTCATTTAATTTTCTCAGCAGCTTCCCAGAAAGTACGCTTGTCTTATTATCATCCCATCTTTGGGATAAGGAATCTGAGGCTCAGAGAGGGCACCTCAGGAGGGGTGCCCACCCCCCACCCGCCCCGCCCAGAAAAGTCACAGAAGTTCAGGTGGCAGGGCCAGACTTTCCCTGTGCCTGGGACACGGAGCCCGGTGCTGTGATAGCTGTTCTCACCAGTCACAAGAGTGGACAACAAACTCAAAACAAAGTACCCACCCCGAAAAGCAGCCTCCAGCAGCCCCGACCCCTCCACCGGGAGCCATGCCTTCACCTCCTCCGACCTCTTGGAAGCAGCAAAAGGCAAAGGCCTGAGTCCGTCAGGAGCCCGACTGAGCTGGAAGGTCACTGCCATCATGACCCACGTGTCCCCCGACCATGCCAACTTGCTGACCCTGGCCTGGCGCTTGGCTCATCACCTTCATGTGGGGCTCAGAGGCCCAGGAAGACCCCTGGCCCACAGGCGGGGCATTCCTTGCTGCGAGTGTTTTCTGGTTTGGGGGAGGAGGGTCTAGGAAATGCTGCTGGCCACACTGACAGTCGGCCCCTGAATGGATTGCTGGGCCCAGCGGCAGCCCGAGGAGGGAAGGAGATCAGGTAGGAAGGGCGACCTCGCTAGAGAGGGGGCTCCAGGGCAGCAAACATGTGTCCAAGGGTGTCTGCATGTCTGCCTCCCACCTTTGATTGTTTGGGGGTGTGTCCTTTCCTCTGGGGCATCTGTCTGTCTGTCTGTCTCCGGTGTGTGACTGTCTGGGGTCTAAATCCGTTGAGTCTTTCCCTGTGTCTCCATCTGTATGAGTCTCTTCCTCTTTCTTTTTCAGGCAACATGAAAAACAGATTCCAAGAAGGAAGTTCTAAGCCTCCCAGACATCAGCCGCCTCTCCCTGTCCCCGCCCCACGGGCGAGGCTATTCCAGCCCTTGCTATCACTTCCTTTCGAAGCAGCATCTTCCAGAAGCAGAAAATCCCAAATTCTGGGAAGACGAGGCTCTGACCAACTGTTCTGCGAAGGGAGCAGGGGAAGCTTCCGGAGGTGTCTTTTCTCTGAGTGTCGAGATGGGGACACAGCAAAGCTGTGGAAGGCAGGCAGCCTGGCTCTGGATTCGAATCCAGATGCAGCCACCTGCTGTATGTGTGGTGACCTGGCCCCTTGCCTCAGCTTCTTCACAGTAAGGCACAAATCAACAACAGTACTGGCCTCACAGGACTGCTTAAGGGTGAACTCAACAGGGACATAAGTACCAGCTCTCTGAATGCTAGCTGGTACACAGCAAGTGCATAATAAATGGTGATCATCATGACATGGCAAAGCATGCATGCTGACCGGGCAAGCATGGTGAATGCGTCAAGGATGTCAGGCGCACGTTTATTAACGATCTGGAGTGGCTGATACTGAGCAGGTAAATTCAATTTATAGAATCACAACTGGTACGGAAAGAGGAAGAAAGAGAAATGGTGAGAAAACTCAAGAAACCAGAAACATCCATCAGAAGACAGACCTAGATGGGAGCTCATGGTCCAGCTGCAGAGGCTCAAGGGGCTGACTGGCTGGGGATCAGCTCTCCTGCCCTCAAGGGGCAGAGCTGCGGGAGAGCCACTCGGAGCTGGACCCCGCCACGAGGAGAGGCCTCCCTGCACTGCTAAGCACCCACACAGGGACCCTGTGGTCCAAGGAGGAGGAGAGAGAACTTTGGCGCTCATCCCTCAAGAGCAGAAGGTTTGTCCACGTGGCCTCCTTGTCTCCCTACTTCCTCTTTTGCAAACACACCCCCAGCCTATTCTGCACCCTGCAGCCAGAGCAATCTTTAAAAAAAATCAAGTCTCTGACTTCCCACACTATGCTCAGGTTAAAACCCTGCGAGGCCCACCTCACCTCACCACTGCACTTCCCATCTCCTTCCTCGCTCACCATGCCCCAGCCAGCCTGGCCTTTTGCCTGCTCCCACCCCAAGGCCTTTGCACATGCAGTTTTGTCTGTGGGAAGACTTGCCCTGGGTCTGTCATCCCACATGCGCTCTCACCTCTTCTCCTACTCTGCATCGCCTGGTGGCCTGTCTTGGTCACGAGGGGCAGTGCAGGGTATGGTCAGGAGCATGGATTATTCTGGCTATGGGAGCAGCTATGTGAGGTCTCTGCTTCCTTGTCTGTACCATGGAGTGAACTATGGCCCCGTCTCATAGGGTTGTTTGAGGATCGTAAAGAACCCAGAAAGCACCTGGTGTGTAGGAAGCACTGAGTACGTGTTGACTGCTATGAGAAACCATCTTCTTTCTAAGTGCTTGCTTATTCATTGTGAAGTGCACCTCACCAGCAAGAAAGCGCCTCGATGACCCTTATTTATCCTGGTGCTGTATCCATGAGGGCCAACACCATACCTGACATACTAAGTGGCCCTCGATTAACACGTGAAAGACAAAGGAATCTATGCACAATGTCCATTCCCCAGCACTCACATCTTTCCACCAAAGCCAGAGACCAGAGGAGGGCATGGATGTGAATGGAAACTGAAGGGTCTTTCAAAAACTAAACCTGCAACTCCCATCCGACCCAGCAATTGCACTCCTGGGCAAATTTATCCCAGAGAAATGAAGACTTAATGTTCACACAAAAACCTGTGCATGAGTGTTCACAGCAGCTTTACTTTTCATAGCAAAAAAAAAAAAAAAAAAAAACAACAAAAAAAAACTGGAAGCAATCCAGATGTCCCTCAAGAGGTGAATGGTTAAACTAACCATGGTGCATTCATACCTTGGAACACTATGCAGCAACAAGAAGGAATGAACCTACGGCAACGTGGAGATGTCTTCAGAGAATTACGTTAAGTGAAAAAAGCCAGTCTCAAAAGGCTACATAGTGTATGACTCCATTTCTATAACACGCTTAAAACGACAATATTACAGAAATGGAGAAGAGATTAGTGGTTTCATGGGTAAGGGGGTGGATACAGGGTAGAATGAGATGTTCTTGTGATGGGACTGTTGTGTCTTGACTGGTGGTTACACAAATCTACGGATACAATAAAATTGCAGTGAACGAAACACACACACAGACACACACTTGAATGAGTGCGTGTAAAACTGGGGAAATGTAAGGTTGATGGTTTGTGACAAATGTCAACTGCTGGCTTTGGCACTGTACTACAGTTATGTAAGACAGTACCATTGGGGGAAGCTGGAGGATATCTACATAGAACCTCTCTGTATTATTTTTTGCAACCGCATGCTAACAAACAATTGTCTCAAAATAAAAAGTTTTCTGAAAACAAGTGAACGGTCTGGGAGTGCCCTGTCCCTTGGCATCACTAGAATCGCCCTGGCAGAGGCTGAGGCCAGCAGCCTTAAGCGGTCCTTAGGGCCTGGCCCAGGCCTGGCACTGGGGGAGGGGGTTAGTTTCCTGCAAAGGGAGGGTAAGAGCCGAAACAGAAGCCGCTTCCCTCTCTCGCAGCCTCCCTCGCCTCCCGCTCACAGCATCTGCCATCTGGCTGCTGCAGCCACACGAAACCATCTCTCGGCTGTCATCTCTCCACTTGCAGGTCTGGCTCCCAGGTTTGAAGATTAAATTCTAAACACGTCATTTAAAATTTAGAAACGAGGAAAGGAGATTTTAAGTAACCTGGAAGCATTGGCTCCTATTGTCTGCCCCAAGTAATAAGCACGGAATCTCCAACCTCTGTCTTAAAGGTGACAAGAGCCAGGGGAGGGAGGGCAGCTTGGGATTCCCCGACGTAAAGTGTCACTGCCTCCCCAATACAATCAAATACTTCCAAAAGGATGTCCCAAACTACCACTATATCCCCAAGAGAAAGTACCACTGTAAAGTATCAATGTATTGCTCAGGAAGAACTGCAAACTTCTCTGCCAGTGAGCACTTCAGGTACAGAAGGGCCAGGAACTGCAGGGATCTCTGAACAACACGAGTGTCTTTGAAGAAGAGTCCTCCTCTGTCTTCTCCAGAACATGGAACAGAACTAGAGCAGGTTTGTGATAATGAGCATCTAGGAGGGGGGACCTCCTTAAATGATCTGGTTAGGGACAGCCTTTCGGAAGAGGTGGCTTTTCAGCAGAGACCTTAAATAGGAGGAGAGCTGGGGAAAAACACTCCTGGCCGAACAATGGCAAGTGCAAATGCCCTGAGGTAGGAACTTTCGTCTCATTCAAGGGCAAGAAACCCTACCTCCTGGGGCATAGCATGAAGATGCAATGAGGAGCTAGCTGCTTTGGGGCTTGGCAAAGCTGCACTGAGACTTCCTGCAGGTGGCCGTGTGTGTGTTGGGGCAAAGGCAGCATAGACAACGTGAACTTGAAACGATTCAGGTATCATTTTCCAGTGTGACTCTCCAAACATGGCACACATCAGAACTGCTGGGGAAACTCCTTTCAGACAACGCGGGAGCTGTGTTCAACAGGCTGAAATCGACATCGTTCAGTGGTGGGTTCCGGGACCCGCAGGGAATGGACTTAGAAGCGCCCACTACAGATGAACAGATTCCAACCAGGCGCTCGCTTCCTTAGTGGAGGAACCACTTGTTCAATTATGAAGCCCAGGATGTAAAAGCAACTGCCAGAGCCACATAGGTGAATTTGTTACGGTGGAAGGGGGTGGTCACCCGGCACTGTGAGTGGCTCAGAGATCCCTAAGTGATCAGAATTGTGAACGACCCAGGGGAAAACCTTGGGAAAAAACTCACCCTCTTAGATACTGAGTTTCCAGGGAAGGAGAGTGGCTTAGAAGCCCCTAAAATGGGTCAGATGAGAAAAGGATGGGGCCAGAGAGGGGGAGGGAGTTGCCCAGAGACACAGAGCAACTGTGCAAAGCCGGCTAGAGCCAGAGCCTGCGCCTTCCAGTTCCTTGGGAACAGGCTGTCCACGCAGGCATCCCTGGTAGGAGTGAGGGTCACAATGGCTGTGACCTTGGCCATCTTTGCAAGGTGAGCCTAGCTTGTGGCAGGGAGTCTGGCTTGCACTGCAAGCCCCAGGGAACCGTGGGGGGATGAGTGGATGGTAAAAACGACTTCTGCCCGTCAGACACTCAGACACACCAGCGGGGAGAGCTGCAGCCACTCCAGCTTTAGCCGGGTTGTGCTAAGAGCTTTAAGTGCGTTATATCATTCAAAGCTCCCAAGGAGCCGCTTTGAGGAGTCCCGTCATCACCCGCATTCCGCAGATGAAGGGACTGGGACCTCAAGGGCAGCTGCTAGGGCTAAGGTGTGGTTCTTATACCGGAGATGATTTTGCCTCAGGGGACATCTGGCCATGTCTGGAAACATTTGTGGTGGCCACAACTGGGAGGGGGTGTTACTGGCATCCAGTGGGTGAGGGGAAGTAGCTAAACATCCACCCTGCCACACACAGGAAGGTCCCCCACGGAAAAGAATTATTGAGCCCAAACGTCAGCACCAAGGTCGAGAAACTCTGGATTAAATCAGATGATAGTGAATATCTAAGGCACAGTGCCGGGTGCCTAGTGCTTGCTCAATAAACATTAGCTAGGCAACAGCTGATTCCTAATTAGGCCTCAATGTGAAGACAGCAGCAGGGACTTAAATCACACACAACCGGTTTAAAGAATAACAACAACTTAGTCAAAAAAAATCTGCTTTGAAAGCAAACGCTTAGGAAAGGGCACTTGTTCATTTCACACTTGGATTGTACATTTCTGAAGGTTGGAGTCGCAACTACCTTGATCACCGATCAACACACGCTGGCACCAACCACCACGCTAGACACACAGGACGCGCTTCGTAAATGCTTGTGAAACGAATACATGGGTGAGGGAAAGTGGCGGAGAGCAGTCTGCGTGAGGACGTAAGCACTGCTTCACAGGTCCTTCTCTGGAAGCAGGAGAATGCAAATCATCCCACCGGTCGGGGCCGGGTCAGTGAGGAAGGGAGGGAAGGAGTTCTGAGAATGTCAATCTGCAGGAAAATTGGAGTCTCGGACAACTTCTAGGCTCCACCTTTTGCACGAACGGCAGTCACTAAGCGTCTTTTTACCCGAACGCATACGAAACCCTAAGCTAAAGGGCCTCTAAGAAACCAAGGGCCTTCATTCAGTCTTTATAAAGACCTGGAATGGCCCTGGGTGGCCTCCGAATTGCAGAGCTCTGCTCTGACTGGCTGGAAGCTCCCAACAGTGATCTCTATTGCTGGTTGTTCAGGTGATGGGATTTCCAGGCGCCCCAGGGCCTGGGAGTCCCCATTCATCAACCCTGGGTGCTACCAGGGACGGGGCCCATTGTGATTCGTGAGGCCTGCCTGAGTGCTAGTGGGGCAGGTGTGAGGCAGGCACCCATGTTCCTTCCTGACATCTCCAGCACGCTCCATCCACTTGCGTGGAATCATGGCGGTAGGGAAAGAGAAACACCCCTCCATCACTACCACTGGGAACCCCCGTCCCTCCAAACCTGCCACCTGCCTGAGTTCCTGAGGGCACCCTCACCCTGCATGGGCCTCCTTCCTGCCAGGGAGGGAGCCCTTTGCGAGGCAACCAGGGGTTGCCCCGAAGCCAGTCCCACTTCTACATCTGTGGGTGACAGCGAGAGACCTCTTTAGGGTGTCCCCTGCCTGAGACGACCGTGAGGATGGTGCGGCGCTGCCTCTTACAAGGGTGGTCCCAGCATCGAGAAGGGAACGGCCCTCCCAGACCTTTCACTGCTTAAAATAACCAACTTTTTAATTTAGCAACCATTGTCGTTTCACATTCAATTTTGTAAGCAATAATAGAGCTCTCCATATACCCTCCACCACTTCCCCTACTGGCAGCACCTTACAAAACTCGATTCTCTGTGGTTTTCCCAGAATCAGAACTTGTGTACTTGTCACCCCCTCATTTTACAGAAGAAGGAACTGAAATCTGGGCAGTCCCCCCTCAAGGTGACACAGGCAGCTGGGAACTGGACATGGCCACCACACCTAGCTTAGCAGACCCCACCCTCCCAGCTTCTCCTCTCTGCCTGAGGTACTCCCCCCAAGATCTTCCCACCACTGACTCCTTCTCATCCCTCAATTCTCAGCACAAGGTCAGCCCTGCTGAGAGACCCTCTCAGACCAATAAAGCGGCCCCCAGGCACAGTCATGTGATGCTGTCACATCTCCTCCTCCATTTAGTATCTGACTCTGTTTCCCGTCTGCACCAGACGAGTAGCTCCCTGAGGGCAGGCTCAGGCCTGTTCCATTCACCAGGTCCTCCCATCTCCAGTGGCACAGGGAAGGAGCTCACCTACTGGATAAATGAATAGGCGATGGGTGATTCGCCCAAATACCGGGTCTTCCTCCTTCCTTAGGTCACTATTACACACAGACAGACACAGCTACCTTTGATGGGAGGTGACGGCGTAGCAAAGGCTCCCAGTGGGAATGAAGGCTTGAGCTGAGTGTGAATGGTGCTCAGAGGAGGGGACCAGCTCCACCAGCGGTTCCCTGTGTGACCTTGGGCAAGCTGTGCTCTGAGCCTCGGTGGTTTCATCCATAAAATGGGGAAATGACAGCCCGCTGCCCTTGCACACCTAAGCACAAAGTCACTGGTAACTAGAGGCCCAGGTCCTGGGTCTCCCTGGAGTGTCGGGGTCCTAGGCGCCAGCCTGGAGGAGTTTCAAAGTCAGCCTTCAACTGCCCTCCCAGTAAAGAGGCTGCTGAATGCTATAGAGCAGGCTCCCGTGGCCACCGCCCCACACCTGGAAGACGAAAGGACACGAGATGGAGAGGCACAGCTGCGTCGCTGGCTGTGACCCACACTCCTCCAGTTTTTGATTTAAAAAAAAAAATCCCTGAAACAGCACCCACTCCCTATCAAGTCTGTGTCCCCATCGCCAGCAGAAACCAACTCCTCCTGGAGGAAGGAAAGTTCAATGGATGAGCTATAAATATTTCTGCTAGATGCTGCCTGGGAGCTGGGCTTTCTGCATGAGCAGGCCCCGCTGAAAAGGAAGGCGGCTCGCCAGATTTGTTTCGAATTATGAAAATAGATGTTGTCTCCCCACCACATCTGTTTTGCCTGACAAATGAGCAGCAGCTCGCCTCCTAAATAAGGCAGCACACCAAGACGGTCTTGAAACTCCGGCTTCTCCAACTCTTCAGAAAAGGAGAAGAAGAAGAAGAAAAAAAAGAGTCCAGGCCTCCCAGGTTTGAGCTCTAAAAGCCAGACCTTTTTCAATGTCATCTCTCACGCCGCAATCTCCTGGGGCATTTACGCCACGCTCATCCTTAAGCTCAGATCTCCCTGAGCAGGTAGAGGCTGCTCACGTTGGAGGGCACGGATATCCCCCACTGCTTTTTAAAAAGAAAAAGAAGGCCAGGAGACACGCGATCAATTATAAAAAGTGCAAAGAAAGAAAAGCTCCCTAAACTCAAGCCAAGGGTGCATTTTTGATGGGCTGAGAAAGGCCAGTTTTTGGAGGGAAACATCAATACTGCTGCCATTCAGTTCTCTATGCCATGCTGGCCTGGTGACTGGGTTAATATAATCATTTTCCTTTAATTACTCCAGGACAGACCCAATTACAGCGCAGACGCATCTGCCAGCCTGAGGATCCAATATTTAATAGCCCATCCTTCAGGAACATTCCTGCTTGGGAGCTTCCTGGAGCGAGCAGCCCTGCATGCATTACGAACTTGCATTACTATACTAACTTGGTGGTGGTGTTCTGGCGTGTGTGTGTGTGTGTGTGTGTGTGTGTGTGTTTCTTTTAAAAGTCTCTTCCCCTGAAAATACTTCATGTTGATATTTCTTCTTAAAGATGCTGTAATTATGAGAGAGCAGAAAGAACCCCCGAATGGCTGTATAACTTGAAATATTACAAGCTCAGTCACCCCACTTCCCCAATCCGCGGGGAAATTTACAGGCTTCCAGGCTGCCACCAAGAGGGAAGGACTAGAGCCCAGCAGCTCTCAGAGTTCTCGGAGTTCTCGGCCTCCGAAGCACATTGTCCAGCCACCTGCCCAAAGCCCATCATAAACCCATGCGGGGCACGATGGGAGTAGCTGCTCAACAGACCACTCCTGCCTGTGGGCTGCCTGTTTTGGGGGTAGAAATAAAAAGATCTAGCCAACAAACCCGGAGTGTTATGGGACGTCCTTCTCTATCTCCTACAGACGAAATGTCCCACCGCGCCCCACCCTCCGCCCCGCAACACCGCAGTCAAGTAGGCTGATAGGTTAGACTCGCTTCATCTGGAAGAAATGAGATGCAGTTTAGGGATCCCAGGAGACATCTGGTCAGCTGCCCACGCCTGACTCCCCCTCCCCACCTTTTGTGCCCCTACCAAGTAAAAACCGGAGGGCAGATTGATGACTGGGGAGGGGAGGCGGGTGGAAATTTATAGCTTTGCAGCAGGTCACTGGTAATGACAATAGTTTTCAGGGGTGGGGGTGGGGGAGTTAGGGGTCTAGCTAGGAGAGGGGCAGGGTGACTTCTCTCCACCCTGCAGCCCTCGCTCCAGAAGGGGACTCGGAAGCCTGCTTCCCTCCTGGCCTGAACATGTAGCGGGCCTGGAAGTCAACTGAATTTCCCAAGTCCACTGGGCTGTGTTGCTGCCTAAGAAGGAGGGGGGCTCTGAGAACCGCCCCCACCACCCACTGCAGAGTCTGAGGGAGCCAAAGTGGGCCCACTTTCTGGTTGCTGGCAGGACAATGCCTATTTGGCCTCTGCACTGGTTCCTGTGGGGTGGGTGATGGGTGACTGGGGGGCCCAGGAGACCCTCCACCCCCACAGCTTGCCCCTTTTTCACTTCGGTAACAATGACCTAGTCGCTATGGCAATGAGGTTAATTAATGCATCTATTTGGCAGAACTAAAACCTCGGACGCATTCAAGTAGGCCTGATATTTTCATCCTTAAGAAGCCAACCTCTGGTGTTTTATTTGTCTAGGCATGTAGGCATGCCACAAAACAAAACACTGCCACAAAAGGAGGAGCTGTAAGAAGAAATGGGGGAAGTTGTGGGGAGGAGCTGGGAGGGGGGGTCTCTGCCCACCCCTCAGAGAGAAGAAAACCTGGAATGTCACTTTTCCTTTTTTGATGATGGTACAAAATTAGCACAGTCAAGCAAATGTGTTATAAACACAAAGATGCTGCCAGGAGGCAAAGTGCCTTAATTTAAGGAGAGGAAGAACGGCTGAGGGGTTTTAGAAAGGGGGTTGGGTGGTCAAATGGTTGGAGGGGGTGCCGTCTGCAACCCTCCCAAGTACTGTAACCAGAGGGAAAAGCCATTTCCCCCGAGAACGTGCATCTGCAGAACGTCTAGACAGTCATAAAGAGGACAATTAAAAAAAGAAAAAAGCTGCAAGCCGCAGTCACTCTCCTCGCCAGGGTACCCACCCGGCTGCAACCTCCAGCTAACTGCCCGAGCAGGTGAAAAATTATAAAAGCAAGAAAAGCCAGTGTGGGCTAGGAGGAGGCTGGGGAGTCTGGGCCGAAAACAGTTTATGAGCAAGTGTTTTGAAATCCCGCTTTAAATAAGCCGGTAAATGAATTCAACCTTGTCAGATCTCTCTCCCCTCACGCAGACCAAATATTCCGCTGGCGTGCTGTCTAGACACAGATAACAAAGGACTTTTTACAGCGCGCAGAGACGCGCTGACAAAGTAGCCATTTAAAGATGCAGTATTGCTTTCTCGGCCTAAAACGATTTGTCAGATGGACTTAAATGAAAATGCTAAGTTATCGGTCTGGTTTGGGGTCTGCTGGTGGACTGGCTGGGGGGAGGGGGCTGGCTGCTCCAGAGAACTAGAAACCATCATCTGTGATTGGGCTGCCCTCCAGGTCGCTCTTAAAATAGGACTGTACGTGGCCGCCCGGCAAATAATTCTGGCTCTTCTTGTTCTAGGAAGGCGCCTGCTAAGATGTCTCTAACACCTAGTAGCAGCAATTTTGTTGTAGCACTGTTCACTTAAAGGGGGGGTGTGTGGCAAAAAAAAGGTTACATGAAAATGCATGGGGGAGAACTTGTTTCCACCTGCTCCGGGTGGACCAGAACCAAGAGGAGAGGAATGTGGTCTCACCTCCAACTTTGCATTTTAGCCCTTATTATACAAAGGGTCGCTGTAAAATGAGTCACCCTCCCTTCCCAGGAAAGAAAGACAGGGTTGGAGGTGAGCTGGCTGCAAGGGTGTGGCCCGGGGACACACTCAGGGTGACATCCAAACACCCTCTAAACTGGGGAGTGGGCCTCCATGCAGCCAAGGTTCCAAGGGTGGGTTCCAAGGGAGGAAGAACGGCATCTAGGAGCTCCCAGAGCCTCAACACAGGCTGTGTGCTGACCTCTCCTCCAGGTTACACTCCGGGGCAGCCGGACAGGGGTGGCTCTCCTAAATGGGGGAACTAGTTTCTTCCCCTGGGACCGTCAGCTTCCAATCTAGAGAAAGACCTGCTGCCTGCCAGATGCCCGGTGAGGGCTCATTCACTCCACCGACCTTTCTCTGATGGGGTGCCGGCCAAACGGTCACTTCCTCCCGATGCCTGCCCTGCTCCTGGCAGCTTCTATATGAGACTGGTCTGCTCTCCTTCCTCTGTCTCTCCTCCCTGCCCTTCCTTCCTTCCTTCTTCTCTCTCAAATGTTGTAAAGCCCAGACGCTGGAACCAGACAAAGCCCATCTCCACCACCTTCAGGCTGTGTGGTCCAAGGGAAGTCACCTCCCTGAGCCTCAGTTTACCCAGCTGTGAAATGGGGTCTCAACCACCTGTCCTAAAGAGCTGTTGTGAGGATTAAATGCCCTGGTGCATTTAACCCACTAACCAGCCACTAACACGGCATCCACTGGCCTCTTTCAACAGCGAGGCCCTGGGCAGGCCCCTTCCCCCTCTCTGGGCCTCGAGGCCCTCACCTGTGAGGTGGGGTGACCAGAAGTACCTGCCTCAATCCCATGCAATGAGGAGGAGATGACAGTGCACACCAAAGAGTGGAGCTTAGTGCTGGACCCGCGGCGAACACCCCACAAACAAAACCACGGTCAGGCTGAAGATCCCCACCAAAAACAGCTGTCTACACTAAGCCCGTGGGGAGGACAGTGCACCAGGGAGATACACCCAGAGGACCTCTCTAGCTGGCCCTTACAGCAGTCCCCCAAAAGGGTGATGGGCTATGTCAGAGGACTGCAGAGTTTTCCCCCATTTCTGTTTTTGGTTTCCGCACTCTCATTTTTAATAATTGCTTTTAAACGACTGTTCCTAATCTTCGCTCCTCTTGCAGCAAGCAGCCCACGAGCTCTGCCGTCTGTGGGCACAGCCTCTGGTTCTGCCCCAGACATGGATGTGTAGGTTCTAGAAGGGATCTGCCAACGCGGAGGAATGAGTTCAAGACGTGGAGCAATGTTCTTTTTCCGTTAAGGGGTTCAACTGAGCGACTTCCTTCTTCTCCAGGTGATCTCCTGTGCCTGGGGCTGGTCCAAGGCTCCGCAAAATAGCACATCAGTGAAGTGACCCAGAAGCCACAGACTCAGCCATTTAACAGAGGGACCCCAAGGCCAGAGGGGACATGACTTGCCCAGAGCAACCCAACCAGGTCAGGAAAGAACCCAGGTGCTTTTTGCACCTGGGGCTGGTCCAAGGCTCCGCAAAATAGCACATCAGTGAAGTGACCCAGAAGCCACTGACTCAGCCATTTAACAGAGGGACCCCAAGGCCAGAGGGGACATGACTTGCCCAGAGCAACCCAACCAGGTCAGGAAAGAACCCAGGTGCTTTTTGCACGTGTGACTTCCCCTACACATACCTACAGCCACTCCCTGGTCTGGCAATCACGGCAGACATTACTAATCAATTGCCACATTCCTTCTCAAAGAGCCCAGCCCTGCCTCCAGGGGCTTCCTCTCCCCACTGCACCAGGAAGGCTCTATCACATCAGGCAAATACAACTTTTTTGGCCAACTCTTCCCCAAACATAGTCATGGGGTGGTTGACCTGAAAAGAAAGGATAAAATATTCAGAGGAAAGATGAGAAATCCAGCAGGACAAGATCGGGGCATTTGGGGAGCAACTGACACAGCTGGGCTCCAGGAGTCACCAGAAATATCCACAGCAATGTCCGGCCTCTGCACCTGTGCTACAGGGCCCTGCTCAGCCTGCCCTTCTCAACTCCAAGCTGACCCAAGCTTGCCCAAACTCATTTCCAGCCCACAAGGGCCTCCAGCAGGGCTCCTGAGCCGTGAGCTCTCTCTAGTCTATGGATTCCCTGTCAAGGGAAGGAAGTCTGACCCTGCATCTAGATCGGGCCTTGACATTGCACCCACCCTGGGTTCGGTGTCTTTCCCTCTTCCCCTCTCACTGTGAGCACCACAAGCTCAGGCCAGGTGGTTCAGGCCTCTCTGCTACCTCTGCCCTCACTTCGGGACAGCCTCAGCTCAGCCTCCATCTAGGGACAGCCTCAGCTCAGCCCTCACCTCGGGACGGCCTCAGCTCAGCCTCCATCTAGGGACAGCCTCAGCTCAGCCTCCATCTCGGGACGGCCTCAGCTCAGCCTCCATCTCAGGACGGCCTCAGCTCAGCCTCCACCTCAGGTTGGCCTCAGCTCTGCCCTCACCTCGGGACGGCCTCAGCTCAGCCTCCACCTCAGGACGGCCTCAGCTCAGCCTCTACCTCAGGACGGCCTCTGCTCAGCCTCTACACCTCAGGACGGCCTCAGCTCAGCCTCCACCAGCTTTGAATTCCCCAGGGGAGCAGGCACCTGGGTGTTCCTCCCCATTCCAAGATTTCTCCGTTTTCCTCCTCAGGTCAGTGCAACCACTTTCTATTTAGCCTCATGTGAGTATTTATTCAGGGAGCAAGTTGGAGAGGGGGGTGTCTGGGGCCTGGATTGAGTTAAATCAGGGTTCCTCAACCTCCACCTGCCTGACCTTAGGAAGGAGACACTTCTTTGTGGGGTGGAGTGGGGTGGGCTGTTCTGTTCTGGGCATGGCAGGCTGTTGAGTTGCATCCCTGGCCTCTACCTACTAGATGCCTACGGGGTAGGCACTTCCTCCATGCCCCAGGTTGTGACAACCAAAAAGTCTCCAGACACTGCCAATGTCCCTAGGGGGCAGTTGAGAACCCCAGAGTTAGAGTATCAGGAAGCTATAAAGAACGGCCGGCAGCAAGGGCTGAATGACGAACACATCATCATCCTCAGCACCCAGTGGTCGACCTCACTCTGCCAGGCAGGGAACTATGTGCCAGGCAGAGCTTCACATTCATTCTCCCTAAGGAATCACGGCAAATGCTCACATCCCATTTGACAGATGAGGCGACTGAGGCTAAAAGAGGTACAGGCCTTGGATAGGCAAACACTAAGCCTAGAGCCAGGGAACCAAACTGCAGATTCTGCCTGTCTCCTGGGTCAGTACTTGGAGCTTCTTGTCACTAACGGCCATGAGGACAAGGTAGCTTCGGGGATGTTCTGGCCTGCCCTCCCCTTTACGGGGCACCCAGGCCTGGTGAGCACGCCCTGAGTGGGTGGGGGTGGGAATGCTGCGTCTTTCCCCAGGGGTTTCTTTGGCTCAGACCTGGCTGAGCGCTGCCTCCGGGCCTTCGATCCCCGCTGGCAGCCCGCCCCAGACTTATTGGCACAGGCTGTGGGGTTTTATTTAGACGGTGTCAGCTAAACAGCTCTGGGCGCATGGGCCCGAGTGGGCGTCAGCTTGATTGGGTTTCAAAACGCGTTTCTGTTTGGGAGCTGCCTCTATCATTAGAAATTGGTGCACGTTTTGTTGGTAGGTTTGGTCACTCGCTGGGCAGGCGGAGGGAGAACTGGCCGCCTCCTTTGAAGCCAGTTTTCTCTCACCCACTACCCACCCCCTCTCTTCTGTCTCGGCCCAAATCCCACTTTCTGGGGCCCTCCCCCAACCCCTGACCCTTCGGAACAAAGGGAGCATGAGTGTCTAGACCGCCAGTCTGAACGTGAGAAGGGGGTATTGTGTGACCAGGACAGAGGCCTGGCCTTCCCAGGCAGAAAGGTCGGCTGGGGAGTGGGGCGAGGTGAGGGGTGACTCTGGCCTGGTCCACCTCTGTGGCACCAGACGCCGCCCCGTTCCTCCTGGGGAGTCCAGCATCGGACCCAGCACCAGGAATCGGACCTAGGTCAGTGCCAAGATGGGACAGTCTCCAAATGAAACTCAGGGAATCCTCTCTGCCCATTGCTAAAGGAACTAGTTCAAGGAGAGTCCTCACAACTGTGCCCACATAAATAGCTGTTTCTCAGGATGATCAGCTTAGAAGCTTCGAGTACATTCCCGGTTCGGGGGACAAGGGGACCCAGGGGCTGCCCTGCATCTGCCTCCCAAGACCATGGGTAGATGCTCCTGCCTCCTACTCATCCTCTCTGGGTCTCAGGGACCTGTTGTAAAACGAGAGGCTGTGGCCTTTCAGACGTGTTTGACCACAGAAACCTTTGATTGTGAATCAAAGTCTGATTCAGCAGCTCTATATATTGGAGGGACGCAGACGCGGCGCTGCTCGGGCTGACGTGGGTCCCAGGGGCCAGTGGCTGCATCGCCCGGCAGCAGCTGAGGTCCATGGGGCACTTACTGTGTGCGGGGCGTTTGCTGAGCTTCTCCCAACACCCGATGCACTCCTCACCTCAGCTCCGCGAGGTAGGAACTGTCAGTGTCACCCCATTTAATGGATAAGAAGGACGAGGCTCTTAGGTGAAGGCACAGCCAGCCAGATCTAACCCTCCCACCTGCCTGGCTTTCAGCCCGGGGGCCTCCATGTGGAACCCTCCCTGCCTTTGCCAGCTGGGCTGCCAGGGAGTCCAGAGAGGTTCCCATGCAAACCTCTGACCTCACCTCCTAGGGAAGAGACGCTGGGCAGTGGCTTGGGGCACAGACCACCCAGTGGGGCCAGGCCCAGTGCCTGCACCCATCCCCACAACTGCCACCCGCCCTGCATCAGCGCTACACATGCAAATGCTCCTGAGAATATCCCCCAGAGAAGAAACTTACCTCCATGTGCTGGAATTGCAGGCATTTTGACTTTTCGCCTGTCATTTATCAAATTCTTTGAATTTTTCGTTAAATAAGGAGTGTATATCACTTTTTACAATCAGAAGAGCCATGCTATTTTTATTGTGAAGCAAAAAAGAAGGATTAATTAACTGTAGCAGGAGGCGGGGTCTCCATTGCTATGTCGGGTGTAGAGGGTCATGCGCAAACAGGTGGCAGGGGCCTGGAGAGCAGGCGCACACCCCAGCCTGCGCTTCTCCTGCTTGGGCTCTGTCCTGGGAAACACTCAGTGGGGATGAAGATCTGGCTTCTTCTGAGTTTTGTAAGTGACAAGCCCGGCCCACCCCCACCTGCCGGAAGTCTGGGGTGGAACCTGGCCGTCTACTGCTCACCCACCAGTTGGTGAGGATCCAGGGGCCGGGGGTTCTGGAACTTGCACCTCCTGGGAGAAAATGTGTGAGCATGCAGGTTCCTGCACTCGCCCCATTTCAGCTCACATCCGAGGGAAAAACTACTGCACTTGATAAATGCTGATGCCTCTATACCCCGAGGCCTGGGGATCCCGCTTACAAGACTACCAGAGAAGTGGGGTTAGAGAAAGCTGGTCCTGGTGCCTCCTCCTTGTCCCTACCGGCCCCTCAGTCTTTTCCTACGGGACTTCTGAAAAGCTATTCTACAGTCATTGGTTTTCTGGCCGATTTCCTGTCTGCCACGCTAGAGCTGGCCTGTCTTTTTCACAGCTGTGTGCGTCCAAAACACTAGGCCCACCACACAGTAGGTGCTCAATAAATGTGTCAGATGAGTTCATGAATGGTGTGAAATATTGAGTAAAATTACCCATTAGTGAGGTTCCTAATTGTGCAAAATGGCAAATGCCACCCAGCCTTCTGGTGTCCCCTCCTATTAACATGGCATGAGGGGAGCCACCTTCTCCCCAACTCTTCCAAGTCCCTCCAGCAAAGGGGGCTGTGCTAGGGGTTCTTGTGCAGGCTCTGAAGGAGGAGGAACAGAACGAGGACCAGTCAAGGCCCCAGACTGACTGAGAGTCGAATCACAGTCTCTGGGCCGGTCTAGGAGGGCGAAGGTGTCCAGGCTACAGCAGCCCCAGGGACAGGCACCACCGGCACCGCTCCTCTCCCCTGAGCTGATGCCAGCTCCTACTCCCCAAAACTCCTTTCCTGCTTCCTCAGGGATGGGGTAGGGAGAACGTTTTCCCCCGAAGAAAATCATTACTCTGCTGTTGAGGGTTACACAGGTCACAGCAAAGGTGGGAATAGGACAGGGGAGGCAGGACCCTCACGCTCACTCTCACCCCTCTCAGAGGAAGAAGCTGCGAGCTAAGGCTGGGTGCACCATCTCCCATTCCAGACTGTGTCCATTTCATGCTCACAGAGGAGCTCAGACCCACCTCACTGGTGCCCGCAGCCCTCGTTCCAAAGCCACCCCCGCTGTGTGGTCTTGAACAACTACCTCCATCTGCAGAGATGGGGAACAGAACCCTGGGTGTGCCTGGGAGGGGCTGCTTCCTGAAACCTCCCCCTGGGCAGAACTCCTACTCACACTGCAGGCCTCATTCTCACATCTCCTACCCCGATGAGCCTCCCAACTTTTCACATCCCACCACCCTCTTCTCCCTTTTCACGGGTAGGTCCCAGGGCTTACGGATCCACCACTCCCCCAATACTGGCTACGTCTTACTAACAGAACAGGCTGCGTTTCTCGAGCATTTACAAAGCACCCAGGACTGAGCTGAGCCCTTGCCACAAACTGTCTCATTTAATTCTTACCATGCCCCATGTGTAGTGGGTGCTTATTACAATCCCCATTTTACAGATGCTCATAGAGGAGATGCAACCCCGAGGACACTCTTATGTGCTGACCACTCACTCCCTGTGGACGGTGTGTGGCCTCCCTGGACTTGGGCAGCTGCAAGCACCAAGGCACAGCCCACCAGGTGTGGGAAGAGTCATGGGGGCAGGTGAGCAATGGGCTGTCAGGGCTGGTGGCAGGAACTCACAGGGCGGCCCAGACAGGGGAGCGAAGCTCCCACCTCATGACCAGGGTGCCCAGTACTCCTGAGCCCGGTCCCCCTGAAACCCCTCCCTACCAGGCCACTGCTCCTTCCAAGGGCCCAGGTCTGTACCTGGCCTGCAGCTGGCGGGTCACGAGCACAGCCACTTTTGGCCCCAGGAGGATTCAATTCCTCGAGGGCTGAGGCTGCCAGATGCAGAGGAGGCCAAGTGGCTGTCCCACCCCATGCCAGCCGGGTGCCACAGGCAGGGCGGCTTCTGGAAGCCATGGTCACCTGGAGCCTGAGGAACCTCCATCCACCTCCTCTTGCCTGGATACTCTTCATTGTGGAGAGAAAAGGCAGAGATCCAGGCCAGGCTAAGTGGGAGGGTTCTGTTCTACAGGACAGCACTCAGCAATGTCTCAGGGAGCAGGGGGGCTGCCTAAGTGCTGCTGGTAATAGGACTATTTTCCATATTTCACAACTCATCATCATCAACTGTTTATATCTCAATCCCTGCTGTGGGTCAAGGTGTCCCAGGCAGTGGTCAAACCGAAACCTAATCAGAATTAACCTGGCAGAATCAGGGCATAAGGAAACATGGCAAAACCCAGACAAGTCCCGAAGTGGCAAAACCACGATGTTCACGCTTATGTTGTGAGCAGGCCGGGGGTGGCCACCTCGCTCGGCGTTCCTGCCCAGCAGCCAGGAGCTGTGTCTGAAGCCCGCCTACCCCACGCCTCCCAGGGCCAGGATCTCACATTCCAGCCGACCTGCAGTACCTCTGCGGGCTGCAATAAAAATTCCTAGACAGGTAGTCAGGTAGGAGGCAGGCCCACAGATGAGCAGAGAGACCAGGCCCAGAGTGCCAGGTGCCCTCCCTGCCCCACACAAGTCAGAGCCAGTGGGCTCAGGAGCTGCCTCCTCGACCTTTCCCCCTAGTTCTTGTAGGATGAGACCCAAGCCCAGGATCCGAGACCTGCGTCCAGAAGGTCTGCCAAACCGCAAGCCAGACAGGCGGCAGAAACTCCCCAACACCTCCCAGCCCCGGGACTTTTCCTAGCGGTAAAAGTTGAAGGTGGGGGCCAGCAGACGGTGGGGGCCAGCAGATGGCAGGTGTAACTGCAAGGCCTGGGGCTGGGACACACCTGAGCCCTTTTCTTCACTTGCTTCCAATTGTCTTTCCCTCTCCCCAGAGCTAAAAATGTACATGAGGAGGCTAAATAATAAATCACAGACCTATTCTGCAGAATATCCACCCATTTCAGACATCATAGAACAATTAAATTAAGGAGATTTTTTTTTCCATTACAAAAAGAGAACATCGAGATCTTGGTTAAAATGCACAGAAATCAGGATGCCACACAGCTGCGACCTGGGGCAGGATACAGACACTCTGAGTCTCAGCAGGCTCTTCTGCAAGCCTTGTGAGGAAGTGTTGGGTGGTGACGGGGCACCAAAGAAGTACTCAGTGAAGTGCTGGCTTCTCCATCATCAGCAGCAGGCTGAGATTCAGGCTGGAGCCCCATCACCAGCTGGGAGCATCTCTGAGCTTCCTTTGCAGGTGAGGACTGGAGGTCCTTCTCTGTCCACACCTCTCCACCTCCCAGCCCTGCAGCAGGGCCACAGCCTGGACCACAGAACTCCATCTCCCACTTTCCTGAGGGCAACATGACCCTGTGACCTTGATCTCATTAGAATCAAGTTGACCCTGACCTTCAAATAGCTGGGTGACCTCAAAAGGCCAAAGAGCAAAGTGCTTCCATCCTGCAGGAGGAGCTGCGGATCTGTAACTGCTGATTAAAGACCCACGAGGGGTTTGGGAGACAGCTCCCAAATGACACTCTCAGCCTTCCCGATTTTTGCCATACTCAAGTACCCCATTAAAGGAATTAAAATTCTTCAGTATTTTTCTTTTCAACTGAAATAAAATATTCAATTGGTTTACTTATTACTTAACCCGATATTAAGCAATAATACTCATGAAATCGACAATGTGCTTGTTATATTTTTCCTAACATACATTCACGTGAGTACGGAACTACTAAATTTTAAATGCCCATCCACGTGCCATCTCCAATTTTCTCATGCGCTACCGTTTGCTTTGGGTTTATAGATTTCTTGGAACTGACATGGGGGGTGGCTGGGACACAGGTGGGTGCAATGGGCTGGACATCCAGCGGAGCCAATTACGAGTCATGCACTCTTGGGCAAT
This sequence comes from Pongo pygmaeus, assembly GCF_028885625.2. Taxonomy (NCBI): domain Eukaryota; kingdom Metazoa; phylum Chordata; class Mammalia; order Primates; family Hominidae; genus Pongo; species Pongo pygmaeus. The sequence goes on from NC_072394.2 coordinate 60,370,178, forward strand.
TGACTTCTGCCCTCTGAGCCTCAGTCTCCTTATCTGTAAAACAGATCTAGTAGCTCTCGCAGGGTTGCATGTGGCACTGTGCCTGGCACACGGTAGGCACTCAGGAAATAAGGGGAGGGGGGTCCACGTTGCCCTCACAACAGGAGGAAGTCAGGACTGCTTCCCAGCACTTCTATCTCTAGATGAAAAACAGGCCTGAGAGCCACAAAGCTGGTAAGTGAGGCTGCCGTGACTGTGACCTGGCATCCCGGTGCCACAGCCACACTGCTCTTTTCTTCTTCTTCTTCAGAGCATGCTAGAGTCAAGGGGAGAGGGACCACTGCCTGTCAGCCCATCTCACTCCAATGAGGCCCTTCAAACACCCACCTCAGCAGCCATGCCCCAAGCCCAGGACACAAAGCTCCACACTAAGGTCCACGCTGTCTGGGAGGAAGGCAGCCTTGGCGTTCGGCGCCTCTGAGTAACCACCTCCCCAAGACATGATTCATACCTGTCTGGGGTCACCCACATCCTCGTTCCCTGCAAAGGAATGCAGGCCAGGTGAGGAGGGCAGGCGGTGGCTCTGGGCTGGAGCCCAGCAGGGCTGGCATCAGCGGCTGATGGGCCAACCCAGCCCCAGAGCTGCTGGAGTCTGTCCAGTCTCCAAGGCTCTGCCACCACCCTGGGCCCCCTGGCTGGGGCTGGGGCTGGGACAGACGCCCAGGTCTCTGGTACCCGTTATGGGCCCAGATTCAGGTTACAAAATGTTTTCCCCACTGAGGCACCTGGCATTTCACCTCTAGAGAATCGGACCCCCAGCCCAGCTTGGGCCTTTCACAATCCGTCTGCTCCGCTTAAAACTGCAGGCCTGGCTGGGTGCAGTGGCTCACACCTGTAATCTTTGGGAGGCTGAAGCGGGAAGATCACTTGAGGTCAGAAGTTCGAGACCAGCCTGGCCAACATGGTGAAAACCCGTCTCCCAAAGTACTAGAATTACAGGCGTGAGCCCCTGTGCCTGGTGTAGCAGTACTCCTCTGATTAGCACCAGAAGGATTTTGTGGCTGAAAAGTGGCCTGAGTTTCCTCCTTCCCCTCACCAGACCTCAACTTACCCATCTGCAAGCTTGGGGCTGAGGGCAGCTTAGCGGGCTTAACTCTGCCACACCCTGGAATTACCTGGAGAGTTTTAGGAAACCCAGATGGCCCGGCCTCATCCCAGAAGTAGTGGGTCTGGGGTGCCGCCACAGCCCCTCAGGTGGTGTTAATGTGTGGCCAGGACTGAGAACCACTGCATTTTGAAGAAGGCTAGAGAGGGTCCCTCCAGTCCAGATGTTCTCTGGACTCTCTCCTTACCCCTCCTGGGGAGCTCAGATCCTGCCCAAGCACCCCACTGGTCACAGGGACCACTTTCTCCCTTCAGCTGCAACCTGTTACTGACAATTTCTGCTCCCTCCTGCTCTGAGCCCCAGGGATCGCTGCTGGCACCCTTCCAAGGAGGGAAGTGTGTGGAGGATGGGAGGAGAGGAGGAAGGAGCAGAGACCCCCAATCAGCCCATCCCTTAAACCAAGTGACAGGCGGTTCTGAGGCTCAGGGGAAGGTGGGCTCGTCCCTGCCTAGACGAATGAGGCACAGGCTTCAGGAAGAATGAGGTATGAGCCTGGGCGCCCCTGGGGCTCCAGGAATGCCAGGAAAACCTTGTGTCTAGAACTCTCCCCTTCGAGCATGGGCTGGCCAATAGTCCTGCTTCTCTGTGACTCTCCCTCCCACCCCAGGCCAAGACACTGCAGCCCAAGTTCAAATCCTGCTCTGCGCTGTGCTGGGCAATCCCTGGCAGGTACTTAGCTCCGCCTCCTCCACGCGATGGGGTTGCCATGAGGATTAATGAGACAGGGTGTGCCAAGTGCTCAGTGAGCACCTGCCACTGTCAGTAGGAATCGCTAGGGTTCAAAAAGCCACGATGTCACAGGCAAGAACCCAGAAAAACAATCAAGGAGACAAAGCTGTTGGGTGTTAGGTTCATTCCCTAAATACTGTCTGCCTCCCAGATTCTCCCCTTTCTTGTCTTTGTTCCTGAACCCCACCCTCAACTCCGCTGAGTCTATTCTGGGAAAAGGATCCAGAGCTCATTCTCACTAGAGTGAAAGGGAATGCTGCGAAGTGCTCAGAGCAGAGCTCAAGACTTTTGTGGAGAGAGGCTGGCAAGAGAAAATGGAGGCCTCTGTGCACATTTCCGTTTACACCCCTGATTTTTAAAAAAGAAAAATGACATATTGTCAAGGAACCAAGGAGTAATGCTTAATCTGGGCAGTCATGCTCTTCGGGGAGCCTTGCTCTTGGAGTCACCCTTGGATGCTGCTTCACTGAAGTGTGGGAGGTCCCGCTGCATGGTAGCTGAAGTGTGGGGCTGAGCCATCCACAGATGGGGAACGTCCTTAGAACTCAAGGAAGGAACTGCCTTGGGACTCACACAGGGTGACAAGGAGGAGCAGATGGGAGTTGGTCCTGGTGGCTGCATGCACAAGGATTTCTGCAGCCCCACTAGTCTTTCAGTCAGCCATTTGCCTGCACAACTTCCAGTTTTCCCCATAAGGATCATCCACAACCCGATGGCCAACAGGTGTCGTCACTCAAGCCCTCTCTGAACCCCGACTGGGAGCAGACATTGGGAGAACCACCTCGGTGAGGATCTGAGCCCAGCAAGGATGGAGGGTGCAGTGTCTGTTATGGGCAGCAAGTGGGGATGCTGGATCCAATGCCGTGCACTCAACATCCCTCATCTATACTACTAGGCAGCCCAATAAATACTGGCTGGATTCTACAGGGTTACTGGCAAATTTCTCCTCCAGTGAACTTTCTCATAGCCTTCCAACCAGCAGCTAGACAGACACCAATGACATGCTTTGCACTTGGCCCTAAGCTAGGAGCTGGAGATTCAAAACTACCTGAGACAGACCCTTGTTCCCCGACGCAGAGTGGAGGATGCAGTGCAGCTATGCAGATGGGGAGCCAACCAGAGGAAAGTACTGCAGGAAGAAATATTCCCCTTGCAGGCAGAGCCTAGATTTATACGGACAGTTGGAATTTGGACTCATAATTACACCTCTGGGCCACGTGGCAAGCAACTCTGATTACCCTCTAGACGGGAGCACAGTGACAATTTAGGGCCAAAGCAGCTAATAAAATTAGGCAAAATAAGTGGCACCATGTGTAAGTTCACACAGTTTGGAGAATAATGCAAAGAACTAACAACCGCAAACATCTAATAATTGTGATTGTTAGAGAAATGAGTGGGGAATGGGGCAGAGGCTCCCTTACACGTGAGCCTAAACATTTAAACATTTGTTTCATGGTAGGTCCAGCTGATACATTTTTTAAAGAGGCAACATTCTCTGCATCTGTGGCTTATGACTTGAAACGTCCCTCCAGGTCTGGGGCGGGGGCATCCCTCCCGTGTCAGCCTGCTCAGAGATCAAGATCCATAAACACAGGGAGAGATACACCCGAGATAGGAGTGCATTGAGCTGCGATCTATCCTAAAGATCAACAGCAGCAAATGGAGTGGTGTTTAAAGGCTGGTGGTGTTATTTCATTGGTTATATTCACCCATGTAATTGACACCCTCTCCATCATCTCAATACACCTGCCTCTTTCTCCCATATCATAAATAGATTAGAAAACCAGTTTCCTCCTATGGCCGTGACCCTATTGGCTTCTAAGCTCAGCCCCATATGAATCAGCCCTGGCTCACCATGATGGCATCTGGAATGACTCAATAATGAGGAGGCACAGACACCAATAAATGAATCACACCTTCCGCAAGACCAAACCTTTGGCTTTTACAGACACCAATTACAAAGTAGAAAGAAAAGAACAAAGAAATTACTCAGGGTGTTTGCGCAAAGTTGATTCAGAGGTTTATAGAATTATTACCGACTAAATTGTTTTTAGGAAGGCAGTTAGAGCCCTGGCCAGCTACAGACATCAGCTCAGCCCGGTGAGGGGAATCTACGGAACTGGCGGGGCGGGCACCAAGTTCCCGCAGGGTTCCCAGACCTATGCAAAGCTCCCCGGCTTCACTTTCCACCTTCTTCTGGAAAGCTGTTCCGGACCTTGCAGAAATCCTAAGAAGTCAGCATGTACATATAGATACACACACGCACAGACTTGGCAAGTCTCTGTATTAACTTTTATCTTTTATTCCTTAAATGTAGCAGCCATAAGAGGACATCGAGATTCTCCCTTCTCTGGGAGTCTGAAGCACATCACTGACCACAACCAAACTCTCACGCCATCTCTCAACTGACATCCACGAGGTGTTTCAGATCGAAGCTCTGTTACCTGCTGTATAACTCAGGGGAATGAAGAAGGGTGTTTGCTGTGGCCCCATGCAAATTCTGAGCCTCCCTAAAGGAAGTATGGTCTCTGGGATGAATCACCCCACAGGGCTCAAACCGAATCTTGTTGTCTGGGCATCTGACAACAAGATTATGGGACAGCTTGTGCAGTCTGTGGGTGTTGCCCACATCAAGGATGTGCAAGCCTAGTGGGCAGCTTGATGCAAGAGGGAGCCAACCTGAGCTCCGCCCAGCTCACACTCTCGGTCAGCCGTTCCGCTTACCGCCAATCCCTACTTACCATCAGCACCAACACCCTCGTGGCCATTTATTGAGCATCTATTAGGAATTAGCCCTGTGATAGGTGCTTAAAAGACAATTTATTTAATCACCTCCGTGCAGTAATCATAAATCCTAGTTTATAAATGAGGCAGCCAAGATCAGGGAGAGTAAGGAGCTGACCAAAGACTCCACATCTAGAAAGGGGCTGAGCTATGTTAAAGAGCCCCAGGACCCCTCCACAGTCTCTCTCCCTGCGCAACTACAAGGTGCCAGGACTGCCCCACAGGCCAAGCAAGGCATGTGGGGTGCACGGCAGTCTCTCGGGATTTGGTCTAGATGAGCAGAGGGGTAACTAGGCAACTGAGACCACTGGTGCTGAAAACCTCCTGGGGGAAAGAGCAGTTTGCATTGCTCAAAATTTCTGAAAAACTGATTCAGCTTCCCACTCTCTTGCTGCTGAGGACACAGCTTGGAAAATCTGATTTCACCTGCCTGGGGGAACTCAGGGCAAAGCTGGGAGAAGGTCAGGCTCACCTGAGCTCACCCAGTGACACAACTGTGGGAGGTGGGATGCCCATGGTGGACTCCAACAAGGGACCTCAGAGAAGCCTCCCGGCCTCAGCGGTTGGAACTCACATGTTTCGACAGTCCATGTTTTACATATATCATACATAAAATACAAATGTATATTGTACACACTTGAAGATATGTGGCTCTAAATATAAAAACACACCTTTTTATATTCTTAACCACTGACACTCAGGCAAATTCATGGCTAGATTTGTCACTTTCATGCTACCAAAGCCAGTGATGGAACTGGCCCCTCCTGGAGACCTTAAGGACCAGCAGAGACTCTTCCACTCCTGATGCTGATGCGACCTGCATACTGGGAATCCATGACAACCTGTCAATGACAATAGAGGCTGACAGCTGCTACTGACAGACCCCTCCACAGGCCCATGCTTTACAGAACATGTTCAAGGGAACAGGGAAACTGAGGCACACAATAACTCCACTTCCACCAACTGTCAAAATGTTTATTGATCTATTTGGTGCCAAGATCGTGCAACTTGTATCAACACAAATAAGCACTTGGCACAGCCACCTCCTCTGAAACCCCAAAAGCCTATAGTGGGGGCAAATGATATAGGACAGCTTCTTAAGACTTAAAAGGCAAAGTGACATCTCGAACCTGCGTGACTGCTAGGTGGTTCTAGCTGTGGCCGTCCAGCCCGAGGGGAGGCTAGCACCACTGCTAAGGAGGATGGGGAGGTGTTTCTTGCTGATGGTGAAGAGTTGGTTCATGGAGGTCACAATCAATCTTTATCCACCATCCAGATCCCGGAGCCTCTGGGAATTTTCAACTTGTTACCAATAATTAAAATTCTCTTTTCTGCCAGTAGAGCCATTTCCCAAGCCCACTGAAACAATAACAAATGATTTTAGTTAAAAGACATCAAAAAAAGGGGCCGGGCATGGTGGCTCACACCTGTAATCTCAGCACTTTGGGAGGCCGAGGCGGGCAGATCACCCGAGGTCAGGAGTTTGAGACCAGCCTGGCCAACATGGCAAAACCCTGTCTCTACTAAAAATACAAAAAATTGGCCAGGTGTGATGACTCATGCCTGTAGTCCCAGTTACTTGGGAGACTGAGGCAGGAGAACCACTTGAACCCGGGAGGTAGAGGTTGCAGTGAGCTGAGATCGCACCACTGCACTCCAGCCTGGGTGACAGAGCAAGACCCCATTTCAGAAAAAAAGAAAAGAAAAGAAAAAAGAAGACATCAAAAAAAAAAAAAAAGAAGAAGAAGAAGAAAATCAGACTATACTTCGAATCTTTCTGACATCCTTATTAGTTTATGGCAGGCACTGATTCCAAGCCACCTTTCTTCCTATCCCCATTCCCATTAACAACAGGTACATATTAGAATGTGCTGGAGCATTAGGAATAGCTGATCACCACCTGATACCACCAAAGTTGAGTCACAATAGCTGCTTAGCTCAGTTCAACATGTGGCATCTCAACATCACCTCTGAGCAAATTCCACCTTCCTCCGTGAGGACAATAACCCCCAAACACTCCCAGTCTGCAGCAAGTGTGTGCCAAGAAGAATCACCCTAGGAATTCTCCTTCTGGGGGCCTGCAGCAAGCCCTGGCAATGCATTTTTGCCATTTGATGGCCTTTGTAGGACTAAAGCCATCACTGTGAAACCCTGACCACCCAGGGCAACTGGAGCAGGTGCAGGGGAGGTGGGTCTGCATTGACTTCTGTACCTGCCCCTTAGCTCTAGAAGAGAAGGCAGGTATGAAACTCGGGCACAAATAGTGTCCCAAATAGTGGAAACTTTGGAGCATTCAAAATCACATTTTGTGCCAGAGGTGCTTTTCAGGTAACGGTCTTGACAACCCCATAGAACAGATGTCATTCTTCCTTCCACTTCACAGAGGGTCAACTGGAGACTCAGGAGGATACCACGCTCACCCCCAGAATGAAGGTCTTCAAAACCTGTATCTTGACCACAAGAATTCGGAATCTCTTGAAAGTTCACCTGCCCACTTCCTCCCTTCATCCAACGCACATGAGACTCCTACCAGGTTTGGGGACACAACCAACAACAACCCCTCGGTGCTTGGTGCCTGGAGGGAAAGCAGACATGGCACAGCTAATGACACAAAGATTCGATTACTGCCATGACAAATGTGACATGAGGAAGGCCAGGGTGCTCCTGGGCCCCAAACAGGACACCAGGCTGGGGGTCTCCCTAGGCGAGCCCCTGAAGGTGTGTCTGAGTATGGCCTCTCAGCTTCCCTTCTGAAATGACTCGTGTTTTTTCACCTGTCTGCCTACAAGAGCGGCAGCTCGCAGAGGGCAGGAATTTGTCTGTGTCGTTCCCTGACGTTCTGCGGCCCTGGGAACAGCACAGGAGGTCAGAGGTGCATGGCAAATGGTGCTGAACGCTGAGCCCCTGCGGAGGCTGTGTCTAGTGATGTCCCCTATCAAGTCTACATTTGATTCCCTGGGAACATTCCCCAGCTACTCCCCAAACCCTGCCACGACATCTGTTGGTGTTGGTATGTCAGAGATGCACAGAGAGCTGGAGACAGAGACACCAGCTCCTCATGCAGCCTGACAAGGCACGTGTGTTTTGGGGAGACATTTCCAATGAATGTCAGCCGTGTCTTGCCAGAGTAGAATGGACCCAATTGCTCTGAGAGGTGGCCAATTCGTATGTGTTCTTCCCTAACAAATGGTCCAATATGGGCTTGCAGTCTTGGGAGTCTAAAATACCACTGCAATGGCCAATCTTGCAAAGAAAGCCCTGGGGCTCAGGAGGTCGGTGTGGTGGAAAAGAAAGCCTGGGAGTGTGGACTGCAAGGTCAGGGAGCTTGCGTTTGAATCCCAATGGAGCATCAGTTCCTGGCTGTGTGACCTCGAGAAAGTATCTTACACACTCTGATCCCATTTTTGTATCTGCAAATTGGTGCAATAGCTCTCTCAGGGTTGTTTTGAACACTGAGAAAAATGCGTCACTAATACCTGGCACATAATAATCTCTTCACATTCAACTAGGAGAAAGAGCAGAAGCAAAAAAAATCCATCAGTAACCCAGGAACAGAAAAGAGAAGCCATTCTGTGGCTCTCGGATAGTCTGGGGACGCCCCAAGCTCTTCCAGGCCCACCCCAGGGTGCTGAAGCTCCTGCCCTGGCTGGTAAGTCATTCTGGGATTTTTCCCGGTTTGGTGACAAACAGTTCTGCCAGTGCCTGCCTGACAAGACCCTGACGAGACCCCTGAGGTGTCAAGGTTTGGCTTTGTAGTGTCATCCAATGGGAAAATGAGGTTGACTGTCAGTACTCGGCACTGTCACAGCTTCACAGAGGGGTGCAGCCCACCCTGGGGAGAAGGCAGGAAGGAGTGCGTGGAGCAGAAGTGAAACTGAAGACCGGCCCCTCCCTGGCCCTGCCCCTGCTGCACCTGTTGATGGGGGTGGGGGACATCAGGGCCTTTCTTTTAATGGTTTGCCCCCACATACGCTCACCTGTTAAAAATTTCAATTGATTCTCAAAAAGGGGAGCCCCAAACCATCAGAAGCTTCTGGGCTTTCTGCTCCCAGGTTAGGCTGTCTTAGGAATTGGAGCCAGTGGGGCATCTGGACGTCAGGGCGGTGTTGACCTCACGGCCCCAGTTTTATGCCTTGCCTTGTACCCCCTCTTCCAGCCTCTGTCCACCAAGCCTGGCAGTGGATTAAGGGAACCCTGCTGGCAGACCCAAAGAGACCGTCTGGGGCCTCCTGGGCCAGCAACGGGCATGCTGGGGTCGTTGCCAGCCAGGTCTGCGGTGGGCCTGGCAAGGACAAGGAGTATGACACAGATAGTCAATTACCTCCATATTCAAAGCCATGGGCCCCAGATGGGCCTGTGGATTCCAACCTTCCCAGCCAGTCCGAGGATGGGCAACCTTTTTCTGGTGAAGGCCTTCTCATCACTAGGCACTCTGTTAGAGAGTGACCGCTAGGGAACCAGGCAGAATGGACCATCAAGTCCAATCCGCCCCACCATCATCGCTCACCTCTACGAACACACAGCTGCTCCAGACACCAGGCCACACACAGCCAGAATCTCTCGGCACCCTCAGCACAGCGGCTATTATCACCCCACTTTACAGAACCATCAGGTGACAGTGAAGGGGGACACAAAGGGGACGCAGCCAGCAAGTTTTGACGCCTCCATCCCTCTGGCCCTCGGTCTCACGCCTAACCCACCCACAGCAGGGCGGGTCACTTGATGGAACAGATGGGGTCTGCCAGCAGGTTCTGTGGGGCTTCTTGGTGACAGGGGAGACAAAAGGAACTGCCAGCACTTAAAACCCAGGAGTTTTATGTCAACATTTAACCATTCGGCTGCCCTGGAATGGAAAGATCTGGCCACTCAGGGCCCATGTGGCAATGGTGGGCTGAGCAGCGGCCACAGTGCCTTTAAACTGGACTCTTGCCCCTGGTTCCGTGGAGCCCACCCCAAAGACAACTGAGTTTGCTTCCCTGAACCACGCTCCCCCAGCTTCGGGAGCCCCGGGCACAGCATGGTACCATTCTTGTCACTCCAGAGGGTGCATGAAGAGCAGGTCCGCCTCCCGCACAGCTCCCGCACGTGCCCCGACCATGCGTGTGTTACGCAACACTTTGTAAAAAGCAAAAAATGGGCCCTAGGCTTCAATCTCCTTCTCTCAGCATGTGCACCGTACAGAACCCGAGGCTGGCAGCAGCACAGCCTCCGAAATTCACCGTGTAAGAGTTCCTTCTCTTTGGGCAGGATCCCAGACACCAGGGTGCCTGCAAACTTGGTCTCTGGATGCTAACACCTGAAGAGAGAAGGCCACACCGATCCTCAGGTTTGGACCCTGCCACCAGCACCCTCCTCCAAACATTTTCTGGCTTTTAAACTATTGACCGGACTATAAACATTTAAACCCCCTGGCCCTGGTCCAAGATGGGAGTGGAGATGGTGGGGGCAGGCATGTGGGCACACCTGACCCCGTGGCTCTGGGGCAATTTGGTGGCGGGTGCATCTCGCAGCATGGAGGCTGCCTTGGGGCTCCTGTCTACAACTCTGCTGTAGACACTTCCAACCTCCACAGACCTCCCAACGGCCTCCCTTCTCCTGGGCAGCGGCACACATGGGTCCACCTTCCTTCTTTTACGGAGAGAGTGCGTACCTTCGCACCTCTTACAGGGGAGAACGTGCACTCTTCCTCCTTTTCTTCTTACATGCCCAGAAGTTTTAACCATTCCCAACCCAAAGAGAAGAGGGCAGGAAAGACAGATGGGGTAGAAGCTGTGTGTGCCTATGTATGAATGTGTGTGCGCACGTGTGTGTGTCTGCACGTGTGCGCATGCAAGCACCCACTCACAGGCGCGTGTGTGTTTGTACAGGAACAATTAGTTATTTTGTGCTTTGACAAACGCTAAACTCACCTCGACCCTGGGTCACACTGGGCAGTGTAGCTGGCTTAACCCAGACCTCCTGGGAAGCTGCGGCCAACTGTCTGACCTAAGATTCGGGTCACAGAACTCAGCTCCCTTAATAACTCCCTTATTGCACCACAACCTAAAACCCAGACAGTCAGAAAACCTCTGGGTGAAAAGTCTCAGGGTTTAGCAGGCCCACAGGGGAGAACAGCTGGTGTTAGACATCTATATTTTAACCCCAATCCAAAACATCAGCTTTCACTAACGCCAGGGTCTCTCCTTAGAAACGTAAATCCAAGATGAAAACGGGAAAACTTCATCTCAAGAGGAAGCCCCTATCTTTCCGTCATGGCACACAACAGGCACTCAGTAAAAGCTGAGTGGATGAGTGGCTGCGGAGTGGCCACAGGCCTTCACAGGGACGGATGTCTGGCGGGAATTAAGGGTCTCCTGGCAACGCAGATGCTGCCCTCTGGCCCTCAAGCCCCTTAGGAGAAACCACTAACTGACTAAACAGTGGTCTCAGTAAGGGGCATTGGACCATGTCTGAAGACATTTCTGGCTGTCAAACCTGGGAGAGGGGTGCTGGTATCTAGTGGGTGTAGGCCAGGGGTGCTACTAACACCTTACAGAGCACAAGACGGCCTTTCCTGCCTCCCAACAAAGAATTACCGTGCTCAGAATGTCACAGTGCCAAGGCACTGTCTCTACACCCTCACTTGATTCAAGCAAGTGTCAAATAGCATGTGCCAGGCAAGCCCAGGGAAACCTGGGTGTCCTGTGAGTTTCTGATATTTTCTCATATTTGTTTGGAACAGGTTGGAGAAGAAGAATCAGAGGCTCGGTGACTCTGGCCAGTGGGTGATGTTAAAAAGACAGCTGCCACCGTAGATACCACCAGAGATGGGCCCAAGGCAGGGGCACCTCCCAGGACCCTCAGGAAACGCCTCCCGCGTGAGCAGACGCCGGATGGCCCCAGGTTCGGTCTTTCCCGAGAGCTAACTTAGCATCCATCTGGGCCCCAGAAGTTTGAGGCAATAGCCAGAGGAGAAAGACCGGGGGTAATCTCTGAGACGCAGCAGAACTGAAATGAGGTAGATGAGGTTGCCAGGAAAACCAGGTGCCAGGAGTCCTTTCCTCAAAAGTAGCCGCGTCAAGCTCCAGGCTGTCATCTGCGAGGCTGTCACTCGTGCTGCCTGCTTTTAATCCCAGGACCCTTGGCTTTTTAAAAGAAAGGGTTTTCCCATGGGTATGTTTTGGGAACACTGAATTCCCATCAGACAGCAGCCTCATCCCTCGACTCTCAGAAAAAATGGGGCCCCAGGAGTGTCCTGTTACAGTCAAGCCCACTCCATTCAGCATCCTGAGAGCAGACACCGCTCCTGGGGTACAAAGGGGCTCTGACAATTTCCCCCAGCCCCCAATTTCAAGGAGGACCTGCTTTGGGGCCCAAGTTCCAAATTCAAGAGGCGTGGGTGTGCAGTTCAAGAGAAACCACCGTGGCCTGGGGCTGGTGTGGGTTTTGGACCTTGGGCAAAACGTTCCACGGTGGACTTTCCTCATCTATAAGCTAGGGATGTGAACCCCGAGCTTGCGTAGGCTCCTCTCAGGTCTGAAATTTGGGGTAGCTGAAGACCACACAGGGGAACCGGCAGTGGGTGGGAAGCCCGGTCTAGCCTGGAGACCTCCAGCCAGGCTCAGCAGGGGAAAGACCTTATCTCGAAAGACTATAGAATTCTAGATTTCATCCACCACGGTCTCATTCTTCAGATGAAGACAGTGAGGCCCATCGTGGCTTAAGGACCTAGCAAGGTCAATTTCCTTCTGCCAAAAGAAGGTATCTTACAGGATAGGAGCCACGTGGACACTGCCTCAAAGCCCAACTCCAAACCATCCATCAAGTTCTAGTTGCAAACAACTCCCAGCATGTACTAGATGAAAAACAGCAGCCACTACTAGTTAAAAGAAAAACCAAGTACTAGCTTCTTTCCTTTCTTTTTTCCTTCCCTCCTTCCTTCCTATCTTTTGGTGTAAAGAAACTCCAGGAGACACCAGGCCTTACCACTTCCTCACCCTAGTCTCTCGGGGAAATCTGATGAAAACAAACTGTTACAGTATACCTGCATTTTAAAGACTGGTTGGTTCCCTCCGTGCCCTGCAGCTTTCTTCCAATAAGTAGGGGGCTGTGTATACACAGAACACAGGACTAACTGGGGCACCCAGGGGCCAGCTGGAACAGGCTAGGGTTCCAGGTATTAACCCCAAGGGTCCCAATCACTCAAAGGCTGCTGGGGGCGGTGGGGCAAAGTGCAGAGGGCGGTGACAAGGCATTTAACAACAGGCCTTGATGTCAGGTCAAAAACATTATGGACTGATGAGCTTAAGAAAGGACAGAAATAAGAACAATGCTTTTTTTTTTTTTTTCTTTAAGTCCTGAACCATAAAGAGAGACAAGAGCAAAATGATGCACTGTGCCCAGCCCTTGGAATAAGGGTGACACAAGGATGTGTGCCCCTCGAGCAGGAGGTCCTCAAGGCAGCTTTACAGAGCGAAAGGCAAAAAGTGAGGCAACGAGGGCACTGAAGCAGCAATCCATCTAAGGCAAGACTCTCCAAACGTGTGCGAACGTATTTTAATAACATCCTCGTGCATTTCATTAGCCTCCTGAGTTCACAAAGGGCCTCTGGGAAGGCAAGTCGGTTCCGCAAACGCTGGCTCTGGGCAGGTCCTCCTGGCACCTCGCTGGTCTGGCACAGGCCAGCTAGGGTGGGGTAGGGGGAGAGCTTTCCATTCCAGGTTGGGAGGGAGTGTGGAGAGGTGGATGAATGGAAGGACCCACCACCAAAGCCCGGCCAGCCTGGTTATTTTTACCACTTGAAGCTCACTGTATAGGCTCAGGGGCCACAAACTGGCAGCCGCCTGCGGACACTTGCTTATGTGCCGCCCAGACACTGCCTTCATTCCACGGCGGCTGCTTCTCAGCTCCGGGCCCCAGCTAGGGGCAGCCTGGCCCCGGCAGGGAAGGGCTGTGTGCCCCTTCCCCTGGCGTGCTTCTTCAGGGTGGGGATGGGGAAACTAAAGCTCAGGGAAGCAAAAGGTCCCCGAAAAGGTGGGCTGGGGGACAAGGTGTAGGCTAGAAGCTAGAAGCCAGAACCCGGCAGCTAGTGGTTCAATTCTCCACTCAACCAAATGTCCACCTAGGTGGGCTGTGCGTGCAGGAGGTAGAGACTTACTTATCTGAACTTTTGGGTGCCCAGGCGGCTGCGTTAGCCACAAGGTTCAAAACCCCACTCCCCACCGTTGGTCCACTGACCCCTTTTAGGGCCAGGCAGTCCCAAACACAAACAGCCCCAAACTTTGACTCCTTTGTAACCATGGTCTCAGCCAGACTGAACCAAGCTGTCCAGACAGAGGCTATTTATAGGTGCGTCGGGGACACAGACACTGGCACAATGACACACACACATTCAAGATCCACGCTGGGCCAGACGCGCCAGCGCTGAGCCCTGGATTCAGACACCTGGACACACACGGTCCCCAGATCCGGCCCAACCAGACCAGACCCGCAGAAAGACTCACACGCTCAAGAAAGGCACCCCGGCGCGGACACGGGAAAAACATAGAGAGAGAGGCAGGAAGACTCGGTGACACGCACTCTTGGGCAAGACCGCGACTCAGACCCCCAGACACCCCGAGAGACGCCGAAGACCCAGACAGAGCCACGCAGCCACGCACACTCCACAGACGCACGGACATCCACTCAGAGCCCGAGACACAGCGCCGCGAACACTCCAGACACACGCCCGGAGCCCCAGACACCTCGCAGACCAGACAGTGTCTCACACGCCCCTCCACCCCCGCCCAAAGTTGATAAAGAGCCGGCCTAATTGCTCCATCGCGACTGCCCTTAGGGAAATAAAATGGAAACTTCACGGATCCGCCCGCCCCAGCCCTCCCGCGCCGTGCGCCGCCGCTGAGCCCCGGGTCCGAGTCCGGGCGGGCGGGGCGCGGACAGCGGGGGCCGTGCCAGGATCGCAGCGCCGCGGGACAAAGCCGGGCCGGCCGCCAGCTGCCGCGAGCCGGGAGGGCGCGCCCGGGGCGCGGCGGGCGCTGCCGGGCGCAAGGCGTTCGGTCCGAGGGGGCGCGCAGGGCCCGGACCACCGCCCGCAGCTGTGCCCCGACATAGGGTCCGAGCCCGACGGAGTCTCCGGGGAGGGGGGCGTGGGGTCACTCACTGATCTCCATGCTCTGGAACAAAGAGCGTTTGCAGTTGCACGTGCAGGAGACATTGGGCTGCCCGGCGGCGGCGGCGGCGGTGCTGTTGACCCCCATCAAGCGGTGCATGGACGGCGCGGCGGGGCGGCGCGGGGCGCGGGGGGCGCGGGGGCGGCCGGGGGGGGCTCCGGCCGGCGCCCGGAGCTGGGGCCCCGCATGCAGGAGGCGCGCGGCGGGGGAGGCGCGCCCCGGCTCGCCGGGCTCGGGTCGCCGCCAAGTTCCCGGGGCGCCGCGGGGCTCAGTGCGCGGGACCGCGCTCCTCTGCGCCCCCCCGGCCGCCCCTCGGCAGCCCCGGGGGCGTCGGCAGTGCCCGCGGGTGGCGTCCGGAAAATGGGCTGGCAGCGGGGCGCGCGCTGCCGCCGGGGCTGAGCCTCTGCCGCTAGCTTTCCCCAGCCGAGCGCCTCCGCCGCCGCCGCCGCCGCCGCCGCCTCCTCCTCATTCAAGTCCAAGGAGATCGGGTTTCGCTCCGAGACCGCGGTCGGAGGCAGGCAGACGGTCTGACGTCAGCGCTAGACGGGGCTGCCGGTTCCCACCGCGCGGGGGCCGGGGAGGGGGCGCGCGCTGCGCCAATCCCCGCCGAGGTTCCCCCGCACCCCCTCCCCGAGCCGGGGGGCGGGGTGACTGGAAACGGGGCGGGCTCTTAAAGGGCCAGAGCTAGGCGGCCCACGTAGACCCGGCACCCGCGCAACGGAGGAGGGGCGCTGTGCCGTCTCCCCAACGGCGGTCAGCTTGGACCGCCTGCCCGGCGCACGCCCGGGGCGGGGGAGCCGAACTCGGTGCCAGCCGCACCCGGGCGGGTTGCTGGTGCGCCCTCCCCTCGCCCCCGTCCCGGGGGTCCTTGACCCAGGCTCTTGGGGCTAGCCTATCTTGTGAGGAGCACAAGGTCCCTGGGGGCTCAGGGAAGAGAAATTGGAGAAAGGGGGAGGAAGCCCCCAAGATAGATCACCCATTGCCTGATTTCGCAGGAGACTGTCCGCCTTCAGTTCTCCAGCAGCTCGGGGATCATGGCCCACTGAACCCCCAAGCGCTTTCACCCGAACCCAGGGAGGACGACCAGGAAAGACGGGAACTCGCGTAGACACGCCCGGAAGCCCTTGTCATGTAAATAGCTGTCGGGGACTGGTATATTGTCGCCGCCCCAGCCGGCGGGACCTGGGGCGAATCCACACCCATTGTCTGCTGCCCGAGGGGCCACCGGCTGGGGGGCGCGGCTCCGGAGTTCAAAAGGGGTATGAGCGGGAGGGTTGTACTTTTATTTCATTAAGTTTTAATTACAGGAGTGCTACAAGAACACATCCTTCTGGTTTAAAAAGATATTAAAATATTACATAAGAGACCTCCCCTCCCTGGCCCACCTCCAGCCTCTTAAGAATTTAGTGTGTCGCCTTTTAGACACTTTCTCAAAGCTTCACTTTTTTAACAGGCACTTAAGGAGCACCTACCTGTGCCAGAAACTCTCCAAATATTAACTCAACCTGACACCGACTCAGTGTGGCCGAATATTACTCTCCCCATTTTACAGAGCGGGAAGATTGTCAAGGAAGTCGCTTGTTGAAATTCACACAGTGGTGGAGCCTGTGTTCCAACCCAGGACCCTGGGGTAGCTGCCTCCCCCTCTCCCACATAGTCCTGATTCTTTAAATACCCACATATTCTTGTAACGCCTGGAGTTTCAGTAATTAGCAGGGACTTAGTGTGTGTTCAGAGAAAAAAAAAAGCTTTTAAAAATTATTGTTACGGTGTTTGTAACAGTTTGGATAGAGAAGGAAAAGCTGGAATTTGGGAAGTGAAGGTGGCCTCCGGGGAGAACTTACCTAGACCAGAGCGAATTCATCCTGAAGAACTCAGGGAAAGCCGGTGCAGGTCGTGGGTTCCCGCTCTCCCTGCATAGGCACCGTGGTGCTGCCAGAGCTCCCCCAGAAAGACCAGGAGGCTTGTTCTGGAGAAGTCAAGCCCAGGGATGTGGCTCAGGCTGGTCCAGGCTCTTTGGAGGAGTCCAAGCGTGCCCAGCCCAGGGGGAGGTTCAGAGGCACTGACCGTCTTCTGTTTGGGAGGAGAAGCTCACTCTTGGAGCCATAGCCAGCACTAGGTCAGGACCCAGGCCCCGGCCCAGGAGTGGGGCAATACCCAGGGTCTACCCCAGATGGCACCCTGCTGTGAACTGGGCGCCCTCAGCCCCCGCCTTGAAGAAGGGGCAATACCACCAGCGTGTCTTTTATCGGGAAGATATTGCTGCAGTTTGGCCCCTGCAACTTAAGAGAAAAGCTGAGGGGTCCCCAAGCGTCCCTTGGGGTACCACTGCAAATACTGAGTGGGCCTGGAGATGACCTGGGTCCCATTCACTTCCTAGGGTGAAGGAGGTCATCATTACCACCCCTGCTTTCAGCCATTTCTTCATTCATTCAATCAACAAACTCTGGCTGAGCTGCAACCCTGAGCCGGAGAATTCAGCCACGCCAGACGCAGCCCCTGCCCTCCGGGAAGTCTCGGGAGACCTGGCTAGTCTGGCTGGGAGAAGTCACACCTTGATTGTCTTGGAAGTGAGATGGCGTTTACACAATGGAGGCTGCACTGCCAGCAGGCAAAGATAACCAGTTAATTCAGTGGCTTAAAGAAACCAAACCTACCCACAACGCTTGACCTCCCATTCATCCGTCTGCGACACCGGCAGTGGCTACCGTTTATTGAGTGCTGATGGTGTCACCTGGGATTGACTTAGTGGTCTCTGGTGCTAGTTCCAAAGTTGATTCTGTCTGGAGAGCTTAATGCAGTGTTCAGACCTCAGGGTCCGAACCTGAGGGTCACCCAAAGATGAGTGGGACATAGCTGTGTGACCTCGGCTGAGTGCTTTCACCTCTCCAACCTCAGTTTCCTCTTCTGCAAAATGGGGTGGCTTCATGGCACCTTCACGTGGTGTGATAGCGAGGAATGAAGGGATCGATGCCTTGCAAGTAGAGGAGAGGGGACCGGATACATCTTAGTTGTTATGTTATTTAATCATCTTGGCAACCCTGGGAGGGAGGAACCACTATCATTTTATTTTCCATTTTGCAGATGAAGAGAATGATGATTCCAGCACAGACAGGGCCCCTGACGGGGCAGTAGGAAAGGAGAATTGCTTTGGAAGGAGCATAGGCTGGACTGCCAGCACTCATAGGAGGCTTCGTGTGTGCCCAGGACTGCGAGAATTAAATGCAGGACACCCGGTTCAGTTTGAATTTCAGATAAACTATGAATAATGTTTAGTATAAGTATATCTCAATTTAACTGGATAGCTTGTATTTTTCTTTGCGAAATCTGATAACCCTAGATGTGCCAGGGACTGTGATGCTGGCAATTTGGGCATGAAGGGCAGAGCCCACTGTCAGGCACAGGCAGAGAAGGTTCACAACTCCCCGATTCTACCCAGGAGAAGTGGGCAGAGCCAAGGTGTTAATGAGCTGAGGAGGAAGGGCTCACTGCTGGGAGTGGGAGTGGGGAGGGGGCACTACGATTGGGCAGGCCCGAGTTCCTGGGAAGAAGGCCACAAGTCAGAGGCAAAAAAAAAAAAAAGGTTTTGTTCACTCATTCAACAAACATTCTGCTCCTATTCAGTGTGAAGCTCTGTGCTGGGTACTGGGCACAGGGCTGGGAAGAAAACAAACTCCCTGACCTCGTGTGACATTGTGGGGGACAAAGGGACTAAAGACACACACACACGTGCAAACTCATAGCTCAATGAGGTCAGGAGGTCATTTCAGACATGGTGATGAATGACAGGCCAAAGGCCAGAGTTAGGGTGAGATCAAGGAAGCCCTCCCTAAGGAGGTGGCATCTCATTCCACCTGTAGTTACCAACCACCCACAGGTGCAGCCCCAGCCATACTGAGGCTCACAGGTGAGGCTGACATCACATGTGTAAAAAGATGAGTCCAGGTGATAATTTCAGAGAGAGACGAGACCTGGGAAGAATATAAAGGGAGAGGGTTTGGAGGCGACTTGAGCCCAAAGGGTTGGGCCTCCTCTCTGGGGAGATGTGGGCTGGGCATGTAGAGGACAGTGGAGAGGGGGTGCCAGGCCAGTGGGGGCATCAGGAACTGGGAGACTCTCATGGTCCCAGCAGGTTTGGAGTTTGGGACACGCTTCCCAGCCTGGCTGTGGCCATGGGGTTGTGAAATGGGTGTGTGAAGCAAATGGATTGTGAAACAGGTGACTGCAGAGACAGGCCTTTCTGGGACTCCAGACAGCGTGTGCCACCATCCGCCCTGCCCATGGGTTGAATCCTCAGCAGGGGGGATTTTCCAGAGGAAACATCTTGTTTCAGCAGGTTAAGGGGCTTTGCTCCCAGCGGCGCCGTGCATCTGTGCTATGCCAGACTTGTGTGCAGAGCCAGCTTCGTGGGAATGTGACCCCCCTGCACTCGCCAGGGCCCCATGCTCTGAAGGGTCGGGGGTTTACTGTATTATTTTACTTTAGTTTTTTATTTAGTTTAATTCTCTACTGTTGACATCTTGAAATTCCTAATAGTTAGCAATTTCTGAACACGGGGGCCTGCAAACCTGTAACCAGTCCTGCTCAGATGCCAGGTCCACACTGGCAGCCAGTTGGGACCCCGTGGAAGTCAGTGTGGGTTTTGGCCACAGCCAAGGGTGGCTGGCAGTGTTCTGACTGTGCCCACTGGCCGAGGGTGGCTGGCTACTGTGGAAAGTGCCTGGCTGAGCCAACAAAGGTCCTGCTTGGGGAGCCGGTCGAGGGGAC
This sequence comes from Pongo pygmaeus, assembly GCF_028885625.2. Taxonomy (NCBI): domain Eukaryota; kingdom Metazoa; phylum Chordata; class Mammalia; order Primates; family Hominidae; genus Pongo; species Pongo pygmaeus. The sequence goes on from NC_072394.2 coordinate 60,389,750, forward strand.
AAGGCAGAGGCCCTCCTCAGGGCCAGCCATGCCCCTGTCTGCCTGCCACCCCCTGGCCTGCCTGGACGGAGCTGCCTCTGCAGAATTAGTCTTGGGAAACCTTAAGCAGCTCAGTGACCTCCCCTCCCAACTTAGCACCTTGGAAACGCCGTCCAGCAGGGTCATTTTCTTCCTCAGGTTGGGGTTAATTGGGGCTGTCAACTTTCACAAGTTAGCAACTTTGGATTTCATTTTTTTTGTCTTGTTTTACTTTTAAACACTAGTAAGAGCCAATGTTTATTGGGCACTGCCCATGTGCCGTGCCGGGCCCTCTTCTAACCACTTCACATTCTTCCACTTAGTCATTCCACAAATATGCATTGGGATCCTACGGTGAGCCAGAAATGAGCTCACTGGATCCCCACGACAACCCTCTGAGGTCCAAGCTAATATTATTCCCATTTGACAGATGGGGACACTGAGGCTCAGGGACCCAAGGATGAGGTGGAGCTGGGATGTGAATCAGGTACTTGGGCCCCAAAGCCCATGGGCTGGCCTCAGCAAATGATGCCTTCTGCACCCCGTCTCCCTCCTCACTGCCTCTCACTGGGTCCTCCCTGGCCGTCCCACTGGACTCGGTTGGCGCTGTCCCCCTGGCCGTCCCACTGGACTCAGTTGGCGCTGTCCCCCTGGCCGTCCCACTGGACTCGGTTGGCGCTGTCCCCCTTGGCTCCACGGAGGCTCCCAGTGATCCACCATTTGCCTCGCCACTGGTGGTGTTTGTTCATAAAACCTCATCTCCGACCATGAGGGGCAGCTGACTCTGCAGCGGAGTGAGGCTGGAGCGGCTGGGTTGGTGAGAGAGGCCACTGCAGCACCTGCTCTGGGTCTGGCGTGGGCAGCCTTGGCAGCTGCTTCAGCTTACTGAACCTGCATCCCCTCCACCACTGAACAGGGAGGAGCGGGATTTCACAGTGAGGGAGAGGCAGTGTGGGGCGGCCTCAGCACAGGGCCCAGCTGCCCCTGGACTCGGTGTCTGTGAGTTCACCATCCCCTCCACTGCTCCAGGGGGCAGGCCAGTCTGGCATCCAGTGCCTTGATTGGAGTCTGGCCTGCAGTGGGTGCTTGGCAAACCTCTGTGGACTAAATGCAGGAGGGAAATCTACCCACAAACACATCCAAATCCCATTTTTGGCCGCCTTCATGACTGGCTAACAAGTCTTCCTGCTCACTCACCCTCTCCACCTCCAAGTATCCTCTTGCAGCTGAGTATCCAGAAGCCAGTCACCTGGGCTAGCACCTACCGAGAAGAGCAAGGAGTGTTTGCATGGTATCGACCAGAACCAGAAGTCTCAGCCAGAAAGACATGTTGTGCATGTGTGGTCTCCACTGTGAGCTTGTGGGTGTGTGTTGCATGTATATGCGGGACGTACATGTGCATATTCATGCTGTGGGGTGTGCCTGTGTGTGTGGTATGTGTCGTCTGTGTTGAGGGTTTGAGGGTGCATGTTGTATTGTACATATGTGTGGGGTACCCATGTGAGTATTTGTGCTATGAGGGTACGTGTGTGTTGTGCGTGCATCTGCGCATGTGTGTGCGCATTTTCTTGGTTGCGTTGTGTGTGTTTAGGCGCTGATACAGGACCTTCGATGCTGTACAAATATACAGGAGCTTCACTGCTGGACAAATGTCAGATGGTTGAGTTCTCCAACAGCAATCCAAAGATGCTCGGCTAAATTGGCTGCAGATGACACCCCCACCTCCACCCCGGGGTGCCATCCCATTCTCTTCTGTCCAATTTTTCAGTTCTACCAGGGAACTGGATTCTTCCCGAGAAGAGAGGGCTTTGGAAGCCAGGCAGGGAGACAAGGGTGGGCAGAAGGAGAGGACAGACAGGAACATTAGAGCCAATTTTGTCTTCTGAAAGATAGGTAAACTGAGGCCAAGAGAGGGCCATAACTTGAAGAAGATTCAAGGTGCCAGTGAAAGGCAGAGCTGAGCTGGGATCCATCCAGTGCCTGACAGCAGCCCAGGCCCCGCAGGGTCTTTGGTTACCTTAAATAGCTTAATATACAGACTTTTCTACCACAGGTTGAGCTTGAGAGGGGAATGGAAGATTCCAGATGTTTAACTCATGTCTGAAACACTTTCAGAAAGAACTATTAGTCATTCAAGCTGATTTCATGGACCAGAAATACTCAACCAAAAGTGTTCTGCATCTCTGTTGTCAAGAATGACACATTGTACTGTTGTTAGGAGTAATTAATAATATAAAACTGTGCTTCTCAATGACACCAGAGCAGTTTAGGGGAGGCTGGCCCTTGGTGTTCTGCTGCTGGGTTTGAGGGGAAGCAGGTAGAGTGGTCTGGGTGTGACAGCAACAGCCATGCTGATCACAGAGGACTCGGACATGACCGTGTCTGCCAGGCTCGGTGCAGTGCTAATGCCGGGCACCTCACCTGGCACAGAGACAATTCCACACCTTGTGCCAGGCGCTGCAACAAGCCGTGGGGCTGCACGGTGACTAGTGCAGGCCAGCTCTGCCTCCACGGTATCCCCTCTGATGGGCTTACCCACTCATCTGCCCATTTCCCCAAAACCTGAATTCTACATGCTGAAAACTGTGGGGTCAGGCAAGTATATGTTACCACTTCTGTGTGACGTTGCTGGAGAAAGTGAATGAACCACTCCGGGCCTTAGTTTCTTCATCTTAAAAGTGGAGCTCTGACAGGTATCCATTCATAGGGCCACTGGAAGATTACATGGGGAACTCATGCAGGGCACTCAGCACAGGGCCTGGCTTGGAGCAAGTTCTTGAAAAAGTTAACTACAGTAGTCCCCCTCTCCGCCCACCCCATGCATGGCTTCCCTTTCCAGGGTTTCAGTTACCCATGGTCAGCCGAGGTCCAAAAATACTGGGTACAGTACAGTAAGCTATTTTGAGAGTGTGTGAGAGAGGGAGGGACCACATCCACACAATTTTTATTACATTATATTGTTGTAATTGTTCTATTTTATTGTTAACTGTTGTTGTCAATCTGTTACTAGGCCTAATTTATAAATTAAACCTTATTGTAGTATCCACGTGTATGAAAAAATAGAGTATATAGGGTTCGGTGCTATCTGAGGTTTCAGGCATCCACTGGGAGTCTCAGAACATACCCCCACGGATAGGAGGGGAGATTGATTAACACTGTGCGCTGTGCATTCCAGAGGCTCCCTGTCCCGGACAAAATACAAACAGACCCTACTAAATCTCTCTTCTTCCCTTTGGAGAACTTATCCCAAATTATAATTTTGTGTATGTGAATTTGTGAGTGGCTTCGTTCAGTGTCTCTCCCCAGCCAGACTGTGTCCTGTGTGTCCCCAGTGTCTGGTCTAGGGACAAATGCTGAGATGTCTGCAAGGCATCCAGAACGCCAGGCAGGCACTGTGGGAACCCAGAGGAACAGGGCACGATGGTGCCCAACAGTCCCCGGGAAAACACTCTGTGCCCTTCACCTACATCTCCGTGCCAGGGTTGGAGACAGGGTCCTGTCCCATCTGCACAGGGAGCCCTCAGGCCGGGTGAATCTGTCGTCAGTTTGGGGCTTGGGAATCGGTGTCCAAGAGCTGGCTTCAAAGGCAATGAAACTGGCATTGCATCTTTGCAGGCAGCACAGGCTACATCTGTCTTATTCTCCGTGTCCACAGCCCCTAGCAGTGACTGGCATGTGGTCACGCCCAATAAATATTTGCTGAATGAATGAACGCAAAACAATTTGCAATGTAGACTAGTCCCTTAAAGTATGTGTATCTGCAACTGGTAAGTCCATTTCTACCACGTATCTTAAGGAAATAATCAGAGAAGTGAACAGAGTTCTAAGGAGAAGAACGTTGATCCTATCTTCATTTGTAAAAGCAAAAGTGCAATGAAATTAAAAACAAATAGAAGATGCGTAAATAAAAGCCAGTGATCATAAAACTGTTCAAAACCATGTTTTCAAAAATTATCTGATAATATAAAGTCCCATATAAACTAAATTTAAAAATAGGCTGCAGAACCGATCTCAACTTTGTACAAAAATATTATTAGAAAAAGGATTGAAATGATATTTGCCAAAATATTAACAGTGGTCAGCTTTGTGTAATGGATTAAATGCAATGTATTCTCATATTGTTTGCTATATTTTCTACGATGAGCATTCATTTAGAAAAATTTTTTAAAATTTTTACTTGATAGTGCCTCTGAAGCAACTCTCAAGTCCTACCTCCTGCGGCTCCTTTAACAGCAGTCAAGACATCGAAGAGGCGGGGGGCGGGGGGGGGGAGGGGGGGGGGTGCCAGACAGGCTGACGTCATGGGCAGCCCGAAATGACACAGCGAACGGGCCAATCCCAAGTTTGGATTCCTGGAGAAGCACATCTATTGGATACAAGTGCTGGCGGCCTCGGCCAATGGTGGGAGAGGGGCCGGAGCCCGGCGGCTGCTTGGGTTTTAAATCCACGTGGTGGCTGCGGGGCGGGGCGCGGGGCCTCGGTGTTTAAAGGCTTTGGGTCCGCCAGGGCTGCAGCTGCGGCTCCGAAGCGCTTGTTCTTTTCTGTGAAAGGCGATTCTTCCACCACCTCTTAGGATCTTGGACAAGTCACTCAGCCTCGCTGAGCCTGTTTGCATCAGTAGGGTTTTGTGAGGCTCCAGCCCTTCAGCAGACATTTGCTGAGCATCTACTGTGTGCCCGGCAGGGCCTTCTTAGATCAGGTATAAGGCAGGAGGGAAGTGTTGGGAGTCCCAGGCCTGCTGCCTCTGTAACCATGGGCAGGTGGCTCAACATTACCTCCCTTTCTTCCCCACTGCTCTGCCCCATCCTGGCTTTTATTGTATCTCCTCTAAGAGGGTGTGAACTCTACGGGGAGGTACCCATGTGCCTTGAGGAAGGTCTGCCCCAGTTTATATTCCAATAGGTACTTTTTGAATAATTATTGCAAAGACTAGTTCTCAGCACAGAGCTTAACACATAGGAGGTGTTTGATAAATGGCAATTGTTCATGCAGTAAAGAACAATAGCAGGCCAGCTGCGGTGGCTCACACCTGTAATCTTAGCACTTTGGGAGTCTGAGGCAGGATTATTGCTTAAGCCCAGGAGTTTGAGACCCCTGGGCAACGGTAGTGGGACCTCATCTCTTAAAAAAAAGAAAAAAATAAAAGAAAAAGAAAGAAAGACAGAAATATATTAGCCAGGTGTCTTGGTGCATGCCAGTATTCCCAGTTAATTGGGAGGCTGAGGCAGGAGGATGGCTTGAGCCCAGGAGTTTGAGGCTGCAGTGAGCTGTGATTGTGCCACTGCACTCCAGCCTGGGCAACAGAACGAGATTCTGTCTCCAACAGCAGCAGCAGCAAAGAAGAACAGACAGCACTGATGAAATGCCTATTATGTGTAAAGTGGTGTTCTGGGCATTTCACATGTATTACGTGCAATTTAATATTAACAAAATTACAAGTCTTATATAACAATATTCACAAAAAAAACCCCACAAATTAGGCACCATTATTATTCCTATTTTGCTGATGTGGAAACCAAGGCAGAGAGAGGCGAGGTAACTTTTCTAAGGTCGCGTGGCTAGGAGGTGGTGGGGCTTGATTCAAATCCAGGTCTGTCTACTCCTGGGACCCTTGTTCTTAACCCCTGCGCTATCCCAGTACTTGTCTAGTACTCAGCCTTTTTTTTCCAAGAACGTTCTAAGTTAGGCCTGTGTTAGTGGGAAGTGGGAGAGGAGGGGATAGGAATCAGGTGGGTGAGGCAGAGCCAGGTGAGCTGGGGTCCTGCCCCCTATGGCATGGCCCAGCCTTATGGGGTGGCACTGGGCGGGAAGGGGGGCAGTGAGACAGACAGCCATTGGGGCCACATGTCCCGTAAACAGGCTACCTGCTTGCCAGGCCCTGTGCTGAGCTGGTGGGGGGCGGTGCGGGGCAGTGCTGGGCAGTGCTGGACACCCTCCCTGCCCTCATGGGGCTGTCAGTCTAAACCAGCTACCACTAATGGTGACCTGCGTGCAGCCTGCAGGAGGGGTTTTGGTTTTGCCTGCAATGATATTCAAACACTTTTTAAACATGAATTGCCTCGGTCCCCACGCCTCCCTAGCGTCACACATGTCAGCTTTACTCATGTCTCCCACCAGCTCCTGAATGCCCTGAGCAGTTTTGTTCCCTGGTCTCCCCATGCTAGCAGCCCTCAGGGGGGCCCTCTGTGGTTGGCACACAGTGATTGCCCTGGTTTTCTTTGCTTTGCCTTCTGTCTGTGTTTGAAATCCTGGAATCACCACCTTGAGCTCTGAAGCCCTGCGGCTCTGAGGCTACAAGCCTCTCCACGGGCCCCGGATGTGCAGCCTGCAGCTTGAATCTCTGAGGACTCTGGTGGTGGATGCCAACTCCGAGTAAGTCAGATTTGGTTTCAAGTCCCAGCATCACTGCTAACCGGATGAGTGACGCAGGGCAAGCTAATACAATCTGTGGAGTCTCAGTTTTTCTCCTCTGCGAAATGGGGATAATAGCTCCCTCTTCATCCGGTTATGGTGAAGGGTAAGTGAGTTGATGCAGGCTGAACGCTTGGCACAGAGTGACACTCTTCCTTTGGAGGCAGCTCATTTAGAGCCATTGTCACTGGCAGGAAGTCCTTCCATACACATCAGGCTGAGGTCTGCCTGCTTTATGACTTCCATAATTCATTTTCCTAATAGCATAAACGTGCTTCTCTTTCCATAGAACGGCCCTTCAGTACCTAAGGACCATGCTAAACATCACAGTGTTCTATTCAAGCTCTCCTACATCATTTGCGGAGCCCAGTGCAAACTAAAAATGCCAGGCTCCATGTTCAAAAATTAGCAAGAACTTCAGGATGGTGACAGCAGAACTCAGAGCCCCTTTTGAGGGCAGAGCCCCATGTGGCTTCACATTGTATCCCTTGAAGCTGGCCCTGTTCTCACTGGGGGCCCATGGTCTGGCAGCATCCTCCAGTACCACAAGACGGGGTCTTTCCGGAGCTGAGCAGGGCAAGGCCAGGTTCTAGCTGGACCCAGGGAAGGCCACCTGTAGGTGTAGCCTCTATCTCTACAGCTCACGGTGGGAATCTGGCTCACAGGACCCAGCCTGCCACCCTCCAGGGAGCCGTGGAGATTTCAGGATTTCTCCTCTGCGAAATGGGGATAACAGCTCCCTCTTCATCCGGTTATAGTGAGGGGTAAGTGCGTTGATGTAGGTTGAATGCTTGGGCAGAGTAGCGCTTTTTTGTTGTTGTTGACAGCACATATATTGAGAGCAAAGCACACAAATCCAAAGTCGATTGTTTGATGACTTTTCACGTTGAATATACCTGGGTCACCACCTCCCAGATCAAGATCGAGAGCATTCCCGTCACTCCAGAAAGTTTCCAGTTACTGCCCACCTTGTTTCCAGTTACTGCCCACCTCATTTCTAGTTACTGCCCACCTCGTTTCTAGTTACTGCCCACTTGCGTCCCTGCTGAAGAGATAACCACGATTCTGACTTCTTTGATGGTAGATTTCTTTAGTTCATTCTTGACTTTCTATTGTTTTATTTTTATTTTTGTATTTTTAGAGACAGGGTCTCACTTTGTCACCCAGGCTAGAGTACAGTGGTGTGATCATGGCTTACTTTAGCCTCCATCTCCCCTGGGCTCAAGTGATCCTCCCACCCCAGCCTCTCAAGTAGCTGGGACTACAGGTGCGTGCCACCACGCCCAACTAATTTTTTAATTTTTTGTAGAGACGAGGTCTTGCTATGTTGCCCAGGCTGGTCTTGAACTCCTGGGTTCAAGCTCCCACCATGTCCTTCCAAATGCTGGGATTATAGGCCTGAATCAAGGCACCCGGGCTTGACATTCTGTAAACGGAATCCTGCGGTATGTATTCTTTTGGGTCTGACTTCTTCACTCACGGTTAGGCATGCTAGGTTCACCCTTGCTGCTTTGTTCTTTTTCATGGCTCTGCAGTTCTCCTTTGTGTGCAGACACCGTGGTTTGTCCCTTCTCTTGTCATGGGCATGGGTTGTTCCCAGCTATTGGCTCTTGCAGGTGGGGCCGCTGTGGACATTCTTACCGTTGTCTCTTGGCTTGCTTCCTGCACACTTGTTCTCCTTTCTCTGGGGTCCTTTGCCAGGAGTGGTAATGCTGGCAGAGGGTGGGCTTGTGTTTAGCTTTAGTAGATATTCCTGATCAGTCTTCCAAGATGGTCGTACCGACGCCCATTCATTGCCACCCGCAGTGGACGGAGACTTCCTGGTATTCCACATCCTCCCCAGCACTTGGTTTGCTGCTCTTATTAATGTAGCCATTCTGATCAGCATCACCCTTGGATTTTGCAGCTGACCTAAGGAGGCTGAGTGCCAAGACCCGAATTTGCTGCTCCTCACTGACCACCGGCAGAGCTTCTTAGCCTGTGGCCTTCACCCTCAGCCCCTGGGTGCCCCTTACCCTTGGAGATACTTGCAAATCTGACAAGCATGGGTTCTGTGACTTCATCTGAGTGACTGATGAGCACCCAGAAGAGGACAGACCCCACTGCAGAGAAAGCCGGGGCTTCCTCTTAGACAAGCCCCTCCCAGTCATCGCGTCTTTCACTCATGTCTTCTCCCAACAAAAGCGTGGAACAGGAAAGTATCTGCTCTTCACAGCGTCACATGCTCTATTTAAAAACAACTTTTGGGAGGAGAGGAGGGAGCAGAACAGATGTTTGGCCATGTTAAATTTACACAGTGATTGTAGGTTGCAGCCTCCTGCCTGAAAGATTAAAATATGAAAAAAATGCATCTCAGAAACACAACAATAACAACCCCAGCCCCTGTGGCGCACTCACTACAGGGAGGCACTATGCTGGGGGCTTTGGAGCTGGAGCGGCTCCATGTCAACTCCTCAGCAACTCTTGGAGGTTGGTGTTATCACACCATTTTACAGATAAGCTACGACCTCCAAGCCTCAGTTTCCTTATCTGTAAAATGAGAGGGAGGCAGAGGGAGATTCAACATGTGCGGAGAGATTCAACACACACAGAGGAGAAGGCCGTGGGAAGACAAGCAGAGACGGGGTAGAGGCAGAGAGCAGGCAGAGGAAGGCAGAGACAGAGACAAGGATGGAGAGGGAGAGGTAGAGACTGGGGTAGGAGGGAGGCAGAGACTGGAAGCAGAGACCAGGCAGGGGGAGAAAGAAACCTGGGAGGAGGCAGAGACTAGAGGCAGTGACCCAGAGGAGGCAGAGACTGGAGTGATGCAGCCGTGAGCCAAGGGACACGGGCACACGGGCAGCCATCAGGAGCTGGCAGAGGCAGGTAGGACCCCGGTGGGGCCTCTGGAGGGAGCCTGGCCCTGCTGACACTTTAATTTTGGTCCTGCAATAACTGATTTTGAACTTTTGTCCTCTAGAACTGTGGGAGGATCAATGCTGCTTGAAGCCACCAGTTTCTGGGAATTTGTCACAGCAGCCCAGGAAACTCATGCAGAAGGTTTGGAGATTGGTCTTTCCGATGTCTAGGGTGCATGGTGCCCATTTCAACACTCTCTGCCCTCAGTGGCACATTTGGGCCACGTTGACTTGGGCAATTGTGAGGGAGATGCAAAGGTGAGCCAAAAATACCTAGTCCCTGCCTTTGGGGGGACTTAAAACGACAGCAGCTCCTTCTGTTGCAGTCCAAGAGGCCAGAAGTCCAGAATCACGATGCCAGTGGGGCCGGCCCCTCTAGGGGCTCCAGGGAGAATCTCCAGTGTTTCTCTCATGGCCTGGTGGCTGCTGGCTCCTCTGGCGATGTGTGGCATGTGGATGCGTCAGAGAGATCGGCAGGCAGATCTCTGCCTCTGTCTGTGCACGGTCTTCCTCTCCGTGTGTGACTCTCTGTGTCTTCACTTGGGCTTCTCACAGGGACACCAGTCGCTGGATTTAGGGTGCACTCAAATCCAGTATGACCCTTGCGAACTCACGACATTCGAAAAGACTCTTTTTCCAAATATGGTCACATCTGAGGTCCCACGTGGATATGAAATTTGGGGGTGTGCAACCCAGCACCATCCCTTTTGTTTTGTTTTGTTTTGTTTTGTTTTTGAGACAGTCTTGCTCTGTCACCCAGGCTGGAGTGCAGTGGCGCGATTTTGGCTCACTGCAACCTCCGCCTCCCAGGTTCATGCCATTCTCCTGCCTCAGCCTCCCGAGTAGCTGGGACTACAGGCGCCCACCACTGCGCCCGGCTAATTTTTTGTATTTTTAGTAGAGACGGGGTTTCACCATGTTAGCCAGGATTGTCTCGATCTCCTGACCTCATGATCCACCCTCCTCGGCCTCCCAAAGTGCTGGGACTACAGGCGTGAGCCAGCGAGCCTGGCCCAGCACCATCCCTTTTTGCAGGAGTCACCCTCTTTGGTTTCTGAAATGGGGACACACATTACAGTGGAAACGAGCACTTGGGGCTCCCTGTCTCGGAAAAGTTGTTGAATCAACGCACGTTGATTGCTTCAGCAATCTAGGAAATACTATGTTAGTTTTCTTCAAACAATGCCAGTATGGCCACAGCGCCCCCCAGAATTCTACTATTCATTCACTCACTCATTTACCTCATTTACTCATTCATTCATTCATTCATTCATTCAGTGTTCAGTCCCTGATGATTTGGTTATGACCAAAGCAGACACAATCGCTGACTTAAGGGAGCATGTGTTCTGGTGCAGGAACTGATGCTGAGGTCCCCCTGACACTTTGCTTATCCTTCTGACAGCAAAAGTTGTCAAGAAAACAGATAGAAACAAAAAATGCCCACTCTGGACTGAATTGTAAATCTTATTCCTTTCTCCTCACCCAAAGCCCAGCAAAGCAATTTAAAATTCCAAACCTGTGACCACTGGACAAGATCACCTTTCTCCCACTGAGAAGCAGATCAGCGTTGGCTCATGCCAAGTCTGGGAGACAGACAAGGCCTCCTTTCAACATCGTGCCTCCAGGGGAACCAGGCCAAGTATTGGCCCTCCAGAGACAGCTGCAGCCCTTGGAGGCCTCCCCACTGAGTCCACACCCCTGGCCCAGGGCACTCAGGCTAGCTGACCGGCCCTGCCCCCTGGCCAGCCTCATTTCCTCCTGTTCTCTTGCTTGGTGCCCCTAGCAGCAGTCTTGCACCTGGCCACTGCTTCTCACGCCAGGGCCTTTGCCTTTGCTGTTCCCCTGCCTGGCATGGTCTCGTCATTCAGGGCTCAGCCTGAATGTCACCTCCTCCTGGAAGCCTTCCCCTCATCTCGTTATGTCCTACCCCACTACCCTATTTCTTTCCCTTGGGTCACCAGTAAGAACCTGGGTTGAGCGTGTGCAGCCGTCTCATTGTCTTTGTCTCACTAAACTGTAAACCCTTTGACAATAGGGATCTGTCTGGTTTGTTTGACGTGTAACCCCAGCTTCCAGCCTAGCACAGAGAAAGCTCCATGGAGACACTGACTGTCAGATGACTGCAGACCTCCCCACAAAGAGGAGGGAAGCTGGCCTCCAAGGAGACGCATCCCACGGGGCAGTGGTCTCTGGCCAGGGTGGGTCATTACGCCGTTGGTTCATAGTGCCATTTGCTTTGGCCCCTTTTAGTGGCATCCCAGAGTTCAAAGTGACCAGGCAGCTAGTGTGGGGAGACGGGACACAGCTGTCCAAGGTCAGGGGGTCTGTATGTGCCTCTCCGGCAGGGAACAGCCTCAGCCGTCAGAAGCCAGGTTCCAGCATTTAGGATGCAGCCAACAGCCAAAGTGCTTTCTTGGTTTTATATATAAGGGCTTTTTTTGGTACCATAAGGGCAGGTGGACAGGGCTGCCTTTGCTTCCTGGAGGGTCTGGTTCCTTTCGGGGAAGGTCTCAGTTGGCCAGTGGAGAAACAGCACTGAGTCGGCCCATGTGGCCAGCTGGCATCCCTGTGCTCATGGCCAAGGACAAGCTGTTACTCTGTTCTGCGGGTCTTGAAGTCATTTGGTCAAGTGGACTTCGGAAGGAGAGAGAGAGAAGGGCAGACAGCATCCATGGAGACACAGAGAATGGAAAGAGAATGGGATCTGCAGTCTGATGGGCTGGCATATCTCAGCAGCAGCAACAACACAATAATATGGAATTCAGTCCAGGCGCAGTGGTTCCCGCCTGTAATCCTAGCACTTTCGGAGACCGAGGTGGGCAGATTGCTTGAGCCCAGGAGTTTGAAACCAGCCTGGGCAACATGGTGAAACGCCATCTCTACACGAAATACAAAAATTAGCTGGGCATGTTGGCATGTGCCTGTAGTCCCAGCTACTTGGGAGGCTGAGACAGGAGGATTGCTTGAGCCCAGGAGGTGGAGGCTGCAGTGAGCCGTGTTTATACTACCACACTCCAGCCTGGGCGACAAAGTGAGACCCTGTCTCAAAATAATACTAAATACTGAGTTCATCTTGCATTCCTCCTACACGCTGAGCACTGCTCAGGCATTCACCTAAATTACTTCACACAGTACTCATGAGAACCCTATGAGGTAGGTCTCAGTACTGTCCCTTTTTACAGACGTGGAAGTGGATGCCCAGAGAGGGTCACTTGCTCCCTTTTTTTTTCTTTTTTCTTATTTTTTTTGAGACAGTGTCTGGCTCTGTTGCCCAGGCTGGAGTGCAGTGGCATGAGCTCTGCTCACTGCAGCCTCCACCTCCCAGGTTCAAGCGATTCTTGTGCCTCAGCCTCCCCAGTAGCTGGGACTATAGGCACGCACCCCCACACCTGGCTAATTTTTGTATTTTTAGTAGAGACAGAGTTTTGCCATGTTGGCCAGGCTGGTCTCGAATTCCTGACCTCAAGTGATCCACCCGCCTTAGCCTCCCGAAGTGCTGGGATTACAGGCATGAGCCACCTCAGCCAGCTGTCAGTTGCTCACTTGGTGAAGTCAGGATTCTAATTCAGGCTGTTGGAGTTTGAAACTGAAGCTCCTCTCCATTAATGGAAGAACCCAGATTTGGGAGTTTCCCGGAAGACCCACCTGGGGTGGGAGGAGAATTGACTGGAGCAACACCAACAATGCCCACAGTAACAACCCCAGGGACACTGATAGCCTGGCCGTGGGAGCAGCTGCTTATGAGCCTGGCCCGGAGCCGGGCCCTGGATAAAGAGCTTCATGTACTTCATTCCACACTCCCAGCAACTTCCCACAGCCAGCACGTCACGGGTGCTTGGGAAGTGTTACTTGCATATTTGTTGACTCAATCACTGAACAACTCTAGGCGGCCGTTAATTTTATCGCGTTTTGCAGAGGAGAGCACTGAGATTCAAAAGAGCCAATCTGCCTGGTGACTGCCCCGCTCAGTGCTGAGGACCACTTCTGGTCTGGGATGACGTTTCCATCAGGCAGCTGTGAAATTAGGCCAAGCGGAAGATGTTGTGAACTTTTTGCAAAAAGAAGTATTATTTCTGTTATGTTGATGTTAAAGATTCTCCCATGAAATGATTTTGATTGCAGAAAGTAACTTTAAAATGTTATTATTACTAACCTATGGTGGTCTCTTGCCATCCCCTTCTGAAAAGTCATGCCAGTTGGTGAATTCTGGACATGTGGGAGCCACTTCTCAAGGTCACAGCATCCAGGTACCTGGAACGTGAGCCCAGGTCTGGGTGATCGCACAGCTCTGCCACATGATCAGCTCCATAAACTAAAGGTAGGGGGTTTCGCCTTTCTTAGCCTTATCAGGAAAGCAAGGTATTACAAGAACCTGCCCTGGCACATTACGGAGAATCCAGGAAGAAGTGAGGATTCCGATCTCATTTCCCGGCACACGGTAGATGCAGGTTTTGCCCTAATGCAACCCCAGGGTCCCCCATGCCTGAGGGCAGGCTTAGAAATGTCATAAATCAACCCAGAGAAGAGAAATTAAGAGGGAGAGGCAAGCATGTTTGTGGGGGAAAAAATGCCTGTGGGGTGGAAGACTACAGTGATAAATGAAGAAGCAGAGGACTTTGATTTCTGGTAACAACAACAAAAACTAAAGAAAATGTTGATGTACACTCACAGTTTGTCGGTGGAATGTCCCAATGCTGAAAGTAAGTAGGAATATAAGGGAACACTGGGATTGGCACGGGGGAAAATACCTCCAGGCTGGGGGAAGTGATCCAGTGGCTTGCAAAGGTGGAAGAGGCAAGTCCAGCCAAGGCCAGGGGTTGGGGGAAGTTGCTTGGAGGATCCCTGCGTCTGACCACAGCTTCACTCTTGAAACTTGATCATCTCAGCTGCCTCAGTAGGTCTGGTTTCCTGAAAGCCAGGACCACTTAGCAGAGGTCCTTGGGCAAATCACTTCACCTCTCTGGGCTCAGTTGGCTCCTCTGTAAAATGGGTGGAAACATACAAATGCTGTCATGGAGTAAAGCCCTTGGAGCAGTGCAAGGCACCAGGCAGCCACTCGGCTCTGCTTCCTGTCCCTTGTAGGAAGGAGGCAAACCCCCAGTCCCTGTGAGTCCCTCCCCAGCACCTGCACACAGGGTTGGGCAAACAGTCAGTGGGGAGAGACAGGACCATCCTGGAAGGTGAGGGGAACTTCAGACAGCAATTTCTAGAATCCAACTTCTCCTCTGGGTTCAGTCTTGGGTTGGCAGCTGCCAGGCACTTCCGGGAAAGGCAAATAACAGAATTGCTGGTGTTGAGAGGTGAAATAATACAGTCCCAACAGTGCACGCACATGCTTTGTAAGTCAAGAGATTTTGATATGCTTCCGGCTGTATCCCCAGGATACACACCACTATGCACTGTGCCTGGTGCATAGCAGATGCTTAATTAACATAACTTGAGTCAAAAATTGAATATGGTTCTCAAGGGTGGCAAAGTACAGCCTGTGAGCCACATCCAGCCTGGTGCCTGTCTTTGTACTACCTGCCAGCTACGAGTGGCCTTTACATTTTTAAATGGTTGGAAAAAGGCAAAAGAATAATATTCTGTGGCACATGAAAACTGTATGCAATTCAAAGTTCTGTGCTCATAAATCAATTATTTTGGGGAATGCAAACAGACTCATTTGTTCACATATGGTCTATAGTGGCATTTGAGCTACAAGCGTAAAGGTGACTAGTTGTGACAGAGACCTTTCAGCCCACCCAGCCTAAGATATTCACTCTCTAGCCCTTTAAGAAAAAGTTTGTGGCTGGGCACAGTGGCTCACACCTGTCATCTCAATGCTTTGGCAAGCCAAGATGGGAGGATTGCTTGAAGCCAGAAGTTCAAGACCAGCCTGGGCAACAAAGCCAGAGTCCATCTTTACAAAAAAATAAAATAAAATAAATTAGCCAGGTGTGGTGGTACACACCCGTAGTCCCAACTACTTGGGAGGCTGAGGTGGGAGGACTGCTTAAGTTCAGGAGTTTGAGGCCACAATGAGCTATGGTTATATGACGGCATTCCAGCCTGGGCAACAGAGCAAGTCCCTGTCTCGAGAAAAAAGGTAAAGGTTTGCCAACCCCTGATCTAGACCAATTGGTCTCAACTTTGGCAATGTGTCGGAATCACCTGAGAGCTTTAAAACTCCTGATGCACAGGCTTCAGCCTCAGAGATTCTGACTTAACTGGTCAAGAGTGCAGCTGGGAAGGAAGATTCTAACTGGCAGCCCGGGCTGAGAACACTCCCTAAGTGCTGGCTGTTAATTAGGACTCCTCTTTTTGGTTGTTAGTACCTTCCAAGCATGAACAGGGCATCAGAGCACCATGGGGAGAGCAGCGCCAGGCTCCTTCCAGAGATCCCTGAGCCCAAACTTGCAGACTCTCAGGCTTGTGGGGCCAGGCAGGAACAAACATGGGGGAGTGGGCAGGTAACTGAGCATGGCCCGTCTCAGGTTCTCTGTCTCCCTCTGCTCCCGGCAGGTGGGCTCAGGAGGGTGTAGATGCAGGGCTGTGTCTCCTCTATGGGCCAGCAGCATCTCTACATGTTTCGTGGCACCTGGTACCATGTGCTGAGCACTGGCTGTCATGCACATCTATGTTGGTGGTGTTAGAAGCAGCTCCCAGGTATTGAATGCTCCCTCTGCGCCCAACAACTCTGTGCCACTCTATAATGGGGGGAGTGTCTTTCCTTTTGCTGAAGAACTTTTCTGAGGCTTGAGGAGGGTAAATCACATTCCCACAGCTGCCTAGTTACTGCCAGGCCAGGGTTTGAAGTCAGACCCGTCGGGCTCCAGAGGCCACTCTCTGAGTCCCTGTGCGCTCCTGCCAATGGGAGGAAGAGAGAGCTAAGCCGTCTCTCTCCTGGGAGGCTGGGGCGTCTGGTTTCTTAAGTGATGAGCACCGCAGCAGTGGTGGCGGCACCGTCCTGTGGCTTCTTTCTCACAAATCTTTTATTTTTGGCCTGAGACAGCTAATGCGTGGCCAACGTATCCTAGGAAACCAGGATGCTTGGAGCAAGCTGTACCAAATCTCCATGCTAAAACCATCAGATGGCTAATTTGGGCCTCTCTAGTTATTTATTTAATTATTTTTAGATGCCTGTGTATCATTTTACACACTTTCCTGACAAATGCAAGCGTCAGGCACACGCGTGCAGGGCATTGGACCATGTGCCTGTTCCTGTGTGCATGCGCTCGCTGTTCCTCTCATTGGTGAGCCTCCCGGGGCTTGCGGGTGAGGCAGGATCTACCCAGGCCTCCCCCTCCTGCCTCCTTCTCACCCTTCAGTGGCACATCCCAAATGTCAAGCCCTGAGGTCTAGCTCTGGGTCATGGTTTCTCAATGTTGGCACTGTTGGCATTTGGAGCCAGGGAACACTGTCCTGTGGGGCTGTCCGAAATCAGACCTGCAGCAGTGTCTCTGGCCTCTACCTCCCAGGTCCTAGTAGCCGTCTCCCCCATCCCCCATACCTTACCCCTCACCCCCTGTTGCGACAATCAAAAATGTCTCCAGGTATCACCACATGTCTGCTGGGGTTTGAGTTGCCTGATAAAATACAGGACACCCAGTTAAATCTGAATTTCAGATAAACAGGGAATTATTTTTTAGTATAAGTATGTCCCAAACATACATATAAATATAGCATAAGAATGTCCTATGCAATATTTGGGACATACTTATACTAAAAAAAAATTCATTGTTTATTGAAATTCAAGTTTAACTGGGTGTCCTGTATTTTATTTGATAAATCTGCCAATCCTAACTAGGGGGCAACATTGTTCCCAGTTGGGAACCACTGCGCTAGAGCCTGGGTTCTTCACCACAATGCCTCAGTTTCCTCACCTGTACAATGGGTATGATATTAGTTCTGACCCTGTCAGCATGTCCAGGCTCTAACACAGCCGAGACAGGAGGGGAAGCGTGTGACATGCTCAGTGAAGGTCAGGACATGCTGTGGGGGCCTCAGTGATGCACCTGGGCCTCTTTCAGCCTCCCTGTTCTTCTCCCTACTTTCTTCTGCTCTTTGTCCTGGATCTCCCGTGGGTGACTTGACCAGGGAAACACAGAGGCACCCTAAGAATGGGCAGCAGAGGACAGACCCTACAATCTAAGTACGTGTTTAGAAAGAAACCCTTTCTCACAGGGAGTGTATTAGTCCGTTCTTGCATTGCTATAAAGAACTACCTGAGACTGGCTAATTTATGAAGAAAAGAGATTTAATTGGCTTACAGTTCTGCAGGCTGTACAGGATGCATAGTTGGGGAGGCCTCAGGAAACTTACAATCACAGTGGAAGGGCAAAGGGGAAGCAGGCACCTTTTTCACATGGCAGCAGGAGAGAGAGCACGGGTGTGAAGGGGGCAGTGCCACACACTTTCAAACACCCAGATCTTGTGAGAACTCACTATCACGAGAACAGCAAAGGGGAAAGGCATCCCCATGATCCAGTCATCTCCCACCAGGTCCCGCCTCCAACACTCACTCCAACACTGGCTCACAATTCAACATGGGATTTGGGTGGGGACACAGAGCCAAACCGTATCAGGAAACTAGCATCTACTGCACAGAATTCCTTGTGCCTAGTTCTGTGCTAAGAACTGGGAACAGTGGTGCTAAAACAGATCCAGGCCCTGCCTTCCACAAGCTCCCAGGCTCCTGGGTCCCTCTGACACCTCCCTCCTTCCCCGCACCCCCCACGTCTCATCCATTGGCAAATCCTGGAGCTCTACTTCTGTTTTAAAAATAGCTCTATTGAGGCATCTTTGGCATACAATCAACTGTACCATTTGGTAACTTTTGATCTATGTATGCACTGTGAACCCTCAACACCATCCACATGCTGAATATCTCTGTCACTCCCGGTGAGCTCTCTCTCCCGCCCCTTCTCCCCCAAGCAACCACTGATCTTCTCAGTCACTATAAATGACTTTGTATTTCCTCGAGTTTTATATATAAATGGAATCATACAGTATGTACTTTTTTGGGTCTGGCTTCTTTCCTTCACATAATTATTTTGAGATGTGTGCACGTTGTTGTGTGTATCAGCAGTTCATAGATTTTTATTTCTGAGTAGTAGTCTGTGGCATGGATATACCCCGGTTTGTTTATCCATTCACTTGTTGATAAATCTACCTCTTTTTTACAATGCAATTATGCATTGAAGTATAACATGCATACAGCAAAGTGCATAAAACATTCATGATAGTTTGATAGAAAAATAAGATCTAGTGTTTGATGGGTCAGAAGGGGACTGGAGTTCACAATACTCTACTGTATATTTCAAAACAGCTAGAAGAGAATAATTTGAATGTTTCTAGCATAAAAAAAGACAAATATTTAAGGTGATGGATATTGTAAGCAGACTGATTTAACCTTGACTAATGATACGAATGTATTAAATTATATGTACTGAAAAAAATGATATGTGACCAGATGAGTGAATTTTCATGAAGTGCACACCCTCATCCGTGTAACTATAGCACCCAGATTAAGAAACAAGACATGGCCAGACCCCAGAATCCCCCCTGAGCCCCTCCCTGTCCCTGCCTTCCATTCCCCTCTGTGTTCTGACACACAGATCACACTGAGGGTTCTTGAACTTCATCTGAATGGATCACACAATACATTATTCTTTTGTGCCTGGCTTCCTCCACTCTACGTTAGGACTGTGAGATTCATTCTCGGTGTTATGTACACCGGTAGTGTGTTCCTTTTTACAGCTGAGTAATATTCCACCGTGTGAATACACCACAGTTTGTTTCTCCAGTCCCCTGTTGCGGGACACTTGGGCTGTTTCCAGTAGTTGGCCATTTCAGATAATGCGCCTGCGGACATTGCTGCCATAGCTTTTGTGCCTGTGTTTTCATTTCTGTTGGGCTGTGCCCAGGAGTGGAGGTGCTGGGTCCTAGGGTGTGCATAGGGTCAGCTTTACTAGATATTCTTCCTCTTAAATTCCTTGTAAGACCATTCACTCTCCAGCTGTCCACCACTATCCTAGCCCCAGAAGCTGCCATTTGCACCTGGGTGACTTCAGCAGCCTTTGAACAGGTCCCTGTTTACCCCTCCCCAATCCACTCTCCACATGGAAGCCAGAGTGAGCGTTCAAAATGGCAATTTAGGTTATGTTGTTGCCCTGTCTTCTCATGGGCCTGAAGCCCATGAGGCCCTGCCTCGTCCCACCCCTGACTGCCCGCATGAGTTTCTTCTGGCTGCTGTGACAGATTGCCGTGAACTTCATGGTTTAAAGCAGCACACATTTTTCTAAGTTCAGGAGCTCAGATGTCTACAACAGGCAGCAGGACCCATCACTTTGAGGGGCTCTAGGGGATAATCTGTGTCCTTGCCCTTTTTCAGGCTCTAGAGGTCACCTGCATTCCTCTGCTGCAGGCCCCTTCCTCTGGGGCTTCCACCCTCCAATCTCCTCTCTCACTGTTGTTCTCCTTCAGCTGTCTTATAAGGACCCCTGTGCTTGCGCTGGGGCCCTGTCTAGTCCAGGATAATTTCCTACCTCCAGGTCCTTCACTTCATTACATCTGCCTGGTCCCTTTGCCTTGTAAAGTTGCATATTCACAGGTTCTGCAGATTAGGACGTGGACGTGGGGGAGCCACTGCCTCTCTGCCCACCGCCCTCTCATCCTTCTCTGGATACACTGGCCTCCCTGCTGCCCCATCTCAAGGAACAAGCCTTCTTCCCCTTCAGCTTTGGCAGACGGCCCTGGCTTTTGCACACCTGCTCTCCCTCTGTTCATGTTTTCCACTTGTCTGCCAGTGCATTGTCACTTGTCTGCCACTGCATTATCCAGCATGACCTTGTTCACTTACCTGTTCGAACATTTCTGCATCCCCATCCTACTCCTCCCTAACCCCCGTCGGTCCCTGGAGCAGGGGCCTTGGCTGTTTGGTTCCCCGCTGTGGCTCTGGCTCCTAGGCGTTGCATGACTCATGGAAGGTCCACATTTGTTGCCTGCCTAGGGCCTCCCGCAGTGCCTAGCACTCTACTCATGCTTCCTGGGTCAACTCTAACAGCAACCCTCTGCTGTGAGTGCTAGTAACAGGCATCAATTTGCAGGTGAAGAAACCACAGCATAAACAGGTGAAGTGACTTGTTTGAGGTCACACAGCGTTTAAGTGGCAAAACCAGGATTCATGCCCAGGCAGGTGGGCTCCAGAGGGCTTGAGGGTCTTGGGCCACCTTGTGGGCAGGGCTTTGTCTCCTTGTAGCTGTTCTTCTGTTCACAGCAAAGGCAACCTCATCCCTTCGAGCCCAGACAGTCATGCCCTTTGGGATGTGTGCACTCCAGAACAGGGTCTGTGCTTGACTTACGCATAATGAAAGCTCCTCTAAGGGAAGTCCCCCTGGGTCTGCCCCATGGGGAGCCCGGGCCTCTTAAGGAGCCACCTGACACTCCTAAAATGGACTTTTCAAGGTCCCATCTAAAGCCCAGTGTGCTTCTCCTCCCGGGCAGTCCTGCAGGAAAGTAGCTTTTCATCAGACAAGGAGGCCTGCTCTGGGCTGGGGGCCCCCTCCCCAGCCCACTCAACTCCCTTCCACATCCCCCAACCCCCTCCCACTCAACCGAACACCAGATCTCCTCCCCTCCCTCTCAGGCTCCTGTGTTACCTGAATAGCCTGTGGGTGGGTCTCCGTATTGCCCCATAGTCAGATGCAAACACGAAGTCGAAGTGCCATTAACTTGGTGGATGAGTCAATTTTCACACTGCCGATAAAGACATTCCCCAGACTGGGTAATTTATAAAGAAAAAGAGGTTTAATGGACTCACAGGGCCACGTGGCTGGGGAGGCCTCACAATCATCGTGGAAGGCGAAAGGCACTCCTTATATGGCAGTGTCAAGAGAGAAAATGAGCAAGCAAAAGGGGTTTCCCCTTATAAAACCATCGGATCTCGTAAGACTTGTTCACTACCACGAGAACAGTATGGGGGAAACCGTCCACATGATCCAATTATCTCCTGCCGTGTCCTTCCCACAACATGTGGGAATTATGAGAGCTACAATTCTAGATGAGATTTGGGTGGGGACACAGCTAAACCGTATCACTTGGTCATCCAAGGTCACGTGGCTGGAAGGAGGGTGGGGGGCAGAATCCCAGCCTAGATTGCCCTGACTTCACAGGCTGATCTCATTGTTTATTTATTTATCCAACAAATGGTGAGCACCTACTGTGTGCTGAGCAGTGTTTTGGAAGCTGGCGATAGAGCATGGAATGAAACAACCAAAGTCCTTTTCTTCGAAGAGCTGGTATTCTTGAGCAGCAGAAAATAAATTCAAAGGTTCTTTACCACGAGGTTGAGCCTGGTGAGACAGAACACTCACACAAGAAGTCAGGCAGAGCAGACATCACTCACAGATAGGCAGCAAGAACAGGCAGAAACCTAGGACCTAGCAAGCCAGCTGCTCACGGCTCAGGAAAGCTGCTGAAGGCGGAAGGCGTTTCATCTGTGCATGCTCCACCTTGGACTACAGCCTAGGGACCCTGAAAGCACCCTGCCTCAGGTTTCACACCCTGGGTGACACTGTGATTGCTGAGTTCCAGCATCGAGGGACACCCTGATCTATGAGGAATGAGGATATATGCAGCCCGGGCTGTTCTAGACAGCTCCTTCTAATCTCAGGACATTGGATTTGTGGCATATTCTACAGTGAACCCGGGTACCAGCACTGATCCCCTCTCCCCTCCTCCCAGGGAATATTTTTGGTTGTCCATTCTCATTCATTTCTACTTCTTAAACTGTTCGGAACCGCAGGTCAGGTTCTGAGAACACCATGGGGAGGAGGTGGGAGAGCTGTGTTAGCCAAGACCATGTAAGGCTCTGTCCTCCTGCAGTAAACAAATAAGCCCATCTTATTGACACACACACACACCCACTACACCCTCTCCTTAGGGACACACACACACACCCACTACACCCTCTCCTTAGGGACACACACACGAAGCCTCTTTCTTTGTAATAATTACAGCAAAAATACCATGGCTGGTGCTCACTGGCCTGGCTTGTGTCACATGCTCATCCCTGAACGAATCACTGTGGCTGTGGGGATGGAGCCAAGCTTAGGTCACACTCCGCCCCCGAAGCAAGATAAACTGTCAAACCCACCTGGACCACAGGGATTGAGCATGCTGATGGGGGTGGGGTGAGAAGAAAATCCAGGTGCTCTTACTGGAAGGGAAAGGGATGATGGTAGGCAAGAGGTCCAGTAGCCTTGGCATGTCTGTGGGTTGATGACTCCTCCAAACTCTTCTCCAGCCCAAACCCACCCTTGAGTCCCGGACCCACAGTTCCAACTCCCCCCCGGCCACATTTGTTTGAAAGTCCTATGGTCACCTTGAACGCAGTGTCTTCCTCCCCACAGCAGCTCCCTCTGTGGTATTACTTGCTCACGGCAGAAACCTGAGCGCCTGCGCTGATCCCCTCTCCCCTCCTCCCAGGGAATATTTTTAGTTGTTTGTTCCCATTCATTCTACTTCTTAAACTGTTCAGAACCACAGGTCACGTCTCACCTGCACCAAAGCATGCAAGAAAATGTTTTCCTGCTGCTCTTGGAACAAAGCCCTGTCCAGCAAATTTCACACAGGCTGTGGGCTCTGAGCCCTGGCATCCGGGTGATTTCGGATCCTGCCTAAACGCCCTTGCTCTCAGCCCTCTGGCCACACTGACCCATGTGGGCAGCACTTAACAGGTGTCTGGCACAGATGTCTGAACGACATCTGGAATGTCCCTTTGTCTCTTGTTTCTCCCTTTCTCTCAGCTTTTATGAGTGCTACCCTGCTGCATGGAATATTGCCTCATAACTAACCTAGCTAAGTCCTTCTCATCCTGCAGGCCTCAGTTTGCCCATCGCTTCTTCCAGGAAGCTTCTGCCCATCTTCCAGGCTAGGTGTGTGTGCTCCTCCCACAAGCCCTCGTACTTCACCTTAACATTGGTGCTGAGCAGATGGCATCATTTCTGTCTAATCCCTTTTCTTCTTCCCTCCCTTCTTCCTTCCTTTCCTCCCTCCATGCTTTCTTCCTTCCTTCTTTTCCTTCCTTTTTGCCTATCTTCTGCCTCCTTGTCCCCTACTGGGCCATAATCCCCTTAAGGGATAAGACTGTATCTTACTTACCTTTATAATGGGGTGCCAAGAACTGCAGAATCATAGGCCCTCGACTAAGCTCTTCCAAAGGAGTGGGCTTATTCCTGTTAGATGGGACAGCATCAAGGAGAAGTGGGTCCAGCCCTCCACTGTTCTCTGCTGGGAGTCCTGGAGGATTTGGGGTACGTTCTGGCCCAGGAGACTTGAGATGTAGGAAAGCTTCGATTTAGAGACAGGGATATGGTGCTGAACCTTAGGGGTTGCAAAAGAAGTACTTGGAAATTGGCTTTGTCTTTACCAACTTGACCCTGGAAAGTTGTTTCCAGGGAGCCCCCTGGGTTTGCTGCCCAAGATCTTTTCAGCAGAAAGTTGGGATATGCTCAGGCTTCTGACCTCAGAGAACATTTTTTCCATAAGGTCTAACATAGGGTGGCCAGATAAAATACAAGACACCAAGTTAAATTTGAATTTCTAATAAACAATGAATAATTTATTAGCATAAATATGTGCCAAATATTGCATGGGACATACTTATACTGTTGATTGATGATTCACTGTTTAACGAACAAACAAACTTAACTGGGCATCCTGTATTTTTATTTGCTAAATCTGGTGCATTTCTATCAGGTGGAGCTGAGTTGGATGAACAAACTAATGAGTTTGTATTAGTTATCTACTGCCCTGTAACAGATTACCATAAACTCAGCAGCATAATACAACACGTGGATTATTCTGCAGCCTCTGTGGGCCAGGAATCTGGGCACAGCGTGGCTGAGCTCTCTGCTTCAGGCCCTCCCCAGGCTGAAATCAAGGTATTGACTAGGGCTGTGGTCTTA
The DNA here is from genome assembly GCF_028885625.2 of Pongo pygmaeus. Lineage (NCBI taxonomy): Eukaryota > Metazoa > Chordata > Mammalia > Primates > Hominidae > Pongo > Pongo pygmaeus. The sequence continues at coordinate 60,414,027 of NC_072394.2, forward strand.
TCTGAAATCAAGGTGTGGGATTGGAAAGGAATCAGCTTCTAAGCTCTTGCAGGCTGTTGCCGGAATTTATTCCTTTATGGCTGGAGGACTCATGGTAGTTTACTTTTTCAAAGCTAATAAAGAGAGTAAGATTCCAGAGTGAGTGCTGGTGGATGGTTGGGGGGGGGGGGGTGTGTCTCATGACATGACGTCATCATTGGAGTGACACCCATCAGCTTTGCCGTGTTGTGGAGGTTTGCAGCAAGCCACAAATCCCACCCACAATCCAGGGGTGGGGATTATATGAGTATGGCCACCGGGAGCTAGGGATCCTAGGGACACCTCAAAGTCTGTCCTACACAGTTTTGTTTCCCACCACTTCACTTTTGCCCACGCAGTTACTCATGCCAGGGATATAATTTCCTTTTCTGAGTGGACACCAGATGTTATCCTTCAAGGCCCCCTTAAGAGTTTGGGCTTCTGAGCCAGACTTCTCTGCCTCACTTGGGCAGGTTTTGCCTCTCTGCATCTCTGTTGTCCCATCTGGAAGCTGGAGAGTAACAGTGCCCATCTCCTAAGATGGTTTGTTGATTGTGACAATTCAGGAAGAATGCTCAGCTCAGGGACAGGGAGCACTCAGTAGACACAAGAGCCCCACAAGCTCTGCCCCAGGCAGTGCCCAGGAACTGCCCACGGTCAGCCTTTAGTGAGTTTCACAGCTGTCATTAGACCCCAGCAGCAGGCAAAGCCAATGCAAAGTGGAAACACTGGTGGATGATGTGCTGGGTGATTTTTCTTAACAACAGAAATAAACACATTTCGAAGTTGGTTTTATTTTTGGTGTCAGTGAAGGTGGGCAGTCAAAATGACTTCATGCCAAGTGCTTCCTGTGTGCCAGGCCCTCCCTCGGCACAAGGACACAGCAGTAAACACTGGGTGTTGAGGGCTAAGTCTGGCGTGGCTGATCTGTGGAATTGGACTGTGGAACTCTGAGATGTTCTAAGGTCCAGGCCCTGCCTCATAGATGCCCTTCATTGGTCTGGAGTAGCCATTTTCCAACTTTGGCAAGCTTCTGAACCAGCGGGGGCATCTTGCTCAAAATCACATGAAGATTCAGCAGGTCTAGGGTGGGGCCTGAGGTTCTGCATCTCTGAGCAACTCCCTGATGCTACTGGACCATGGGAGTTACAGTGGAATTGGAGGTGTTGATATTTATTAGGCTACCCCAGCAGTGATGGTCTTGAAATAAATCCATAGGTTCTTTGATACTCCTCCCTCTAAGGGGTAAAGCTGACTCCCCCCACTGCCAGCCCTTGGAGTGTGAGCTGGACTTCATGCTCACTTCTGAAGAGTAGAATATGCTGGAAGTGACGGTGTGTTTCTTCTGAGACTTAAGTCCTAAAAGGCACGGGGGCTTCTATCTTGCTCTCTCTTGGATCACTTGCTCTGGGGGAACCAGATGTCATCTTGCAAGAGCGCTCAAGTAGCCTACGGAGAGGCAAGGAATGAAGGCTGGGAACGTGCCCATGGCAGGACCTAAGGCCTGCTGCCAACATCCAGTGAGGAGCTGAGGCCTTCAGCCAACAGCCACACAGTGAGTCCTCTTGGAAGCAGATCCTCCATGTGGTCAAGTCTTCAATGGCCACAGCCCTGGCTGCCATCTTGACTGCAATGTCAGGGGAGACTCTGAGCCAGCTCCATCAAACTGAGCCACTCTTGATTTCCTGACCCACAGATGCTGTGAGATAACAAATGCTCATTGGTTTAAGCTGCTAAGTCTTGGGTATAACTAATACACCAAGTGATCTGAATGTGCAGCTGGGTAAAAGAACTGTTGTAATGGAAGGGACAGACAGTCGTCAAGCAGTTATTGAAGTCAGTGGTTCTTAAGCCTGAGTGTGCCTTGGAATCAGCTGGAGGGCTTGTTAAAACACAGATTCCGACTGGGCGCAGTGGCTCATGCCTGTAATCCCAGCACTTTGGGAGGCCGAGGCCGGCAGATCACGAGGTCAGGAGCTCAAGACCAGCCTGGCCAATATGGTGGAACCCTGTCTCTACTAAAAATATAAAAAATTAGCCAGGCGTGGTGGCATGCGCCTGTAGCCCCAGCTACGTGGGAGGCTGAGGCAGGAGAATCACTTGAACCTCGGAGGTGGAGGTTGCGCTGAGCCGAGATTGCGCCACTGCACTCCAGCCTGGGCGACCGAGCGAGACTCCATCTCAAACAAGAACAACAAAAAAACCCACCAGATTCCTGGGGTGAGGACTGCCGCTGAATAAGTAGCTTCCTACTGGGCCAGGTTTACTGCCCACCCATCTTCTCTCTCCCTGCTCACTCCCCACTCACCTCTAAAGCACCCCCTTGTCTCAATAAATGGGGGAACCATCCCCGAAACCTTTCTGACCTAACCTTGGTCAACTTGATGCTCCATTACTAGGGAGATGGTCGAATAAATAGCAATACCTCCAAGCTCCAGAATATTGTGCAGCAGCAATAAAAAAGGGTTTGGTTTCTATCTGTGGATCTAGAGAGGCGCCCATGATTTATCTTGAAGTACAGAAAGCAAGTTGCACATTTCTCAAAATGAAAATAGCTAAATTGTTTTTTACATCTCCACCCGCCCCCAATTATAAAAGCAATACATGCTCATGGCAAAAAATAGAGAAAACAGAAAAGTATAAGGAGAAAGAAAGTGGAAAGGATCCAGAATCTTACTGCCCAGAAACACTACTTTTAACGTTTTGATGCATTTTCTTCCAGTCTCATTTCTATGCATATTTGCACACATGGGTGTATATATATATGTATATGTATATGTATATGTATATATATATATATTTAAATTTATATTGAAGCAAAAATAGAATCACACTACGAATGCTGTTTAGTAGATTGCTTTTTTTCCACTTAACTATCACAGCTTTCCATGCTAATGAATATAGATTTATCATCTTTCATGGTAGCAGAGCATTTGAGTTTGAATACAGCGCACGTTATTTGAGCAATCCCCTGTGGATGGACATTTAGGCTGTTTCTGGATTTTCATGACTGTGTAAACAATGCTACTGAGGACAATGCTCCACTGTACCTTACCCGCTGGGTACTTGCCTGATCCTCGCCTTGGGATCAGTTCCCGAGTGTGGAATCACTGCGTCAAAGGTTGCGCACAGGTGGCTGTCTTCATAACGATTCTAAGTGTGGGTTCTGGAGCCAAGGGTTTGGGGGTGAGTCTGGGCCCTGCCCCTCTGTTTTTACAACTGTTTTTATCTGGGGCACATTCCTTAACCTCCTGGTGCCTCAGTCTCTTCCTCTCTAAAATGGGAATAACAATTGGATGTCGTTCCTGGAGCTGCTGGAAGGAGCCAATGAGATGGAAAGTGACTAGGGCTCAGGACGGGCGCCAGCCGGCTCCTGGGTGAAGACAGAGGGCCAGTTGGGAAGGTGCCTTGGGGTGGGGACCTTGGTACCTGCTGGCAAGCGGAGAATACGGATAACGTAATGCTGGCTAATTGTGTGTTTTTCCTGCACAAGGCACTGTTCGGAACCCTTTGCTAACTCACCTCATCCTTACATAAGCTCCTGAGTTAGGCACTGTCATCTCATTTACAGATGAAGAAGATGAAACACAGAGAGGTCAGTGTCATGGCTTGGAGGAGGTGGATCTGGGATCCAAGCCTGGCGGTGAAGCTCTAGAGCCTTCATCCCTACCACAATGCTGGGGGGCAATGATGGAGAAGAAAGAATCGCTGGGGTCAGAGAGATGGGATTCAAATCCCGGCTCTGCCTCCTCACAGAAGGATGAGATGTTGAGTGGTTGAGTGAGCATTCTGTGAGAGAAAGGGGAGGTGGGGGATGAGATAGGCAATAAACAGCAAACGTGTGTGGTAACTGCAGACTCTGGTGCCACTGGGAAGGATATGGACAAGAGAGTAACAGGAGAGATTGGCAGGTCTGCATGATCCTCCCTGAGAACCTGACCACTGAGCTAAGATGAGGAAGACAAAATGAGGAGTTACCTCTGGAGAGGAGCTGGGTGTGGGGAACATTCTGGCATGTGCAAGGGCCCTGGGGTGGGCGAGACCTTGGTGAGTTTGAGAAACTGGAAGGAGACCCGTTCTGGGGCCACTGGAGGAAGGAGGAAAGTTGTTCTCTTGGCAACCCACTTGATTGCAGAGGAAACTGAGGCACAGAGAGATAAGTGGTTTGCCAAGTCCATGGGGCTGGTAAGCGCAGAGCAGTGCTTTTGATGCAGGTGGTCAGACGCCTGAGCCTGGGCCCTTCATGAGGCATGTGAGTCATGCTCACTGGCTTTCTGAATATTCAAGAGAAGCTGAAATGCTGATTTTTGTGTGAAATGTCCTTATGTTTAAATTTTGGTAACCACTTAAAACATAAAGTAAAATAAATCCTATGGAGATATGACCCAACAGCCATGACCTAGTGTGTTCTGATGTCACCTCTCTGTCCCTTTATCTAACAACCTCTGTCCTTTATCTAACAATGCACACGATGCCAGTCCCTACCTCGTAGGATTGCCAGAGCCTGTTAAGAGTTATGTGAGCGAGAGCTCCAGGAGGAGGCCTGTGTCTGTCAGCCCAAGGCTGAGGTTCCACTCATGAAACATGGTTCCTATTTCCTCACTCCCCACCATCTCTGGCAATAGCCTAGGCGAGAAGCCATGTTTCTAGAATGGCTTCTGCCTTTGTCCCAAAAACGACAAAGCAGCAGCAATTGATCCCTTGATGTCCCTCCCAGCCGCTGCTTTGCAGAAGCTTATGATTTGTGCATTTAAAACCCGACTAGAAAACTCTCAGGGGCACCTCCTCCATTACCTAGCAAGCCTCGTGGGAGAAATGTGTCTCCCTGGCACAAATGCCCAGAGATCTGAGTAAGAGATAGTATTAGTCCGTTTTCACACTGCTGATAAGACATACCTGAGACTGGGAAATTTACAAAAGAAAGGTTAAATGGACTCCCAGTTCCACGTGGCTGGGGAGGCCTCACAATCATGGTGGAAGGTGAAAGGCAGGTCTCACATGGTGGCAGACAAGAGAAGAGAGATTGTGCAGGGAAACTTCCCCTTTATAAAACCATCAGATCTCATGAGACTTAGTCACTATCACGAGAATAGCATGGGAAAGACCTGCCCCCATGATTCAATTACCTCCTATCAGGTTCCTCCCACAACACATGGGAATTGTAAGAGCTAAAATTCAAGATGAGATTTGGGTGGGACACAGCCAAACCATATCAGAGATTGACAACCATTGTTTGAAAAGTCAAACTTTGGAAAAAACCTAAATGCCCACTTAGTGGGGACTGAGTAGTTGACAACACAAGTCACAGTGGATACCCAGGAGCTATCCGTGAGGGCGGGGCTAGAGCAGGGCTGACTAATGACGGTCCTCAAGCCAAGTCCGGCCCACAGCCTGTGTTCATACATAAAGTTTTATTGACACCCAGTCACACCCATTTGTTTACACATTGTCTAGGTCTGCTTTCAAGCTACAATGACAGCGATGAATAGCTGCGATAGAGACCATATGGCCTACAAAGCCGAAAATATTTACTTTTGACCCTTTTCAGAAAAGTTTTGCTGACTCTTGGACAGCATCAATAAACACCAAGGTGGAAGGTTCCCCTTGACTGACTGCTATGTGGGAAAAGACCAGAAGGGGAGAGGGGAGGGACAGGAATGCCAATAGGGTGGCTTCAGTTTTGTAAACAACAATGGAAGGCAACAAAATCATAGAAACATGCACACAGATGTATCTTGTAGGTGAACAAACGTCTGAAAGGATACACCCCAATCTGCTAATCATGCTACCTCTGGAATTTAATAGGTAATATACCTTATTGAGCGTGAACTAGATTCCAGACACTATGCTGAAGGCACAGATTCTCTCAATTTTACAGGACTGATGCCCTTTTCACAAGGGAGAAAATGAAGGCATAGAGAGGCGAAGCCACTTGCCCAAGGTCACACAGCTTTTGAGTAGCAAAGCTGGGATTTGAACCCAGACCTCTTTGATTCCAGATTATGAGGGAGAAAGGCAAACGCATATTTGTTTTTGTCTTTATTGTTTGATAAGCAAGAAAAAGATCAAACGTGACTTGCTTAGCATAATTCGGATCCAAAGCCCTCTCAACACCCCTCTCCTATCTCTTAGGGGCGTTCTTCCAAGTTCGGGCTCATTGTGATTTGCCAGAGAGGTCACAGGGCAAGAACTGCTCTAGATAATAGGTGAGAGGTTGGGTGGTGACAGATTCTGAGCCCTGGGGTAGGACGGGCACCCTCTTTTAATTTGAGGCCTCCCAAGCTCAGGACACATATTTGCATGGGAGCTGAGAGCTCACCTATTCTGCCCAGATTTTCCAAGACATTGCCTTTTATGAGTGTTATCAAATGGTGACATTTCGGAGCTCAGGCTGTGGAGTTGTTGTTAATACTGATTTAATGGTGCTAAAATGATTAAGCATGGCAGGCTTTTAAACAATGAGGTTCATAAAAGGTGTTAATAACCTCTTAAGTACCTTAATAATATACCCACCTATCATAAACTGCTCCCAATTAGGCCTCTTTACTTTTCTTTGCCCCAGGAATGAGTCAGGAATCCACTGGAAGGCTGGATGGAGCCTTCTGGAACAGAGGAGGAGCTGTGCCCAGTTTGGGAAAGTCAAATAGAAAGGCCAGGAAATGTTCACGTGCATTCTGAAGGACAGCCCATTTCAGGCTTTCCAGAAAGAGGACCATGGTCATCCAGGTACCAAGAATGTGCTGAAGGGGGTGGGGGCAGGGGCTCTGGTGCCCGACAGCTCCACCTGTGACTGCTCTCAGTGGCAAAACCAAGACTGCAGTGATGGAACCGAGGCTTAGCGTCTTGGCTGCTGCATGTAGACCTGACTCTACCCCGCTCTCGCCTAGTCAGCGTGGTCAGTTTGCCTCCCTCTGTGCACTGCACCAGTGCAAAATGCAACTGTGCAGCCCTTTGTTGAAAAGTTACTAAAAATTTCAAGGTGACAACAGTAGAGCCTTCAACCAATTGTGGAGCCCTTCTGAGCCTGGGGCCCTGCATGACTGTATGGATTGCACCCACGAAGCCGATCCTTCTCTGTGTCCTGTTTCCCCTTCTATAAAATGGAGTTAGACACATATAAAACTTAAAATTTTTTAGTAGTCACATTTAAAAAAGTAAAAAGAGATCAAGCATGGTGGCTTATGCCTATAATCTCAGCATTTTGGAAGGCCAAGGTGGGAGCATCACTTGAGCCCAAGGGTTCGAGACCAGTCTGGGCAATATAGTGAGACCTTGTCTCTACAAAAAATTAAAAAATTAGCCAAGCATACAGGTGTGTGCTTGTAGTCCCAGCTACGCAGGGGGCTGAGGTAGGAGGATGGCTAGAGCCTGGGAGGCAGAGGCTGCACAGTGAGCTGAGATTGTGCCACTGAACTCCAGCCTATCTCCAAAAAAAAAGAAGTAAAAAGCAGCAAAATTCATCTTAATAATATATTTAAACTTTAAAATTATGTTTAACATAATATATCCAAAATATTATAATTCCAACATATAATCAAATAGGAAATTATCAATGAAATATTTTACTTTTAAAAAAAAATACCAAACTTGTGAAACCCAGCACATATTTTCTAAGGACAGCACAGGTCATTTTGGAATAACTGGATTCTGGGTGCTCAATAGCTACTCGTGTCTTGTTGTTGCCATGTCAGACAGCACAGATCCGGATAGACTGCACCACTGTGTTTGGAACTCATTTCTTTCTGCGCCTCAGTTTCCTTAGTTGCCAAGGGCGCATCATTAGGTGGGCCTGGCAGGGCCATTCCAGACTCCCTGAGACAGTGTGCTTGATGCACGGTAATTGGCAAGTCCATCACTGTCGCCAGATTGGAATCGCTGCCCTGTGCATGCCAGCCGGCTGAACCTGGGCACGTTCCCCCTCCTCAGCTCAGGTTGTGGAATGCACCTGCCAACCACCGCCTCACAGGCTGCTGCGGAGACCAAAGGAGACACGGGCAGGGGAGGGTGTCGTGCGGGCAAGGGACAGGGCATCGCGCACGCACAAGTCAGACGCTGGTGTTCACAGGGCTTTGCTTTCTCTCTGCAATGCCTGCAGCCTCTGGGGATGTCTTGGATCTCCCACTTGAACATGGAGGCAGTGACTGTCCATCCTGGCCTCTCAGTGCTAAGACTCTGGGAAGTATCATTATCTCTTCATATTTATAGCTCCTAGAACCGTCCCTGGTATGCAGTAGGCACTTAATAATCATTAAATACCTGAATGAATGAATGCATGCATGAATAAATGAATACTTATGTGAAAGGAGCGATTCTGCTGTCTTGTCATTTGGGAAGGGCACAGATTTGAAGCTGGGTGGGGCCTCGGGGGCTCCACCTACCTTTGCCTGATGGGCTCATGATCTGCTGGGCGAGACAACTCAGGCCAACTCTCAAAGCCCAGAGTCCCTCGGGATCTGCTCTAGTTCTACCAAGGGGTTTCACCCTCCCTGGTACTGGGCTCTGGGTGGACCAGGAGGCCTGTGTACTCCCGGAGGGGCCAGCAGAGTGGCCTGTGAATGACCTCTCCCCCACTCCCACCCCAGCTAGGCCTGTTTACTCCTAATGCATTAGATTTCCAGATGGGAATCATTTGGGCAATCGTACACTTTTATATCCTTGAAAGGAAAAGAGAAAAAGGCAACGCTTCCCTTTCTGCCCTTCCCCTCAAGGTCTGCCAGGATGACATCAGATCCCCAACCTCACCATGGGGCTTCCATGGGTTGGCGGGGACCAGAGGGGCAGAGCTTTGAGGGAGGCCGGAGAGGGGGCCTGCCCCTTCCCCTGCTTCCCAAAAAGGAAATCATGAACTTGGAAATGTTGGAAGCATGTCCTCTGTTAACCTTCTGCACACCTCAGTCGTCTGCACTTCACCGTCATACTTTCTGCCATGTCTGGCTGCCACTCATACTATTTCTTCTATTTTTTCTTTAAGATAAGTTTAAAAAGGTTTTATATAGCGTTAAAAATGTTTTCATTATGGAAAATTTTAAATTCATACAAAAGTGGCCTGAATAATATAATGTAATCTAATCTAATACAATATACTCATAATATATAATGTATGTATTATATATAACATATGTCATATTAAATATGTTGCAATATAAGATACAATATTTGAAATTATATGTAATATGCCCATCCCCTTGCTTCAAAAAGTGTCCGCTCGTGGCTGATCTTGTTTCTTCCATGTCTTCACTCGCTCCTCCACTGCAGATTATTCTGAGGCATACCCCAGAAATCATGTCATTGCATCCACAAATATTTCAGTATCTCTCTTCCACTGAAATGTTCAACTAACTTACAAAACTTAATTTGTCTTAAAAGTGAACTCTGTATCACTACCCTAAGAGGAAATCTGGGTAACTTTCCAAAACTAGATGGAAAAATAAACACCGAGAAAGTAAAATAGTGTTATCCATGTCTACGTGAGCGTGAGCCTGCTCTCTTGGTTCAAAAAGAGAATCCAAGTGCTTAGGGAGTGTTGAGGACAAGCTGGCACCCAACTGAGACTTTCTCCACCTCAGATAATTAGGAAGGGTGAAAGACAATTGGGAGGAGAAAACTTTCTCTCTGTTTGGTTCGTTGTTACCTGATACTGAACCATAACCTCACTCCTACCGGCACGTCTGCCCGGGGTGCCGGTCACTCCTGGGTGCCACAGCTGCAAGCATAGGCACCCATGGGCAGGGCTGGCTTTCAGGGACGTGCTGCTGCTGGTGCAGGAGGCCTGCCTGGGTTCAGATCCTGGCGTAGCCCTTCCTGAGTATGTGAGCTTGGGCACACAGCAAACTCCCCGGCCTCAGTTTCCTCATCAGGGAAATGGGGGCAGGAGTAGTGGTACCACACATGGCTGTTGTGAGGCTGACATGAGATATTTCAAGTATAGAGTTTAGAACGGAGCCTGACAGAGCAAAATCTCAATGAATGGCAGCTGGTGTTGTTGTTGTTGTTGTTTTTATTATTACTAGCAGCTAAGTAGACATCCCGATTTCTTCCAAAGTGTCCCCTAAACAGTGGAGCTGGAGTTACCTCTTCTCCCTGGTCTTCCTGGTGGGGGCTAAGTCTTGCCCTTTCTCCTGCCCCAGGCATTTTGGTTTCTGAATTGCTGGAACTTTGCACCGCAGCATCGGGGCTCTCATGATCCCCTGTGCCACCCAGCCTGCCAGCCTGTGAGTCACCTCTGTCTACTGGGGAAAACCAAGCGGCCCAGAAAAAAAAATCCAGACTCCCATGGGCGTCCCCAGCTGCCTGCTGCCGGGATGAGCAGCGCCACCGCCACCCCCATCCCTGCCAGACAGCTGGGCAGGCTGCCAGGTCCGCGGCTCACACCCAGGATGGCAGCAGACAGCCCCACTGGGCTGGGCTCTGCGTGTGTGTGCGTGTGCGTGTGCGTGTGTGTGCGCGTGTGTGCACGCGTGCGCCGTGTTCCTTCCCCTCTGCTGGCCTGGGTTGTTTCGCTCTGGGCTGCGCGTTCATTTTTAGATTCCGGCCTCCTCCCTCCCCGCCATCTCCCGCTTCTATTCTTAGAAAGCAAACTGGGGTGTGCTTGGGCTTCGCAGGGAAGTCAGACAGAAGTTTGCCCACGTGCTCCGGCCGCCTGAGATATGGAGTTAATTAAAAAGGAGGCTTTGAGCTGCAGATTCATTGGCCGGAAACGCAGCTGGCGGGGGCCAGGGCGAGCCTAGGGTGCGCGGCCCCGCTGCTCTAGGTGGACTTGGGGAGCTGAGTGGAGGCTCTGCCCAGCCCAGCTCCCAGGACCTGGGAGGGCAAGGCTCCTGGGAGGGCCTGCCCTGCCTGGATGGGTTGGGGTGGCCGTGAGTGTTGGTTAAATATGAACTCTTCAAGCATGTTGAGCTGCTGAGAGATTTTTAATTAGATAAATAAATTGTAAAGGGTTTGGAGGAGGGTTGCCTTCAGGAAGCTGAGCTGGCTGAAATGTGGTGTCTGCGGAAGGAAGCCGACCTTCCTCAATGCCAGCCTGGCAGTGCAAGGGCAGGAAGGCAGGGAGAGAGGAGAGGAGGGAGGGAGGGGTGAAAGGAGAGAGATGGGAGGAGGAGGAGGGTCTGGGAGGTACTGGGGTGTCTCAGTGTCAGAGGCGTTGGAACCAGAGCGACTCCATCTTGAGTGAGGGCTGGAAAATGAGGCTGAGACCTGCTGGGCTGCGATCCCAGAAAGTCAGGCATTCTGAGCCTCTAGATGCTTATGGTTAAGGAACAAATTAATAATGTTTACTAAACAGACCCAGACTTGGGAGTGTCCAGATATCCTGATATCTGGAGAACAAAGGCATTCCTAATTTTGCTTTAAAGATAATAATATCGATTCTTGTAAAATACAGTAATTAAGAAAATTAATCCTTTATCACAAACCCTTGTAGCAGAGCACATCTGCCCATATATACAAGCATTGTACCTAGGGTGGACGCGTTCCTCCTCTTACTTTCGGGAATGTCCTCCTCTGTCTGTGGAGTAGCTGTCCTTTCACCACTTGACTTTCTTAGTAAACTTGATTTTACTTTGCACTGTGGACTCGCCCTTTCTTGCACAAGATCCAAGAACCCTCACTTGGGGTCTGGATGGGGACCGCTCTCCTGTAACAGCAGAAGAGAGTGAGCCGCTGGAAGGAAATGTGCCTGAAGAGAGGGGGAGTGCCTGGTTGAAGGAATCAGCCTGAATGGGTTCAAAATCCTGGCTCTGAATTTTCCAGTTGTGTAACCTTGGTCACGGCACTTAACCTCTCTGTGTGCCCATTTTCTTTTCTGTGAAATGGGCACGTTGATCATAATGGTGCCCCTCTTTAACTTAAGACAAAGGGCTTCAGCAGGCACAAAGCAGGGATTATGAAGTCACCCAAATTTATGTCTGCAGCAGGGAACAGAGGAAAAAGAGAGGCAAGGACCCTATGGTGTTTAGAGACAATGGTTACCTTGCTCCATCTTAGCCCAGCAAATCCCAGTGGCATTGCATGTAGGAAGGGGAGGCAGCCCTATCAGGACTTAATCTTCTTGGAGAAGAAGCAGGTAAGACCAAGAGGGTTCCTTCTCTGGGGCTGATCCTCCACTGACTGAAAGAGATACAACATTCTCTGAGAGCTCAGAAGCCTTCTCCTCCAGGAAGCATTCCCTGACAGCCAGCTCCGCGCAGTGGCTCCCTCCTCTTCCTTTACCATACATCGTACTGTAGGACAGTGTCTCTCTCTTATTTAAAGTTCTGTGTTTTCTTACTTAAGACATTTTCACAAGTATTGTGCCAACACATCCTCATTATAAAAAATTAAAAATTTCCGAAGCCTGAGGAATAAAATGAAGAGGTCTTATCCCTCATTCTACACCCCTCTCGACAGTTGGATATGTAACTACTCCTTATATGCCATTTTATTTTGTGCGTAAATGTGATTGTACTATGCATATTAGGCAAACCAACTGAGCTTCAAAATAATGTCTTGATATCACTTCATGGTGGTGCTTATATAACTTATTGTTTTATTTTTAATTTTTATAAAGATTTTCCTCAAACCTATGGTATAGACATATAGCAAAAAAAAAAAAAACTGTGCAAAAGGATAAAAAGTGAAAATGAAGCGTCTTGACAATGCTGCCATTTCTCTTCCCCAGAAGCAAGCCTGCTGCCGATTTCTCATGCATCCTCCTGGAGCTGGTCTGTGTACATACAGGCACGTGTTGTGTCTCCAACCCCACTTTTTCTGTGCACATTAGTAGCAGCACATACTATCTATGCTGCCCAGCTCCTAGCTTATTTTCACTTAACTCTGCATCTTGGGAGATCATTCCTCATCAATACAAAGCACAGCAGCCTACTTTTTGATGGCTGCCTAGTATTCCTTTGTACAGTTGGGCCATAAGTTATTTAACAGCCTAGTGCTGGGTGTGGGGATTTCCAAGCACATCACCACATCCTTTGACATTCCTTCCCTGGAAAGGTAAGGTCTATATTTTCTCCCTTGAGTGTGGGTGGGCTTATGACTGCTTCAGCTAACAGAGCATGGTGGAACTGAGTCCATCTGGTTCCCTGGTAGGTGGCAAATGGCCAGAGAGCTTCTGCCTTGTCTGCTGGGCCACTCTGAGCTGGCCATGCTGTAAGGAAGCCCAAGCCACACAGAGGGCTTCTGTGGAGGTGCTCTGTTCCTCAGTCCTGGCGGGGGCCAGCCTACCAGGTTCCCCAGCACAGGCACCAGACGTGTGCGTGAAGAGGCCTCCAGAAGAGTCTTTGGCTGTTTGAATCATCTCAGCTGAGAGCCCGAACACTGTGAAACAGAGACAAGCTTGTGTTCTGTCTGAGTTTCCTATGCATAAAATTGCTAGCAAAATAAAATGAGTGTCTGAAGCAGCTGAGCTTTGGGTACTTTGTTACCCAGCAGTGCATGATCAGATCAGCGGGCTTTAGCGTGTCCTTGTCCACTTTACTTACTGGCCTGCCTTCTCTGTGATTCCTTAGAATAGGGATTATCTATTGATTTTTTAAAAATTGAGGTGAATTTCACGTAACAAAATTAGCCACTTTAAAGCGAGCTACTCCGTAGCATTTAATGCATTTACAATGTTGTGCAACCACCACCTCTATCTAGTTCCAAAGCATTGCATCCCCCTAAATGGAAACTGTGTAGTCATGAAGCAGTTTCTCCCCATTGTCCCTTCCGCCAGCCCCTGGCAACGGCAAATTGACTTTCTGTCTCTACCGTTTTGCCTGTTAGGAACATTTTGTATCAATGGGATCGTGCATTGTGTGGTTTTTTGTGCCTGGCTTCTTCACTTGGCACAATTTTTTTTTTTTTTTGAGATGGAGTCTCGTTCTGTCGCCCAGGCTGGAGTGCAGTGGCGCGATCTCGGCTCACTGCGAGCTCCTCCTCCTGGGTTCCTGCCATTCTCCTGCCTCAGACTCTCAGAGTAGCTGGGACTACAGGCGCCCGCCACCACACCCGGCTAATTTTTTTTTTTTTTTTTTTTTTGTACTTTCAGTAGAGACAGGGTTTCACCGTGGTCTCGATCTCCTGACCTCGTGATCCACCTGCCTCGGCCTCCCAAAGTGCTGGGATTACAAGCGTGAGCCACCGCGCCCAGCCTCTTGGCACAATGTTTTGAGGTTCATCCATGTTGTAACATCTATCAGTACTTCATTTTTTTTTTTTTTGAGACAGGGTCTCAGTCTGTCACCCAGGCTGGAGTACAGTGACCTGATCATGGCTCACTATAGCCCCGACCTCCTGGGCTCAAATGATCCTCCCACCTCAGCCTCTGGAGTAGCTGGGACCACAGGTGCTTGCCACCATGCCCTGCTAATTTTTGTGTTTTTTGTAGAGATGGGGTTTTACCATGTTGCTCAGGCTGGTCTCAAACTTCTGGGCTCAAATGATCCACCCGTGTCAGAGTGCCTCCCAAAGTGCTAGGATTTACAGGCATGAGCCACTGTGTCCAGCTAATACTTCATTTCCTTTTGTGGCTGTGAATAATATTCCGTTATATGGATATACCGCAGTTTGTTTATTCATTTGCTGATGAACGTTTGGGTTGTCTTCACCTTTTGGTTACTGTGAATAATGCTGCTATGAACATTTATATGCACATATTTGTTTGAGTACTTGGCTTCATTCTTTTGAGCCTATACCCAGGAGTGGAATTGCTAGATCATATGGTGATTCTGTATTTAACTTTTTGAGGAATCACTAAACTGTTTTCCACAGTGGCCGAACCATTTTCTATTTCCACCAGCAATGTAGCGAATTCCAATTTCTCCATTTCCTCACCAATACTTGGTATTGTCCTTTAAAAAAAGATCCTAGCTGTCCTAGCAGGTGTGAGGTGGTATCTCATTGTGGTTTTGATTTGCATTTCCCTAATGACTAATGATGCTGAGCATCTCTTCCTGTGCTTGTTGGCTGTCTGTATATTGACTTTGGAGAGCATATTGATTTTGCATTCCTGGTGCCTCCTGCAGGGCCTGGTATGGACTCAGTGCTCCAGATGGCTCTGCTGAGTAAAGAACAGGAGAATAAACAAGTTGTGTTCCCCTGCCCTGGTCCACACTGGGCTCCTTGTGGACATACCTGTCTCGTGAGGCAGTGAGACCCCCTTTGACACTCCAGGCTGGGTGAGTCTTACCTCACTGCCTTGTTCCCTTTTATCCCAACTCTATGATTGAGCTAGAAGCCTGCTCTGCTTGTTGATGCCCAGGCCACAGCCCAGAGCTCTGCCAATGCTGCTGAGCCCCACCTGGGTCAATTGTGATTCAGTCTGGGGACTGTTGAGAACAAGAGGGAAAATTTCCTCCTCGCTCCCAGGAGGGTGGACTTGAGCTGGGGACCCACTTGGGCTCAACAGAGCTTGAGGCTGCCTGAGAGAGAATTGGTGTGTCCCCTCCCTCTGTGCTGCTCTCAGGCAGTGTGGGAGCCCTCAGCTGCTGCGGGGGGCTGTGCCTTGAGAGGTGAGAGTGGGGGTGAAGGAGAGGAGGAGCAGGAGAGAGCAGCTCTCGGGTGGTAAATGCCAGGGCTCTTTGCCAGTGGGCGGGCTCAGGAATGAAGAGGAGGCCCCAGGAGCCAGATGGCTTGAGCTGCCGCATCTATTTTTAAAGTACTTTTTAATTGAGGTCTAGAGTAAAATTAATTAATCGTATTTGTACAGCTTGATGAATTTTTCCATATGTGTACACCTGTGTAACCATCTCCTAGAACCCCGGAAGACTCCTGCACCACCATTCCCAGGCAATGACCCCTTCCAAGAAAACCACCATTCTGACTGCAATCACCCATCACTGTCAGTGAGTTTAGCCTGTTCTTGAATCTCATACAAATGGAACCATGCTCTGGGCACTCTTTTGTTTTTAGCTTTTTTTGTTCAATGTCATGTTTTTGAGATTCATCCATGTCATTGCAGCCTTGCTTGTGCTCGCTCCTTTCCCTCCCTCCCTCCCTCCGTCTTTCCTTCCTTCCTCCCTCCCTCCTCCCTCCCTCCCTCCTCCCTCCCTCCTTCTTTCCTTCCTTCTTCCCTCCCTCCCTCCGTCTTTCCTTCCTTCCTCTCTCCCTCCTTCCTGCCTCCCTCCCTCCCTCCTCCCTCCCTCCTTCCTTCCTTCCTTCTTCCTTCTTTCCTTCCCTTCTTTCACTCTGTCACCCAGGGTGAGTGCAGTGGTGTGATCTCGGCTCACTGCAACTTCCACCTCCCAGGTTCAAGCAATTCTCCAGCCTCAGCCTCCTGAGTAGCTGGGATTACAGGCGTGTGCCACCACACCCGGCTAATTTTTAGTATTTTTAGTAGAGATGGGGTTTCACCATGTTGGCCAGGCTGGTCTCAAGCTCCTGACCTCAGTTGATCCACCCTCCTTGGCTTCCCAAAGTGCTGGGATTACAGGCGTGAGCCACTGCGCCCAGCCCTTCCTTCACTTCTTCCTTCCCTCTTTCCTTCTCTCCTTCCTTCCTTTCCTTCCTCCTTTTTTTTTCTTTCTTTTGCTTCTCTTATTGCTCTACAGCAGTGGTTCTCACCGGGAGGATTCTACCCTCTGGGGACACCTGACAATGCCTGGAGACATGTTTGGTTGTCATAACTGGGAAGGGGTTGCTCCTGGCATGTAGTGGGAAGAGGCCAGGGATGCTGCTAAACATCTTATACTGCCCAGCCCTCCCAAGAAAGAGTTCTCCATCCCTGAACATCCGCAGTGCCGAGGTCATGAAGCCCTACTCTACAGTATCTCATTGTAGGGATAAACTACAATTTATTTATCCCACCTGTTGTTGATAGACATTTGGGTTGTTTCTAGCAATTACAAATAGTGCTGCTGTGAGCACTCTCGTATGTATCTCTGAGTGCCTCTGTGTGCATTTCTCGTGGGTACGCTCCTGGGAGTGGAATTGTTGGCAGGCATATGTTTCACTTCAGCAGATCCTGCCAAGCAGTTCCCCAAAGTGGTCATGCCATTTTAATTCCCACCCTTATGTGACTGTTCCAGTTACTCTGCTTTCTAGTCAACTCTTGGTATCGTCTGTCTTTCTAATTTTAGCCATGGGTGGGTGCGCTCCGTGTATTTTTCAAATGTGCAAGCTTCTTGTCCCAGACACCTGAGTCCTCACACAGTGTTGGGGTTGTGTGTCATTTTTTGGCTGCCCAGAGTCTGAGTTCTTCCCTTATGTTTGGAGAATCCCCTACATTATAAATCTTGGTGGGAGGTAGACTTTCCACATTCAATCCCTATAGATCAGATACTCACTTTCCCAGCCTCCTTTGCAACTAAATTGTGGTTATTTATTCCCCATGACATGGCTATGGGGTAGATCCTAGTCTTAGCCTCAGCTCAGCAATGCTCAGTGAGGTGAGGTTGTCTGCTTGGGATTACATACTGGCAGGTGGTGGGGGCTGGCGATGGACCTAGGGCTGTCTGCCTCCAAAGCTGGTGCTAAACATCAGGATCACGGCCTCGGCAGTCCCACTGTACATCTCTCTCTTGCTTGTTTAGCTGTGGGTTTCCCCTTTGGGGCTATCAGGGGCCTGATCTAAATTTGTGCCTTCAAACCCAACACTGCATATGCTTATTGGATGAATTAGTGAATGTTCCTGGTCTTGGGACATCTTCACAGGTCTTTGGCCTCTCACCCTTTATTACATTAGACAGACTGTAAGTCCTTGAGATCAAAATCTAAGTTTGTCTTCTTCAGTGACACAGCCCCAGGGCTTACTATGGTGCCTGGCACAGAGGAGTTGCTCAAAAAACCTTTGTTAAGTGAAGGAAATAAACAGTTTAGCAACCTACATGGAAATAGAAACTCTGAACAAGAAGATTTAAATGAGAAAAAGAAACTTATTTTCTGAAATAACCAGAAGTCCAGAGAGAGGGAAGGCTTCAGTCCTGCTGCAATCCAGGCTCTGGTTCCATTTTAGCTGCAAGTCTCTCGGCTTTGCCCTGCTTCATGCGTTGGCTTTGTTCTCAAGCTGGCATCCCTCACATCATAAGATGCTGCCAGCAGCAGCAGGCGTTCTTGTTCCTCTCCAAGGGGAGAAGGAGAAAACCTCTCCTCCAACCATGGAACCCGAGTCCCCCTTTTCTTAGGGCTGACTGTGTTAATTTGTGTCACATGCCCATCACTGAAACAGAAATAGTTGCCCAGTGATTGCTATGAGCTGATGGGCTAAACTGAACTAACTCCTGGCAAGGGAAATAGATTACCACAACTGGCTTAGGTAGGTTACTGAGGGACTCTCCCAGTTACTATATCTAGGGAGGGGCTCAACTTTTCCCCAATTACAGAAGTGGCGGGGGTCCTAGGCACCAAAACAAAATTAAGGTTCTATTGAGAAAGAAGAAAGGGCAACAGTTACTACTAGACAGCCAAGAGGGTCCACTGTGTTACTCTTTACATGAAGTCTCTTGTTAACATGGTAAGAATAAACTCCACAGCCATTTATTCAATTAACCAATTGAAAACCTACACTAGTCATCCAGTGCTACCTAACGAATTTCTCCAAAGCTTAGTGGCTTAAAACCTCATATGGTTGCAGTCTAGATGTGGGCTGGGATTGTAATCATCTGAGGCCAGAATCTGCTTGCAAGATGGCCCACTGACACGGCTGTCGGCAAGAGCCCTCAATTCTTTGCCACATGGCCCTCTCTGCAGGGCTGCTTGAGTGTCCTCACAAGATGGCGGCATCTTACTCAAGTGCCAGTGATCTAAGAGAAAGGGCTCAGAAGCAGCTGAAATGCCTTTTGTGTGCTAGTCACTTCTGATATATTCTGTTTGTTAGAAGCAAGTCACAAAGTCCAGCCCATACTCAAGGGAAGGAAGCACTATCTCTTAATGAGAGGAGAATTTGTAGATGTATTTCAAAACTTCCATGGGAGCCATCACCTCTCAGCTCTTTCCATGTGAAAGGGTAGAGAACAGGCCTCCTCCTGCATATTCTCTAGTCTTGGCTCTGACACCCACATCCCGTCTTCATACAAGCCTGAAACTTTCTCTGGGTCAAGGGGCTTTCTGCCAAAGGTTATCTCTGCTGGATTAGAGAGCAGACACCATGGTGTCCTCCATGGGGATTTTCCTGGTGACTTTCTAGATGAGTTTGCCAAAGGGCCAGATCCTAGTAGGTAACTCTTGCAGGGAAGCGCTGGAGAAATTCTTTATTGAAGCGCCTACCTTGTGCCAGGTAATTTGCATGTATTTCTCTCATTGATCCTTGCACTGTCCCCTGAGAAAGGGAGGACCTTTGTCATTGTCACTGAAGGAAGCTGGGAAACAGATGAGATGGCTCACCCCAGGTCACCTGGTGTGTGTGATGCCAAACCCGACTTTTCTGCCTCACATCAATCCCATGTGGGAGAGGTTTCTGTTTAAGGGAATATCTTGAATCTTGAGTCTTGTTGATTCAAACCAGCTCGGTCATGTTTTAGACTTCAAGGGCCCCTTGGTGAGATGGGACAGGAACAGGCTGCACAGGAACCACTTTTCCATATTTAGAGGCTGACAATAATTAATATTTGCTAAGGATGTTTGCTGTACTTGGCACCATGCTATGTCTTTTCTGCCTTGTCTTATCTCTTCTGCACATCAGTAATATTGTAAGGTAAGGATTTCTACAATCCCCTTGCCAAAGATGAAGAAAGGAACTCTCAAAGACATTACATAATATGCCTAAGACCTGGCTGCTACTGAGTAGCCATGCTGGGATTTCTATCCAGTTTGCCTTGACTCCAGCCCCAGTGCTCCTGACTGCTGTCTTATGAGCAGCCCAGTGAACACTGAGGCTCCAGCACACAGTCTACTGTCCTGAGGCAGTTTCCAAATCCTTCAGCAAGAGCTTTGGCTTGGTGCTGATTGGTGGCATCAGCAGGATGTGGATGGAGGGAAAATGATGGGGAGAGGCATTTGCTTGTCAGCTTGTAGATGCTCAATTAGCTCCCAGGCACACAGAAAAGGCCCCCCTTCCCAAATCACATCTGTATTCATGATGGGGCCAACAGGCTGCAGGGGCAAATTGCACATTTTTCCTTCCGATTTTTCATTTATTTCCTGGTGATATATTTCATTTTGGCAAAAAGCAGGGGTTTCAAGCTCACGCGGAGAGGCAGGCATGCCATAGCTGGACTGGGCATCAGAAACTCTCCTGCACTCTGTGAACAACTAAAGGAAGCGTAGCAAGCAATGCCCAGTGCTGTGATTTGTCTGTTTTGGGAGGTTGCAGGTCCTGAAGGTGTTTCGAGGTCATCTTCATGTCTTCATTCTCCATTGGTGCTGGTGACCGCCCCATCTCTA
Source organism: Pongo pygmaeus (assembly GCF_028885625.2). Taxonomy (NCBI): domain Eukaryota; kingdom Metazoa; phylum Chordata; class Mammalia; order Primates; family Hominidae; genus Pongo; species Pongo pygmaeus. Next base: position 60,434,331 of record NC_072394.2, read on the forward strand.
CCTCTCCAGCCCAAACCTCTTCCCTGAACTCTAGACCAGCACTGTCCCCATAGAACCTTGGTGATAATGAAAATGTTCATTCTCCTTTATCTAATACTGCAGCCACTGGCCACAGGTGGCTACTGAGCCCTTGAAATGTAGCTAGTGCAACTGTGGGACTGAATGTGTCATTTTATATAATATTAATTCATTTAAATGTAAATCTAAACAGCTGCATGTGTCTAGTGGCTACTGTATTTGACAGTGTCATTCTAGGCCTTTATTTCCTTTATTACCTTGCCTTAGAGTGAGCTCCCCAGAGGCAAAGATACATGTGGAAGCCATTTATAAGGGTAGCACTTCCAGAAGAAACAGGGTAGGAAGGGAGGCAGCAAGACAGAGGCAGAAACCAAGGCAGGTGCAGAGGTGCAATTTCAGGGCAAGCCCAGCCCTGGCCTCATCCTCTGGAGTCTGGAGTGTCAATTATGCCTCTGAAATAGTTCCGTTCGGAGTTGGGGGAGTTGGGTGTTCATGGTCTCTTGGCCAATCAATGGCTACGACTTGCCCCAGGGTATGGGAACATAAACTTTCAAGCGCTCCTGGCTTCCTTCGTGTCTGGTGGGTTCCCAGCTTCAGCTGTCCACGGGAAGTCCTGTAGGAGTTCTACAGGTGCATGGTGTTGGGAGAGTGGCCAGAAACGAGGTAAGGGGTCCCAGGGATTGAGCAGATCACTGGCAGTGTCCCCTCCATCACTCCCATGTATCCCCTCACATTGGAGGGCCCACAGCCCTGTAAACTCGGCACGTCCAAATGTAGACTCCTCATCTGTAGTCTTTTATTTTTTCTGTCTCACTCTGCCACCAAGACTGGAGTGCAGTGGCGTTGATCTCAGCTCACTGTAGCCTCCGTCTCCTGGGTTCAAGTGATTCTCCCGCCTCAGCCTCCTGAGTAGGTGGGATTACAGGTGCACATCACCTTGTCTAGCTAATTTTTGTATTTTTAGTAGAGACAGGGTCTCACCATGTTGGCCAGGCTGGTCTCGAACCCCTGACCTCAAATGATCCACCTGCCTCTGCTTCCCAAAGTGCTGGGATTACAGGCATGAGCCACTGTGCCAGTCCCTCATCTGTATTCATTTCTGATTGCTGGTGTAACCAATCACCACAAAGCGAGTGGTTTAAAGCAATAGAGATTTCTCATCTTACAGTTCTGTAGACCACTGGTCTCGCTCGGCTAAAATCAAGCTGTCAGCAGGGCTGCATTCCTTTCTGGGATCTCCAGGGGAGAATCAGTCTCCTTGCCTTTGCCAGCTTCTAGAGACCCCTGCATCCCTTTTCTCATGGCCCCTGTTTTTGTCAGAGCCAGCAATGCCCAGTGGGTCCTTATCACGTTGCCTCTCTCTGATCCTCTCCCTTGTTTCATCTGTCTCTGACCCAGCTAAGAAAGGTTCCTCCACTTTTAAGGCCTTATATGACTAGGTTGGGCCACTTGGATGGGCCAGACCATTCTTCATCTCAAGGCCTATACCCTTCATCACATTTGCAAAGTCTCTTCTCTCACAGAAGGCACACAGCTTCTGAGAATTGAGGTGTAGGCATCTTTGAGGGGCATTATTCTGCCTGTCATATTCTCTAAGCTCCCAGAATGGTGTCTACTCTCAAGTTCTCTTTCTTGGTGAATGGTCCCCTCCATTGCCTTCATGGTGTTTAAGCTAGAAACCAATTCCAGTCATCCCACAACAAATACACCCCCAAATCCTATTAATTCTACCTACTGATGGTCCTTAAATCAATGCACTTTTCTAGATCCTAACTGCCTCTACCCTGGTCTTGCCTGAATGTCTGTAACATCCTCCTAACTGATCCTGCCACCTTTCAATCTTTCCTTTAAACAGCATCCAGAGGGACTTATATCAAGTGAACATCAGGGTGTATCTGTCAGGATAGGCTGGGTTACGCTGCAGTAACAAACAATCCCCACATTGCAGTGACTTAACACAACAAATGGGTGTTTCTCACACACGCTGCCTGTCAATGCTAGTCAGCAGGGGCTTCTGTTCCTTGCAGTAACTCAAAGACCAACGCTGACAGTCCATCTGGACTCATGTTTCCACCATCACAGCCGTGGGAAGGGAGAGTGGCACCAGCTCTTAAGATTGTGTCTGGAAGTCACATGATACTTCTGCTCCCAAGTGATTGGCCAAAGCAAGTCACATGACCATGCCTAACATCAAAGGAGGTGAGGAAGTACATCCTCCCCACAAGTCTAGAAGATGGAGAGGCTGAATATTTGGTCATCAGGCTAATGGTTGCCATGTTGGGTGTGTCCTTCAATGGTGCCTGGCTGGCTGGTAAATGGAATCTTAATTCCTCCATGTGACCCAGAATTCCCTCTGGACCTGGCCCTTTCTTGCCTCTCCAGCCCCATCTCATGTATCCTGTCTGGCTCCTGCTACCCTGGCCTCACTGTGTAGATGCCCAGCCCTGCAGCTCAACTATCCTCTCTGCACCGAGCTCCCTCTGGTCCTTTGGCCCCAGGTTCTGGAGCCCTGGACTGAACAGCATGTCCAGACTTTTGTGTCCTCATCAACTTTCCTTGAAGCTTCTGCCTCCAGCCCTGGGCTGGGATAAACCTGCCAGGGAAGGTGAGTTTGAGCTGCACAGGGTCAGCCTGCAGAGGTGAGCATGTGATTGTGAGTCGGCCGACAAATACTTGTGAAGCCCCTACAATTTGCCAGTCACTGAGATATAAAAATGAGAGAGAATCCTTGTCTTCAACTTCAAGATTATACTTTTTTTTTTTTTTTTTAACCATAGAGACAGGTTCTTTCTCTGTCACTCAGGGTGGAGTGCAGTGGCGTGATCGCCACTCACTGCAGCCTTGAATTCCTGGGCTCAAGTGAACCTCCCACCTCAGGCTCCTGAGTAGCTGGGATCACAGGCACACACCACCATGCCCGGCTAATTAAAAAAAAATTTTTTTTTGTAGAGGTGGGTGTATTAGTCCGTTCTTGCATTGCTATAAAGAACTACCCAAGACTGGGTAATTTATTTAAAAAAAAGAAGTTTAATTGACTCAGTTCTGCAAGTTGTACAGGAACCATGACTGGAAACACCTTAGGAATCATAGTGGGAAGGTGAAGGGGAGGCAGGCACTTCTTACATGCCTGGAGAAGGAGGAAGAGAGAGCAGGGGGAGGTCCCACACACTTTTAAACAAGAAGATCACATGAGAGCTCACTATCACGAGAACAGCAAGGGGGAAATCTGCCCCCATGATCCAATCACCTCCCACCAGGCCCCTCCTCCAACATCAGGGATTACAATTTGACATGAGATTTGGGTGGGGGCACAGAGGAAAACCATATCAGTGGGGGTCTTTCTATGTTGCCAAGGCTGGCCTTGACCTCCTGGGCTCAAGCATCTGCCTGCCTAGAGTCCTAAAGTTCTGGAATTACAGGCATGTGCCACTGCACCCAGCCGGAGCTTATATATGTTATTGAGAGAGGCTGGCAAATGTAGTAGTGTTAAATTGGAAGTTTTGGTCAAGAGGCTGAGAGGATGGATTCTAGATGGCAGAGTGAGTCAGCAGAGAGACCGTGAAGCACCTCCCCAAAGGAGGTGACCGAGAATCCAAGTGGGGACTCTTGAAGTCCTCGCCTTCATCAAGGGCGTGAAAGAATCTGGGGTGTGAGACTAGGAAGAAGCTGGTTAAGAAAGGATCTTAGCAGGAGCTGCTGAGGCTTTGGGGGTGTCTTCCCATGAGCAGGGCGTGGGCCATATTCCCTGCATTTTAGGTCAAGAAAGAGGATATGTAAGGGGACCACTCAAAGCACCCAATATATGGACCCTGCTGTTTGGAGGTCATGGAGGGCAATGCCTGACTCCTTCCTCCCTCTGGAGATTTGCAAAGGGGAAACGCCTGGGCAGCAGCTCTGCTGCAGAGAGTGAAGCGGTTACTGCAGAGGGCATCAGCCTGCTGCTCAGGGTGTGTGGGAGCAGAGAACACGTGTGTCCCATGACCTGGAAGATGACCTGCATGCAACAGCCAGTGCAGGACTATTCGATGTCCTGATTGAAAGGCCACCTGAGGATGGCGTCAGTGAACAGACCACAGAAGAAAGGAGCTGGAGAAGCACTGGGCTTTCCAGGCATTGCTGCAGGCTTCCTAGGGAAGAAGTCTCTGGCTAGAATGAAGATAACTTTACTCTCTACAAGGGAACAGCAGAGAAGAGGCTTAGCAATTGGAGGTGGGTGTCTCCAAAGTGCCCACCAGGGAGAGTCCATGAGGCTGTGTCACCAGGCAAGTAAGAACTTCTTGGGCCCCTTACCTCTCCGACTGCATCCAGACTCTGGAGGGTCAAAGCCAGGTGAGAGAGATGGGGAGAGCAGATAAGCCAACAGACAGGGCAGAGCCAGGAGGGAACCTCCTTCCGAATGGACAGACTCCCCATCTGCAGCAAGCCTGGAGCTGGCAAGGGGCAAAGCTTCATGTTAAACGAAGGTCAAGGTTTTGACCGTGACACAGGGTCTGGCGTTTGGATTATAGGTGGGAGGACTTTGTATCTGGTCATTTAAGATGACCAGAAAGTCATGGGGCCCGTTTTAAGTTTTCATCCAGGCTAAAAAAATAGTCCCACTGAATAAATTTAAACAGAGGGTGGGAGACAAAAATAACACGACTTTATGAGTACATCTCGAGCTGTGCCTGTTCACTGTGATATTTACACAAATAAATAAAACTACAGAGGTATTGAGAGGGCCAATACAAATTTAAAAGGATTTATGTGATAAAGTGATAGAGAAACTGCTTTAGCCAGAGTAGAAGGGGAGACTCTCTGAGGAGGTGACATTGGAATTGAGGCTTCAATTATGAGAGGGAGCTGGATGTGTAAAGGTCCAGGGAAGGGTGATCCAAGCAGAGGGAACAGTTTGTGCAAAAATCCTGAGGCAGGAGCAAGCTTGCAGCAGGATATGGAAAGTGAGAGGAGGATGGGAGAAGCTGAGGCAGAAGGAGAGGCTGGAAAAGAGCACCAGGCAGGGTCAGAAAGGGGGATTGTATCTCAAGTGTGATGAGAATTCATTAGACGACTTTTAGCAGGGAAAGAACTTCTGATTCATACTTTAGAAAGGTCAGCTGGCTGCTATCAGAATGGGCAGGAGACAAAGGCAAGATTGGGGCTGCCGGGAGTACAGCTTGTCCAGAACAGGATAGAGATGATAGTGTCTTGGACTATGGTGGTTGCATGGAGGAGGTGAGAAACATCAGGTTTAGACTGTAATTTGGAACCATAAAGCTCCATGTGTGATGTGAGAGGGTTAAAGATGAGGATTAAGGAGGGTTCTGAGGTTTTTGACCCATGCCACTGAGTGGATGTTGGTGCCATTTCCAAGATGAGAGAGAGCTGGGAGGAAGCAGATTTATATTGGGGAGGGGAGTGTATTAGTCTGTTTTCATGCTGCTGATAAAGACACACCTAAGACTGGGTAATTTATAAAAGAAAGAGGTTTAATTCACTCACAGTTCCACGTGGCTGAGGATACCTCATAATCATGGCAGAAGATGAAGGAAGAGCAAAGGGATATCTTACATGGTGGCTGGCAAAGAGAGAAAAGTGAGCCAAGGGAAAGTGGAAACCCCTTATAAATCAGATCTCATGAGATGTATTCACTACCACAAGAACAGTATGGGGAAAACCGTCCTCATGATTCAGTCATCTCCCACCAGGTCCCTCCCGCAAGATGTGGGAATTATGGGAGCTAAAATTCAAGATGAGATTTGGGTGGGGACACAGCCAAACCATATCAGGGAGTCAACAATTCTCTTTTCACTGAGTAGTATGCCCAGGCAGTCCATTACTAGATAATGGGGAGGCCAAGAATTAAGTCTCTGGTGTCAAACAATTTGGGCTTAATTGTGTGACCTTGGCCACATCAATTAACCACTTTGAGACAAGTTTTCTCCACTACAAAATGGGAGTAAAAATAACAGTACCTACTTTCCAGGTTTGTTACGGGGAGGGAAAGCTCTGCAATGGGCCTGGCACACAGTAAGGGCACAAGAAATGAAAGCAGTTATTGGCTCTTTATTTGCAAGGGCCATACTTATGAGTGCTGCTCTGTGTTGAGTGGAAAACTGCACTTAGGACAGTTTCATTTTTGTCTGCCATACTTCTCCTGAAAGCTTCAGATCCTGGAGTCAACCTGCAAGAAAATCAGCTCTAGCCAGGATCCCTCACTAACATTCCTATGGTAGGCTACACTCTGGCCTGGCGTTTTCTTTGTGGGAAAGTTTCGTGGATGCATTCAATTTATTTAAAAGATGTAGGCTATTCAGATTTTCTGTTTCCTCTGGTGTCAGTTTTGGCAAGTTATATTTTAAAAGGAATTTGTCCATTACATCTATATTGTTGAATAAAAGGGCATAAAATTGTTCACAGTACTTGCTTATAATCCATTTAATGTTTGTGGGATATGTAATGATGTCCCTGCTTTCCTTTTTACTAGATCAGGCTTATCAATTTTATTACTCTTTTTATAGCACTAGCTTTTGATTTATTGATTTTCTCTATTATTTTTCATTTTTCTATTCCATTGATTTCTGCCCTTATCTTCATAACTTCCCCCCTCATACTTACTTTGGCTTTAATCTGCTCTTCTTTTTCTAATTTCTTAGCTCATATAAATGATTTAGGTTTTTCATCTTTTTTTATGTAATTAGAGTTTTCACAGGCTCTAGTGGTTAGGAAAAAAGAAAACAATAATAATTATTATTTAAAGTTATTAATTTCCCTTCAATCATTACTTTAGCTACATTGGACAAATTTTGATACGTTATATTTAATGTTCATTCAGTTGAAAATAATTACTAATTTCCTCTGAAGTTTCTTCATTGCCTGCTGTTAATTTTACAATTATGGGGGATTTTTAAACTATCTTGTTATTGATTTCTAATTTAATTCCTTTTGTTTTTTGTCAGGGAACATACTATCTATGATTTCAGTCTTTTAAAATGTATTGAGACTTGTTTTATAGCTCAGCATATGATTTGTAATTGTAAATATACCATTAAAAATGTGCCTTTAAAGGCCAGGCACGGTGGCTCATGCCTCTAATCCCAGCACTTTGGGAGGCCAAGGTGGGCGGATCATGAGGTCAGGAAATCCAGACCATCCTAGCTAACACGGTGAAACCCCATCTCTACTAAAAATACAAAAAATTAGCCAGGCGTGGTGTTGGGTGCCTGTAGTCTCAGCTACTTGGGAGGCTGAGGCAGGAGAATGGCATGAACCTGGGAGGCAGAGTTTGCAGTGAGCTGAGATCACACCACTGCACTCCAGCCTGGGAGACAGTGCGAGACCCTGTCTCAAAAAATAAAAATAAAAATAAAAAATTTTAAAAATGTGCCTTTAAAAAGACATTTAAAAAGAATGTCTTCTGCCATTGTTGGGTATAGTGTTCTACAAATATCAATTAAGTGAAGATGATTTTTAGTGATGCTCACACTTTTTATGTGTTCAATAATTTTTTTGGCCTTGTTGTTCTATCAATGCCCAGAGAGGAGTATTAATAATCTCCATCTATGATTGTAGTATTATTTATTTCTCCCTTTGATTTTGGTACTTTTTGCTTCATGTAATTTGAGGCACTGTTATTAGGTACACATACATTTATGATTATTATGTCTTTCTGATTAATTGGCCCTTTTATAATTTTACATGAAGTTGTACAATATTAACTGTAAGTAAAACATTAAAAGTTAAGGACATCTAATCTCTATAGCAACCATTTAAAAAATGTAGAGAAGTATATTTCTTCTGTCCATCTTTATGGACATAAAGAAGTGTCCATCTTTATCTCTGATAATACTTTTTGTCTTGAAGTTTATCTAATGTTAATATAGCCACATTCTTATGTTTACTGTTTGCATGTTGTTTTTCCTATCCATTTACTTTCAGTCTATTGATGGTTTATTGTTTCTCTTGAGAACAGCATATAGTTTAGTTATTCTTTTTTCCTATAATTTTGTATGGACTCTATCTTTTAATTTGAGTGTTTATTAATGTTTAATGTAATTACTGATATGATTGGATTTGGGTCCACCATTTAATTATTTTTCTGTTCTGTTCCAAAACACAAAGACAATATCTGAATATTTTTTAGAATTCCGTTTTAAGGCCAGGCTTACACTTGTAATTCCAGAACTTTGGGAGGCTGAGGTGAGAAGATCGCTTGAGCCTAGGAGTTTGAGACCAGCCTGGGCAACATGATAAAACTATATCTCTACTAAAATTTTTTTAAAAAAATTATCCAGATTTGGTGGCACACACCTGTAGTCACAGCTACTTGGGAAGCTGAGGTGGGAGGATTGCTTGAGCCCGGGAATTCGAGGCTGCAGTGAGTTGTGATCATGCCACTGCACCCAGCCTGGAACACAGTGTGAGACTCTTCTAAAAAAAAAAATAATAGAGTTCCATTTAAATTTTCCTATTGATTTTTTAGCTATACTTGTCTGCATTTTTTAAATGGTTGCTATAGAGATTAGAATAGATGTCCTTAACTTTTAATGTTTTACTTACAGTTGATGTTGTACAACTTCACGTAAAAGTGGAAACCTTGCAATTGTGTCAGTTCATATTTCTGCATCCTTTATGTTATAGTTGTTGTATATAACATATATTACATATGTATATAACGTATATTACATATATAACATATATGTAATATATAGTTGTTGTATATAACATATATTACATATGTATATAACATATATTACATATATAACATATACATATAACATATATATAACATATACATATATACATATATAACATATACATATAACATATACATATATGTTGTATATAACATATATGTGTTATATAACCTATATAACATATATGATGTATATATAACATATATATGTTGTATATAACATATACATATATATAACATATATATGTATACACACACACACACACACATACACACATATTATAAACCCCACAAGGCAAGGTTACAGTTTTTTCCTTTAAATGGTTCTATGGTTTTTAAAGAAATTAAGAGAAATAAAGAAAAAAGAAGATAATTGTCTTTTGCAGGCACCCAGATCCTATTTTCTGAGGATCTGAGTTTCCATCTGGTGTCATTTCCCTTCAGGCTGAAGAACTTCCTTTAGCATTTCTTGTAGTGCAGATCTGCTGGCAACAAAGCCCACAGCTTTCTTTTATCTAAGATATATTTGTTTTGCCTTCATTCTTGAAGGATATTTTCCCTGGATGTATAATTCTTGGTTGACAGTTTTGTTTTTTTTCTTTCATCACTTTAAAGATGTTTTTCCACACCTTCTGGCCTCCATAATTTCTGATATGAAGTCAGCCATTAATGGAATCATTGTTTTCCTATATGCAATGTGTTATTTTTTTCTTGTGGCTTTCAAGTTGCATTGTTTAATTTGGCTTCAACAGTGTGACTAGGATGTATCTTGGTCTGGGATTCTTTGTGTTTATTTTGCTTGATGTTAATTGAGCATCTTGCATAGGTACATTTCTCTCTTTCACCAAATTTGGAAAAATTTTGGCCATTATTTCGCCAAGTATTATTCTGCCCCATTCTTTCTCTCCTCTCCTCTAAGACTCCATTTACATGTGTGTCAGACACTTGCCTATTTAAATGCATTCCTGAGGCTCTGTTCATTTTTTTATTAAATCACTATTGTCCTTGTGTTTTGCATGGAATAATTTCTATTAATCTGCTTCAAGTTCATTTAGTCTTTCCTCAGCCTTCTTTCTCCATTTGGCTCTTAAAGGTCCACCAAGTGAATTTCTCATCTCAGATATTACATTTTTCAGTTCTAGAATTCTATTAGGTCCTTTTTTTGGTTTCTAATTCTCTGTAGAGATTTCCTATGTTTTCATTAAATATACATATATATACATACATACATACACACATATATATATTTAAACTTTATTAGAAGTTTTAATAGTTGCTATAAAATCTTGGTATTCCAGTTCTAACATATCTAGTTTATATTGGGGTTTGTCTCAGTTGACTTTACTTTTTCTTGAGAATTTTTTTCATTTCATTTTTTTAAATGTCAAGCAATTTTTGGATTATATTCTAGTGTGGTGAAAAGAATAATATCTCCCACAGATTTCCCCCTGCAAAGATGTTGATATGGTTTGGCTGTGTCCCCACCCAAATCTCACCTTGAATTGTAATCCCTATAATCCCCATGTGTCAAGGGAGGGACCCAGTGGTGGTTGAATCATGGGGGCAGTTTCCCCCATGCTATTCTCGTGAGAGTGAGTGAGTTCTTATGAGATCTGATGGCTTTATAAGCATCTGGCATTTCCCCTGCTCACTCTCACTCCATCCTGCTGCCCTGTGAAGAAGATGCCTGCTTCTCCTTTGGCTTCTGTAATGATTGTAAGTTTCCTGAGGCTTCCCCAGCAATGTGGAACTGTGAGTCAATTAAATCTCTTTGCTTTATAAATTACCCAGTCTTGGGCAGTCTTATTTGTTTGTTTGTTTGTTTGTTTTTGAGATGGAGTTCTGCTCTTGTTGCCCAGGCTGGACTGCAGTGGTGTGATCTCGGTTCACTGCAACCTCTGCCTCCTGGGTTCAAGCGATCCTCCTGTCTCAGCCTCTTGAGTAGCTGGGATTACAGGCATGTGCCACCACTCCCGGCTAATTTTGTATTTTTAGTAGAGATGGGGTTTCTCCATTTTGGTCAGGCTGGTCTCAAACTCCCAACCTCAGGTGATCCGCCCACCTCGGCTTCCCAAAGTGCTGGGATTACAGGCATAAGACACCGCGCCCAGCAAGGGCAGTTTTTTATAGCCATGTGAGAGCAGACTAATGCAGATGTCCACATCCTAATCCACAGCACCTGTGAATATGTGATCTTCCATAGCAACACGGACTTTCTGTATGTAATTGGGATTTGGAGATTACCCTGAATGATCCTGGTGGGCCCATTATAGTCTCAGGGTCTGCTATAATAAGGAAACAGTAGGGTCAGAGGCAGAGAAGGAGATGTGACAATGGAAGGAGAGGTAAGAGCGATGTGAGGAAGGAACCACAAACCAAGAAATGCAGGCAGCCTCTAGATGCCAGGAAAGGAAAGAAAATGGATTCCCCTAGATCCTCCAGAAGAAACACAGCCCTTCAGACCTACATTAGTGTGAGATGATCAATGTGTGTTTTTAAGCCGTGAGGTTTGTGGAAATTCATTACATCAGCAATAGCAAATGAATACACCTGGACAGAAGGAATGCTAAATTGTGACCATTCTGGGCTTTTTCTCTGATAAGTGCTGTTTCTCGTGTTTTATCAGGCAGTTATCTTGGTGGAATTTGAACTTCAAATCCTGTTGCTAGGACGGCATTTCCTGTCTCACTTCACATCTTTATCTTCCCTGAGCTGAGGTTTCCGATTATGTGGCCGGAATCCCCCTGGAGTCCCTGTGGCCTGGTGCCTGCACTTTGTCAGCCACCCTTAGCCTCAGGCCAAAAGCCACAAAGAAAAGCCCTTGCTTTGAGCAGTGGCCTCCTCCTCTGGTGTCTCCACTCTCCAGCCTTTCAGGTGTTTGGATCCAGGGGTACTTGGAGTGTTCTCTTGTTTCTGAATTGGTTCTCAGAAAGACAGAGTGAAAAGACGACAATTTTTCTAGCACTGGGTTCCAGCCTGGTTTCGTTACTTACTCGCTGCATGACCTTGGGCAGCTGAGCTTTTGTCAGCCTCAGTTTCCCCATCCGTAGGACTCTACGTCAGAGGATAGTGTCTGCATTGATGAGCAAATGCACGTATTTGTAAGGTGCTGGGTCCAAGCTTGGTTTCCTTGTTATTTTCCAAGCATCTCTCTGCTGCTCATGGAAGGACAACCCCAAAGCTAACTGCTGGACAGTTTTTCAAGCCTTATCAGTTCATCCAAATGGTTAACTCTAAGTTTCTTTCCTGTCAGAAAAATAAAACTTTAAACAATGATACGGAGCCATGAGTTGTTATTCAGGATTTTCAAACTGTATTTCCCCAAACCAGCTTTGCTACATAGGCTCTGCTCCTAAGCTATTGCCCACAGCAAACAAGAAGGGATCTGGAGGCCAGGTGTGGTGGCTCACACTTGTAATCCCAGCGCTTTGGTAGGCCAAGGCAGGAGTTTGAAGCAAGCCTGGCCAACATGGTGAAACCCCGTCTCTACTAAAAATACAAAAAAAAAAAAAAAATTAACTGGACGTGGTGGTGGGTGTCTGTAGTCCCAGCTATTTGGGAGGCTGAGGCAGCAGAATTGCTTGAACCCCGGAGGCGGAGGTTGCAGTGAGCTGAAATCACGCCACTGCACTCCAACCTGGGTGACAGAGCGAGACTCTGTCTCAAAAAAAAAAAAAGGGACCTGGAATGCTTCGTGGGGTTGTGGCAAGGTCTTGGAGCCTCTGGAATCTGGTTCTGGAGCTGGGTGGGGCTTCCACTGGGCTCTGCAGTCCTGGGCCGAGGGCTGGCTCATTTGTTTATGGGACATTTGCTTCCTGGGAGTCTACAGTATAGTGGTCCCTGCCCTGGGTGCTGGACACAGCAGCAAACAAGGCAGACACAGCCCCGCCCTTGTAGCATGGACATCTGCTCACAGCGCTGGGCACATGTCTGGGTGTAAAACCACAATTGTGATCAGAGGAATGAGCTGGGGTGTCCTGTGAGTGTCTGAGATAGGCATTGATTGGGTCGTGGAGGCTCGTGGGCCACGCTGAGGTCTCATGGCTGAGTAGAATTTGCCTGGCCAGGTGGGAGGGAAAGGACAAGAGGAAGCAACAAGAGCCTGTGCACAGGCCCTGTAGGGGGAAGGGATGTGGTAAGTTCCAGAACTGCAGGAAGGCCTTGGAGGGCTGGAGCTCGGAGGAGGGCATGTGGGGAGGATGGGAAGTTAGGGAACAGGCAGTAGGGTTGCTAGACTTAGTAAATGTAAATACAGGATGCCCAGTTAAACTTGAATTTCAGGAAAAAAAGTCAGATACTTTTTTAGTATAAGTGTGTCTCAAGTGTTGTATGGGACATACTTATACATACTTACACTAGAAAAGTATTCATTGTTGAGCACAGCATGGTGGCTCACACCTTGAATCCCAGCAGTTTGGGAGGCTGAGGTTGGAGAATCTCTTGAGCCCAGGAGTTCAAGACCAGCCTAGCAATATAGCAAGAGCCCCCATCTCTTAAAAAAAAAATTAAAAAATTAGCTGGGCAGAGTGGCACGTGCCTGTAGTCTTAGCTACTCAGGAGGCTGAGGTGAGGATCACATGAGCCCAGGAGTTCGCGCTGCAGTAACCCGTGATCACACCGCTGCACTCCAGCCTTGGTGACAAAGTGAGACCCTGTCTGAAAAATACTACTACTACTGGGCTGGGCGTGGTGGCTCACACCTGTAATTCCGGCACTTTGGGAGGCCAAAGCTGGTGGATCACCTGAGGTCAGGAGTTTGAGACCAGCCTGGCCAACATGGTGAAACCCTGTCCTACTAAAAATATAAAAATTAGCCACACGTGGTGGCATGCACCTGTAGTCCCAGCTACTCAGGAAGCTGAGGCACGAGAATTGCTTGAACCCGGGAGGCAGAGGCTGCAATGAGCCGAGATTGCACCACTGCACTCCATCCTGGGCCAGAAGAGTGAGACCCTGCCTCAAAAAAACAAAACAAAACAAAAAACTACTACTGATAATAATAACTCATTGTTTATCTGAAATTCTAATTTAATGGCATCTTGTTTTCTATTTGGTAACCCTATGAGCAGGGTCTTGCAGAACAGGGCAATGAACTTGTTCTCAAACCAGGAACAACGGTGGGCTGTAGGGCTACGCTGGGAGCAGCAGTATCCAGGCAGCATTTGGAGGTCAGCTGCATGTTGGGGAGAACGGATGGGAGTGCATGAGGGGCAGACAAGGACTGGTGGAGGCTGCTGCTGTGCCCAGGAAAGCCCCTGAGCATCGGAGGCTTGGGGAGGCCCCAGGTGCTGCGGGATGGAGAAATGCACTGGAGTGGAATCTTGCCTGTGTCTGCTGCTGGAAGGGAAGCTGCCCTTTGTCACAGGGTGATTACTCACTGGGTGCCAGAGGGTGTGGTACTGACGAAGCAGCCAGGCTGGGATCCTTGCTTGATGTCACTTGGTGGCTCCTTGATGTCACTAAGAGGCATCATCCTGCTCACAGCCCCTCCCCACCCCAAAATGAGAGCTGATCAGCCCAGACAGACGCCTTACCTCTGCTTGCTTTTGTGATTCAAAAATGAGTCATCCACCCCAGGCAAGAGCAGGCTGAGGACCTTTTCCTTGGCTGGGAGTTTGGGGGTTGGGTGGCTCTTCCGGAGGCTACAGGGTTCAGACAGCCTCCTGTCTGCAAGATTAGTTCCTTCCAGTGCAAGAAACTTAAAGGGGCCAGATGCGGTGGCTCACACCTGTAATCCCAGCACTTTGGGAGGCCAAGCTGGGAGGATCACATGAGCTTAGGAGTTCAAGATCAGCTTGGGCAACATAGCAAGACCCCATCTCTACAAAAATAAGCAGAATTAGCTTAGCTGAGCATGGCGGCATGCACTTGTAGTCCCAGATATTCAGGAGGCTGAGGCAGGAGGATCACTTGAGCTCAGGAGTTTCAGGCTGCAGTGAGCTGTGCTTGTGCCGCTGAACATCAGCCTGGACAACAGTTCTGTAAGATGAGAACAAGAATAGTGCCTGGTTCCTGGGGCTGTTCCAGGATTAAATGAGACAGAGCTTATGAAAAGTCTTGGGATATAGTAGATGCTCAGTTAATGTTATTTGCTTTCTTCTCTCTCTCATGACAACAGAGAAGCTGGCAAGGTGAAAGTCAAGAGCAGGAGGTCAGAAAACATGTTCCTGTAAAAGCGCAGATGGAAAATACTCTAGGCTTTGTGGGCCAGACAGAAGCCGCCACAGGCAACATGCAAATAACGAAGCATGGCCGTGTTCCCATAAAACTTCATTTATTGACTCCGCTGTTTGAGTTTCAAATAATTTTCACGTAATTTTCAAATGTCACATGACATTAGATTTTCCCCCTAACCATTTAGCTGTGTAAACACTAGTTTTAGCTCACGGAGTGCACAGAAATGGGCTGTGGGCTGCACGTGGCCCTTGGGCTGCAGTTTGCAACCCCTGCCGAGAGTGAGGTTACCGTCTGGCCTGGCTGGAGCCAGGACTTGCTGATCTGTGAGTTTTCTGACTCTATGAGGGAGGCGGTGAGGTTGTTAGAGTCTTGAACTAGATAGAACCAAACTCAAAGTTTTATCTTTTCCTAAGTTTCCAGAACCAAAAATATTCCTTGTGAGCCAACCTGAACTGCAAAGATATTGATATATTTTCTAGAATTCTTTACTGGAAGCTCCCTACTGTTCCTCAAACTATACCTGAATCAAATCAGTGAGTCCTGCTGGAGTTCCTGGAGCTCCTGGAGTTGGGGCATAAAAGGGTGGGAAGGGTCTGGGGCAGACCTGGTTTTTGGTATTGAAAGTCCCACAACCCTGGGACCCCCTCAATCCAAGGCAAACTGGGCCGATTGGTCACGGGATAAGTGGATTAATTTCTCCGGAATTTGAAGCCCCTGGATGCTTTCCTTCCCCCATCATCTCAGGGATGTAGCCCTCTGGGGCTCCTGGAGGCTTTCCTTCCCCATCATCTTGGGGGTGGGGGGCACCCTCTGGGTGCTCAGATCCCCAGTGCCCTGTCCACCATGGATAGGGGGCCCTAGGAGGCCCTATCGCTTCTCGGCCTTTCGGCTAAGATCAAGTGTGGAAAGGGGGCCCTGTGGGAGGCTCATTTTCCAGCAGCCACAATCCCCAGGGTGGTGTGGGACCTGCATCTGGCACTGCAGGAAGCACAGCTCATTGCGGTGGGGGTCAGGGGTGATGGGATGGCCTGAAGGGCAGTTGTGGTGTGTGGGATGGGGGACCTAGAAGATTCCTTGTCCCTTAGCCCTGACCTATTGGCTGGGAGATGGAGAGAGGGCAGGAGGCTTGAGCTTGGCTTGCGAGAGGCCACCAGGGTGACGGACTCATCCCAGTTTCATCCTAGTTGGGATCGACTGTCCCACTTTCAACAGTGAATGTCCTGCATCCTGGGAGCTCCCTCAATCCCCAGCAAACTGGGATAGTTGGTCACCTTAGAGGTCACCTTAGCCTCTGGCAGGAGACAGCAGAGCCTGTTCCCAGTGCCCTGGCTGCTCCAGATGTCTTGGGGACCATTGGCCTTGCAGGTGCTGATCGTGAAGGCCAAGAAGGCAGGCCTTCCAGGGTCTAGCCTCTCTTCTTCATAGCTGCATGACCCAGGACAGTTCCTTTACCCACTGAGCCTCAGTTTTTTAATCAGTAAAGAGGGTATTGTCACACAAGAACCTCTGAGCCTGTGGTGTGAAAGTTTTAGAGTACAGAATGGGTGCTTTGTGGAACAGGCCCTGATAAGGATGAAGTAGAAGATGGTGCAACAAGCTGGGATGCACCATGACTCAGTTCTTGCTTGCTGGAGAGGAAAAGAAAAGACATGCCAAAGGAAAAGCAAGAGATCTCAGCCCTGGGGCTGGTGATGGGTCCTGAGACGAGTGTCTGGATGGCCAGGCTGGGAGGTGAGGACTCTGGTCTGAGGAGGGGGCTCAGGAGCTGCTGCACTCCAAGCCCCACTGTTCCCAGTGATTTCATGCATGACCCAGGCACACCCAGGGCCTGGGTTGGGACAGAGGAGTGATGCTTTAAGACTTGCTGTCAGCAGGTGGGTGGGCTGTGCTGGGGTGGGAAGAAGACAGCATACCAGCTTCCTCCCCCATAGCTGATGTGGAAAGAATGAGGCCCCTGGGCCCCCCTCACCAAAGGCGAGACCTTCCTCAGCAAAGCCTGCCCCTGAGCCAGACAAATGGTAGCTTCCAGACCAGCCCTGAACAAGAGAAATGACAATCGCTAACCCCAGATTTTACTCTCTTCTGTGTATTTATTCCAGTTAGTTCATGCTCCTAACTGGCACCTTCCAGCAGTATTCAATGTTTGATGTGACTCTTTGTTGTTAGGTGTTCCTTCAAAAGACATATTGTTGTTTTGTCTGTGCATGTATTTTACTCTATGGGACCGACAGATGTGACATAGATCTCATTGTTTCTTCTCTTTTCTCACTCAACATCACGTCTTAAAGCATATCCATGTTGCTGTGTGTACACTGGGTCCATTGCATCTCAGCAGTCTAGGGGGTTCATATCCCAGAGATGGCTGGCCAGGGGGTCTCCAGGACCCACAGCACATGCAGGTGTGTGATGCACATTCTCAGACACATCTACCTCTGGAAGTGAGTATGGTTTATTGGGCATAGAGGCCCAGAAGTCAGAGCTGCTAGAATGCCAGAAAATCTACTAGATCCTACAACTCCCTGGGCAGAGCCCAAGAACTCCTACATCCGTACACGCCCTTCCAATCTCTGGCAATAACTATCTTTTAAATTCTTGTCAGTTATTGTTTCATTTGCATATCTCTGACTACTAATGAATTTAACAACTTTCATATGTTTATCAGCTCTTTAGGTTTCCTTGTCTGTAAATTTGCCTGTTCATATCTTTCGTCCATTTTCCCAATGGGGTTCCTCTCTTTTTTTTGTTTATGTGCCAGGGTTCTTGATATAATCCACATATTACTCCCCTGGTGGTTTTAGATATTATAAATATCTTTTCTCAGGTTATCATTGTTCTGTTAATTTTGTCCAAGGTATCTTTTGTCAGCTGATGAAGCAGAAATTCTCAGTTTTGATGTAATTAAATGAATCAGGTTTTGGCTTTATGGTTTGTGCTCTTGAAATTTTGTTTCATAAACCATTCTCAATGTCTAGGTCACAAAGCTATTATCCCCATTTTCTTGCATGCTAACATTTGGTTTTTCCTTTTAAGTAAGGTCTTTGATTTCTATGGAGTCCACCTGATGTGTTGTATTAGGCAGGTACATGCCTATTTTTCTTTAGCTCTCAAGCCCGTTATTCCAACATCTATAAAATGGCCATTGTTTCTCCATAGATTTCTGGCCCCTGCATCACCACATCTTGAGTCCCTGTCAGTACATGGGACTTTCTCTGCCATGCTGCTTTGGTCTATGTGTCTGTCCTTGTATTAGTACTGCATGGTTTTTCCAACTGTGTCTTTGTAGTGGGTGTTATGGGGCAAGAGGCACTTGGGGTACCCTAGTCCTGGCCCTGGGGAAGACTCCTTTTTACTCTCCTTTTGCAAGGTGGGTTTAGCTCTTCTTCATGGATTATTATTCTTCCATCTAAATGAATGTTAGTTTCATCAAAATCAAACTTGATAAGTTTGATTAAAGTTGCACTGAATTTATAGGTTCAACATATGAATCAGAGCAAGATACATTTGTTTATTCAAGTCGTCTTTTATTCAAATTAAATTTTTTTCTACATAGAGCTCTTTTGTGCTCTTGGTGAAATAAACTCTTAGAAATGTTCTAGTTTTGATTGCTCTTGCAAAAGTTATCTTCCTTTTAAAAATGTGTCTAAAATTATTTTTAATTAAATAATAATTGTGTCTATTTGTGGGGTACAAAGTGATGTTTTGATCTATGTATACACTGTAGAAAGATTCAGTCAAGCTAATCAATATATTCATCATCTCACCAACTTATCTTTTTTGTAGCGAGAACATTTAAAAATCTATCCTTTCACCAATTTTGAAATATACAGCACATAGGTATTAACTCTGATCACCATCCAGTGCAATAGATCACTAAAACTTACTCCCTGAGTCTAACTGAAACTTTGGGCTCTTTAATCAACATCTTTCCATTCCTCTCTGTGAATCCCAATCTTTCTGTTTCTTTGAGATCCACTTTTTTAGATTTCACACATAAGTGAGATCATTACAGTATTTGTCTTCCTGTGCCTGGCTTATTTCACTTAGCATATTCCTCCAGTTCCATCCATGTTGTTGCAAATGACAAAATTTCAATTTTTTTTTTTTTTTTAGACCAGGTCTTGCTCTGTTGCCCAGCAGGCTGGAGTGCAGTGGCATGATCTTGGCTCACTGCTACCTCCGCCTCCCAGGTTCAAGTGATCCTCCTGCCTTAGCCCCCCTAGTAGCTGGGATTACAGGCATGCGCCACCATGGCTGGCTAATTTTTGTATTTTTAGTAGAGATGGGGCTTCACCATGTTGGGCAGGCTGGTCTCGAACTCCTGACCTCAGGTGATCCACCCGCCTCGGCCTCCCAAAGTGCTGGGATTACAGGCATGAGTCACCGCGCCTGGCCAATTTCCTTCTTTTTAAAGGCTGATGAGTATTCCATTGCATATATATACCACATTTTCTTTATGCATTCATCCATTGACGGACACTTAGATTGCTTCCATTTCTTAGCTATTGCAAATAATGCTGAAATGAACATGAGAGTGTAGATTTCTCTTCAATATACATATTGATTTCAATTCTTCTGGATATATACACAGAGGTGGGATTGCTGGATCATGTAGTAATTCTATTTTTAGCTTTTTGAGGAACCTCCACGCTACTTTACAAAATGGCTGTACAAATTTACATTCCCACCAACATTGTACAAGTGTTCTCTTTTCTCTGCATCCTCACTAGCACTTGTTCCCATTTGTCTTTTTGATACTAGCCATTCTAACAGGTGTGAGGTGGTATCTCATTGTGGTTTTAATTTGCGTTTCCCTTTTGATATGACATGTTGAGCATTTTTTCCTGTATCTGTTGGCCATTCTATCTCTGACTAACATGGTGAAACCCCATCTCTACTAAAAATACAAAAATGAGCTGAGTGTGGTGGTGCATGCCTGTAATCCCAGCTACTCAGGGGGCTGAGGCAGGAGAATCGCTTGAACCCAGGAGGCGAAGGTTGCGGTGAGCCGAGATCATGCCACTGCACTCCAGCCTGGGCAATAGAGTAAGACTCCGTTTCAAAAAACAAAACAAAACAAAACAAAAATCAAGTTATTTGTTTTATTGCTATTGAATTGTTTGAGTTCCTTAGATATTTTGAATATCTTTCAATAAGATATTTAAACCCTTATCAGATGTATGGCTTGGCCATTTTTCTTTTAATCTGCGCATTATCTCTTTACTCTGTTGTGTCCTTTGCTTTGCAGAAATTTTTTAGTTTGTTGTAATCCCATTTGTCTATTTCTTGTTTTGTTGCCTGTGCTTTTGAAGTCCTGTTCAAGAAATTATTGCCCAGACCAATGTTGTGAAGCTTTCCTCTATGCTTTCTTCTAGTAGCTTTATGGTTTCAGGCCTTAGATTTAGATATTTTAGCAATTTTGAGTTGATTTTTGTCTATGTTGTGAGATAAGGGCCCAATTTCATAGAAAGATATCTTTCCTAAAATTTTATTTTCTAGTTCAATACTAGAAAGTGTAGAGCAGTGCTTTTGAGTTTTATCAGTCGATCTTGCTTCTGGCATTTCTGCTGCTTTCTGTTATCAGTTGGATATTGGGTTGTTGTTCTGTGCCTGACACTGTGCTGGCCCCTTTCAGATTGCCTCCACACCCTGAACCCAATAGATAGGAGTATGTCTGGGGGAGCTGTCTACACCAGCAAGAACACCTCCAGATAAAGGAGAACAGAATTTGTTATTGAGTGCACTCAAGCTGGAGTGTCTTTGTGCAAAAAAATCCATAGATCTGATTGTCGTTTAGAGAAATGAAGAGGTGGGGGTGTCTGCTCAGCTAGAAAGGGCTGGAGGCAACTTGGGTAAACTCTCACTTGAGTTTAACTTGCTTAATAAATGGCCCCTACCCTCAAATCCCAAAGAGATCATTCTACATGTGCTCCCATGCTAACATGTAGATTTCCTTAAACATTTAGGTCCTCAGTTCACCTGGAGTCCACCTGTGTGCAGTTTAAGCAGGTACACCATTGTATTCTTTATATAGGGAGATGGTTTTCCTAACATCATGTACAAAACTTGGGGTCCCTGTTTGTTTTCCCCACCCTACCTCAGGTGAGGGTTTGAGACAGATTTTTCACCTGTGCAGGTAGCATTTCCCCAGACTGTCAGCTCCAGGCAGGACCCACATATTGTTTATTTACCTTTGGAGACTGGAAGCTCCATGGGGCAGGGCTCTTGTCTGTTCTGCCTATCACATCCCACTGCATTCCTCAGCACCTTCCAGGCAGCCCTGGCAGGTGATTGGTGCTTTATGAATGCTTGGTAAATAGATGAGTGAATGAATAAATGAGGGAACAAAAGGATGAGTGGAGAGTCCCTGTGCCTGGCACACACAGTAAGTGCCTTGTAAATGCTTATCGCTTGCCCATTTAAGCTCCAGTCTCCCTATGTGTGATTTGCAAAAAGAGATCTGTCTCTCTCCTCCCTCCGTGGGACCAGCTGAGGTTATGGGGGCAAAGGGGCTTTGGAACATGCAAAGTGCAAAGTGCAAACTCGTGACCGTGTTCTTGAGTTCTGTGTCCATTCTTGAAGCCACGTATGGCCTCACCCCTGGGGGTGCCTGCAGAGCTCACCTGCAGATTTGTTACTCGTAAGTGTCGTACACCAAGAGGGACAACAGCAGCCCCATCTTTCTGCTGCTTTTGCAGCTGATGTAAGCACAAGAAACTCAGGTGAAAAAAATGACAAAGCACTCGAGATCAGCCACAAAACCCAAGTCAGGGCTTTATTTGATCTGTAATGGGAAGGAAAAAAAAATCCCCAAACTTTTGTGAGGATAGGAAGACCAAATAGTAAGAAATAAAACCAGCACTTTGGCATTACTCAGTTGAAAAGGACGCTTAAGCCCACACTCTCATGAAGAGACCTTCACATTCCAAAGGCAAGCAGTTGATTCCTGCCCACGCCAAGACCACTTCCTCTAGAAATTTTGGTTGCCTGTAGGACGGAAAAATCATCTCCTGGTTTCTGGTCTGACAGCAGTGAGAACATACAACCCTATGACTGCCCCCAGTTGCTGAGAAGTGCCGGATAATGCCCCTCTTCTCTTCTTTCCAGCAAGATGGCCCAGCTGAGGTCTTCATAGCCCAGTCTGGGACTCAGGTCCAGGCAGGAGAAAGGTTCACAGGGAAGCAGCTGTTCATTTGGCAAAAAAGGCTCCTGGAGGAAACACTGATGTTAAATTGCAACAGGGAAACAATGCAGGAGATAGGTGTGTTCTGGCAAGAGAAGGGCTGCAAGGAAGGAGTGTGCTGCCTCTGAGGGTGCAGGAGCACAGCCAGCTGCACAGGGGCCCAGAAGACGACTGCTCCTGAAACTGTCCTGGGCTGTAAGAATGCCTGTCCCCAACAACAGAAATCAAATCAGGACACTTGCAGCTAGTCTCCACCCATCTGTTCATCCCTGTATCTACCTATTCGCCCATCTACCCATCTATCCACCGACCCATCCACCTATCATCCATCTATCCATCCAGCCATCCATCTACCCATCCATCCACCCACCCGCCCACTTATCTATCCATCCATCCATCCATCCATCCACCTATTTGTCCATCCATCCACCTATTCGTCTATCCATCCATTCATCCATCCATCCATCCATCCATCCATCCATCCATCCATCCATCCATCCACCTATTCATCCATCCATCCACCTATCAATCCATTCATCCACTTATCCATCCATCCACCCACCCATCCATCCATCCATCCATTCACCTATTCATCCATCCATCCACCTATCGATCCATCCATCCATCCATCCATCCATTTATCCACCCATCCATTTATCCATCCATCAGTTTGCACAGCCTCCTGCCTGTGCATTCATCTATCTATCCACTTGCCCATCCTTTCTTTCATCCATCTTTTTACCCATCCTTTCACCTATCCAACTGTTGATCCAGACATTCATCAGTTTGTCTGTCTGTCCATTCATTCATCCATCCACCTAACTACTGATTTATCCATTCATCCACTCATCTGTTTGGTTTGAGCTTCCCTAGAAAATAATGATGATGATGATGGTGAAGATGGTGACGGTGATGGTGATAATTATAGTGATGATATGGATGATATATTATATGTGATGTGTGATAGTGCTGATATGGATGGAGGGAAGATTCTAGGGTGAGGCTGTCCAGGTTGGTTCTGGCTCTCTTGTACCAGTGAGGTGACTTTTGGCAGTCACTTCTTTTTTCTGCGCCCTGGTTTCCCTAACTGTGAATTGCAGCTAATCTTTGTAACTGACTCCCAGGGTTGTTTGTGAGGAAATGATGAGCTAGCACATGTGATGTATGGTGTATACATTCAATAAATGTGTTTGGATAAATAAATTAGTGCCCCCAGCCACTGAGTGAAGTTAAAGGATAAATCAGTAATTGTGGTCACTTTTGGAGTAGCGAATGAGAGAGGAGCTTAACAACTCATTCATTCATTTACGCATTTACTTACACATTCATTCAACAAGTGCTGAGGCTGACTGTTGCCAGGCCCTGTCTTAAATATTGGGGACACAGATGAGAAAGGGCTGTACCCTCATGGAGCTTCCCACCTGGTAGGGCAGGCAGGTGAGGTGGTGAGCAGCTGGTGCTCATCCAGATAGTAACAGCATTGGCAAATATAAGAGAGAAGCAATGCCTGGAGCAGACCGGGGTGTGGGAGAAAGCAAGGGGGGCTTCACAAAGGAGGTGGCATCTGAGTGTATGTGAAAGTTACCTAAGAGGTGACCAGGCTGTGTGTTGGAAGGGGTGCTCCAAGCAGAGAAAACCATGCAGTCAAGGGGGCGCTGGTGATGAGAGACATCTGAGTGACCTCAGACATGTGGCATCACCCTGGTCCACGAGGTTCATAAGCCCCCTTCTTCGGGGTTCTCAGAAGTAAATATAAAATGTTTAGAGCAGAAAAATTTCTCATCCATGGTAGCTAAAGTCATTTTTAAAAATAAGAAAAAGAAGTTCATTGAAGAACCTTCTGGGTGTGGAGAGAAAACTAACAACACCTCTGAGGTGACATAAAACCCACAGGCTTATTTACCAGCTTGAACCAACTTGAACTTTCCCAGGTTCCAACAGAGAGGGTTGGAAGGCACTCCCTGGAGCCTCCTTCCCCATCCCCAGCTGGCCTGCTGGGCGCATCCTGCCCAGTGCTCCTCATACCTTCCTTCCTGAGCTCCACCCAGGCCCAGCCTCCATGCCTTTTCCTTAGCTGAAATGCACACTCCCTTCCCCATTCCCCAAAGCCGCCTTGCCCAGGAAGTCCTCTGGATTAATCAAGACAATTTGTCTGCACACAGCAGAAACCCAGTTGCTCAATCGCCACCACCTGTAGCTAGCAGGTCCCTGGGGTAGCGTGAAAGACTGAAGGG
The DNA here is from genome assembly GCF_028885625.2 of Pongo pygmaeus. Taxonomy (NCBI): domain Eukaryota; kingdom Metazoa; phylum Chordata; class Mammalia; order Primates; family Hominidae; genus Pongo; species Pongo pygmaeus. The sequence continues at coordinate 60,458,614 of NC_072394.2, forward strand.
TACCTGTGGTGATCAGACCCTCAGGGACTGGAGCCGGGGTGGTGTGGCAAGCTTGCTCTCACTATCGCTGTCTTTTCTGAGGGCCACGTTCTCTCCTGCTGTGACAGACTTGTCCACAGTGCAGGGAACCCAGCAGCCACTGCTCTGTCAGCCCCAGTGACTCTGACGTGTGGATGCGGATGGGTCCCACTCAGTCCCCATGTCCAGTCATGGACCAATTGTTGCTGCCAGGGAGCTGGGGCCTCTGGCTGAGCTGACTTGGGTCCTCACCTCAAGAGCTGTCTTGGGTTGGGTTTCCTCAGGAGCGGGTTCTAGGAGGAGGATTTGAGTGGAAGTAAGATATGGGAAGGTGAACCCCGAAAGCACGGCTGGGATCAGAGGATGTAAGGCAGGAAGGGCAGGCAGGACGGGGCGTGCCCTCAGCCAGTCCCTTGGTGGCCAGCTGGGTGGGCTCCCTCCTTCCAGGGAGCACTGGGGACTGTGTGGAACACAGCACACACACCACAGAGTGACCCGGCAAGGGGCGAGGGAGCCAGGGTGCTCAACCCCACCCCACCTCCTGCATAAGGGCAGATGAAGGGTGCCAGCCAGAGGGCAGAGAGGGCCCTGATGGTCAGGGGGACAGCGTCTCTCACGGAGGGGCTGCTGACAGCTGGACAGAAAGCCAGAGGGTGCAGAAAGGGCCATGGCCAGGGGCTGAGGGTGAGTCCCCGAGAGCCTGGGCTGTCATGGGTTCTTTCCAGGAGGAGAGCAGGTGGCCCCAGGTGACAGGCTCCTGGCCAATGAAAAGTACCCCCCTCAGTCCCCTGAGTTCCTCTGTGGGGCTGAGCTCCAGTAGCCCATGGGCATAGCCCCAGGGGATAAGGTGCCTTGACTGGCCTCCTTTCCTTCCCCGTCACCTCCCCACCCTCCTACTGCTGCACTCTGGTGTTGATTCTCAAATACACCACTGTAGTTGCACTTGAGTTTTGTCTCAGGATCTGTTGCTGGGGTACCCCAAACAAGACAGTGCTCCCTAAATCCCCTCTGGGCTCGGGATAGTACTATTCTGAGTGGACCCTGAGATCTTGCTTTGAAGAGCTTGGGAATAATCCCTTTGTAGGAAAGAAAGGAACTAACGTTTGCCCACCATGAGTAAGAGAGCCAGCAGGCCTATCACCTTTGCTCCTTATGCAATGACCCTGGGAAGTCAGTGCCATTATGAGCCCCTTTTTACAGATGAGAAAACAGAGGCTCAGAGAGAGTGGGACCTTGCTCAGCTCACACAGCTACCAAGTGACTAGGGCAGGCAGGACTTCAGCCTGGGCTCAGTGACTCTCCAGCAGTTGGGATAACGATGTTTTCCTCATCTCCAGGACTCATCTCTAGGACTCATCACTGGGGAAAACCAATTCCCTTTGATGACATGCTGGGCTGAGCTTTGCAGCTCTTGTTTTTGGGGGCAGAGCTTGGGGCAGGAGGGAGCGAGGATGTTTGCCGCAGAAACAGAAAGCTGCGGACCTGGTCCAGTCACTGGCTCAAAGCAAGTGAGTCCAGTGGGAGACTGAGGTCTGGAGAAGGCTCCACATTCTTTCCTTGCTCCCTCTTCCCCTTTCTTAAATATGTAGCCCATTCATTCATTCATTGATGGGGCACCTGCCAGCCCCCAGGCAATGTGCTGGGGCGTGGTGTGAGTCTGACATCCCACACTGATCTCATGGGCTTATGTCACAGTGGGTGAAACAAACAGGCTAATTACAGGTTGAGGTAAGTGCTTTGCAGGAAACAAACAAGCAAATGTGTGTTTGTTGCGGGGAGGGGGCCATCTTTAGAGAGCAGAGCGTGGGAAGGAGATGAGGATCAAGCAGTTCTGAAGACACCTGTGGAAAAACTGCTCATTCAGTGGCATCAGCAGGTGCAAAGGTCCTGAGGTGGTAAGATTCTCAGCACCTACAACGAGCCAAGAGAAGGTCTGGCTGGCAGTAGTGCACAGTCAAGGTTAGGGCATGTAGAACGGGTCATCTCGGTACCCACAATGGCCCCACAGAGCCTCTGTCTCCATCTCCCCACTGCAGGGAGCCATTTTTCCTTGGGAACCTGGTTCAAAAATTTCCCAAAATATTGTTCACATTCAACAAAAAGAAGCCATCTGGCTGCCAAGCAAGAAGGTGGGGACTGTCTGCCAGTTATCAACTGGAGATAATTAAATCATGGTTTTGCATCAGGCCCCTCAGGACCAGGCACGCTTTCTCCTCCCCACTGAAGGTTTGCTGCCAGCAAAGTAGAGAACGAAGTGGGTTTGTACCCCGGAGAGAGAAGGGAAAGCTGAATACTCCTCATCAGAGAAAAGCAAAAGAATCAGGAGCAAGAGCCCATCCGCAGGCCTTGAGTGGATTTCCTGATATGCGGGAGGATGTTGTCAGCCACCAAGGATGGGAGGTACTCTCGGGGTGGGACTTGACGCCGAGAGGCCTTGCCCTGACCACTGCTGGCCTCCTAGAACAGTTGGCTCCCAAGGTCTGGGAGGCCCTTGGCAGTTGCCACAGCCACTGTGTTCTTGAAAGACATGGTGGACATGAGCTAAGGGCTTTGTGCATGTGGTCTCATCTCATACCCCAAAGATGTCTCAGGGGAAATGTCAGGCCATTTTACAGATAAGGAAACTGAGGTTCAGAAAAGTCACAGGGTAAATACTAAAGCCAAGGTGCAAACCCTGATTTTGCCAGCAGCAGACTCAGGCTCTGGTCTTCTCTGTGATTTTCTCCTGTGTTTTCAAAATAAAGATAGGAGGCTGTGTAGTGGCTCCTGCCTGTAATCCCAGCACTTTAGGAGCCTGAGGCAGGAGGATTGCTTGAGGACAGAAGTTCCAGACCAGCCTGGGTAACATAGCGAGACCCCATCTCTACAAAAATAAAAAAAAAATTAGCCAGGTATGGTGGCCCGTGCCTGTACTTCCAGCTAATGGGAAGCCTGAGGAAGGAGGATTACTTGAGTGATAGCAGTGAGCTATGATCATGCCACTGTGCTCCAGCCTGGGTGACAGAGTCAGACCTCGTTTCAGAGGAAAAAAAATAATGACAGGATCCCTGGGCTCTGGGTAGGGCTTGATGCTTAGCCCAGCTGAGCCCAGTGAGTGCCAGCCCTATTATGGTTTATTTACCCATCCCTGCCAACTTCCTCTGTGAGTTGCTGGGAGCAATTCTGTTGAAAAATAAGACTGGGGTGTCTCCCAAGCACAATATATGTGTGTGGGGGGGGGGTGAGGGGCAGGGGAGCAGGGGGAGTTCAGGAATGGCTTGATCAAACTTCCAGAGACTGTGGCCCCACCCTCTTTGGTCTCCCTTTCTGGTTCTGTCATTGGTATCCTGAAGGGACACTCCTTGGAGTCTGCTTTTTGATGTTCAGTGTCACATCACATGCAGTGACGGTGTAATGGAATACAGGCAAGGCTTGGAGTCCTGCTGCCTTGGAACCACACCTGGTTTCAAATCCCAACAGCTACTTCCTGGCTTTATGACCTTGGGGCAGTGACTTTACCTCTCCTAGCCTTGGTTTGCTCATCCATAAAATGGGGCAAACATCAGTCCCAGGGATGTTGTGAGAACGCTATGCATGATCTTGCAGACTTGTCTGCTCAGGGTCTGGAAGGTGGTGAGACCCAATGAAAAGGAAGCTGTCATGACTGTGCCGAACCCCGACCCCACCGCAAGCACCGGCTGGGGTTACTGTGGCCGATCCCGACACAGACAGGCATGGGGGACTTTCCTACTGAGGCCAAGCCCTACACCAGGATGGCTTACTGGGTTTGTGAGCACAAAATGTAACTGTGGGGACCTATTTAAAAAATTATGGGGACTTTCAAAACAGTGACAACCAAGCATTAAGCCAAAGGCAGGGCCCTTCTGAGCTCAAGGCCCTTCCGGGCTGTCCCCCATGACGCGGGCTCTACCACACCCAGCTAGGAACCGGAACTGTTATGACCATGCATCTTCTTTGGTGACGTGCATGTTCCAAATGTTTTGCCCAGTTTTCGCAAACTGGTTGTCTGTCTTTTTCTCACTGATTTGTTGGAATTCTTTCATGTATTCTGAATGAGTCCTTTGACGGCGGATTTTGTTGTTGTTTTTTAAATGCAGACTCAAAAAGGATGAGCAAAAGAAAGTGAAAGTGGGAAATTATGACAACAAGATTTTAGGACTTTTCAAGCGGAAGACGTGGCCGCTCGGTGAGGTGTAGAAAAGAAGGTGCTCCCGTGCCTCTTCTGTCTGGGGCGGGGGATAAGGCGTTTGAGGCTTAGGAAGCGGGGTCAGGTTCAATTCTCCACACCTCTTCCTGGCCCAGAGCTTCAGCCTGGACTTCACCCACCTCAGATTGCCTTTCCTGGCTGCGGAGTCAGAATCGCGCCTCTTCAGGAGGATGAAGGAACTCAGCCGAGGACTTGCCTGTACCCTTTTGTCCCCAGTGGGCAGCCTCAGTAGCAGAATTCCAGGGGTGTGTTTGGAGGGGACCAGTGGGGTGGAAGGAGCTCTGACCTGGGAGTCTGTGCCCAACTTTCCTGCAGGCTGGGTGGGCTCCGTGAGTCAAGGCATGCAGCTCCTCTGGGCATGTTTCCTTGGAGTTCAGGGCAGGGTTGCTCCAGCCTTCCTCCTCCCCCAGGGGAGAGTGATGGGCAGATTCAGGAGGAGCCCAGGGCTGCACCCACCCCCTCAAGAGATGACCCTGGAAGGCTGTTCTGCAGGCTCCTACCCCGGCCCTCCAGGTGAGGAAAGTGGTGGGGCCTGCAGGGTTTGAAAGGGCCCAAGTCTTTAAATGGGCCCACTTCCCAGAGAGCCCTGGCCTCCCCCTCACCCGTGGGAGGTACAGGAGGAAAGAAAAAGCTAAAATCAGGGGTCTGGAGGAGTGAATGGAGAACCAGACAAAATGAACCCATTGGCCCTGGAGAGCAGGACGGCTGCGGCTTTGGGGCTTGTGTCTGCAAACATCTGCCCCTTCCCAGACACCCAGGCTGGGGTGAAATGGGCCTGATTGGGAGGGGTGCTTCACTCACCCTGTGAAATCATCAAGAGTGAGAAGAGTCACCAGCCACGTGCTTCCCAGCAACCATCACCCGGATGCCCCTCAAGCCTGCGGGGGTCTGAAGGGAGGGGACTCCAAGACCCAGCAGCAGGGGGTGAAGGAGGGGGATAGAGGGTGGGGTAGGTGGGGTGGAGAGGAGGGGATGGAGGATGGGGGTGGGGTGGGGAGGGATAGGGGTAGAGAGGAGGGGATGGAGGGTGGGGTGTGGGGTGGAGAGGAGGGGATGGAGGGTGGGATGAGAGGGTGGAGAGGAGGGGATGGAGGGTGGGATGGGAGGGGTGGAGAGGAATAGCGGGGTGGGTGGAGAGGAAGGGATGGAGGGTGGGTAGAGGGGTGGAGAGGGATGGGGTGGGTGGAGAGGAAGGGATGGAGGGTGGGTAGGAGGGGTGGAGAGGGATGGGGTGGGTGGACGCAGGAGTGGAGGGGGGAGTGGAGGTGGGGAGGTGGGGTAGGGTGAGACAAGGTGTGGGTGGATGGAGAACATGTGGGGTAGGGCAGGCTGAGGGGCAGTGACACAGCACGCTCCACCCTTTCCTTCAGCTAGGCCTGCCCCTGGTCCCCCCTTGTCCCCTGAGCAGACCCCACCCTCCTCAGCAATGCACACCAAGGCCTGTGGACCCCTCCAGCCACATCCCAGTGCCCAGCTCTCCCACCTCTGCCCTGTTGCCCTCCAGCCACGCTGGCCTCTTTCTGTTCCTTGAAGGCCCCAGGCTCTATCCCAGCCCTGGCCTTTGCCCCAGTGGCTCCCTCTGCCTGGAAGGCCTTCAGTCCCCTGTCCCATGGCCACTACCTAGTGCATGGCAGAGCCAGGCTGTGGCCCAGGTCTTCAGTCTGAGGAGGCCGTGGGCTTCAGTATTTCACCAAGTCGTTACCACCGTGCGCTCACCAACTTGGACAGCTTAGTGGCTGCCCGGGGCCACCACAGCTCCAAGAGGGAGGGACTCTCTCCAGATCACAGGCTGTGGGCAGGAAGTGACTTACCAGGGTCCCATAGTTAGTTCCGGAATCTATGACTCTTGTCCCTGCCCTGGAGGTGGGGTCTGCCCTCTGTGACTTTACTCGGCTCCCTCTCCTGTTCTCACCAACTCTGACCCTGGAAGGAAGGACAGAAGGACAGAAGGGAGGGAGGGAGGGAGGGAGGGAGGGGTGACTGTCCCATCCATGGGCAATCATGATGTCCACAGGCACAGAATTGAGTGGACCCATGGAAGGAGGAAAAGAAGGAGAAAGTAGGGGAGGAAGTTGGTTGGGGAGGGCAGGAGGGGCCTGAGAGGCCCATTTTCGGACCTTGGGGCCACTGGTTGAGTCACACCTGGGCCTTTGAAGATTCGAGGAAGGCACCTGGGGGAGGAGTGACCTTAAGCAGATAACCTGTGGGGTCTCTGTTTCATCATCTGTAAATTGGGGTCACAACTGCTCCCACCTCGCCCCCAGGGCCAGGACACTTGGGATGAGCACTCATGACCTTTAATGAGCCAGGGACTGAGACTCTTACTCGGGGAGCAGAAGCAAAGCCCCCCGGGGAGGGAGGGCTCACAAGGGTGGGATCTGGACATGCCCACCCTGGGCTAGTGTTCTGTTGTGTGGCCATCCTGACAGGTGTGATCATTTCGTCTTTGAACTTGTATTTTGTAAGTAAGACCAGGGACAGTGACACATGTGTGTTAGCAGTACAAGTGTGACCCCGTTCCCTGGGGCCCCGTCTGCATGGAGCGTTCATGATGCCCATGTACACAGAATTCCATGGATTCACAAGGTGAGTGAGACCCAAGCTTGTGTGAGATGAGTAGTTTGCATCTATGACTGCTGGAGAGGACACGCTTTGCTTCGGACACAGAGACAAAGCAGGGGCACCGTGCACCATGAGCAACAGAGGGACCCCATCATTCCCTTTCTCACATCACTTTCCCATGTCAGCTGACCACCCACGCTGAAACGATGGCGCATCATAGTCCCCCACCTTTATTAGACTATGTTGAAAAAGAGGGTGCAGGAAGATGTGTAATTTATGCTGTGAACTGGAGAGACAACTGTAAGAAATTCAACCTATAGTTGTGAGGGTATTATCCCCATGACTGGAGCAGCAGGTGTCGGCCACATGGAGAGGGACACAGCACAGCCAAAGGTAGGTGGTGTTAGTAGAATGTGCACGTATCGAGAAGCTAAGTAAAAGTGAGCGATGGGAAATGTTTCTACTGTTAGTTACGGGCAAGAACACCCGTATGCACGCACAGGCCACGAAACACACATTGTGTAATTTTGAGGATTCTGCACACGGGTTAAATGCCCTTACATTTATATTTAATACTGACCTTGCATCATATAAAGATGGATGACCAAATTCATGCTAATTATTTAAATATTTTAATTTACTTAGGATGATTTTGAATAGCAAATAGAAAATGCCCCGGCAAGTCAAGAGAGAGACCGCCTAGAAAAGGAAAAAGCTTTATAGCTGAGTAGTTTGAATGGCACTTTTTTCCTGCCTTTTGAACAAGGGACCTGACGTTTTTATTTTGCACTGACCCCCACAAATGATGCAGCTGTCCTGCTTTCAGCAATGAGCTGGGCCCTGGTTCTCTAGTCTGTGTGTGCCCAGGATTCTGACCTGTTTGCCGCTGGGAACTAGACATGGGGCGTAGACAGCACAGGATGTAACGTGGCACCAGCACTTGCTGAATGCCCCAGTGCCCTGCAGTGGGCTTTGCATCCATTCACTTAATCCTCCCAAGGGCCCTCAGAGGTGGGTCCTGCTATTATCCCCAACTTACAAAGGAAGAAACTGAGGCTTAAGAGGTGTGAAATGACTTGTGACCAGCAGACATCGAGTTCCAGCTCCTTCTGTCTCTAAACCCCATGCCTTCCCCAGCCCCCATCAGGCCATCTTGCAGCTGCGCAAAGTCATCTCCAGCAGGTTCTTTGATTTTGCAAGATCTGCTTCCTTTCAACCTTTGAATATATAAGTCCCTGCCATCCTCTTATTAACTGTGTCCTTCCTTTCTCAAAGAAGTTTCCACATAAAAGTTCAGAGGGGGACAGGATGAGGAGGGGAAACTGAAAAAAGGCAGCGGATTCTTTATGTTTTATTAATTGTCAGATGTTTCTTGTTTCTTTGTTTCAACCTGGTTTGAATCCTGTTAGCCTTGGCTACGCAGATCAGAGCATAAAGGGCCACCAGCCCAGGTCTGCGGCGTCAGTTTAAGTGTTAATTATGTTTTCATATCTGCTATAAACTCCTGTTTGGGAGAGCCTGGGTGTTCTTAAAATAAATGGCAATATAAAATTGAAAACAGCTAGCATTCCTGAATCAATTTTCACATCTTATAACTTTGAAGCATAATTCATTTCTTCCTCTCGAGCTCCTGTGGTGACGGGGACAGCCTCACGCCTGCCGTGTAATTTCATGAGGAGCAAATCAGTTAGTAATCTGCAGTGTCTTCGTGCCTCCCTACCCTTGGAGCCCTTAAATAAATGCAAGAAATGCCAAATCCCCCCACTTTATTAGACCATGTTGGCAAAGAGGGTGCAGGGAAGATGTGTAATTTATGCTGTGAACTGGAGAGACAACTGTAAGAAATTCAACCTATAATTGTGAGGGTATTATCCCCATGACTGGAGCAGCAGGTGTCAGCCACATGGGGAGGGACACAGCACTGAGCTTGCACGTGTCAGAAGTGAGACACCAAGGCGATCCGTGGTTGCCTTAGTTGCCATGTTCCTTAGAATAGACTTTTCTTTAAATATACATATATTTAAATTGAGGTATACCATACATAGAGCACACAAGTCTTACAAAATGTGCCACTGAGTGCATTTTTGCACATATGCCTGCCTGTCTAACCCCCACTGTGATCAAGCTATAGAGTTCCCCTTTCTCCACTCCCAGGCTGACCCTCCTGCTAGGGGAATCCCTATTCTGCCTTCTATCACCGTAAATTAGCTCTTCTTGTTCTTGTACGTTGTATACATGGAACCATACAATATATGACCTCGGGCACTGTCTTCTCTTACTCCTCATGATACCTCTGCAGTTCATCCCTGTTATGTGCATAGTGGAGCCCACTCTTTTTCACTGCTGTGTAGTATTCCATTGCATGACTCTGCCATTGTCGATTCATCCATTGTATTGTGGATGGGTATTTGAGTTGTTTGTAGTGTGTGGGCTGTTAGGAATTGTGTTGCTATCAGCATTAGAAGATATTTAGCTTCCTTATACTAAAAGCTGGATGCCCTTCTCCCCGCCACCCTGTGCACACAATCACACACACACACACACACCACACACATGCATGAGCACTCATGTGCACTGGAGTTTTTACCCATGCATTCTCACTGCTCTTCTCCTTCTCTGTTTTGACTGATTCAGGAGTCACAGGAGCAAATGCCTTGTCCTCAGTGCCTGGCTGGGAAGCTCTGGTGTCTTTCAGGAAACGAAGTCATCATTTCTAAGCCACCAGCTTCTGATTCCGCAGTTCCTCTGAAGTCTGTGAGGTCCCAGGGGATGTCGTTTCCCTTCCTGGTTCCTGGCCGTGTGTTGCCTTTATTCCGAGTTAACTACTAGACCTAATTAAACAGCACCATCTCCTCAGAGTGGCTGATTTTCTTCCTGTCTGAATACAAATTAAACTCCCATGCCATTAACATTCAGGTCAGTTGATTAGAATCAACCTCTTTTAAAACTCAAAGGCCAAAGTGATTTCAAAGTCAGTCACACACCTCCCATCTGTGAGGAAGGGCCTGACGCGGTTATCTTCGAGCTGACCCAGCTTGGGAGCAGCCTGAGGACAGAAAGTTTCTTCACAACTGAATCAGGATGACACAGCATACGGGCTGCCCGGCGGGGTTTGCTTGGGAGGCCCAGGGTGATCAGAGACTGTGGGCCTCATTTGTTTGCTATTTCACTCCCTGCGTCATGGAGATTCAAAATCCTTTCTTTCATTTACCCAGTCCCTTCACTGAGCAAATACGGTTTCAGCGCCAGGTACTGTGCTGGCCCTGGAGCTGCTGAGCATACAGCATGATGTTGCATCGGGCCGCGCGGATTGCACACTTGTGGGTGAGACGCGAGACAGCCGGCGTCAAGAATGTCTCAGGCTGTAACCCTGATGGTGCGTGGGGAAATGCCTGTAACACAGTCACGCCCTTTCTCTGCAGTGCACACCTCCTCCTGGAATTCTTCAAGTGGTGAGCGGCTAAGTACTCTGCTGGTGGGTCCTCATTGAGAGTCTGAGCTGACGGTCCAGTCTCCCACCCAGGTCATTCTAGGTAGACACAGCCCCAGCATCGAGAAGGGAGCTCTCCAGGGTGTCCCTACAGTGATGATACTTCCAGATGGGGAGGGCATGGTGCCCACTACCCCTCAGTAAGGAGGGAAGGCTCCAGGGAAGGCACCATTTCCCACGGTGTTTCTGTGGATGTGAAAACTTTCCTCGCCCTCAGAAGTGGGTGTGTTAAGTGCAACCATTGACAAGGGCCAACTTCTGAACCCTTAGGAAACAGGGATTGTTTCTTTCCCTGGCTGTCTGGTTCTAAGTCAGGGACACAATGGATATTATAATTTGGGGCGACCACAGGCTGGACCCTACTGACGGCCTTGCATAGTTGGCTTGTTTAGAGTAGAGCAGATGTCAGGGAGTCTGATTGAGAGTGGATTAATGACGGCACAAGGGCTGAAGGTCCACAGTGCTCGGGGTGGGGGGGGGGTGGGGGGGGTGAGGGGATAGGGTGGGGCTGTGTGTGTGCAGGCTGCAAAGCCCGCCCAAGACTGACTCACCTGTCATGGGAGGCCTGGAGGGGTCTGCAAGGCTGTCATCATTTGGAATCAGAAACAAGACATCTTGGCTAAGCTGTGCCAGTCAGGGTTCAAGTTCCCTGTACTCAGTTGGCCTCCTTGGCCTCAGTTTCCCCACCTCTAAATGGAAGGATGTAGCATCCATGGTCGTCTGCTTCCCAGTAGCCATGCTGCCGTTCTCTCTCCTACAGTGTCCTGACTTTGTTCAGGGATCCACTGTCATCCAGGTGGCCCAAGCCCTGGCTCTAGCCTAATCAATCAAGGCAGTCCCATTTCTCCAGGGGTTAATGTGTGCCCAGTTGTGACCAATGAGAACTGAAGAGGGGCAGTTCTGGGACATTTTCTTTGTTCTGAGAAGAAGACGCACCTGGAGCCGTGTCCCCGTCCTGTTGTGTGTAGTCCTGTCTGCATGTGATTCCTGGGGCCATGGCAGCCATCTTGGAACCATGAGGGGACCCTCCACCGCCAAGCCAATGTGTCAAAGTGGTGGAGCAGCAGGGGGTTTGGGAAGAACCTGATTCCTTCATAACCATGCCACGATTGACCAACCCTAAAGCTCCCGCCCCCTTGGGTTTCTTGGCAGGCCAGAAATTCAGGTCCTTTCCACTTATGCCACTTTGAGCTGGGCTCCCTGCTGCTGGCAGCTGAAATCCTATGAGATAGGGGAGGAGAGAGTGAGGAGGGTGGGGATGGTCACTCAGGCAAGACGCTCTGCCCTGATACCCTCCCATTCCTCATGGCCTTAGAGAGCTCAGTTCCAAACACAGCAATGACAGCGAGGGATTTATCACCAGTGCGCAGAACAGGGGGGTAGTTAGTGGATGAAAAGTTAGTGAAAGGAGACATCTCACGTAGGGGATTTCTTGCTGTACTGACTTAACGGGATCCCTGCTGAAGGCAGGCCATGGTGATGAGATGTAAAATGTGCGGGATGAGGAGCTGGATCAGGTGCCAAGGGAGGGGGAATGACTTCTCAGGGTTCTCCGTTAAAGCTGGCCTAAGCAGGCGAGGGCAGGGCCCAAACTTGAGGCCTGGCTGAAAAGAGGCCTCAGAGGATCCTGCCTGAAGTGTGGTCAAGGACAGAGTCATCATCGGTCCTCAGCAGTCAGCACCTTTCCAGGGTGGCTTTGGCTGAAGGAAAGTGCCTCACTAAGCTCACGCCTCCTTTCAGGATGGCCCATGCCCAGTGACCGATCAGTGCAGGGATGTGAAGGCCTGGACCTTTGCCCCAACTCAGAGCAGGTCTAAGGGGACACTCCAGCTCCAGAGCCACCTGTGGAGTCGGCTGAGGCCTGTGTTGAGGCCACGCAGCATCTCGATTCCTCCCTCTCCCCATCCTGCCTCTGTCCCCTCCCAAAGGCATCCAGCTCGAGGGCGCTCCCTAATAAAGTCGTGCCTGGGGAAAGTCAGGCCAGATGAGCCTGCAGACCCACCGTGCTGCTAGAACAGTGTGGTTAGCAACTCCCCAGTGTTTGTTTTGCCAAATTGCTCTGGAAAATAGAGGCGCTTTGGGAGGGGAGGGTGGGCTCGAAGGAGAGCAGGGTGTGAGAGGGGAGGAGAGAGACTGCGGTGACCCGATGCAGCTGTCCGCAGTGGTGTGTGAACAGGTGTCATCCTGTTCTTCGGCTCCTCGGGAACCTCCAGTAAAATCTGTTTTACTCACAGTGTTTACTCACCGTGGTTTCTGAGGTTGGAATTTTTGTGGGGGAAGTGGAGGGACAAGATCGGAGATTTGCAGCACAGGGAGTGTGGGGTAAATTCGCCCACAGAGGCCAATTCCATCAGGCCTCATTACTGGACAACCACTGTGTGTGCCCTCCAAAATGGACGAGTCTTATCACCCCTGTCTTACAGAGGCAGAAATTGGGGCCAGAGTGCCTGGATAACGTGGCAGGTAGGTGCTTGGGTTTATGAGGGAGATGGGCCTGGGTTCGAATCTTTGCCCCGTGACTCACCAGCCATGCGACCTTGGGCAAGTTCTTTAAGCCTCCACATTCATTTCCCTCCTCCATGAAAGTGCGGCAGTGTGGATCGGTGACGGGCAGCAGGGCTAGGGGCCAACGGCCAGGAGCCAAGTTCTGTCATCACTGTTCACAGGCTTTGTGACTCTGGGCAGTTTCCTTAAGCTTTCTATGCCCAGCTCTCTCATCTATACATTAAGAATAATGATAGTTGTTCAGATGAGAAAAGTTATTTATTGGAAAACACTAGAATAGTGCTTAGCACATATTAAGTGTCACATTCATGTTAGCGCTCAGTATTTTCATCAGTAATCTAATATTTGTTTACGGTGGGGGTTAGCTAAGTAGCTACACTTCTCTCTCTAACTCCATCTAAAAAGTGTACAGGAAAAGGGCCACCAAGTTTCAGGGTGCAGGGGAAATTGCACTTTACTTTGACCTAGAAAAATGGTTTTCCTAGTTTTTCAAGTACCCAACCATTGTGATTGGTTTCTGGAACACCGCTGTCATGGTTTTGGACTTGGTCTTACTTCCGCTTAGAGGAGAGCATTTCCCGTGTCTGTTGCAGGCCTGTGTCCATCCAGGCTGGCTCTCTTCTCTGCTGTGTCTGCTATGAAATGGTCTGGTATTGTCCCTGGGTGTGTGGGCCTTCGGCTACTTGGGGAGGAAGGTCCTTTTCCAATCCAGCCAATAAATCAACAGACCTGAAACAGAGTTGAGGGGGTCAATAAATAAATCAGTGTGTGTATGAGTGCATGTGTGTGGGTGTGTGAGCATGTGAGGGAGTGAGAGTGTGTATGAGTGTGTGACTGTGTGAGCATGTGAGTGTATGAGAGCATTTGTGTGTATTTGTGTGTATGAGACAGACAGCACGTGTGTGTGAGAGCATTTGTGAGTGTGCATGTGTGTGAGGACACCCGTGTGTGCATGTGTGTGGTGTGGGAGAGTATCTGTGAGCTTGTGCCAGTGTGTAGGGGACAGGCACATTAAAGCAGGGAAATGGGAAAGAAAGAAACACAAGTTCAGTTTTTTTGTTTTGTTTTGTTTTTGAGACAGAGTTTTGCTCTTGTTGCCCAGGCTGGAGTGCAATGGTGGCATCTCAGCTCACTGCAACCTCCACCTCCTGGGTTCAAGTGATTCTCCTGCCTCAGCCTCCGAAGTAGCTGGGATTACAGGCATGCACCACCATGCCTGGCCAATTTTTGTATTTTTAGTAGACATGGGGGTTTCACCATGTTGGCCAGGCTGGTCTCGAACTCCTGACCTCAGGTGATCCACCCACCTTAGCATCCCGAAGTGCTGGGATTACAGGCTTGAGTCGTTGCATCCGGCCAAGTGCAGATATTTTTATTACTTTATTTCAGAATGGAAACCTGTTTTTAGATATGAAAATAATGTATGCCCATTGTAAAGTAAAATCAGATAATTTAAAAAGTCATAAGGAAGAAAATAAAAATTACTAGGAATCTCATTAATTGGAAACAGCCTCTAGCATAATTCTAGTTTATGTCTTTCCTGAATTATTTTATGATAGAAAAAGTTTTGCATAGGTAATATATTCACCTGGCTCAAAAGCCAGGAATACACAAGGTACCCAGTAAAGCCCGTTTGCATCCCTATGCCCCTTGGCCCTGCCCCTCCCACCCCACAGATGACATCCTTCTCTAGTTCTTAGTAACAAGGATCTCCCTCTCTGTCTCTCTCTCTCTCTCAATATATGTATTATATTTATCCTGTGTTTTATACTCAAAAGATATATCATATATATTTTTCTACATCTTGCTGTTTGCAACAATACATATTAGAGATTTTTCCACATCAACACTTAAGAGTTCCCTGTTTAAAAAAAGTAGCTGGGCTGGGCACAGGTCCCTGCTCTTTGGGAAGCCAAAGCAGGAATATCATTTGAGGCAGGAATTTGAGCAACATAGTGAAACCTCATCTCTACAAATAAAAATGAAAATAAAAAATTAGCATAGTGTGGTGGTGCTCACCTGTGGTCCCAGCTACTTGTGAGGCTGAGGCAGGAGGATGGCTTGAGTACCGGAGGTTGATGCTGCAGTAAGCTATGATGACACCACTGCATTCCAGCCTGGGCAAAGAGTGAGACCCTGTCTTTTTTATATATATTATATATATATATATTATATATATAAATATTTTACATATTTAAAAGATATATATATTACATATATTTTATATATTATATATATACACACACATCTATATATTATATATAGATGTATGGTATTCCGTCTTATGGCTGTACTGTGACTTATTTAACCTTCCCTTTTTTATGCATGCAAAAATATGCCAACACACACAGTTTTAAACAATACTAAAGTTGTCTTACACATACAATTTTATTCACTGCTTCTTCGTGCATTAACAATCTACAGTGAACATTTCTTGTCACTCAATATTTGTCGACATCATCATTTTTAATGATTTCACATTATTCCATTGTTTGAATGAGTCTTCATTTATTTTACCATTTCCCTACTACGGGCATTTAGAGAGTTTCTGCTTTTTGCCCTTACAAGTGGGGCCAGGAACAAATGTCCTTATTCATTTTTATGCACTTGTCTCATTTTTTCCTTAAGATGGATTCTTGGAGACCAAATTCATCACATCACAGGGCATGCATGACTCTGGTGCTTTCGTGACATGTTGCCAATTGCCCTCTGGAAAAGCTGGGCCAGGCGACCACCCACCAAGAGCAGATGCAGTGGCCCCTCTTTGCTGGGCACCAAGCTTGTATGCAAATCTTCCCCATCTTCGCTGATTAAATGGGTGAACAACAGTTCAATTATTTTAGGGAGCATGACCCTACATTTGTCTTCTCAAGTAGAAACCAAGATCCTAGGAGGCACTGAGAAAGAAACAGGTAGGTTCCAGGGGGGCCTGGCCCTTCTGTGGGACTCCTGCAGCCTGTTTCCCAGAGTACTGAATTTGGGTCAATGCTCTGATCTGGGAGAGACGAGGGCAAATGTTGAATATCCTGGAAGATGATTCTCTGTGCTTTTTGAATTTATTCTGATTGGGATCCTTTGGTTAGAGCTGGGGATATTCAGTTCACTGTCTTCTAATAATGTCAACATTGAGAACTTATGGGGTACTTCCTGGGGACCTAGCACTAGAACCAAGATTCCCACATGGATGGTCTCATGGAATACTTCCAAGAACTTTAGGAAGATTTTTTTTTTATCATCATCGCCATTTGATGAACGAGGAAGTGGAAGATCAGAGCCTTAAGGTGACTTTCTCAAGGTGACCCTATGGTAAGGGGTGGGGCTAGGTTTTCACTCCAACTTTTTAATATGAAAATTATTAAGTATACAGAAGAGTTGGAGGGACAGCACTGTGAATGCCTGTGTGCTCACCACCTACATTTGACAGCCGTATTTGGTGTGTGTGTGTGCGTGCGCACTCTTTGAATGTATGTTGCAGGCATCATGACAGTTCATCCCTAAATACTTCAGCTGTGCATCCTAAGGAAAAGGTCCTTTATGTCCTCATCACCATCTTCTCACCTAAGAAAACTAACAAGAACTCCGTAATATTATCTATTATTTGGTCTGCAATAAAATTTCCACATTTGTTCCATTACTCCAAAATCCTTTTAGCTGTTTTGCTCTTGAACAAGGATCTAACAACTTTCTCACATTGCATTTAGTTTTTACATCTCTTGAGTCTTTTGCAATCTAGAATGTTCTCTCCTTACTTTTTCTCCCCGGAACACTGACTTTTTGAAGTGAACAAACTGGCTGTGTTGCAGAGGGCCCTCGGTGATGTCGAGTGTGGTTGCTTGGAAAAGATGATGGCCACCAACCATTCTGTGACGAAAGCTTCTGTTTTCTCTTGGAAATTATTCTGTAGGAGGGTATTTGGCCCCTTGCAAAGAACGTATCCCCCCATTACCCTCTCACCTAACGGCTTTCAGATCCATTGATGATTCTTTTCTGGATTGGTTATTTCACTGGGAGTTGCAAATGGTGAATTTGCTAAGGTGCTCTTCCTCTTGCATTGATGAGCAGGCATTCTGCTCCAGAGAAGAGCATTCTCTCAACCAGGGCATCAGCAGTCCCTTCTAAGATGGCTGTGTCAATGGGACCAGGGTGTGCACAAAAGTCCCTCCACGCAGGTCCACAGCAGACATAATCGCCCTCTTTTGCACCCTCCTCTCTCTCACAGCACACTTCAAACTTTCATCTCCAGGCTCTGAACGAGCTTCCAAAATCATGCCCTTGCACTCCTCCTTGGACCAGGAGGCAACCACTTTAAAGGTTTTTGGAAATTTTGCCCACCACCTGCCAAACAAGCAAACTGCTGGAAGTGTTTGCTCTGGGACTGGTCTTAAGAGGTGTGTTCCTTGGCTTGGGAGCAGCTGAGGTCTGGGCAGCCTCGGGTCTTTGCTGGGCAGGTTGAGTGAGAGACAGCATCACCCTAGGAATGGGCATAGCCTGGATTTTGGGGACTGAGGGAGTGAGGTTTCAATCCCTACCCCACTATCTATGTGGCTTTGGGTGAGTGACAACCTCTCTGAGTCTCAGCTTCTCTGCCCTCATCGTGGGGCTCATGATGGTAAGGCTTACCGCAGAGGCTGCATGTGCTGTTCCCATGAAATAATGTAGGGGAGAGGGCCTGCCACTGTGTGCCTGTCATTTTCCTATTAATTATCTGCCTTTCTTTTTCTTCACAACAACCATGCCAGGATGACTCTGTGGCTTTGTAGTAATATGACTCTTTTGGTTGTAAGCAACAAAAACCCATCTCAAACTAGCTTAGGCAAGAATGGGTATTTCCTCAGGTACAGTGGCTCATATAACTGGTTAAGCCTCATGATCAAGGGCCTTGAGTGCTGGGACTCAGTCCCTCTCACTGTTCTTGTTTCTGGACACTGTTTTTCTCTGTGTTGCCCTCAGCCTCAGTCCACCTCTCCTATCTTGGTGCCTAGATGGCCTCTAGACGCTTCAGGATTTTCTCTCACTTGCATTATTGGTTTAAGTGAAGAGAATGTCTCTGTCCTTCTGGCTCCAACAAAAATCCCAGAGAATTCTGACTGGCCTGTTTTGAGTGATGGGCACATCCTGAACCAACCTCTGTGGCTGGAGGATCCAGTTTTTGATTGGCCGTAATCAGAGTCAGACACCACCCTTAGAGTTGGAAGTGGGGTCAGCTCTATTCCTCAAAAGAAAACTGAGGTGCTGTTCCCAGAGGAGATGGGACAGATGCTAGGTAGACAAAAATAACACGTCCCTTGCACTTTGGATCTGTGGATCAGCGGGGGGATGCTTGCTGGGTGAGGGAGCCCCCACATGCCTGGCCAGTGAGAAGCAGAGGAGCAGAATCATCAGTGGTGCCTGGGAGGAGGACCACCGACTCACACTGAACTCCCAGCCTAAACCGCGATTTATATTTAGCACGAAGAAAGCTGTCAGGCTCTTAAATATGTATGGGATTGGAAGAGCCAGGAGGGAGAGAAAGTGCAGATTCTGCATGTGCCAGCGAGGAATTAATTAGAAATTAACCATATACGAGAAGCTGTCTAAATTCTGTTCTGCTTTTGATCTGGCTGCCAACCGATGACTTTGGGAATTCTCCACCAAGCCGTGACCACCTGGGCCTCGCGGGCAGCCCCTCCAGAACACCATACACCCGCTCCGTGTCCCTGATAGGTGGGGAAGACTGGGGCCTGCCTTCCTCTGCCTGGCCCTGTTGTCACAGCTCAGCCTGGGGGTGACTCACTCCCATGGCAGTTGCAAATCTAGATGCCATCATTGTGCCTGTCCCCTGGGAGGTGGGACTGTTTACAGAGCAGGGGGCGGGCAGGACCTGGGTGTTGGTGGAGACCATCTGCAGCCCTTTTTTTTTTTTTTTTTGAGATGAGTTTCACTCTTGTCGCCCAGGCTGGAGTGCCGTGTCACGATCTTGGCTCACTGCAACCTCTGCCTCCCAGGTTCAAGAAATTCTCCTGCCTCGGCCTCCTTAGTAGCTGGGATTACAGGCATGTGCCACCACGCCTGGCTAATTTTTTGTATTTTTAGTAGAGACGGGGTTTCGCCATGTTGGGCAGGCTGATCTCGAACTCCTGACCTCATGTGATCCACCCGCCTCGGCCTCTCAAAGTGCTAGGATTACAGGTGTGAGCCACCATGCCCAGCCCATCTGCAGCCCTTTCTAGTGCCACCCAGGTGGCCTAGAGTGCAGACCCTCTCCCAGGGACCTCTGCGCCCTCAGCTCTCACTCCACTTGCTGGCATTGACCACGATCAGTGTCCATTATCACCAGCCAGGTGTCAGACAGAGCACAGGCTGGGCCTCTGAGTCTGGTAACACCTGGCCCTGGGCTGGATGCATAGCAGGTGCTTTTCAAGTGCCAGTTAGAGTCACAGCCTCTGAGCTGGAAGTGACCTGGAGCCAGAATGAATTTTTTTTTTTTTTTTTTGAGACAGGATCTCACTCTGTCACCCAGGCTGGGCTCAGTTGATCCTCCCACCTTAGCTTCCACAGCTGAGTAGCTAGGACTACAGTTACACACCACCACACCCAGCTAATTTTTGTATTTTTTGAAAAGATCGTGTTTTGCCATGTTGCCCAAGCT
Organism: Pongo pygmaeus; assembly: GCF_028885625.2. Lineage (NCBI taxonomy): Eukaryota > Metazoa > Chordata > Mammalia > Primates > Hominidae > Pongo > Pongo pygmaeus. The sequence goes on from NC_072394.2 coordinate 60,478,024, forward strand.
GGTCTTGAACTCCTGGGCTCAAGCGATCTCCCCACTTTGGCCTCCCAAAGTGCTGGGATTACAGGCATGAGCCACCGCGCCCCGCCCAGAATGATCTTATAAAAACAACTCGTCATGTCACACCTCGGCCTAAGATGCTTTGGGGACTTCTCCTGAGCCTCAGGATAAAGCCCCTTGTTCTCACTATGCTCTGCAGGCCGTGCCACCTCTGCCCCCACCAAACCCCCCACCAAACCCCCCACCACCTCTTCCCTCCTGCCCCTTGTGGACCAGTGTCATTCCCACTGGAGTGTTTCTGATCCTCAGAAGGGCTGAGCTTACTCCCCGCCCAGACTGTGCCCTGCAGTTTCCTCTTTTGGAACTCTCCAGCCCCAGATCCCCATGGGTTGGGTTCTATTTGTGAACTGGACCTCATGTCATTTGTCAGCCTTCAAAGTATCCCTCCCTGTGTTTTATGTTTTTAAAGCATTTATCATCATGTGACAGCATCCTCTGTAATCAGGTGATTACCTAACTGTAGTTTGTTTCTTCTGCAAGATTTAAGTAACAAGAGGAGAGAGACAGAGAAAGAGAGAGAGAGAGAGATCAGCATTGGCTGGTTGTCTTGGTCCCCAGAGCAGTGCCTGGCACAGAACAGTGCTTAATGCATGTAGTTTGAATAAAATAAGTTTATTTGATTGCATTTTTAGAATAAATTAATGAACATATAAAGAGCATTCAGAAGTCTTCATACTGTCTTTTAAATATTTCTATTTTTGATTGCGGTAACTGTAAATTCAAATGCCATTGTAAAAAATAATGCAGAGAGATCCTTCGTACATTTACCTGTTTCCCCCAGTGGTAACATTCTGTACAGCCATGGTACAGTATCACAGCCAAGCTGCTGACAGTGACAAAATCTATCACCATCCCTCTGACGTCCCCAGTGGTCCTTGCTCTCATCTGTGTATGTGGATTAATGTTCTTTTATTGCCTGTTAAGATGCTGGGCAGTTCCAACACCACAAGGAGCTCTGAGCGGTCCTATAACCACAGCCACCTCCCTCCCATATACTATTTTGAAAAGCCATACAGTTTTTGTTGCAATTAATTCCATGCAGAACTCCGTTAGGAAGTGCCAGGTGGATGCTGGTGCTGGCTGGTTCTGCCGCGGCCGCACACCTTGCTCTGCGTGCCCATCAGACACCACCCTGGGGGCTCCGGCCCAGACCTGGGATCAGGAACAGCCAGGATCTCAAAATCCACTATGGAGGTGGCTAGGAAGCTCCAAGGGGCTCAGTGTCCAGCCCTAGAGGCCCTGGTCCAGTGCTTGCCTTCCTGGGTGTCAGCTAGGGGTCCTGGGACCTGAGCTAGAGGCAGGACATGAGCTGGCAGGGCCCAGCCTAGCACTGAGAGCCCAGGGGATACGCTGTGGGGGTGTCTCAGGCTTTGTGCCTGAGCTAAGGGGTCCTGGGCCCAGCTCTGATGGCCCAGGGTGTGAGCAAAGGTCGCTGCCCAGCACTGGGAGTCACATTGGTAGTCACATTGGGTCCCCCCATGGTCGGATCATGCTTGTCCCACTCCCTTTTCGAGCCCAAGTCTCCTGCCCCCTGGGCAGTTCTGTGAGTAGCCAGGTTTCCTGTCAATAAACTCCTTCGTGGCTGAGATCAGAGTCAGTATCTGTCCTACAGCTCAGAGTCCCCAACCCCGGCAGGCAGCGCCTCACCTCTACCTCTGCAGAGTGACTTCCCTGCAAGCATCCAGCCAGTGCCAGTGTGGTGCTCCATTCAGAGAGCTCAGAAGGCCCTCCCAGGAGGCAGCGGGGCCCAGGGGTGCTTTTAAGCACGAGCTCACCACCAGGCCTCTTTCTGCTGAGCCACTAGGGCCTTCTCTGCCACAGGGACTCGCTGGAAGACTTTTGCTCATGATCTTGAATTCCATTTAAGGACATCGAGGCACAGGAAAGCAGCCCACATGCTGCAAGGCCAGGATTAAACCCCACACAGTCCACTCCTGCAGCTCAGTTCCCCCCGACCCCCACCGACTTCTGGGGTCCTCTGGGACAGAAGCTGGGCAGGTTCCTTCTCAGAACAGTCTCTGCCAGCAGCTTCATTTATGCCCTCAGCTGGGACCAGCCCATCTTTTCCCAGTTCGGGCCCCCTAATCCCTATGACCCAACTCCCTCCACGTTCACCACAAGTAACCATTTAATTTACACCCAATCATAGGGGCCCATCCTTGCTCTGGTTTTGAGAAAACTACTCAAGATTCTGACTTCATCCAATTTTACTTTTTTTCCTTGTGAAGACTGGAATTCAGGGATATTTATCTTGCTGGGCCTGTGAAAGCTTAAATAAAGTAAGCTTTATCTGTTGGAAGCTGTCAGCTGATAAAAAAGAAAAGAATTAAGTATATTCCTATTTGATGAACTATGCAGAGGGGGGCAGCTTTCTGTCGTTTGGCTTCATTGTTCTCTGCAGAAACAGCCGCATGCCCACTTTGAGAACTGCCTCGGGACTCCAGTCTCTGACCCCTAAAGCCTGTCTGGACATTCAGACGTGTTGCTAACAGATGGACTGCTGGTGAGGCAGCAGCATGTGGGCAGGGGGAATGTTTGCCACTTCAGAGACGGCCATGGAGCGTGCTTCTCAGGACAAAAGCACATCCATGACCCTCCTTTCCCGGAAGCCTTTTCCGGAGTCAGGGATTCCCATGTGGGAGCCTCATTCCCTCCTGGGAACCACCTTTCCTCCTTCCAGGGGAGCCCCCTGTGGCTGGATCATCTGCGCTTCCATTCCAAGGGCTGAGTCTGACAGGCTAGACCTTGGAGACTGATGTCTAGGGGGGACTGACACCTTGCTGGGAAGTGCAGGTTCCCCAAGATGTGCCCCACCCAAAGTCCCTCTCCACAGGGGCAGAAAGTCAACTTTCAAAACCTGTGTGGGTTATACCACTCCTGCCCACTTCCACAGCCACCACCCAGGGCCAGGCCACCGCCTCTCACACCTCTCTTCCCTGGTCTCCCTGCTCTGTCCTCACCCTACTGTGCTCCAAGTAACAGGTTACAGCAGATCACTCCTCTGTCCAAAATCCTGCCATGTTCCCATTTCACATGCCCCCAAACCTGCCCCCTCCCCACTTTTCCTCCTCCTACCCCACCCCCTGTCACTGCATCCAGCACTGCAGGCTTCCTGGCAGTGCCTCGAACATGCCAGGCACATTGTGGCCTCAGGGACTTTGCACTGGCTATTCCCTCTGCCTGGAATGCTCTTCCCCCAAATACTGGCACAGCTCACACCATCCCTCCTTCATCTTCCATCAAATGTCACCTTCTCAATGAACTCTTCCCTGGCCGCTCTATCTTGCAGTGCTACTTGTTCCCACCCACCCCCCATCCGCAGTATCTTGTCCATCTTGCTTTTTCTTTCCATAGTGCTCATGGCCTTTGCAAATAGTAGTTTCTCTATTTATTACGCTTTTGTTCATTGTCTGTTTCCTTTTGTACAAGGGCAAAACTCTGACTACTTCTTTCTCTGTTGCATCCACAGAGCCTGGACTAGTCGGTGTTTGATAAAATATTTGTTAATGAATGAACAGATACAGTGGCTCATTGTGGAACGCAGGGGATTCTGGATAGAGTTGGGTTTGTGTGCATGGATGGCTGGATGCATGTTCATAGAATAAGCAAGTTTATTTTGTGAGGATTTTACTTACAGATAACCTTCATGTTGGCAAATGACCAAGGTCATTTCCAGTAAGAACTGACAAACTCAACACCGATTCCTAAAGCTTTGCAGAAAATCTCAAACGTTCCTTTTTGCTGTTAGAAACAGAACACCTGACTCATACCGGCTTAAGCAAAAAGAAAATTTATTAGATCATGTGATCCCAAACCATCAGGGAGTAGTTATGGCTTCAGGCAGGGGCGGATCCAACACTGGCTTTCTCACTCTGTTACTTGGTCCTGTTCTTCTCCACGTTGTCTTCATTCCCAGCATCCACTGGTGGCAATGTGGCTGCTAACAGCCCCAAACCTCTATCTTCCAAGTCAGAAGAAGGAACAACTCTCTACCTGTTGGCTCCAGTACAAGTCCTAGAATTCACTTGGCTTGAACCAGGAGGACATGGTCAGGCAGGGTCACCTGTCCCACCTAGGAATGAGGGAAGGGCAGTCCCCAAGGCATATCCAGGGTCTCTTGGCCAAGGCAAGGTGTGGTGGATGCTGGGTGGCAACAGCAACATACGTCAACCTCTGGAAGATCGTTTGGAAAAGTCCCTCTAGGGAGCTGGCTAAAACCTGCTGGTGGAACGTGTCCCAGTGGCTTTGCGGAGCAGCGTCAGTATCAGGTCATCATTTCATGTCCAGATGCCACTGCAAACATTGCTCCATGCTACAGGTTGACTGGGAGCCCAGAGCCATCTTTCTAAAACTTGTTACTCTCTGGCCTCAAATACCTAAAGCTTGGGCTCTGCCTTGGCTCCCAGGAGCCAACTCCAGTTAGCCTCCCAGCTGCATCCCCCAATATGATGACGCGTGGCCCAGCCCTGGGCGCCTGCCCTGAGCCCACCAGCCCCACCATCACTGCCTTCACTGCCCCTTTGCCACAGGAGTCCTGGAATGACCTGTCAGTCCTCCTCTCCATTTCTCCAACTGGATTGATTCTTCCAGATCCTCTGCCCAGCCTCCAGGGGAGTCAGCCCCAGCAGCCAAGCCACTGCAAGGCCTCCTGGTGCTATCAGTCTGTCGCCACCCCTCCTTCACCTGCAAGGACTCACAGAGTATCTCTGGTGTGTGTGGACATCTTTCTCTCCTTCCCTCCCCTCTGCTGTGGTCCCTCCCCTCGTCTGTGTGCCTGTCATCTAGTGATATGATGATCATGGCAAGGACAATAATAGCAGCTATAGCAGATACTGACAGGGGCCCATCCTGTCCCCACTGCACCCAACCTGCAGGGTGCCAATGGCTTCCTTCATCTCCCACCTCAGGGTTTCTCCTGGCACAGGAGGAATATTCTGGACCCACATGTAGGAGTGGAGAGCACAACTGTTGGGGTGTTAAAGCCTCTCCACTCCCCTCCCCAGGAGCAGCCCTCAGCCAATGGCAGCCCGGAGTTGGGTGAAGATCCCTCGGCCCTTGCTGGGTCCATGCTGAGGCATGTCCCATGCACTTTCTAAGCAGGTCCCTGACCACAGGGTGACCCCTCATGAGCACAGCTTGTGTTGATTTGCCCTCCCTAGAGCCTCACTTTCCCACTCCCACACTGCCTGGATCACCTCCTGAAAACTGCCTGCACCAAAATCTTTGTCTCAGGCTCTGCATGTGGGGAACCCCAAACTAAGAAAACAACAAACCAAATGCTTGCCCAGTGCTAAGTGCCATGTTGGTGTTTTCTCTGGAACATTTCTTTAAGCATCATATGGACCCATGCAGAAGTTATTATCTCATTTATAATTGAGCAGGACAGAGGCTTGGGGAGGGTAAGTGATTCAGCAGCCAGGGTCACAGTGCTGACAGGAGCTGGCTCAGGACTCAGTGCAGTCCGCCTGTCCCTGATGTCTGGGCTCCTGACCACTCTACGATGCTGAGTTATGAATGCATGCACAGGAGACTGGCATGCGGGCCAACTCCAAGACTAAAGGAGAAAGGGACCCAGATGGGGGAATGAGTCTGGCCGCAGTCACAGGCACATCAGAACACAGCTAGGAGGAGAGGATTCTCTGCTCAGCAGCCAGCCCACTCCTTCTGGAACAGTCATTCCAGACCTGTGCCATTGGGAGTAACTGAGAGCTCCCTTCATCCACACTGTTGTGCATGTGTGTGAGCATGTGTGTATGTGTGTGAACATGTGTGAGTGTGCATGTGTGGGTGGGTGCCTGCCCTACTAAGGAGACACGGCGTGTACACGACACCCCATACCACCATGGAGTTTATGCTGTGGGGAGACAGACAAGGGTGCAGGCAGCAACATGGGGTAAGTGACACCTGCCTGAAGGATCAGGAAAGGTCCAGAAGTAGCTGAGCCAACTCCCACAAGGCGAGCTGTCAGAGTGAGGTGTTGCGGGGACCAGCTGGGCAGGCCTGGGCTGGCTGGGGCTGAGAGGAGGTTAGGGTTTGCTTTTCTCAGCTGTGCTCTGGTTGCTTTGTGGCTCTAGCTGCATCCTTTCCCTCTCTCAGCCTCAATGTCCCCACTAGTAAGGTTCCAGGAGGACCAGTGGTGCCTTCTGACATTTGAGTGGCCCTGGCAGTGGGGTCAGTTTCTGGAATGGGAACAGCCATTGGCCATCTTCCCACTGGCCCTAGCCCAGCTGCACTGAGTGTCTGGAGTGGGCCTTGTAAACATGGGGTCAACCCTAGGATGGGCCTGAGGCTGGAACCAGGGCTGCGGGCAGGTGGACCGGCATCTGTCCTGGTCCCCCCAGACCCAGTGCTATGTGGTCACACCTGGCAACAACCTTTCCAGGACGGCCTCCATGCTTTGTTAGGTCGCTCACCAGCCTTTTCAGACTCCTCCTCTAAAAAGGCAACGATAAAATATCTGTTCTCAGGAGTGGAGGCCCATTATGGGAGATATTAGCTTGTTTGAATTTGGAAATGAGGTTGCAGGGGTGACATGTGAATGCAGTCTCTGTCTGCAGTGGGGCCTGGCTGGGCTCCTGTCTCATGTTGGGACATGGAATGCAAAGTTGACATTTGCTCTGTGGATGTTTCAGTTCCCTTGGCCAATGTCTGGAGAGCACAGGGCTGTGAGCTTCCTGGAGCACCCAGCTTGTCTGAGGCCAGGCCAAGAGACTTTTCTGGGGTCTGAGGAAGTGACAAAAAGGACTGTTCCTTGTCCTAAGCCCCTCATTTCTAATCCTTGGAATTACTCCAGTGGGGGAGAAAATGTCCTCTTGCAAAATGCTGCTGGCTGCCCCACCCCCAACCTGAGTGACTGCCACCAGGGTGGGGTTAAGTGCCTGGGTGGATTCAGTATAAGTCGGGGACCAATGCTTGCAGGCTGAGAAACCTGATGGTGCCAGCTTACTTAGCTTGGCCCATGTCATGCCTTAACCAAGCTCATACATCCAACCAGAAGGCCACTGGATTTGTTTAATCTATCCTGGGGATGAGTGACCAGTCCATTTCTATTCATAGGCAGAAGCTGGCTTTTGGAGTGCAGAATCACAGGGCGAGTTTGTCAGCTGAAGTGAATGCTCCAAGCAGTGGCTCAAGAAAATACTAACAGCACTCCCATGCAATATATACCAGCCATTGAGTCTGAAAGGTTTACATGTTTTATCTTGTTTAATCATTTCAACCACAGGACCTTTGCATGTGACAAGGTCAAGCCCTCCTACCACAGTCCCTTATATTTGTAGCATTTATCACAACCGTACTTTTGCCCTGGACTGTGAGGGTGAAGTCTCATTACCCCTGTTCACTGCTGTATCTCCCAGGCTTTGCACAGGGCCCTGCACATAGTAGATGCTTGATAAAGATGTATTGAATGAGTGGATAAAGACCCTGATAAGGCAGGCTCTATTATGATCTGATCTTTTTACAGATGAGGGAACCAAGACTCAGAGAGCTGGAGTCACAGGCTCCAGTGGCGCAGCTGCTAAGTGGCAGGATCCAGATCTGTCCCCGGTGGGAGGAGCCTCTGCACATCTCTGCATGGGTCTCTGTGCTTTGATTTCATGATGGAGCACCAGAGGGCAATCTCATGGCCTGCATTTGTCTCACTACGTCCCTTACCCACTGACAGTTGTAGCTGCCAGCAGCCCCGTCTCACCGATGACGAGATGGGAGCACTGGGAGGTTGAACAATCCACCCTAGGGCACAAGGTGAAGAGGGAACTGCACTCAGCCTTCTCTGGCTCCAAAGATGACAGGTTCCCTACTTGGCGCCGTCTCCTTGCCCGCCCCTCCCATCCCCACCGTGCCTTTCATGGAGCATCTACCGTGTGTGGGAAGTGCGTGCCAGCCCTCACTGAACTGTCACCACCATAGCACGAGCTTTGCATCTTATCCCAGAAGTGCCTGCCCTGGCTTAGCTCTTGTAGAACAGCTCTTGCAGCACGCAGGACAGTCTCTGGGCTTCCCTCAGCTGTCAGGCTGTATGGAATCCAGAGCCTTCTCTCAGGTTCCGAGGAATTTCTTCCCATCCTCCGTCCCATCTTCTAATGAAAGGCTTCATTAAGTTGCACAGAGGCACTTTGTCCTGAGACAGGCTTATTGGGACATCATATTCTTTTCTTTGTCAAGCCTGATGGGCTTATTTCACACACAAAATGAAATCTCAAAGTTGTCATTGTAGAAAGTCTAAAGAGTGGGTGGGGAACGGAATGACTTTCTCAAAGATGTCAGGAAGGTGCTTAGCCTGAGGTAGAAGGTGATGTCTTGTAGTGGGGAGGTGTGGGCCAACCAGCCAGAGCCACACAGCTGTCACAAACTGCGCCACCTTAAGCAAGTGGCTTAACATTTCTGTGCCTCAGTTTCCTTATCTGTGAAACGGAATAATAACAGTATCTGCCTCGTGGGATTGTTATGACATATACTAAATAAGTGAAGGCACATATAGTGCATAAATGCACAAGCAGCTGTGTGTGTCAGGCACTGTACTGCGCTCACTACCATCACTGCTGGCAGCAGCAGCAGTTGAGCCGTAATGGGCACGAGCAGCATGGCCATCGCGTGATGCATCGGTTGGAAGCATTCAGCTCTTGGTAATAAACACCAGGAGTAGCTGTGGATTAATCTCGGCATGGATTCTCCTGGACTGCAGGTAGGCTGTCCATAGCTGTGGTGGCAGCTCCGTGGTGTCGGCAAGGACCTAGGTGTTTCTGCTTGTTGGCTCATTCATCTGAGCATGGGGCTTCCATCCTCCAGATTGCATCGTGGTCTAATATGACTGCTGGAATTCCGTCCGACACCTCTGCATTCCAGGCAGGAGGAGGGAGAGCTGGGGGTGCACCAGCCACCTCTGACTCACCAGTCCTGTGTACGCCGGGAGTGTCCCACCTCAGGTCCTGGCAGAATGCTTACCCTTGGCCCCTGCAGGGTGAGCTAGTAGGAGGGACGGGAGAAGCCGTCAATGATGACAGGGAGTTGGTGGATAAATGCCTCAGCTTCCTTGCCTCTGGGGTGAGATAACTCTGAGAGGCACGTTCTATACATTTCTCCCAAGATGGCCACAGGATTGGCCTCCTGTTGCTCCGGTTGCCATAGCCTACTCATTCCTACACTCTTCGCTGGCTTTCTACCTTTGCTCACCTCCCTCCACCTTGGAAAAATTCCATTTGCACTTTAATTCTTGACTTACAGTCAGCTTCTGGGGGAACCCAGTGAAAGACAGGGGGTAAGGCAAAAAGAGGCACCCCCAGCTGTCTGTCCACCTCTTAAGGAGCCCCTCTCGCCAGCAGTTCCAAACAGCGTGTTCCTCTCTCTGTGCCCTAGCTGCACGGCGGCTGGGAAACGCAGTCAGCTGGGGGTTCTCTCACTCAGGAACAAGGAGCCCGGCTAAGGGAAGGCAGCCAGCATTCTCTGCCACTGCTAAATTAGGAATAATTATGAAAAGTTTCTACATTCATGTCAGGCCAGATCTGACAAGGAAGTGCTAACTCCCTCGGCCCCTTGAAGCTTCCTGAGAAACTTGTTCCTTCATTTCAGTCAACAGACATTTAGTGAGCCCCTACTGAGTACTTGGCCCTGGGGTGCCATCAAGAATGAGCCACGGCTCTTGATCTCATGGTGCTTATGAGGAACAGGAAGGAGGGGAGGCAGCCGAGGCTGGAGGCAGAGGAAGGGGCTAATGATGGGAGGTGAGGCAGGGCTCCACAGTCCCCAGAGCTCCCAGGCCATGTGGACCACAGAGGAGTTTGAGCCTCATTGCAGGAGCAAAGGGAGAGTGTGCTGGAGATATTTTATTTTATATTTTATATATTTTATTTTGCTTTACTTTACTTTACCTTATTTTATTTTATTTATTGTTTTTGAGGTGGAGTTTCATTCTTGTTGCCCAGGCTGGAGTGAGGTGCCCTGATCTTGGCTCACTTCAACCTCTGCCTCCCAGGTTCAAGCGATTCTCCTGCCTCAGCTTCTGAGTAGCTGGGATTATAGGCGTCTGTCCCCACGCCCAGCTTATTTTTTGTGTTTCTAGTAGAGACGGAGTTTCATCATGTTGGCCAGGCTGGTCTCGAACTCCTGATCTCAGGTGATCCACCTGCCTCGGCCTCCCAGAGTGCTGGGATTACAGGCATGAGCCACTGTGCCTGGCCTATTTTTTTAACTTTTATTTTAGGTTCAGTGGTACATGTGCAGGTTTGTTATAAGGTAAACTCATGTCACAGGGGTTTGCTGTGCAGATTATTTTGTCACCCGGGTACTAAGCCCAGTACCCAATAGTTATTTTTTCTGCTCCTCTCCCTCCTCCTACCCTCCACCCTCAAGTGGGTCCCAGTATGTGTTGTACCCCTTTATGTGTCCATGTGTTCTCATAATTTAGCTCCCACCTGTAAGTGAGAACAAGTGGTATTTGGTTTTCTGTTCCTGCACTGGTTTGCTGAGGATAATGGCCTCCAGCTCCTTCCATGTTCCCGCAAAAGACATGATCTCATTCTTTTTTATGGCTTTATAGTATTCCATGGTGTATGTGTACCACATTTTCTTTATCCAGTCTGTCACTGATAGGCATTTAGGTTGATTCTATGTCTGCTATTGTGAACAGCGCTACGATGAACATTTGCGTGTATGTGTCTTTATGGCAGAATGACTTGTATTCCTCTGGGTGTAATGGGATTGCTGGGCCTAATGGTAGTTCTATTTTTAGCTCTTTGAGGAATCATTACACTGCTTTCCACAAGGGTTGAACAGATTTACACTCCCATCAGCAGTGTATAGGTGTTCCCTTTTCTCCACAACCTCACCAGCATCTGTTATTGTTTGATTTTTTAATATTACGTGCTGGAGATTTGAAGCAGGGGCTACATTGCTGCTGCATGGAGGGTAAATTCATGTCATGGGGTTTGTTGTACAGATTATTTTGTCACCCAGGTACCCAATAGTACCCAATAGTTATTCTATTATTCTTCCACCCAAGCTTTGCCATAAATTTGATGTCTGTCTTCAATTTTAGCAGGACAGTCTGTGGGGCAGAGGGCCATGAGTGGCCAGGGGAAGTCAGGGAGGAGAGCTGCAGGGGGCCCACTTTCGAGGAAAGCTGGGGAAGCAGGCCCCGGGGAACTGGGGCTACTGCATGTGGTTTCCCTGCTGTCTGCCCTGGGCCAGCCTCCGCGCCCCTCCGAGGGCTCTGGGAGGATGTGTCTAATCCTATTGGTTCCATTTCTCTGGAGAAGCCAGACTCATACAGGCCCAGAAACTCCAGTCACTTCCCCTCATTTTACATGAGTAAACTGAGGCAGCGGCTCAGTCCCACTCCTGAACCCAGTGCCTGGCTTATGGAAAGTTTGTCGGGGTACTCAACACAGACTCACTGGGTGAATGGATAAGTGAAAATTTCAGTGACTGTGGGGAAAGCAGCTCAGTGCACAAGCTCTGGCCACCAAGTGATGGATGAACAGTCAGCTTGAACATTTCCTGAAGATGCTCTGTCTGTGATTCTCAACCAGGGCTGAATTTTTTTTTTCCCTAGGGTGCATTTGGCAATGCCTAGAGAACTTCTGGTTGTCACAACTTGGGGGTGGTGCTACTGGCATCTGGCAGGTGGGGGCCAGAGATGCTGCTAGTCATGCTCCAGTGCACAAGGCACCCCTCAACAGAGAATTCTCCAGCCCCAGATGGCGGTGGGTTGAGAAGCCCTGCGCTACATGTAACTCTTGTACAGCACTAACCATCTGAACAAGATCATCTCATTACACAGCCGTTTACAGGAGCCCTCTGTTGTGTCCTCTCTACTTCCATCAAATATTCCCCCTTCCATAAGCCCCACTGGGGCACCAACCCGCGCTCACCTCAATCATGAGCTGTCAGTGAGGTCGAGCCACTTTCCCCGCTCACATGACCAGGCTCAGCCAATGAAAGCATCATCCTCTGGCCACAGAGAGTGGTTCTGAAGGCAAGCAACCCAACCAGGGCAGCGCCACCCAACAAGGAAGACAGAGTTCTCCTTCTCCTGGTTCTGAAAACTGCCAGAGGTCACGCAGGTGACAGTCATCACAGGAAAACAGGACCAAGGGTGGGGCAGGCCCAGTCCCCAGGGCATGCTTTGTGCTCCAGGCTGTGTTTACCCGGCCTCCTCGCTGTAGCCACAAAGCGCCTTGGTGCACATGAAGAGAAGCAGTAGTGGTTGAACACGCACAGTGTCCCAGGCACCCGCCTGCTCCCGCACCTCCTCAGCACATGCCCTCCTCCCGTGCCCTCCTGGGAAAGACAACTGTTTCCACTTAAATCAGTTCCAGGGGTTCACTCATAACCTATGGATAACGTGACACCACCTGCTTAGGTAAGCAGGGAATTTAATGCCTCAAGTACCTCAAAAGCCCATAAAGACTCCAGACCAGGCTTGGTCTCACAGCCAGTCAATGTCCCCAAATTCCCATCTCTTCACTCTGTCTTCTGCATTGTTGGTTTCACTCTGAGGCTCCAAGATGGCTCCCACGAAAGAGAGTGGGTCTCTGTCCCAGAATTCTCAGCCCGAGTCCCGACCTTCACTTTGATTGGACTGCATTGGGTCACATGGCCACCTGGGATCCAATTGCTTCTGCTAAAGACAAGGACTTTAGTGATTGGCTTACCTGAGGCCACATGCTCTTAAAAAGAGCAGGAGGTGGAGTCGACTACTTGAGAAGTCAACCTGCATACCCCTCTGGGTAAGGGGAGAGATGGAACCATGCAGGAAACTGTAGGGAAAAGGCAGCAGCCAAAGAGGAGGCAGCTGGGAGGGTGAAGTGACTTGCTTTGAGCGCCGTTTCTCATCATTGCATATCTGACTGCCCAGACATATTAAAGATTTCTCCTTAACAGCCAGAATCCCTTGCTGCACCCAAAGGGGTGACAAGAGAATCAGCAGGGGGTCTTGTGAACGCCATAGGAGGGACTGGGGGGCATTGTGGTCAAGATGATAACAGTATGAGCTGCCACTCCCTGTGTTAGTCTCATGAGGGACTTTCGTATTGTCGAGCTCAGTAACTTCTCAAACAGCCCTATGTTTGAGTAGGTTGGGGAGTGAGGGAAGGGGTGATTATTATTATCCCCCATTTGGAGATGAGGAAATTGAGGCTCCAAGGGTCTGTGCCTCATGTTCAGGGTTCCATACTAGGAAGGGGTAGAACTGGGATTTGAACCCAGGCTGATGTGACTCAAAACTCCCTCAAAGGAATTGGCTCATGTGATTGTGGAGGCTGGCAAGTCCAAAACCTGCAGGGTGAGCTAGCAGGCTGGAGACCCAGGACAGCTGATGCTCCAGTTCAAATCCAAAAATGGTTTGCCAAAGAACCAGGAAAAGCTGATGTTCTTTATGAAGTTCGAAGGTAGTCTGCGGGAGAATTCTCTCTTGCTTGTAGGAGGCCTATCTTTTTGTTTTATTCAGGCTTTCAACTGATTGGATGAGGCCCAGACACGTTATGGAGGGCAATCTGTTTTACTCAAAGTCCACTCATTTAAATGTTAATCTTATCCAAAACACCCTCACAGAAGCACCCAGAATAATGTTAGAACAAATATCTGGGCAACTGTGGCCCAGTCAAATTGACACGGAATTGACTTTGACAGTCCACTTCTTGCTCCAAAAGCTGACTCTTGGATGCTGACTTTTACTACTTTTCTTTGCTAGTTTTATCATTCTTTCAAATGATTAATTTTAACTATAGACAATTCATATGTATATATTGTACCATTAATTGCAAAAGTAGTGCATGTCCATGTTCAATTTGTAAAGAGTAAAATATTACAGGCAAGTGCCCTTTGTTCATTGTACCAAATCCCCAAGCTTTTCCTTGGGGGGTGACATAGGGCATCTGTCAAGGAAGGCTAGGTTATTCTGTAATCACAACAACAACACACAACCCAGATCTACAGGCTTCAGAGCTACATGTGCATCTGGGTTGGGAAGGGGCTCTGCTCATTGGCACAAGGTTGGCAGGGAGCTGCCAACTTGGAGATGGTTGATTGTCATGCCAGAGCAAAAAGAACTCTGAGGAATTGCACATCAGCAATTAAATGCCCAGCAGTGGCCCTGTGATACTTTTGCTCATAACTCTTTGGCCAGAAATAGTGACATGTTTCCATTGAACTTCAGGGTGCTCCAGAAGTGCAGTTGGTCAGAAATACTTGGAAACCAGATGGTGACCTCCACACACTGGGATCAGTTTGTGTGTTCCTTTTGAGGCCTCTTTGTATGCATTTGCATACATAGGTAGAAAATATGTAATGTATTATATCATAAAGACCATTCTGCAACTCTTTTTCTTTCCCTAAGAAGTGTCTTAGAGAATTTTCCATGTCAGGATGTGTACCTTGGCTTTATCCTTTTAAAGGATGCAAATGATGTCATGATTTGAACACTTGATAGTTTATTTTGCCAGTCCTCTATGGAGGTGTTGTCAGTTTTTCTGCTATGAGGAATCCTAAAATAGATGTTCTAACCTGTGCTCTTTAGTGCACATTCCTCAGAAATGCTGGGTGCTGGATTGCATATTAAAAATTTGATACTAAAAAATTATCCTCTAAAATGACTATACTAATATATACTCCCACTGGCAGTAAATGGCAACTCCCCACTTGTTCCCTAACTAGTAATATGAGTGGACTTCAAAAAGTTCATGGAAGAATGAAATTAAAAGATAAAAATGAAAAACATATACTTTTTTTCATTTTGAGCTCCAGCGAGGTCAAAACACCCTTGTAAGCAGTGGTACCAGCTATTTAGTCCATCCCTTAAGAACTGAGGGTCCTGGGAATTTAGCCATGTCAATGGAGTCTTTTTTTACATTATTAACTGAAGAAAAAAAGTGCCCTTTAAAGATTTTTTAAGAGTAGCAAACATATTTTTTACAAAGTCAGAAGGAGCCAGATCAGGACTTTAAGGTGAATGCCTAATGATTTCTTATCAGAACTCTCTCAAAATTGCCAAAATTGCCTGATGAGATTTCTCATCAGAACTCTCTCAAAATTGTTTGACGACAGGAGTGAACAGGAGTATTGTCATGGTGGAGAAGGATTCTCTGTTGAAGGTTTCCTGGGCATTCTTCTGCTGAAGTTTTGGCTAACTTTCTCAAAACACTCTAATAATAAGCTGATGTTATTATTCTTCGGCCTTATAGAAAGTCAACAGCAAAATATCTTGAGCATCCCCAAAAAACTGGTGCCATGACCTCCTGATGGTCCACTTTTGCTTTGACTGGACCATTGCCACCTCTTGGTAGCCATTGCTCTGATTGTACTTTGTCTTCAGAATTGTACTAGTAAAATTGCGTTTCATCTCCTGTTAATATTCTTTGAAAAAAAAGGTTTCAGGAACTTGATCTCCCTACTTTTTTAAAATTTCCGTTGAAAACTCTGCTCTTGTCTGCAGCTGATCTGGGTGTAAGGGTTTCGGCACTCAGCGAGTGAAAAGTTTGTTCACCTTTAATTTTTCAGTTAGAATTGTGTAAATTGAACCAGTTGAGATGTCTGTGGTGTTGGCTAGCATTTCTGCTGTTAATCGTTGGTCCTCATTAATTAGGGCATGAACAAGCTGAATTTTTTTCTCACAAATTGATGTGGACGGTCTGCTTCTGTGAGCTTCATGTTCAGCATCATCTTGTCCTTTCTTAAAATGATTTATTCATTTGTAAACTGCTACTTTCTTTGGGGCATTGTCCCCACAAACCTTTTGTAAACCATCAGTGATTCCACTATTCTTCCACCCAATTTTGCCATAAATTTGATGTTTGTTCTTCAATTTTAGCAGAATTCACATTGCTCTGATATGGGCTCTTTTCAAACTGCTTTCTTATCCTTCTTAGTGCGTCAAAGTAGATTCTGTTCAGACATAACAGGTTAGTACAAGTTAATTTTGGTGCAAAATTTTTGAGATCTATGCATAGTTTTTTATAATACACATTTTCTATGAACTTTTTGAAGACCTCCTTTCTTATAACACGTTTACATTTATTTTTAATCTGATGGGAGATCCCTTCTTAATTTAAAAAAATTTTAATAACTGTTACCTCTAAAAAATTAAACAATGGAGATGTACAGAGAAAAAAGCCCGAGCCTGTTATCTGCTTTTTTCAATTTCTGATTTCATGCCCCTCTCTGGAGGAACCACTGTTAAAAGTTTGAAGTGTTTCTTACAGATTTCTCTCTGCATTTACATAACATAAATTAATAATTATATATTGATTTTTAAATGCATAAGTGTGATTGCCGTATTATATATTGTCTGGAGCTTGCTTTGCTACCCGCTGTGCTCCCCTCAATTTTTAACATCTCTTATCATGTTGGTTTTTATAAAATTAAGTTACTGGCTGCTTGGGTTTTCTTTTATTGTTCTGTCTTCTGACACAAGCTTTTTATCTACAGATGAGACGTGGAGAAAGGGAGGGGAAGTTGATGACAGGGCTGCCTGTTTTTCCTCTTCCCCTTCCCGGAGATGAGTTTCATGGGTGGAGTGACCAGCGTCCAGACATCTCTCTGGGCGGAGGCAGGATGAGGAGAAGGCAGGCTGGCTGCAAAGTCTCTGATGAGGGAGAAGGGAGGTTGGGGGCTGGCATGACTGAGGGCTGGGGATGTAACGCAGACAGGAATCGTTCCAAACTCCGGTGGGGAGAACATCTCCTGTGGCAAAATCCTGCAAAATGCTATTAAGGATAAATTTTTTATTGCTCTGTCCTGTAGGCAACTTGGGAAAATAGCATAGTCTCAGCATAAATGAGTTCCCCTGTTTTATTTTATTTTTAAATGACGCTTTCAGCACTAGTTCTGACTCTGGAGGAATGAAGCAGTCATGGCTGCGGCCACAGTGACAGAGAGAGAGGGTGGGAGCAGATGCAATCAAGTGAGGCAGGAGACCGACCCTTAAGTAGGACAGGGGGACCCCAGGGGCTGGCCCAGCTCTCTCCACACCATTCCCCTCCCACACTTCTCTCCCCAGCCGAGGGTTATGGGAGGGAAAGGGAGCAGTTATCTGTGTGTCTCTGGCCAAAGAAAATTTAAATGAACCAAATGACAAGACATAATGCAGAAACCATGCGTGGTGCCATTTTCTCATAAAATGTCTAGACTTATTGACTTATTTACAAGTATTTCTGTGGTGCTTCTTATGTGTCTCTTACTGCTTTAAGAGCTTTTGGAGTGCTAATTTATTTATTTGTTACAGCAACGTTATTGCAGAAGGTTCGATCACCTTGCCTGCCACAAAGGTGGTGGGGTATGTGATGGGGCGTGCACCCAGCCACAGGCCATCTGGTAAAAGGGCATGTGTGCCAGTCCACATGCCCTTCCAGGCTGTGCATGGCCCCACTTTTGCTCAGCTGCCTTCCCCAGCAGTGGATCGCCCTGTCCCTGAGGTCATCAAGCACTGGCTGCCTCTGCTGTCTTCTCAGCCCCACACCTCAGCCTCCACTCAGATGAGGGTGGGGCTTCCACACAGCCCACATCACACCCTCGTGTGTGATCACGGCTGCTCTGGTGCACGAGTTTACATGGAGGGGAACTTTAGATGCTCTGGTGGCCATCCCGGGGCCATCCCAAGGGGCAACACAGCATACCCTAAGAGTGTGGGGAGAGAAGTCAACACCTTACAGGCAGAACGTCAAGCAAAGCAAGACAGGAGACAAGAAGGAACCAGTAGACAGGTCACTCCGTCTCTTTGCTGGGCATGCCAGCCCAGGATGCAGTGGCTCTGCACAGCATCTCACAGGACATCCTGCCTCACTGAGCAGCCAGCTGGGTTTCCTTGACCAGCTGTGGCCAGCTGGGACATGTGCCCCTGGTCTGCTCTCCCTCCTTCCTTGCTTCACGTCCCTCACCCCTCAGGCTGGCTTCCCTTGGGCTGCACTCCTGGATGAAGTAGTGTATAGCTTTGCCCCCAGCTCTACTTTTCAGGGAATTGCTGCTGAACCAGGTAGAAGGAGGCTTCATCAGAGCAGCCACCATTTCTACAGCCCTGCCCTCCCCCAGTCCCATGTGGGGCAATTTGCTTGGATTCACTCCCTGCATCCCATAGGAGGCCTGGGAGGCTGGTGCCATGAGGCCCTTTGTAAAGACAAGCTGCAGTGTGCCTGAGGCCACCAGGTGTGCAGCGTGCCCAGGGTCACTAGGAACCGGGAACTAGGAGGAAACAGGATGTGATTCCGGGCAGTTTGGATCCAGAATATCTGCTCTCAAGTGTCATGCTTGAGTCAGAGGCTGGTGGTCACCTGCCCATGGCTATTGTCCACGTGTGACTCCGGGAGCTTCACATAAAGTATCCCAGTTAGTTCTCTGGAAAACCCTGAGGAGGGAGATCCCATGATTCCTGTTTTACAGATGAAGAACATTTGACTCTGAGAGGTTTGAGTATTTATTCATTCAGCACACATCTGCTGGATGCCTCTCCTGTGCGAGGCGTTGGTCCAGATGCTGGGGCTGCAAGCGTGGGCAAGAGGCTCATGGCCTGTTGAGCGTGCGCATGTGCATGTGTGTGTGAGAACAAACACATACAGAGTAATGACAGATTACAATCCGTCCCACCGAGGCTTCCTTTGTTTAGGGCAGCCAGGAAAGTCCTCCCGAGGAGGTGCCAGCTCGGTGATGTCAGAAGGCTCTTGGGGACCAGCCTGCGAGGGTAGCGGTCGGGAAGAGCATCTTAGGCAGAGGGAACAGTGCCTTCAGAGACCTTGGTGTAGGAAACGTCTCAGAAGGCTGGAGGAAAGGGGGGCTTGGAATTTACTCCAAGGGTGATGGGAAGGGGAAGGGGAAAGGGAATAGCCATTTGCTGTTAAGAAGATCCCCAGTGTGGGAAGGAGTGGGTCTGTAGGGATGGATTGCAGGGGGCAGGGGTGGAAGTGGGAGCCTGGGAAGGAGCTGCTGCAGCATGGGAGGGCCTCCTTCTGTGTGATCTGCACAGCCCATTGTCTCCCCCAGACCCTGGTTGAGGAGCCTGGGGCTGGGAGGCTGCTCTGTGCCAACCAAAGCACCCAGAAGCCCAGGGGTCCAGACAGCTTGGTATTTGCAGAACGACGGAGAGAATGGGGTTGGAGAAGGAGAAGCCTGGGGGTACGCTCTATAAGGGCTTGGTGCTCACTGCGAGCATTCCTCAGTGCTCTTGGGGTACAGTCGAGAACATCCAGATTCCTTAGCAGGCTACACGCAGCCCCCACCTTGAGATCTGTCGATACCCTCCACCTCATCCTGACTCTCTTCCTTCTGCAGTGCCGCAGTTGTCATCTGGAAGAACTCACAGGTCCTCCGGAGGCCATCTTTCATCCCGAGGTCTTAGTACCTGCTGTCCCCTCTGCCTGGTCCCACCCTTCTGCCACCACCTTCCAACACTACAGGCTACTACCCAAAGTTCTCTCCCTAGTCCTACCTCAAGCGTTTGCTCTGGCAAGCCTCCAGACCCCAGGATCAGGTTAGGTGCCCCTCCTTAAGCCTCCCCAGCCCTCTTTATTTGCATGTTTATTTGCATATTTGCCCCATTCACCTGGGGGGTCCCGGGGGCAGGGACTGTGTCTCTTTTGTTCATGGCTGTAGTATCCCCAGCACCTTGTGCAGAGCTTGGCACATTGTAGGTGCTCAATTAAAATTGGGTGAGCAAATGAATGCTGAATGAATACGAGGGACTATCCATGGGGAGGAAGGAGTAGGTTTATTCCTTGTGGCCTCCAACAGGCAGAACCAGTTTCAGTGGCTGAAAAGTACAGCGAGGCTAATTTTTATTCCCTGTAGGAAAAAGCCTCTCCAATAAGTGACATTTTGGGATGGTGCAGAACTTTCATCCCACGGTGGAAATTTTTAAGTGGGTGCTGGGTGGGCCACTTACCCATCTTCCCACTACACAATGAACATCTGGGAGGCAGGGACGGCATCTTTTTCTTCTTGTGCCCAGAGTGTGAGCAGTTCATGCACGCTGCAGAGTTGCTCAGTCTGTGTGCCCTGAAAGCGGGGATGTGGTCGTCTCTACCCCTGAAATCTTCTAAACCCACACTTTCCTGTCCAGCAGCCGCTTATCACATCTGGCTACAGTTGGGTCTGAATGGAGCTGAAATGGGTCTGAAATACGGCTGGGTCCGAATGGAGCTGTACAGCCAGTGTAAAATACGCAATGGATGTTGAAGACTTAATGTAAAAAAAGAAATGAAAATGTTGATAATTTGCTTACATGTTGAAATGATAATATTTTGAATATATTGGGTTAAATTACATATATTATTAAAATTAATTTCACCTGTTTCTTAGTTCTTATTTTGTTTTTTAAGGCGATTACTAGATAATTTAAAATATGGCTAGCATTGTATTTCTATCATAGAGGGCTGGTCTAGAATAGTGCTTCCTACCTTTCTTGGGTTTACTGTATGCTCTTATATCCTGTCAGTCCTGCACTGCGTAACGATGTTTCAGCTGAGGACAGCTGCATGTGACGGTGGTTCCGTAAGATCATAGCAGAGCGGATACAGAAACCTGGTGCATGGCACTTGCTACTGGCATTGCAGATCAAGTAAGGGAAATGATTGATATTCGTAATAGTGCTTGGGCATTTGGTTTTCCATATGAAAAAAAAAGACAGTTACATGTTGCTTAATGGCAGGGATCTGTTCTGAGAAATGTGTCCTTGGGTGATTCCAACCTTGTGGCAACATCATAGAGTTACTGACACAGCCCTAGATGGTACAGCCTACTATACACCTAGGCTATTTTGTGTAGCCTATGGCTCCTAGGCTATGAAACTGTACAGCACGTGACTGTACTGAATAAGTCATTATAACACAAGGGTGAGTACTTGTGTATCTAGGCATACCTCAATATAGACAAGGTACAGTAAAAAAAAAAAGAAGAGATATAAAAGATAAAATATGGTCCACCTGTATAGCGCACTTCCCATGAACAGAGCTTGCAGGACTGGAAGCTGCTCTGGGTGAGTCAGTGAGTGAGGCTGAGGTGAGCAAATGTGAAGGCCCAGGACATGAATGTGCGCTCCCCTAGACTTGATGAACGTCGTACACTTAGGCTACACTAAATTTACTTTTTTTTTTTTTGAGACAGAGTTTCACTCTTTTTGCCCAGGCTAAAGTGCAGTGGTGCAATCTTGGCTCACTGCAACCTCCACCTCCTGGGTTCAAGCGATTCTCCTGCCTCAGCCTCCCGAATATCTAGGATTACAGGTGGGTGCCACCATGCCCAGCTAATTTTTGTATTCCTAGTAGAGACGGGGTTTTGCTGTGTTGGCTAGGCTGGTCTTGAACTCCTGAGCTCAGGTGATACATCTGCCTTGGCCTCCCAAAGTGCTGGGATTGCAAGTGTGAGCCACCAGTGCCCGGCCTAAATTTACTTTTAACATTCTTGTTTCATCAATAATAAATTAACCTTAGCTTACTGTAACTTTTTTAAGTTATAAACTTTTGAATTTTTGTAAACTTTTTGACTCTGTTTTAATAATACTTAGCTTGAAACACACATTATAGAGCTGTAACAAATATTTTCTTTCTTTATACCCTTATTCCATAAGCTTTTTTCTATTTTAAAATTTACTTATTTACTGTTAACTTTTTTGTTAAAAATGAAGACACAGAAACACTAGGTTAGGCCTTACACAGGGTCAGGATTGTCAATACCACTGTCTTCCACCTCCACATCTGTCTCACTAGAAGGTCTTCCGGGGCAATAACGCTCATGGAGTTGTCATCTCCTATGAAAACAATGCCTTCTTCTGGATACCTGCTGAAGGACCTGCCTGAGCCTCTTCTTGGGAGGTGACACTCTTTTGAGAAATAAGTCCATGATGGTTTTCTTAGTTTATCTCTTTTTTTCATCATAGATCTGCTCATAAGCAGGTAATGTGTCATGAATATTCGTCTCTATTACTGAAAACCTTTTGACGCTGGGGTCTATGTTTTCAGACTTTGTAAGGGAATTTTGAAGACTGTGAAAGCTGCTGCTAAACGCTTCGCTGTGAATTTTCTTGGGGATCCTCTTCTTTTTCTTTCTCTCTCTCTTTTTTTTTTTGAAACAGTGTTTTATTCTGTTGCCCAGGCTGGAGTACAGTGGTGCAATCATGGCTCACTGCAAACTTGACCTCCCGGGCTCAAGTGATCCTCCTGCCTTAGCCTCCCAAGTAGTCAGGGATACAGTTTCCACCACGCCCAGGTAATTTTTTAATTTTTTTTTATTTTGTAGAGACAAGGTCTCTCACTGTGCTGTCCAGTTTGCTCTCGACTCCTGTGCTCAAGCAGTCCTCCTACCTCGGCCTCCCAAAGTGTTGGGATTGCAGGCATAAGCCACTGCACCTGCCTCTTCTTTTCCTTCTTTCTTTTGCCTCTTCTTCAGCTGTGCATTCTTGTTCTAGTTTCAACAACTCCTCATTAGCCAATTTCTTAGGAATCATCTCTAGGACAGGAATTTTTCAACTTCATTGTAATCTTATGGGACCACCACCATATATGCGGTCCATTGTTAACCAAAACATTATTAAGCAGCACATGGCCATATATAAAGAAAAATATATACAGCATCTAGGTTTGGGTAAGCACACTCTATGATGTTCGCATAACAAAATCACCTAATGATGCATTTCTCAGAACGTATCCCCAGCGTTAAGTGGCACATGACTGTGTACTGGCGTTTTTAGCCTTTTATCGGAAAGGATCAAAAGACCATAAGCAGCTTTAACTATGACAAACTTAGCATTGTCCTCAGTGTACTTCCTGGGCTGGTACAGTCGAGTCACACAGTGTGTCTGAGGGCCTCCTCAGTCCCTGGGCTCCCCCTGGTTGGTGGCATGTGGGTGGTTACTAGATGGGCCTCTTTACTTCAAAGGCCTTGCTGTCTTCTGTACATTGAATGTGCCGTCTGTCTTTGCAAAGAAAGTTTCTTCCTGATTCATGTACCCAGCCCAAGGCACCTGACACATGCTGAGGCATTCAGCTGACTCAGCCCAAAGTTCTTTCATGCAGAGATCAGTGTAAGATTTGTGTATCCTCATTTGATGTATATATATTTTTTTTTCTGGGAATTCATATTAAAAGTGCACATCCATTACATTAACCCAGCAATCCCATTCGTACAAATCCATCTTAAAAGGATCAAAGCGTAGCACTTAATCCAAGTTCCTCTGTTGAGGACTAGGATTCTCTTACAGCTTGCTGGTTCTGCCTCCCAGATGTTGAAGGCCAGCCTCCGTCTGATGGTTAGACCTGGGCCGCGTACAGTTGTTAAATATCTGGACTCACATCTGCACACACAGATGGCGATTGCAGGGTTGTCTGTGTTCAAAACAACAAAACGAGAAACAACGTTTAAGTGTGATTGATAAGGAACATGTTGGTCCACCTGTATTGAGGAATATTTGCTGCTATGAAAAACCACAAGTTAGAGCCACACGAATATATCTGGAGAGATGCCACTGTAGGTTTTTGGTGGAAAGCAGCAAGTTTTGAGTAGTGCTTACCGTATGATTACACTTTGTGAGGTCTGCAGGTCTGTTCGTAGGAGCAGAAAACAGGCATGAATAGGGGTGTGCGAGACTGGTAGTGGGATGGGCTATATCCACTGTTTGTGCATTTTTTGGTTATTTGACTTATTTATTTTTGGCTATTTGACATATTTTGGTTATTTGACAAGCGTGTGATGTATTTATATTTTTAAAATAGGAGAATATAAGAAAACATGGATGTTCTTTGTCGGTTGGTTTGGTGGCCCCTTGTGAAAGAGGAGCGTGCCCCAGCATGCCGTGGAAAAGACAGAGGGCCCTGTCCTAGACCCCTGCTTCAGAAAATCAAGCTCCACTCAGGTGGCCACTGCTTCTTCCAACCCTGGAAATAAACATCTTTTTCATGCAAAAGAACGTGCGTGGCCTCTCCAGGCAGGAGACTGATTCTCTTCTTGCACCGAAGCTAGCTCCTCTCAGTCTTGTCTGGGATCCTGTCAAGACATGGAACCAGAAAAAAGAAAACACAAGAACAGCCAGGTCGAGCTGCAGCGCTGGTTAGATTCATGGCCCAGGTGGAGCTGCAGCGCTGGTTAGATTCATGGCCCAGGTGGAGCTGCAGCGCTGGTTAGATTCATGGCCCAGGTCGAGCTGCAGTGCTGGTTAGATTTACAGCAGTTTCAGTTCAGGGTGAGGGCTCCTCTGTGGTCCGCTTTTCATTTGGGTCAGTTGAGTTCCTCCTAATTTCTGTTTCATTGTTCAACTCCCAAAGAATTCCAGAAATGAGAATGCCTTCCCTGGCCAGCAGCCTCCTTGCTCTGTGTGTCTGAACCAATAAGGCATGTTTCCTCTTGCTCCCCGCTGCTGATGTTTTATCAGGCTCCACAACGTGTTTCTCATGCTGTCTGCCCTGGAGTTTATGCCCTGAACCACGTTCAGGTGAGGAAATTCCTCGAGAAGATAAATCACTGCAGAGATAGCAAAGACCATATCTTGGCAGAGCTCTTGGGTTGAATGGGGCCATATGTGTTCCCAAGTGCAGACCTCCAAGGTCAGTCAAGCCCAAACAAGAAAGCTCAAATCGCAGAGGCCTCTGGAGTAGGTGATTTGTTGCTGAAGAAGCCTGCTGAGCACCTGGGGACTCAATGGTTGTATGCCCGGGACACATCTTCATTAGGAAGCCTGGGATTCACTGCTCCATGCACGAGCTAGGTTGGCCAGCTTGGCTGCAACAGAAAACTCAGCTTGAACTGGCTTTAATAATGAAGGGAGTTGGTGCCTGCTGTAACTGGAAAGTGAAAAGCGTATGTGTTTTCAGATAAGGCTGGATTTAGCAGCCCCAGCCATCTGGCCAGAAAGCTCCCCCTCACCTCTCCATTCTGCTTCCATTGTGTTGATTTCATCCTCTGATCGCCTCCTCTCTTGGCCCCAAGATGTCAGCAAATGCCCCTTGTCGGCTGTCTGCTTCCAGATCTCAAATTGGTAGAAAAGAGAAACTTCACTCCCCAGAGAGCTCACATCAAGGTCCCAGAACTGAGTCCCGCTGACAAGGGCCGTGGGCCCGCTCCAGAAGCCGTGCCTGTGTCTAGGACAGGTGGGCCGCATGGCTGGGCTGGTCTAGGGCATCCCCAAAGAGCGCTTGGGCCTCACTCAGCTACGGTGGCCAGGTTTAGCAAATAAAAGTGCGGGGTCCCCAGTTAAACTTCAGATTTTAGATAAATAATGAAGAGCTTTTTAGCATGAGAGTTTTTAGTATTTCCCAAATATAAATGAAAAATATGGCCGGGCGTGGTGGCTCAGGCCTGTAATCCCAGCACTGTGGGAGGTCGAGGCGGGCAGATCACCTGAGATCAGGAGTTTGAGACCAGCCTGGCCAACATGGTGAAACCCCATTTCTACTAAAAATACAAAAAATTAGCCAGGTGTGGTGGCGGGTGCCTGTAATCCCAGCTACTTGGGAGGCTGAGGCAGGAGAATTGCTTGAACCTGGGAGGCGGAGGTTGCAGTGAGCGGAGATTGCACCACTGCACTCCAGCCTGGGTGATAGAGCGAGACTCCGTCTCAAAAAAAAAAAAAAGAAAAATATAAAAATATTTACATTTATGTATATTGAGAATGAATTGCCGGGCACCCAGGCAGGTCCTCTGCTCTGTCAGTTCAGCTATATGTAAAGATAGCTATCAGTCTAAATATATTTAAATTAATCGTTGTTTATTTAAATTCAAATTTAACTGGATGTTCTATATTTTGTCTGGGAAATATACGCACATGGGAAATTTGAGGCCCTGACAGGCTGGGGGATGGGGAAGGGGATGGAGAGTGGGCAGCCAGGGATGTCTGCTGTGGACAATGAAGAAGCGTCTGCCTGAGCTCAGATTTGGTTGGGCTTATAACAGCAGGAAGGCAGAAAAGAGGATGTTTTTCCAAGCGGGGCCTCTACCAGGCTGTGGCTTTATTCGTTTATTGATTGATTGCTTTTATTGGGCTTACCATACAAAATTCAGGGACAACAGAATGTATCATTTAGAAAGCAAAAACATCCTGCCTCCTTAGTTCCCACAAATTAATCGCCATTGAAAGTTTGTAACATGCTTTCCAGGAAGTTCTTCATACAGACCATCCAGTCCTAGGTATTCTAGAAATGGTTAGTTTTACAATGAAGTATCACACTGTCCATTCTTTTTTGCGACTTCCTTTTTGCCTGACAACATACGTTCCACCAACTTAAAATTTGGTTTTGGGGTGTGCCAAAAAAACTTCTGTTGTTTTTCATGGGTTGTGAAGACCGAGTTAATCAAGAATGAAAGGTTTTAGTTACAATCTGTTGAGAAAATAGGAATGACTGGTGTCTTCCTCTCTCCCTCCTTCTTTTCCTACTTTCTCTCTAGAAGTGGTTTTACTCAAGGAATACAGGCCTGTCCCTCTGAAGCAAGCAAGAGCATGGCATTGGAATATAAAGGTGGTTCATGAAATTCACCCCACCCGGCTCTGCCTGGAGTCATATTGACTTGGGACTGAGTCTTGGCCTTGGCCTTACAAGCATTCTGAGCTTGAGCAAGTTTTTTAACCTTGTTGGCTTTGGCCTCCTTCTCTGGACAGTGGGGATGTTAATGTCAACCCCCAGAGCTGGGATGCAATGACATGGGATTGATGTGAAAATGACGGTGAGACCAGGAGACATGTCAGTTCCCTTTCAGTTGCCCACTGTTCAACAGAGTCGCCAAGTGCCCGCCACCTGCCAGGGACAGTGCTGGGGGCTGAGGCTCCTCTATAGCCCCCGTTTGGGCAGGGGAGTGGGCGGGGGTATGTTATTCAGATTCATGGCTACGTCCTGAGAAACCCCCGACCCAAAGGAAACTGACAGTGCTCCTGTAGGGCAGCAAAAGGGCCGCTGGAGAGCCCCAGGCATGGGAACTGCCTGAAAGACGAAGGCGGAGCATCCAGGTAGGACCTCTGCTCTGTCAGTTCAGCAGGAGAGAACTGAGATCCGGAGAAGAGAAGGGGTGGGTGCAGCTCTGGGGTTCAGGAGGAGGCAGTCCCTGCGGCTTCCTGGTGCAAGTGGTCCTGAGGGGCAGGGCAGGGCAGGGCAGGGCAGGTCCCCAGCTGCTATTTTCACAAATTGCTCTCCAGTGTGGCCCCGGCTCCCAAGCCTTCAGACTGTAGATTCACAATTTACATGAGGTTTTCCTTACTTGAAAAATTGTTTTAAAATTACATTGTAAGCTAGACGAGTAATATATATTCCTTGTAAAAAGTCAAGAGATACATATAAGCCAAAAGTAGAATAAATTGCTTATATATTGCTTATATAAGTTGCTTACAATTCCAATACCTAAATACTGTTACTATTTTGGGGCATATTCTTTTAAATCTTTAAGAATTTCATGTAAGAAATAGTTACTGAGAGGCTGCCAGTGTCAGGCTCTGGGCTGGATGCTGGGGCCAGTGTCAGATGAGGCTGTTGAGCCTCCTGCCCTCAGGGTCTTACGGCCATGGATCCAGTACCCCCATCCCGTCCCTCCTCCACCCAGGTCGGCCCTCTGCGTGCAGTAAGTGTGCTGGTTAATGTTATGTGTCAACTTGACCAGGCCACAGGATACCCAGGTATTTGGTTAAGCATTCTGGATGTTTCTGTGAGAGTGTTTCTGGATAAGTCTAACATTTGAATAGACCGTGTGGAGCCGGCTGCCTTCCCTAATGTGAATGGGCTTCGTCCAATGACCTGAAAGTTGAATGGAGCAAAAATGCTGACCTTTTCCCAAATAAGAGCAAATTCCTCCCACTGTCACCAGCTTTTTCCTGCCTGGAGACTCAAACTGAAACAGGGGCTCTTCCTGGGTTGTGAGCCTGCCAGCCTTTGACAGGAACCACCCTCTCGGCTCTCCTGGGTCTCTGGCTCACAAACAGCAGCTCTCAGGATGGAGCCTCCACAATCAGGTGAACCAGCCCTTAGGATGAATCTCTTTTGTATACACATCCTGTCAGTTCTGTTTCTCTGAAGAACCCTGTCTGTGTCTGATAGAGATGCAGGTCTCTGCTCCCTCCCCTCTTCCTTTAACAAGCACTTATTGTGCACCTGCTGTATCAGGCTGATGGCTCAATGAGTGCTTGTTAAGGGAAGAGGGGAGGGGGCAGAGACCCTCCCATCCAAAGGCACTGCAGTGCACCCCTGCTACCTGTCACTCCGCTGGCTGTAGCTGCAGAGTGGCCCCGCTGCAATGAGAAGAACCACCCAGCTGACCCGCAGACTCGGGATCCCAGCCACAGCCAACTACACATGGCTGGGGCCTGATACAGGTAGGGCCAGGGGAGGGCCTGGCTCACACCTGCTGCCCCATAGACCCTGCTGCTGAGGAGCAGCGCTGGGATTGCATTCGGCTTCTGACTAACTGAGCTCAAGGGCCTCCGTCTTAGTCAGGGTTCTGCAGAGAAACCGAATGGGATTTGTGTATTTACTTGTCTGGCTCACCTGACGACGGAGGTGAAGTCTCACAACCGGCCATCTGCACGCTGGAGACCCAGGGAAGTTGGTGGCGCAGTTGGAAGGCCTGAGAGCTGAAGAGCTGATGGTGTCGATTCCAGCCGCGGTCCGAGGGCCAGAGGACCAGGAGCATTGAGGGCAGAAAACAACGTCTTGCCCCACTGGTCAGGCAGAGAGGGCGGATTCCTCCTTCCTCTGCCTTCTGTTCCATTCAGACCCTCGCTGGGCAGGATGAGGCCCACCCACCCTGGGGAGTGCCATCTACATGACCCTACCCACTAACTTAAATGCGACTCTCACCTGGAAACCCTGACAGACACCCTGTTTCCACGTAGGGTTCCTTCTGAGGCACTGGGGGTTCAGATGTAAACATGTTTGGGGGACACAGTTCAACCCATAACAGGAAGGGACAGATGCCTTAACTGGCTGCAGGAAAGATGGCATGAGAGTTGTGGAGGGCACAAAACCCTGTGCCTGCACACAGTAGGTACTCACTCCAGACAAGCGAGTGTGGTTCAGAATCACACTGGGCTGGAAGAGGGAGGGATGCCTTGTTCTGAGTGTGGGTTTTGGTACCAGGCAACCATGGGTTTGAATCCAAGCTATGTGACCCTGTGCAGCTTCCCCAACCTTTCTGAGCTGGTTTTCTCTCCTGTGAATCTAACCTAACCTGTAAGATGGCAATGAGGGCGAGATCTATATCGGGTGAAAGTTCGTTGAAGGCACTGAATTCTTAAACCATCCTAGGCCTCAGTTTCCACACCTGTCAAAGAAGGATGGGGATTTTGAGGTCTGGACAGATGCTGCAAGAGCCCAGAAGGAGACCAATGATGAGGAGCTCTGAACCCAGAAGCCGTGGCAGTCGCGGCTGCAGTGGCTAAGCTGCGTACTCCCTAGGGAGGGCGGATGGCCGGCTGCCACCACCCCAGCCCAGCTTAGGAGAAGCTGGCCTTGCAGTGGGCTTCTTGGATCCATGTCACTTTTGTGGGTCACCTGGACAGCCCAGCACAGGGGTCTTTGGTGTGGGAGTTCCTCAGGGCATGAATTTTCACCTCCAGTATACACTGGGGTTTTCTCGGCTGGTGAGACGGTGGAAGCCCCAGGGTTCTCCTCAGCCCCAAGGATTCTCAACCTGATTCAAGGGAGAAGTCTGGCCCCCTGGGGGTGCAAGAGGGCCCCAGTCCTGCCCAGGGGCTAATTCCCTGTGGGAGACGTGAAGAGGCTCTGGAACAACAGTGCCACTTAATTTTAGCTTGACGATTGGCCTCTGGACGAGATGTCAGCACAGGGAACTATTTATAGCAATTCTTGCCTCTCTATGGTTGCTCTGCCTGTGTGGGTTGGATTGAATTTTGCTTAATGGCCAGATGGATTCAGACAAACAGATTTTTAGTCCAAACTATGTCAAATGGCTATTTAGACGACTTTCCCTCTTCAATCATTCATTGCATTGTTCAATGAATCTTTCTGGGGCAATGACAATGTGCCAGGCAGTGTCTGGGCACCATGGAGACACGAGCAAAAGAGATAAGCCAGCCCCATTCCCACACGGCTCACCCTCGGTGGGCTCGAATAATTGACCACTGGAAAAGCACCTACTGTGTGCCAGGCAGTATTTTAGGCAGTCTTCCCTGGGAGACAGCTGGGAACAGGACAGACCAGTCCCTGTCTTTGCAAAACTCTCAGTCTATTCAGCCATTGGAATGAATACTTTGACACAGCACCTACTATGTGCAATGGTGATGGTAGAGGGAGTGCAGGGCTCAGCCCTGCCCAAGCTGCTCCTGGCCTCACTCACTGTGGGAGGCAAGGGAAAGGCCACCACGTGGTGAAGCAGGAAGGAGGCTGGGGTGAGCCCAGGGACACTGGCTCTACCGCTGGGTATTCTATGATGAAGGGCAAGCCCTTAGCTTCACTGGCCTCAGTTTCCACACCTGTAAGACATTTTGGGGTGCTGTGTATCTGCAGCTCCCAAAAGATGGTGAATGGGGGTGCCTTCAAGTGATGAAAGAACAAATCATTTCTGTGTTGTTATCTTTTTTTTTCTTTCTTTCTTTTTTTTTTTTTTTTTGAGCTGGAGTCTCGCTCTGTCACCAGGTCACTCAGGCTGGAGTGCAGTGGCTGATCTTGGCTCACTGCAACCTCACCTCCCGGGTTCAAGTGATTCTCCTACCTCAGCCTCCCGAGTAGCTGGGATTACAGGTGCATGCCACCATACCTGGCTAATTTTTTATACTTTTAGTAGAGACAGGGTTTCACCATGTTGGCCAGGCTGGTCTCAAACTCCTGACCTCAAGATGTCCACTCACTTTGGCCTCCCAAAGTGCTGAGATTACAGGCATGAGCCACCGAGCCAGGCATGTTATCATTTGTTTTAATATGAAACAGGAAAAAAATACACCCCTGGCATTTCAAGCCCAGTCAACAGAGTCTCCTTGAAAGGGGTATATTTAAGTTAAAGAGAGAGGGGAGTGGTGATTGAACTAAGAATATGAAGTAAATAACAGTGCCAAGGACTATGGCACAATCTTCAAGCAGGGGCTCAGTGGGGTTGGATGTGGGGCTGTAGAGGATTTGGAAGATTCAACTGGATGTGCGGGGTCTCTGGCTGCAGGTCCCCAGTGCCCCACTGTGACTCCTACTGGTGAGGAGGCCTGGGACATCCTGTTCAGAGTAGGTCTTGGGATGAATCCACTCCCCAGCGTGCATGGCCCTTGGAGCAGCTCTGTGCCCAGCAGGGGCTATTGTGACTGGCAGGGCCTTTGCAGGCAATTTGGGAGGTCCTTTGAAGGTGGCTGGGGACTGGGTGTCCCTGAGCTTCCTAAGGAGGCCTGTCCTTCTGTTCCTAAGGAGGCCTGTTTCTGGGCGGTGCCCTCCTGCTTGCCTCTCTACCCATCCATGTGGTCTTCAGGGGTCCCCGCAGGTACCAGCCCTGTGCTTCTCCCTTCAGGGTTGGGGGTCCCTGAGGAGGGCGCTGGGCGTCAGCTATTGAGGGAGGAGCTAGGGTGTCTCCGCTCTCCCACCAGCCTACAGAGAGGAGACAGCCTGTCAGGAAGCAGCCCTCGCTGGGAGAAGGGGCCCTCGCTGGGAGAAGGAGCCCTTGCTGGGAGAGGGGGCCTCGCAGGGAGAAGGAGCCCTCGGTGGGAGAAGGGACCCACCAAATCGCACACATGCCATTGTCGCTCCTTCCGTGTGCCCTTCTGCAGCTTGTGAGGTCTTCAGGACAGAGTTCCACCACTTCGGCCCCACCCAGTGGAGTCTGTCTGCCCCTCCGAGCTTTTCTCCTACCTCCCAGTTCCACTGCCTTCCTGAGCCTGAAGTCGGGAAAGTCACTTGGGTTGTTGGGGGCTCAGTTTCCCCGTCTGCAAAATGGGCTCTCAGCCACTTCTCCATCTCAAAGCACTGTCGTGAGGATTGGCGCCTGCCTCTGTGAGTGCCCAGCAGATTGTTGTGCTTTTTCTGAAATGGCATCAGTTTCCTAAGGCTGCTGGAACCAAAGCCCACAGCTGTGTGCTCCACAGCAAACATTGATTCTTTACACTTCTGGAGGCTGGAAATCTGAAATTGAGGAGCAGGCGGGGCTGTACTCCCTCTGGAGGCTCTGCTGGCTGCAGGCCGCCCACCACATGTCCTGGCCTGCAATCACCTCGTCCCAGCCTCAGCCTCTGTCCTCACATGGCTTCTTCCCTCTGTTTCTCCTCTTCTTCTAAGGACACCAGTCAGATTGGATTAGGGCCTGTCCTGATTCAGCATGACCTCATCTTCACTTGATTACATCTAGAACGATTCTATCTCCAAGTAACATCACCTTCTGAGGTCCAGGTGGATTAATTTTGGGGCAGACACAATTCACCCCAGGACAGTGGCAATTTTGTTTACTTGCTTCAGCGAGCCTTGTGAGGTGAATATCATCATACCCATTTATCAGATGTGAAAACTGAGGCTGGAGGGACTGAGGGCCCCAAGAGCTGCTAAGTGACAAATTCAGGACTTGTACCCAGAGCCTTTTAGAACCCAGTGAGGGCAGGGAGTACACAGGTCCTCAAATTCACGCTGCCTCTCCAGCTGCACAGCCTGCGAAATTGGTGGTAAACAGAAACACTAAAGAAAAAGAAGAAAAAGAAAAAGAAAACTCAAATGGGCTCTGTCTGTTTATAACCAAAGACTTTCTCCAGAGAGTGTGGTATAAAATTTTAATATTTTAGGCAGGCAGGCAATACTTCTTGTCTAGACATTGAGAAATGTTCAGACACAGAATTATTTCCAAGCTCCAGCCAACACAGTGGCGTCCCCCGCATTCCCCCAGATGAGGGGTGTCATTTACTTTGCATTTGTGAGCAGACACCACAGAGGCCTGATTGCTGCTGGGAGGCCCGGACCTCCGCGGGTCGCAGCGTTGCCGTGGACCCCAGAGATGCCAGCGGCCGCGTTGTCTTTTCCCAGACAATTGAGCTGCTTACAAAGCAGTAACAACAAGGTTGACGGGGATGGGGGCCTGATCACACTGAGGTGCACACAGCTGTCAGAACACGGTGACTGTGCACATGGGATCGTAAACTCCTTAATTAGCTTTTGAGGAGAAGGCATGAGGGCTGAGGGTCTGGCTGGCGCTTCCTGCTTTGCTTTCTGTCTCTCTTGTCTGCCGTCTGGGAAGGTGAGCAAGCGGGCCCTCCATTGCTCACTGTAATCGGTGATGAAGACAGGGACTGGTGCTCTAGTACCAGATGTCTTCTGTGCTGTGTGCCCTTCGGCCGGTTCCTATCCCGCTCTGTGCCTCAGATTCCTCATTGATACAATGAGCTCAGGCTCCTGGGGGCTTGCAGAGTTGGCAAAACTGGTCTCTTGACCCCTAACAGTTCCCATGGGACCCAGGCTGGAGACCAGCAGAGGCAAGGCTGGGAGACAGCAGAAGGCGAGGGCAGTCTTCCAGGCTCAGAAAGGCTGCTCTTGGCTCTTCCCATCCAAGGAGAGTCCCGCGTGGCCAGCACCAAGGATCTCTCCCACTTGGAGGCAAGGAAACTGAGGCTCAGAGCCAGGGCTAGGACTGTAGTCTTCCTGCCCTCGGGGGTCTCTCCCGGCTGCATCTTTGTTCTCCAGCATTTCCCGAGCACCGGCTGGATCCCAGGCTGGGTGCTGCAGGTCCTGGTCTAGCATGGTAAAACCAACGGGATTTCCTAGCCCGAGCAGGGCAGGTGGGACCGTGCACCTTCCCTGACTAAACCTCCCTACTCATCTCATTGTCATTAAGATTGAAGAGCATTTATTGAGCAGCTACTGTATGCCAGGCACCTTTGAACACTCAAGCTGCTATGGTGGATGGTGGACAGAGGGGCAGGTTAGTGGAGGGGAAGGTGTCAGGAACCCCGATGTCCTTGGAACAGAGCAACCCCCACCCTCCCAGGGTGGCTGCGGACTCTTTCCTTCTCTCTTGAGCCCTCGAATGCAGCGGTGTCTGGTAGAAACATGTACTCTCTACCCGTCAAAGCAGCAGTAACATAAATAGCACCAGGAATGTTGGAGATCTCAGGCTTTGAGGCCCAGAGTTGAGTTGCTACTTTACATGATTTAATTACTGAAATAAACTGTGTGTTACTTCCCTTCCGACATAACCTTGCAGCATCTCAGAAATGCTTGCCAAGCAAGCCTGCAAAAAATTTGGAGGCTGGCGGGTGCTCCCCCTGCTTGTTAAGCACTCACTGTGTGCTGGGCTCTGTGCTTAGGACTATCTGTGCACCGTCTGCTTACGGCCTTACAACAACCCTTTCAAACAAGTCATACCTTCGTCCCATTCTACAGGGAAAAGGAATGAGAACCGGCAAAGCTGGTGCGGTCAACAGCAGGATGGCCTCTCAAAGATGTCCATGTCCTAAGCCCCAGAATCTGTGCTACGTTATGTTACAGGCCCAAAGGGGACTAAGGTTGCAGATGGAATTCAGGTCGCTTATCAGTCAACCCTGAGATGGGAGCTTATCTGGGATTAGCAGATTGGCCCAATGGAAACACAAGGGCCCTCAAACCTTTGTGGTTTTGGAAACACAAAGTAGAAGAGGAGGCAGGAGAACTGGCACAGAGCGATATGATGTGAGAGAGGCCCAGCCAGGCTCTGAATGTGGAGGAAGGGCCACAGGGCAAGGAGCGTGGGGGCCTCTACCAGTGGGGAACATAAGACATGAATTCTCCTCTGGAGTGTCCAGAAGGAACACAGTCTGCTCGACATCTTGATTTTAGAGACCTGTTGCAGATTTCTAGACTGGCCTCTAGGTCTGCAAGATCATAAACGCGTTTTGTTTCCAGCCACTAAGTGTGTGGGCATGTGGTTCCACAGCTGTGGGAAGCCCACACAGCGGAGTTCTCATCTACGTCCGTGATGGGGGCTGCATCCATGCCCAACCTCAGCCATTGATTCAGGGATGGCCACATGGACAAGGCTGGGAAATACAAAGCAATCCTTGGGCTCCGCTGGAACCAACAGGGGTGGAACGCTGTCTTTCCATCAGGGCTGCTGAGGGGGGATGCAGCAGGTGTTACGCTGGAGCTGCTGGGGGGTCGATTTGCGACCACGTGGTGCATGTTCGTCTGAATGACAGAACCGGGTGAGAGGGAAGTGGGATGGTGACATTGTGTGAGCTTCTGGATAGACCATGCCTGAAGCCAACTGGGCTTTATGTTCCAAAAACCTGTAACTGTCCCTCTGCACTCAGGCTGCTCTGAGCTGTGCTTCTCATCACCTGCACCTGATAGACTCCTGGCCATCCCAGGATCCAAGCCTGGCTTTTGAAAGCCTGTTCTTTATGTGCACTCTCCCTTTCAGCGTTTCAGAGCGAGAGAACAAAAAGTCAGACATCAGGGAAGCTTAGACTCATAATTGTGGAAAGGGACACTTGGAGAAGGCTTTCAGTCTTTTTTTTTGAGACAGGGTCTCACACTCACTCAGGTTGAGTGCAGTCGTACAGCTCAAACGACCTCCCCAGCTCAAAAGACCCTCCCTCCTCAGCCTCCCGAGGAGCTGGGACCACACGTGTGTGCCACTACATCTGGCTAATTTTTGTATTTTTTGTATAGACAGGATTTCGCTACATTGCCCAGGCTGGTCTCGAGCTCCTGGGCTCAAGCAATCCTCCTGCCTCAGCCTCCCCAAGTGCTGGGGTTACAGGTGTGAGCCACTGCACCTGGCTTTGTTTTACACTTTTTACACTGAGGTGCAGAGAGGGGAGGTAACTTGCCCAAGGTCACCCAGCTGGTAAGAGACAGTTGTAATTAAAACCTGCTTCTCAGCCTGCTCCACCCCTCTTGGCCCTCAGCAGTCCCACAAGAAAGGGCTTCGGGTCTATAATTTCTGGTGGGTTTTTTGCTGACAGAACTCAGGAGAGACCTGAGCTTGCCTGGCCTTGTTTTTGCCATGCTCATAATACGGCCCACATTTTCTTGCGGTGGAGCTTTCAGAAGCTGGCGTTCTGGCTGGGCCGCTCTCCAGCCCAGGACTCGTCTGGAAGCCGTTTGTGGGGTCTGCCATCTGGTGAGCTGCGGCTGTGCGGTTAATATTTCCCAGACTAGGCTGCTTCCTGGTCCCCCAGACTCTCCGGCCCCCTCAAAGTGCGGCAGAGAGAGGAATGTGCTACAGGCGGGTCCCCCGTCCACGCACGTCTCTCTCCTGGTTACCTGCCATGCTTCCAGGAGACAGATGTCTCCACTTAACGTGTGGCTTGGAGCCAGGAGGTCCTGGACCCCAGGCCGGCGATACCAAACACCAGAGTGTCAGATGCAGGACTGGCTCCCATCCATCCAGTCCCAGCTGGGAACACGTGCTTTGTTTCTCCCTTCCTCCCAGTTCTCTCGTCTTTGTGTTTTTCAGCCTTGCCACCATTTTCAAAGACCTTTTTTATACACACCCCCACCCGGGGTTTATTCCAGAGGATGGTTCTCCTCTTACTGCCAGCTTGTCTGAGCGACCCCCTATCGCTCATGATGAACTAGATGTTTACTGAGCACCTACTAAGTGCCAGGGAGTTGCAGACAGTATTCGCTCTGTAACAACCTGAGACAGGTACGATTCTGACCCCATTTCAGTGCCAGGGAAGGCACCCAGAGCTGTGGAGTGACGATCTGAGGCCCACACAGCTGGGAAGAGATAAAAGCAGGGGCCATGGTGACATGGATCTTATTATACCCATTTTACTGTTGAGGGAACTGAAGCCCAGCACAGCCATGTGACTCGCTCAGAGACACACAGCAGATGAGCTGCCAAGATGAGGCCAGCCTCTTTCTGACTTCCTTCCGGTTTCCTTTCTCCTACAGGGACCCCACTGAGCCATGAGCTCTAGAATCTGTACAGTGGGAGACGACCTTGACCACAGGACATGCTTCTTCTGGATCCTGCCCCAGGTCAAGGTGGTTGGACCCCTCCCTGGCCTGGAAGCCGTTAAAGCCGGTGAATGAGCAGGAGGGTGGTGGGAGATGAGGTCAAAGAGACACCTTCATAGAGGAAGGAACCTGTTGACGGCATGTTCTGCAACCCAGACATCCAACTGCCATTGGTTAAGGCAAGTGAACCACGTGCCACATACAGTGTCCATGCCACACTTGTGATGACGGGAGGGTGTGTGCAATCTCATTATCCCCAGTTAGCAGGAGGGGCCAGAGGCTCCAGGAGGTGACCAGGCAGAGGAAGCCACTGCTGCTGAGGCTGTCCCCACTGGGGCTTGTGAGTTGAGGGAGGTGGGCTCAGCTAAACATGAAAACCAGGAGAGGAAACCTGCCTGCACCTTGGCTTTTGCTGGATGACAATGTGGCTCCACTTTCCCTATTTCCAGCCAAACGTTTCGGAGACTCTTGGCAGCATCAGTCCATACCGCCTCCGGAGGCACCAGCTACAGTGTCTGCTTGTGCATAGCTGGCGGGAGTTGCCTCTACTGAACTTTCCTCCCATGGGCTCTGTGGGGCTGCTCCTGAGAGCTGGACCTGAGAGTGGACCGGCCCAGATACCCCTGTGCGAGAGCTCATAGCTGCTGGTAAGCCAGGGCGGCACATGAAAGTGTCTGTTCACTCATTCACACAAAAGTCCTCCTTGACACCCACAACCCTGGGCACCAGGATGCGGCCCCAGGCAGGGCTGGTGAAGTCTTTTCTCCTGAAGCTCATGTTCTACCAGAAGAGTCACAAATAAAAACGTAACGCAGAGGAGTGACGAGGGATGGTGGGGGTCCAGGGAGACCGCTCCCAGGAGGTGGTCTTTGTGGAGAGAGAGACCCTTGGGGAAGGACTTGATGACAGAGGGTGTGGAGGGCCTCATGTATGGATTCCCTGCTGTCTGCTGGCTCTGGCCACATGCACTCACTGAGGCCCATTTCATAGGTAGGAAACTGAGGCACAGGGAAGCTAGGCAACTTGCCTGGAGTCCTCATGCTAAAAAGCAGCATGGGCAGGCTTCAAAGCCAAGCCCCCGGCTCCAGGGCTCCAACACATAACCCCCGGGCTACATACAGTCTTTCCCTTGATACTCACCATATCCTGTGGCTCCAAGTGAAGATCCTGTGCATATCTAACACCAAAGGATGGCAGCCCTGGGCACTAGCAGCCTGGCTGACAGAAAGCAGACTCCCACACCCCACGCCACATTCCCCCACTATTTCTGGGTGTCCTCAGGGGAGCCTTGAGTCGGCTCATGGGGAGGTCAGGCAGCTACAGCTTCTCAGGCTATCTGTGCCAAAGGGCTGGATTTGTGTTGCTAATCAGATACCCATATGGGGTACCCTGCAGCTCATGTCACACACGACCCACTATGTGAGTCTGACATCACCCAGACTGGGCTGAGCTCTGACCACATGCTTGGGGGTCTTGGCACTGTCATCGTCATGCTTTTAAAAACACCCCCAATGTCTGTGCTTGTCTCATCATGGATGGGCCACATAAAGGCCTCATGCCACAAGCAGCACTCAGTTTTGTGGCCAAGTGGCCACGCAGCATCCATCCATTTGTCTCCTAGAGCTGGGCCACACAGGTCCCCTCCGCCTGCCTGAGGGTCCCCTGGCATGTCTCACTGACATCATCATACAAACAAGAGCATGCAGATGGAGGGGGTGTCCCCAAACGCCTCCAAAGCCCCAGTCATTGGTTCAAACTCTGAGTGGTCTGAGCGCTGAGCTTCCATGCTCAAACCGCTGCTGACCTTCACGAGCTCGGTGCTGCAGCTCTGCTGCCATGGGTCCAGCCTGCAAGTCTCCAGCAACTCTAGCATCTTCTGGCTTGGAAGCAGCTGCCCACCCCAGTGTGCCTGTGCCCCCACGCTCCTGTGCTATCTCTCCAGGCTGGTCCTCGCACCAACATGGCCCTCTCCCAGGAGGGACCCAAGGCTAGCACAGCTCTGCATGACAGGCGTGGTGGATCAGGGCACCTGCCCAGCTCAGCCAGTCTCCAGTGCCCCTTCCTCTGTGCCAGGCGGCAGCAGCACCCTTGGAGAGAAGAGACAGCCAGGAAGGTGGTCTCATGGAAGCCCAGTGGAGCAAAGAAATGAGGAAATAAAGCACATTCTACCCAACTTTAGGCAGGAAAAGCAGGGATTTGCCCCCTGCCTCATTTGCTTTCTCTTCCTAGAACATTGAACTTTCTCCACGCTCAGCCCCCAATATGGATTCAATCTCTTTTCAGGTTTGCTTTTGCTGTGAGAACGACTCCAGTCATGTTTTGTGTTCTCAGGCATTCAGTGTTCATCTCCTTGAACAAATTGGGATGCCCTTGGGTTTGGGACTTCCTGAGCCTCCTTCCTTTGCACCATCTTTGTCCCTGTTTCAGAAACAGAAGACATTATTTTATTTATTTATTTTTTTTTTTTTTGAGGCAGAGTCTCACTCTGTCACCCAGGCTGGAGTTCAGTGGCACAATCTCGGCTCACTGCAACCTCTGCCTCCCAGGTTCATGCCATTCTCCTGCCTCAGCCTCCCGAGTAGCTGGGACTACAGGCGCCCACCACCACGCCCAGCTAATTTTTTGTGTTTTTAGTAGAGACGGGGTTTCACCGTGTTAGCCAGGATGGTCTCGATCTCCTGACCTCGTGATCCACCCACCTCGGCCTCCCAAAGTGCTGGGATTACAGGCGTGAGCCACCGCGCCCGGCCAACAGAAGACATTCTTAAGCATGCGCTCCGGGGAGGTTCGGGACTAAGGTTAGTTTGATTTGTTCTCTGCACAAATGTGGTGGCTGCTTCATTTTAACATGCTAAATGTTATGAAGTCACTTTGAATTACGGTGAGGAAAAGCTGTAGAGGCCCATCTCCTTTCTCAAGCCCGACAAAGCACTTTATAATCACATTCTTTCTGGAATGTCTATCAGAAACGCGTTATATTAAGATGCAAAGCTATTTGTTAAAGTCATCAAACTGCAATTGAAAAACACGATTTTTCATTTTTGCCATGTGTGTTTTTTTCTCTCATCATCACCAAGAAAATTAAGTCTAAACTCCAGCAGACAATTAGGCCTCATGGAGTGGTGTCATGT
Source organism: Pongo pygmaeus (assembly GCF_028885625.2). Lineage (NCBI taxonomy): Eukaryota > Metazoa > Chordata > Mammalia > Primates > Hominidae > Pongo > Pongo pygmaeus. The sequence continues at coordinate 60,518,018 of NC_072394.2, forward strand.
CTGCGGGCTTCTGTGATGCTTGCAGTGGCCTTTAATTAGATTCAGGGTTCTCTATATGTGGGGCTCCAGCTTAATGCAATTTGGAAACTAATCATGTTTAATTAGGTTGTATTATTAGGGAACAGCTGAGCAAATGGAAGACTGTGCTGCATACTTGGGAAACTTACAAAAGCAATATCACAAAACACACAGTTATTACCAGCAAGATGAGCAAAAGTCATCTGCATTATGTTTGAGTGATTTGATTTGCTTCCCCCTGGAGAGGTTCTGAGGCTTGTGCCTTCTTTAAGGTGCTGTGTTTAGCTGTGTCTAGGCTTGGGCAGACCTCAGGGCCACCCCTCTCAGAATGGAGGTGACTTGACTTCAGGCAGTCATCTGGAGAAGTCTCCTGCACCTGGGCACCACACTTCGGGGCAGAGATGTCCCTGCTGCTTTTTCTTAGGTCACATGGTTCAAGGACAGCCCTGGCAGCTGAAACCAGGGTTTCAACCCCTCTCCAAGCTCACCTGGTGCTGAAAACCTCCGTCTCACAGCCTAAACATCTGTAAGAAAGCAACCAAAAGATGCCTGCATGGAGACCGCGTGAGTCCAAGTTCCAACTGAATTCATTTTCTGACAGCTGAGAAAGCTGTGAGATCTGGGGAGGAAAAGTCTGCTATCTCCAGCTATCTGAGTTCCAGTGAGGCTGTTCCTGGGTCAGAAAATATCTTCATAGAAGTACAAAGAGTATCTCAGTGACCCACCTGTTTATATGAGAATGAGGACTCTGGTTTAGCCATTAGATCAATTTCTGGACTGAGAGTCCAAAGAGAGGGTCACTGGATTTACTTCCTCTGTGTCTTTGTTTCCCATCTGTAAAATGGATCTATGAAAATACAATGAATTCATTAATTCATTCCTTGAATATTTTATCTCCAGTCACTGGAGATTTAAAATAATGAGTTAAGACATGTTTCTGCCGTCAAGGAGCAGGGAATCTTTAGAAAGCAGGGCCTGAGGCAAGGATTAAGCTACGGATGATTTATGGTGGGGGAGCAAGCCCGGGGAAGTGGAGGTGAAAGAAAAGGGAGGTGAGGTGGTGAGGGAAGGTGCAGCCTGGGGTGATGTAGGTGGCAGTGGCGGTAGACTTTTCCTCCCCAGGCCTCACAGCTTTCTCGGCTGTCAGAAAATAAATTCAATTGGAACTTGGACTCATGCAGTCTCCATGCAGGCATCTTTTGGTTGCTTTCTTGCAGATGCTTATGCTATGAGACACGGAGGTTTTCAGCACCAAGTGAGCTTGGAGAGGGGTTGAAACCCATTGGGGGCCCCAGCCATGTGTTCACCCGGCACATGGGCTTCCGTGGAAAGCTGAAAGGGGGTGGGGGGCACACCTCAAAGGAATCCACAGGAGAGAGAATCAGAAGGAATTCTACGCCACTGGGAGTGTCCTCCCACACCCTCCAGGTTGCCTTGTCCAGGCCCTCTGAGGCTGCTCAGGAAGCCAGAGGCCATGCCATGCTCTGGTGCCTCCATGTATGAAAGTGAGGACTCGGGTGGTGCAGCAGGTGCTGTCCAAGAAAGGGAAGGAAGGAACACCTGGGGAGCCTATGAAGGTGAAGAAGTTTGTGCCTTGATAAGAGCAGACACACTGGTGAAGAGGCAGGGGCACAAGTCAGGAGGGACCACAAGCATTGCTGAGAGAGCATGGAGGCATCTCACATGGTTTGTGGGGCACGGACGGACCACTTTCCAGGATGCAGGAGCGTGCATCTCACACCCAACAGAATTTGGCCAGAGGAGGAAAGGGATGGGGAGAGTGCTCCAGGCTGCAGGCACAGCTAGGCCAAGACTGGGAGGCAGAAGAGAGCCGGGGAGTGTGGGAAGGCTGAGCTCAGCATGGCTGGAGAGAACAGGAGCGGTCTGGGGTGAGCTGGAGCAGGGGGGTGCAAGAGCCCAGACATGCAGGGCCTCGCCAGCATGGAGAGGAGATTGGACTGATTTCCCAGGGCAGTGAGGGGCTCCCCTCTAAGCACCCAGGCCGGCTCACGGCTCTCAAGGTGGCAATCTGCTTCTCTCTTTTTCCTTTTCTCAATTTCTCTCTTTCCTCTCTCCTTCCTTTTGGGCTGGAGCTCAGGGAAATTTTAGAGCCAGCCACTAGCCAGCCACTCTCTCCAGACACTAGGGGTGAGAAAGTCCTGTATTCCCTGCTACAGTCGTAACGCATCACCCTCACACCTTGCTGACCACAGGGGACATGGGCTCTGTGCGGGAAGCTGGCAGCCTTGCCTGCTGCTGACCCAGTATCAGAGCAAGAAAGGAAAACAGGGTGGTGCCCAAGGACAGCTGGCTCTACTGTCCTCGCCGGGGCCCCTCTGGTCATCTCTCTGGCTGAGGAAAACCCGTGAGGTGAGGCTGAGTCACCCTGTGGGAGGAGGACCGGGGGAGTGGGTTGTGTCTTTTCCTGCCATACTGTCCCAGGTTTGTGTCGGTTAAGCACAGCTCCACTTGACAGTGACTGGTCCAAGCTGGCCATGTGAATTGTCCCCTGGGGCCATGGCCTGGTTGACCATAGGCTGGACCCGTGACTCTGATCTAGCCAGTCAGAGTGGCCCACTGCTGAGGCCCCAGTGATTGGCTCAGGCATGAGCATGTGACCCAAACTGGACCAATCAGAAGTCAAAGATAAGGCTCCAAGATGTTGTGTAAATGAATGAATCAATAAGGAGGCCCTCGCTGGTCCAAACTAGCTCAGTCTCCAGGTGTGACAGGCAGAAGAATGGCCTCCCAAAGTCCTAATCTCTGCAGACTGTGATGTCACCTCACATAGCAAAAAGGACTTTGCAGACATGAATAAGTGATGGATCCTGAGATGGGAAAATTATCTTGGATTATCTGGGTAGGTCCAATGTAATCACAAGAGTTCTTAGAAGAGAGAAGGAGGAGGGTTCAAGAGAGAGAAGGAGCGGGGAGAGAGAGAGGGAGGGACGATGGTGGAAGCAGAAGTTGGAGTGATGCAGTTGCTGGCTTTGAAGATGGGGGAAGGAACCACAAGGCAAGGAATGCCACGGCCTCTAGAAGCTGGAAATGGCAAGGACATGGATGGTCCCCTAGAGCTGCCAGAAGGAAGGCAGCCTGATTTACTCCTCGATTTTGGTCAGTAAGACCCATTTCTGACTTCTGACCTCCAGAACTGTAAAATAATACATGTGCATTGTTGTAAGCCGTGGATTTAAGCCATGGTAACTTGTTGGAGCAGAGAAAGGAACCAAGTGCACAGGGCACATCAGATCTTGCTGTAGGAGCTCCTTCATTTCAGAGTAACATCATCTTCTCATCCGAGACCTGGGGATTAGTATGGCTTTCAGGGATATGGGGCCCTTCTGGGCTGCTCCCTGGTTTTTGGGTTCCCCTGCAGTCAGGTGTCTATACGCCTGATTCTCCAGTGCCAGGTTACTCTCCCACAGCCACAGAGGTCCTCATGCCATACTCTTTCTCGTTCTCTAAATACCCAATGGTTACTGTTGCATTAGGCTTGGGTTTCCTGTCCACAGTGTTTGAAGCTTCTCCAGGCTGGGAATCAGCCATTATTCTGACTGTACTGTCCGTGGGATCTCTCTTTTCTGAAAGATGGCTGTGACATGGTCATGGCCCTCCTCCCTGCTTCCTTCTCCCTGTGCCCCACCCATAAAGTGCATCTTGGTGAAATTTACATGGGCACACATGTGTGTAGCCCCCTCCCAGATCAAACACTGACCATCCCCAGCTCCCCAGCAGGTTTCTGCATTCTCCCTTGGAGCTGACAGGTGCCCCCTATATATTGACTTCCATCCTCATTGCTCAGTTTGGCCTGTTCTTGATCCTCATGTAAATGGAATTCTTCCATATGTGTTCTTTTGTTCTGGCTTCTCTCACCTGGAGATTCATCCATGCAGTTGTGTGTATCAGTAGTTCACTCACCTCATTGCTGAGTGATGTCCTCTTATTTGGCTGTATCACAGCTTATTTATCCATTCTCCTGTTGATGCACATTTGGGTTGTTTCCAATTTTTGGCTATTACAAAAAAAGCTGCTCTGAATATTTGTGTACAGCTCTTTGCCTGGACAGATGCCCTCATTGCTATCATGGAAATCCTAGGAGTGGAATTGCTGGGGCCTAGGGTATGTGTACGCGTAGTCTGAGTCCTTTCTCTGATTAATCTCTTACTGATTGGATTTCAATGTCTTAGTTTTGTGTTGCAATAAGGAATTACCTGAGGGTAATTTATAAAGAAAAAAAGTTTATGTGGCTTATGATTCTGGGGGTTGGAAAGTTCATGACTGAGCATCTGCATCTGGTGAGGGCCTCAGGCTGCTTCCACTCATGATGGAGGGTGAAGGGGATTGGCATGAGCGGAGAACACATGGGGAGAGAGGAAGTCAGAGAGACAGCAGGGAGGTGCTAGGCTCATTTTAGCCACCAGCTGTCTCCGGAACTAATAGAGTGTGAATTCACTCACCTCGCTTAAGGGAGGGCATTCATCTATTCATGAGGAATCCACCTCCACGTCCCAAACACCTCCTATTAGGCACCACCTCCAGCATTGGGAATCACATTTCAACTTGTGGTTTGGAGGGGACTAACTTCCGAACCATAGCATTCATTGTCAAAAAGTTTACTGCAATTTTATTTTCTTATTTTTTTTTTTCTTTCGGGATGGAGTCTCACTCTGTCCCCCAGGCTGGAGTGCAGTAGCATGATCTCTGCTCACTGCAACCTCTGCCTCTTGGGTTCAAGCAATTCTCCTGCCTTAGCCTCCCTAGTAGCTGGGATTACAGGCACCCACCACCACGTCTGGCTGATTTTTGTATTTTTAGTAGAGATGGGGCTTCACCATGCTGGCCAGGCTGGTCTCAAACTTCTGGCCTCAAACGATCTGCCTGCCTCAGCCTCCCAAAGTGCTGGGATTACAGGCATGAGCCACCGCACCCGGCCTACAATTTTCTTCAGAAGATCTCTGCTCAGAGAGGTTTCTTCATGGGCTGAACTCCCTGAGTTTTCTCACGTGTGGGAGCATCTCCCTGCTGTCTTGACGGGACACAGTGTCTACAGTGGCATTCACATTCCCTCCAGCTTTATGGAAGTTGTTTTGTTGTTTTCTGGGACTGGATATTGCTGTAGAAAATCTGGGGCCAGCCTGACATTCCCTGCTTTTCCATGATTTGTGTTCCTGCCTGAATGTTTGAGAAGTCTTTCTCTGTCTTTGAAATTCAATAATTCAATTAGGATATGTCTCAATGCCGAAAATTTTAAACAAAATTTTCATGGAACATAATGTGTATTTGTTTTTCTAAACTATAAGGTTTCAGAGGTTTTTCTTTATTTCAGGAAAATTTTCCTGCTTCATATTTTTGAATATATTGTCAATGTTGGGCTTTTCCCTTCAGGAACACTCAAAAGCCCTGCTACTGCTTCCCCTGCAGTGGCCTCCATGCCTGAAAGCTCTGCTCAGTTTTCTTTTTTTTTTTTTTTTTGCTTTTTTCATGTTTACTCATTTTATCCCAAGCCCGTTCTCCATGTCAATATTTTGACTTCTACTTGTATGTAATCTGCTTTCTGTCATTTAAAATTTATTTCTTAGGTATATAATGATGTCATTTTTGTTATTAATCTATTTCTTTAGGTCAGTTTGTATCCTAAATAGGATTTTCTGTTTTTATCATTTTGTCTTTGAGCTCTCATTTTATTGAATGTATAATTTTTATTAAGTTTTCTATAAGGTTAAGCAATTGGGAGATATTATCTTCTGTTTCTGGAGATAGTTTTTCTTCTTGGTTGTGCTCTTTTTGAAATATTTCTTCTTTCTCTCCCTCCTTTATTCCCTCTCTGCCTTCCTTCCTCATCTCCTTTCTCCCTCCCTCCTTTCCTTCCTCCCTCCCTTCCTTTCTTCTTCTCTTTCTCTTTTTTCTTCTAATATGTGTGTTTGCTTGGTTCCCATCTGTTATGGGTTGAACTAGGCTCTCCCTCCAAAATCATATGTTGAAGTGCTAACCCTCAGTACTTCAGAATGTGACAGTATTTGGAGGCATAGCCTTAAAGAGGTGATTAAGTTAAAATAAGGCTGAGTGGGTCCCAATCCTATCTGACTAGTGTCCTTATAAGAAGAGGAAATTTGGACTCACAAAGAGGCACTAGGAATGTGTACACTGAGAGAAGACCGTGTGAAGACACAGCAAGAAGGCGGCTGCCTGCAAGTCCTTAGAAGACACCAAAACTTGCCAACACCTCCATCTTGGACTTCCAATCTCCAGAACCGTGTAAGCCAGCCCATTGGTGGCATTCTGCTATGTCAGCCCTAGAAAACCATTGCATTTTTTTCATTAGTCTTGGCCTGAAGCAGCTCATCCAAAATCTTCTCTTGTTTCCCTTGTGCTATGTCTGAGCCCAGAGAATTTCCCGCTTGGCACTAGGCATTGAGATCTGGGTGTTTCGTATTCTGCCACTTACTTGGAAGCCCAGGAATGGTTGCAGCGTCAGGAGAGTTTAGGGAAGAACATGTGTGGCCACGTGGCTGCCTGGGCTTTGCTCTCTTCCTATGCCAGGCTGTCCTCCCTTCTGGTTGGGTGTATGTGTGCATATACAAGAGTGACCCTCGGATCAAGGCTGTTTTCTGGGTTAACCTGCAATCCTGAAGCATTCACTGCAGTTAGAGCAGGGGGGGTCCCTAACCCCCCGGCCACGGTTCATGGCCTGTTAGGAATTAGGCTGCACAGCAGGACCTGAGTGGCAGGTGAGTGAGCATGACCGTCTGAGCTCCTCCCCACCCCTGTCAGATCAGCAGCGGCGTTAGATTTTCATAGGAGCACAAACCCTATTGTGAATTGCACGTGAGAGGGTCTAGGTTGCATGCTCCTTATGAGAATCTAATGCCTGATGATCTGAGGTGGATCAGCTTCATCCCAAAACCTTCCCTCACCCCAGTCCCATGGAAAAATTGTCTTCCATAAAACCAGTCCCTGGTGCCAAAAAGGTTGGGGACCAGTGAGTTAGAGGATGACCCCTCCTGTTTGCCCAGCCCTGGTTCCTCCCAGGCCTTGGTCAGAAAAGGTAATAAGAAAACCCATTCAAGTGGCTTTCCTCAGGTCTTCTCCAGACTTTGTCAGCTCCCAGCACCAGTTCCTGGGAGTCGGGCTGTCTGGGTTAGGAAGCCAGAAGGATCAGAAGGTCGGCAGGATTAGGAAGCCAGTGTGCCGTGCCCTGAGTTTTCCGATTCTTCTCTTGGCTGTCAGTTATTTAAGTTTGATCCTGTACATGCTTGGGTGATGCTGTTGGCTATTTTTTTTCTTTGATGATTGCTGCTACTTTTTGCTCATGATGTCAAGCATGGGGGGAAAGGAATTCTGTGAGAAAATTTCAACCTGCCATTCTCATCCTGGAGGCCTAATTTATTTCATTTCAATTATTCTTTTTTTTTTTTATTTTGAGATGGAGTCTTATTCTGTCGCCTAGGCTAAAATGCAGTGGTGCAATCTCTGCTCACTGCAACCTCTGCCTCCTCAGTTCAAGCAATTCTCCTGCCTCAGCCTCCCAAGTAGCTGAGATTACAGGTGCCCACAACAATGCCCAGCTAATTTTTGTATTTTTAGTAGAGATGGGGTTTCACCAAGTTGGCCTAGGCTGGTCTCAAACTCCTGATCTCAGGTGATCCACCTGCCTCGGCCTCCCAAAGTGCTGGGATTACAGGCATGAGCCACTGCACCCGGCCTCATTTCAATTATTCTTGGTGGTTGCAGTGGCTCTTCCTGGGGTGTAACAAGTGCCTGTAAATCCAGGCAGCTCAGTCATTCTGGTACCATATGTATGATCTCAGTAACCAGCTCCCCACCAGCTCCTGTCGAGTAATGGCACCAGTCAGGGGCTCCAGTTATCCCAGTCTGTAAAGGAGTTACCTGAGGGGCAGAGAGGAAAAGCACCCAGATGTCCCCTGTGGTGAGCCTTGTAGCCAGGACGCCTCCCCAGGCCTCAGAATCTGCAACTCCAAACTCCCACAGGGGCCTGGGAGAGGAAGGAAAAAAGGGGTTAAAGAATTGAGGGAAGACAGGAAGGAAGGAGGGAGGGAGGGAGAGAGGGAGGCCTTGGTCCTTTTGGACGGTTATAGCAAACTTATCACAGACTGAGTGGCTTCAACAACAAACTTATTTCTCATGGTTCTGGAGGCTGAGAGCCCAAGACCAAGATGCTGGTAGAGTTGGGGCATGGCGAGGACCCACTTCCTGCTCCAATGTTCCCTGAATCCGAAACTGCAGAGCTCAGGGTTTGAAGTCTGCAGACTTGGGTTCAATACCCAGCCATGGTGGGGGAGGAGGACTGTAAGGTGAATCACACAACCCTGAGTCTCAGTTTTCTCATCCGAACAATGGGCTCCTCAGCATCCACATCACAGAATTGGGGTATGGGGCTGGAATGCGAAGTGGCTCTGTGAGCTGGGAAATGTTCTGCAGACGTAGACTATTTTAGGACCAATGTTTCCCGTAACATGTTAGGAAAGAAGACATTCTGGCCCAGGCCTGAGAGAGAACACTTTCTCCTGAGGGACAAGACAGTCAGAGAGGTCATTTAGAGAGCAGGGAGGCAGGTCCAGAGGGCTCAAGAGGAAACCCCAGGGGGACCCTGACTTCTGCTTCTGGGAAGAGACTCCCAGGAATTCTCTCTTCTTCTTTCCTCTGCCTCCCCCGTGGCCGGCCTCAGCACTGGGATGACAGCAGCAAGGTTCTGGGTGGGGGCTGGGGTTGCCCCGGTCATTGTCTCTGGGATTCCTGTCCCCTGGATGGGATAGCTGTAGCAATGGTGACTTCCCAATTCTCCACAAATGTATGAGTGCATACATGTACACATTTTTTGTTTTAGTTATATATACATATATATAATATATATAATATAATTTTTTTCTCTGTTCTTTTAAAATGTACTGTTTTTTTGTCTCTTTTTGTAACAGTAGCTTAATCTGTTTAAGAGATGTAGAGCCTCTGTGGTATTGTGTACCATAATCCAACCAAGTCCTTTTGCGGGGGCATGTGTTATTTAAAACAATCTTGTGATGAACATCCTTGCACGCTTTTCTTCCTACACCCTGGAATGGCGCCACACTGGTTAGGAAGGCATTCCCCTGTAGACTGAATAATACCTGACCTAAAATGACCCAGGCAATGGGGAGTTATTTTTCCCACATGGAGAGAAGTTCAAAAGTAAGCAGCTGAGTTGACTCAGCAATTCAACAGAGTCAAGGATGATTTCTCTGCTTCTCTTGCTCTTTACAATAGGGACACAAGATAGCCACTATAGCTCAGCCATCACATCTGCATTTAAGACTGAAAGAAGAAAGGAGGGTAGAATTCTGAGTCAGCCACATCTTTCCTACAAGCCCAAGCCTACAAACTGGGTTACATGGCTGACTCTAGCTGCAAGGGAGGCGGGAGATGGCAAAAAAGAAAAGAGTTGGAAATGAACTTGGGGTAGCCTTCAAATAAAGAACCCATAGCTTAACCTTATTGATGCAGACCCATGTGCTTGTGTAGCTTACAGTCTTACGGGGGAAGAGAGATGTTAATCAATGCAGCCCACTGAGTGTATAATGACAAACTGAGGTCGAGGTTCTGCAGCAAAGCTTTACATTCTACATCCTTAGAATCTTTACTTTAATGCCACCATTCAGCTGTGATTGTGGATTGGTCTATTTCTCGTTTTAATTCTGTCAGATTTTGCTTCAATATCTTGAAACTCTGTTATTAGATGTATTCACCTTTAGCATTGTTACATCTTCTCGATGCATTCACCTTTTTGTCACTATGAGGAGTCTCTCTTTGTCTCAGGTAATACTCTAGTTTCTTTTATGATTTGTGTTTGCATAATGTATCTTTCCCCATCATCTTACGTTCAGCTCATCTGTGTCCTTAAAGAGTGACTATCAAAGTGACTCTTGTAAACAGCAAGTAGTCAGGTACTGTTTATTTTTATCTAGTCTGATCATTGGTGTCTTTTATATGGAGTGTTTGGCTCATCTACATTTAATATCATTATTGATATGGGTGGGTTTTAGTGTAGCATGTTGTGATTTGTTTTGTATTTGTCTCTAATATTTTTGTCCCTTTGCTCCTCTTTCCCTGCCTTTTTTTGGATTGAGTATTTCTTAGTATTTTTTTTTATCTCCTCTATTGTAACGCTTTTCTGTGGTTCTCTAAATTCCAGTGTGCATTCGTAGCTTATCCCAGTCCACATTAAATAAATATTATGCAATTTCATATACAAAATTGGAACCTAAAAACAACACATACTAGTTTTCTATTGTTACATAACAAATGACCACAAATGTAATGGCTTTAAACAACAACGATTTATTACCCACCGTTTTATTTCTATGGGTCAGAAGTCCCAGCAGGGCTTAACTGGGTCCTATGTTAAGGTCCTCAGGGTCTCACAAGACTGCAAGTGAGGCGTCAGCTGGTGTTGTCATTTTATCCAAGTCTTAGGGTCTTCTTTCCAAGCTCACATGATTGTTGACAGAATTCATTTCCTTGGGACTAGATAACTAAGACTCTCCCCATCCCCACCTCCCAGGCCACTCCTTTGCATAGGCAGTCAAAAACATGACTGTTCGCTTGTTCAAAGATAGCAAGAATGTCTCTTTTAAAAACTTGCCCGATGAGGTTGAGCTCACCCAGGAATATTTCTCTTTTGATTAAACTCAAAGTCAAAGTGATTAGAAACTTCAATCACATCTATAAAAATCTCTTTCTGGTTGACGTATAGTGTGACCTAATCCTGGGAGTAACATCCCATCATATTCCCAGGTCTCACCCACACTCAGGGGGAGGGGATTGCACCGGACGTGGATAATTTCAGTATAATTTCATTAACCACTTAGTTTTTTGTGCTATTTTTATCATACATTTTCCTTGTATATATGTTATGAATGTAGCAATACCTTGTTATCTTATTTGTTTTCAATAGTCAATAGTTTTTTAGAGAAAATTTAAAAAGACAGTCCCATATTTATCTATATGTTTTATCCTGTTTTTTAATTTGATTTTTTTCTGCCAGATCCAGGATTCCATCTTGCATCACTTCTATTAGTCCTGAAGAGCTTCCTTAGTATTTTTCATAGCCCAGGTGTGCTGCTGATTAATTCTCTTAGCTTTTATTTGTCAGAAAATGTCGTTATTTCACCTTCAGCTTTGAAGGGTATTTTCACTGGGCAAAGCACTTTAAGTTGGCAATTTCTCTTTTCTTCAACTCTCTAAACATTTTATTCCTTAAATATCTTGGCTTCCATCTTTCCTGATGAGTAGCCAGCCATTATACTTACTTCATTCTCCCGAAAGCAATGTATATTTTTTTTTGTTCTGGCTGCCTTTAAGATTTTGTATTTTTGCTTTTAAAAATTTTGATCATCATATAGCTAGTTTTGCTTTTACTCACACTTATTCTGCTGGGGGTTTGCCAAGCATCTTGACCTGTCTGTCCTGCTGTTGCAGCTAGAATTCCTTGTTTGTGGTAGAGACTCAATAAATGTTTTTTGAATAAAATAAACAGATACTGTGAGAAGCAACTTATAGTCATAATTAAGAGTGTGAACTCTGGAATCAGAGAGACCTGGATTTGAATTCTGTTTCTAGCAGTGTTATTTGGGACAAGTTGCTTAGCCTCTGTAAGCCTTGATTTCCTCATCTGTGAAATGGGGATAATAGCAACACCCACCTAATGCAGTTGCTAAGGACATTCACTGTGTACTGAGGACAGGGCCTTTTCACCTGGGGGCATCCCAAGCCTTCCTTCTCACCCACTGGAGAGGATTTTCCCTTGCCCCTCAGGGTTCGCATCCCTCCACACCTTCTGAGGAAATGTCCTTTATATTCACATTTGTAACTTTTATGGAAAGCCAAGGTAGTGAGCCACACAAAAGGAAACTAAAGCGCTGAGAGAAGCTATCTAAATTTATGGGATAAATGAGATGGAAGAGGAAAGAGACAGAAAACTGAGCGGAATAGAGATTTCTGGGGGTTCATGAGCAGCAGGCTCTGAAGCCGCAGAGGAGAGAAAGGGGATTCTAGGGTGTTGTGATGTTGTTGTGGGTTATGAAATACAATCATGTGTCACTTAACGGTGGGGATACATTCTAAGAAGTGTATTGTTAGGCAATGCAGTCATTGTGGGAACATCATGGAGTGTATTTATACAAACCTAGATGGCACAGCCTTCTACATACCTGGGCTATGTGATATAACCTATTGCTCATAGACTACAAACCTGTACAGCATGTGACTGTGTGGAATACTGTAGGCAATGGTAACGTAATTTTGAGTATTTGTTGTTCTAAACATAGAAAAGATATAGTAAAAATACAGTATAATCTTATGGAACCACTGTCATATATGCAATCTGCCATTGACTAAAATGTTATATGGCACATGACTGTAGATACTTGCAAAGTTCTTGAAGAGATTCAAATAAAGATGGAGATTTCAATTCAATTACTTATTGCTGGGTATGCAGTTCTTTGAATTCAACTCCATGCAGAAGCTGGCCTGTTTGGAGCTCCAGAATTTATTTGGGTTATAAAAGAGAAGATGCAAAAATCTTAGAAAGTTCCTGACCCATAGTATGTGCTGTGATAATAATTATTATTATTATCACTGCTCATCAGAGTACTCCATATGGAGGTAGAGCCTGTGCCAGGTCCCATGTCCTCTGCACACATTTATTGAGCACCTACTGCATACCAGTTTTCACTCAAGGACCTAGGGACACAGCAGTAAGCAAAGGGGCTAAAGGTCTTTCTTTAGGAACTTGTCCTCTGTCAAGGGATCCAATGTGTGGCAAAACTCAATGCCACCTTCAGATGGTTTTCCCAGGATACTGACATTTAAAAAAAATCAACCCAAGAAGGCTTTGCTCAGCTTTGAGGGTGTGAGTCAAGTTTTGGGATTTCAGAGGAAGAAGTGGTTTTCTGTGTGGAACTCTGTGAAAACCTCTAAAGCAGTCACAGCTAGTGTGAGGCGTTGGTGCAGAAAAGGTGAGCCTGGCAGAGTGGGGAGTGACCCCTTCTGGAGGAGGGCACCCACCTTACCAGCATGCACATTTTTATTGCACGCCATGTAGGTTTAGCTTGTGGTTTGCAAACATAGCTGACTTAGTTAAAGAAGTTTAAGTTGTAAGTAACAGGAAATCACTTACGCCATTGAAGTGAGCCAAGGTGAGTTTAAAAATAAGGTAAAAAAAAAAAAAACCATAGGGTTGGAAGTTGAGCTGTTTCTTACAAGTGTCTGTGACCAGTAAATATGTAAACCAGCCTGGGACAAGACAGTACCTCCATCTTTCTTTGTTCTGAGGGCTCACTGACCTTATCTCATCTTGTCTCCGTAAGTTGGCCTTAAATCTTCATCCTTTCATCTATGTATCTATCTATTTATCTGTCTATCCATCCATCCATCATTCCATCTATGTATCCATCTGTCATCTATCGAATCTATTTATCTATCATCTACCTGTGTATCTATCTATCCATCCATTATTCCATCCATCTATTCATCCATCCATCTATTCATCCATCCATCTATCCATCTATCATCTATATTTCCTATCTATCTATCTATCTATCTATCTATCTATCTATCTATCTATCTATCTATCTATCTATCATCACCTATCTGTCTGTCTATCCATCTGTCTATCCACCCACCCGTCTATTCATTCTCTCCAGACTTATTTCCACTTACTTGAAAAGCACAGTCAGATTTGGCTACCCTGCAGGTCACAGATTTCTATCTCTTCTGTTTATACAACACAGGGATTGATTACCCCCTCTCAGTCCTAATTGCAAATGCTCGCAGAAGAGACACCAGTTGTCCCAGTTTGAACCCAGTGTCCATCCTTGGTTCAGCCATCTGTACCAAAGGCAGTCAGCTCTTATCATATAAGGAGATGCTGAGGCTTACCAGTGTGGGTGAGGGGTGGACACACACCTGAGAACAGTCCTTTAACAGAATGCAGCTCTTCAGAAAACTTTTATTTTAAGTAATAACTATATTGAGATATAATTCTCATTTTACACAATGTTCTCTCTTAATATGTATCATTCAGAGTTGTGCCACTATCACCACTATCTAGTTTTGGAACATTCTCATCACTCCCAAAAGTCCTGTTCACATGAGCAGTCACTCCCCATTCCTCTCCATTCCCCAAGTTCTAGTCAACCATTGATCTCCTTTCTGTCTGTCTGGATTTGCCTATTCTGAACATTTCATATAAGTGAGATCACATAATAGGTGGTCTCTTGTGTCTGACTTCTTTCATTTAGCATAATGATCTCAAGGTTCATTCATATTGTACTATGTATCAGTACTTCATTCCTTTTTGTTGCTGAATAATATTCCCTTGCGTGGATATACTACATTTTGTCTATCCATCCATCAGGTGGCAGACGTTTATGCTGTTTCCACTGTTTGGCTATTATGAGTAATGCTGTTAGGAATATTCATAAACTGGTTTTTGTGTGAACATAGGTTTCCATTTCTCTTGGGTAGATACCTGGGAGTGGAATTATTAAGTCACATGGTAACTCTGTGTTTCACCTTTTGAGGACTGCCGGGCTGTTTTCCAAAGTGGCTATACACCTTTACATTCCCATTAACAACACATAAGGGCTGCAAGTTCTGTCACCCTCACCAACATTTGTTATTATTTGACTCTTTGATTCTGGCTGTCCTGGTGGGTGTTAAGCAGTATTTCATTGTGGTCTTGACTTGTATATGCCTAATATTATAAATAATGATATTGGGCATCTTTTCATGTGCTTATTAGGCATTTAGATATATATTTTGGAGAAATATCCATTCAAATCTTTTGTCCATTTTCAAAATCAGATATTTGCCTTTTAATTGTTGAGTTGTAAGTTCTTTGCATATTTTGGGTACAAATCTCTTAACCGACATTTGATTTGCAAATATTTTCTCTCCTTCTGTGGTGTTTCTTTCACCTTTTTGACGGTGTCCTTTGAAGCACAAACCTTTTAAATTATGATTAAACCCAATTTACTGATTCTTTCTTTTATCACTTGTGCTTTTAGCATTGTATCTAGGAAAGTACTGCCTATTTCAAGGACACTAAGATTTATTTTATTCTAAGAGTTTTGTAGTTTTAGTGCTTATGTTTAGGTTTATGGTCCATTTTGAGTTATTTTTTGTAGATAAGGGTCCAGCTTCTTTTTTTTCCATGTGGGTGTCCAGTCATCCCAGCACAATTTGTTAAAAAGACTATTCTTGCCCCACCAAAAATAAATTGATTACAACTGTAAGGGCTTACTTCTGGAATCTCAAATATATGTACATCTATATGTCTATCTTTATTCACAATTTCTTGATTACTTTAGCTTTGTACTAAATTTTGCAGTTGGGAAGTATGAGTCCTCCAATATTTTTCTTTTTCAAAATTATTTCATCCATTCTAGGTTCCTTGCATTTCCACGTGAATGTTAGGATCACCTTATCAATTTCTGTAAAACGGGAAGCTGGGATTTTGACAGTAATTGCATTGAATCTGTAGATCAATTTGAGGAGTGTTGCCATCTTAATAATATTAATGCTTCAACTCATGAACATGGGTTGTCTTTCCATTCATTTATATCTTCTTTCATTTCTTTCAATAGTTTTTTTTTTGTAATTTTCAGTGTATGAGTCTGACCCTTCTTTTGTTATGTTTATTCTTTTCAATGCCACTTTTAGTACATTGGCTTTCTTAATTTTATTTTTGTACTTTCATTGCTAGTGTATAGAAATACAATTGCTTTTTGTATATTTATTATGTATCCTGCAACTTTGCTGAACTAATTATTAGCTTGAATAGGTTTTTTGGTGTGTGTGGATTCCTTGTGATTTTCTATGCATGCGATCATACAATCTGTGAATAGAGATAGTTTTACTTCTTTCTTCTCAATCTGATGCTTTTATTTCTTTTTCTTGCCTAATTTCTCCAACAGAGAGATTGTATGTATGTATATTATAAATCTATAAACTTTTGTATGTATGTATGTATGTTATAAATCTATGGGCTTTTAAAAATAGGTTTATAACATACATACAGAGAAGTGCATCAATCATAAGTGTATAGCTCCACGAATTTTTACAAACTGAACATATTTGCATAACCAGCAAACCAGAGCCCCTCCTTCCTCTCTTTCCAGTCACTCCTGCACTCTCCACCCAAGGGTAAGTACTACCCTGACTTCAAACACCTAAGATTAGTTTCACCTGAGAAACTCAACTCTCAAGGGTCATTTCCAATCCAGAGAAGGAGAAGTCCAGGAAATCTACGGGAAGCAATTGAGAAAATGTTCTTGTTCAACCTGACTGCAGGCCCCTAGTGTTGCGTGGGACATTTATTCAGTCTGCCCTCTTCTAATGCAATGACCAGCCAATATGGGGTGCCTGGGCACCTCAGATTAGACTCCATAGACCCTCAACTCCTAAAGGGACAAATCAAAAGGAGCCTCACCAGACCCAGTGGAAGCGGCCATGAGGGACATACAGCCTCTGCTTTCCAAACCCCTCTCAGCAGCACCTCAGCAGCGCCTGGTACATAGTAGGTCTGCAATGGATGTCTGCTGAGTGGAAAGATATAGCAAAGCCATGAAGTCTAAAGGAGCCAGGGACAATGGGAAATGAGGACATTCTGAGCCTGAAGGGGTTCCCGTGGTTCTTGTGCTGGCCCAATGATGTATTGTCCAGACCTCCTTTGGGGAAGGATTTGCTGTCCACTGCTGTCAGCCTCTGCAGGGTCTGCCCTGGCTGCAGAGGGTTTCCTGGACCATGGTGTGCTCCTTTCCTGGAGCAGCCATGTAGGGTGACTAAATGAGGTGGGGAATAAAGGCTTGCCCATTTCATATGTTGTGCACAGTCTGTTGGGCTATACTCACCCCAGAGCTCCCCACCAGCTTAGCCAAGACTTTGCTGGGCCTGCAGCACAGCTGGACTTCTCCCTCTATGCAGCCCGGCTTCTCTTGCATCTTTTCTCAGGAACTGGTCCCTCATACACACCTTGCACCCCAAACATTCTCACAGCATCTGCTTCTGGAGAGCCACCCTGGCTGACCTGAGCATCCCCTTCCAGCACCTCCGTCTGCACTGTGGAGGAGTCACCTTAACGTCTCCTCCCAACATACCCTGTGCTTCTGTATGGCAGGGCTTATGGTCACTTGTTTTATTTCTGCTGCCTGCCCTGTGCCTATGGGCACAGGACTGATGCTCAGCAAACATCCGCATCATGATTGAATGAAACCGCGGCCTGTTAGGAAAATAGGGAAGCAGGTCTCAAACTTTTTGCTCCCAAGGCTCCATTACACTCCTAAAAATTATGGCAGACCTCAAAAAGCTTTCATCACGTAAGGTTATATTTGACACAGAAATTGAGAAATTTTGAAAAATGTTAACTTATTTAAAATAATTATAATAAACCTATTACATGTTAACATAATACTTTTATGAAAAATAACTAAATTTTCTAAAACAATTTTTTTTAACTTTTGCAAATCTCTGTAATGTCTGGCTTAATAGAAGATAGCAGATTCTCTGCTCTATAGTCAGCCTGTTGTGACAGGTCATTCTGGTTGAAGTATGTGAAGAAAATACAGCTTCATGAAAATATGTACTATTGTCCCTTGTATCTGTGGGGGATTGGTTTCAGCACCACTGTGCATACCAAAACGTGCACATACTCAAGTCACAGCCTGGGGGAACCTATGGATATGAAAAGTTGGCCCTCCATATATGCAGGTTTCGCATCCTTGAATACTGTGTTTTCCATCTGCATTTGGTTGCAGGTGTGAGACTGGCTGATAAGGAGGGCTGACTGTATTTATTGAAAAACACGCACTTATAAGTGGACCTGTGCAGTTCAAATCCATGTTGTTCAAGAGTTGACTATAGTTGGAAGAAGTATTTTCATCATCTTTGCAGATAATTATGGGCAGTGTTCTTTGATAATACACCAAAACTCAACACATGGTAGTTTCTTAACAGTTACTTTCAAGGTGGAATCTGAAACATGTCAATGAATTTGTTTGTACTTTGTTACATTAAAATCTATGGTGTATTTTGCTTTCCATATAGATCTTTTACCTGTGCATGATTTTGATCTTGTAGACTCCCCAGAAGGATCTTGGGCACATATACGGTTCCCCAGATCATACTCTTGAGAACCACGGGTGCAGGGAATAAAGGTAGGGACCCCTTACATGCTGTGTGACCAGACCCAAGTGACTTACTCTAAGGCCTTTGTTCCTCATCCGTGAAGTAGGATATCAATAGCATCTGTGTTATGGGGCTGTGGCCAGTAACACATATGATGAGTACCATTCAGCATGTAGTAGGTGCTCAGCAAATATTAACAATCATTATGTTTTCCCTCTGCAAAGACAAAAAAAAGATGGGAAGCAGATGTCCCCTTCATGAACAGGAAGAAGTAAGAGAGTTGGCCTAAATGGTATCTAAATCCTCCCGCTGGCTATGATGGCTCAGTCCTGACCACTTTATCTTTCATGGCCTTTGACTCTGCTATGTATATGAACTTGATGTTCCTCATGTGTGTTGTCATCTTAGGGCAATGCCCTGGGTTCCGTGGTGGTGGGGTGTGATGGGTTTGGCTCACCAGCAGTGGCCCCACAAATCAGAGAACACATTAATTAGTGACACAGTCCCAGGGCTCTCAGGACTTAGATACAGTTTTTATTAAATATGAATGGTCTTGTCCACCCTAAGGAATGATCCTCAACCACAGGGAAAATGGCCAGCCCATTGCATCAACTCCCTTTGTCCCACTAATTTTCCCCAATGATTATCTTCTTTTCTGACCCTTGGGGCCATGGAATATGTGAGTTGCCTGAAGGCCTGGTGTCCAGATCAGAGTTTCTTCAGCTGCTTATCTACTTTCTCTCTGAGCTGCTTATCCTCCACCACCTTCAGTCCCTCTCCAGCTGGGCTCTAGCCTTGTGGGCTATGTCCCCTTGGCAGAGCCTCAGTTTTCCCATTTGTGAAATGGGATCATTGTAGTTCCTCCCTCCCAGAGTTGATTAGGAAAAACTACACAGGCAGAGGCGGACAAATCACGAGGTCAGGAGTTTGAGACCAGCCTGGCCAACATGGTGAAACCCTGTCTCTACTAAAAATACAAAAAATTAGCTGGGTGTAGTGGCGAGCACCTGTAATCCCAGACACTCAGAGGCTGAGGCAGGAGAATCTCTTGAACTTAGGAGGCAGAGGTTGCAGTGAGCCAAGATCACAGCATTTCACTCCAGCCCAGGCGACAGAGACTCTGTCTCAAAAAACAACAACAACAACAGAAACCCATGAAGCACTTATTTCATTACAAGCGCCCATTAAATATAAGAATTATTATTGTTATTAAAATTATTTTAAAATAAATATAATAATAGGAGTAACATTTTTGAAATATCCACTAATAAATTTCCCCTTTTTGGTCATCTAGTTGCCTTTCTTGCAACTTGTCTAGATCTACACTGCCCCAGAGAAAGCATGGGAAAAAGTCTCCAGGGCTGAATTTGCTTTCCCATTTTTCAGCAGAAGAAACTGAGGGTCGGAGAACATGGGTGAGCCACTCAAGATGATGCAGCCACATTAGTAATAAATAGATGTGACATTCATTGCCAGATCTGCTTGAACCTGGAACTTACATTCACTTGTAATACACAGAGTTAAAACAAGCAGATAGTAGGCAATCAATATAGGTAAATGGCCTGTGCTCACTTCTCAGACTGTCAGACACCTAAGACAACAAGAGCAGGTAGAATCCCCAAGTCTCAGCTGTCTAGCTGGGAGCCTCCCACTTGAGCATAGCCTGAACTTTGGGGTCCACTATTCAGAGCAAGCCTCTTGGCCAACTTCAAAGTAAGTGGTTAGTGGCTGTCCATCAGTTTTAAATTCTTCAATCTGGGTGGGGTTGGCGGTAACCCTGTACTTCCCACCATGGGATCTATAGTGATGGCTCCTTGGTCATTTTTGATACCACTAATTTGTGTCTTCTCTCATTTTTTCTTGGCTAGCTTGGATAAAGGGTTGACATTTTTATTTATCTTTACAAATAACCAGTGATGTTCCCTAATAATTTCCTATTTTTAATTTCATGGCTAATTTTTATTGTGTCTTTTCTTCTGCTTGCTTTAGGTTTATATGTGCTTTCTCAAATTTTTTAAGCTGGAAGTTTTGATAATTCATTTTAGATCTTTCTTCTTTTTTCATATAAGCATTTTATGCTATGAATCTACCATTTTGCTTTTATAGAATCCCACATATTTTGATAAGATGCATTTTATTTTTGTTTAATTTAAAATATTTTAAAATTTTTCTTGTGATATCTTTTTTGACCCATGTGATATTTGGAAACATACCACTTAATCTCAAAATATTTCAGGATTTTTAAGCTGTATTTCTGTAACTGATTTCTAGTTTAATTCTATTGTAGTTCAAGAGTATACTTTGTATGATTTCTATTCTTTTAAATTTGTTAAGGTGTACTTTATGGCACAGAATGTGGTCTGTCTCAGTGAATGTTCCATGTGAGTTTAAGAGGAATGTGTAGTCTACTGTTGATGGATAAAGTAGTTTATGGATGTCCGTAATATCCAGTTGATTGATGGTCCTGTTGAATTCAACTGTGTCCTTACTGCTTTTCTGCCTACTAGATCTGTCCATTTCTGATAGAGGGATATTGAAGTCTCCAACTGTTATATTAGATTTACCTGTTTCTCCTTGCATTTCTATCAGTTTCTACCTTATGTATTTTGATTCTCTGTTATTAGGTCTA
This sequence comes from Pongo pygmaeus, assembly GCF_028885625.2. Classification (NCBI taxonomy): domain Eukaryota; kingdom Metazoa; phylum Chordata; class Mammalia; order Primates; family Hominidae; genus Pongo; species Pongo pygmaeus. Next base: position 60,538,845 of record NC_072394.2, read on the forward strand.
TATACATTAAGAATTATTATGTCTTTGCAATATACATTTACAACTAATCTAAGTCTTCTATCAACCAACACTATACTATATAATGAGTAGTAAAAGCACCTGAGCATTCTCAATCCAGTTCTCCATCTGTCCTTTGTACCATTGCTTTCATTCATTTCATTTATCCATAAACTATAATAACTCAATGCATTTTTACTATTATTATTTAGAACAATTTTCTATTAGATCAATTATAAGAAAAATAAAAGATTTTATTTTGCCCTCATTTATACATTATCAAATGTTCTTCCTTTCTTTTTGCAGATTTGAGATTTCCTTTTGTTTGAAGAACTTTTAAATCTATTTCTTGTAAGGCAGATCTACTGGTGGCAAATTCCCTCAGTTTTTGTTTGTTTGAGAAAGTCCTATTTTTTCCTTCACCACTGAAGAATAATTTTATTGAATATAGAATTCTAGATTTGTTCCCCCCACCCTTTCTTTTAACATTTAAATATTTCATTCAAGTCCCTTCTTGCTTGAATGATTTCTGTAGATCCTTGTTCCTCAGTAGGTAAGATTTGTTGTCCCCCTGAGACCTCACTTCTGGCTTCTTTCAAAATGGTCTTTCTTGCTTCATTTCCCTCTCCTTTACTTTTCTTTTCCCTCCCCTCCTCTCCTCTCCTCTCCTCTCTTCTCTCCTCTCCTCTCCTCTCTTCTCCTTTCCCCTCTTCTATTCTCTTTTCCTTTCCTTTTTCTTTCTTTTCTTTTCCTTTCCTTTGAATACTTCACAAAAAAAGCTTAGGTATGAATTTTTTGGCAAAAATATGCTTAGGTATGAATTTTTTTGGCAAAAAATATGCTTAGGTGTGGTTTTTTTTTGGCATTTATCCTGCTTTGTTCTCTGGGTTTCCTGTTGTCTGTTATTAATTCTGGAAAAATCTCAGCTTTCATTACTTCAAATATTTCTTTTCCTTCTCTCCTTCTTTTGCTGCTTCCCCTTCTGGAATTCTCTTTTGCTTCTTCTCCTTCTGGAATTCCCATTACACATAGTTATACCTTTTTTAATTGTCCCATGATTCTTAAATATTCTGTTGTATGTTGCTGTTTTCATTCTTCTTGCTTTTCAGTTTAGAAAGTTTCTACTGACATATATTCAAGCCCACTGATTTTTTCCTCAACCATGTCCAGTCTACTGATGGTCATCAAAGACTGTCTTACTTTCTGTTACAGTGTTTTTAATCTCTCACATTGCTCCTTGACTCTTTCTTAGAGTTTCCATCTCTCCATTTACATTATCTACCTGTCCTTGCAGGTTGCCCACTTTTTCCATTACAGCCCTTAGCATATTAATCGTAGTTATTATAAACTCCCAGTCTGAGAGAGTCTTAGTTATCTAGTCCTAAGGAAATGAATTCTGTCAACAATCTCTGCCATATTTGAGTGTGGTTCTGAGATTTTTTTTGTTTTGTTTCATTTATTTTACCTTTAGTATGCCTTGTAACTTTTTACTGGGAGTTGGACAATACGTATTGGATAATAGGAGCTGAGGCTTTGGTGTGAAGATTTTGCAAATCTGGCTCGGAGTTGGGATATATTTAATGTTTGTTGTAAATGTAGGTGTCAGAGGCTTCACCTCCCTCTAGTGTCCCTTTTTCTCCCCTTTTGTCTTTGAGTTTCCCTTGAAACTCCTTTGAAATGAAGTCTGTGTCTTGCAGCTCTCTTGGTTGTGACCGATTGTTATAGTGGAGTGATGTAATGGTAAGGATGTAATGGTAAGGATGTAATGGTGAGGACGTAATGATAAGGATGTAAAGGTAACCTGGGGAGGAAGTGTTCTATAATCTTCTAATTACATCTCTGGGTTTTTTAAAAAGGGGAGGCTGAACTTCCTAGACTGTGAACTCCAGAGAGTTTCTTAGCCTTTTTTTTTTCGTCTCTCCTGAAGTGAGACAATAAGGCTAGAGGGGGATCCAGCTGTCTAATTACCCATCTTCTAGGGCAGATAAGGCTGCAGTAAAAGATTTTCCCTTGAGTATAAATCTTTGTTGAGGAGAACAGAATGTTCTGGATATATTTCAAAATGCTCACTTTTCCTTCCCCCCTGCTGAAAGCATGAGGGGATTTTTCTGAGAACTTGGTGGGGCTCCTGGAGAGAAAACTCATGAACATGTGGGGGCCCCTTGTGAGACTGGCCACTGAGGAGTTTTTCATCTCCAGCTAAGCCCACACAGCCTCCAGCTGTGCAGTGACTAATCAGTTACCGTTTGCGTTCCTACCTGCCATCGGCCCCAGCAGCTTCTGATCCCTGTGTGCTGTGATTTTAGCACCTGTCTGTCTCCCAGATTTTGGGGTAATGGCCTACACCATGATCTCAGTTCTCAATGGATCGAAGAATTGTTGATTTTCAGTTTGTTCAGGTTTTTTCTTGTTGTGAGGATGAGAACGACCACTTCTAAGGTCTTTATATTTTGGAGCAGTAACTGGAAGGCTCCCTGAATACATTTTTAAGTCAAGTTGTAATGTATTTTATTGGCAGTTACTTAAAGGCTCTTGAAAAACTCAGATCAAAGGCAGAAATGATCTCCTAGGTAAGCTAGCCACGTAATTGCCTCCATTACTCCAAGAGCCTTCTGCATGTGGAGGCATGTGGCCCTATGTCAGCGTTAGAGCCGGGACGGTGCATCCTCTCATCTCGGATTGGCAGATAATGCGTGGTCATCTCAAGCAGCACCTGCAGGGAAGTCTCATCCCAGGTGGTAGTTTGTGCAGAGTCATGAGTAGGGCCAAAACTAGGGTGAAGCAGGACCCTGAGAAGGATGACCCCTAAAATTTGCATCTTTGTGCCTTCTCACCTCGCCCTGGTTCCAGCCCTGGTTATAAGCACAGGCTCGGAATCCAGTCTGCCTGAGCTCATCTCCATCTGCTACCTGCTAGCTGTGCAACTTTGGGTGAGAAAATAACCTCTCTGGGCCTCAGTTTCTTCACTTGTAGAGAAAGGATAGTGCTTACTAGCAGGATTGTTATGCAGATTAAATGAATTAACATGGGCAACAACACTTAGAGTGGAGCCTGGCCAATCACAAGCCTCCAAAGTGTTAACCTGTTTTGCTATCTTCTCTTGCCCTGTGTAGCAGAAGCTGTTGGCCCACTCAGATCCCCTAAGTCCCTAAGTTGGCATGCACCTTGGCCTGCCCACCTCTGCCCACCTTGGCCATCCCCCCTTCTCTATTTGGCTGCCAAATGGCTTTTTCCTGAGCTCCAGGAACCTGCTTGGTTCAGGAACCTGCTTAGCAGGGGCAGCCTGGAAGTACCAGGAACTTAGTGCTCATGGCAGGTCCCAGCCATAAGCAGCAGGAATCGGGGTGAAGACCCCACTTTCCAGGCCTCAGTGGCACAATTCTGGGGTGACTTCCGCACCATTCTGCAGAGGGAACATACTCATAACTGCATCTTTCTTGTCCTGCCCCTTTCCCCTCTCACCTTCCTCACCCCCTCACTCCTGCTCCCCAGAATCACATCCCTAATTAACTTCACCCCCCAGTGCTCTCTCTCAAGGGCTGCTTGGTGGGGGAACCCAAACAAGGCATCTTCTCAGTGGTGGTTTTTATCTATGGAAAAGCCATCTCTGTTTTGTTTCCCAGAGCTTTCATCCCGTGTGCACACATGCGGTGTTCCATCCGGGCAGCCAGTGTGTCCTACGTTCAAAAACACGTCCTGTGCGCCTACTGTGTGGTAAGGCACCAGCTGGCAACCATCGGGTCAAGCTCTTATCCAGGGCTTGGGGCTGCCTGTGGTGGGACATTTCATGCTCCCTTCGTGGCCAACACGGATCAGAGGAGGTGGCTGGTCAGTGAGGAAGGGTGTGAGCTCTGGACTCTACCTGCGGGGCTGGACCTTGGCTCCTCCTCATGACAGCCATGAGACCTCGAGCTAGTGGCTGACCACTGAGCCTCAGTTTACCCATCTGGGACGCGTGGGAAGAGGTGACACTCAAGAAGGGCTGAGCCCTTTGTGCCTGAGCTCATTTGCTCTGTTGGAATCTGGTGAGGAGAAAATAAAAGCAGAACTAAAGGGGCTGAAAGCAATGGGAGCCCATTCCTGGGGGCCCCAAGGGGGCTCTGTGGAGCTGGCAATGTCTTGCTTCTTGATTTCGGGGTTGGGTCATGTACTCAACCTCACCTTGTGGAATCCACCCAGCTGTGCGCTGAAGCCCACTCCAGTGTCAGCGGAGATTTCCGGTTCAATATGAAATGTAACAAGGTCCGTTCTTCCCTCCACCTCCTGGTTCACGGATGAACTGGATGAATTGTACATCATCTATATAAACAGAAAATTATCTCCACCCCTACCAAAAAACCCCAAACAAAACTGCTTTCCCTTTAGGAGAGAGAAAAGCCGCAGAACCGCAGGGAAGGAGATTTGCCCACAGAACCCCCAAAAGACATATCCTTATTCTCATCATGGCGAATCATGATGATGACATCTTGTTGAAGATTCATCAAAGCTGATGCTTTTGCCCCCAATAAAATAAACTTTTTCTTAAGGATGTGACAGAGAGACATAGCCAGGAAATTTTATTACACAAAAAAAATTAAAAGGGATTGAGGAATCTGACTTCTCTTTCATGGCAAGCCTCTGTGATTTTGACAATTCACTGATGAAAGAAAAAAAAATGAAACGAAACATGTCTTCTTAGCAGTGGAGAAGTCTGTCTGGTGAGGAGGCTTCAGGGGAAGAAAGTGGAAAATTCCCCTTGCCTTCTCCTTCCTCGAGTTGCATGGCAGCCTACGTGGGCCTCCTCCGCGCCTCCTCTCTCACTGGCTCTGTCTCACCTGGGTCTATTCCCATCCCTCATTCTCTCCCTCCAAACCCATCATTTCTAATTCTCCAGCTATATTTGCTCACCTGAGGCCTTCCTGCCACTCCCCTCTCCCTCCCCTCTGCCTTCTAAAAGAGTCTCCAATTCCCCCACCAAAGGATTCTTTCTGGTCACAGCTGTCAGCTGTGAGCTTGGAGACCTCACCCTGTACACCTGATGTGGGCTCGCTCCTGAACACGTTCCTGAGACCTGTCCCAGCCCTGGGGGTCAGCGTCTCCACCCAGAGAATCTTCCTTCAGCTCCCTGGGCTGTCCCCTCCTGCCAACACATCCCTCCCACCCCAGGGGATCTGGGTTTTCCAGGGAACGTGTGCAAGGGTGTACACCACTGGCAAGTGGCAGGGATGGGATTTGAAATCAGTTCTGTCTGACGCTGAAGTCCTGTCCCTTGGTGGGCTCCTCTCCCTCCATTCCTGCCTTACTCCTCCCACCAGCTGCACTCTAGCTCCCCGGGACCACCTCTCAAATGAGCCACCCAGGCCATTCCGCTGCTGCTTCTGGGGGCTGGGCTAAGACGCCGCTTTCGCCTCACCTTGGTCCCTGCTGGTCCCTCTGATCTCCATGATAAGCTGGCATCCATGTGCCCAGAGGCTGGCACAAGTGGTTGCCTGCTATGTGCTCTCCACACACTGGCTTGACCCCTGCACCCCTCAGAGACAGCCTTGCATCTCCATTTTATAGATGAGGAACGTGGGCTCAGAGAAGCTACAGGTCTCCCAGGTGCCTTGTGGTGGTAGAGCAGGATCTGCCCGATTCCGAAGCCTATGCTGCTTCATTTTGACTCTGAGCCCTCAAACCTGAGAAATCAGCAGATGCCGTTCTTCAGGTGGACTCACGCTGGGAGCCCCAATATGTGGAACAGCAGCAGGAGCTGCCCCGGCCAAGCAGGGGAGGACTGGAAGATTTTCCCCACTGGCAGCCCTACACCCCAGGGGCCATCCAGGGAGCCCCCGGGCTCCTTCCCAAAGGACTCAGTATCTTGGGAAAATGGCACATTCAGGAACATCCACTGAAATTCCAGGCTTCCCAGATCTTTCGCTGGGGGTACTTCAGCCACTTGGGGTCCAAAGCTGAAATTAAGTTCACTCCCACCAACCTGTGCTTGGGGGCACAGCCCTGGGCATGGAGGGCTGAAGACTCACAGATCTTGGGCTCAGGAGCCCATTTGCAGAGGAAGACACAAGGCTTAGGGCAGTGGTGGGACTTTCAGGTTACCCAGGCAAGTCCCTCGACACCAACCCCCAACTTCCAGGTCACCGGAGCAAGGGGGCTGAGACAGAGACCTCAGGGCCAGGGGCTCAGTCACCTCTGAGCTGGGAACACTGGCCAAAAACTGCTTTTCCCTGGAGGCATGGTGGAGAATAAAAGGCCTGGAAAGCCTTGTCTGGTGCTGGCCTGTTGGAAAACCCCGTTCTTCCATTTTAATACCCCACAAAGACTTGGGTACCAGTGGACGTTGGACCTGCCTTTCGCAGAGTCCCCAAATGCTCTGAAGCCTGCACCCCACCTTCCCAGCAACCAGCTGGCAAATAGCCTCCCTCAGATCCCAGCTCCGGGTTCCCCTCGCTGACAACAGGGGTTTCCTCTGCCCTATGGAGCAGCCTCTTCCCGGCCCCAGGTCCCAGTCCCTGTTGCCCCAGACACAGCGGTTTACAGACACCACAGGTTTACAGACACTGACACTGAGCTGCTGTCCACCCATCAATAGATTTATCTAATTTATTTGCTTTCAGGTACAGGGAAACAAGGTGCTGTGTCTGACAGTGATGGGCAGGGGGCCGGCGAGCCCCACAGAAGAGCTGACAGTGTCATCCTGTCTATGGACGGGAGGCTGGCGATGGTCATTTTTCAAGGCTTTGATGCGGTGTCTGTGAGTTGCTGGGTGCTGTCCGCTAGAAGCAGCCCTGTAGCCTGAGCTGTCCCTTCTTCCAGTGTCTCCGCTGGGCCCCGCCCACCTCATCAACTTCCTTTTACCACTCCACCTCCCCATGGGGGGCTGGCAGTTTCACATGAGTGAGGTTTACCGAGACGGGCCTCCTGTACCTGGATGTAGAGCCATGTTTCCTTCACTGTTTGTTTTGAGCTTAGGAATTTTACAAAATGACTGTGTAGGTTGCATCCATGTTTGTGCCCCAAATGAAATCTGAGCAACAGTGTTCCTTTTTCCCACAAATATTCCAATGTCAGTTCCAGACCCCAGGAACATGTGGGTCCAGACACGTGTGGTCACAGGCCTCAAGGGACTGATTTGACCTTGGAAGGCCTCAGTTTACCTATGCTGTGAAACAGGGCTGCTGGGAAGCACGACAGATTTTTGCTGTCTGGCCTTCTGGGTGAGTCTGGCTGTTCCTTCTCAAGGGATTTGCAGGAAGCGGGAGGTGAGGCAGAGAAATTTCATGTCTGCCTGAGTTACTTGCACTCAAGGATGGTTCCTGCGGAGACACCAAGAGAGCTGGGTCTGATTGCAGAGTTGCGTACTGGCCCTACTGTATTAGTTTGTTCTCATGCTGCTAATAAAGACATACCCAGGGCCGGGTGCAGTGGCTCACACCTGTAATCCCAGCACTTCGGGAGGCCAAGGCAGGTGGATAGTGAGGTCAGGCGTTCGAGACCAGCCTGGCCAACACAGTGAAACCCCATATCTACTAAAAATACAAAAAATTAGCCGGGCATGGTGGCAGACGCCTGTAATCCCAGCTACTTGGGAGGCTGAGGCAGGAGAATCGCTTGAACCTAGAAGGTGGAGGTTGCAGGGAGCCAAGATCGTGTCACTGCATTCCAGCCTGGGCAACAGAGCAAGACTCCGTCTCAAAAAAAAAAAAAAGACATACCCAGGACTGCGTAATTTATAAAAAGGTTTACTTGACTCACAGTTCCACGTGGCTGGGGAGGCCTCACGATCATGGCAGAAAGTAAAGGGGAAGCAAGATACATCTTACATGGCAGCAGGCAAGAGAGACCGTGTGCAGGGGAACTGCCCTTTATAAAACCATCAGATCTTATAAGACTTATTCACTATCACAAGCACAGCATGGGAAAAACCTGCTCCCATGATTCAACTACTCCCACTGGGTCCCTCCTATGACACATAGGAATTATGGGAGCTACAATTCAAGATGAGATTTGGGTGGAGACACAGCCAAACCTTATCACCTACTAAGGGCTAGCCATGTGACTGGTGTAAGGTCCTCTAATCCAGCGTAACCAACTTTTCCCTCTTGGCTCAGGACGATTCCAGCTTTAGCACTGGAAGTCCCACATCACAGGAAACCCTGTAGTCCCAGGTAAGCCAAGATGGTGGCCCACTGGGCCTTGGCTTCATCATCAATAGAGTGATGATGGTAATAAGTTGCCATGGAGACTTAATGAGGTCATACAAGCAGGATGCATATAGCCAGACACAGCTCAAGGCAGGGTCACTCTTGCAGTTAGCCAACAATGGAAAGGAAGGGAGTGGTGCCCTGGCAGCTGGAGTGGCAGTTGGAAGACAGCCTCAGCTCTGTCTTGGGCCTCCCTGCATTCCTCCTCCACAGGGCAATATTCATTATTCCGCAGGGCAATACTCCACACCAGGCAGGCCATGCTCTGTGACTCATGGGCATGGCTGGGTCTGGGTGAGGCTCACTCCTCACCACCTTCATTCCTCTCACTGTGGGCATGGGGGCTTCTGTGCCAGCCATGGCTCCAAGATGAAAACCTGGCTCCTCACAGCACTCTGGCTGCCCTTGCCCTGCCCTGGTATCTGTGGTCCTGGCTGGGCTGGGTTGAATGCGGAGAGCTGTCGCTTCTGAGACCTTCCCTTTCCATCTGAGCCCAACAGAGTCAGAGGGATGGGGGCTGGCAGGTCTCAGTAAAAAGGAGTAAAATGAGCTTTCTTTCATTTCCCAGAAATAGTCCTAAATGGGTTTTTTATTTAACTCACATCAAGTCATCTCAAGACAAGTCAACTCGGATTAAATCTATTTAAGTCTGTGCAGATCTGATCAGATCAAGTCAACCCAGCACAGTTGAAGTCCACTGCACTCCACTCCTTTCCATCCCAATCAGCTATTTATTGAGGGGGTTGGGGGGGGTGCTGTAGAAGGCACTGGTAGGGTTCCCAAGGCAAGTCATGTGGGTCCGTCTTGGAACTTCAGAATCTAGAGGACAGGTGTGGTACAAAATGCTTAAGCTGTGCATAATGCTTGCTTCCCCTTTACTTTCTGCCATGATCGTGAGGCCTCCCCAGCCACGTGGAACTGTGAGTCAAGTAAACCTTTTTATAAATTACCCAGTCCTGGGTATGTCTTTTTTTTTTTTTTTTTTTGAGACGGAGTCTTGCACTGTTGCCCAAGCTGGAATGCAGTGACACGATCTTGGCTCCCTGCAACCTCCACCTTCTAGGTTCAAGCGATTCTCCTGCCTCAGCCTCCCAAGTAGCTGGGATTACAGGCGTCTGCCACCATGCCCGGCTAATTTTTTGTATTTTTAGTAGATATGGGGTTTCACTGTGTTGGCCAGGCTGGTCTCGAACGCCTGACCTCACTATCCACCTGCCTCAGCCTCCCAAAGTGCTGGGATTACAGTTGTGAGCCACTGCACCCAGCCCTGGGTATGTCTTTATGCAAAATGGTACAAAATGCTTAATGCAGCTTAGTGAAAAAGAGGCCAGAAGTCCCTCTGCACTTGTAGAATTAAGCTGGAATCTTTGCCCTGAAATCTACTGGCCATGTAGCCTGAGAAAAGGGGCCTCACTTTAGGTGATTAGGCCCCTGGTTAGTGGGGCCTAACGAGGCTTGGCTTCACTTCTTTCCTTTCTCCAGAAAATGGGGATGAGGATGGCAGTCACCTTCGAATGTCGATGTGAGCAGGAGACGAGGTCATATGTGTAAAGGGCTTAGAGACACGCCTGGCCCAGAGGGAGCACACGGCACATGGGAGAAATATATTACATTATTGTTTTATTGCTATTGTCAGGATTATTCCTCCGGCTCCTAAGGGCAACCCCAGTGCAAGGCGAGATGACTTAAGAGATGAGGAGAAAACTTCTGTCTTCTTGAGTCTTGAACTGTCCCCCTCCCCGAACACAGCTCAACATCGGATCTTGTCAAGTGGACTCAAGTGCTGACCTCAAGCTCTTTGAGGGAGGCAACAGCTATCCAAAGCCCACTTAAGTCCTTCCCCTCCGACTTGTTCAGAAAAACTCCAGGGGAATAAACAGAGTCCTTGAGCCCAATACAATGAAGAGGTTTCAACTAGAGCACCTTGAAGATGATGTGGGCTGCCCTGGCCTCCTCTGATCCCGTAGTGGCCCAGGCGCCCCTCTGTCCAGCCCTCGCTACATCGTGAGCCCTGAGAACCCCGGCTCACTGGAGTGCTGACCCTTATTTAGTGCCTGAGACTTTCTCTTCTCCCCAACCCCAACAAGGCTCCCTAGAAATGCTGCTTCCAGGGACACTTCACAGGCTGGAGGCAAGAGTCGTGTTCAGAGCACAGACAGATCGGGGTTCGAGGCCTTGTGGGTCACTTGCCATCTGTGGTTGGAATAACATAACCCCTTGAGCCTCAGCATCATCATCTCTAATGCTAAAGTACCGATATTGGAGGGTTCATGTATTCGTTTCCTGGGGGCTGCCATAACAAATGACCACAAACGTGGTGGCTTAGAGAAACAGAAAGATATTCTCTGAAGTCCAAAATCAAGAAATCCAGAAACGTTGCTGGATATTGTGGGCTCCTTTGGGAGGCCAAGGAGGGTGAATCCCTTGAGCCCAGGAGTTCTGATACCAGCCTAGGCAAATGGCAAAAACCTGTGTCTATAAAAAATACAAAAAAATTTAGCTGGGCATGGTGGTGTGCACCTGTAGTCCCAGCTACTATGGAAGCTGAGGTGGGAGGATCACTCCAACCCGAGAAGTTGAGGCTGTAGTGAGCTGTGATTGCACCACCGCACTCCAGCCTGGGTGACAGAATGAGTCCCTGTCAAAAAAAAAAAAAAACCCAGAAATCCAAAATCAGAGTGTTGAAGGGCTGCACTACCACTGGAAGCTCCAGGGAAAGATCCTTCCTTCCCTCTTCCAAGCAAAGAAGAGACATCTTTGGCTTGAGGCAGAGATTCATCTTCTGGCCCCAAGATCTGGAAGATGGATATCTGCCTCCACCTTCACATGGTTTCCCCTTTCTGTGTCTCTCCTCTGTGTGTCTCTTATAAAGACACTTGTCATTGGATTCAGGGCCCAACCCAAATAAATCAGGATGATCTCATTCTAGATGGATCTAGAATGAATGAATTGGTGAATTACATTCACAAACACCCCTTTTCTAAATGAGGTCACTTGCACAGTTTCCAGGGAACTATGACCTGCAATACGAGGGCTGGACTCAGGAGTCCAGGTCCTGGTTTCAAGTTGTGGCTTCATGGCTCTGCGCTGTAATCTAAGGGAAGTCCTTAGACTTCTCTCTGCCTTAATTTTTCAAGCTATAAAGAGGGGATTCTAATAGGATATATTTAAGGGGTTATTTGGATGATTAAATGAGTTAATATTTGTCCAGGGCTTAGCATAGTCTGGCCATATGATACATGGCCACTAAATGATAGTAGCCAACATTGCTATTTTAAAAATAAAGTTGATATTTTATGCTACTGTGCCTCGGTCCTTTACCTAATTCCTTTCCTCTTGCCTGCGATTGGCTCCTCTCTGGTTGGCCCTGCTCTGGGGCCTTTTCCACACCTTCCCAGGAACACCTGCTTACCTGCAAGCTCCTGCACCCATTTGTCCCTCAAGCCTGTCACTGGGGGAGCCTTCCATCAATTAAAAATATTGCCACCCCCCATCCCCTTTGGGGCAGAACATTAAAGTGAAATTTCTGTAAAGCCACTTTATAAAATGAGAGCAGTTGAACGCTTTCGGGTGTAGGAGTAATTATAATTCCCAAGTTTCTCTGAACATTTTTCTAACTGGATCTTTTTGTGTCGTTGTCTCAGAATAGACACACTTGTGGGCTTTCCTAGGCTCAAAATAGTTGTGAGATAGGGGTTGAAATCGACATCCGAGTTTGAATTACAACAACTTGGTTATAACTTTGGATTGGATGAATTTCACCAGCCAAATGTGGTTCTTTCTGCAAATATGGCTTCCTTTTATGGAATAACAAAATTCCTGCACCAGGGCTGTGCCTCTGAGAAGTGGTCCTTTAGCAGAAGGGTGGGTGGCCCTGGGCTAGAATTGGAGCATCTACAGTTGGCCACGTTGATCCACTGTCTACTCTGGACGAGGCCTCTGATGAAGACTGAGCTCCTGCAGCTGAGCTTAGGAGTCTCCAGGTCTGTCTCTGTGTGGGCTCATCCTCCATCCTGTCTTCAGCGTATCTCAGTGGGTGACAGCCTTGACTCTGGAGCCAGGTCAATGGGGTTCTCTTGTCTCCTCCACTTATGGCTAGCATGATGGGGGACAAGTTACTTTATTTCTCTGTGCCTCAGTTTCTTCTTCTGTCGAGTGAGGATAGCCATGTACACATCTCCTGGGGTTGCTGTAAAGATTAAATGAACTGATACACGTAAGGTCCTCAGAACTGTATCTGGCACAGGGTAAGTCCTGGCTATTTTGATTGCTGGACACATGGTAGGTACACACCACGTGTTTAGAAGTCACTGGTCCTCCACTTCACAACTCAAGGGGTCTTAAAAGACAAGCAGGGGTCTCTAACATGGGAGCTTCTCTGAGAGACCTAGGTAGCTGCCACCAATAATTCAGGGATGGCCAGTGGGGAGGAGATGGCCTTAGTGACATGCAATTTCAGGTCCATGAGGGAAAGGGAATTTTCCATCCTGGACTCTGCGTTCCCTTTCTTCAGTGTGACAAAAATGCACTTAAAAGGCATTAAAACATTGTCTTCCACCCTCTACCCCCTTCCAGGGTGCTGTTTCAATAGACAGAATCATTCTGCAATGCAAGAGCCCTGTCAGCAGCTTACCTAGAGGCACAGCTTACCTTCAGGAAACCTTTGTCTCTGGTAGTGTCCTGGGGTAAACCCTACCCGTATAACAGAAAAATAATACACTTCCTTTTGTTTTTTAAAACAATATTTTATCGATTTAACTGAAACTGTCTGGTCAGTGGATCCCCTCCTGTACTGAGTAAGGCATAGAAAGGGAGGGAGAGGGGCCTGTCTGCATTTTATTAACCCTTTCAACATGCGACTAGAAGATCACGTGCTCTCGGAGCATGGGTTAGGGTGGGCAGGCCCTGAGTCTGGATCTGCAGTGCCTGATCTGGGTGCAGATCTCCTGGTGGGATCCCCTGGTTCATGCCAAGAGTCTCTGCACTTTTCTGAATGTCTGTTATGCTGCAGTCAAAGGAAAAGACGGCAATACTTCATGCTCCAAGAGCTTTTCCACTACCGAGCTTTTTCCTCTCACAGAAAGCGCAAGGGAAAGAGGGAAGTAAAGAGGCCAGTCTCAGTTGCTCGGGCAAAGGCTCCAGGCATGAGGCAGCCAAAGCTGCAGGTTGCCTGGCACGCCGCTGCCCTGAGCCTCTTGTTGGCTGATGATTATTTTATCTGAAGAAGATAAGATGTCGTGCATTTGATTACAGCATAACTTCATGCACTCTGACAGAGCTTGCAGCACTGGGCGAATCGTCATCGGAATGGTTTCGTTATTTCTGTACCGTGTGCCTCTGAGTTAAGGATAAAGCAGGAATAAATATGGAATTGGGGGAGGGGGAAAGTGCTAGCATTTCTTCCTCACTGCTAGGAAAATTACTCTTTCAAAGTCACCACGTTCTCTCCTTCATTACCCTTTCGCACTATGCATCCTGCTCATAAGAGTGTCCAATGAAAGGACCAGGTTTTGTCTGGTTTCTTTGAGCACTTTGGTGAAATTTAATTGTACTTAAATGGCAAACAGTAGGAAGAAGAGCCGGCAAAGGTAGGAGCCACTTTGAGACCCAGCCTATAGTTGTTCAAAGCTGACATAGCTATATTTAGCCAAGAGGACATGATATTAAACTTTCTTTTAATGGGGGAGATTTTGGAAGGCACCAGACAGGGCACAGGTGTTCCAGCCTCAGGACGCTGCAGCAACATCTGCCTCACAGGGCTTGTGGTCTATCAGGACCAGAAGGTCATCCTCGAAGGAGAAGACAGCATAAGATAGTTGTAACTTACATACATTAAATGTGCACATTTTAAGTCTGCAGTTCAACGACTTTTAACAATGTGTACACCTGTGTAAGCACTATTTCAAGATATAGAATATGCCCCAAACACCAGGAAGTTCTGAGCATCATTTTAACAAGAGAAGCCATTTGACAAATAAAAAACAAAAAATGAAAAAAACCTCTCATTTATTTGTGAATTTAACATAGTTTTTCAGCTTGAGGACTTCTGGCTTATCAAGGCTTAAAACAAGACTGTTCTCTGCACAAAATAAAAGCTTATCAGCAGTGAGAATCATTCTTTTCTCAGGGAAAGAAAGGAAGATTTTTATGGCGTGGCTAAGTGGGAAGGCAGTTGGGGCACTGTCCTACTGACTCCATGTTCTGGAGAATCTCATGGTGTCTCCTACCTAGAGAAGGACCTTCTGGCCCTGGTAGACCACAAGCCCTGAAAGGTAGAGGTTGCTGCAGCATCCTGAAGCCAGAACACCCACACTCTGTTCCAGCACCTTCTCAGAGTCCCCAGCCTCTGTTCTGAGGCCTCCTTCTGATTTTAGACCGGCTAATGACACCTGGATTACTCTGACCTGCAAGGGGAGGTGGCTGACCCCAAAGCAGGTTGGGCTGATTGGCATGTAATGGCACTAGACTCCAGTGAGTGCCCCTCATGCTCACCCTCAAACCCCAAATATGCTTCCAAATGCCACCCCCAGACTCTCACCACAGAGATGGGGTTGTGATGACCACAGGGAAGAGGAGGAAGAGGACGCCGGGGGCTGGGGCAACACTTGCTGGGGAGGGTCTGGCTGGGCAACATGGCAATGCTGTGTCAGGGGAGCCGAACTCAGAGAAGCAGGAGTGATGCCTCATGTCATTGTGTTCCCAGAGCTCAGGGCCACATTCAGCCTGACATTCAGGTTGGGCTCTCCGACGCCTTTGAGACTTCGCACCTGTGGTTCAGTCTGCCTGGAAAACACCTACACATCCCTGAATGGCCCAGCCTGAATGTCACCTCTGTGGAAACATCTCCTGAGTCTTTCAGTCAATGGTCTGGACTTCCCTCCCCTGTGCTTCTCCCAGGTTCCTTTGTTTTTGTGCTTATTTTTTTAATGGGGTTTGTTTCTCTAATTTTACTTTTTTCAACCTCAGAGGCAGAGATTTGAATAAATTGATCTTCTGGGCTCAAAACTCCTCATCTTCCCTGGTCCCTGGAAACCCCCTGCCTTGCTTCACTTCCTCTCTTTCTTACTCCCTCTCTGCATCCATCCCCACCCTCATTCCCATGCCTGTTTCCCCGACCCTGCACAGCCCACACCCCAGACTTGATGCATGTGTTCAAATCCTAAGTGTCTTCCCAAGGAGAAAAATACCCAAGCACACAGAATCACACAGAACTTGTCTTTTGCCTTCCTTCCCTCCCTGCCCCGACCCTCGTAAAGCTTTGTTTTTATTGCCAAAATTTCTGCTGTCATCTTTGGGACCCCAGAGAGTGGGAGGCTTTGAGGCCAGAGGATCGAGCTGTGGCTCCAGATGTTTCTCTTCTCCCACATCTGGGTCTTTCTTTTTGGATGTAACGATTGTAAGATTTTATTATTATAAAGTCCCAACAAGACCTGCCAACATCCACTGCCAGCACTGTGTCAACTCCATCTCACAGAGTCGGCTAAGAAGCCTCCCGCTTAATTACCCGCACCACGAGCCAAGGAGGGGGACCCCAGGGCGTTTTCATAATCAAGACACAGATTTCAAATCAAACTGATGATCCCAGCCAGGATCAGCCAAGGTCTCTCACAAACACTTGGTCAAAATGAGTTTCCAAGAAGTTCTGTCTTAAATTATTCCTATGGATCGTTCAACTTATAAGTGAATATTTAGGCTGCAGTTCACAAAAACCTCTCTCTTTGGGGGGAAAAGAAAACTGGCTTTTATTTGGCAGTTTTTGACTTTGTCAGCATTTATAATGGCAAGAATGACAAAGTCTGCTTGGGAAATGCCGGCACCAACAGCTGTGTTTTATTATTGAATATTTCTGGTGGTGGGGTTGGCCGCCACTCTGTTTATGTTGCTTGTAAGATTTCACGCAAGACTCTGCAAGGTTGTGGGCTTAAACCAAAGTGTCTGATCTGCTGGATAATTCATTCCATCCCCTTCATTCCTAGGCCCTTTCTTTTTATTTTTTTTTCCAAGTGCAAATTGAGTACTGCCAGAAAATGGAGTCCAGTGGCAGCCCTGGGTTCCCGGTGCAGTTCCCAATTGCTTCCTTGGTCTGTGGGGGTGCAAGGCGGCCATCCCTGCTTGGGTGACCCTGTAGTGTCCACTTCTCCCCTGAGCTGCTTGTCTCCAAGGTCCTGGTCTGTCTTGACACAGGCCTTTCAGCAAGCATCTTCCCCTCCCTCAAGCCATTAAGTCCTGCTGCCTTCTTTTTCTGGGAGCTCCCTACCCAGACAGAGAGGGAGTGCACTTTGTTTGCCAAAATCTTACTTCAAACCAGTTGGCCTGTGTTGGGACACTAAATCTAGCTTTGGAGGTGTGAATGGGGGTGGAGGGTCTTTCTTAGTATTCTGATCTTTTCCCCTTTTTTCTTCATGAACATGAAAAAGAAAACTTGCAAGAACAGACATCCAGGGAACTGGGCCACCCCCTGGCCATGTGTTTATTCATTTGCTTTGTCCATAAACTTTTACCAACAGCTTCTGGGTGAGGGTAGAAATGGGATTCAGGTATCAGCTGCCGTCTCCCTGTGCCCTAAGAGAAGACTGTTTCAAACCCCATTTGCATGCACAGTGGAAATCCACAACTCTCTACTTGGTGTCTGCAGATTTGGGGAGGGGAGTCACTCTGTCACAGTCACCTCTGGTCTGTCCTCAGGGTGCATTGGAGGTCCAGGTCTGGAGTCACTGGCCATCTGTGGTCTCTATTCTTTACGGTGCAGAGTAACACGAAAGATTCAGTCCTTTACGACTCTCCGTGGAGCCTTCCCTAGGGCCCCCTCTCACCTTTCATCTTCCTTGACCCAAGAAATCACCTGCCTCCTGGCAATCCATGTTCCACACTGAACCCCCTGGGTAGGAGGATGGGGATCTGCTCTCTCAAGGTTTCTAAGCTTTTTCCTGCAGATGTTTTCTCATCTATGAAATGGGATGATAAACGTGCTGGGTTTAGTGAGATAAGCTCATGCCGAGGCACTGTCCTGTGGCTTTCATTTGATGCATGGGAGAAGCAGGGCTGCGGTTGATTAAGTGACCTCCTTGAGGCCCAGGGTTGGTGGGTGAAGGAATGAAGACAGACGGGATGCAACTCAAATGCAGCCCCACCTCCTCTCCCCGCATGGCAGGATGCAGCGCGGACCACCCACAGCAAACCCCTTACCTACTCTGAGCCAGGCACTGTCCTGTCCTAAGCACTCTGGACACTCGAACTCGGTCCTTACAAAGCAAGGTGCTGTCATCCACACCCTCATCTTACAGGTGGCGACATTGTGGCCCCAACAGTTTTGTAACATGCCCAAGGTCACACAGTCAGCAAATGGCATGACCAGAATTAGGTTTTGAGCCTTACCCTGCTGCACCAGGCTGCCCCTTAGAGCTGAGCCCTTGTGGGCCAGGCCAGGCAGACCCTGCTTCCACCTGTGCTCCTCCTCCCTCCCCTATCCCTCTCCACAGAGGACCACATGGTCAGTTTCCATAAGAAATTACCTTGATCATAAAAGACATTCAACTGAGATCAACAATGTGAATTGCCTGAGGGCCTCTTGGCTTCCAGATGCTTTTTGCTAATTCCAGATGGTTGCTTTCTTGGTGGTAAACTAGCATCTCCGGGCTCTTGGCTTCAGTTTGAGAGAGCTTGTTCCTTCCCCAGCCCCTGTCCCAAGTCTCTTCTCCCTGAATCCAGGTGGCAGAGGCACAGACAGCCAGACATTTTGTAGCAGTCAGCATGGGACTGTGGATGGGACACAGCAGGTGTGGGGACTGCCAGACTCGCCATCGGACAGGAGCAGCAAGGGCCTGGCCCTGAGCCTGACCAAAGAGGCAACAGCCCCAAGAAGTCTGTAACCCCTGAAATATGCACACTTAAGGACACTACTCTGTTAGACCCCTTTTCTGGATGGGGCTGGCTTTTTGTTTTGTTTTGTTAAGTGGGTTAGTGCAGGGTTTCTCTTAGATTTTAACACTCCCACAAAACCTGGGGTGTCGTGTTAAAATGCAGATTTTGATTCAGCAGGTCTGGGTTGAGGCCTAGGATCCTGCATGTCTGACCAGTTCCCAGGGACCGCACTGGGAGGAGCAAGTGAGGAGGGATGGCTGATGGCCATGTGTGGTTTACGGGTGCAGACCCAGCCTTGGGAGGGTGGCGCCTCGGGGTTTGGGAACTGGGCTGGGACTGGATCCTCCAGAGGGCAGTCGGAGGGAGATTCAGCTTTGGAGACAGAGATGTGTGGTGACTCTACCCACACCTGACTCATCCTCCAGGCTCGGGTACTGGAGGGAAGGGCAGGGGCAAGGGCTGAGGACCTGAGGTCTGGCTGCCACCGACAGCTCCCTCCTGGGGGCTCACGGGGCTCTGGGAACCCTGCCCTCCTCTAATTTCACTGCACAACCAAGACTCACCTTGCACTTTTCCTTAGCCCAGCTCTGCCCTGAGACTAGCTGATGTGGGGCCTCCCAGGGGCAACCCGAGCACTCAGGAGGCCTCAGGTTCAGCAGCTGGGCCTTAACAGTGCAGTCCCCTTGTGACTGGCACGCTCCACGTGCAACCATCAGCCCAGGAGAGACACAGGCTCATGCTGAAAGACATTCGTATTTGGAAATAATTTTAAACTTTACAAAAAAGTTGACAAAATAAGAATCGTACAAAGACATCATAAGCCCTTTCCCAGATTTACCAATTGTTACCGCCGTATTGCGTCGCTTTATCACTCGTATTTTTTTCCTCTCCTTTTATATCTTTCTCAGCCTTCACCTCCCCACCAACCACCCTCCCATGTATGTATAAATTTTTCTTAGCCTTTTAAGGGGCTCTTGACCACTCAATACTACAGTGAGAATTTCCTAAAAAAAGAGACATTTTCCTACATAACACAGTACCATTAGCCACTTCAGGAAGGAAATTTAACATTGGTACAGTTCTTAGATCGAACCCGTCATCCATATTTCCATTGGCCTATGGCCCAGTAAATGTCCTTTATAGCATTTTTTCCTCCAGTACTGGATTCGGTCTAAGACCAAGTTTTGTATTTACTTGTCAGGTCTTTTTAACTTCCTTTCACCTGAAACCTTTCCACAGTCTGTCTTCCTTTGTCTGTATGCCATTAACATTTTTGAAAATTAGACTATCCCCATCTAACCCTACTTTTAAACAACAGAATGCTCCTCTTTCTGAGTTGATCTAGTGTTTTCTACATAGTTAGAGTCAGGTTAGGCATCCTGGGCGGCCCATCAACATGTGATGTTGTGTTATTTTCAGGATATCCTACCTGCCCTGCACTAGCAATGTTAATCTTGATCACCTGGACAAGATACTGTCTGATTTCTTCCCTGTGTAATTATTATTTGATATGGTTTGGATCTGTGTCCCCACCCAAGTCTCATGTTCAACTGTAGTCCCCAGTGTTGGAGGTAAGGCCTGGTGGGAGGTGGTCACATCGGGGGGAGGGGGTTGCTCATGAATGACTCAGCACCATCCCCTTGGTGCTGTCCTTGTGATGAGTGAGTTCTCGAGAGAGCTGGTTGTTTAAAAGTGCGTGGCCCCTCCCACCTTGCTCTGTCTCTTGCTTCTGCCCCCACCATGTAAGACACCTGCTCCCCCTTTGCCTTCCACTATGATTAGAAACTTCCTGAGACTTCCCCAGAAGCAGAAGCCATTATACTTCCCGTACAGCCTGCAGAACTGTGAGCCAGTTCAACCTCTTTTCTTTATAAATTACCCAGTCTCAAGTTTTTCTTGACAGCAATGCGAGAATGGACTAATACACGATTCTTCCCTTGACACTAACAGCCAATCTCTGGAGAGACCTCTAAGGCCACACAGTGTCAGCTCCTCTGCAAATTCCCAAATCCTTCCTCCATGATTCCGGCCCTGACCAATCTTCATGACCCTGGTGATGTTTCCCAACTCCAGCCCACTCACATCCTACTGCAAGCAAAGGCTCTTCCTTGTCCTCCAGTCATTCATTCATTCATTCATTCATTCATTCATTATTGACATGGACAAATGGAGTCCTATTTTTTCCAATGGTTTATAACTTATTAATGTTCTTAATTATTTTGGTGCCCAAGTTGTCCCAGATTTGGCCAGTGAGAGCCTGTTCAAGCTGACTCCTGTGTTCTTACAACTTGTCTTCACCATTTTTTCTTAACACATCCTCACTTTGGGAAATAACAAGCTATGTGAGGCTCATCTAGTGCTTCCTCACCCTAGCCCTGGAACAAGCCATTTCTCTGAGGAGCCTGGTTTCTTTTCATGGCGGGTGGTATTAGAATCCGGGCCTGCTGTGATTTTTGCAACTGGGCTGTCTTTGCTTCTAGGCTTTGTCACTGGACTGAGTTAAGAAATATTTAGTGATGTATATGCACCTGGACACAAATGAAGTTGCATATATACATATGTGCAGAGCCATACTTGTCTAAGTGAATGTGGGCATGCATACACTAACATTGGATACATATATCTCAGAAGCTATGCGTTCACCTAATTCCTCTGTGCAAACACAGAGCTGCCCTCTCTCATTCCCCAGCTGTGCAGTGTGCAGTCTCCAGCTCTTAGCTCACCCGAGGCCCTCCTCAGAAGTTGTCCTCCTCTTGGAAGCTCTGAGCCAATGCCTGAGCAAGGCAGTGGTACAAGGGCTGCCCATCCCTACCCAGTGCAGGGCCACTCTATGGGCAGTCCTTGCCCCAGAACTCTCCACCAGGATGAGAGATGTTGTGAGTCTGCACATGGTCTGGCAGTCCCACGGTCCCACCCTGCATCCTCCACTTCCCATCACAAAAGTGCTCGCCAAGAAGTCACGTATGCTTCTAACCTCACCCAGTACCCGCGACCCTGGTCCCAGCCTGCACTCCAGGGGTCTTTCTTGCTTTCCTCGCTCTGTATTCGATGTCCCTTCTTTCACAGTGAGAATCCTTGCACCTGAAAACAACATCACCCTTATTCAAATGCCCAGTTCTATGATACAGCCCAAATCACTGCAGAAGTGCCTTGCTCACAGCACCACAAAAACTTCTGTGAAACAGAGTTCAGTATTTGTTTCCAATTCTTTCCCAAACCCTCCGTCCCAGACCTACGCAAGACCATATTTGTAAGTTTGTAGGATTAGTTCTTGTTTTATTTTTTCTTTCTTTA
This sequence comes from Pongo pygmaeus, assembly GCF_028885625.2. Taxonomy (NCBI): domain Eukaryota; kingdom Metazoa; phylum Chordata; class Mammalia; order Primates; family Hominidae; genus Pongo; species Pongo pygmaeus. The sequence continues at coordinate 60,560,177 of NC_072394.2, forward strand.
ATTTATTTTATTTTTGCAAAAACATATAAGTATTTATTTTCAATCACAATGATCATATGCAGCATCATGATGCAAATAAATACAATATAGAGTGTAAATGTATCACAGCCAGGCAACGCATTTGTATTTACTGCTTACCATGCACCTGATATTCTACAAGGAGCTAGCCTCATTTTTAATCCTTCCATAAACTCTGCAAGGTGAAGACACTGAGACTTACAGAGAGCACATGTCTTCTCTGAGCTCACAAATGAAGAAGTGGCAGACAGGTAATTTATTTTATTTTTTATTATTATTTTACTAGTTTGGGGGGAACAGGTGTTTGGTTGCATGAATAAGTTTTTTAGTGGTGATTTCCGAGACTTTGGTGCACCCATCACCTGAGCAGTGTATGCTGTACCCAACATGTAGACCTTTATCCCTCACCCTCCTCCCACCCTTCTCCCTGAGTCCCCAGAGTCCATTATATCATTCTTATGTCTTTGTGTCCTCATAGCTTAGCTCCCACTTATAAGTGAGAATATAGGATGTTTGGTTTTCCATTCCTGAGTTATTTCACTTAGAATAATGGTCTCCAACTCCATCCAAGTTGCCGTGAATGCCATTATTCCATTTCTTTCTATCTGAGTAGTATTCCATAGTGTGTGTGTGTGTGTATATATATATACTATATATATGTATACTATGTGTGTGTGTACTATATATACACTATACTATATATATACACACTATACTACATATATATATACACACATACACTATACACACACACACACGCTACATTTTCCCTATCCACTCGTTGGTTGATGCACATTTGGGCTGGTACATATTTTTGCAATTGTGAATTGTGCTGCTATAAACCTGTGTGCGCAAGTGTCTTTTTCATATAATGACTTATTTTCCTCTGGGTAAATACCCAGTAGTGGGATTGCTAGATCAAAGGTAGTTCTACTTTTAGTTCTTTAAGGAATTTCCATACTGTTTTCCATAGTGGTTATACTAGTTTACATTCTCGCCAGCAGTGTAGAAGTGTTCCGTTTTCACCACATCCACAACATCTGTTATTTTTCAATTTTTAAATTATGGCCATTCTTGCAGGAGTAAGGTGGTACCTCACTGTGGTTTTAATTTGCATTTCCCTGATAATTAGTGATGTTGAGCATTTTTTCATATGTTCATTGGCCATTTGTATATCTTCTTTTGAGAATTGTTCATTCATGTCCTTAGCCCACTTTTTGATGGGATCATTTGTTTTTTTTTCTTGCTTATTTGTTTGAGTTCCTTGTAGATTCGGGATATTAGTAGTTAGTCAGATGTGTAGTTTGTGAATATTTTCTCCCACTCTGTAGGTTGTTTGTTTCCTCAGCTGATTATTTCTTTTGCTTTGCAGAAGCTTTTTAGTTTAATTAGGTCCCATTATATTTATCTTTGTTTTTGTTGCATTTGCTTTGGATTCTTGGTCATGAACTCCTTGCCTAAGCCAATGTCTAGAAGAGTTTTTCTGATGTTATCTTCTAGAATTTTTATGGTTTCAGGTCTTAGATTTAAGTCTTTGATCCATCTTGAGTTGACTTTTGTGTAAGGTGAGAGATGAGGATCCAGTTTCATTCTTCTACATGTGCCTTGCCAATTATCCCAGCACCATTTGTTGAATAGGGTGTCCTTTACCCACTTTATGTTTTTATTTGCTTTGTAGAAGATCAGTTGGCTGTAAATATTCTGCTGTATTTCTGGGTTCTGTATTCTGTTCCATTGGTCTATGTGCCTATTTTTATACTAGTACCATGATGTTTTAGTAACTATAGCCCTGTAGTATAGCTTGGAGTCAGGTAATGTAATGCCTCCAGATTTGTTCTTTTTGCTTAGTCTTGCTTTTGCAATGTGGGGACTTTTTTGGTTCCGTATGAGTTTTAGGATTTTTTTCTAGTTCTGTGAAGAATGATGATGGTATTTTGATGGTAATTGCATTGAATTTGTAGATTGCCTTTGGCAGTATGGTCATTTCCACAATATTGATTCTACCCATCCATGAGCATGGGATGTATTTCCATTTGATTATGTCGTCTATGATCTCTTTCCGCAGTGTTTTGTAGTTTTCCTTGTAGAGATCGTTCACCTCCTGGGTTAGGTTATTCCTAAGTTTTTGTTGTTGTTGTTTTGTTTTTATGCAGCTGTTGTAAAAAACGTTGAGTTCTTGATTTGATTCTCAGCTTGCTCATTGTTAGTTTTCAGCAGTGTTACTGATTTGTGTACATTGATTTTGTATCCTGAAGCTTTACTGAATTCATTTATCAGATCTAGGAGCTTTTTGGATAAGTCTTTAGGGTTTTCTAGGTATACAGTCATATCATCAGTGAACAGCGACAGTTTGATCTCCTCTTTACTGATTTGGATGCCCTTTATTTCTTTATCTTGTCTGGTTGCTCTGGCTAAAATTTTTATTTTTTTTTTCCAGTGTGATTATGGTGTTCACTTGAAAAACATTGAGTTCGTTTGTTAGTTTCCTGTCACTCTTGGGTCTTTTCCCCTCTCTGACCTTATTGATTAAGTTTTATGTTTCTGAATATTTAAAACATTAACATGCTCCCAAACGTCAAGACGAGACCAAAGGGTGCCCTGGAGAGGTCCTCTTCCTTCTGTATCCTTCCACCCTGTCCTCTTATCCCATACCTCCAAAGGATCATGTCTACACTTTCCTACTTTATCCTCTCTGTGTTTTTCTTTCTATGCATGGTTTCTTAATTCCCTTTCTTCCTTACGCAAAAGGTAGCATATTCTACATTACATGTTATCTTGCACTTTGCTTTTTACAGTTAGCAACATCTCTGGAAAAATCACTCTATATTCATTCATAGAGGTCTTCCTCATTCTTTCTTATAGCTGCATAGTACTTACTACTACATACCACAGTGTGGATGTACCTCAGATTCTTCCAAGTCTCTCCTGCGTGGGTGTTCGGGTCATTTCCTGGATTCTGCCATTACAAACAATGGTGCAATGAATAAGCCTGTGCTTATGCATTTGCATATAATTGGAGGTGGATCTTTAGGGTAAATTCCTAGAAGTGAGATTGCAGGTTTGAAGTGTGAATGCACACTGCACATTGTTTTATAAGAGGTTGCCCAATTTTCCACCACAGAGATTCCACCATGCTTCATGCCCACTGACAGCACAAGATAGTGAGGGTTTTCCATGGCCTCGCTGGTGGGAACTGTTGTCTAGCATATGAATGTTGTCACTGTGATGGCTGAAAAGTGGTGCCGCAGTGTAGTTTAAACCCACATTTCCCTTATTTGGCGTGTTTCATGTTTAAGGGCCATTTTATAACTCTTATTGTGAATTGTCTGTTTATGTCTTTGATCGTTTTCCTTAGTTTTAAAATGTCCTGTGTATTTTAAAGAATATGGGCCTTTCTTTCTTTTTTCTTTTTCTTTTTTTTTTTTTTTTTGAGACAGAGTCTTGCTCTGTCGCCCAGGCTGGAGTACAGTGGCACAATCTCGGCTCACTGCAATCTCTGCCTCCCGGGTTCAAGTTGATTCTCCTGTTTCAGCTTCCTTAGTAGCTGGAATTACAGGCACGTGCCACCACACCTGGCTGATTTTTATATATTTTAGTAGAGACGGGGTTTCACCATGTTGGCCAGGCTGATCTCAAACTCCTGATCTCAGATGATCCACCCACCTCAGTCTCCCAAAGTGTGAGATTACAGGCGTGAGCCACCACGCCTGGTTTTTTTTTTTTTTTTTTTTTTTTGAGACAGACTCTCACCCTGTTGCCCAGGCTGGAGTGCAGGGGCACCATCTTGGCTCACTGCAACCTCCACCTCCTAGGTTCTAGCAATTCTTCTGTCTCAGCCTCCCAAGTAGCTGGGACCACAAGCACACATCACCACACCCAATTAATTTTTGTATTTTTAGTAGAGATGGGGTTTCACCATATTGGCCAGGCTAGTCTTGAACTCCTGACCTCGTGATCCACTGGCCTCTGCCTCCCAAAGTGCTGGGATTGCAGGCGTGAGCCACCGCATCCAGACAGAATATTGTCTGTGATATACGTTGCAAATATTTTCTCCCAATTTTCTATTTGTCCTTTGATTTTGCTGACGGTGTTTTTGCCATGCAAAAATATCTTGTTTGAGTTTTCTTGTATCAAATTATCAATCTTGGTTTTCAGTCACAGTTAGAAAGTCTTCTTTACCCAGAATAGAAGAATTCACCCATTACCTCTAACACACCATAGTTTAACGATGACTTGTGGTTCTCTGATCTATGTGCGGTTCATTCTTGTGCTTGGGATGAGGAATGCATTAATTTTATCTTTTTTCCAAATGGCTTTCTTGATGTCCCAACACATTTATTACCCAGATCGCTTTAGCACTGGGTTCAGTTTTAATTCCCTCATGAGTGGCCTTGGGGGTAGAGGAAGGGGCACTGCTATACAGGGCAGGTGAGCCCTTAAATTGGGGCTTAGCCTGGGAAGGTTTTTGACTCTGCTCAGGAAAGAATTCAAGGGTGAACTGGTGGTGTTAGACAGCAGCTTTTACTGAAATGGCAGTGTGCAGCAGCAGAGGTTCTGCTCCCTGCTGAGCAGGGCTCCCCCATAGGCAGTGTGCCCAGTGTAGCAGCTCAAGGGCAGTCCTGCAGTCACATTTATACACAGTTTTAATTACATGAAAATTAAGGAGAGGGTTATGCAGAACTTTCTAGAAAGAGGGTGGTAGCTTTTGGGTTGCTGCCATGGAAAGGGGTGGTAACTTCCAAGTGTTGCCATAGTGATGGTAAATGGCCACATGGGTGGGAGTGTCTTATGGAGAGGGGCTTTCACCTCGTCCCTGTTTCAGCCAGTCTTCAATCTGGTCCAGAGTCTAGTCTCCACCTCCCACCTCATGAGAACAGGTCTGTAATGCTAGTTCCAAGTGAGGAATGGTCTGGCCTTTACCAGCCAAAGGGCCTCATCCTTCTACCTCCCAGGTCTGCTGTTGGCTCCTCTGAGACCTGAGGATGCTGGAGGTGCGCCCTGAGGGTGGTGTGCTGAAACTAGCTTCTAGCAAGGCGCCCCATCATCAGCATTCCCTGAGGCCCGGGGTCCCACTGACCTAGAAGTGGGGGCTCTGATCTCTTTACTGCAAAGAGACAGTGAAGGAGATTGGGGACAAGGGAGGAATGTCATGAGTCAGTCTTGGGTCACCTGCAGTCCCAGTCCTTGTAGAGGACCCACGAAGTTCTGCTCTCACCCTGATTCACACCTGTCATCTCCCACCTAGGGGAGGAAAGTAGTTTCCATCTGGTCCCCTGTCCCACTCTGGCCTTCCCATGGTAGCCAGAGGTATCCTTTTAAATCAAGCCACATGACATCTCCTGCTGGCTCAAAACCCCCAGTGTCTCCTTCTATGGTGGCCTGGAAGGGACAGAAGCCTCTTCATTCATCACTGAGGCCCCTAACTCAAGGCAAGACAATGAGTTGGGCAGAAGCCAAGTTGCAGAGGCATCTGGAGTTCCTTTTATTGTGCACAAATGTACGGCTCCTGTCCAGCATTGTCAGTGGCCTCCTGGGACCCTGCTTTGCTCACTCCCTGTTGCCAGTTGGGTCAAGTGCGAAGTCCTTAGCTCAGTCCCACTTCTGCCCTGCTCAAATTGCTTCACTATTCCCTGCTCATTTCCCCCCAGACCCTGCCCCTCTTGGTCCAACCCTACAATCCTGCCAGACTTCAAGGCTCTTGCTGGCTATTCAGCCCACACCCACCCTACTGGGACCTGATCCCCCTGGAGGTTGGAGCTCACCAGTGAAACCAAAACCGCTCCAGATATTCACAACAAAGGGAGTTTAGCATAGGGAACCAGGGCACGGAAGTGGAGGAGCTCGAACCTGACAGGGATGGCAAGAGGCCCCAGTGGGTGGCAGCTCAGGGAGCCTCTGCTGTGGCTGGCGGGAGGCGGGAAGGGAGGAGGAGGGTGTGGGAGGGGGAGGTCAGGTGTTCCCATGGGTGGCATCTCAGCAGAAGCTGCATCTCCTCTGTGACCTGGTGCAGTGGCCCCCTGTCACTGGGTGAGACTTGTCCACCATAACAGCAATACTTCCTCAATCCTGATGCCTTAGTTTGAATGCCCTGTGCTCAGTGCAACTTTCTTTGGGTCCTGTGTTAGTTTCTGCAGAGAAACAGAACAGAAGACATATATTTATATGCATATAAATTTATTTATTATACCGGATTGGCTCACACAATTATAGAGACTGAGTAGTCCCAGGATCTGCAACTGGCAAGCTGGAGACCCAGGAATGCTCATGGTGTAAGTTCCAGTCTAAGGACAGAGGAAGAATCCATCTCCCAGCTCAAACAGGCAGGCAGGTCAAATCCCCTCAAGTCAGATTTTTTGCTCCATTCAGTTCCTCAACTGATTGAAAGAGGCTGAGCCACACGAGAGAGGTAACAGCTTGACTCAGTCCATAGATTCGAATGTTAATCTCATCCAGAAACACCCTCACAGACACATCTGGAAGATTGTTTTGTTTTATTTTGTTTTTTGAGACAAGGTCTTACTGTCGCCCAGGCTGCAGTGCAGTGGCATGAACTTCAAGACTCAAGAAATCTGCCCAATTCAGCCTCCCAAAGCACTAGGATTACAGGCATGAGCCGCTGCACCTGGACTGGAATACTGTTTGACCAAATACCTGGATACTGGGTGGCTGAGTCAAGTAGACACATAAAATTAACCATCGCAGCCCTCAGGGGGCATGAAGTTCACCAGGATACATTCTCCCTTGTGGCATTGTTCAGCTCCATAATTAAATAATCACACTGGCAGCCAGGGAGGTGGCATCGCATCCCTCCTGGACCTCGTTTGAGCTCTGTGAGGATGGGACCCTTGCTGGGCTCATTCACCATGGCTTCCCCTGTGCCTGGCGGAGCGTCCAGGGTGTCACAGGTGCCTTTAAATGTGAGGTGCAGCAGGCAATGCAGGCTGCATGGTCACCCGCCCTTGCAAAGTCAGGGGAGAGAAGCAAGCTTCGAGCAAGTCTCAGAGGTGAGGAGGGGAGGGGCTGAGGACGGGCAGTGCTGGGGAGTGGATTCTTTAGTTACGGAAGAGACTCCAAATCTCATGGCAACACGGAAGGCGCAAGGACAAGGCCGGATCCTCCATCCCTGCACACTCTCCGTCCGCTGGTGTCTTTGGGACATCTTGACCCACAACACCTCCCGGCACCCACCAGGACTCTTTTTGCCTTCTGAATGGTAAAACCCAATAAACCATAAAGAAAATAATTATGGATGAAAAGCAAGAAGCCTGTTTCCCAATGGGGTCCTGCCCATGCCCAGATCCTGCCCAGAGCCACACTTCATGACCAAGTCATAAACACATGGAAATTGGGATTTTAATGAAAAAGAGTCCACTCCAGCACCTTTGGGGAGAAGCTGGGGGGCTGCATTTCAGTCACCGGCCCCTGCCTGACACCCCCAGCCCTGTGTACTTGCTCCCCTGGCTTCTCTGGCTGTGGAATGTGTAATAAATAAAAAGCAAATCACACCCTGGTTCCTTGTCTTGCCTCTGTGTCTGTCTCCCCAGCACACACTCCTACAAAAGCTGGTGGGCAATGACTCTGGCCCCTGGTGTCCCCAAGGTAGGACACTGGTTACCTCTGAGACCCTGAGGGCAGTGGCCCTGTGCCCAGCACAGCCACCTCCTCTCTAGAGTTCCCCCATCCACCCCCCTGCCATCCATCTGCCCTGGGAAGCAGAGTCCCCAAAGGTTCCAACAACTGTCCCCACTTGCCCTCTGTCCTCTGCTGGATTACAAAGTGGCCGAGAGGTGAGTGCAGCTCCCACTGAGAGGCTCTGAGCTCATTATCCAGGAGCAGAGGCGGCTTCTCTCCCTGCTGGTTCCCAGCTGCCATCTGTCATGGGCAGGCAATCCAGAGCACGTTGGCCAAGGCTGCTGCAGCCCATGGTGTTCAGCAGAGAAACCATGGGTCTTTAAATTTGATATTCCAAATACAAGCTCTGTGAATAAGTGTTACTTGTGCTTACACGTCCATGTGTCTGTTCCAGTGTGTACATGCATGCGTGTGCATGACCAGAGGTGGGTGTGCCCTGTCTGTGTGTGTGTATGCACATCTGCACATGAATAAGGGTATTCACATGCATGACTGAGGGTGTGCCGTGGGTGGGCACGTGGCACAAAAGTGAGCTAAAGGATGGCTGTACAGTGATGGGCTGTGTCCACCTATATGGGTGACCAAGTGCCTTCCGAGGAGAGGCTGGGATGAGAAATGTTCCATGAGCCTCAATGGGGTGGGGCACTTACTAAATTTTATTTCCTTTCCGTTCTGAGGCTGAGGGGGGTTTTTAAATCCAGGTCGCAGCTTGGGCTTGGAGAAATATAGAGATGAGATAATTAACAAAACAGTCCCCCAACCACAAGAAGCAGGGCTACTCTTGGCACCTTTTAGGATGGAGAGATAATGGATTGGAACTCTTTGCAGACCCTGATTCGTGTGGTCGGGGCCTAGGGGAGACGTGAGGGAAAAGGGTCAGCTGAGAGAAAGCTCACAGAGAGAGGTGGGGTTTCCACTCGCAGCCGGCCCCCAACCAGAAAGGGACAGAGCTTCGGAAAATCCCTGGAGGGGACCTCTGCACAGAGTGTGGGAGCCCATGGGGAAGCCTTCTTTGCAGCTCTCAAGAGCTGTCCTGCTGACGGGGAGACAGCTTGAGTCTGTGTGGTCCAGGGTTGGATATGACTGGAACCCACATGGGGACAGAATCATCTTTACAGAAACTCAGTCACCTGGAATTGGGTCTGAAACAAGGTATGGGAGAAAGAAGAGCAAACAAGGAAGGAAGAAGAAGTGAGGGAGGGAAGGAGGAAGGAAGGAAGGAGGAGGGAGGGAAGAAGGAAGGAAGGAAGGAGGAGGCAGAGAAGAAGGAAGAAAGGAAGGAAGGTAGGAAGGAAGGAAAAAGGAAGGAAGGAGGGAGGGAAGGAGGAAGGAAGGAAGAGAAGGAGGGAAGGAAGGGAGGAAGGAAGGAAGGAAGAAGGAGGGAGGGAAGAAGGAAGGAAGGAAGAAGGAGGGAGGGAAGGAATAAGGAAGGAAGAAGGAGGGAGGGAAGGAATAAGGAAGGAAGAAGGAGGGAGTGATAGAGGAAGGAAGAAAGAAGGAGGAAGGAAGGAAGGAGGGGGGAAGGAGGAAGGAAGGAGGGAGGGAAGGAGGAAGGAAGGAGGGAGGGAAGGAGAAAGGAAGAAGGGAGGGAAGGGCAAAGGAAGGAAGGAAGGAAGGAAGAAGGAGGGAGGGAAGGAAGGAGGAAGGAAGGAAGAAAGAAGGAGGGAGGGAAGGAGGAAGGGAGGAAGGAAGAAGGAGGAAGGGAAGGAAGGAGGAAGGAAGAAGGAGGGAGGGAAGGAAGAAGGAAGGAAGAAAGAAGGAGGAAGGGAAGAAGGAAGGAAGGAAGAAGGAGGGAGGGAAGGAGGAAGGAAGAAAAGAAGGGAGAGAAGGAGGAAGGAAGGAAGAAGGGAGAGAAGGAGAAAGAAGGAAGGAAGGAAGGAAAAGGAGGGAGGAAAGGAGGAAGGACATATGGGAGAAAGAAAATGAGGGAGGAAAGAAGTGGTGCAGGGAGAGGAAACTGTAGGTAGATGATAGGCCTTCCCTGTGAGGTAGTGAAAAGCCCGTCATTGGAAAGATTTAAGCAAAGCGTTTTTAGGGAAGGCTTTCAAGTGTCAGACAGGAGGTTGGGCTAAGACCATCAGGAAGCCCGATTCCAGCCTGTCTCAATATTCTTCTTAAAGGCATTATTTTATCACCAATGGATACAATTGATTCAGTCTATGCTGGGCCCGTGCTCAGCACTCTTGTGCATCATTTTATTTAATCCTCTCAGCAACTTTATAAGGGAGATATTATTATTATTATTGCCTTCATTTCATAGTGAGGCCCAGCCTGGTTAAATCACTTTCCTGGATCGCCCATGGCCAGGCTCAACGGGTCCCCAAGTCCATGTGTACTGTGATCCCCACACCCAGAGGCACAGCAACCACTGTTCACAACCAGGGGCAGGCCCACCCCTTGCCTATAATCTTCTTGGATAGGGGACATCACACTGTGCAGACCCCGGGGAGCCTGGCGGTGAAGCACCTGGTATCCTGGGTGTCTGAAGACAAAGGCGGTTGAACAGAGCAACCCTGAACTGTTTCTGGGACATCCACAAGCTAAAGCAGCCTGATGGTGAGAGCCACCTTTTCTCCTGGGCAGGCAGGAAAGGCCCACAAGACACATGAAAAGTGAGGGATGCTTGAATCCACAAGCCCACGAATCTTCCTTACCATTGTAGGCTGCTGGACAGAGGGGGCGTAGTTTCCCGAGGGGTGGGCTTGCAGCCCCAGCTGCCAGCTGTGAACTTGGAAGCCTCACTGTGAACACCCGATGTGGGCTCACACCTGAACACGTTCCTGACACCTGCCCCAGCCCTGGGGGTCAGAATCTCCACCCAGAGAATCTTCCTTCAGGACCCTCAATCTCCCTTCAGGACCCTAAATCTTTTGGGGGACCCTAAATCTTTTGGGGGACCCTAAATCTTTCTTCAGAACCCTAAATCTTCCCTCAGGGCCCTAAATCTTCCTTCAGGACCCTAAATCTTTTTGGAGGCCCTAAATCTTCCTTTGGGGCCCTAAATCTTCCTTCATGTACCTAAATCTTCCTTCAGGGCCCCAGGCATTCCCCTCCTGCCAATACATCCTTCCCACCTCAGAAGATCTGGGTTTTCTGGGGACACCCTGGGGTAAAAAGGTGAACTGTCGGGCAAGTCTGGCCAGTCCTGGTGCTGGCTTCCCTTCATTCAGCCCTTGTGGAGCCCTAGAGGAGGCCCTGTTACTGAGTCAGCAATGAAGAGGTTGGCACTGTTTGGTGCAAGGGCCTGTGGTGCTGTGATGGGTGGATGGTGACGTCCTGCTGGCTGTGCCCCATATGCCGGGCTCCAGCTCACACTGGCAGGGGCAGTACAGGCAGGACGCTGTCCAGCTCCCTTAGCACCTTTGGAATTTCCAAGTAGAAAGCTCTGGATTTGTTCAGCCGGAGTCCCTGCAAAACCTTCCTTTTGTTTGTGCCAACCAGCTGAATCCATGAGTTTGGCTCTCCTCTATCTGCTCGCATTCAAGGTCAACAAAGGCCATGTTTTGTGGTTAAAGGACCCCAGCATGGCCTCGGGAGCACTAGCCCTCGCTGCTCCGCAAAGCTGGAGGCCGATGAGGAATGTTCTGTCCTTTGAATCACATTTTCTTGGTTGGAAGATGAAAGAACCATTGATTTCTGAGTTAGGATTTTGCCAGGGCAGGCACAGGCCAGGTTGCAGAGTTCATGGAATGAGCAGCAGGTGCCAAGGCTGACCCCTTACCCAGCTCTTCTCTGACTTGCCTCCATTGTCCGAGGGCTAGAGACCTGCGGGCCAGAGATGGGCCTCATGGCAAGCAGTCAGGCAGGAACGAACACCTTCACCGACAGGCAGGAAGCAGTGGCAAGTGCCCCACCTGTTCCTCTGTGGGTCACCTGGAGATGGCCCAGCGCAAGTCTCCGAAGGCCGCCGGTGGATGGAGCCCCACAGGCCCACAGCCGACCAGCCCAGGAAGCACCCTTCCTTCAGCTCTCTCCTTTCTCTACGCATATTTCTCCACTTCCTGGGTCACCTTCCTAAAACTATCTGCACCCAAGCCTTGGCTCGCGCTCTGCTTTCAGGGGAACTCAAACTAAGACCTCTGCCTCCCTACAGTGGGTTTCTCAGCCGCAGAACTATTGACACTGAGGCTGGGTAACTCTGTTGGCGGCTACCCTGTACATTACAGGACCCTGACCTCCCCCCACCCAGATGCCAGTAGCAGCCCCCACTATTTGGGACAACTGAAATGTCTCCAGACATTGGCAAATGCCTCCTGGGGGCAAAATCGCTGTGGTAGAGAAACACTACCTTAGAAGAACCAGACACTCAAAGGCCAGGCGGTCACTTGAAGAAGCCAGGAGGCCCAGGGAGTGTTGGGGACTGTGGGAAACGGAGAGGACACCTCAAGTTTCTCACCCCTGGGGCAGCCACCACTCTGCCTGCTGCCACCTTGCCAGGATGCAGCCCCGGGGCTGTCTGATCCCACCCCACCCAAATTCTATTTTCAAAAGAAGCCGGAGACTGTGGGTTAATGTGATTTTTTTGTTTCTGATTTTGAAAACTGAGCTGGCACACACACACACACACACACACACACACACACATCTAAGGACCAGCTTTGGCCCTCAGCCCAGGGGGCCCTGCCCCACTACAAATGCCCAACTCTGGACTCTGACCCCAGGCTTCTGGCATCAGGTCTTCCTTTCTCAGGGAGCCAGGCCCATCAGGGCATGGGAGAGGCAAATCTCTTTCTTCTTCTTGGGGCATTTCCAGGGATCTCCCAAGAGCTCCGAGGCCTGGTGACCCTAGAGCATGGAGAGCTGGAGAAATGTTGGAAAACCATGTCCTGGGAAGCTCAGGCTGCATCCGGGAATGTGGCCGTGAGCTGGGCCTCCCCACTGGCCCCAGGAGGGCTGTCAGCGTCCTGTAGACTTTGGGGGAGTCTTCACACCAAGTCCTTAGCTCCTTACACAGAACCTGTCACATGGCTTACCAGGTCAACGCAGTCCCCAGTGAGCTAAAATCCAACCAGAGCCTAAGGGCCAAATTGCATTAAAAATGTGAGCAAAGCCCTTTCTCCAGGCTCCATCTCCCTTACCCGTTCCCACCCTCCACCACTCTGCCCCGACAGGCCGCAGCCCCAGACACTGCAGTTAGGAAACCTGAATTCAAACAACGACGCACCAGCTCGCTTTGACTTTGGCAAGCCTCTGAAACCTCTGTTGTTTCTTCACTGGGGAGGTCAAGGGCAGCATTGCTTGAGCACCTATTGCGTACCTAGTACTGTGCTTAGTGTTTGACAACGTTCTTTCATTTTACCTGCCAGAGCATGGGCTCCCCAAAGGCCAGGAGCGATTCTGGTTTCTGGAACAGCACTGTTTCCCCAGCACCTAGACCTGGGCACATAGCAGACAACCAAAGAATGCCCATCAAAAAGAGGAGGCCTCACCTCACAGCGGCTATGTGGGGCAGGAGTGACTATAATCCCTGTAACCAATGGAAAAACTAAGACTCAGAGAGGGTGAGTGTCTTTCCCAAGGTCACACAGCTAGTAGGTAGGTGAGCTAGGACTTGCAGCCCTGGACTGCATGCCTTTCAGGTATGCCCCCTTAGCCACTCTTCCCTGCCATTACTGCCTCCAGGTTTGCTAGAGGATCACATGCTCATACGCTGAGCTGTTCACCTGCTGAGCAAGCAAGCATCAAACGCCCATGGAATACAAGGTACTAGCGACCTACAACTAGAAAGATGTGCCTTTTCTGCTAGTCTGTGGCTCTTCCAGGGTAGAGATGGAGCACCACACCTGGTGAAGAGTGCTGACTTGCAGGCTTACCAGAATTTGCCTGTGTATGAGTTTCTTCTTGCCATTGTAACAACTGACCATGACTTAGCTTAAAGCAACACACATTTCCTCTTTTATGGTTCTGGAAGTCTGAAATGGAGTCTCATCGGGCTAAAATTGTGTTGGCAGGGCTGTGTTCCTTCTGAGGCTCTAAGGGAGAAATCCGTTACCTTGTCTTTTCCAGCTTCTAGAGTTTGCTTGCTCTGCTTGCCTCATGGCCCCTCCTCTATCTCCAAACCCAGCAAGCTCATCACTCCAACCTCTGCTGCCATTCCGATGTCTCTCTCTGACATTGACCACCTGGCCCACCACTTCCCTTACTAGGACCCCTGTGATTACACTGGACTCACCCAGGTAATCCAGGAGAATCTCCCCCTCCAGCTCCTTACCCTAATTATACCTGCAAGGACCCCTTTGCCTTAAAGGTCACATAGTTACAGTTTTGGGGATCAGAATGTGGACATCTTTGGGGATGGTCTTAGTGCACTTACTTTGCTATAAAAGAATACCTGAAGGCAGGTAATTTATAAAGAAAAGAGGTTTATTGGGCTCCTAGTTCCGCAGGCTGTACAAGAAGCATGGCACCAGCATCCGCTTCTGGGGAGGCCACAAGCTGCTTCTGCTCATGCCAGAAAGGGAAGGAGAGCTAGTGTGTGCAGAGATCACACAATGACTGAGTGCAGCAATTCTCCACCTAAGCATTGGAAAAGCGAGAGAGAGACACGGAGAGACAGTGAGCAGAAGCAATGGGTGGAGGTGGTCCTACGCTCTTTTCAACAACTAGTGCTCATGGGAACTAACAGAGCAGAGCTCACTCCCCGAAGAAGGGCATTGCCCCCATGTCCCAAAGACCTCCCACCAGGCCCCACCTCCAACACCAGGGATCGGATTTCAACACGAGACTTGGGGACAAATTAGCCATGTCCAAAGCACAGCTGGGACCACGACTCCTCCTAGCACATCGAGTTTGTGGGGTTGTATTATCAGAATTGCAATATGGCTTAGTTGGCTCAGGCTGCCATAAAAGAGTACCATAGGCTGGGTGACTTAAACCACAGAAATGCATTTTTTCATGGTTCTGGAGGCTGGAAGTCCGAGATCAGGGTGCCAGTATGGCCGGCTTCTGGTGAGGACCCTCTCCCTGGTTTGCATATTGCTGTCCCCTCACTGGCTCATGAGGCCTTTCCTGGGTCTGTGCTTAAATTGAGAGCAAGGTCTCCACCACCAAGGCCACCAGTACTATCAGATTAGGACCCCACCCTTATGAGCTCACTGAACTTTACCTCCAAAAAGTTCAGTCTTAACACACAGTCAGATTGGGGTTAGGGCTTTAATATAGAAATTTTGGGGGGACACAGTTCTGTCCTGAGCACAGAACACAGGAGACTGCTGGCTCCCACACCCTCCTCTTCTCTTCCCCTGAGAACCACGTTTCCCAGGCCACCCTTCCTCCCACTGGTTTCCCTCTGTGCTCTGCCAAGGGGAGGCCCCAGAGGAAGGTTGAAGGGAGGGAGGGAGGAGACGCCCAGGTGTGTCCCCCTCTTTCAGTCGGCAGTGGGTGAGTCTCCTCTGTGGCCCCAGCTCCCCATAGGCAGCCTCAGCTCACAGCTGGGGGCTCAGACAACACAGCTTCCTCCCTTTGTCCTGCTAGCCCAGGGGCAGTGGGGACTTCCTGCTGTTACTCATCTGTGTTGCCCTCACTGTCCTGGGGCTTGGCTTTCCAGCTCTTCTGCCACCTTTATAAGGAGCTCTTGGCATGCACGTCCGTCACTGGGCTCCATTTTTCTGTCTGGATCTTGACTAAGACTTCCCTTCACTCACAGGGCCTCGAGCCCTTCACAGAGTCCCTCAAGTGTTGGGGCAGGGGTTTCAGGTGTTGGTCCTCCTCCTACCTGCATCCTCTGCCCCTCCTTGGCAACGTCAGTAGCTGCAAAACGTCTGCGTCTACTCCTCTGCCCATCCTGGGCCTATGCTGAGGGCCCTGGGGTGCAGCAAGCTGCTAAGCCCGCAGCCAAACCTGGGTCCCTCTCTACTCTCTTTTGTGCTATTCTGTGTTTTCTAAATGGTTTGACAAATAGTGTCATTGTTTTTAGCCAAGAAACACCAATAAAATCTTTAATTCAAAAAAAAAAAAAATCAGGGCTTTCCTCTAACACAATATAACTTCTTTTTTTTTTTTTTTTTTTTTTTTTTTTTTTTTTTTTTTTTGATACAGGGTCATGCTCTGTCTCAAAAAAAAAAAATCTCGACTCTTTTTTTGATGTAGCTGGAGTGCGATCTTGACTCACTGCAGCCTCAACCTTCTGGGTCCAGTGATTCTCCTACCTCAGCCTCCCAAGTAGCTGGGACTACAGGCATGTGTCACCATGCCCAGCTAATTTTCTTTTCTTTTTTTTGTAGAGATGGGGTCTCACTTTGTTGCCCTGGCTGGTCTCAAACTCCTGGCTTCAAGTGATCCTCCTGCCTCAGCCTCCCAAAGTGCTGGGATTATAGGTGTGACCTACCGTGTCCAGCCCTGATAGAACTTTCTGTGCTCATGACGCTGTTCTTTCTGTCTATATTGTCCAGGACAGCAGCCACCAGGCGCAGGTGGCTGTGGATTGCTTGAAACATCTATGATGGAGGAACCGAATTTTAAATTTTATTTCATTTCAATGCATTTAAATTTAAATAGCCACAAGTACTGGCTACCACAGCTTTAGACTTTGGTAAGATTCCTGGAGCCCTTGTAGCGGGACTAACAAAGACTGTCTCTATGTCCTAGGATTTCTCTCCAGCAATTTCACACCCATATGAAAGTGTCTTGTACACATCCCCCTACCCCCAAACCATCATTCCACAGGTTATCATTGTGTCCAGCCTTGTGTGAGGGGCACATGGTGAGCTGGAGGGAAGAAGAAATGGAGGGCACAGGATAAATGTCTGGAGGTCTCAGGGTGGCAGACCAAGGGTCCCTGGGCTGGCGTGCTGGGCTGTGATGCATGTGGTGACTTCAGGGCAGACTGGCTTCGTGGACAGTAGGGAACTCACACCCACTCATCACTCCCTCTTGTCTTCCTCCCCTAGCTCATAATACAGCAGATTTAATTCAAGGTCTTTTACAAATCCTTGAATGACACAGTCAGGAAAGTATACAGAGGTCAACAGCCCGCACAGGGGCAGGTTTAGAGCCAGCCCCTCAGGCAGGTGCAGAGATGCTGGGAGATGTTTTGCTGGAAGAGGAACCCTTGCTTTCCTCTGCTGACATCTCCAAATCCCAGTCCCAGGCAGGGCCAGTGCATAGGGACCTCAGCATGGGCATCTGCTTCCTGGAGAGCACAGTGACGGGAAAACTTCCTAAATGCCCAGGCCTCTCCTCCCTCCCATAGTTATGACAAACTAACCATCTGACAATTCCTTATAGAGCTGGGTCCCTGAGTCCTAAATTCTGACCAAGGTGTGAGTTTGGCAGAAGGCTGTGGAGAGATTGGCTGGAGTCTCAGTGACAGGCTGGAAGCTGGCAAGGTGCTTAAGGGTCCTCACATTTCATTCTCCAAACCTCCTGCTCCTCCAACAGAGACATTTTGCCCTCTTAAAAGAAAAGAAAGTTGATGTGCAGAGAAGTAAAGAAACTTGCCCAAGGTGTCACCATAAATGAGCAGAAGGGCTGGGGTTCTAGAGGATTCTGGAAGATTCTAGAAGATTCTGGAAGAGGATTCTGGAATATGAGTTGGTTCTATTCACTATACTCAGCACACATCCTCCCAGGAGACAAATACCAGCACCACAGGAGTGGCTAAAAGAGAGGATTAAGGGCACAGAAAGGACAGAAGTTAGGGTAGAGTGGGGGAAGAGCTCTGAGTGATTGATTGCATGGTTTACCTAACCACAGATTAACCACAAGCAAGCATTTCAGCCCTAGCAGTAATGCTGGCCAGTTTCTGAATTGCACCCCTGTACTATGTAGGGCTTTTCTCCCACTGGTTCTTTTAAATTTGCAGCTTCCCAATGATGAAGTTGTTACCATCCCTGTCTACAGGTAAAGAAACAGGCTGAGAGGTCAAATGATTTGCCCAAGGTCATGTGGCTGGGGAGGGGAAGAATGGGGCCTTGATCCCAGGCGTCCAAAGCTGATGCCTTTCACTAGCATACAACTGCCTTTCCTAGGTCGCCGGGGCAGAAGGAAATCAAGCCAGACCAGAACAGCCCCTTCTTGCTCCACAGAACCACAGCCTTGCCAGGTCCCAAGGCATTTGGCCTGTCCTGACAGTAATGGGATCTCCCAAAATACAGCCTCCTCAGAGACCATCAGAGCTCAGTCCAAATGGAGCCTGGAAGGATTCTCCTGATGTTAAAACACCTTGTCAACCCCACAGCCTCTGTCGTTGCTCTAGGACCTCCTTGCTGACCCTGGATGACTGACCACTGCCTAGGATGAACCTCCCCTCTGGATGGATGGCCTCTGGATTGGTGATGGAATGGATTCCAGGGCCTCTGAGGAAGGCAGGAAGCCTTGGGACTTGGCAATCTCCGCAGGAGATGGGATGTGTGCTAGGTGAGGCCCCCATCACCAGGAGCAAGGCCTGGTCCACCCTGAGGCCCAGCGCCCACTTACTGTCCATGCCTTCCCCTTGCTAAGTTGGTATGTGGGCCCCTTGGTAAGAGAAAGAACAGGCATTAAGGGTTTAAGAAAAAATGAAACCCAAAACCAGCTTTGAAGTTCTGTAGACCTTGGCCAACTCTCAGCGCAGCCACTTACTTGCTAGCTAATCTTGAGCATGTCCCTTAACTTCTCTAACCTCTTTCCTTCATTCGTAAAACTGGGAAAATTTGTATCTTTTTCGTGCATTCGTTTTGAGAACTAGATGGATATGTGTGTGCCTGTCGGCTCAATGCTGGGTGCAGAGTGAGTGTGTTATAAGCACGGTGGCTTCCATGACTGTGGAGATGCACCCTAGCTCCGGCCTGGTCTGTCCCAGGTGGACAGAGGTGATGGCATCCCGAGGGGTCCCACCTCCAATGTCTTAATCTGGGGACTTTCTGTGGCATAGTGCTGAGCCAGCATACTGAAAGGCCACAGAGAGGTCAGAGGTGGCGAGTTGAGCTCCCCCTCCCCAACCCCAGTGATTTTCCCTGAAAAGACACCCCATGCTTTGTTTTGTTGTCTGGCTTATGTAAACTTGCCTCTTGTTTTATAGTTGCTTCCCCAGCTTTAAACTAAAGGCTGTGATTGACAGCCTATAGTTGCTTCCCCAGCGGCCAATCCCTCTAGCTCCCCTCCTGCTTCCAGGCAAACAACCCCAGTCATAGGGGCCTGTGATGTTCCCAGTCCCAGGGAATGAGTCCTGATTGGTCTAAGACAGCTAAGACAATCCTTTTCTACTTTATCAAATACAGCTGACCCCTGAACAGCACCAGTTTGAACTGGGGGGTCCACTTATATGTGGAGTTTCTCTCTCCTCTGCCGCCTCTGGGACAGCAAGGCCAACGCCTCCTCCCCCTCCTCCTCCTCAGCCTACTCACTGTGAGTAGGATGAAGACCTTTAGGATGATCAATTTCCACTTAATCAATAGTAAATGTATTTTCTCTTCCTTATGAGTCTTTTAACAACATTTTCTTTTCTCTAGCTTATTTTATTGTAAGAATATGGTGTTGAATGCATATAACGTGCAAATACATGTTAATCAACTGTTTATGTTACGGGTATGGCTTCTGGCCAACAGTAAGCTATTAATAGTTAAGTGTTGGGGAAGTCAAAAGTTATATGCAATTTTTTGACTGCACAGGGAGTCAGCACCCCTTACTCCTCATTGTTCAGGGTCAACCGTACTTGGTTTCCAAGCCTCCCTTATAAGTCGGTATGGCCATGGGACCCAGTTTTAGATGTGAGAAGAGAAGAAGGGTTGCTTCTGGGAAGGATTTCTTTCTGGATGAAAGATAGTCTTTTGAGGAGCGGCTCCTTGGTCCCTGCCCTGTTCCTCCTGCTGGAGATGCTGCATGCAAGGGTCTGATGTCTGGAATTCAAGCATCCATGTGGTGACCATGAGGCCAGAAGCATGACAATACAATTTCAGTGGGTGGAAGAATGAGGAAGTCTGATTCTTGATGATACTGTGGCCATCTGAACATGCCCTGTGACCATGTATTTCTGGGCATCTGGTTACATGAGCAATAAATATTCTTATGGCTAAAACCAGTGTTTGTCCGTTTTCTGTTGCTTGCAATCAAAAGCGTTCTTCACATAGGCCCCTGAAGAGTGTGTTCATGAGAATTAGAGCAGAGAGAGAATCCTGAAGCCTTGCTGAGCTACGGGCTCTGAGGTAGTTGCTGGGGGAGAGAGGCTAGAAGATGAGGCAAAAAGAATTTTTCAGAAGTGCCTGGGGGTGGGGGTGTCGTGATTTGGATCCCTTTAATCTCCTTTGAAAATGCAAGTAGAAATTGGAAGTACATTTCATTTCCTTTTGATTATTTAGCTGTGTTTCTTTGAGGAGCAGAGGCTGAGCCTTATGGAGCATAGAAATGATCTGGGCTACACTTGCAATCGCAATTTGCGTTCTGAAAATTATCAGAGATTAAAAAGGAGATAGAATCAAAAGAAGCTGACATGATGATAGCTACGTGCCTTGAGTTCCCATTTGGAATAACCTAGAGAGGATCAAACAAGTTCATTGCCAAAGGGACTGGGGAATGGGGCTGATGTCAAAGCATAAGATTCAAAAATGTCGAAAACAGAATTCTCATCTAAGCACACAGTGAGTACATGCCAAAATTGCTTTATTCATTAATGAAGGAACCAGCATAACGACAAAGCTGACTCAAAAGAGGATGGAGAGAACTGAGGAAATGTTCAATACAAAGCTGGTTTGTCTCCTGTGTCCTTCAGAGCCAAAACAATTTGTAAACTCAGGTTATCTTTTCTATCGGATGTTAATTATTTGCATCTCTTCTTGACACACCATCATTTCCTACTTACCAATCTCCCACAAGTTAGCCTTTAACTTTTCAGAGCCTGGGCTCTGATCAATAGTAATGGTTAGAAAACAAAGTTGCACCAGAAAGTCAGATAACTTTTATTCAGGCTTGTTAGACAACGTTCTAGTATGATTCGGGAAGTTCTTCCCATGATGATCTTTTCCCCTTATTTCCAAGCTTGAATAATTTCTCTGAACACCACAAAGGGAAAATACGTAGGTGATGCTCTGTATCCTATCAAGCTTTGAGGCCTGACATCTTACTTTTCGTGCTTATACACATGCATGTGCACTCAAGCAAACACACACACACACACACAATGCGTGCATGCATCTGGTAGAAAATCCTTCTTTGGATTAAAGGTTAACCCTATTAAAAGCTGGGCCCCTTTTTACCTGGGTGCCGTGTTGCCCAGCTGATCCTACTAGTCAAATTTGTTGCTACAATCAAAAGTCAATAAAAAGGTATTTGGACATTTGCTTGTGTCTCTCAAAGAACACCAGGAGATGCAGTTCCTAACCAACAACATCACTTATCAAAACTACGTCCACCTTCTGCAAGCTCCCCAGGAGCTCAAACTTGCTGCATGTGGAGTTTTCTTCTTCCTCCCAGCCTCCCTTCTACCAAGGCTTTTTTATTTTTATACAGACAAACTTGGCTTCTCTGGGCAAGTCCTTCTGTCTTCCCTCCTGCCTTTCTAATCTGATTTCTGCATCACAAAATTCTGGGAAGTGATTGGTGAGGAGTAGTCCTTGCCCAGGGCACCGGGTCAGGAGCTGGGTTTGGAGGGGGCACTATCACCCGTTAGCAAATCAGACTTATTTCATGGCATGTCTGGGACACCACGCCCAAGAGAGCTCAGGTGGAAAGAGTCCAGCTGCATGCACCCTCTCTCTCTCTCTCTTTTTTGCATACATATTTATTATGCAGTTGATGCAGCTTATGTCTGGGACCTCTCACCTGTACAGCCTCTTCTAAGGCCCTGGAAGGGCTCTAACAATTTTGTGTTCATAATTTTGTATTCATTTATTCAGTGAAGGCTTTCAAACTGTATAGCCTTTGCGGCCGGGCACAGTGGCTCAAGCCTATAATCCCAGCACTTTGGGAGGCCGAGGGGGACAGATCACCTGAGGTCAGGAGTTCGAGACCACCCTGGTCAACATGGCAAAACCCCGTCTGTACTAAAAATACAAAAATTAGCCAGGCGTGGTGGCAGATGCCTGTAATCCCAGCTACTTGGGCAGCTGGGGCAGGAGAATCACTTGAATCTGGGAGGTGGAGGTTGCAGTGAGCCAAGACCGCGCCATTGCACTCCAGCCTGGGTGACAAGAGGGAAACTCCATCTCAAAAACAAATTTTTTTTATAATCTTGGGACCCCCCCAGAACCGGCATCCACCCCACTCCTTCCCCAATCATAGAACTAAAAGAGCTCACATGATAGGAGGCATTTAGGGTGTCCTCTCCGGCCACAGTGTCACCCGGGCTTGATTGCCACACCTTCTGTGGATCGCCTTGCTCGAGTGTGACCTGCCTTCACCTGTGGTCTCTGTCTACCAGGCCATGTCCCCATCACTGTTGGGGACCTAGTCATAATCCAGTGGTTTCCAGCCTCTTGGAGAATCTTCCTTTTCCCTCTGATAACTGAGAGGTGAGAAAAGCTGGCCCTTAGCCCCGGGGAGGGCAGTGGGGCTGAGGCAGAACTTAATGACATGACATCTTCATTATTTGGGGCCTGCCCTTTGGCCTCCACTTCTGGTCCCACCACCCACAAGGAGCTGTGGGATCTGAGCTAATTGGCTCCGTCACTGGCCTGAATCCCCCCCATCTCCCAAGCCCCTGGGCCTTTGTCGCTCACCGAATCGGGGAACGGGGCTTATCTTTAAAGAACAGATGGGGAAGTTCTCATTTTTTATTAAAGCCATCCAGTCTGCATAGGAAAGTAATCTGCTGGCAGCTGTGAGAATCGCTATTTTAAATACATTTGCATAGCGCCTCAGCTGCCCAGTGGGGCTGGGTTTGTTTTTCCCACCCCCTGTCTCCTATCTTGGAACAAGGCCAAGTGCGGTGTCCTGCAAGTAGCCAGGGCAGCCTCCTTTACTGCAGTGGGAATGGTGGGGGAGCCAGACTCTGGGTGCATGGAGGGGACAGAGAGCCAGCCACCCCTGTCTTTGCCAATGTGTCTTGACCTGCCGTTGTCAATGTTCCCCTGGCATGAACACCAGGACCCCCAGGGCCAGTACGGGCACCTATAGATGCTAGATGTCAGCTGGATGGAATCTTGGGAGCTTGGAGAAAATCAGTGCTTCCTTTTCAAGCCCATCTCCTCATCCACTGCTTATCCAAGGACTGTCTGTGCTCTCATTCATTCATTCACTTATTCATTCATTCCGTATTTCTATAAGCCACCTTTGAACACCACCATTTCAGGTGCTATTCTGGATGGGGACGGTGCAGTGAACAGATGAACAAGGTTCCCGCCCTGCGGGAGCTCACCTTCTGGTGTGGAGGAAGCAGGAGAGGTGGCAGACAGGAGCACACGCAGAGAGAAGTCCATCTCAGATAGGCCTGAGGGCAGTAGGGCTGGGCAGCGGGCAAAACCTCAGCTGCTGGGCTCAGGGGGTGAGGATCGAAGTTAGAGTGGTCCTCACTGATGAAGGACACGTGCACCTGAGACGTGAAGAGGCTTCTGCAGATCAAGGGACCCCGAGGTCCTGTTGTCTTCAAACAAGAGGCCCGCCCTGCCCTCTAGGCTGGTGGTTCTCACTCAGCACATCTGGAGACATTTCAGTTGTCATCACTTGGAGGGAAGATGCTACTGGCATTCAGTGGGGAGAAGCCAGGGAAGCTGCTAAACACCCTTCAGTGCAGCAGGCAACCCCCCACAACAGAAAATTACTGGGGTCAGATGTCCACGGTGCCAAGGTTTGGAAAACCCACTCCAGTGGAAAGATGAATGTACCAGAATGTTCCAGAAACACAGATGCAATTCCTATCACCTGGAGACTGCCTGGCTTTGTGACCAGGGTAAGCCACTTGCCTGCCAAGGACCTGCCCCCTTCCTCCACCTATGAGACAGGCTAACTCCCCCACAGCTTTCTCCCTTGGGGAGTGTTTCCAGGGCAAACAAGGCACAGAGCCCTTACAGGAAAGAGGCTTCATAAATAAAGGCTCAGTCTTATTTCACTGCCTAAAAAAATCCAGGGAGGAAAAAAAAAATCACCTTAGGCCTCAGGCTGAAAGAGCTGCCTCATTTCTTTCTGGAAATAATCTTCTCTTAAACCCCAGCCAGGCAGCTGGGCTCTAAGCATCCTGCCCTTCAAGGTCAGATTGGTTTGAACGTGACTGTGTCTCTTCTTCAAAGCGCTGGCTCCTGGAGTGCTGGGCCTTTTCCCGAGGCTCTCAGAACAACGAGGGCTATTCAGGGGATACCTGGACAGGTAACCTTCTTGGAAGAGCACTGGGTTTTCTGCTCTCAAAAGGATCTGAAAAGGCTCCTGTCGGGCATCTCTCCCTAATTTATTTGGCGGTTTCCCCCTGGCTTGCTAGGTTATTATCTGAAGGAAGTTCTTGAAAGCCCAAGACAATAATGAGTCTCCCAGCCAACCCTCACATTTGCTAACCCAGTGCTCAAGGGCTATTGGCCTCCTGCGAGGTGCAGCTCATGCCTGGCGAGACTGAAACTTTCATGCAACATAAGGAAATTATTAGAGCTCAAAGACTGTGGAACTATTTTGTCCCATCTGGAACACCCTATTGATATTCGTACATGTATAAATTATGGATTGGACAAGATCCTGTGCTCAATGGTGGCCCCGAGGATGAATGGAGGAAGAGAAATAAGCCATACATTTACTTCCCCTTAACCCTTTGTTTCCTTGAGTGGTTGAGTGGACTTCCACCTGGGCAATGCCACCTGCATTCATGGCGCCCCCTTGGGGCAGGAAATGTGCACATTCTTTCCAGGGTTTCTGTTGAGAATTCCAATCCTCACCTTATTCACTGACTCCTGTATTCTCCCCCCTATTTAGCCTTTGCATATTGGGAATGATTAAATGGGGAAAGGGCTCAGGGCTCTGTCACTGGGATCAGAAGGCCTTGGCTTCAGTCTCACTCTGCCACTTGTTGGCTGTGTGTCCTGGGCAGGTTATCCACCTCTCTGGGCCTGAGTTAGATTGTCTGGGAAGTGAGTATACAATGACACCTCCCTCATTGCAGTGCTGGTGTGACAGCGATGTGAGATGGAACTCTCTCCACACAGTCAGCACCTGGCACCTGGGAAGTGCAAAGTGGATGGAGGAGACCCTGAGTGTGAATATGAACAAAGGTGGTCCTAGCCCACAGCCAGGACTGAAGCCTGCTCTGGGCTACAAGGGGTTGCAAGGCTGGTGTCTCCAGGGCGAGGCTGGCAGAATTTGCCAAAGGGATGTGCCCAGCTAAGGGACAGCCAAACCAGCCTTGTGCCTGCTGAATGCAGACTTCAAGTAGCCTTGCTTCGCAAAAAAGGGAAGGAAATTAGATTTTTTTGTGAAACTGACTTAGGAGGTCTTGGCCACAGTCCGTCAGTAGGGACTTCAAGGATCCTCCAGGGTCAAAGCAGAGAGGAGGCCAGCAAGGTCTGGGGAAGGAGAGGCCATGAGTGTGGACAAGGACGCTGACATGTGGCTCCTTGCGTTGGTTTTCACCACCCATTGGAAGACTAAACAGTTGTCAGATGTGTCATCTAGAAGCGTGCTCTCTCCTTCTTGGGCAGTTAGGATTGGAAGATTCAGCCAGGGTTTCTCACCTTGGCTGAATGTTGGAATCACTTGGAAATACTAAAATTCCCGATTCCTCAAACCCAGGGATTCTTACTGAATTGTTCTGTGATTGGTGGGAAGTTGCAGAGCTCCCGGATGATGCCAGAGGGTAGCCCAGGTGAGAGCCACTGACTTAAGGCATGGCCATGGTGAGACGGCCCAGGGCTCAGCCTGATGCCTGGGAATAACAGAGAGGAGAACAGAGGATAATAACAAAATGACCACAAAACAACACATGGTCATCACTCATTCTGAGCTCAGTGTGCATTATTTCATTTAATCCCATACCAGTTTTAGGAGAAAGATTCAGTTAATATCCCCATTTCACAGATGGGGAAACTGAGGTGTGGCTTATGTAACTTGCCCAAGGCCCATGGTAAGCAGCAGACTCAAAATCTACAACCAGGCTATCTAGCAAGTTCTACAAAGCCCTGGAACCTTGTGGAGAGGGAGAGGTAGAGGAGTCTTGGAACTATTGCCTGAAGAATGGAGACGCTGAAGTGTGAACTGTTGGTTCTCCCTTCCTCCATGAACTCCATTGAAAACCTGGACTCTGATAGCACCAGAAAGGCTGGGTGTGTCTTGTCTTTCCATGCATTCTATCCCAAACAGGGGATGCTCAGGAGATATTTGTTAAATAGACAAAGGAAGGTGGAGAGAGAGGAAGAGGAAGGAAAGAAGGAAGGCAAGAAGGAAGGAAGGAAGGAAGAAGACAAGAAGGATTTAGGGTCATCTTATTTTTATTATTTCTAGGTAGTGAAATATGACTGCTAAGTACCCATGAGTTTGTTGGGAGTCTTTTTGTCATTATTTTCTAAAAGTTTTTTTATTGATACATAATAGTGATACATATTTATTGGATATATGTGATATTTTGATACATACCTGAATCACAGAACACACGGGTAGGCAACTGGTTCTATGAGGCGGGTTTATAACTCACAGATGGGCAGGGAGGGGCCACAGAGCCTGGGATTCATTGTGAGTCAGTCCCCCAGGGCTCAGAAAGCTAGCCAGGGCAGACGGAGTCTCGACTGTGCATGCCCCATTTGCTCTGCAGGAGAGGGATCCAGAAAGCAGCCTGCCCTTGGTTTTATACCCTGGGGGAAATGTGACCCACTGAGCTACAGCACTGAAGGACATCCCATTTCTAGGGGTAATCTGGAACCAAGCCTGGGCTGTTCTGGCCAGTTCCTCCCTCTCTCAGGATATTGCAGTCCTATATCCCATTTCTAGGGGTAATCTGGAACCAAGCCTGGGCTGTTCTGGCCAGTTCCTCCCTCTCTCAGGATATTGCAGTCCTAGAGCATTCTACAGTTATTCTTGAGAACGACAAGTGAGAAGGAGCGGAAAACTGGTGTCTCCAAGGCCATCCAGAGAACAGTCCTGTTACCACTAGTGACCTAACATTCAGAAGGTGCTAACTTTACATGGCATTTTACCATGGGCATGAAAGGAGACCCCGTGCGGCACATACCACACTCACTGTGGGTGCTCTCACTAGGACCCTGCACTTTTCCGTGGTACCCTCCGGTCCACAGAAATTCTGTCAGCAGGCCCATCAAAATATGCAAGAGCAGCAGCACTAGTCTACAGACAAGGGAATACATGGCCCTGGGCTGGGAGGATGGAGATTCGAAATGTATTCCAGAGAGGCATTTCATTTCAGTTGGCTGATGAATTGATAACCATGAATACTTTATGTCTCTCTCTGGGCTGTGTAGAAAGCATGCCATGCCTGGACTAGACGGTGAAGCTGAACTGAGGATCCAAGCGGCTGGGGAGGTGGAGCTCCAACCTCCCCCACCCACTTCCTCCTTCTCCCAAGGCTGGGGCTGGTTCCTGGCACCATCTGCTTCCAAGGGTCATGGCACTTCGAAATCATAAAAGGCCAGAAAAACAAGCGATCCGCTTAGTTGGGGTCTTAGTGTTGGTGGCTGGATTTAGAAATAGCTTTCCCCAGTGCCCTGGACTAGAAAGGAGTGGTCCCCAAGGGAAGGGCAACAGAAAGGACAGAAACCCAGAAAGAGCCTGAAGACTCTGGAGGAGAAACTGAGGCCCAGGGAGCACTGGAGCTTACCCAAGTTCACTCAGGAAGCCAGGGCAAGGCTGGGCATCGCCCACATCTCCTGACGGGATTATCCCTTGACCTCATTCATTCACTCATTCGCCCATTCAGTGTGGTAACAGTATAGCCAAGGGATTGAAAGGCATAGATTCTGGAGCCAATCTGCCTGGATGTGATTCCCGATCTGCTGCCTCCTGGCTGTGCGTCCTTGGGCAAGTTAACCTCTCTGTCCCAGTTTCCTTGTCAGTAAAATGTTCATAAAAAATAGCCCTCCACAGACTTGTAAAGAGTCAATGAGACAATGAACATACGGAAATTACTTAGAATAGCCCAGCACATAAATAAGTGCTCAATACCTATGTGCTATTAACACCAATTAAATAGATGCTATAAACACCAACACTCAGGGCCATGCCAGCAGTGCAGGAGTGAAGAGGCAGATATGGTTCCTGCCCTCAGGAATCTTAGACTCCAGCAACAGGAGGCAGAAATCCAGGCGCTTGGCCTGGTTGGGAAGGTTAGGGGTCTCCTAAAGGGGATGAAAGCCTGCGCAGGCCCTGGAGTCAGCCAGGCAGGAAGTCTGGGCTGGTTGGAGAAAGTGGGTGCTCTGTCAAGACCCTATGCAGGAATGGCAAGCCAGTGAGAGACCTGTGGAAATCCTGGGTGAAGGCGTCTGCAGAGCCCATTTGTGTAGGGCCACGGGTGGATGTGGAGGTCTGTTACCCTCCATCCTAGAGCAGCAGGGGCCAGGGAGGCTGTGGGAGTGGGTACAGCATGATCAGATGTGCCTCGTGCCAGGTTCTTTCTGGCTGCTGTGGGAGCACAGGTTGTACGGTGCAGGACCAGAGCTGGGAGACCGGGGAGGCCATGGGTAGTCCAGTGGGTAGACAGTGGCCAGACCAGGCAGGGACAGGGAAATGGACTCATGTGGACAGATACTGCAGAGAATTTGGAGGTCGCCTTGCAGGAGGTAAATGAGAGACAGGAGGGGACTGGAGGGACCCTGGGCTCTGGCACGAGCAGTGGAGTGACCAGCACTTTTTCTGCTCTCAGGTGAGCTGGGAATGCCGGTCGCAGCGTGGAATTGGTTAATGGAGACCATGTGCATGGGCGGGGTGGACGGGCAGAGGCCAGGCTTGCCTTCGCAGCTGCAGAGCTGGTCAGAATAGCAGGGGTGGTCCCAGGGTGGGCCCATGACCCAGCCTCTCCATCTAGGCGGGAAGCACAAGGACCCAAGTGAGGCTCTCCTTGCTTTGCCCAGAGCAATGGGTCAGGGATGGGTGCTCCCCATGACCCAGCAGCTCCATCTGGCAGATGAACCAGACCCTGTGATCGCCCCTTTCGATATTGCTTATAAAGTCAGGTTGCTTTCCATCTCCACTCATCTTTAAAAGAGCCCTTTCAGGTTAAAACACCGGCATCCACACCCCTGCCCTTCGTCTGCCTCTCTAGACTCGCTGAGGGAGGACTATATCTCAGCCTCTTCCTCATGGCCTTCCAGGTAGGGATGGATGCAGCTGTCCCTCTGCCACCTCACTGTGCACAGCCATTCGAGAGAGTGCCATCATCCCTCCGCAGAGGTGAACTGAGCACCAACTATGTTCCAGGCAGGGGTCCCTGTGCTGGGGATGCCGCAGTGAAGTGACCACATCTGTGAGCCTTTATCTGGCCATATTCTGGTCTCAGCCCTTGGCTCTCCAGCATAGCCTGTAGACAACGGGGACTGAGCCTGGAGATGGGCTGAATTCTGCATTCCTCCCAGCTCCTTGGCAGCTTTCTATTTAACATGGATGTTTCTGAAAAAGCCCTGGATTCATTCAAGAAGGTCTGCCCTCAATCCCAGCCACTTGACCTTGGGAAAGATTCACTTCAGCTTTGTTGTGCTTCAGTTTCCTCATCAGCAAAATGGGATAATCACAGCACCACCTCATGGGTCTACATGGGAGGGCACGGATAGCTATGTAGGAGCCTGGAGGCCAATTGGCATGCACTGGGCCAACTGTGTGTGAAGGTCTGTGCTTGTTCAATGGAGGCTCCTGTCCTGGATTCCATGAGAAATGTGCCCTTCCAAATCCCACGTCATTCCCCCACCCTCCCACGTCTTTGTCACCATGAAGCAATGAGAGATGGCCAACCAAGTTTTGCAGCAAACTGTGAGGTCCTGACCCAGAGGAGATTGTCCCCAATCTCCTGGTTCATGCCCCAGCTTTCGTTCTTGAAATTACTTTCCCTAAGGCCAAAGCAACACGGTCAGTGTCTTAGACCATTTTCTGTTGCTTATAACAGGGTACCTGAAACTGGGTAATTAATAAAGGAAAGGAACTTATTTCTTACACTTATGGAGGCTGAGAAGTTTCAGGTAAAGGGTCCACATCTGTTGAGGGCCTTTTTGCTGGTGGGGGCTCTCTGCAGATTCCCGAGGTGGCCCAGGGCATCCCATGATGAGGGGGCTGAGTGTCCTAGCTAGGGTTCCTCTACTTCTTCTTATGAGGCCACCAGTTCCACTCCCATAATAACCCATTAACCCATTAATCCATGAGTGGATTACTTCATTCATGAGGGTGGAGCCTGCCTGACCCAATCACCTCTTAAAGGCACCACCTTTCAATATGGCCACATAAGGGATTAAGTTTCAACATAAGTTTTGGAGGGGACAAATATTCAAACCACAGCAGGCAGATTTGGTGGGAGGGGGTTGGGGAAGGCATGTCTAATTCCTAGCCACTCCCAGGTCATGCTTGGCTGTAGCAGCAAAGGCCATGGGAAGGGCAGGGTCAATGGCTCCAGTTGCAAGCAAGGCACAGCATCAGGCCCTCCTCACTTCTCCTGTCTCACCCACTCCAAGGTAGAGAGACTAAGGGTTAAATAAATTGAGGCTGGCCTCCATCCCCCTTCCATTCCTTCTTTCTGCTCTTCTTTTCAGATGTCCACCTTCCTCTCAGTTGACTGTGAGCTTCAGTGGAGGCCAACACCATCCAGGTGGGGTCTCAGAACCACTGCCAGCGGTTGGTTTAAGGGTAGACCCATGATGTCATTCTGGTCAATGGAACTTGAAAGCAAGTGTCCTGGGGGTTTCTTGGAAGCATTTCTTTTCTTAAAAGAAGACACGTAGGAAGAGACTGTGGCATCCTCTGTTGGACAGTGTTGCATGGGCAAGAAGCAGCCATCTTGGTGCCATGAGGGGCCAAGGCCTGGGACAAAGACACCTCCCAAAGAAAGAGGGAAAGAACCTGGGTCCCTGGTGACACTGCTGAGTCTTTCTTTTTAACCAATCCTGGAGAAGGTCCTCAGGATTTCTTATTAGGTAAGATAATAAACATCTTATAATTTAAACCAACAAACTTAGGATTTTCTGTTACTTTTAGCTAAAAGCTTCTAAAGCCATAAGGAGGCCTGGCCCAGGCCCTAATGACCTATATTCACGTCCCAGCCCAGCAAGAATCAGGACTTGATTTTGGCCCACTCTCTAGGACTGCAGAAGGAGAGGTCAGATGTGCTGGCCCCTTTGGTGGCTATCATCCTTCAAGATGGTATCCCTGGGAGGTGGGACAGTGTGGAGGTCAAGCACACAGGCAGAGGGGCTGCCTGGGCCAAAACTGGACACCCACTTATGTTCAACGTGATCTAGGGAAGTGGCTCACTTTCTTCCCACCCTGCTTCATCTTGCATAAAATAAGGTTAATGATACCTAGGTCAGAGCATTGGACATTAGGGTTGTTTTCTTTTTTTCTTTATTATTAACATTCCCATAAGAAAAAAAAAAAAGAAAATTTGTACAGGTAACTCTTTATGCCCACCCAAAGGAAATATTCTTAGAAGTGAAATTGCTGGGACAAAAATTACACAAAATTCTAAAGTCTTTGCTCTGCATCTTGCTTTGTGGAAATGCACCAATTTATCCCCAACACTAGTGTAGGAGAGAGACTGCTTCCCACATTCTGTTCAACGCTGGGTATCATTCTTCTCTTAGCTTTGAAATTTGATATTCAGAAACCAACGAGTCCTGTTGTTTTATTTTATATTTTTAATTACAGGTAAGGTTGAACTTTCTTCTTAGGCATATTGGCATGTGTATATCTTTCTTCCATAAATTGCCAGTTCATGTCTTTTGCCCACTTTTTTCTGGAGTTTTTTCTTTTGACACAGAGTTTTGCCCTGTTGCTCAGGCTGGAGTGCAGTGGTGCAGTCACAGCTCACTGCAGCCTCAATCCTCCGGACTCAAGTGATCCTTCCATCTCAGCTGCCCAAGTAGCTTGGACTACAGGTGCTTGCCATCACACCGGCTAATTTTTGTATTTTTTGTAGAGATGGTGTTTCGCCATGTTGCCCAGACTGGTCTTGAACTCTTGGGCTCAAGCGATTCACCCATCTTGGCCTCCCAAAGTGCCGGGATTACAGGTGTGAGCCACTGTGCCCGGCATTTATCTGATTACTTTAATTCCTTTCTCCTTTCCCTTTGAGTTCTAGAAACAGTATCAAGTTACTTTTTAAACACAGATGTCAGCATCTGTGTGTTGTCAATTTGACGCTCACTGTCTTTGCTGAGGTTTTCTTTTCGCCTCACTTGAAAATTGTGTGTCCCTTCTCCAAGCAGTCTTTCTGGACTTCAGCCTATTTTGTTTTCAAGACTTCCTGCTTGTTAGTCTGCTTGGGATGCCATAACAAAATACCGTGAACTGGGTGGCTTAAAAGCAAAAATGTATTTTCTTACAGTTCTGGAGGCTGGAAGTCCAAGTTCAGAGTGCCAGCCTGGCCAAGTTCTGGTGAGGGCTATCTTCCTGGCTTGCAGATGGCTGCCTTCTTACTGTATGATTTCCCTGGAGCATGCATGTTGAGAGCTCTCTCTCCCTCCTTTCTTAAGGACACTAATCCCATCACGAGGCCTCCATTCTGATGATCTAATCCAACCCCAATCACCTTCCAAAGGCCCTGTCTTTAAACACCATTGCACTGAGCTTCACCGTAGGAATTTTGGGGAGGGGGCAAAATTCAGTCCATAGCATTGCTCTCCTTTCATAGGCCTGATGATGTTGAGAATCGTATGGGAATTACAATGAAAGGACTTTTTGTAATATTTTCTCCTGTTTCTTGCAGCAAGCCTGTTTCATCAAGCTATATTCTCCCCTGTTCTCAGATCAGTTCCTGTCTTGTGAACTTCTGGGTTTTGTTGTATAACTGGCTATTTTTTTCTCTGTTTGCTCATCCTGACAGATGGGGAGGAAGGGAGTAGGGATGCTGTCTATAGTTGTCCAGTTTTCAGAAAGGAGCTGCATTCATGGTAAACTTTCAGAGCTTTCCAGACCAAATTTGAGGGGAAGGGGTTGGTGTTTTGATGTATTTTGCCTTTACTTGGTCAGACCGAAGGTCTGGTTGTCTCTGGGAATAATGAAAGCAACATCAGCCTGAGGCAGGGCATCACATTCTTCAGCCAAGTAGAACCCTCCGTGCTGATGGGGTTGGCTGGGTCCATCACCCTGTCATGAGTCTGCAGCTCAGTGCACCAAGGTATACCCTGTGTCCTCCTGGACTTGGAGCTTGATGCCACCACATTCCAGTGGAGTCAGCCGGGGGTGCTTTTAGCAGCAAATAACAGAACATATGATGAAATTGGACTAAGTAACAGGAGATTATTACTCTCCCGTCAGAAGACACCTGAAGCCGGGTGCTTCCAGGATGGTCCCAGGGATCAGCAGCTTGATTAAGGATGCAGAGCCTTCCATTCCTTTCCTGCTGTCCCCTCAGGCACAGTGATGCCCTTGGTCATGACAGTGAGATGGCTTCCAGGACCCACACATCCCTCCTCCTGACAAAGTGTGTGAGCAGAACTGCTCACGAAGTCTCCTTCCTTTTGTCAGGGAAAATATTTTTTCACAGAAGCTCCCTGTCTTAGGTCAGTTCCTCCAGGAGAATGCAGGGATGAGGGCTCCTTGCGAGATTATTAAGAAGGTGCTCCTATGACGGAGGGGAAGAAGGGAAGCAAGCACAGGATTCCAGGCAGAGTCAGCTCAGCCTGATCCTGCGGGACTTCTGCAGCGTGAATCATGCTTCGGAGCCTGTGCCACCTCCTGGGCCCCAAACTCCTGCACTCTTTAGTCATTAACCAAGGGCCATCCTAGGGATTATAAACTCCCAGATACTTCTAGCCCAAGGGAAGGCAATTGCAGGCAAAGGTCAAAAGCATTCAGAAAGAGTTGTCAAATGTAGCAAGTTTATAATACAGTATTCTCAGTTAAATTTGAATTTTAAATTAATAACAAGTCATTTTTAGCATAAGTATGTCCCATACAATATTTGTGACATACTTATACTAAAAAAGTATTCACTGCTTCTCTGAAATTCAAATTAAATTGTGCATCCTGTATTTTTTCTGGCCACACTAACTCAGAAACCAAATAGAGACATACAAATGTAAGAGGGACCTGGTGGAGTCCGCCATACCCCCTCACATCCCTTTGGATGGGACTGGGTCATGGGGCCTCTCCCAGCTGTAAAGAGTGACTGCTTCAGTCTCAGTCCAGGAAGGTGAGTTCTCCTAGCAGGGAAGAGGTGGGAGGGAGGGGACAGCTGGTGGGGAAAAAGTCCACAGGTTCAGCCATTGAGCCAGCCCTTCCCTGTTCCTGGGAAGAAACACCACTGGAGACAGGAATTCCCCAGTGCTGATGTGTGTCAACAGAAATTTCCTCCATCCCCTGTCCACATTTCTGAAGATGTCCTTCCTGGACTCACTTCCTGCCTCCCATCCCCCAATAGCTGAGCTGGGATTCATGGTAGATGCTCCCTCCAAGCCCCGCTGTATGACACCCACTCAGGTCCCTGTTCAGTGTGGACAGCGGTGCCCCGTACCTTCCACCACAGGCGACTGCCCCAAATTCTGCTGTCCTCATACCCTTCATGCTCTCTGGTATGAGCTGGGCTCCATGGGGCTCCTTGCCCAAGTGTGGATGGACACATGGCCCAGCTGTTAAGTTCTATAGATGGGCACCAAAGGCAAAATCAAGTAGGGTAACCATGACCCTTGAAAATCACTGAACCTGCCTGCTACCTACAGTGTCTTCTGCTGAGTACCAAATGCAGCATGGGCTTGTATTTAGAGACTCAGTGGTTGGAAAGTACATGTCTTTAGACTCTAGACTCCTTTTCCAACTGGGATACTCACATTCGTGGCCCCAGGAGCCAAGTTGGGCTGGTGGCTGATTGATATCTTTGCTATATTGCTATATTGTTACATTACTGGGGATATGGAAGGTGGGGGTCTAAATGCCTGTGTTCGAGTCACTACCTTGAGTTGAAAAGAGGCATCAAAGGATTTCGGAACTGGAATTCCCAATTTTACCTACAATGAAACAGAATTAGAGAGCTTGCCCTGGCTCTGTAATTAGAGGGTGGCCTGGCTAATGAGGACTATTAAGGTTTCAGTTGTATGATGACAGGAGAGGAGTGAGATTTAAGAAAATGCCAAATAAATTGGACCCAGCACTGATCCTACTTCAGCCAGATAAGCCCCTGTCACTGCTCCCCTCCATTTCTTTTTGCTAAACTGGTTTTATATCCTTGATGCACAATGTTCTTCCTCATTGCCATTCTGATTCTTTCTTTACCAAATGTCTTAGTCAGTTCAGCTGCTATAACAAACACACCCTAGACTGGGTGGCTTAAGTGACAAATTTTAATTACTCACAGGTCTGGGGGCTGAGAAGTCCACGATCAAGATGTCAGCAGATCCAGTGTCTGGTGAGGACTGGAGGGTTCCTAATTGGCAGGTGCACCTTCTCACTGTCCTTACATGGCAGAGAGAGAGAAAGCAAATTCTCATGTCTCTTTTTATAATCCCATTCATGAAGACTGCATGCTCATGACCTAACTACCAATCAAAGGCCCCACCTCTAAGTATCCTTATGTTAGGGGTTAGGGCTTCAACATAGGAATGTGTGGAGGGAGCACAGACATGTAGCCTATGGCACCAACCGCCAGGAGACACGAGTGCTGGGTCAGGAGCTGTCTGGATTCTACAGAAAGCAGAGCCCGAAGTGACCCCAGGGAGCAGGGAATTCCCATTGAGACAAGGAAGGAGGAGACAGCAACGCAAGGCTGTGTTACCAAGGCACAGAGGGCTCAGTTCCCTGGGACCCCAGAGAAGCAAACAGAAGTTGTCCACCTGAACGCAGAGGGTGTGTGCTCCTGTGCCTCTGATTCAAGTATCTTTCTTCTTCCAGTATAATGGCAGTGTGGGGAAAAGATGCCTCTTTATTGTGACTCTACTTGGACTTTACAATATAAATATTCAGTAGGCAAATGTGGGATGTTTTTACAGCATCAGTCTGTCGGCTGGCTTCCCCTATTGATTGACTGGCTCGTGCTTCTGGACCATAACTGGGTGTGGCGGAGAAGACTCCCCTGGCTTCTGAGAAGGCTGTGAAGCAGAGGATGCCCATGCAGTCAGAGTGGGGCATGTGGAGTCTGAGCTGGCAAGAGCCAGCCACTGCCACTGACGTCAGAGGTGCATGGAGAGGGTGAGGCATGTGGACACCACAGCCGGACCTTGGTGCGAGGATTGCTCATCCTCACCAGGGCTCAGCAACATACAGAGACCCAGAGAGGTCAAATGATCTCCTTATATGTCCCCATCCACCCAGCCTCTGCCCCACGAGCTCAGGCCTATGGAGGTGGCATGCTTCCTATTCTAATTCCCATATGACTTCTGTCTCTCCTCCCAAACCGTGGGCTCCGAATTGGCAGAACTGTCTGTCTTTTGCTGCTCAATCCCAGTGCTGAGCATGGAGCTGCACCTAGTAGGTCCCCAGCCAGTGTTTTCCAATGATGAAATGAAAACAGCTGTTTAAATCCCTGTGCCTCTGATTCAAGTATCTTTCTTCTTCCAGTGTAACAAAAGTGTGGGGGAAAGGATGCCTCTTTATTGTGATTCGACCTGGATTTTACAATATAAATATTCAATATTATATTGTATATTTATATACAATATAAATTATAGCCAAAGGTGGGATATTTTTACAGCAACGATTAGCACTCCAGCAGGCTGGGCAAATATAACTTGTCAGATGGGGCTGGAGGTCTTGGAGTGTTGACTTAACACCTATAAACAGCGCAGGAACAACCCATTTCTGCCTGGCCCGTTCTGCTCTTCTCCTAGCCTCTCCTCTTCTCCACAGCAGATGGTGCCCCCAGGCAAGCCCCGGAGGACGCCCTGGCTTTGGGCCTTGGCCACCTGGATGCCTATAGTGCCGTTTTCTGAGTTGCAGAAGAGGGGCTCAGGGATTGGCACTGGAGGCTGGAGATTCAGGATCGAGGTCTCAGCTGGGGAGTGGCAGGGCGGCCAGCGTAAGAGCCATCTCCCTTGTGGGTACTTCTGGCCAAGACCCTCCACATCCTGAAGGTGCCTCCCAGTCACCTTCCTCTGAGAGCTGTATCGGGAAGCTGGGGTCAGGAGCAGGGGAAGCTTCCGAGAAGGGAGACCAGTTGCATCGTGTCTCTTCGCCTCCACCTGTGCATGTGGGCATCTGGGGAGTGTGGTAATTAGCAGAATTACTCTCAACACACACAGGAACACTCATGTGCACACCCAAACACATACAGACACACATGTGCACACAGGCATATCCACACACTTGCACACATGTACACACATGTGCCCACATGCAAATGCACACACACATGCACACACATACATGTGCCCACAATGCATATGCACACACACACATCCACACATACACAGTCGGCTCAGACCTGGCAGTAGCTGACACACTTGCTGTCTAGACAAGGCTAAGAGCTGGTGTGCCACTGTTGGGGAGTGAGCAGCTTTGAGCTTCAGCTGGGGCTGCATGCACACATGAACACACGCTCACGTGTGCACATACATACACACACACGCACACTTGCACACTGGGATGGTTTAGTAAAGTTTAATTAACATGCAGAATGTGCTTGATGACACCTGGGGGGAAATCCCAGAGCATGGAAGGGCTGGACAGTGAGCTCCCACGCTTTGGATCCCTGTCATCAAATCACCACGTATCTTGGAATTAAGGAATATGCAGCCCCTGGTGATCTGCCGTGTCTCCTGCAGGTGCTTCCACGTGAGTTTTCTGGAGGCTGTGCCATGCTCAGTCACTTAAATGTCCAACACCCTTTGCAGGTAACTGGCTCCTCAGTGGGGCTGCTCGGAGCTTGGGGTTCAGGGATTCCGGAAAGGCCATCTCAGACAGGCAGGAAGGAGGGGCTGGAGTTTGGCTGCCAGAGTCGGCGGCTGCTGCCTTAAAATATTCCAGTCACATCACTGGCGGCGAAGCCGTAACCCGGGTGCATTGTAACAGAGGGAGAACTTCATTTTGTTTTTGAAATGCTGTTATTACACACTCAGGAAACCCACAAAGGCACCTTGGCAGGACAGGATCAAATAAATACCTGAACTCGGAGTGCAGCAACATTTACTTAGCAAATGACATTTTAATGCCGCAAGTCAAATTTACATACTAATTAAAATTTCCCTTTAAAACATTGAGACTTTTGGCCTCCCCGCCTACCCAAAGTGACAAAGATTAAAAGATTTTTTATGACGTCCTGTCAGACAGAGCTCCCTGGAAAAGGTGGAGACACATTCTCATCATCACCCGACTGCCTTCTTGGGCAGAATTTAGTGGCTGGGCCTTGGTGCCGCTGCCGTCACCTGCCCTGGGCTGGGCTGGAGTCCCCTAGGAGGTGCTGCCCTCCAACCCCGCTCACTGTGAGTTGGGAACCCTAGCAGGAAAAGAGGTTGAGGGCTGCCTCGTATCTTGGTGAGGAGGCTTCACCATTCCTTCGGTGCCTTCAGGGAACGTTCTTCCTGGTCTTTGGTGGTCCTGGCATAATTTTTAAAATGTGCCAAGTCTACCCAGGCAGGAAGCAACTCTGAAGGTTCATTTTGGTCCTGGAGCCAAGAGTCCCAGGCCAGCTGGGAACATATCCCTCTCTGCCTGGTGAACAGGAGGAAGAGTTGCCTTTTCCAATTGTGTTCTGCCTTTGTTTCCCCTTCCTCTCCAAGGCTTAGGTAAGTTGTGAGGGCTGGATGTTTGAGTAGCAGCCCCTTCTAGGCACAGACAAGCAAGTGCGTGCCCAGATGGCTCCCTGTGGCCATGCTGACCTTCACTCCCCTTCTGCTCTTATGCCAGAGATGCTTCCTTTCTCGCCTGTTCCTGGGCTGGCGGGGGGTTGGGGGGATTCTGCCTCAAAGGTCCCCAGACTCCCTGCTCAGCCATTTGATGAATAATTATTAAACACCTGCAGTGGTAGAGCACCGAACTAGGCACAGTGCGAGCAAGACTGCCGAGCCCCCTGCTCACTCGGAGTGTACATTTTAGCCAGAGAGAAAACTTCTGTTAACAAGGTGATCTTAGAGAGTGGAAGGTGCCCTGCTGACTCTAGAAAGCTGTGCATGAGCCTGAGCCCTGTCTCAGCTTCCTCTCTCTCTCTCCATAGATATGATCTCAATTACCTTAACAACAACCCCAGGAGGGCAACATTGTCATCGTTACCTTCATTTCATAGATGAGAAAACTAAGGCTCAGACACTTTAAGTAACTTGCTTTGGACTTAAAAAATTGGGCCCCAAATGACTCTATCTCAGAGGTTCTGTGCAGTAAATAAAATGAGTGAGTGGCTGGAGCATGGGCCTAATTTGTTTCTATTTATTTTTTAGGTAAACATTAATAGAAGTGTAAGTGATGTTCAGATAAGTGCACAAACCATTAGCATACAGCTCTAGGAATCTCCAAAAGTGATTGCACTGTGTCCTCACCCTCCATGCAGAAGAATTTCAGTCCTAAGCAGCTCCCCATCCCAGTCTCTGACCCATAGGTCCCGACAGGTGAGTTGTGTCTCTTCTCCAATTGCCTGTGACTGAACTCATACCTGTTGTATGCGCTCTTCTGTGTCTGGCTTCTTTTGCACAACTTGAAGGCCATGTTGCTGGGTGTGGGTGAAGCAATGTAGCACTAGTTTATTCCTTTCTGTACTGAGCACTATTCCTCTGCATGAAATACACCATATGTGTCCTTTTACAGTTGGTGAACATTTAGGCTGTTTCCAGTTTGGGGCTAATACGCACAGCTGCTGTGTATGTCCTCATACAAGTCTTTTGCGGACACATATATGTATATCTGTTGAGTCTCTGCCCAGGAATGGAATTGATGGATCCTCAACCATAAACATGTTCAGCTTTATTAGCTACTGCCAGAGTTTCCCCAAGTCAAACTATTTTACCCTCACACCAGCAGGTAGTTGTTCCACATTTTAGCCTACCCTTGGTATTACCTGAGTTTTTTGTTTGTTTGTTTTGTCTTGTTTTGTTTTGTTTTAGACCGAGTCTTACTCTGTCACCCAGGCTGGAGTGTAGTGGCATGATCTTGGCTCACTGCAACCTCCACCTCCCAGATTCAAACAATTCTCTGCCTCAGCCTTCCGAGTAGCTGGGATTACAGGCACCCGCTACCATGCCTGGCCAACTTTTTTGTATTTTTAGTAAAGATATGGTTTCACCATCTTGGCCAGGCTGGTCTTGAATTTCTGACCTCGTGATCCATCCACCTCAGCTTCCCAAAGTGCTGGGATTACAGCACCTGGCCTACCTGCCTTTTAAATTTTAGTCATTCTGTTGGGTGTGCATGTCATCTTACTGTGGCTTTCCTTTGCATTGCTCTAATGACTACAGAGGAGACTGTCCTTTAATGTGTTCGTGGACACCAGAAAGTCCTTTTCGTGGAGTGCCCTTTCAAGTCTTTTGCCCATCT
Source organism: Pongo pygmaeus (assembly GCF_028885625.2). Classification (NCBI taxonomy): domain Eukaryota; kingdom Metazoa; phylum Chordata; class Mammalia; order Primates; family Hominidae; genus Pongo; species Pongo pygmaeus. The sequence continues at coordinate 60,600,245 of NC_072394.2, forward strand.
TTCTTGTGGTTTATCTATCTTTCTCTTAATCATTTGCAGGAGCTCTTTATATATTCTGCATGGACAAATCCTTTGTTGGATATCTATATAATAAGGTTTGGCTTTGTGTCCCCACCCAAATCTCATCTTAAATTGCAATCCCATAATACCCACATGTCATGGGAGGACCCCAGTGGGAGGTAATTGAATCATGGGAGTGGTTCCCCCCCCATGCTTTTCTTGTGTTAATGAGTTCTCACAAGATCTGATGGTTTTATAGGGAGCTTTTCCCCCTTTTGCTTGGCACTTCTCCTTCCTGCCACCATGTGAAGAAGGACATGTTTGCTTCCCCTTCCACCATGATTGTAAGTTTCCTGAGGCCTCCCCAGCCCTGTGGAACTGTGAGTCAATTAAGCCACTTTTCTTTATAAATTACTGAGGCTCAGGTATGTCTTTATAACAGCATGAGAATGGACTAATACATATATTGCACATATTTTCTTGCTCTCTGTGGCCTTTTTAACTCTCATAATGGTTTCCTTTGATGGATAAAAGTTCTTAACTGCAATGTAGTCCAATTTAGCAATCTTTCGCATTTTAGACAATGTTATTTGTGTCCTGCTTAAGAATTATTTGCCTACTCCAGGGTTATAAAGATAATTTCCTTCATCATTATATTGACGCCTTATTGTTTTACCTTCTACATTTAAATTCATAAGCACTCTTAGAATTGCTTTTTCTGTATGGTGTGAGGTAAGGATCAGGGAAAGCTCCTCTGAGTCACATAAGCCATGGCCCACTCTGGGCTTGCAGCAAATCAGTGTGGTTTACAATGAGTGAGAGGGCAGGGAGAGGCTTGTCCTAGGGCCTTGAAACTTCTTCGCCTGTTAGCACCTTAAAAATAAAAATAAATACATTCTTCTCTTCCCTCATGAAAGACACATCTACCATGATTTACACTTTTTTGAGAAAATGTCTGGGGTTTTTCTAGGTGAATCTGAAGCAAACCAGGACAAACGACTCCCCAGTGATTCACTCACGCATCTTGAGTGAATGATTCTCATTACCCATTCATTCAATGAGGTTTCTTAACCACCTACTGTGTGCTGAGAATTGAAGATACAATGGGCCAAAAGAGATAAGGTCTCTGCCTTCACAGAGCCAGACCTCTTGTGAGGGGGACAGCTCTTATGACAAAAGCTCTGACTTGGGATCAAAGGAAAAAGTACGTGAGGCTAGAAAAGTTTAGAATAGGAAGCAAACCTACTTAGGGGGCTCTGGGGATGTTTCCCTGAGCAAATGATAACTGATAAGGACCTAAAAGATGACTAGTTGCTAATTAGGTAAAGAGAGGAGAGAAAAGCTTTCCAAGTGGCGGGACCAGCATGTGCAAAGGTCCTGAGGTTGGAGAGAGCAGAATGAGCACCAGGGGCCTTGTGGGTACGTGGAGTCCAAGCAAGTTGGCTGAAAACAAGACATGCAGGATAAAATGTTAGGAGGACTGCAGGATTTGAAGAAGAGCAGGCAAGACATGACTTCATTTTAGAGAAGGTTTAGAGAAGATGGCCTGGGCTGCTGGGTGGAGAGCAACTTGAAAACCGAAGGGTCTGGGACATTTGCACACGTTCCAAGCTAGTCTCCTGGCACTCATGACCATGTCATCCCTGAGTGTCCTGTTTGGCCATGGGTTTTCCACTCCACCCTGGGGCTTTCCTGGGCCACCCTGACCATGGGTTCTACTCTTTCACCACCCCAGGTAGGCTCAGCCTCTTTTGTCCCAGTTCTTCCTTTCAGGCCAGTAGTTTATGGTTCACCCAGACCTTCCCCCTCTACAAAGTCCTTCCTCCACTCTTTGTTGTTTTTACCAACCTAGAAGCTGGCTCCCCTCCCTGAAAGAAACATCTATTTATTGGATGTTGGGAGGGAGATGGAGTACCTGCTCCTCTAGATGACATCTGTTCAAATCCCTGATGTGTTCCTGCTCTACTCTTTCATGAAGTTGCCCAAATATATTCTCCCAGGCACTCAGTCCAAGGAAGGTTGTCAGTGGCAGTCCCTCTGGAAGCCGCTGGCAAGTTACTGGACGCCATGACTATGTGCAGCTGCCCCTTAACCAGCAACATGGAGCTATCTCCACAGAAAGAGGCACGAGCCAAGGGTGCCAAGTGCATTTCCACCTATAAACAAGACCCACTCAGCCCAGCTTCAAAGGAAGGGTCACTTCTGTTCAGCCAACAAACACATCATAGCAACAGATGACCAGAACAGGGGACCTCAGCTTTGGCAGAGGAGGTAAATAACAGACATTCGAATAATTCCACACTCACTCCAACTGATCTGCCCTCCGCCATACTCCCATGGAAAAGGAGGCTGAGGACTTAGGAGTTAGCACTCAGGCTGCAGGTGAGCTCCAGGCTGGGACCACGTAGTAAGAAGACATGAGGAGTTTTTTGGTCTCTGACCCCTCCCCACCCCCACTCTCAAAGCATTCTGGGATGCTCCGTTTCTTCTGGACATAGTTTTCTTCCCAATTTTCTTGATTCTTAAAATGTTCTTAAAATATAGGTCTTGCATTAAGGATTAGAATTTTCCAGTGGTCACAGAGTAATGAAAACCAACTGAGAGTCTGTTTTGGAAAAATAAAAGACCACAAGGAAAGACTCTCTGAAACACAAAACCAAAGGAACCTTTCTGCCCCAAAAGTCAGAAACCCATGGATATGCTGTTTATCTGTTTATTTTTATTAGAGAAGCATTCTAGGAGAGCAAGCCCTCTCATGGGAGGATTTGCAAGTGTGATGGGTGGGGGCAGATATGGCATTACTTAATTGTCTTAAAATTGTGTCTTCTCTGCCAAAGCTGAGGAACCCCTGCTCTGGTTATCTATTATTACCTAAAAACCACCCCAAAAATCAGAACTTCATGCAGCTATTTATCACTATGCTGTATCACAACTCTGCGTGCCAGGTGGATGACACACAGCAGGGACAGCACAAGTCTGGGACCTCAGCTCAGAAGACTTGAACAACTGGGGGATGACTGGGCATCTCTCCTCCTCCTCCTTCACCCTTCCTCCTCCCTTTTCTTCTCCTCCTCCCCCTCTTCCTCCTCCCTTTTCTCCTCCTCCTCCCCCTTCTTCTCCTCCCCCCAACCCTTCTCCTCCTACTTCTCTTCCTCCTCCTTCTCCTCCTCCTCTTCCTCACTCTCCTCTTCCTCATCTCCTCTTCTTCACCCTCCTCCTCTTCTTCCTCCTCCTCCTTTTATTCCTCTTCCTTCTCCTCCTTCTCCCTGTCCACCTCCTCCCCATCTTCCTCCTCGTTTCTCTTTCTCTCCCTTTTCCCCATCCTCCTTCTCCTCCTCTTATTCTTCCTGCCCCTTCTCATCTCCCTCCTCCTCCTTCTCATCTCCCTCCTCCTCCTTCTTGTCTCCCTCCTCCTCCTTCTTCTTCTCCTCCTTCCTCTCTCCTCCTCCTCTTCTTCCTCTCTCTCTCATCCTCCTTATCCTCTATCTACATGGCCCAATGTGGCTAGCTTGGGCTTCCTCACAGCATGGCAGCCTCAGAGCAGTCAGAATCCATCCACGAGTGCTCAGGGTATCTAGAGGAAAAAAGTGGAAGGTAGCAGTCCCCTTAAAGACAAAGCCTGGAATGGACAGAGCATCTCTTCCACCATACCCATTGGTCAGGCACCAGCCATGATTCAAGATGAGACAACATGAACTTTACCTCTCAATGGAAGGGATCCCAAATAATTTGTAGCCATCTTTAATTCCCACAACTCTGAACCCCATACTATTTGGGAACCTGAAGGACAGAAATGATAAATGACTAGAATCAAACCAAAATAAATAGAACACTCAAGGTGGGTCACAAAAAAATAAAAAGGAGAAAATGTAATATGCTGCCTCTATATGTCCCAGGGGAAAGATAAAAGCCATGCATTCATTCATGGATTTGTTTGCTTATTCACTTGTTCATTCAATGAAGGGAAGACCTACTATGTGCAACGCACTCTTCCTGCCAATGGAGACACAGCAATAAACAGGCCATATGAGACCCTGCTATCATGCAACTTGCAAAAAACTATCAGAGGAAGAAGACATTAAACAAATAATTTCAAAATATTTAACTTTCAAAAGGCAACAACATGGAACCATCAAACCATGTATTGGAGTGCATGACTCAAAAAGGAGGGTCAGAAGAGGTTCCTCTGAATAAAGGCTGTTTAAACTGGGCAAATAAAATAAGCTGAAGTTTTATGAGCAAGGAGAGGAAAGAGAATGTCCCTGACCGAGGAAACAGTTTGGGATTGTAAGCAGAAAGACAGAGAGATGGCTGGGGTGGCTGGAGCTCAGGGCTGGGCAAGATAGTGGGGCCTGGTTGTGCAGGGGCTCATCAGGGTCTTGTCTTATCATAGGGACAATGGTAAGCTCTTGGAAGGTGTTCAGCAGAGAAAAGACCTGGCCGGACTTGCGTTTCCTAATCTTATCCTGGAGGGGTTGGAGAGGACATCAGGAGAACACTAGGAGTTGGCTGTAATTGATGATGTGACAGAAGCTCGCTCCAAGTGGGTGCTATGGAAATGGAGAACATTCGGGAAGTGGAACTGGATGTCCCTGGTGATGACAAAAACATGGTTTATGGGAGGCTCCCAATTAATATTTATGCAATAAGTGAACAAACGAATGAATTGATTCAGCCTCAGAGATGAGAGAGAAGGGGGTGCTTCAAGGTGGCTCCAGGTGTTGGGGTTTGAGTCTCAAAGTGGATTTTGGAGACTGTAGGTGGAACAGATTGGCGGGAAGCAGAGGGGTGGATGAAAGTCAGTCCCAGACCCTATGAGCTTCTGGTTGCCATGGAACAGCCACCCCTCCCTCCCAGGATGTGGCTTTCTCTGGGGCCTGGAAGTCACTGGCTGCTTTGTTTCTGGGTTAAGCAATGGGACAGCACCAGCCTCCTCTGCTAAGCCAGGCACTTGGCCAGAATGTGGGTCTCACTGGAAGGTGGGCTTTGTCCTGGAAGAACTCATCGTAGTGCAGGAGGAAGGAGGCTGCAGCCTGCCCCAAGGGCTGGACCAGACATGTTGATGTCTCCTGGAGAGAGCTGAGTCTCCAACCCCCATTGTTTGATGGTGCTCATCTCAATGGGGTGCACACCCAGCCCTGGGCCTCCAGCCTTAATTATACCCCAGACTGTTTGCAGTGTGTAATTACTGCCATTAATTGACTGAGGGCGGCCAAACTTCTCCCCTCCAGCCATCTTTCTGACACTGAGATCCGCCACACAGTGCATCTGCCTGCACTGGCAGGAAGGAAAAGTGGCAGGGTCTGCCTTTATTTTATTACCAAGAAATATTTATTTCTGTGATTTTCTGGAAGAAACAAGGTGGAGGTGCAGGCTGAGGTCTGTCCAGCTCATTCTGTGCCTGCTTTGGGATGTGGGCACTGAGAAATTAAGTATTGAATGAAGATTTTCCATATTGTCCTTTCTCTTCCGTGGAGACCCCACAGTACCTGGGCCATATATTATTATACTGTGCTGCTTCTCCTAGAAGAAGAAACATAATAATAGACAAACAAAATGAAACACACAAAAAAATAAAAACAAGAACAAACTCCAATTAGTTGCTTGAATATGTGCTCTAAATGCAAGAAACAGTTTCTGCATTCCACACAAATCCCTATCTTCCTTCCTTTCTTATTTCCTTCCTTCCTTCTTTCCTTCCTTTCTTCCCTCATCCCTTCTTCTTTTATTCCTGTCTATCTAATCTAGCTCATTATATCTATATTTATAGTGCTTGGTGAGCCTTGGTTTTACCCTCCATATCTGTGGAATCTATCTATAGCTATATAATGGTTTGTGAACCTTGGTTTTCTCATTTGGAAAAGGGAGAAAAAAGTACCGCCCTCTCAGGTTTCTGTAAAGATTAAACAAATGTAAAATGTAACCCTGGCTCCTGGTGTGTGAGTCCTTAACTGCAGCGTTAGCAAAGTCATGCCAGACATGGGTCATGTACTCTGTGTCCTGCTTGGGAACTGGCACATTGTGACTTGGGTTTGAATTCAGTGCATTCAAACCTGGGGGGTATATGGTGGCCCAGGTACTTCGCGGTCCCGTGGAAAAGAAATGACCCTAAGACAATATGGAAAGTCTTCATTTAATACTTAATTTCTCATTCCCTGCAACCCATAGCAAGCACAGAATGAGCTGGGCAGAACTCAGCCTGTACCTCCACCCCGTAATCAATGTGGTTGTCCTCATCCCTTAAACTGTACACACTGAGAGGTGACAAAGCTTTCACCTTAACAGGAAGCAGGTGTTTTTTGTTCATTTGTTTTGTTTGTTTCTTTTGTTTTGTTTGTTTCTTTTGTTTTGCTTGAGATGGAGTCTTGCTCTGTCGCCCAGGTTGGAGTGCAGTGGCACAATCTCTGCTCACTGCAACCTCTGCCTCCCAGGTTCCAGCAATTCTCCTGCCTCAGCTTCCCGAGTAGCTGGGACTACAAGCATTCGCCACCATGCCCAGCTGAAGCAGGTGTTTTTATGCCTTCTTTACAGATAGCAGAGCACCCCACTACCAAGTGAAGTTGACATTGGTTAAGAGACTTTTCTAGGGTCACACAGCTGAGAGGTAAAGGCAGGACTGGAATCCCACCTACTGACTCCTGTCCTGTGCTCCTGCCACAAGAGCGGCCTGCACCACGTGCTTATTCCTGCATGTGCCTGCACAGAAGCTGAATGTCCCCAAAACCATCCCTCGGGGAAAAGGGCAACCCCTCCAGGGAGCGCCCACAGCCTCTCGAGCTGTGAGGCTCTCTCTCAATTTTAGTGTCAGTTGCACCTGCAAGTTTGTCCTCACTCCAATCCAGGGAGCTCGGGCAATCACTGGGCACAACCGCTGTGGCAAGCAGGGGCAGTGTAAGATCCTCCGCTCTGTCCAGGCTCCAGGGGAAGGGGACTTCTCCCAAGAGGTACAGGGGCAGGCAGGTTAGAGGCAAAGGCACGTGGACGCCAGGTGGAGTAAGCAGAGGGGTCAAGGGGCTTGAAGGTGGTCTGATTGGAGCACCTGCAATGCCTGCACAGGCTGTGTCTCCTCATCTATGAAATGGGAATGATGAGGAAACCATGTTCTGTAGTAGCGCCGGTGGTCCCATGTGAGCCTTCCATTCAGATGTAAGTAAAAACAAATTAAAACCACAAACTGATCTTCCTCTGCTCTCACACCACAACAAGCAACACAGAAAACTTCCGTGAGCAAATGTGTGGGGGTTTCTTCCCACCAGCAAGCAAGCAATCAATTCTGCAGCGATGCCAGCTGGGTGTCCCCTAATTCCATTCTGCAGAGATAGCGTCAGATCCCACAGGTGGAGGGTTCTGTCCCTGAGGCTGCCCTCCGTCATTTCGGCATGACGTGCAAGCCCCTTCACTTCTGACCTGTAAATCGGGGTTCTCAAAACCTTCCCCTCAAGCTTAATTTATTTCCTAGACAGGCTCACAGAACTCAGGGAAATGCGTGTTTACCAGTTGATGACAAAGGATAATTTAAAGAATACAAATGAACAGCTGGACAAAGAGACACGCGGGGCGAGGGCTGGAAGCATCCTGAGTGCAGGGCCTTCTGGCTCCAAGGAGTTGGGAGGCGCCACCCCCCTGGCTTGAGGATGCTTCTTGTTCACCTTTCTGCAAGTCTCTACATGCTCAGCTAGCCAGAAGCTCCCCGAGCCCTGTCCTTTTGGGTTTTCAGAGACGCTTCATTACATATGCATGATTGATGAAATCATTGGCCACCGATGAGCCACTTAACCCTCAGCCCCTCTTCCCTGCCTAGGAGTGAGCTGAAAGTCCCACCCCTCTCATCCTGCCTTGGTATCTTTCTTGTGACCAACTCCATCCTGACGCTACCTAGGGGCTGCCAGCCACCAGTCAACTCATTAATAGATGAAAAGATAACACTTTGGGGTTCCCAAGCATGTCAGGAGTTATATTCCAGGAAATGGAGTTGAAGTATATATTTCACAATATCATGAGAATATTCTTTCCTTCTTTCATCATCAGGGAATCATCACTAACACAGAATGTGCTGGAGTTCCAGGGCCTGATACCTTACTGACCCCTTGGGTGCTGGGCACCTGAGCCCTTTGGTCTCCAAAAGCCTCACTGTGATTTGGAGAGGGCCACAGGCCTGCGCTCTGGCCGGCGTGTGGGCACTTAGAGTAGAGATGCCCAGCTAAGGTAGCCAAATGCCTTCACCTCTCTCCTTTACAGGCCCTTCTCCTGAGTTAGCCCTGGGTGGTTCTGGGTGGTTTCTTGAGATCTCAGGAGAAAGTTCCTCTAAAAACCCAAGATGGGGGCTCTGTCACTGTCCTGTTGTGTCCCTTGATCTAAAACCCATTTGCAGCACTCAGTCCCAATATCCCACTCAGGGAGGCCATTCCACTCCCTGGAAAACAGCTTTCAAGTTCAGCTCTGGTTAGTGGGAACAGGGGTGTGGAGTCAACAGAAGCAAGCCTGAGGCACGTCAGGCTAAATGCCCTGTTTCAAGTAGTGTAATTAGACTAATCGTAGTAATTGTGCTAACTGACATTTTTGAAATTGTACTCTACATGCTATGATTAACACCTCCATTTCATAGATAAGGAAACTAAGGCTCAGGGAGGTAAAGCAACTCCCTGAAGTTTACCTGGAAGGTGCCCAGGAATGGTGCTGGCTTTTCCTGTCCTTCTCGGAAGCGGAAGAGGTGGAGGGATTTGCCCTTATCCAGAGCAATGAGGGAATGAAACAGGGTCTACCAGCCCTCCACACTGCAGGGGGAAACAGGGCAGTCACACGGGGCATCGTTAGAAGGGGGCACAGTAGCTATTCATTTATTTCAAAGGGGATTATTTTTTTCTTGGCATCTTCTGTGCATCAGCAGCTTCAGAAGCGAGGATAGCCCAGCCCCTGGATGTGACTCAGCAGACCCCTGGGTGAGAGCTGGGGCACTGTAGAGCATCCCAGGGGGCCAAGCCAGGCCAGTGCAGCCTGAGGGCACCACAGCCCCAGTTTGTGGCCAGTGTGGATGCTCCCGGGGAAGCACCATCCCTGCTCCAGCCTTGCTTGAACAGGAGCTGATGCCACCCTGCCCAGCATCCCTCCCCGCTTCTTTGAATGACAGTCTTCAGGCTTTGCTTGGGGACCTCCCCCTGCCCTCTTCTCAGACGATGAGATCTGGATGGGGCTCCATTCCTGGCCAGCACACATCTGTCAGTCTTCATCTTCCTGGGCACAGGGTGGGTGTGTGGCCAGCTTAGGCTGGGGCAGTCAGAGCGAACTTCAGACATGCCTGGACACTGGAGAGGAGGCTTTCTCTGTACACTTGGCTTTGGAGCTGTAAGGATGGGGAGCTTCTGCCAACATCTCTGCCCCCCAGAGGGGAAGAGCCAGCCTCCGAATGGAGCCATCCTAGGAGAGAGGGACAGGAGGGAGAAGATCAGCCCCTTCCCCCACACAAGTCTGCAGTAGGGTCTGAAACACAGACCTTTACATCTCCATTCTCTGTGAATCCCATCAATGGCACAATGCCTTCCAGAGAAGGTTCCAGTGCCCAGCATGGTAGGTGAGGCCAACTGCATCTGGCCCCCGCCCACCTCTCCAGTCCCTTCTCTCACATGACCCCTTCTCCAGGCTTTGCTTAATCCAGTGTGAACTTCTCACCCTGTCCTTAGGGATCAATATTCTCCTTGCCTCTGGGTATTTGCTCCTAAGTTCTTGCTGCCCAGCAACACCTTGTCCCCTCTTTCAGTGGCCGCCTCCATGTAATCGCAGGTCTCGGTTTGGTAGTCACTTTTCCCCGATTCATCAGCTCTCCATGGGTTGCCCCTTCTCTGTTCTCACAGCACCGATGCTTCCTCTAATAATAGCCCCATCAAATCAAACGGTTGACTTTCTCTGTTCACTTTCTGTCTTAGTTTGTTTTCTGTTGCTTATAACAGAACACTTGAACCAGATAATTTATAAGGAAAAGGAATTTATTTCTTACAGCTATGAAGTCTGAGAAGTCAATGGGTCATGTCTGATGAGGGCCTTGTTGCTGGTGGGGACAATTTGCAGAGTCCCAAGGCAGGGCAGAGCATCACACAGCGAGGAGGCTGTGCATGCTCACTCAGGCCTCTCTTCCTCTTCTTGTAAAGCCACCAGTCCCTCTCACATGATAACCCATTAACCCATTAATCTGTTAATCCATGAATGGATCAGTCCATTCATGAGGGCAGAGCTTTCATGATCAAATTGGAACCACCTTTGCAAAAATTACGAGGTGAAAAAATTATGACAGTGAAAGAGATCTGATCTAACCAACCCCCATCATGCCTTTAACTCCAAACCGCCCTTGGTCATTCCTGGGCATAACAGCCCTTCCCCCAGACTAAACCACCTTTGTGAAGTTAAAGAAACTACCAGGTTAGGAGGATGAGAGGAGCCTGAATTCTGCTAAGGTGTAGATGGGAAGGATTACCAGCCATTATTCCAGAGGCCACGGGGCTTGCAACTTTCCCAATTACTTCTACAAATAACATCACCATTGTAGAACCTAAGATTAGCCTTTTGAGATGTCTTTTCAGGCTTTTGCATTTCTGATGACCAACGGCTCCACCCCAACCAGCCAACCCACCCAGCGGTCCTATGGCCCCACCTGGAACCGGACTCAGTGCCTATGAGAAGCATTTTCCACATCCCTATGATTGCATCCCAGCTAATCAGCAGTACCCATTTCGTTGCCTGACAAACTGTCTTTGAAAAACCCTCGCCTCTGAATTTTCAGGAAGATTGATTTGAGTAACAATAAAACTCGGTTGAAGGGGGCAAATATTCAAACCATAGTACTAGCTTTAATTAACTTTGTATTTTGAGATAATTATAGATCCACATGCACTTGTAAGAAAGAATGTAGAGAGATCTCAAGGACCCTTCCCTCATTTCCCCAGTGGTCACATCCTACACAACTACAATACAATACCACAACCAGAATATTGACATTGACATTAATACAAGCCAGGAACCTTATGTGGATTCCAGCAAACTGACCTGTGTTTATTTGAGTGTGTGTATTTAGTTCTGTGGGATGTTATCACCTCTGTTGATTAGTGTGATCCCACCACAGTCAAGGTACAGATGGTTCTCTGAAAGTACCCCTCGTGCTGCCCTTTTAAAGCCACAGCCACCTCCTCCTCTTCCCACCTCATCTCAATCGTCGGCAGCCACTGATGTGTTGTCCACCTCTATTATGTTGTCATTTAAAAATATTATATGAATGGAATAATTTCGTGCATAACATCTTGAGATTGCTTTTTTTCCACTGCACAATTCTCTGAATAACCATCCAAGTTGTTGCATCTAATACTTTCCCTTTTAATGGCTGCGTAGTATTCCACGACAAGGACATACCTCAGTTTGTTCAACCATTCAGCCATTGAAGGGCATCTATATTGTTTCCAGTTGGAGACTATTACGAATAAAGTTGCTATAAACATTTATGTACAGGCTTTGGGGAGAAGATAAATTTTCATGTCTCTAGGGTAAACGCCCAAGAATGCAACAGTTCACATTTGGAAGAGCATATACCATTAGCTATGACTTGCTTGCAAAAGCAGACTCCTGGAATGGGGCCCAATACCCTAGGAGGCATTGAGACCGATTCTGCCTCTCCCTAGGGGCCAAAGTCCCAGCCTGCAAACACGGACTTTCCTCTCTTTCCCACTTAAAAAAAAAATATGCTTATGGTTTACTTATATAATTCACATGCAACCTTGGCTCTTTTAAGAAATATTCATTCACTCATTCCACAAATATTTATCTGGTGCCCACTCTGTGTAAGGCACAACCCGAGGCACCAAGGAGACAGAGGCAAACAAAACCCAATTCCTCATGCCAGGTATTTACATTATAGTGTCAGGAGATGAGCAGCAAATGAATGAACAAGCTGATGCTGATGCAGACATAGTTTTCTCAAAGTGCTGTAGAGAAGTGTATTCTTTTGAAGGCAAAGGACAGTTCAGCCAGTGAACTTGCTTGGAGGGAGTGAGATAGCTCCATCAAATCTAAGGAGACTTGTGGACCTTGGAGAGGCTTAGGCTTTTGTTTTTGATGAGAAAAAAACAATGGGAAGATCTTGAGCAAAGCAGTGACAAGGTGAGGCTTATACTTTCACAGACCTCTGGCTGCGTGGGCTACAGCCTGGTGAGCAGGGTGGGCAGAGGGGCCAGCTGACCACAGTGACAGTCACCCCAGGGAAGTTTGATGACCTGAACCAATTTAGCAGAGGTGAAGGGGGTGAGAGGTGGTTGATGGAACTGATCAGATTTGTGGATGGATCAGACGTGGGGGAGGAAGAAGGAGAAAGTGTGAGAGGTCAAGGAGGACCCCAAGGCAAGAGAAACGAGAAGAATGGGATTTGCATTGGTGGGGCACGGGAGGTTCGGGGGAGCTGGGGCATGGGAGGTCTGGTGGGGGCATCAGGAGCATCAGTCTCAGCTGTGGATTGAGCTAACACTCAGGCATCCACAAGAGTCTAGAAAGAGGGTTTTTCTTGAAAAGCAGAGAGAACTTTTTACATCATCTTTGTTGCTAATTCAGATGAGCCAGCAGCCTGGGTGGGGTGGGAGTCGAGTCTGTGTGTCCAGAGGCAGAGGGACAATAACTGGTGCCCGAGGGGAGGTAGGACCCAGGTGGAAACAGGGTCTGGGCTTTTGGAAATAGAGGGACACAGAAATTCTCTCTGTTTTCCCAGTGAAATGGGAAACAAGGCCCACAGTGGGAAGCAGAGAGGCAGCTTGGAGAAGACGGCAGGAAATAGCGGTCTAAGAGCGTGGGAGAGGAAACCAGCCAGGGTGGGGCTGATCTGCCAGGCGGCTCTGAAGGCCTGAGTGACACTGGTGATTAAGTGGTGATTTTTTAAAATAATTTAAAAACTTAAGAATAAAGTACTTACTCGGAACATTGACCTTGGAGTCTTAGAGATCTGGGTGCAAATTCTGTCATTGCTCAGTCTCAGGTAAGTTACATCGCCTCTCTGAGCCTCAGTTTGTTTATCTGTAAAATGGGGATGGTGAATCTACCCCATGGGGTTGTGTCAGGGGTCAAATGAGGTAATGCATGTGCAGCGTCCTGCACAGAAGCTGGCAGGGGACACGAGCTCATCGAGGGAATGTATTCTCACCGCCTTCGCAGGGCCCTCTCTGAGCACCCAGGCAGTTGTCCCTTCCCCCTACATCTCACTATCCCTTTTGTAAAACTGACCCCACTGCTTTCTGTTTCTGCATCTTTCTCTCCAAATGGACAGTGAGTTCCTGCAAGGGGAACCTAGTCTTGTTCATTTTGGATCCCTGTGACTGGCATCCCTTCAGACCCCTGGAGGTTGCAGAGAGAATGCAGGGTGAGAGGAGCAATGTCCACCCGCAGTCCAGAGAGGGAGGCCGGACCCCTGGAGACCAGCAAGTTTGGGCCTGCAGCTCTGGGCTGATATAAGTTACGGGCAGCCCCTGAGTCCACTGTCTACCGAGGTTGGGTCTTTCATAAATAAAATCAAATACACATTGCCGGGTTTCGGGGAAGGAAACAAGGAAATTGTAAAATCAATAGGAACTGACACCTGAATTTACTATGGCATCTGAGATACTGAAAATGAAGAGTCTGGATCTGAAAACATTAGCATTTCAAAAGTGCTCAAGCACCATCCTGGTGGGGAAAGAGGAGCTTCACTCCAGATTAGATCATCGAGCAATTGCTGAAATTTCGGTCTTTCGGTGCATAGACAATAACTCCTTCCTGACATCCTTATGGATAGAATGGTCTCTGTCTCGGGGCCATTTCCAAAAGCCATGAATAGAGCGGAGAAACAATTTCCCGCTGTGGCTCCTGGCACGAAAAAGCTGACTTAGAGTTGCATTTGCATTCATGTCAGGTGATGATGTAATTATTGATTGAAAGTGAGATTTTTGTCCTGAAAGGAAGATGCATGAGTGTGGGAGGGAGTCAGATGTGTTGTTGTGCAGATCCCAAATCTTAGGCAGTTTCTGAGAGAAACCAAAGCTTGGTGTTTATGCCTTTGGCCGTGGAGCCCATTAACTGTTTTGCTCTCTGAGCTAATTCACTGGGAGTGATTGAGATGCCTGAGGTTTCTAAACCTGCCTTTCCAGATTTATCTACACACAGTCATCAAATCACATTCCATGTTCAACTAAAGCCTTGTCATTCGTTGATTTTGTGCATCAGCTATACTAAGCCACAAGAGATACCATGGCAAACAAAGGCAGGGACTCCCCTGTAGTCTCTCTCCACTTTCCCTGTCCACATCTTGACTTCAGTCACTCTCTGTCTGGATGCTCTCATCCCTACCCAAATCTCCACTGTTTTAAAGGCCCATCCAAATGACATGTCCTCCACAAAGCTCATTTAGGTCCCCTATGTCAATCAGGAGTCTCTCTGCAAGAGACAGAAAATCAACTCACCATGGTTTTTAAAAAAATAAAGAACAGGACAATTTATTGGCACACATAATTGAAGAATCCAGAGGGAGACCTTCAGGCGTGGTTTGATCTAGGAGCTCGGTGGATGCTAGTAGGGTATGCTCTTTTTTTCTCTCTCTGCTCTGATTCCCTGTGAGTTGGCCCAGCCCACTGTACAGGGGCACATGAGCTCAGACATTGTGCTTCCCATAGCCTTGGGCTCTAAACACTAGAGAGAACATCTATCTCTCAGTGTCCAAGTATGGAAGTCTCAGGAAAGGACATGAACTGGGTCTGGCCTGGGGTTTGGAGATGGAGGTTCTAATTGGTAGCACTTTGCACACACATTCGCCCGGCCCCCAACCACATTCACGAAATGGGGAATGGTAGTTTCCTGAAGAAAGAGCCAGGATACTGGCAAACAGGAGTGAGGGGGTGGCGACAGTACTGGGTACCCCTTCCCCATGCTCAATCCCTCCATTAACCAGAGCCCACCACTCCAGGAGGGGCCTCTCTTATGGGCTGCTCTGGGAGCTTGCCTTGACTCCCTGCTGGTCCAAGAGCTCCCTGAAGGCCGCAGTAGTTGTGTGTCCATCTGCACATCCCCAAAGCCCAGGGCAGGACTGGTGCCCAGCGAGCTCTCAACAGCATTTGGTGGGCTGGGTTAGGGGAGATTTCTGCCAATGGCAATGAGAGTGAGAACCACGCCCTCCCTTTCCCGGGATTTTGGGGCTAAAGGCACAGACCAGAGAATGAGAATGAGAGGTGGCGTCCAAGTGCGTCAGCAAAGTAGGCAGTTCTGGGTGCTGTGGTTTGGGGCTCCTAGGAGCTCCCTGACCGCTCCCTAAATATCTTCCTTTTTTCATCACAGATTTGTATCTTGGTGTCTTGTATCTTTGGGAGCCCTCAAAAGAAATGCACAGATTCATGAACAGAGTTTCTGTTTCTGTCCTCTGGTGAAGAGTGTGGTAGCTGTTCCCCGCCCTGAGAAACTGTGGAAGGTCCCTCTCAGCATTGCTGTCTGCCTGAACCCACACTCCTCCTCTGCTGAAGGGGCAAGCACCCACACACGGGCTGCACCCATGTCAAGTGTAGACCCGCTGCCATCACCAGGAATGACAGGGAAAGGCAAAGTGGCCCCTTTCTCAAATCCTGGCACAGTGAAAGCACAAAGGGTGCTATATGGATCTGGGGGAGGGGCCCAGTGAGCAGTCTGCCACCATCAGGTAGGCTCCTTGTCCCTGCTAAATGAGTCGTCAAAAGAAGGACATTAACTTCTTTGAGCAGACGTGAGCCAACGTCGCTCTGATCAATAGGTGCCAGCATCCTGTATGGGCTCATGCCCAAAGCAAATGTGGATCAAGGGAGGGGTGCGTTGGCGTATTATCAGCTGCTTACAACCAGACACGGGCATCGGATCCTTGCGGCCGTGGCGGGATATGTGGTCAGCAGGAGAGGGATCCAGGCCAGGCAGGGTGGGGGAGGGCTGGGAAGAGGCAGGATGTGCCAGGAGGACTCGGCCCTGACCCAAGAGTCTCCTAGCTAGCAAAACCCCAGTGAAATGCCCTTCCCTTGTAAATTGTCATCAACAGACAGAATTGGACTCACAAGGGCTCGTGGATAGATGGATTTCTTCAACCTTTTAATGCTGCCCATCAAATCCCTGCCCAAAATATCATTTGAGCTGAGCCAGATGGATTCCTTTCTCAGGGTTAGTCAGTCTGGATCCATCTCACCTGCTGTGATTAAGCAATCACAGCAAAGCGGGAATGAATTACAGAGCACGGCTGTCTGTCGTCTGGCCTCCCTCCTGGAGAGGTGTCCTGGCGGGGGCGGCCATGGAGGGTGAGGTCAGAGTCATCGGCTCCACTGCACAGACAGTAAACACAGCCAAACACAGGCAGTCCCCAGGGAAGAAAGATTTTGTGATTCTTTACATTAACTGTAAACAAGGTGGTGGTTGTTGCTGTTGTTGTTTTTAACCAAGCATATTTTTAAGGAGTGTTTAATGGGACTGCGCCTGCCATATAAACTCTGTGTGACAGCGCGCTGGCTCCGGCAGAATTTGATATACAGAACTCCAAACAAATAATCATATCTGACAGGCAATTTCTCCAATAAACCCAGTGAAATATTTCCCACTGCGGGGGAGGCAGTGTGCACACGGCCTTCCGCAAAAACTGGCATGATTCGGGGGTGATGAGGGGAGTGGGAGCTGAGGCTTATTTACAGCGAGGGCTCCCGGACGGTAGGGACAGGGAGATTCATCGTGAATTTTAAAATGCAGACAGGATCAGTCTTCTGTTAAATACCCAGGAACCTTCTGGGGGAAGGATTGGTTTAAGCATTTGCCCCATGAGCCATGGAGGTTAGGGGGCAGTGGGAAACCTCTCATTTTCTTGAAAGGCCGTTGACAAAAATGGGATTCCTGCATCCTGAAGAAGGGCTTCCTTGTGTTCTAGACAGTGAGTGTTGTCTAAGAACCAAGTTCCAGGGGGAGGAATCTCACTGGCCTGGCCCAGGACAGCATGGGGTCTCTCCTTAACAGCTCCATCAGACAATGAGACCCCAAACGTGGCTTCATTCAAGCAGACCTTGCCATGGCATCAGCACCTCGGGCCTTGGACACTGCCTCGTGCTTCCCTCTGCTCCAGTCTGGTTTTCCAGCTTCTTTAGTAAGAGAGTTCTAGGAAATCCTCATTTGCCTAAGCAAGTCAGAGGTGCTCTCTGTTGCTTGCAACCCAGGAGCCATGACCAGCATACTCTATTCCACATCTGTGAAACGGGCACAGCTTCCAGTTTTATTGGCATTGGGTGCTAACCAGATCCCTGTGGTAAGTGTTACACCAGAGGGTCTCAAATTTGTTGGTCTCAGGACTCCTCAAAATTAATGAGAACCCCAAAGGGCTTTTGTCTATGTAGGTTGTATCTGTCAATATTTCTGTGTTAGAAATAAAAAGGAATAAATTTTTTAAACACGGGAATCACAGCACAGATTCATCAGCCAGCAAAGCAATGATGTCCTCGCATGTCATGGAGCTGCTGGAAAACTCCACTGTACTCTCACAAGAGAATGAGGACCAAAAGGCAAATCGTGGCCTTAGGAATACCCAGGGGTCCCGGGGCCACACATTTTAAGAACTGCTGTGCTAGGTAATCCTTACAATAGCCCTCGGCCCATTTTACAGCTGAGAGGACTGATGCTCGGAATTGAGAAGAGGCTGATTCTAGGGCTAGGGAGTGAATTTGAACTTGGTCTTGAGACTCTGAAGCCTGAACATCACCTCTTCCCTTTGCCCCATCAAGAGTGGCCCAGAGGAAGGAGGACTCCCTCTCACAGTTCCCAGATATCACTTCTGCCCTCTGCACACTTGCCCCTTCCTCTTCCTGTTCACCAGCTGCCACGCCTCACTTCCTGTCAGCCTCCAGCTAGGTAGCCTGGGGCTTGCTTTCCAGCCTCCATCCCAGGGAAGCGGCTGCCTCCTGAGGGAGGCCAGGCCTGGACAGGTCCCCGATGTCTGTTTCCAAGCCCTACTCAGTCCATCCTGCAGGGTGGCAGATGCTGCTCCCATCTTGGTACTGTTCCTGCTATGCGTGGAAGCCATCGCCTTCCAGGGGCTGGCATAGCTGTGATTAAGAGCCGGCTTTGGCCCCACGTGAACCTAGGTGCAAATTCTTGCCCCACCCCATGCTAGCCGGTGATTCCGGATGTGTATGTTCCCTCTTGAAGCTTCCTTTTCCCTGTCTGTAAAATGGGACTAATGGTATAAAGGCCCCTAGGTCTGACCTACCTATCCGCCTCTGGTCCTCTCTCTCTGCACTCATTACTCTGCAGTCTAATTGGACTTCCCTCCATTTCCTCCGTGTGCCTCATGACTTTGCACACGCCGTTCCGCTGCCTGGAAGGTCCTCTCCCACCTCTCTCCTTTCCGTCCTCAGAGCCGCCTTTCAGGTCTCAGCTGAATTAGGCGTTCCTTGGTAACCCTGTTCAGAAGCAAACTATAGAGGCCACAGTGAGAGCGCAAAATGGTGATCTTAGCGATGCCATCATATGTCACTTAACAACAGGGATGCGTTCTGCAAAATGAGTTGTTAGGCGACCTCATCATTGTGCAAACATCACAGAGCCTGCTGCACAAACCCAGATGGTGTAGCCTCCTACACACCGGGCTATGTGTGTAGCCTGTGCAGCCACGGCTGTACTGAATACTGCAGGCAGTCGCAACACAATGGTGAGTGTTTGTGTATCTAAACCTATCTCAACGCAGACAAGGTACAGAAAAAGCATGGTATAAAAAATTTAAAACTGCTACACCTGTATAGGATACCTGCATGAATGGAGCTCGCAGGACTGGACGTTGCTGTGGGCGAATCAGTGAGTGCAGAGTGATGTGATGATCTGGGACATTACCGCTCACTGCTTCACACTTTATAAACACTGTACACTTTGGCAACGCAACAAGTATAAAAACATATTTTTCTTTCTTCAATAATAAATCAACCTTAGCTTAGTGTCAATTTTTACTTTATTAATTTTTTAATTTTTTAACTTTTTGATGCTTTTCTAGTAACACTTAGCTTAAAACAAACACATTGTACAGATGTACATAAATATTTTCTTCCTTTCTTTCAACAAGCTTGCAGTTATGTTTCCTTTCTTTATATCTTTATTCTATAAACTTTTTTCTACTTTAAATTTTTTTTAAGTTTTACTTTTACTCTTTAAACTTTTTTGTTAAAGACTAAGACACAAGCACACACATCAGCCTAGGCCTAGACAGGGACAGGATCCTCAGAATCGCTGTTTTCCACCTCCACATCTTGTCCCACTGGAAGGTCTTCGGGGCAATAACGCACATGGAGCTGCCATCTTCTATGATAGCAATGCCTTCTTCCAGATTCCTCCTGAAAGACCTGCCTAAGGCTGTTTTACAGGTAACTTTATATATATATAAACTTTATATATACATATATTTATATGTGTGTGTGTATATATATATATATATGGAGTACATACTCAAATAATGACAAAAGGTATAATATAGTAATTACATAAACCAGTAACAGAGTAATTTATTATCAAGTATTATGTACCACACATAATTTTACGTGCTAGACTCTTATATGACTATCAGCACGGTAGGTTTGTTTGCACCAGTGTCACAACAAACATGCAAGGAATGCATCCTGCTCCGAAGTTATGATGGCTGTGATGTCACCAGGCGACAGGAATCTGGCAACTCCATTATCATGTTATGTGACCGCCATTGTGTAGGTGGTCCATCGTTAACCAAAACGTTGTTATGAGGTGCAAGACTGTCATTACGTAATTACTTGTGTGATTATTTATTTTGTACCTATAGTCCCTTTGAGACCTGCACTCTCCAATACAGGAATCACTAGCCACATGTGGCATTTTAAATTTAAATTAATTACAATTAAATACAATTAAAAATTCAGCTCCTCAGTGCTCCATTAACCGCTCGGCCATTACCATTTTAGTGCCAGTGGCGGCCCCTGAGTGTCTTTGCCTGAGAGCCCTCAGTGGCTGCTCAAGCCTTTTGTACCCACACATGAGGCAAGCTGAAGGTGCCCAGGAAAAGCAGTGCCCAACCAATGAATGCCAGGAGTTAGCATGTCAGTATCCCAGCTCCCTTGCCTCTCCTGCAGGGTAACTGATGTGTTTCTTCAGACACCTTGGACTGGGTCCACTCATCACCCTGGCCAGCCAAGAGGTGTCCCAGCCATGGCCCTGGGAAGAAACAGCTGAGTTTTCCCTCAAGAGAAAACTGAAGTGCTTGACACAACATGTACAGAGATACAAGCAGAGAGAGAGGACCATCGAGTGGGGAATGCAGCTGAGACCAGCAATAGCTGGCAAGGGCCAGAAACTGCCTCACCGAAACCCAGCAGGAGCTGGACCCAGGATTGGGTCCCCTTGTCCCTGACCACCGCAGGAGCTGTGGCCATTGGAGGCCAGGCCGTGACAACCTGGGGAGGACACACAACCTCCTGTCTCTCCTCTCACCCTCCATTCTGCAAGTGCTCATTTTGGACAAACCTAATCAGAAGTCAGAGGACAAGGGACACCATGGATGCAGCTTTTAAAGGCCATCTTCCCAGGGCTCAGGATAGGGTGGAGACAGACAGAGAACAGGTGAGGGTTGGGGCAGGGCTGGAGAATACTTAGCCCAGTGGGCACAGTGCTCTTTCTTCTAGAACTTTGACTCTTCAATTGAATGATGAAATTATTAGATGCTAGGAGAAACAGTTCCTTTATTCCTGCAAGAAGACCAGAGAGTCTGTCATTACTCCCAGCTACCATGATTCCCTTGTTCTTCCCCAGAGCTGTTTATTCCAAGCCAGGTTCTCCAGCCTCCCTTGCTTATCCTGGGTCCTCCCTGTGCCCTCCCAGCAAATGTGCTCTTTGCTTCCAGTGGCCAGTATCAGTTTCTGTTGCTTACAACCATCAAGCCCTACCTGGGCAAAGCACATATGAGACCCTGATGCTTTTGGGGGCAGCAGAACAGGACATGAATATAGACATTTTGGTAACATTCATCATCCCAAACAGATTTTAGGGCCTAGGAAACTTGCCTGGGACACCACACTCAGTGGGTAGCACAAGTCAAGACAGAGCCAGTGCAGCAAAGACTTACCCTGGTATTGTTTCTAGGGCTGGGAGCCCTTGTTTTAATGGATCAAGCAGCTTATCTTCCTCTGTTTTCCCTCCCTACTCCTACATTGGGCTTTTGCCTGTCACTTGGACACATGAAGCTTGTTGTTACCTCAGGGTCTTTGCACCAGCTGTCCCCACCTCGCAGTCCTTCACTCCTTACCCATATTTACCTACCTAGTGCAGAGCTGGAATTCCAGAACAGGAGGCCCCACATACCAGCCTCATGAATGAGGAATTGGAACATGGAATTGAATAAGGAAAAGTCCACTGATGTTGTGTGAGGCAAGAACAGACACTGAGTGCAAGGGCCGGGGCAGGAATGGGGAGCATCTGGTCTACACGGTAGGCAAAGGTCAAGTTAAATTTGGACCTGTGCTGCCTCTTATATTCAGAAGAAGCCGGGATCCTGTGGCCCCAAATTTGGACCCGTGCTACCTCTCATATTCAGAAGAAGCCGGGATCCTGTGGCTCCAGAGTAATCACTGGCTGTCGTGCAATCACCGTGGATTCACAGGCCCTCCCCCTGCCAGGCCCTTCACGGTGACACCTGCTGCTGTGGACTCACAGGGCACCGCAGACCTGTCTGCGCTATTTTTGAGAGTTCCTCTGAATCTGTAATTCCCAAAATCAAAGAAAATCAAATCAAAGGACAAGCAGCAAGCATGGGGTCTCGTGGGGCCTGGACAACCATCTTGAGGCATGTGGCCTCCATGGCAGGGGTGGGGTGGAAGCGGGTGACTATTCTCCAGTGGTGTTGGGTTTTAGGCCAGGAAGAGATGTGAGCCTTTAGGCTGCTGGGGGTAGCTGGATCGGGGCGAGTGAGTGGACAAGTGAGCCTCAGCTAGAAGGTCAATGATAGTCCAGGCATGAGCCACGGGCTGGGGGCGATGGAAATGGGCAGCGGAGACAGACCCAGAAGGCACCAATGAGGCAGAACCCACAGGGCTTGGCGACTCTCCATGGAGTCTGGTGGCTCAAGTGAGCCAAGGCTGACCCGAAGGGGGATTTTTTTTCTGCCGGACAGGGAGCTCTAGAAAGACAAGGATCCTGTTTCACGGAACTTCTAGGGCCTAGATCGGTGCAGAGCGGAGACAGAAGGCTGAAGGTCAGCCATCTGGAGAGAGGACCAAGAAGGGGTCCTCTCTCACCCTACACTCGCCCTCCCCAAACCCCATCCCACCTCCAGGAAGGCTCTCCCTGCTTTGTTTGCCCAGAGAAGTCTGATGCGTTCCCTAAAAGTAGATTAAAACATGCTCTGGAATGCTCCCTGGAGGCCGGGAACAGAAGTCTTGAGCCTGGAGTGAACATTAAATACATATGGGTAAGGCCCCCAGCAGCATTCGGAATGAGGCCGGAGCTCGCGGCCATATGGGGATGTGGTTGTGGAAAAAAAATATTTATAAAATGGCTTTTCCAAATGTTTAATCTACAGCAGATGCATCTAAAATTAATCTGTTTGGCTTGGCTTTCACTGTGGGGAGATGCCATTTCGTCGTGCCGGCCGCCTGGAGCAGAGGAAATGGGGGTTGTAAAAGATTCATCTGTTTGTGAGTCAACTCCAAATGAAGATCTTCAGAGGGCAGGGAGGCAGTGGAGGCAGGAGAGCAGGTCTGGGAAGAAAGGGAAAGAGGTTCCCCCACACCCCCTGATTCCCATGGGTCACCCATACGTTAACTCTCATCTCATGGATGCTATATGTTGAATCTTTCCCACTGGAGTAATAATCTGATGGCTGTGTTTCTTACTAAGATGTTGCACTGTCACTCCGACTACAGTTGAGTAATGGGTCCCACAACGACTCCTACGTGTGATATTTCCATTATTTTTGCAGAAGGGAAAACAATCCCCTACTGAGAGTGCTTTACACCAGAGAAGTTTCTGGAATGGGAAACAGAACCACTGACTTCTCCAGCCTCCTGCTCAATATACAGAGCCACCTTCGCCATCTCACAGATCCTAAGCCATTTCCAACTGCAGGGCCTTTGCATACTCTGCTCTCTCTGCCTGGAAACTCTCCCTTCCTGCTTTAGACTAAATATCAATTCCTCAGTGAGGTCTTTCCTGAACTTCCAGCCCAGAGTGGGTGTACCCCGTGGTCTCTCTTCACTGTTCTTAACACACTCACAACCTCATTTTGATGGTGGGACGCTGCAGCTCACATCTGAGTCCCATCCAAGACTTGGCCAACTACTGTGCCCTGCACAGATGGATGGATGGTTGGATGGATGGATGGATGGATGAATGGATGGATGGATGGATGGATGGATGGATAGTGGATAGATGGATGAATAGTGGATGGATAAATGGATTAATGGATGGATGAATGGATGATGGATGGATGAATGAGATGCATGGATGGATGGATGGATGGCAAATGGATGGATCCATCTATGTCAGGCCTGCATGACTCCTGGTCTGGAGGAGACTCCCAGTCAACATTTGCTGACAGGATGGACAGACAGAGAGGAGGTGAGAGGGGCCCTCAGGTGCTTTTTCTTTGGAGACCTGGGCAAGGAAACAAGACACCTGGAAGCAAGTGCATTTTTGTGAAAGTGTGCAGGTCCTCACAGTCCTGGAATGCTCCCCCCGAAACCTGGTCTGAGAAGAGAGAAGGAGACAGGCTCCCCCAAGAAACCCTCCAGCTTCATTTTTAGCTACTCAGGTGTGGGAGACAGAATAATATTCTCCAAAATGTCCACACCTCAACATCCAGAGCCTATGAATATGTCGCCTTACGTGGCAAAGAGACTTTGCAGATGTGATTAAATAAGATTTACAGATGGGCAGATGACCCTGGATTATCTGGGTATCTAAACAGGCACAATCTAGTTACTTGAGTGTCAACATCAGTCATCATTAGGGAAATGCAAATCAAAACCACAATAAGATACCCCCTCCCAAAACACACTCATTAGGATGGCTACTATAAAAAAAAAAAAAAAAAAAAAAAACAGAAAATAACAAGTGTTGGTAAGAATGTGGAGAAATTGGAAACTTTGTGCATTGTTGGTGAGAATATAAAATGAAAAACAGTACGGTGCTTCCCCAAAAAATTAAAAATAAAATTATCATGTGATCCAGCAATTCCACTTCTTGGTGTATGCCCCAAAGAATGAAGCAGGGACTTGAACAGACACCTGTGCACCCGTGTTTACAGCAGCATCATTCACAATAGCCAAAAGGCAGAAGCAACCCAAGTGTCCACTGATAGATGAATGAATACACAATGTGGTGCACCCAAACAATGGAATATTATACAGCCTTAAAAAGGAAAGGAATTCTGACACAGGCTATAGCATGGGTGAACCTTGAAGATATGATGTTAAGTGGAATCAGGCAGTCTCAGAAGGACAAATACTGTCTGATTCCACTCATATGAAGCCCGTATAGTAATTCATACAGACAGAAAATAGCATGGTAGTTTCCAGGGACTGGAAGATAAGGGAATGGGGAGTGAATGTTTACAGGGGACAGGGTTTCAGTTTGGGAAATTGAAAAAGCTCTGGAGATGAATGGTGATGATGGTTCCACAGCAATGTGAGTGTACTTAATGCACCAAACTACACACTCAGAAACAGTTAGGGTGGGAACTTTTAGGTTATGTGTATTTTACCACAATTAAAATTATTTTTTTAAAGTAGAGAAACTCTGGCAGCCACAGTGAGAGTGACACCAGCTCCTAACAAGGGTTGCAACCATGCAGCGTGAGCAGAATTCCATGCCCCGACGCTGGCCCTGAGCGGAGGTCATGTGCAGGCTGCAGAGAGGCCCCTGGATGAGACAGCCAGCCAGGAAGGGGGACCTCAGTCCCACAACTCCAAGGAAGTGAAGTCCACCAACAGTCCAGAACAGAAATCCATCCTCCTCTGGAGCCTCCAGAAGCAATGCAGCCCCGTGCCCCCATGATTGCAGCCCAGCGAGGAGACCCACTGAGCACTTCCCGCCCACGGAACTGTAGGAAGGTAAGTTGGTGTTGCTGAGCCAAGTCTGTGCTAATTTGTTAAGGCAACAGAAATATTTTATAGCATTCAGGAAATATATTAATACTACTCCAGGAAAGCACAGCGCAGTGCAGGGAGGGGGGTCAGGGCCTGGCTCAGCCATGAACTGTGCAGCTGTAGGACACACAGGACCTTGGTTTCCCCATCTGCATAACAAAGGGGTTGGCTTGGAAATGGTTTTCTTTTATTTCTTTTCCTCCCCTTTTATTTGGTGGAGACCTCTTGAGTGACATCTTCTGTCAAAGTCCCAATGTACGTACCAGATGAAATATGTTTAAAGGCCTCCTCTGCTTGGAGTGAGAGTGGGGGTCTGGTTCTGCCTCCTGGGTACCCTTCAACCCACCCCGGGGGCCCGGTATCCCCAGCTCTGCAGAGCCTTGGTGTCCACCAGCATTGTCTGCAGATGGCCAGCCTGAGGTTTCTGGGGGCCTAAGCTGACCCTTGGGTTTGTTTGTTTGATAATATCAAGCTTCTTGAAACACAGATATGACTCCCAACCTCCCTCTCTTCCTGGCCCCCACTGCTCTTGGGAAAGTGAAGCCCCTGCCAGGTCCAGCTTCTGCAGATCTCTCAGCCCCTGCCCCCTTCATGCCACCTGTTCCTGAGCTTTAGTCGTGTGACCGCCTCTCAGACCTGTGCTCTTTATTCTTCTGCCCACCACAGGGCCTTTGCATGTGCAGTTCCCTGAGCCTGAAATGCCGTGCTCACCCCTCCTTGCCCAGGCCCCTCATGAACCTACTGTTCACCTCACCTTTTCCTTCTCTCCCTGCCTAGGTCAGCCTTCCCCTCACTCTCCACCCACTGCCCCCCAAACCCTGTTAAATGTTCTCATGCCTCTCCTTTGTGGCTCTGACTAGTTACAATGTTACAACTCCTAAAAAAAAAAATTTGGTTAATGTCTGTCTTCTCCACTAACATAATCCAACATTCACGTAGCACTTACCTTGTGAAGACCCTATTCTAAGCACTTTATATGTTTGTTCATTTTATCTTAACAAAAAAACTTCTGAAATTGATACTATTATCATCACCATTTAACAGACAAGAACACTAAGACACAGAGATGTTAAGCAATTTGTCCAAGATCACACACTAGTGAAGGGAAGAGCTGAGGTTTAAGTCCAGTCTGTCTGTCCATCCACCCATTCACACATCCATCTATTTATCCATTCATCCACCCACTGATCCACCCATCAATCCATTATTCATCTATCCAACCATACAATCATCTATCCATTCAACCACCCACCCACTCACCCCCATTTATCCACCTATGCATCCACCCATGCATGCATGCATCCATCCATCCATCTATTCATCCATCTATCCATTTATCATCAGCTCCATGAGGACAGGAATTGTGATGTTCTTTTCACTGCTCTAACTCCAAAGTCTATCACATTTGTAAATATTTACAGGATTGTAGGACAAACCCTGATCTGTGTTCTGCCATAATTCTCCCCAGGGGAACCCTCTTGGAGTCACCAGGGGTGAAGGAGAGGGGGCCTTGGCTGTCTTTACCCTCTCGTGCTAGTCAAAGTGGCCTCCAGCTGAGCATCTTAGCAGCCCTACAGCCAGCACGTCCTCTCCATGTGCTGCGTTGGGGAACCCCTGGCAGCAAGAGTTGACAGGAACGCGGTGAGGGTAGAGAGATGAGCAGAGAAAAGGAACTTAGTGTTGCAGCTCTGTCCACGTAAGGGCTGGTGCAGTTGGCAAAATATAAACAAGATAGAGGAGAGGCTTAGGAAACGCACGGCCAAGGGCAACATACAGGGAAACTGGGTGAGGCTCCATGCTTCCAGGCCCACAGCACCGGGCCTGGTATCAGCAGAAGCCCTACCCTCGTTAATCCTGAGGGGCCTTGGAAGAGCCCACAGCCAGTCTGTCCGGGCACTTGCCGCAGAACCCACACCTGTCTGGCTTCCCCTGCTGGGGACAGTGATGTTAAACAGTGGCCTCTGATGAGCACAGTGTTCCTGCTGATGGCCTTGCCTCTGATATCTTTGAGGGGCTGGGACAGGGCTGGGTCCGAAGTAGAGACAAAGAGAAGAGCCTTCCCCCAACTCTGCATTCCTGAGCCCCAAAGCAGCAGGAAGAGTCTGCTCCATTTCCTCCCCATTACAAAACCACAGCCCACGTGCACAGGAACGGAGACACCCAAGGAGAAGACTGTGCCCTATGATGGAGAAGAGCTAAGCGCCCACATTGCATTCTGGACAGACAGTAATGGAGCCTGCTCCAAGGTACAGGCTCTTTCAATCCTCTCCTTAAAACCAGATCCGTGGACCCTGCGCCCATGGTTATCCGTGTCAGAGTCGGGGCCAGCCCTTAAACAAATCTGGATGGAAGAGCCATGACCAAGGAGCCAGGCGGATCTGGTCTCAGTCATGTTCCAAGCGCTGGGACCCTGGTCCAACTGCTGAAGCTCCCTGTGCCCCATTTTGTCCGTCTGTGAAATGGGGATGCTCTTGGCACCTAATTCATGCGGCTGTTGTGTGCACGTGATACTGCAGACTGCATGCTCGGCACAGCACCTGGCCCTAGCAAGTGTTCTGTAGATGTTAGCCATGTTATTTTTAATAAGAATGCTCTTGGCATTAAACTGTAATTTTTCTACCCAATTCCCCCTTAAGAGCGTCTCTTTCAGTCCCAGCTGAGACGGAAATGAGGAAATGAACCTGACATCCACTCTATACATCCCTTTGATGAGAGTCACCCTTCAGGAGGAGAGACCTCATTGAAATGTAATTTTTTTCCCATTAATCATCCGCCCAGACAGCTCTCAGTTCTCCAGTTCTCTTAAGCAAATAACAACCAAAAAAAAAATCTTTTCTTCAACCTCTAAGTGCAAATTTCTATAATAAAAAGCAAGGCATTGAAGCAGTTATCTCCTCTCATCTGGTTTTCCCTTTCATAACTCAAAGATTTCTCTCTCTCTCTCTCTCTCTCCCCCCCGTCTCTCTCTCTCCCCATGTCCTCGCCATCTTCCTTTCTTGAGGCCGGATGCATGCATGGAAGAGATAGCATCACCGTAGGCCACGACAGGTCTCCATGGAGTCCAACTTTGAAAAGCCAAGCAACCCTGGCTTGGCCCCAACCCATACAATTTCCCCGGGTTCTTCCTCCATGAACTCCTGATTCCTCAGCCTCTTAAAGTGGGGATAATAACATTAACAGCTCAGGCTTTCTGATGGTTGGGGACTGCCATTGTTGAATGCATAGATTCAACAAATATTGACTGGATGTCTACTGGGTGCTAGGACCAAGAGATCTAGCCATGGGCAAGATGCAGTGGGAGGCTTCTTGGCACTTTCTTTCTAGGACCAGTCCTGGAGAAGGCATTCTTGAAATGGAAATTGCAGAGTAGGGATCCCCAAGACAACTGTGACTGATTACAAATTTGGGGTCCCCAAGCCTATCCTCAGGGTTAATAATTTGCTTAAAGGACTCACAGAACTCACTGAAAGCCAGTGTACTCCATCACAGTTTGTTACACAACATAATATAGATTAAAATCGGTCACTGGAAGAGACATATGGAGCAGAGCCCAGGGAAGTTCCAAGCATAAAAATTCTAGTTGTCCTCTCCTAAGTCCCAGACAGCACTCACTTTTCCTGGCAATGATGTATGACCACACACATGGAGATTTGCCAGCCAGAGAAGCTCATGTGAGCCTCCATACCCAGAGTTTTTATTGGGGTTCAGGCACATAGACATGGATGACTTCCTATGTGGCTGGCCTTTGGCCTCCAGTCCCTCCAGAGGTCAAGTTGGTACTGGGTGACCCAAGACCCCCAACATAAATCATACTGTAGACATAGACTATCTTGTATGGCCTAAGATCTCCCAGGCAAACAAAGACACTTTCATCAGGCAGGACATTCCAAGGGCTTAGAGGCCACCTCCCAGGAGCCAGGGACAAAGGCCAAACCCTCTCTGGACAGTGTTAATTTTTCACTGCCTGTAAGTTTAGCTGCAAAATCACTCAAGATGTGAACTTCACTCTGATCTGTGCCTTCCTCTTCCAGCCAATATAGCGCTACTGACACAGGCATGCAAAGATCACACACAAAGAAAAGCGAAGGAAAACCATGCAAATGCTCAGCAAATAGGGACATTTAAACAGAGCAAGGTGCATCCGTGCTGAGGGATACAGAGCAATGGATAAAATGATGAGGCACCGCTCTGTGGTAGCTCTGTATCATAGAAAGAAATGCTGTTGGTGAAAAAGTCCATTGCAGAACAATGGCTATTGAGTAACCACTTGGCCCTGGGCAATTTATTTAACCCCTTGAGCCTCTTCAATTTCCTTATCTCTAAAATGGGGCAATGCTTTGATCTCCTACCCAGGTCTGCGGTGAGGAGTAAATGGAGCCACATCTAAGAAGCAGCTGGCACACTTGGGGCTGAGCCTGGGCCAGCTCTTAGTACCATGACTTCACTCTCAAGTCCTCGGGGTGGGGCTGCAGGGCACAGGGAGACTCTTCTGAGGGGCTCTTCTTGGAGACATTTGTTACCAGGCAGCAGCCTTGACCACTCAGGCATTCATTATTCATTTGATAGACTGATCGATTTGCTCATTTCTCCATAATAAAGCCCTGTACTAGGTGTTGGATTTTGAGGAGTAATGAAGCCACACAAAGTCTTTACCTTCAAGGAGTAACCAGTCCAGGGTGGAAGACAGACTTGGCAAACTTAGCCAGGAAGTGGGGTGCACCAGCCCAAACTCACATAGCCAGTCCTGAATGCCCTGCTCACAAATGAGACAGATGCAAAGTCGACGTTCCACCAATTCTGTGTTGAAGCGAGGTGGGTTGAGCAGATGGGGCAGGGGCCGCCATTGTGTCTCTGGCCAAAAGGGCTGCACGTGAAGTGGCCTAGACGTCTGGTCGTGAGAGAGATCAAAACTTCAAGGACGGGAGAAGAGTCAGGGCGGTCGGAGCAGAAAGTCCACGAGAAAGCGAGTGGAAAGAGGTAGTTGACAGGGGCCCAAGGGACAGGGCTTTGAGGGCCAAAGTGAGGAGGGGGACTTTATCCCGAAGGTGATGGAGAGCCTGTGAAGGGTTTTAATCCAGGGGTGGCACGTTGGAGCCATGTCTGCAAAAGATGCTCCTGCTCACGGGGCAAGGAAAGAAAATGGGTGAGAGAGGAAGCAGGAATCTTGGTTAGAAAGCACCTGCCATCATCCAGGCCCAAGAGACACTGTGGGCCCTGCCACAGTCTTCTTCCCAGGAAACTTCGCTTCCTCTAGCTGTCTTGAGAGTTGACTGCTAATGTAGAGTGTGCTGGAGCCAGCTCCTCCTGGCTTGAGAGAACTCATTGTTAAATATTCAGGAAATTTGTGAGCCCGTTGTTAAACCATTGGTAGCTTTGCAATTAGCATAGAGAATGTATTGACACCACAGACGTTGGCAAAAGCTGTAAATCAGCACTCTTCCTCCTGCGACCCCAAGAGCTGGTTTACCAAAGCACGGATGCTTCTAAACACTCGCTGCTGCCGCCTTCTCTGGAAAAGTGTCCATGACTGAGAAGGTCCTCCTTGCCCACCCCACAGGCATCGTACTGACTGGCATGGGGTTTGAATGCTTTGCCTTGCACCTAACACAGTTTCAACTCTGTGGCGTCATTCCTGTTCCAGGGCTCCCCATGGGACTATGCTAGACTCCACCTGAGACCAATCCTTGCCCGGCCCCTTTCTGCCCTCACTGCCTTTCCAGCTTCTCCTTAGAGCCCTCCCTCAATACATGCCTTGGATGAGGATCTCACAGCATTTGGCCAAGTGTGGTGCCCGGACCACTTGTATCGTAGTCCTGGAATCCCACCCTGGACCTACTGAGTCAGAGCCTTTGGATTTGGGGCCCTAGCACCCGCCTTTGTAACAAAGGCTCTTTGAAACTAGCGTTTGGGGGAGCTTGGCTCAAGTTAGAGAAACAGAACGAAGGCCTACAGGAACAGAGCAGCCTTGAATGGGGGACCCGAAAGAGGAACCCCACCCTATGAATGGACCCCAGGAGAGACGTTAAGGAGTTGGATTTTATTGATGTAAAGTAGCGAATATTCCTGTGTCCCCAGGAAGGATGAGGTTCTGTGCCAGGTTGGGATGAGATTACCGAAATGTTTGAGAAAGAAAGAGCTCTTCCCGCTAAGAGCACTGCTCTTAAAACTCCAACTCCCCCGGGCTTCACACCAGCAAAGCCCAGAGAGCGCGCCAACCACACATGGAGACCAATAGGACTGAGAAGGCAGATCTGCCGGGATTAGGGAAGAACTTGAACCTGCAGCTGCAAAGTCGGCGCTCGGCAGACACTCAGGATGCGCTGCTCCTTACCAAGATCTGGGCCTTCCTTTTGATGACAAAAGTTGCCTTAGCCCCAGCTCCTAAGCACTTAGAAACAAAATAAAATTAAGTTTTGAATAACAAGTCTTGAGTTGTTGGGGTGAGGTCACTGTTGAACCACTGTGTCAGGCCCAAAGAATGTTTCCATTGCCCGCCGCCTCTCGGGTGACCCCCTCGAAGGAGGCCCGCCTGCTACAGCAGGTCACAAATAGAGGGCAATTAATTTTTACAACCCTCTGCTCTCAGCGGCCACTGCATGCTGGGGTGAGGTCACTCTTGCCGCTTTATTTTTATCTGTTTTAAAGATGTTGGTGTCTTGAGACTCACACTTCCCCAGCGAGCTCAGATCCCCTGGTTCACAAGTGGCAGCTCTGCAGAGCTCCATGGTGGGTGACTGTGGGTGACAGCAAAGACCACCACCCGATATCGCATGAGCTCAGACGAGTGCCTTCCCCTCTCAAGGCCTTGGTTTTCTCAACCCCAAATGCTAAGCATCGACTAGACTAGCATTTCCCAAATTTCAGTAATTTCTGAACCACCACCATCATTTTGGCCTGACCTACCACCTGCACTATAATTCAAGTCACTATTTTTCTTTTTCTGTAAATCACCTCACATTTCTAATTAGACATTTAACTGAAAGGAAACTTGAGATCATTATCATAAATGGAAGTCGGCATTCTTTGCCATTAATAAAAGGTAACTACAGAAATAAATACCTTGACCACAAATGAACATTGCTAAATTCCAGCCAGATACTGCTGCCTGCTGATGGCTTCAAGCCTGAGGCCTCTCTCTCTTTGTTCAAAAGGGAGCTTAGAAGTGTCAGGAGGTGCTAAAGACCCTTAGTGCCAGATGAAGAATTTTCCTTTGATCTAACCACAGGGGAATAATTTTCACACTATATAAATCGATGCCCTAAAATCTACAGTCACCTTCCCCTCAACCAGCAGCTTGGTTGAAGAAGCTGGGAACTTGGGAAGACACTGGTTTAGATCTTTCCTACAAATCTTTACTTTTGAGTGATGATATAAAGCTCTAGATTGCTTCTGGAGCTTTCTTCCAAGCTACCCAGCATTTGGCCAAGTGTGGTGCCAGGACCACCTGTATTACAGTCCTGGGACCCCAACCTGGACCTAATGAGTTAGAGCCTTTGAATTTGAGGCCCAAGCATCCGCCTTTGTAGCAAGGGCTCTTTGAGACTAGTGTTTAAGGGGGCTTCACCCAAGTTAGAGGAACAAAATTTGGCACTCGTCAGAAGGCCTGCGGGAACAGACCAGCCTTGAATGAGGGCCCGGAGAGTGGAGCAAGAATCCAATCTGGTTAGTGCTGGCGGTGTCGGCCACTATGCACTTGTGCAAATAAATGATTCTCTTCTGGATAAGGTAGAGATGCCTGGTGGACTTATTCTGAGCCAGAGAAGACACAGCACATTCCTCTGACTCTGTCCTCAGAATGGTGTGGAATGAACTCCACCCCATGGACCCCAGGAGAGACCTTAAGGAGTTGGATTTTATTGACATTAAGTAGCAAACATTCCTGTGCTCCCAGGAAGGGTGAGGTTCTGTGCCAGGTTAGGTTAAGATTATTGAAACGCTTGAGAGAGAAAGAGCTCTTCCCGCTGAGAAGCATCAACCTAGAGCTGTGAGCAGGGCTGGGGTGCCGGGTTGGCCCTGTCTCTGCTCTTGCGCCACGGTGAAAACATCTTTCACTGGGAGTTGTCAGCTCTGCCCTCTCTGCCAACAGAAACTTGGAAGCAGCCGTGCCTTTCTGCCTCCCGCTTGCCTTCCCAGCAGCTCTGATCAATGTCCGTTTTAAACCAGGACATTTCATCTCGCTGTGGAGCCTGTGAACACAGGGCACCGTGGAGCCCAGCTTCTCCTTGTTCGTTGTTGTACAGGGACTGCCATTTGGAGAGAAAAGTCAGGTTGGGAGGCTCTGCTGCAGGCCCCCTCTTTGATAATCAGATGAATTCCAAGCAAGGGCAAAGATGATCGTGTATCCTGAGAGGTTCCGAGTCTCTGTGCCTCGCCTCCTCATGTGAGGCAAGGTAGCCATTGTCCCTTCCTCATAAGGTGGCTAGGAGGAGGGAATAAAGTCAGGTCTGCAAAGCGCTGAGCACACACACACAAAATAATAGAAGCTGTTCTGGGCGGGATAGTTTCCCTCCCAAAATTCATGCCTCCCCAGAACCTCAGAAGGTGGGCTTATGTAGAAATGCAAACGTAATTAGGTCAGCTGATATCATAATGGATCAGGGTGGGTCCTAAATTCAGTGACTGGCACCCTTATGAGAGGGAAGGGCTGCAGAGCTATGAAAACACACAGGAGAGGAGCCACTTGGCCGTGAGTCAGACTGGAGTTTTGCTGCCATAAGCCAAGGAGCATGGAGGATTCCTCAGTTGCGTGGATTGGATTTTCTCTCACAGCCCCCAGAAGGAGCCAGCCCTGCCGACACGTTGATGTTGGACTTCTGGCTTCCAGAATTGTGAGAGAACAAATTTCTATTGCATTCACTGTGTTTCTCTGAACAGCAGCCCTAGGATAGTAATGCAGAAGCTAATTTACTGAGCACGTAGTAGGCACTAAGCATTTTGTTAAACATGTTACAGACATTATCTCCAATCCACCCACCTGAGGAAGTTGATGCTGTCATCACTTCTGTTTTACAAATGGAGAAACCGAGGCCCTGGTGCTCAGCTGCCCAAGTGCACCCACGTAAGTGGCAGACCTGGAATTTTTAAACCCTTGTCTCTCTGTTTCCAAAACCTTGTTTGTTCTAGTATCACTCAGCTCCACGAGGCAAGAACTGGGCAGGGCTCTTGTTTTCTAATGGATCTCACACCTGGCAAAGTTCCTGGCACATAGTAGGCCCTCAAAGAAAGTGTAATGACTGCAGCTGGGCAAGGTGGCTCACACCTGTAATCCCAGTACTTTGGGAGGCCGAGGTGGGTGGATTGCCTGAGGTCAGAAGTTCAAGACCAGCCTGGGCAACATGGTGAAACCCCATCTCTACTAAAATAAAAATACAAAAAAATTAGCCAGGCGTGGTGGTGGGCCCTGATAGTCCCAGCTACTTGGGAAGCTGAGGCGCGAGAATCGCTTGAACCCGGGAGTCAGGGGTTGCAGTGAGCCGAGATAGTGCCATTGCACTCTAGCCTGGGTGACAGAGCAAGACTCTGTCAAAAAGAAAGGAAGAAAGGAAGAAAGGAAGGGAGGGAGGGAGGGAGGGAAGGAGGAAAGAAAGAAGGAAAGAAAAGAAAAGAAAGAAAGAAAGAAAGAAAGAAAGAAAGAAAGAAAGAAAGAAAGAAAGAAAGAAAGAAAAAGAAAGAAAGAAAGAAAGAAAAGTGGAATGACTGCATTCTGTGATTCTGTAAATTCAGAGGATTTGGGAATTTTACGCTCTTTATTGAGCTAGCAAATAAACAGTATATTGAAGGCCTACTGTGTGCCGGGCACCAGGGACACAGCAGCAAACAAAACTGTCATGGCTCTGGCTTCGTGGAGTTCCCAGTCCAGCAGTGGGACACTGACACTGAGGAGGTGAACCCTGAGAGAAAGCAGGTGGTTCCTGTGCTGGTCATTATGCTGAGTGCTGGGAAGGACCTCACAGGGAAAAGCAGCACAGAGGAGCTGAGGACGCTGTGTGACAGAAACGGTGTCATTGTGATGCCTGGGATTCTCTCCGAAGGCCTGTGTTGCGTCCAGGACTGTGGGGGCCTAGAGAGCAGGCTGTCTTGAGAAGATTCTATAAAAGTCTAAGAGTTCATCCATTTTATTAGCTGTATTGTTTACTCTTTAGAAAAAAATAAAAAGAGGTCTGAGTTTCTTCCCTTGGCCTCTAAGACGCCTGACCTTGCACCCAGGGGCTTCCAGGTTGGGCCCTTGGCAACAAAAGCGGGGGCCCCACAGTGACAGCTGCACCAGGGAAGAGGCTGTGCTGCAAAGCCTGGGCCTCCCACACTCCCCTGGGAACAGGTAGCAGGTGCAGACAGCCAGCCTGGAGCCTGGGAATCTCATCCAGGACCACAGCCAGGATCCTGGTTTCCAGAGCGTCCCCGCTTCTTGGGGTGAGCACCCTCCACCCTGCTGATCTCCAAAGCTGACCCCTGAGGAAATTCTCAAAGATGCAGCCCCTGAATCAGAAGGTCTGGTAGAGGAGGTGCTGTGATGTATGCGCAGGGTCTTAACTTCAGTTCTCTAAAGGAGAGAAGAAAGGAAGGGAAAAAAACAGCTGGAAAAAGAAACAAGAAAGAAAACAGCTATTTATCTTGATTTTTATTTGATTATAAAAATAACCCAAGTTTGCTCTAAAAAATTCAAACGTAAGACAATCAGTTGGTCTTTAGCCTTTGGTGAGTATAAGAACCTAGTGGGGAGATGATTTAAAATGCGGATTCTGCGGGCCCTGTTTTGGGGTGATTCCAGGGTAAGTGGCTCATGTGGTGCAGGCTTAGAAGTGCTGATGTAGAAAGTATGTGCCAGGCTGGGTGTGGTGGCTCACGCCTGTAATCCCAGCACTTTGGGAGGCCAAGGCGGGTGGATCACCTGAGGTCAGGAGTTCGAGGCCAGCCTGGCCAACATGATGAAACCCTGTCTCTACTAAAAATACAAAAATTAGCTGGGTGTGGTGGCAGGTGCCTGTAATCCCAGGCAGGAGAATCACTTGAACCCGGGAGGCAGAGGTTGCAGTGAGCTGAGATCATGCCACTGAACTCCAGCATAGGCAACAAGAGCAAAACTCTGTCTCCAAAAAATATATATATATATACATGTATGTGTGTGTGTGTGTGTATATGTGTGTGTGTGTATATATATATGCATATATACGTATGGTCAGAAGTTCGAGGCTGGTCTCAAACTTCTGACCTCAGGCAATCCACCCACCTGTATAATCCACACATGTATATATCTGTGTATATTCGTATATATATATGTGTGTGTGTATATATATATACATGTATACATGTATATATATACACACACATATATATACATGTGTATACACATATATACATATATGTGTTCCTTTCCAATTAGAAGCATTGAGCAGGGAGAGGAAGTTCCACCAAGAAAAGACTAGAACTGGTGGGCCAGTTCTAGTGGTGGGCCCCCGGAAGAGATTGCAGGAGCCTATGCATGACGTCCCGCCTTTCTGCAAGGATCCTCTTTTAGCTCGGAAATTCTACTTTGGGACAGGACCCAGAGTGGAGTCAGATCCACGTCAAGGCACTCATAGGTTGTTGATGTGTTAGACATGAGGTGCTGTGAGAAGCGTGGCTGGACAGCATTTAAAACAAACCAGAGTGTCGGAACTCACCAAAGATCAGGATGCTGCCCAGAGCTGTTGATAAGAACCTAGCCAGAAGGGGAGACCTAGGAAGATGCCAGCATCGACCATAAAGCAAGGATCTTCAGGCTGGAGATTTTAAGAAGTTTCTAAAACTTTTATTGTTGTTACAATAAAAGTTACATAAAACTGGCCAATTAATGTTAGTGTCACCAGAGCTAGGAATTTCTCCTTAGAAGCTCAGTGCTTGTTTCTGGTGGCATGAGTGAAAATTTGTCACACTGTCAGCTCTGAATGTTCATCCTTCAAGAATGTGGCTGTTGCCCACTCTAAATACACCGTAATCATTCT
The DNA here is from genome assembly GCF_028885625.2 of Pongo pygmaeus. Lineage (NCBI taxonomy): Eukaryota > Metazoa > Chordata > Mammalia > Primates > Hominidae > Pongo > Pongo pygmaeus. The sequence goes on from NC_072394.2 coordinate 60,637,356, forward strand.
GTTTGGTCCTTAAATGAGCAAATCATTTTCATGGGTTCCTTAGGCCAAGAAATGATTGATCCTATATCATGGGATCAGAAAGGCCCAGGCATGTTTTTGGAAAGTTCAGAAAACTCTGTCTACACATGTCAGCTGGGAGGGCTTAGAAACAGTTACCTGCTGCAACATGGACAAACCTTGAGGACTTTAGGCTAAGCAAAATAAGCCAGTCATGAAAGGACAGACGGGATAATTCCGCTTGGAGGAGGCACCTAAAATGGCTGGAGTCACAGAGACGGGAAGTAGAACCGAGGTTGCCAAGGGATTGGGGGAGGGGGAACGGGGAGGTATTCAACCCGGGCCGAATTTCAGTTTGTGATGATGAAAACGTTCTACTAGGCCAAGAACAGTGGCTCACGCCTATAATCCCAGCACTGTGGGAAGCCAAGGCGGGCAAAACACCTAAACGTCGGGAGTTTGAGACCAGCCTGGCAAACATAGTGAAACCCCATCTCTACTAAAAATACAAAAATTAGCCAGGCATAGCGGTGGGCACCTGTAATCCCAGCTACTAGGGAGGCTGAGGCAGGAGAATCGCTTGAGGCCAGGAGATGGAGGTTGCAGTGAGCTGAGATGGTACCACTGCACTCCAGCCTGGGTGACAAGAGAAAAACTCCGTCTCAAAAAAAAAAATCTCTTCTGATGGAAGGCGGTGACAGTTGTACAACAATGTGAATGACGTGAAGGTACTTAGTAACCCTAAGCCATATACTTAGAAAAATAAATTTTATCCTGTGCATATTTCACAATTTTTTAAATAAACCTTCCCCAAATCTGCAAACATGACATCTTTGAGATTTGCACAAAGCTTCCATCTACAGTGAGGAAGTTTCACCTCATTGTCTGGAAGCCCCAACCACTAATAATTGGGGTCCAAGGTTCTCAGTTTCTTGTCACCCCTTCACCGCTCCCCCCACCCTCACTAGCCTATTGCTGCTCCCACTAACGTTGCCCTCCAAGTACTAGGCCCACAGCCACAGCAGCCTGGCGCCGTCCCCACTGCCGCTCTCGAGAACCAGCCATCAACAGCTCCACACAAGCTCTCTTTTCTGTTTCACCAACAGAACTGGGACTGGAAGGGTTTAACCCCAGGGCTCTGGCAGTTTCCATTTCTACGTGTTAAAAAAGCTTTTAGCCTAAACTTAAGCCAAATATGCCTCCAGGAAATGCTTGCTTCTTTCCTGTCCCCCAGGGAACCAGGCCTGGGGCCAGATGAAAGAAGCAAAGAAAAGGGAATTTATGCACTGAAAAAAATGGGGCAAGAAGGACTGCCAGCTCTTCTGCCCAGCTGTTCCGGCCACAGCCTGTCCCATCTTTGGAGACTGTGCTGGTCCGGTCACTGTGTAGCAGCGCTAGACTGTCTTGTGCCTGGAGAATTGGGAAGAACGTGGACCTGGAGTCAGAGGCCTGGGTGCTGGCTCTGTCTGAACTGGACTGAGAAGGATAAAGGGACACTCGCTGGAAGGATTTGCTGATACAGTCCACACAGAGGCTCTGCCTGTGTGCACACGGATCAGAATACGCACTTAATGAGTGGTTATGCCCACGAAGAAAGGGGAGAAGGAGGAGACAGAGGAGGAGGTGGGGATGGAAATGGTGACAACTCTCTCGGCCAACCCTCAGATCAGTCAAGCTGGCTACTGAGGTCACAGGAGCCCAACTCAAAGTAGCTGAGAAACAAAAGGGAGTTTACTGGTTCATTTTAAGGCATTTTTCAGAAGTAGGTCTGGCTACAGGCACAGCTGGATCCAGGAACTCAGGCTTTGTCTTCTGGGGTCTTTCTCCTTCTCGCCTCTGCCTACTTCTACTCAGCTTCTGGCTCTCCTCCTTCAAAAAGGCTCCTGTCCCTCGGCCCCATGGCGGAGACAGCAGGCCCTGCTATTTTAGGTGTGTGTCCTCCCAGTGGTAGGAACAACACAAAAAGCTTCTTCCTGTCTGTCTCCAAGCACAGCAATTTTAGGGAATACCGTTTCTGGCCCAACCTCTTGACAAGAAGGATGGGGCCATAATGGCTTAGGTCTGGTCACCTGCCATCCCAGGGGGTACAGGGACCGGGCTCTGTGATGAGAGTCCCAGAAGAATCATCCTTGTTCTCCGAAGGAAAGGGACGTGGTCCTACATCATGCAAAGGAAGGGGTAGACCCTTCCTTTCCTTTCTCTTCCTTCCACTGCCCCACCCTTGACACCCCACTTCCCAGAGACCATTAAGACCATCAGGTGACCAACTGCCCGGTGGGAAAGGACCTGAATGACTTATCAGCCATTTGTACCTTCAAGTGAATTCATTTCAGGGGGTTGCTGTCATCACTCTCAGTTAAATGGTGTTCAGATAATGGAATGAGGGAATGGAGGAGATACTGGAATGTAGCTGAATATTTCATTGAGAAGGGAGGCCAGCTTTGTCTTTTGTTTTCTACACTGTCCCATTGAGCCTGCTGCAGACCAAGAATGCTCACAAGCACCTCCACCGTTCACCCTGAATGGCTCTGGAGGCCAAGGCTGGGAAAACCGTGGGAAGGCAGTTTGGGGGTCTCCCTTCATCTACCCCAAGGTTTTCCCTGGGGCAGCCCAACCCAAGCTTCCTGTGAAGCGGAAGCCACTTCCAGCACAGCACTTGGAGCGCTTGGAGCACCTTGTGGCTGACGTCGAATGTCATTCCAGCCCTACATCTTTGCTGCATTCATCAATGCCTTAGGTGGTCACAGCACCCATTCCTCTGGCCACAGTGGTAGGCTCAGGAGTGGGCAGTTGGCCTCAGCCAGGCCGTTTGGGGCTTTCTCTGAAAATGGCTGTGTTTGCTGTTGGTGGTAAAGTGGCTTTTCCTTCTGGGTGTGGAGCTGTGAGGACACCCGTGGAGGACAGCTGGGGTGCCCCCTGACTGCAGGGCAAGGCAGCCTCTTTGCTAGAAGTGGACCAGAAGCCACTTAGAATCAAGTGAGGAGAGACAGAGAATGATCCAGAAGACAGAGCTCAAGTCCCTAGATCCAGCCATGCCTGCAATTAGCACTCTCCCAGAATTCTAGTGAAAATGAGGCAGTACATTTTCTTTTTTTTCTTAGCTATTTTGCACTGGGCTTCTGGACCTGCAACAGAAAGACTAATGGATCCAAAGATTGTCTGGAAGGAAAGAATGATCTGCCCAGAGTGGGTGAGAGAACCCACTCTAGGCAGGACCCCCATGAGCTGCCTCTGCTGGCTGACCTGACATTCTCATTCAACAATTTACTGAGAATCAGGAAAAAACAGCTGGGACTCATGAGAGTCACCCCACGGGCTCTGCAGCCAGCTGCCTGATGCCCTTGGCTCTGCCACACACCAGCCCTATGACCTGGGGAAAGTCACTTCACCTCTCAGTTTCCCCACCTGTAAGTTGGGTCAATGAGAGGAGCTTCCTCGGGCCCATAGGCTGTGGGAGGAAAGGAAAGCCACCGAAACCCCCTCAGGCCCATGCATGGCCCCACACCCCACCTCCCAGCATGGGTGGGCCGTGCGGCACTGGGGTTGCCAGCTTACTGTCCATTTTTTTCCTGAACTGGGAGTTACTTGGGGCCAAGGGTCTTCCTTGTGCCACTCACCATGGAGTCACCCCACTTTCGATGGCTTAGCTTTTAGTCAATAACGACTTTGCTAAATGGATATTGAATGGATGCTGGGACTTTGCCTCATGGATTTGCAAGTGGTTTGCTCACCAGAGAAACACAGACACGTGCCCCTCCCAGGATCTTTTCATTCCCACCCCCAGTGCAACCTACGAGGTCATCATTTCTCTGCAAGAAGCCACAGCGTACAACCTCTGTCAGGGGCCCCGCTCGCCAGTGCTAAGAGCTTCCATCTTTCCTGCCCACTAAAAGGGTGCTGTGTCATTCCTCCTAAGAGCACGAGGCAGTCCTGGGACTTTCACCCTGGAGCTCCCATTTCTAAGGAGTTCTCTGAGTTCCTTGGTGAGGGAGGGGCCCCCGTAGAGACAAGCGGAAGCTGGAGACTGGCTGGGAGCTTCGAAGGCCATCAGGCTTAGAGATGAAAGTGGCCTGGCTGGGGAGAAGGCAGTGGGGTAAGTGTGGGCCAGCCAGGACATGAGTGTGAGGGGTGAGGAGTACCCCAATTCTGGCCCCAGCCTGCCTGACACAACAGGGCACTGCCACCTGCTGACTCACCATCATTGGCAGGTTACTCATGTTCTCTGTGCCTCAGTTTCCTCATCCATGATATAATGCTGATCATAGAGCCTACCTCATAGGGCTATTGTGAAGATCAAATCAATTAATATATGCAAATGCTTAGAACAGCCATCAGCACATGGTGCGGTGTGAGTGCTTCCCTCCGTCTTTATTATCACAGCCTGTTCATGTGGGGCACGACTAAGAGGCACTGATGTCCTGGATCAGGGACCTTGTCATTCAGAGCTCTACCCCCGGGGGTCAATAGACAGTGGGGAGCTCTCCAAACACTGGTGCTACAGAAGTGTAAGGAGCAGAAGCAGCTGATGGCGGGAGGCCCCTCCCGGGCAGCCAGAGCCTTCCTCCGTGGATGACAGGTCCATTCAGACCTGACCTTCCTCCTAAGTGGCTACACAGGCTTAATCTCGGGGACACTAAGTGCTCCCTCTTCTATTTGCTGCAGAGAACAACAGTAGAAATTGTAATTTACAGGTTGTCTGCAAATTACCGCCTGGTCTGATTTATAATTCATAGTACAATATTTATTTCTAACAGGAAATTAATTTTGGAAACTCAGTGGGTGATTAAATTAAATTGCAAAACCATTCCACTTGCTTGGAAGGAGGGGAGTGAGTAACTGGAGATTATATTAAGAGATAAATCGGGAAGCATCTACACTCAGAAAACCTGAGATAGGAGGAGGGAAACAGTTCATCCCTACTCGAAGGAGATGGCTGTCTTGTCAAACATTTATTACAGAACATGTGCCCTCATGCTTTGGGGTCTCAAAGTTACTCACAGCCTTTTCCCAGTGGATTTGTCATTAAGACAAAGAAAAATAAAGGCTGAATTGACTGTATTTCCAATTCAATGGCACTTTGAATAATAAGCAATCCTAGGGAACAAGGTGGAAGCTCATAGCATTTTCATGACCAGTCTTGGGAGCCACACAACATCATTTCTGCCACATTCCCTATCACTCCACCCAAGCTCCTCCCACTACTGAATGGGAGGAGTGTCAATGTCACATTTGTTAGAAGAGCAAGTGGAGTGGATTGTGTTTTCTTTGAAAAACACAATCTGCCCCAGGGTATAACATTTTAGCCAAGAGCCTGACACATAGCAAGAAGCACCATGAATGTTAGCCATTCCTTCTGGCTTGGGGAAGGAGGAAGGTCCCCTGGAGGGGATGGTGTTGGACTGGGCTTTGAGCAGTAAGGATTTCCATAGGCAGATGCTGGCTTGGGACACCTCGGGCAAAGGGATCAGAATGAACAAAAGAGAGAACAGAGAGAAAGGCTTGACAGAAGCTGATGGCCCCGCCTGTGTGGAGCATCGGGAGTATGGAATGTGGGGTGAGAGATTTCCAGGAGCCATGAAGGCCAGGCATCCAGGACTGGACCTTGGAGGGAGCCCTTTAAGAGAAAGTTTTTGAATCTGATGTAAAACCTTTCTGATTTTGGAGTGAGAAGCAGCCCTAGAGATTTATTCCACCTCTTGTTTATTCATTCAACAATTTTCCATGAAACAATCCCTAGTACATGCCAGATATTGGGGAATACACTGCTGAACAAAATAAACATCATGCCTGCCTGTGTAGCTTACAGTCTTGCAGAAGAGACAGTGACAAAGCAATAGGCATATTATTATACCATGGCAGATTCTCGAGTGTTGGAGTGGAGAATGGCAGGGAGACACCTTGTAAGGAACTCTGGGAAGGACTCCTGGGTGCTGACATTTTGGCTGAGTTCTGGAGGATAAAAGGGAGGGTGGGTGGAAATCATCTAGAAGAGGCATCCAAGGGGGAGGGGATGTGGAGAGAAGGGTGGGCAAGGCACCGAACGCCACCAATGTGCCTGGAATAAAGTGGGCTGGAGGAAGGGGAGGGTGGGGAACACAAAGCCAGGCAGGACCTACCATGGGGGTCCTTTGTAGTCACAGTAAGAACCACTGAGAGTTATTGGAGCATTGCTCACAATGCCATCCAATTTAAGTTTTTAAAAGATGGCTCAGGCTGCTGAATGGAAAACAGATCAAGGGATGGGTAAGAGTGGATGAAAGAGACAGACCACTGGGATGTGGTGAGACCTTGGACCAGGGAAGAGATGAAGACCAAGAATGGGATCCAAGATGTGTTTTGGAGGAAGATCTTATGTCACCTGCTGATGGATGGGAGGGGCAAGTGAGGAAAGTTCTGGGACATCAAAACGACTCCCAGGGTCAGGTTCTGCCCTGCTGTGCCCTGCAGCGATGCCCACTGAGATGGGCAAGGGTAGTTTTGGAGGCAACCCCAGAGCACCATTTGGATGCCGGCCTTTGCTGCGTGCCAGAGGCATTATGGAGAGGGCAGGTGGATGCCTGGGCCTGAGACTTGGATTTTATCACTGAGTTCAAATGGCCTTCTTGGTGGTTTTGGAGAAGAGGAAATTGTGCCTGAAGTTCGTTGGGAAGACTCACTCCTGGACAGTGTGGATTGGGGTGAGAAATGAGCGAGAAGGGGAGGTAGCTTGAAGGGTGCTGCTTTGAGAAGATGAGAGGACGAGGGCTCCGAACTCTGCCTGCTGCCATAGGGAAAGAAACCCCAAGGGCATCAAGAGCGGAGGGGCTGACCATAGTTGGCCCAGGGCCTCAGACGATGATTTCTCAAACAGGATCAAAGAGCTCACACACTTCTAATCAAATAAGTTCATCAAAGGGGCAGCTAATAGTCTGAATACCAGGACTGTTCCACTGACATAATTTTTTATTGTGAATTAATTTTATTTTAAATGTCCCAAAGAAGCACCGACAATCGCAATATAGTACCGTGGAGAGAGCAGTGGATGGGAGCTCAGAAAACACGAGATCTACTCTGGCTTTACTGCTAACCAACTAGACACCTTGGGCGCATAGTTTCAGTCTGTGGGCCTCAGTTTCCCTCATCTGCCAGGCCAGAGTAAAATTGATGAATCGCTCAGCAGAGCAATATTGATACAAAAGCACCGTCTGTGGGCTCACGTTCCCTGGATACTCACCAGCTAGTGCAGTACCATGAGCCACGGCAAGCAACTTCACTCCTCAGCCCAGATGGGACGGGTTAGGAAGTGCCTAGGAGCCAACGTCCTCAGTCAATAGGGAATGCATGTCTGAGGCATGCCCCGCACCATCTCCCAGGGGTCCCCAGTGAAATTACCCACGGGGGTAGCAACTCCACAGCCAGCTCATTACCTCCCTGTGTATGTTTCCTTGCATTTCTTGTCTCCGTTCCTCACACCCCAACAGGAGCTTCCTGGGATCAATCTACAAACAAACTGCTTGCACCAAAAGCCTCAATTTAGGAGCTACTTCTAGGCCAGCCTCAGACAACCACAAACTCCAAATTCAGAAATCAGAAGATATGAATAGTGGATGTGGCTACACACATGTACACATGCATGCATATACATGTGTACAGCACATAGCATCCAGCACAATGCCTGGCCCTTCACAGATGCTCAGCAAATACTTTTTAAATAAGTAAATAAATGAATGAATGGCTTTCCTTTTTGCAGCATTTACCTCAAGTCCCCAGCAGTTCAGGACATCAAACAGAGGTGTCAGAAAGCACAGGCAGGATTCCTGGGGTGGGATATGGGGTCATTCCAGGAGCCTGTCTGGGGATGAGAAGGGCAGGGAGCCCTCATCTTCCACTCTGCCCCTCCCAGCAGTCCCGCCAGTCTCTGCCGGGGGCTTCCCTCCCCCACCAGCTCTCTTGCTGGGCCCCCCACCCCAGCCCATCTGTTCAGCATGTGTAAGCATTGTCAAATTGTTTGAATAAATTGTCACTCCGATTAAAATGTTTATGTCTGCAGGATGACTCGTTTCTGCTAAATTGTACCCAAATAGTCTCACATTTGCTGTAGATATTTGACATCTGTGTCTGGTCTCCCCACTGACGACCAGATGGAGAGCTGGATCCACGCAGAAGCTCCCCTGCTCCCTTATGCACTCATCACTCACAACCTGAAGCCACTCAGGGCTCGGGCCAAGTGGTGGGAGGCAGGATAGACTGGGTGTCTTTCCCACCCTGCCCTTGATAAACCTCATGGGTAAACACACACATGCACACACACACAACCCACAAGTTTAATTTTCCTTAGATCAGACTTAGAGGGCAAGATATTTAGTGCCTCTTGGTCCTAAGCTTGGCTCAAAAAATTAAAAAAAAAAATTCAGTGCCTTCTCAAAGATGGTCGATATTTACTGTGTGCCAATAAGTGCAGATAAATGACATCCCAAGAAGAATCCCATACACTCCTGGGATCCCAGACTCAGCTGGTCAAAGCACCAGCACTTTTGCAAGGTACAGAACTTCCTTGTGATAGCCCTCACTCTACAGGATGGGTGGCTGTATAGATGGAAGGAAGGAAGGAAGGAAGGAAGGGAGAGAGGGAGGGAGGGAGGGAGGGAGGGAGGAAGGAAGGAAAGATGAATGGAAGGATGGATGGGTGGAGGATGGAAGGATGGATGGATGGAGGATGGATGGATGGATGGATGGATGGATGGATGGATGGATGGATGGATGAATGGAAGGATGGATAGATAGATGAACCTAATAACAAACATACCATCCATTGAATGTCTGCTGGTGTACGTGCAGCATTTACTTTCTTTATCACTAGCAATAATTACTGTTCTATTATTGCATAACAAATTACCGCAAACTTAGTGGCTTAAGACAACACACATTTGTTATCTCACAGTTTCCATGGGTCAGGTGTCTAGGCATGATTTAGATGGATCCTTTAAGCAGGGTCTCACAGGCTGCAATCAAGGTGTTGACTGGGCTGCATTCTTATCCAGAGACTTGATTGGGGAAGAATCTACTCCCAAGCTCTTTCCTGCTGTGGGCAGCACTCATTTCTTTTCCCAGCTCCTTAATTGGTTGTCAGTTAGAGGTCCTAGAGGCATCCAAAGTTCCCTTCCACGTAACTGGCTTTACTGGCAGTTCACACGTGGCAACTTGCTTCTTCAAGACCAGCAAGAGGTTCTCTCTCCAGTCTGCTAAGATAGAGTCTGATGGTGGTCACTCTAGAAGAAACATGGCCTAGGGGAAGGCAGCCCCTGCCACTGAGGCAGTCCCCACTGGTTCTGACTGCTGCAGCTGGCTGCTGATAGACATCCTAGCAGCTGGAGCAGTCTGTTCTTCATGGGGGTGGGATCTGGGGATGCACTTCCATACCTACCACAGGTAACACAGCTGCCCAGAGTAAAACAAAGGCAGGAGTGGTCCTGCATTTAGGACAGCCGTGAGCTGGATAAACCCAGCCCAGAGAAGCATCCACTGGACCTGGCTGTGTCCAGATGGCATCTGTCCAGACCTGTGCTGTGATGGATGTGTTCTTTTTCAATGTCAGCTGCAACCATTTCTCATCCAGGAGAAATTTCCACCTCCCTCTGTCTCTCTTCTCTAGGTGATTGCACCCCACAAGGCCAGAGATCTGTTTTATTGAGCATCTATTACATACCAAGTACTGGAGAGTGCCACTCCCTCATCTATCGGTGCTGTCTACAGGGCCTCCTTGCAGGGGACTGTGAGAGTTAGAGGGGTCAGTGCATGTGAGAAGTTCAGGACAGCATTTGGCTTAAAATAAGCACCCAACATACAGCAGACAGTGATGTGAATCTGCTCCCACCCAAGACATCCCCGACAGCCTCCAGGGCTTTTCTCTCACCACACTTCTGACATCTGGGGCTGGTGACTCTCTGTGGGGGCTGCTCTGTGCATCCTGGGATATTTAGCAGCATCCTCAGCCTCTGCCTGAGAGATGCCAGGAACACCCCCTACCTCCCTGATTTTGACAACTAAAAATGTCTCCAGGCATTGTCAAATACCCCCTGTGGGGGTGGCAGAATGGTCCCTGATGGAGAAACAACTGCCCTGGCAGAAGACAGACCAAGACACAGGGCAGGCCCTGGAGAGACGTGTGGCCTTCTCAGAGAGGCAGTCCTTGGCCTACCCTCAGGTCTGGGTAGGATTTCTGAGGTGAGGAGGAGGAGAGAGAAAAATTCCAGGCTGTGGGAAGAGCACAGGAGCCGGGGTGGGGTGGGGATCCATGCTGCGGGCAGTGTCCACCCCAAGTCGGGGCACAGGGGCTCTGGGCTGAGTCATTATGGAGAAGTGTCCATGATCAAATGCTTAGCTCTGCCTCAGCCCGATCCCTCCCCTTTCTGTTGTTTTATGTCCCTGTCTGTTTTTTTCACTATTCCCTTTTAGGAATAGTCGCCTACGAGGGCTTCCCCAAACATGTGCTTCCTAGGACCCTGGATCTTGGAGATGCCACCTTACTTCAAGGGTCTCTCACTGTACAAAGCCTCTGCTGGCCCCTCGGGCAGCCAGACACTGCCCCCAGCTCCCCCTCCCCAGCAGTGATGTCCAGTCCATGCAGGTCATGGGCATCCATCCTGCCAGGCCACTCCCCATGGAGACGCCCAGCTCTGGGAACACTGTCCCCACACTCATTTTGGGTTTTTCCGCTGCACTATTCTTTGCGTCTTCAGCTGAAATAACACAGGTGCCTGCCTCTTCTTTCCTGCTCTCCCAGAGAAGCCAAACATCCACAGGAGAGGGGACATGGAGACAGCCAGGGCCCTTGTCTGGGTCCTGCCCTGCCTCTTCTGCCCGGGAAGCCTTTGAATCTGTTTACCCTCCTCAGCCATCCAGGGTCAGGCCACTAGGTGCTGGCTCCTGCCAGGCCCATCGGCCTCGCCAAAGCCACAGCTTGTCCTGCCCAAGGCCAGTGGCCTGTCCTCTGCCAGCTTAAACTCTTCAAGGCCATTCTCCAGTGCATCCAACCAGCTTCTGCCTTCCCATCCACTCTCTCAGCCTCCCACCCACGATGGCAGAGGGAATGTGGTGGCCGGGGCAGAAAACAAACCCTGACTCAGAGCAGGGTCTCCCTCTCCCTCCCTCCCCACACTTATTTGGCTGTAAATTTTTCAATTTGTCCTCCAGCATAGATTGTGGATATGAGCCCTTCCTGTAGGAGAACCCACCCTGATTCTTGCAGATGCCTCTTCCCAGGTGTCCATGTGAGTCCTTCACCCCTGAGTCTGCCATCTCCACAGCCAGAGGGGCCCCATGCAGATGGAAGTTAAGTCCCAGGTGTCACCTCTCAGCTCATGATGCTCTTGTGCATCTGCATCTTATGCAGTATAAAAGCCGAAGTCCTGGCTATGGCCTCGGTCCCATGACACCCGCCCCCTGCCTTTTCCCACACTCTGCCTGCACTCTCCCAGAGTGCTCTGTCCCAGCCCACCAGCCTCCTTGCCAGTCCTCAGGTGCTGGGTCCACTCTCCCCTCCTGACCTGCACACTTGATCTTCCTCCGCATGAAACAGGCTCCCTGCTAGACCAGCCGGTTACTCCCTTGTTTTCTTTAGATCTGTACAAGCATTTTGCCTTCTCTCTGAGACTTTTTCTAACCACCATATATCTAAATTGGACACACTCTATTATCACCATCACCAAGACCATCACTACCAACCATCACCACCATAATCATGACAACTACCATCATCACCACCATCACCACTATCATTACTATCATCACCATCATCAGCATCACCACCACCATCATCACCACCACCACTATCACCACCATCACCACTATCATTACTATCATCACCATCATCAGCATCACCACCACCATCATCACCACCACCACTATCACCACCATCACCACTATCATTACTATCATCACCACCATCACCACCACCACCACCATCACCATCACCACCACCATCATTACCACAATCACTACCACCACCACCACCATTACCACCATCACTACCACCATCACCACCATCACTACCACCATCATCATTACCACCATCACCACCACCACTATCACCATTACCACCATCACTACCACATCATCACCATCACCACTATCATTACTATCATCACCACCATCACCACCATCACTACCACCATCATCACCATCACTACCACCACTACCACCATCACCACCATCACTACCACCATCATCACCATCATTACCACCACCACCATCACCACCATAATGACCATCATCACATCATCACTTCACCACCACCACCACTACCACCATCATCACCACCATCACCACCACCATCATCACCATCACCACTATCATTACTATCACCACCACCATCACCATCACCACTATCATTACTATCATCACCACCACCACCATCACCACCACCACCGTCACCACCGTCACCACCATCACCACTATCATTACTATCATCACCACCATCACCACCACCAGCATCACCATCACCACCACCATCATTACCACCATCACTACCACCACCACCACCATCACCACCATCACTACCACCATCACCACCATCACTACCACATCGTCACCATCACCACTATCATTACTATCACCACCATCACCACCATCACTACCACCATCATCACCATCACTACCACCACTATCACCATCACCACCATCACCACCACCATCATCACCATCATTACCACCACCACCATCACCACCATAATGACCATCATCACATCATCACATCACCACCACCACCACTACCACCATCATCACCATAATCACTACCACCATCATCACCACCATCACTACCACCACTATCACCATCACAACGATTATTGCTATCATCACTACCATCACCACTACCACCACCATCACTATCACCATCACCACCACCCAACCACCATCACCACCATCATCACTATCACCACCGCCACCACCATCATCATCACCACTGTCACCACCATCACCATCACCACCATTACCACCATCACTACCACCACTACCACCATCACCACTATCATTACTATCATCACTACCATCACCATCACCACCACCATCACTATCACCATTACCACCACCACAACCACCATCACCACCATAATCACTATCATCACCACCACCACCACCATCACCACCACCATCATCATCACCACTATCACCACCACCACCATCACCACCATCACTACAACCACTACCACCATCACCACTATCATTACTATCATCGTCACCATCACCATCACCATCATCATTACCACCACCACAACTACCACCATCACTATCACCATCACCATCACTACCACCAGGACCATCATCACCACATAATCATCATCACATCATCACCATCACCACCATCACATCACCACCACCACTACCACCATTACCATAACCATTACCATCACTACCACCACCACCACCATCACCATCATCACCACTCTCATCATCATCATCATCATCTTCATCATCTTCACCACCATAACCACCACCACCACCACCATGCTGTCTCCCCACCTTCATTTTTCCTGATAACACTTCCACCACCTGACAGCGGAGAAAGTTCAGTCGCTGCATGAATGCTCACTTCTAGGAAAAAATTTGCACTCGAAGTTCCCCTTGTCTTCCTGTTTATTAACTTCTCTGGGCCAGAAGAAGGTTTCTGTTTCTGTAAACAGAAACCCTCTGTTTACAAAGGGTAAAGGTCCATGTGACCTGAGAATCTTCATAGCAGCTGCCGATGGCGTGTTCCCTGTGTGCCAGCCTCTACACAAAGTGCCTGCCCCAACCGTCCCACTAAGACCTCGCCACAGTCCTGAGTGGTCACAAGGAGTGTCATCCTCAGTTTGCGGATAAGGACACAGTCTCTGAAGTGCATTGAACCCTCAGGCACTCAAACCCACAGCAGTGGAATGGCTTCCCTACACCTCAAGTCCAACATGCCATCTACCAGCCTCAGAGCCAGGGAGGGAGCCCTTTGTGACCACAGGAGAAAGTCTTGCTTCCACCAGGCTAAGCCCAGGCCCCAGACAGGCTGGGGTCTGAGCTTCCTGGGGCAGCGAGGCTCAGCTAGGGCGTTGGGGGCCAGGCACAGATGGAGGCCTCCCTTTCGACACACTTGAGAGAACTCAGGTGTGATGTTCCAGCCCCCAAGTCTTGATTCTCAGTGGCTTTGGCCAGCACCTCTCCAGACTCACATACTCCAAACCTATTCAGGCCTCCTGGGAATTTCTTCAAAGCTGAGAGGAGAGCTCCAGGCCATCCAGAGCACCAAGGGAGCTGTGCTCCAGGGCCATCTGAGGCCATGCAGGAACGGAGGAAGCCAGCTGGGAAACCCAAGTTTTATCTACCATCCTTGAGGTGTCTGAAAACCAGGCGTGGTGATCTGAGTTTTGCAACATTGACGGCCTGCATATGTATCTGTGTGCATGTGCATGTGTGTATGTTAATGTAACATTAAACCTCATTAAAGATATGCAGGCATTAATTATTTAACATTGTAGTGGAAAATGTCTTCACGTTTCCTGACAATGCATTACGGGAAGACTTGGGATTACTAAGCAGGAAGTGGGTGCAGTACTGTGCCGAACGTGGAGTGTGTGTTCGTTCTCTCCTGCCATCCTCACCACCACACTAGGAGTGGCCACAACAACACCCCACTTTACAGGTGAAGAAAGAAACTGAGGCCAAGAAATTTAAATGACACTTGAGATTGCAGAGTTGGTGACGGGCAGCATGGAGCCTGGAACTCAAACCGCTCCCCTCTAGAATCCACAGCACCATGGACACCCCAGGCTGCCCCTGGGTCAGGGAGCCCAGCTCCCAGGTTGGCCTAGGAAAGGCAGGCTCCAGTGACCCCTAGTTTGAGGAACGTATCTCAGAGAAGAGATACGGAAGTGGAAGTTCATTCCCTTCCCCAGGCTCTTCCACAACTGCAAGGAGAAAGTCTCCATGGAGTGCGAGCATATTTTAACCCTTTTCTGACATTTGAATTGCAACAAACATGAAAAAGGGAACCTCATGTTCAGGACCCTCGCAGGCAACCGTCTCCAGCCAGCCACACGCATAACTCAGCTTTGTCTTCATTTCACTTATTTTTAGGGGTACTGTCTATTTGTGGCATGTGACACTGTTTTCCCAAATACTGTAATTATATAAAATTTCCCTGTTAAATACATTTATTGGACTTAAGAAAGCAAAGTGACTTAATTTAAAGAAATTTATGAAACAAGTGATAGTGGTACAAAAATGGTTGGGGTTGATGCAACTCTGTTCTAGCCCAAATTCAGCAATAATAAACTATTGGCTGCCAAGGAAGGGGGAAACCTTGACAGCCTTCAAGGACTTTATGTTCTGGTTCAAGGGTTCTCGCCTGGGCATTACTGACATTGGGGCCAGCTCATTCTCTTTAAAGGGTGGGCAGGGGCTGTCCTGGGCATCGTAGGATGTTAAGCAGCATCCCTGGCCTCTACCGCCTAGATGCCAGGAACACCCTGCACCCTCTCCTGACAGCCAGACGTATCTCCAGTCATTGCCCGATGTCCCTGGTTGAGAACTGCTGACCTAGTTGCAGGTGGCACCCTGAGGAGGCCTCAGACACCCCCTCTGGCTGTCGACCTGCAGAGGAACGCAGCGGAAAATCTGCAAAGGGAGGAGGGCGAGCAACAGTCCCATCCACCCACCTCCCCGGCCTCAGAGCTGGCCCGGCTTCCTCCAGGACCTGCAAAGTCCTTGCAGTAAGCAGCAGAAATGCAGACGCTGTTATCTCTTTCGGATCCTGCTATCTTCGTGGGATTTCTGTAGCTGAGTTCCCAGAGAGACTGCAGCTGCACAGTCAAAAATATCCATGCCGCTGTGGATCTTGGAGCTGTTTGTATGAGCTGAGCTGCACCACAGAAGTGGGGTGGGGGGTGGGGGGGAGTTGAAGTTGGGGAGAAATTAGGAAAGAAAAACAACAAAACAAAAACCTTCACAAAGCAGATCCAAATGGGAAGAGAAATAGAAATATATAATATGAAATATGGGAAGGGCGAAGATGAGAGGATAGTTGTTTCATCATTGGGGAATCTTTTAATAAGATGCCAAAAAAAATTTCAGCAGAACAAAGGAGTATGGGAAAGGATGAGAGAGTGTTGACTGAGGACACTTTCCTGCTCCAACATGAGCCTGAAAACGAGGACTTCTCAGCTTTGGCTACATGCCAGAGTCACCTGGTTTGGAGGCGGGAGTGCTTTCAAATGGTGCACACCCAGGCCTTCCCTAGTCCCACTGAGGGTGTCGGTGGCCTGCCTTGTTAAAGAGGTCTCGTGTGATCCTGACATGCAGCCAGAAATGAGCATTTTCTTTTAAGTTCTGGGATACATGTGCAGGACATGCAGGTTTGTTACACAGGTATACATGTGCCATGGTGGTTTGCTTCACCTATCAACCCATTGTCTAGGTTTTAAGCCCCGCATGCATTAGGTATTCGTCCTAATGCTCTCCCTCCCCATGCCCCCTACTCCCCGACCGGCCCCAGTGTGTGATGTTCCCCTCCCTGGGTTCTCATTGTTCACCTCCCACTTAAGAGTGAGAACATGCGGTTGGTTTTCTGTTCTTGTGTTAGTTTGTTGAGAATGATGACTTCCAGCTTCATCCATGTCCCTGCAAAGAAATGAGCATTTTCTTTTCTTTTTTTTCTTTTTCTTTTTTTTTTTTCTGAGACGGAATTTCGCTCTTGTTGCGCCAGGAGTACGGTGGCTCTATCTCAGCTCACAGCAACCTCCACCTGCTGGGTTCAAGCGATTCTCCTGCGTCAGCCTCCCAAGTAGCTGGGAATACAGGAGTATGCCACCATGCCCAGCTAATTTTTGTATTTTTAGTAGAGACAGGGTTTCGCCATGTTGGCAGGCTGGTCTCGAACTCCTGACCTGGTGATCTGCCCGCCTCAGCCTCCCAAAGTGCTGGGATTACAGGCGTGAGCCACGGCACCTGGCCCCAGAAATGAACATTTTCTAAAGCTTGAAAACCTACCAGGTGAGTCTCTGGTGCTGTTTCCATTTTATTTCTAATTTGTCTTGCTTGTCAACGTGGCAGCTTTTTTCTTTCCTGTGATTTCCCTCCTTCTGCTTTTTTTTCTTTTTTTCATTTTTAATGTTTCTGACTGATTATTGCCATTTCAGGGACTATGCCAAAGCTCTCTGAAGTAGCAAAATCCTCCTTATCTCTAAATCATCCCTAAGCTCCCAGCAATGGCAGGCAGCCCTGGGCAGGCCCTGCACCCAGCAACCTCTGCCCACAAGCACACATCCCCCCAAACATGTTTAAACCATGTCCACATGGCTCTGCACGCTTTCTAAAGGAGAGTAGAGGTAAGCCCTCCAACCCCTCAAATATAGACAATGATGAAGACGTTGAGCCCAACAAATTATAGACAAAAGTTTGAGATCAGCATGTCAGAAAGTGGGCTTGGCAGAATCTATTTGGCCAGATGTTCACAGATGTTGCAGAAAAAAGGGCCAAACGTGGAAAGGCTGAACAGGGTTGACCCGCAGGACTCCCCTGAGTCTAAGCTGCAAATGTGTGTCCCAAGCCTATTCGAGGGCCCCAAATCCTGCACTTCCCAAGTGAGTTTAACTCTTGGAGCAAGCACCTCTCAAGGACCAGTTAGTTTTGCAAATGCAGAAAGGGGATGCCTGGGCATACCCCAGGAACAAGCCTAGCTTCACTGAGACACAGACTCCTTTTTTCCAGGCTGGTTGCGCTCATGCAAATACAGCAAAGCCACCGCAATGCAGGGCCCCGCCCAGCGCCCTGGTTTGTCTGGTCCCCACTGTGGTCTTAGTGGCCAGTGTGGCATCCGGTCTGTATAGGCCCCACTGTGGCCTTAGTGGCCAGCATGGCATCCGATCTGTCTGGTCCACACTGCGGTCTCAGTGTCCAGCGTGGCATCTGCACTCCAGCCTGGGTGACAGAGCGAGATTCTGTCTCAAAACATAAATAAATAAATAAATAAATAAATAAATAAATAAATAAATAAGTGAATGGATGATAACAGTGTGAATGACTTCATTGTCCACACAACAGTCACATGTCAGATCTCTAAGGAGGTGTTTTGTCTGAATCGCCTGCTTTGATGCACGTGAGATTGACATCTGGGGCAGCCGACGGGGCAGTCAGGGAGACAGAACTCTCTGACACCACTTTTGAGCTCGAGGGTCTGCTCCCATCTCTGACAATGGGATTCACAGCAGGGTGCAGGCAGGACTGAGAATAGGATGAGGCAAGCAAGGCACAAGGATGCAAAATGCTCAGCAATGTCACCTCCAGACTCATGCAAGCGCAGGGCTGGTCTCTAAGAGCGAGGCCTCCTTGCATTCTGAGCCCTGAGCACGGCACTTGTCTCACCCTCATCCTGGCCCCACAGGTCTCAGGCAGCAGGCAAAATACCAGGAAAACAGAGCTTCTCTTCCTGGAGTGTAAATTTTGCCCAAAGACTTGGCAGGGGAACTATTTTTTCTGTTAAAAAGATCAGACAAGAATGCAAAACTGAAGAGTTTTTAAGATAAAACATGCCCCGGGTTCTGGGGATACAAGCCCTTGTTTTCACCTTTAGTGGGATCTGGGTAGAAATTTGAAAGAAGTTCCAATTAAACTGTTGATGAAAAGATTAGAAGACAGAATATGTGCTTATTGAATCTGCAAGAGACATGCGCTGTCATCATCTTAAGATTCCTAAACATCAGAGCAGAGAAGAACAATGAACTAAGGTGGCCTTTGTCCTGGTTAAAATTCCACACTGCACTTAAAAGCAAAGCTAGCTGCACAGGCATTGATCTAAGGAATATGACTGAGCAGCCTCCGAGTGCTGGACTCCATGCTGGGGCAGACGTGCAGCTGTGAGATCAAGTGGCAAATCACAGGCGAGTGCCTGGAGGAAGAGAGCTGTGACAGTCCTGTTCGGATAGTCTCCATTTCACTCCTCCTTCAAGACCCAGTGGTGACTAAAAGCCTGTAAGAAGAGATTTTTGAATTGCAGATAAACCACGATAAGCTCCATGTATTAGACCAGGCAAGATATGCCTCAAGGACAACTCAACACTGCTTAGATTCTCAAATTCTAAATTCCACTGAGTTTAATTATCTGAACATGACAACACCGTGACGGTTCATTGATAAAACCTTGAGTTCTAGCAATGCTGCCTCATCTGTTCATTCATTCATTCTTCATTCATCCTTCCATGTGTCTGGCATTATTGGGGCACTGAGATTCTCCAGTCCCCAAGTACTGCTCAATGCATCCAGTGGTGGAGACAGACACAAACCAGTGAGTCTCACACAGAGCCAGCAGTATTGAGGGACAAGAGCTCGGTTGCAGGGTCAGGGTGACGGTGAGATCTGTTCCATGAGTGGATGACAGCCTGCTGGGGCAGGTCACTGAACAAGTGCTCAGCAGAAGAGGACCCTGTGAGAGAGAATCTGGGAGAAGCTTGGAAAGCAAGGTCACAGGTGCAGGACAAGAGTGGAGAGAGGCACTCACCTTGTACCCCAAAATTTAAGGAAACACAAAAAAACTCAGTGATTAAGATAAAGAATATTTTAATGATTTTAATGCAATACTTAGAAGACAATCAAAATTAATGTGAAACATTCATGATAAATAAAATATCAAAATTTTAAAATCAGGACAGGGTCCCACAAGGCCAAGGTCAGGGTTAGGTGAGTGAGGCGGGTCATGCAGGCGCAGGTCAAAGCCCATCTTGATCTAAAACTTTTATATCACATATTTTTTGCATTAATTTTTATTTTTTAAATATTGCATTATTGATCTTGATTCCGAGTAATTTCCCACCCCTTTCCATTTTTGCACTTGTGGTCAATGCCTGACTCTCCCTACCCTGGTCCCACCCTCCAAGGACGAAGGGTTGGGGAAGGAGGCAGGGGCCGGACCACAGCAGAGGCTCAAGGGTCATGCTCCAGACGCTGGGCTTTATCCAGCAGCACTGGGGAGTCACAGAATGACATATCCAACGTGTCTGTGTGACAAGATCGCTTGGGATAAGAATTTGTAGTGAGGGGAGGGAGGACCAGAAAGAAGGGGGTGAAAGCAGTTAGGAGGGAGTCATGAGTATCCAGGCAAGAGGTGCAAATAATGTGGAGAAGACTGGTGGGAAAACAGTGAATGAATTGGAGACCATCAGGCAGTGAATTCAACAAGAAAAAGGCCAGGACACATGGATTCAAGAGCATCACTTCTAATTTTCTGATGGTACAATTCACTGCAGCCACGATTAGCTTGGAGTGGGGGTAGAGAATGGGTCTGGTTTTTGGCCTATTGAAGCCCCATTCATTTGCAGCATTCTAGTAAGATGATGAGCAAGAGGTGGGCAGGCAGGTCTGCCGTCAGGATGATTTGGTTGGGTTTGGGTTGAAGGATTCAGTTTGGGAGGTATCGGTGCAGAGGTGGTAATTAGGGGAGTCACATCATACAGGGGACCTCCATGTGGTGGCTCATGCAATATTTGGGATATACTCAAAAATGACCTGTTGTCCATCTACAAGTCAAGCCTAACTGGGTGTCCTGTGTTTTTGCTAGGCCTGGCAGTAGCCCCAGTGGTGACTGGGGTCACAGGCTCTGTGAGCTCACCTGGAAAGCAGGTAGAGAAGAGAAGGGGCCTGGGAAAAAGCTGCTGGGGAGTCTGGCAGCTGTAGTCCCCGGACCGCAGGGGAAACCAGGAGAGTTTGGTTTTGCAGAAGCCAGAAGGAAAGGTCATTTGGTTACTGTGTCAAGCTGCTGAAAACCAGTTAAAATGAGAACTGAAGGCAGAGTGCTTTGGACTTGGGCGTATGGAGGTCATGGGATCACTCACCGGGTGCTTCTCTGCAGAGGGCAGGAAGCCAGATGGGAGGGGCAGCGAGGGGCACAAGGAGAGGCAGACAGGAGCGAGTTGGCCATGAGGAGGCGAGAGAGTCAGGGCAGTGGCTGAGGGAGGTGGGGGCACAGGTGGAGATGGGAGCATGTCCAGGTGTGAGTGTTGGTGTCTCTGGATCAGTCCCCTTCTCCATGCACAGCCCAGGAGCCCCCAGCATCTCTCCCTGGACAGTGCCCTTGGTCTCTCAGGGCTTCTGGTACAACCCTTCCCAACTCATCACCACCCCTTCTCTCCTGTCACCCAGCTGGTGTCATTTTGTACATCCCCAGTGTCCTGTCCTCCCTGGATAGACCCCCCACTCTCCAGCATGGCCTGTGGGACCCTCCTCCTCTGCCCTCACCGACCCCTCCCACACTCCACCACCCAGACACCCTGCTCTGTTTCCCCTCCAAGCCACTATCCTTCTGATTTTAAAATAAGTTGAAACCTTTTCCTGGTCCCCTGAAAGTCTCTTACAGGCACTGTGCCTGGAGAAACAGGCCCTGCCCGGGGCTCCTGCTGAACTACCCTGCATTAGTGCTCACTCCGCCCTGCCTTTGCGGGGCTAGGCTCCTGCCCAACTTGGCCAGCAACTGCCCCGGGTCACCTCTCCAGCTCAGTCCAGCAGGCCAAGCTGATCAGGCTGGGAAGGAGGCGAGTCCACCCTGTGCTGGACAGACTGTCATGACTAAGCGAACGTGAACGTGGCCATCTGCCTGGAGAGGGCAATGTTATCATCACCAGGAAAATCCAAGTAAGCTGGTGAGGGCGCAGCAAATGCAGGGAAGAAGCCCACAGCCATTAGCGGGGCATGAAGCTATGGATTCGATGCTACACCTGTCACCAGCAGCCGTTCCTCATCCTGTTGTGGGGAGGCTCGTTTCAGGGTGGGTTTAATCTTAGCATCTATTTTGCTCTCATTGTCCACTGAAATTATTCCAGCCCAACCAGACTTGTGATAGGAACAAGAGCTTTATCAGATTTTTTATTTCACGTTTAGGTTTTTCTTCAAATGGTATTTTGATGGGGGAAGCAACACAGAATTAAATAACAGGTTTATTTAGGTTTATTTATTTTGAAAAAACAAGAAAAAGTGTTTTTTCATTACAGAAAGTGATCTGCCTGTGACTTATAATTAGAGCTAGAAACAAAACATGGGAAAGAAATGTATTTTTGACATATATATGTATTTCATTATCAATATATATGCATATATATCAATATATCATATACACAGAGATATACACATGTATGTTTACATATATCAATATATGATAAATATCAATATATGCATATAGTGTGTTCACATATACAAAATATACCTATTTTGATATGTATTATACAACTTTACAAACAAGGTTGGTTGTACCGAAACGAAAGAAAGGAAGGCTGGCCAGGCATGGTAGCTCATGCCTGTAATCCCAGCACTTTGGGAGGCTGAGGTGGGCGGATCACTTGAGGCCAGGAGTTCGAGACCAGCCTGGCCAACATGGAGAAACGCTGTTTCTACAAAAATACAAAAATTTGTCAGGTGTGGTGGCAGGTGCCTTTAATCCCAGCTATTCGGGAGGCTGAGGCAGGAGAATCCCTTGAACCCAGGAGGCGAAGGTTGCAGTGAACCAAGATTGTACCACTGCACTCCAGCCAGGGTGACAGAGTGAGACTCTGTCTCAAATGAAAAAAAAAAAAAAGAAGGAAGATGGACCACAGTACTCCACTGTCAGCCTGGTAATCACCATGGCAATGGTCCTGGGATTCCTCACGTCTGGATGCTGCTTCACTGAGCACAGGTGGCTTCTACCACATTGCTACATTTTAATCATCACCCACTGGTGAGGACACTGAAGGTCAGTGCCCTTGTGACTTACTTGAGATTACCTGGCTGGGCTTGAACCCAGGTCTCCTCACTCCAAATGTCACAGTCTTTTCATTAGCTCTGTTGCCTCCCAGTGGCACACACTTACCATTTTACAAACCCCAAACTTGTCCCCAAGAGGCAACTGCTTTAATTGTTTGATATCTTCTATCCCCCTTGCATGGAATCTAATCCAGTTTTTAAAGTGAATACCTCAAATTTGCAGCATTAGGGAGATATCTTCCAGGTGCTGGCTCGGCTGTCGGCTGATTGATAAATGCCAAGACTGCTCCTGAGTTGAGGCAAAAGATGGGTGCAGTCACGGGAAGAAAAAGCATGCCTGGAGAGTCAGCTGACTGTGAGTGAAAGCCACGCTGGTGTTGAATGGGGTCATGAAAGCCACCTGAGCACTCAGCATGTGCCTGTAGTCCCAGCTACTCAAGAGGCTGTGGCGGGGGATCGCTTGAGCCCAGGAGTTTGGGACTGTAGCATGCTAGGACTGCACCTGTGAATGGCCACTGCACTCCAGCCTGGACAACAAAGTGAGGCCCCATCACTAAAAAAGGAAAAAAGTTATCCAGGGCCAGGAGACCCAGCCAGTCACCCCTCATTTTTCAGCCCTGACTCTGCCATTTAGTGTAACCCTTGAAAAGACATGCTGGGACTATGACCTGTTCTTATAATATTTTCAAACCTGTATGTGGCCCCAGATGTTTCTTGGCCCACACGATGGACCCGTCACACCTCGTGGAACCTGAACTACTCCTCTGGGCAAAGTGCACTCCAGAACCAGCGGCTGGGACCATCCAGATCACAGCAGCCTCAAATCATCTGGCCTAAAAACCCAGACCGGCGCTCCTTGAACAGCTCCTCCAATGCCAGTGCAGTCTTAGAACTCAGATTGCTGCAAAGTGGGAAAGCAATCTCCCTTCCCCTGGGGCCAGCGACCAGCTGACCTAACTGCGAAGGCTGCTAGACCGCTCAATGGCTCAGCAGAGCTTATGTCTTTGTTCACAAGGGACAAGACTTATAGTCCAGCTGTGATATTCACTTTGAGGCTTTAACACATTGTTAGTGAAAAATCTGTTTAGAAATACATTTATTTATATTTTTTTTATTATACTTTAAGTTCTAGGGTACATGTGCACAACGTGAAGGCTTGTTACATATGTATACATGTGCCATGTTTGTTTGCTGCACCCGTTAACTCGTCATTTACACTAGGTATTTCTCCTAATGCTATCCCTCCCCCATCCCCCTACCCCACGACAGGCCCCGGTGTGTGATGTTCCCCGCCCTGTAGAAATACATTTTGAGTTAATCAAATGCAATCAAGAAAATGAGATGTCTTCCAAAAAGTTAATGTAACAAAGATTTTTTTACAGTAGTAATTCTCATTGCTGGGGATGGTGTGCTGCAATAGGCTTTCTCATACACTATTGGAAGCTCCTTCAGGAAAAACTATTTGTTGATGAGTGTGTGTGTGTGTGTGTGTGTGTGTGTATAAGAAGAAATGTGTTAAAAACACTCATCTACTTTAATCAGTAATTCCACTTTTGGGAATCTGGCCAAAGAAAATAATCAGGAAATGAAAACTGGTTCATAGAAACAGGCATTAATCATGGCATTATTTGAATTTTTAAAAAATTAAATGTCCAACACTACCAAAGTGATTAAATAAATTATGGAACGTCCTTATGATGGAATATTTATACAGTTATTAAAACTGGTGTTTGCATAGTTTTAATGCAAACATACTTTGATGTATGCAAAGTATTTTTTTAATAAAAAGGAAATGGCATGCTTATGACCCCACGTTGAGTGCAAACTGCATACACATAGCACAGTGTCACTCAGCATAGGCTATAGGACCATAGACGAGGACCTGGACCATAGACAAGGACCTGGAATAAAATATTTTGAGATTAATAATGGTTAGAATATGTGAAACTTCTGTTTTCTCCTTTATACTTTTTTTTGTTTTCTTCCACAATTTTAGAATTATCTTGATTTCCTTTCACTACGAGAAAATAAATACTTAAATACATTAGTAAATATTTTGGAGTAGAGGAGATTTTTAAGATGGTAGTTACGAGTAGTTGTGTATTCACAATAGCAATATTCCCCCCCTGGAGAGTGAGCTAATAAACACATGCTCTGTTTTAAATAGCTGTAGGGCTTTGACATTGGCTTTACATTCAAAATGAGTTCATGTCTTGCTGAGAGAGGAGTCCCGAGGGAAGCAGGACCTCGCTGCAGAGCTTGGCTTAGGAGAAGCAGAGAGCTGGATGCTTCCCCACCTGATTCCCAGCTTCTGCTCTGTGTGTTCCAAGCTACAAAACTCTGGGGAAGTCACTTATCAGCTGTGATCCATCTGTCCACGTCGATAGAGCAGCATCAGTGACTCCTGGCTTCCTCACAGGGCCACCAGGAGGGCCAGCAGACGCCCTCAGTGGGAGACAGCAGGGCTGTTGAGATGAGGACTCCCCAGCTGTTGCAAGGTCCATACAACAGTCTGGGGGACATCAGCCTCCAGGTCAAGTTCTGGTCTGCTGTGACCCTGGGCCCCTGAGATCCCTGTGGAAAGACTGAACTACTCACATAATGCTGACCACTGGAGTTTGCAAAGCCTGTTGACATTTGAGAGCTCACTTCTAAGCCACCTGGCTGTTCTGTGAGGTGGACAAGGTGGGGGAAATGGTGCTTCTGCGACAGACAGTGAAGCTGATGCTCAGAGATTAGATCTCAGGAACCCAAGTCCCCAAGGTGGCCCAGGGGGTCTTGGAGCCTGACCTGTGGCCCAGCCCCCAGACTCCAAGACCAGGGCTCTTTTTACTATCCTCTGTGAGATGGAGATGGGTTTACTATGTCCATTTTACAAATAGAGAAACTGAGACTCCCAGAAGGCCAGGTGACGAGCCCAACTCATATATGGTCAGATCTGTAAGGTGACATATGGTTCCTAAAAATCACCATACCATGCAGGGCTTATGGCAAAAATGCGATTAGGAGCACAACACTCAAAACATTACCAGTAACATTGAAAACAAAGATAGAAGCTGAATAAAATGATAGCACCATTTTACACACATTAAATGCATAGGAAATGCATAAACACTAAGGTAAACGTGGCACTTACCTTGGGAAAGATCTGAATTTACCTGTGCACCTGGGCCCAAGAAGAGTTACAGTTTCTAAGTGATTGTGCAGTGGAGGAAGGAGGGTTACCTGAAATGGAGCAGATGGTTGTAACACCAGGTGTGGACAGGTGTGGCTCCTAACCCACAGCTGAGGTGACATTGAAGGGCCACGTGTGTGTGCACATGCTTGTGTGTGTGTGTGTCCTGCAGGGCTTGCCAAGCAGGATGTAGTTTTCTGCATTGGCCTAGCATTTCCTGAGGACAAAATCACATATAGGTAAAAACCAAATTCACATCACGCTCAAATTAGCCACTAACATGTCAGTCACACTAGAACAAATTTGTATTTTCAAGACAAGCCTCAGAGCAGAACTGGCTGTACCTAGTGAAGGGTGGGGCTGCAAGCGAAACACGGGCTTTTTTTTTTTCTGATCCCAAAGTGTTCTTTACATAGAATGTTTCCGCAGGCATTTCCTTCTTTCTCTTCCTCTTAGCCTGGCTCCAGGCTGGCAGTAGATAGCATCAGCTACCTGCAACAGATGGGGTTGATGGGGTGGTGCAGGCAATGGGGCAGGAAAAATTCTGAGACTATGCCTGAACCAGAGGAAGGAAGCCATGATGGGTCACGGTGTCTTGGAGACACAGATGAGAGAGTTTTGTACTCTACTCCAGATCTGCAACTTGCCAACTGTGTGGGCTTGGACAGGAGACTCAGCTTCCTTGAGGCTTGGTTTCCTCGTCTGTAAAATGGGAATAAATGTAGTAAAACCCTCACCAGGTGAGTCTAAGGGTTAAATGAGATCAGGCATGTAGTAAGTGTTCAACAAACTCTGATGACCTTGCTCCTCCTCCTCCCCATCCTCTTCTCCCTCTTCCATATCTCCTTCTACTTCTTCTTCATAGTCATCTTTGTCATCATCACCATCATCATCATCACCATCGTCATCCTACCACCAAAGAAAAAAAGTCACAACCCACCAGTTCCAGAGACACTGACGATGGAGTCAATTTTCTAGAAGCATCAAATTCTTAATGAATCCTCTGGGTCTGAGGTACATCATTTGGTGTCCTTGCACCCTAGACTTCACTTACTGCAGGAAGCAGGCTCTTCCTTGAGGAAAGCAGCAGGAGCAAAGCGCTCCTTGGCTTGGTCTCCCCGCATGGCAGTTTTCCTACTGGGTCCCGTGCTGTGACTTTTCTTCCCTGGAGCTCTGCATTTGTGCGCATTCCTTACGTGCCCTGAATGATCTCAACACCAATTGCCCACATGTCTGAAACCAGGAGGCCAGCTCCAGGAAGGCGGGACATGTCTGGGAGGTGGTTTCAGGCATTCAAAGTACTGTCCACAGACTACAAGCATGGGCATCGCCTGGGAGCTTGTTAGGAATGCAAAATCTCAGGCCCGGCCAGGAACCATAACCTGCATTTTAATAGGATGCTCAGGTGATCCGATGCACATTACAGTTTGAGAAGCACTGGTCTTAAGGGACACAAGAGTCACAGCCCACCGGGTTCTGGGAGAAACGACTATCCCTTGACATGTTGAATGCCTGTTTCTCTTGGTATGTCCTGGGGATTACGTGCACATGTCTAAACTCACATGGGATGGTGTTAGAATCCTGACTCCAGCTGATATTCTGTGTGGCTTCAGGCAATTGGCTTCACCTTTCTGAGCCTCTGCTTCTTTTTCTGTGGTCTGAAATCATCATAATAATAGTTATTAATGTTTGACACAAAACATTAATGCATCCAGCACAGTTCTTGGCATGCAGTAAAACTCACAGAAAATGATATTATGACCACCATTGTTACTTGGGGTGAACATTGCAAGGTCCTCAACTAATATCCACTTTCTTTTTCTTCTTCACTAACAGAATCTCAATTTTATTCAGGCAGTAAATTGCATTTCACAACAGGCACATTAGTAGATGTGCGTGTTTAACAATGTTCGCCTTCCCAGACCTCCTGGAAACTAGAAATGACCATGTGACCATGGTCACAATCCTTTGGCAGGTTTCTCTCCTCAATAGAAAAAAAAAAAAAAGATTTTAGAATTTCCTTTCTTTACTTTCCTCCCTTCTTTCTTCTTGGACTCTGGATGTGATGTCTGGAGACAAAGCAGCCATTTTGCTCTGGTGGGGATGAAAAGCACAGTGGAAGGATGAGTAAGAGGAGAGAAAGAAGGCGGCTGGGTTTCAGTAGCACTGTGGTGCCACTATTTGGATTGCCCGTCTCTGGGCTTCATGGTATAAAGCAGGTTGGGAGGATTAAAGTTCAATTTCTTAAGCTGCCGTTGAGTTTCTCTTACATACAGCCCAACATAGTCCTAACTAGTGATGCCATCATCATGACGCTGTCATCATTATGATAGCTGTTGTTACTGACCATCTCTGGTATGTACTAAGGACTCATGCTGGGTCCTTGGTAAGCATTTGCTAATTTCAGTTGAACAGTTTGAAGGAAACTTAACCTGGGAAACAGAATTGATTATCAAGCTCCTTTAAAAAATGAGAATAAAAAGAAAACATAATCCAACTATCCACCAATAAAACCTACTAAATGCATTTTGACATGCAGCTTTTCATGTTTCTTTGTACAAACACATTTAAATATACACCTACTTCGAATGATAATGTGCACTGTGTATTGTTTTATAACCTGCTAATTTTCATGTGTCTATATATTACCATCTTATTCATGCAATTAAATTTGCTTCTACAATAAAAATAACAAATAAGGTAATGAGATGAGCCTGATCCTTCACTTGCTTCAGTTTTGCCTTCCAAGAATTGTGTCTTTGCAACACTTATTTGAGCAGACATCACCCCCACAAATGCCTGAATGAACATTTCCTGTTGAAAAACTGCATCAGGAAAGACGTCAGAGCTGCTGGCTCCCGTTTTCTGGAGAGCTTCTTAGGATACCCAGAGGAAACATGGGATAGTCACTCCTTTAACAGCTACTCATTATGTTCCTCCAAATACTGCTATGAAAAATTCACACCCATTTTCACAATGAATGCACATTTTTTTACAATGATGAAAATGATGTAAGACTTTAATTCTGCAGTTCTACTCCAGGACTTCAAATGCTTCTTGTCCTGCTTTGGTCCAAGGTCCTGCATGTGTGGGAAGCCCTCTCTTTGGAAGGCAAGTGAATCAGAAATTACTTCTGAAACTGACTCCAATACTGATAGTGTGCTGATAACAGAACGAATAGCATCCTTAGCATTTCTCACTTAATAAAATAAGACAAGAAATGATTTGGAAAAGCACCTGCGCCAAGTCACAGGGGCCAGGCTGCCTGAGGGGCTCCCACCCCACCCTACCCCCACTGCACCCACCAGGGCAGCCTGTCCTTGTCCCCAGCTAATTGTTCCTATGTCAGAAGGTGGATTCAGTGCTGCTGGATTTTTTAAGAGTGATTAGAAATATACATTTTATTTGAAATCTTCCCATTTTTAGATGTCAGCCACTTCTTAAAACCACAAAACAAAAAACAAAACCACTATTAAGAGCCACAAAATAAAACCAGTCCACAGGCAGAGGGGGGCCCCTGCTTGGAGTTAGCATGCCCTCCTCGCCAGCCTGTCTTGTTAGGGAGAGGACGGGGTTTCAGAAGAGACGTTGCCAGAGGGCCATCGCATTATGGTAAGAGCCTTTTTGCTTAACATAGGTTTGCCCACACCCTCTGCTTCAGGCACAAACGAGACAAATTAACGGCATTCAGCTGGGAGCCAGCGCATATTTTTTTCGTTAAGGAGCTGAGCGAGTCATTAACCGCCTAGGGCTGGTGGAAGGCGGGGGAGGCCCCAGCAAACCCAGGAGGTGCCCAGGACCCATGACCTCATTCTGTCCCAGCCCAAGTCTTCACTGCTTCATGAGGAGCTGTGACAGCGTGGCCTTCTCCAGCCCCACATGGCGACAGCAAGGCCAGGGAGGCGGGGAGCTCACTGTTTCTGTTCCCCACAATCCAAGCCTCCAGCCCCAGGTCTGGGATGACAGAGAAAATCCCAAAGAGTAGGCTTGCACTTCACTGGCGTGGAGCACTGTGACCAATGCCTACACTTAGCCTGGTGCTCACTAAGCCCTGGCTGATACCGCTGGGCACTCACACTGTTGGGTTCCAAGGCTTTCCTGAGTCATCTTGCCTTCCCTCTAATTGCACAGCCTTCAGCCTATATAGGATGATCAGCTCTTCTCGGTTCGCAGGGGACTTTCCTGGTTTTGGTACTGAAAGTACCAAAGTCTGGGCAAACCAGGACACTTAGTCACTCTGAGTCTATGCAAAGCCCAGGGAGTTGATTTTGAATCCAAAATTGAGAAATCCCATCCGACTGCAGAAGGGCGTAATTTAAAAAAATCAGAACGTGGGCATTCCAGCTAGGTGGGCTGGAGTACAGAATACTCGACTGGACTTTGCTTCCAAGGGTAGAAGGGAGGTACTGACCACAGCAGGATAGTCCTAGAAGTAGCTGGCCACCCTCCACAGCCTTGCTACTCAAAGTGTGGTCCCCAGGCCAGCAGTATCAGCACCATCTGGGAACCTTTTAGAAATGCAGACTCTCAGGCCCCAGCCTGGACCAACTAGATCAGAATCTGCATTTTGAGAAGATGCTTGGGTGCCGCACAGCACACAGATTGGAGAGGTACTGTCTGTGGGTGCGGCGTTCTTACAGCTTAACTTGGTGAAAGGAGAGAATGGGGCTCCAGAGAGGTGTCGGGAACCTGAGCAGGTGCGAGAAGTCTCATTTCACCTCCCTGGGTTCCTGGAGGCTAAAGCTGTTCAGCTCCCAGAAAGGCAAGGAGGTCTGTCTGCCAGGATGGAAGGACACAAATGAGTGACAACAGTTCCAGGCTACATGTCCCCTGACTATAGACCTTAGAGGACAAGGGACTTTGTGCATTTTTTTTATTACCCCCTCTGCCTAGATTTTCCAGGACCTTCCAGATAAAATGTACTAAATTCCGTATTAGATTGGAATGCTTTGGGCTGCAGGTATCAGAAACCCAGCTAACGGTGGCTTAAACAAATAGAAGTTTATTGTTCTCACACAACGAGCAGGGAGGGGTGGGTGCTGTGTGGCTGGGGCATGGCTTGGCCATGCCGGCAGGGACAGAGGCTCTCCCTGCCTTCCCCTCTAGAATTCTAAGCACTTCCACTTTCTGTCCTCAGGTTGGTGGCCTTATGGCCTCAGGATGACCTGCTGCAGCTTGAAGCATCATGTTGATGCTTTCAAGACAAGAAAGGAAAAGGGGAAAACCAATGAATATGACCTTCTTTTTCAGGAGAGCAAAATATTTCTTATAAACTGACCACCTACTTCAACTCAAGCCTCGTTTGTGGTGCCACAATGCCATCCGGACACAAGAGAGTCTGGGAAATAAGTCACTGACAAGAGAGACAAGAAGCTGTGAGGAGCTCAGATCAATCCTGATCCATTGCCTAGAGCCAAAGAGAGCCAAGAGGGAGCCAGCCAGGGCCCAGAGACGCCTCTGGTAGGTCTTCTGGTCTTTGCATAATGGCCCTGATCATGTTGGCTGTTCATTTACATTTCTGACCCCTTCTAGGTGATGGAACCCTTAAAGGCAGTGAACATGTCTTAGTTGTCTCAATATGTCCTTGGTGCTAACATACCAGGCACAGAGTGTGCTCAGTGGATATTTGCAGAATGAATGAATGAGGATGTCCTCAGTGCCCATTAGCCAGAGCCACTCATCCCCAAATGTCTTGAGATGGTGGCATCGGCTTTATCTCATAATTGGCTTTATCTCCATAATAACTTATCTTTTCAAACTGGAACCAGGCTTCATATAACTGGGGCAAAGTCATAGAGAATCATCTAGCTTGAGTCTGAAGTTTCAGTTCCATGGAGCCTGGCTTAGGAGTGCGATCAGAGGTGGTCAGCAGCTGCCAGACTCACCCCTCCCACAAGGCCGACTACATAAAAAGAAGGAACAAAATAAAAGCCAGCCTCTGGGGTCAGGTGAAGCCATTTGTTCTTAAGGGGAGTCACAGGCAAGGCTGCGCTGTGTGCCTTGGAGTGTCGCAGCTAATCATGGTCCATGAAACATGATCGGATGGAGCAAGTCAGACGATTCCGCCTGATATGTGCCATATGACAGCCGTTAAGTCGCTCGGTCTACTGGAAATAACATTTCATGGTGATCCAGGTAGGGGAATGCAGCCAAGAGCAGAGAGACTCCTCCCGTCTCGCTGGAGAACAGGAGGGGGTTGTTAGGGTGACGTCTGTCATTTCATGAGCCATGTCAAGGCATATAAAAGCCAGAGAGGGCACAAGGTCTCCCCAGGAACTAATTTGGATGGGAAAAATAAAGATTTTATGTGCTGGCTCAGGCACTGGACTGAAAATCTCAAGAATCTAATCAGCGCCAGGTGGAGGGTGAAGCAGCTCAGTGGCTGGCGAGGACCCCGCGTGGGGCAGGCAGGACGTGGGGTCCACGTGGCTCCGTGCTGGGGATGCATCAGGCAGAGTCGTGACAGGCTTGGGCTTCGGCGACCCACATCTTTGGACAAGTTGCTTCCCCTCTCAGCTCCCTCTGTTTCCACATGTGAAAAATGGTTGTGAGGATGAAAGGCAAGAAGGTGGAGGCCAAGAGCTCAGCACGGTGCCCGGCACAGAGCGGTTGCCAATAAACAAATCATAATCATAGTCATTAATGGGGCCAAGTCCCAGCTAGGGTGCCCTGAGGCCTCCCCCTCCCCCTGTGGCCAGGTGGTACGGTTGCCAGATTGAGCAAACAAAAATACAGGACACTCAGTTAAAATCGAATTTCAGATAGACAATGAATCATCTTTTTTTAGTATCCATATGCCCCTAAATATTTCATGGGACATACTAAAAAGTTACTTATTTTTTATTTGAAATTCAAATTTAACCAGGCATCCTGTGTTTTTTCTGGCAACTCTACAGGGTGAGCTTAGGTGCAGACACAGATGAAAGAAGGGATTTCAATGTCAATCATCGCTGAGTGGAGTGGTCAAATTAACTACAGGAACCTGTGTTCTGTGCACTCAAATGAAAATTTCTGGTCTATGAACTCCAACTCCCAAAGCTTAAAAGGGGGAAAAAAAAGCCTCCTTTAGTCGATAAGCAAACTAATGAAATGACAGAAGACTGGACGAGAGTGTCCCGTTCCCCAGCTTCATCAGCAGTTTCCTGAAGGCCCCCACACCCTCTCATCCCATTTTGCAAAAGAGGAGATCGAGGCTCCAGCAGGTGAAGAGAGTTGCTGGGCTAGCATGTGGCTGCAATCCAGGTCTGTCTGACACATGGGCCGATAACCGTCACCAGGAGACCCCACTGCCTCTCACTGCTTAAAAAGGTCCTCCCTGGCAGGCCACAGACCACCCCCAACTTTTGTGGAGGGGAGAAAATATTACCGAACATCAGGTGAGAGCAAGTTTCCCAACCTCTTTGTGCCTCACGTTTTCCCTCTGTAGAATAGGAATCATTATCTACCATCTTGATGGCGTTTTGGGGTGACTTGGTAATTTAATGTACATTAAGGACCCAGATGCTAATTGTGAGTAGACAAATGCCATTTATTAGACTTATTGTTACGAAGACAGTAAGGTTTCATTGTTAAAATATCAGCCGTGAAACACATCAGAACAAGTTCAGCCCTGGATTCACCTCTTTACCAATCTTGGGATGTTTCTAAACCTCTCTGAGCCTCCATTTGCTCATCCATAAAATGGGAACCTCATGGAGCCTCCCTCTCACAATTGTCGGGCGTGGCATGGAGTAGCACAGGTGAGCACTCAAGTGCAGGCTATTTGTATTTCAACAGGCAGAGAGGATTGGGGTGAGAGCCAGTGGCCTCTCTTGGGACCCCTGAAGCCTGGCCACACAGAGTGGGCCTCTCCTCCGCAACCCCCCTCCGCCCGACCAACAATGGAGCTCTCACAAGCCCACATCTGCTGCTGGTAGAGACTTTTCTCTCAGGATTCCTGGAGGGGCCCTTCCAAGGGCCACAGCCCTTCTTGTTTATATGCCGAGAACAATGCAGACCTGGAAGCCAAGTTTGCAACTGGGTCTGGAGGAAAATGGTTGTCTCTCCAATAAATCCACGTGCATCATTGTTAATGACCCTGGACCACGCTGCCCACCCACAG
This sequence comes from Pongo pygmaeus, assembly GCF_028885625.2. Lineage (NCBI taxonomy): Eukaryota > Metazoa > Chordata > Mammalia > Primates > Hominidae > Pongo > Pongo pygmaeus. Next base: position 60,671,357 of record NC_072394.2, read on the forward strand.
CGCCTGCCCATTAGAGGTCAGACAATGGCTAATGAGATTGCCATCCCTGATTAAGCCAGGAGGCAATGCTTCTTTAATTCTACACACAGCCAGGAGGCAGGGCCTCAGCCTCTCTCTTACTGGGACTTCCCTTTTCCTCTTACCAGTTCTGCCATCCATGGCCAAAACTTCAGGTTCCTCAAGGGACACAGATGTGTCAAGTGCATTTTCTGGCTTGAGGGATTGTGTGTTTCATAGACATCTTTCCAGTTTCATAGCCATTTTGCCCAGGAGTGTCGTCAGCTGAGATTCAAGATTCATTGATGCTTGGCTGGGAAATCCCTGGGAGATAAGAAAGTCAGGCTCACACTGGATGCATGGAACCAGAAGCACACTGCAGAGGGGGATGTGAGTGCTATTTGCAGTCCCTCTTCTGGGCCAAAATTTGGCTTAGGGCTTCCCCTACCCTCCCTCGGCCTCTATAGCCTGTGAGATAGATATTAGCACCTCCTTTTGCCAAGGAAGAAATCATGGCTCTGAGAAATGACATGGTGCACGCGAGGTCACACAGCAAGCAAGTGGAGTGGAGGGCGTGAGTCCATCTGCCTATATGCCAAGCTTGTGTTTTTTCCCACTACACATGACTTGTTCACATTCGGCTCGTACCAGTGCTTGAAGCCCACTGCAAAGCCAAGCCCCAGGACTCACATGTGGCTTCCTTAATGCCCATGTGGCAATTCCCGTGCTGTCAAATCCCTCTAACCTGAAGCAGTTAAAACTGATGATTTAATGACCCACTGGTACATCCACTTACTAATTTTTGTGAGCACACCAAGGTGTTTTTATTTTTGCTGTTTGGAGTTGCATAGTAATCTTTTACATAAACCACACCCATTTTTACAGTCACCAGCATTTATAGTTTCCAATCCTTTAAAGTGAAGTAAAAATTAAAGGGCACTTACAAAGATAATCTGAATGCAGAATCCTTCATTGTTTGTGTATTTTTTCATCTTTACAGTAGTTTCTTCCTCACTGAATTGTTCAGCATATTTTTTAGGAACTCATATTTTTCAAGTCATTCCACAGCATTTGACTTATTTTTCACAGAAGCAACTATTCGCTTTCTTTCACACTCATAGTTTTTTAGTTCATATAGTAATTCAGTGGAATTTTGAAATTAAAGTTACAAATATAACTGGCATTAGAAGGCATGGGAACAAATCCACAGACTCTTGTTAATCAAATGACTCATTGAATGAAGGCAGATGTGGGAGAGCTCACTGAGGTGCAGCTGACCAGCCTCCAACTTTCAGAGCGCTGTGGGCGGCCACCGAATGTTTACAGTGGCAGGAGAGAGCACTGGTTAGCGGCTCAGTAATGTGAAGACAGGTGAAGAAAGCTTCTATTCTGCTATCTCAATGGTGGTAACAGTAGCAGTGGTGACTGCAGTGATTTCTCAGTATTTAGTGTGAGTGCCACGTATTACTGTCCATCCTCACTACAATGCCTAGAAATTACTGTATTTGCAGTCTAAAGATTAGCTAGTATATAAGTCACTCAATTTTACCAGGAAGCTTTTCTGAAAGATATTATCTACTACCCCAGACTAGGCCAAGTCTTCTTGGAGAACTGCCAAGTAGCCAGGGAGACTGGTTTGGAGATGCCTCTTCTTTCTGCTGTTCTTGAAGCCTGCACTCTTTCTTACCCAAGGGGAGCAGGGGAGGAAAGGGACAAGTTGCTGAGAGTTATTCCATCCATTGGTTTATGGTGGACTTGATGGTGTCACACAAGGAGGCACCTGAGAAACAGAAAATGAATCTTATATACTGGCAAATACAAGATGTTCCCCTCTGTTTTAAGATGAGGAAACAGACTCAGAAGTTAAGTGACTTGGCCAATGTCACATAGCCTGTAACTGGAAAAGCTGAGATTTCAACTGAGGTCTATTTAATTCCAAATCCCATGTGCTTTCCATTGAACAACTGTTGCCATTGAGCTGGGTTGGGCTGAGTTGAGTTAGTTTGAGTTGAGGTGAGTTGGGTTGGGTTGGCTAGAATTGGGCTGGCTTGATTTGGGTGGGTTGGTTGGAGTGGGTTGTGTTGAGCTGAATTGACTTGGTTTAAGTTGAGGTGAGTTGGGTTGGGTTGGCTAGAGTTGAGTTGGTTTGAGTTGGGTAGGGCTGGGTTGGATTAGGTTGGGTTGGGTTAAGTTGGTTTGAGGTGGGGAGGGTTGGGCTGGGTGGGTTAGGTTAGGTTGAGTTTGCATGGGTTGCATTGGTAGCACTGAATCACACTAAGCCCTTTTCTGTGTACTCTTGGTCCCAAAACAGAGGGCTAAAAAATGTCTCTTTTATAGTCTTTCAGCAACCTGAGGGCAGAAAGGGGGATCAATACAAAAGAAACAGACAGGAATCATATATGATTCATTGTTGAATTCTGGTGGGATTGCCCAAGTAAATCATGCCCTGGGCAAACCAGCAGAGTAAAAGGCACCTTACAGAGCTGTGTGTGGGGAGGGGGCCCTTCTGTCACATTGCCCAGAAGATACGGATCCAACTACCCTCATGGTCAGGGATCAGAGAGGCCCCAGCCCAGTTCTAATCCCTTCATGTGCAAATCACATGCCACAGCCCCAAGCCTGGCAGAGGTTCCTGGAGAACAGCGTCTCCTTGAGCACCGGCGGGGTACTCCATGCTGCTCGCCTCCTCTCTCTGTCTCTAAACCCACGTCAGCTCTCTTCAGGAGGTATGGTCACCATCTTTTTACACACAAAGAAGTTGAGATAAAAATAACTTGCTCAAGTTTACACAGCTAATCATGGCCGGAAGCTGGGTTTAGATCTAGGTTTGTAGGACCCTGGGAGGTTGGGTTCTTTCCACTTCTTCACATGGCCTTTCAACAGGACAGAAATCAGCACAAGCCTGTCATCCTGGAGGAGCTTTAAGCAGGATGTGTATCTTCCATGGGGGCAGCTGGAAGGGCTTCCAGGTAGGGCTCGGGGAGAAGTATCGTAGCCTGGGGGAGACCTGTAGAGTAAGGAAGCTTCCTGCCCCACAACAGTCAGAGACAAGAAGTGATGACAACCAGGGGCTGTTGATGGTGTTCCCCTACCCTCTACCCATCTGACTTCTAAGCCTCAGTTTTCCCAACACATTCTGTAAAAAGGGGTTTTTAACTCAGTTCATTCAACAGGCATTTGTGGAGTGACTACAGTGTGCCAGGCAACAGGCTAGGTGGAGAGAAGTCGGAGGCTTGGTCCTGCTGGTGTGGCATGTGGCTGGGACTGTGGGTCTACACCCTCCTCCTGCCACTTCCAAGCCAGGGGGCCCCAGGAATGTCCATTTACCTCACTGAGGTTCAATTTCTCCGCATGGAAAATGGGGAGAATAATAATCATACCTGAGGCTCAGGTCGGCTGTAAGGACTGAACTGAACACGGTGTGTGGGGAGCACTTAGCACAGCCACCAGGGTGTGGGCCACCTCGGGCAGGATTGTGCTGGCTTTTATGCAAAGGCAGAAAGTGCCGCTGAGCCTGGAAGAAAATGAAAAGAACAGTGGCTCACATTTCTTGGCCCACTCCTTCTCAAATACCATATTCTGCACAAAAATATCCTTCAAAAGTCACGGCCAAACCCCCACGGCGGTGGGAATGCCCTCCCTGTGGAGGGAAAGCCACCTCCGACAGCGAGTGTCGTTTTAGATGCAGCTGGCACAGAGAACGGGCGGATGGAGGAGTGACAACGCGCACAGCCGACTGTCAGGGCGGCCTCGGCAGGGAGTGTCTGGGTGCTCGCGGATTCCTTCAATGCTTCTGTATTTTTGAAAATTTTCATAATAAAACGCTAGGGGAAGTGGAAATGCAGCCAGCCCCAACCCTGCAGGAGAGGGTGGTTCCAAGCACCATTTCCTCATTTCTTTGAGTCTCTTAAAAACCTTTTCCTCATAACCCCACAGCTTATAAATGATTGAACAATTATGACTGTCAGGTGCACAAACAAGGCCCTCACACACAGCCTATTGTTCTGCAGATGGAAACGTCTGTTAGATTAGATTATTTTTTAAACGTGGGGTGAGGAGAGTGGGGACGGGGGTGTTGATAAAAGGCTTCCTGGCCTGGGCTTGTGAATAGCCACACTGAGAAAATCTGGCTTTTCAGAAACTCTCCCTGGAGCCACCTTACTTCACCAGGACACAAGCTTAACTCTTTCTAACCAAAGGCTTCTTTGCAGTGGGCACGATAGCCCCGTTCTTGCGCTATAGTTTTTTTTTTAAAAAATCCAAATGGTGTATCTAAGCCCATGATGGACTCCAACCAAACTTAAGGTCTTTTTTTTTTTTGAGACGGAGTCTTGCTCTGTCGCCCAGGCTGGAGTGCAGCGGCACGATCTCAGCTCACTGCAAGCTCCGCCTCCTGGGTTCACCCGCCATTCTCCTGCCTCAGCCTCCAGAGAAGCTGGGACTACAGGTGCCCGCCACCACGCCCGGCTAATTTTTGTATTTTTAGTAGAGACAGAGTTGCACCGTGTTAGCCAGGATGGTCTTGATCTCCTGACCTCGTGATCTGCCCGCCTTGTCCTCCTGAAGTGCTGGGATTACAGGTGTGAGCCACCGCGCCTGGCCAACTTGGGGGTTTTAACACAGTGATGAAGAGCTTAGGGTTTGAGAGCTCAGCCTTGAGCCAGACTGCCTGGGTTTGAATCACACTAGCTTTGTAATTGGCCTCTCTGTGCCCATCTATAAAATGGGAGCAATCATTGTCGGCTTTTTAGTGAATTAACAAAAATATTACAAGAGCTGAGAGTAGATGAGACCAGCACATAGTAACAGATTGTTGTTACTTACAGCCATGTGCTGCAAAATGACATTTTGGTCAAGGACAGACCACCTATATGATGGCGGTCCCACAAAATTATAATACTGTATTTTTACGGTACCTTGTCTATGTTTGGACATGTTTAGAGATACAAATACTTACTATTGCGTTACGACAGCCTACAGTTTCAGTAAGTCACATACTGTCCAGGTTTTCAGCCTAGGAGCCATGGGCTGTATCCTACAGCCTGGGTGTGCAGTAGGCTGTGCCATCTGGGTTGTACAAGTGCACTCTCTGAGGTTTGCACAATAAGGAAGTTGCCTGATGTCCCATTTCTCAGACTGTATCCCTGTCCTTCAGCAACTCATGACTGTATTATGATTAAGAACTTAGTAATTCTCCCAAGATCATGGAGGAAACCATGAAAATAGCTAAATGAAAAGGTTAAATGGTTACTATGAAAATGGTAGTGTAAATGGAGAAAATGTGTGATGTTATCGTGATAATAATAGGACCCTCCTCCTAGGGCTGCTGTGAGGATGAAACAGCACTGACCATGCCAGGGAAATTGCTTGCAGAATGCCCTGGCTCAATCAAGGATCGCTTGTGAAAGCTCGTAAGGCTTGCAATGGGACACTGGCTCTTACCTTTGTGACAGGAAACCCGCCTGCCTTAGGCTGTGAGCCATGCTATGAAACGTACTAACAGCCGCAGAAAGAACCTAGCCTGTCTGCTTCTCATATGCCTGGGCCCTGTTCCACTGGCTCCCAGACGGCCGTGACCTCGATACGGTGTGTGAGCCAGTGGCTGGCCTGACCCCCTAATGGTGACCGCCCGCCTCGCCAGGATGACCTACATTTCCACAGTGGCGGCTGGAGCAGACATTCCAGGGTAATTAACAAACACATGCACACAGACACACACACATATAGACATATATACACACAGAAACACACACACACACACAACGGCTCAGGCCTGGCTGTAGCTGGCACGCTAGCTGTCTAGACAGGGCTGGGAGCTGGATGGCCTCCCGCCAGGGGAGGTAGGCTGCTTGGGGCTGCAACCAGGACAACTGAGGTGGGGAGAGAGGCTTTTCCTGTTCACTGGGGCAGAGACCCCTGAGAAGATGAGCAGCAGTGATTGTTCCTCCCCACCCTAAACGGGAGCTTCCAGCCATGTGCCTTCCAAGGAAAGTCTCCTCAGGAAATCATCAGGCAAGAGAGCCTGGGTCCAGCTACAGGGGAGCTTGATGCACTGCTGTTTGTAATAATGAAAAATGGGAAATAGCCTTTCAAAAAGAGTTAGTTAAGCATATTATGGGGCCATCACAAGAGGGACCAGCAAGTGGTTGCTGACAATTGTGTTGAAGGAGATGGTCTGATGGCATGTGGTGACTGTCATAAAATATTAAGTTTCAAAAAAGCATGATTCAAAATGGCATGTCATCAGGGACTGCAGTCATTTTTCTAATAGGTGCACAGAAGAGTCATTAGACAGGCACACCTAGGAAGCTCAGTGCTTATCTCTGGGCATGATATCTGGCCACCAGGGCACTTTGCATGCTCCCACTCACAGTTGGAGTGCAAATACCAAGGACACTAGACCAAGACCCTGGACCGGCTGGCCCAACGCCAAGGTTCTGGTCCTTTCCCTGCTCCAAATTCCAGTACACCCAGCTGGTATTTTCTAAACGCCAGTCACACAGGGACCACCTTCATGACTTTTGCCCACCACACTATAATTTACTTAGAATTATTCTCTAAATTGACTCACGATTTTCACAAAAGCAAATTGATTTTAAAAGAAAACCTTATATCACAGTTGTAGTTGGGAAAATCAAAAACAGAAGGTGGCTGTAAAGATAAACACATCATTATTAATTTTAAAAAATTCCAGCAAACTAACACAAGAACAGAAAGCCAAACACCGCATGTTCTCACTCATAAGTGGGAGTTGAACAATGAGAACACAGGGACACCGGGCAGGGGGTATCACAAACTGGGGCCTGTCAGGGGGGTGGGGGGTGGGGGAGGGATAGTATTAGGAGAAATACCTAATGTAGATGACAGCTTGATCGGTGCAGCAAAAACCACCATGGCGCGTGTACACCTACGTAACAAACCAATATATTCTGCACATGCAACCCAGAACCTAAAGTATAAAAAAAAAAAAATTCCTTGTGTGCCACCTAAGATCATCTTGCCAGTGATATGTATGCCACACGTTGGCCGACACTGCCTTCACTCAACCTCTTTATTTACAACATGAGAAGGCTGAGGTTCAGAGGGGACAAGATTTCCCTAGGGTCATTCAGGTTGCCAGGATCTCTGGGTGCTGGTTCAGGGGCTGCTTACCTGAACCTGTCCTTATCCCGACCTTCTCACTCATCCTAGCAGGTCTATCTCCATGGGGATGGGGCCAATCAGCTCTCAACCCAACCCATTACTGAGCTCCCAGGTACCTGGCTGAGCCACAAGGGTCCAGCCTGTCCCCCTCCCGCCACATCCTCTGTTCAGTGGAGGTCCCACATATCAGATATTCCTCCCATGCTAAGTAGAAAGCTCAACCACAGCACATGAGCTTCAGATTAAATTATTTTTAATTTCATGCTGCTCAGTTCCACAGTCAATTAATTCCATTTCATTTTCAAGGGTCCCATCACCCTGCCTTCTTCTTTTTCTAGCAGTTCCAGTGATTTTCTGGACTCAATCGGGGATTGTTTGTGTTTGGTTTTAAATATGTGTAAACGTATGGCCGGTCTGTGTCCTTTTTCCCGTTCCTCCTCCTGACTGTACCCACGCTGGACACCCCAGGCTGAGGCTGGAGGGGGCATGAGGAGTGGGCCTGGCAGGCAGGCACCTGGCCCCTTCAGGAGGTGGGGGACAGAGGAGCATTTCCACATCCAGGTGGGTGCCTGCACTACAGGAGAAGGCAACCACTGCCTCCTGGAGGCCCTGGGCTCTGGGGACTCCCTTCGTTTGGCATCCCTACTGTCTTTTCCTCTTAGGAAAGCCCTTCACCACCTGGAGGTGTCTGCAAGCACTTGGCCCTGACTCCTTTACAGGGTTGGGCATGTGACTCAAGCTGGCCAATCAGAGTAGTCCATACCCTGGGACAGCAAGATAGGCCGAGGAGCAGTCACATGACCTAAGCAGGGCCAATCAGTGTCCTGTGGAGGAATAAAATGGGTTCTGTGTAAGAAATGATTGCAATCTTTTTCTCTAGGCTTCGTAGCTATGAAGGTCATGGAAGCTCAAGGCTGCTGGAGACCACCCCTGCTGTCACTTGGAACTCAGCCTGCCTGATCATGAAGCCAACTAGCAAAAAGGAGAGCCAAGAGAGGTCAGGAGGAAAATAAGTCCTACAGTTGACCAGTAAGGCACTAGGTATGACTGTGCCTGAAGGCCACCAAACTGCCCAACTTTGAAGTTGTATGTGCCAGCAAATTTCGCTTTTTTCGTTGTTGTTAATTTAGTTTGTTATGTCTCCTTCCCTTGTTCAAGTCAACCAAGGAACATCACTGTGTGTCACGTGTCCACCTTCCTTTCCCTTGCCTCACATGCTCTGCCTCATCCAGGCACAGCCTGGAAGGTAGAGGTGACAAGCACGCAGGAAGCTTTATGGAACATCCAACCCCTCAAGACTCAGCTCAGACACCACCTCCTCCAGGAAGCCTCCCCTGGTGCCCTAGTGTGCCTTCTCAGGCTGGTTCATAGCCCATCTCTGCTGGCCCACAGCCTTTATTGAGGGTAGCACCATGCATAAGGGCTAGACTCTGGAACCCAGATGTCCCTGATTGGAATGTCAGCTCTTGCCAGCTGTGTGACCTTGAACATATAAGTAACCTGTCCGTTCCTTGGTTTCATCACCTGTAAAATTAACGTCAGTCTCTACCTAGTCCTACTTTGTTGTGAGATTTGTCACTGAGAACAGAGGCCAGCACATGGCTGCTCCTCAGGTATTAATTGTATTGGCCATCATTTTCATGTTCTGTATCACTTTTGCCATAACTGCCTTTTACTTTAAACCACAAGCCCTTTCCCTTCCGTTTTCTTTCAATACCTTTGGTTCTCCAGACCCCACAGTGCCTGGCGTGTAATGAACCTGAGAGAATGTCGGTTGAATAATGTGTGCCCCAAAAAATGAACAGGCAAATCTATGTGTTCTGCTCTTCCTTCTACCTGTCAAGAACTCTGACTTTGCCATCTCGTTTCTGGCTCTTGTCCTAAAAATAGGATAATGAGCAAGCGGGAGGTGGAGAGAAGTAGAAGTGAAAGGGAATGGAGACAAACGCAAGGGTTGGGGGGTCAGGAGAACACATGGGCTGGGCGGGTCATGGAGGTGCTCACACCTGGCTGGGCACTGGAATCACCTGGGTGCAAGGGTTCCCAAACAAGCCCCCTGGGCCCTACCATGGAGACTCCCACCTCATCTGTCTGGGTGGGGCCTGGAACTTCCCACGTGCTCCTGTGCTATGAGGCCAGGGCTGAGAACCCTGGGATGGAGGATGGGAGGAGCTTTGATGCACATGAGAAGAGAAATGAAAGCTCCTTGAGTGTTTTTGAGAGATTTCAGCAAAGATTAGTTCTTGTTCAACTATTTTGACCCTCAGCTGGTTGTTTCTTTGACTATGACCCTGTTCTGAGACTGGGTGCCAAGGGGACTTGGGTTTGTCTAATACAAGTGTGTGAATGAATGAATTAATGAGAGGAGGTTTGTCTCCCAACACTCACACCAGTAATCACAGACACAAGCAGCAAGGGAAGGTGGAAAAGATGTTCCAACACAGGGGACTCAAGGGAAACAGAAACACCTCGTCCACCTCATCAGCCTGTGTTCAAGGGAGAGAGAGGTGCTGGGGTTTATGGCTGTGGCTACTTCCCTGCCCTGATCTTAATTACGGGAGACCCACTGGCTCAGCAGTCTCTAAGTTGCAGGTAGAGAAATTAGATGTGATATCCAAATTCTTTTTTTTTTTTTTTTTTTTTTTTTTTGAGGCAGGGTCTTATTCTATTGCCCAGGCTGGAGTGCAGTGGTACAATCATGGGTCACTGCAGCCTCAACCTCCTGGGCTCAAGCAATTCTCCTGTCTCAGCCTCCTGTGTAGCTGAGACCACAGGCATGGACCACCATGCCTGGTGAATTAAAATAAAAAAATTATACAGATAGAGTCTTCCTACGTTTTCCAGGCTGGTCTTGAGCTCCTGGGCTTAAGAGATCTTTCCACTTTAGCCTCCCAAAGTGCTGGGGTTACAGACATGAGCCACTGTACCCAACCCCAAATCTTGACTAGTAACATATAGTCAGCTAGAAAGACAGACGGACCATTCCTTGTGAACTTCTCTAGGGACACCCTTTGAAGAAAGTGTCTGAGGGTCAAGCCATCATCAGAGCAGCTGAAGACAAGGCCCTACCCACAACGGGATCATGGGTTCAGGAAGGACCGTTCCCAGAGACCAGTCAGCGGGGCTGTGAGCTCCTGGGGGCAACAGGAAGAGGATTTCATGCAGGACTCACAGTGCCTGGAGCCTGTTCCACTTAAGAGAAATTAAGCAGTCGCAAGTATGAAAGGAAGAATGTCACTCCTGGGAGTTCCTGCCACTGTCCTTTCTTTAATAAGTCCACAGGGTGCCCAGGCAGTTTTTGGTGCTTGGGGACACAGCTGCAAACAGGTCACCTTGCTCTGAAACTGCAGGTGCTCACCGTCTAGTGTCTAGCAGGGAAAGACACACCAAGCAGAGGGATGGTATGGGTGAGTGCTCTGAGCAGGCCTGATGTGTTCCTGGGAGACCTACTGAGAGACGCTGGGAAGCTGCCTAAACAGGAAAGGCTGATCTGGCTTGCGGTTTTGTGGTCTTAAAAGGAGAAATATAAGAGGAGGGGCAAGAGCCGTGGAGGGGGACGAAGGCTGTTTCCTGTCCTCCTTCTCTGCTGGGCTCATTCCCACGGCCACTGCAGCACCCCGGTAGCTCCAACAGAAGGACCCCTGGAGTCTGTGTGTGTCTGTAGGAATGGGACCAAAGTGCCAATTCCTGGCTATCTGTCCACCATGCCACCTGGAAAGCTGCCTGCCACCAGGATGCCACCAGAGAGGGACCGGGACGCCGGGGAGGGGATACATGGCCACATGTTGCCTAGAGAAGGGGCAGATTTGTGTTTGTAACAAGCACCTGCAGGTAGTTCTTATCACAGGAGGGACATTCGTTGTCTGGTGCTCCTCATTTCTGCCACCCTTCCCAAGCCGGCCTCATTCTCTCTCTCTGGAGACTCCCTTTCTGACACCCTTCCCACGCCAGCCTCATTCTCTCTCTCTGGAGACTCCCTTTCTGACACCCTTCCCAAGCCGGCCTCATTCTCTCTCTGGAGACTCCCTTTCTGCCACCCTTCCCAAGCCAGCCTCATTCTCTCTCTCTGGAGACTCCCTTTCTGACACCCTTCCCACGCCAGCCTCATTCTCTCTCTCTGTAGACTCCCTTCCTTGGCCCTGCCGCCCCTGTGCACTGGCTTCAGGAGACTTCCCGATTTCAAGCCCCCAGCAGAGCCCATTGAGAATCTGTGTGCCTCCCAGGTCTAAATTCTTCTGAGAAAGAACTTGATTTGGATTGGGGCACAGCTCTGTTCCAATCAGCTGTGGCCAAGGAGGGGTGAGGTCATGGTACAGTTGTGGCTCGTGGGGCCTCCCTTGTGGGTATAAGGAAGAGAGTTCTCAGAGGTACCCATCCAAACTGCTGTCTCCCATCAACGCATGCTTGTGTTCCCCAGGAGACCCCACTCCACAACTCAGGTTATGAATTTCTCTCTTCCTGGTAAGTTTCCAGACCTCACAGTACACCCAGCTTCAAAGGAATCTGTCAGAGAAACTCAGTAATGGCAATATGATATGCTTCTTCAAGAAGTTTCTAGAATGAGAGCTCTCAGCAGACAGGGGCTGTTGCCTTGTTTGTCCTGTGCACCCCAACCACTCCTGCTATGTCCGTTAAGCACAAGGACCTACACGTCATTGACACTTACTTTTATGGGCTGGATTCTGTCCCCTCAAAATTTGTATGTTGAAGTCCTAACCCACATCTTAGAATGTGACTGTATTTGGAGCTAGGGCCTTTAAAGAGATGATTAAAGTTGAGTAATTTCATAAGGGTGGGCCCTAATCCAGTGTGACTGGCATCCTTGTAAGAAGAGGAAGAGGGAACAGGGAAGGACACACAGAGAGGGCACGTGAGGACACAGTGGGGAATGGCCGTCCGCAAGCCCAGGAGAGAGGCCTCTGAAGACATCAAACCTAGTGACTTCTTAATCTTAGACTTCCAGTCTCCAAGACTTTGAGAAAACACATTACTGTTGTTGAAGCCACCTAGTCTGTAGTATTTTGTTATGGCAGCCCAGGCAGACTAATACACTCGCTAACGGTTTGTTCCTCACTAAAGAGATGCAAAAATGGTGGAACTGAGTCCTCCCGCCAAGAGCTTGGACCTGTCTACTGACTGCAAATGGCAGTCTAGGTTAGCTCTTGGTTAAAAGAGAAACAAGAATCAGTTTATCAGGAGTCCTGGAGCTTTCACTGGGTGAGGACAGGGGTCTTCTAAAGGCCCCAGTGTCAGGGCAGGACCCCGATGTGTGTGGAGAAAGTGACCCACTACTCATAATCATGGCCGGCATGCAGGGGATACCTGATGGCTTTGCTCTGTAGTCCTGCCCTACACTAAGCTTTTGAGTTACTGTCTACTCTAAACTCTATTTTCAAAATTTCCTAGACTCTTTTTATTGGCAAAAGCAAAGGACTCAATTTGGCATTGGAGGTCAGACCACTCTCGTTTGAAAAGAAAAAGGAAAACACATTTCCATGGGTCTTTGACTATACAGAGATCAAACAAAACCCTCTTTGCTTGGTGATATTTAGGAATGGAGGAGCCAGGCTGCTTCCTGAGGACAAAGCAGCGATTGTGCATCGGGAGAGGAGCAGCGTGCCCCCCTCTCACCACCTCGGCAGCTCCGCTGGAAAGAGATCCTCTCTCCCCACTGACCACCGATGTCAGCACTCCCGTGGGATAGATGCTAGACCGGGTGCAAACCACCCACCAGGCAGAGCAGTGGGAGGGCTGAGAGCCAAGCCTGGCCACATGGGCACCCCTGAAGCCTAGGGTACAGCTGGTTCCCAAAACATGTAGAGAGAGTGAAGGGAGAGGCGATTCCCCATGGAAACAGGAGAGTTTTTAACTAGAAGAAAGGGGAGTGGGTATGGTACAGGCCACAGCGCCCACGTGCCTGCTGAGTTCTGGTGGACACTCCCTGTTGTATCTGAACCCAGGTTCCGCTGCTTGCAGCTTAAAAGCCAAAACTCAAGAGATGGGAGTTAGTGGAAAGAAAAGCAGGTTTATTGGGAGAACCAGCCAACCGAGATGATGAACTAGCCTCCTGAAGTATTAATACCATCTTGAGTTAAGTCCATACAAATTTTAGGCTCTTTTTATGTTCAGGACAGGGGAGGAGGAGGGGATTGGGGTGGAGATGTAACAGATTACCACAGACATTGGCACCAGTGCGGGTCCAAGGAGATCAGGAACTTCTTTGTCCTTGGTCAGGTCACAATGCTCCTATAAATCTATTTTTAAAAACATAGTTAGTTGTTTACATACTTTCCCTTTAATCCCAGAGTTAGTTTTTAAAACTCCATGATTGCTGTTTTTGCATATTATCTCAGTGCTCTAAAATTATCCCAGCCTCCGTGCAGAAATGGATAAAGGCCCCTTAAGCAAAAATGGAGTTGGTTGTGTTCGTTCTTTGCTGCTTCCCTGATACACTGTCGGTTCCCCAAATCTCTCTAACATGGAGCAGCCCCTCCACAACCCCTGTACCTCTGTCTTGGGGCACACCTTGGTTTCTACATAAGGGGCCCTCACCCATCTCACAGTCTCTTCACACGTCCTTCTCCACCCAGCTGAGGTCTTTGAACAGAGGTGGCAGTTTGGGGACTAGGATTTGGTGAGACTCAATCCAGGTAAACAGTATCTTAGAAGGCTTATGAATGGACGCTTGGGACCTGTGTTGATCCTGGTTCTCCCACAAATTAGCAAATTACTTAACTTCTCTGTGCCTCTGTTTTCTCATCTGTGTGTTGGGTACAGTATCTGTACCAATCTTAGAGGGTTATTATAAGGAGTAAATGAGGTAATATACATCAAGCACTCAACATGTGAGCTGTTATTAAAATATATCTCCCATCTGTCCACTTCTCTCTGTCTATGCTGCCACCACCTCATCTGAGCCACTGTCACTGGTCCCCTGGGCCATATCCCAGTCTCTTTGTAGTGTCCTGGCCCTCTGACCCATTCTCCACGCAACAGCCAGGCTGGGACTGCCAGATGAAATACAGGACACCCGGTTAAATGTGAATTTTGGATCAACAGTGAATATTTTTCAGCATAGGTATGTCCCATGCAATATTCATTATATACTTGTGCTAAAAAGTTATTTATTTGAAACTCAAATTTAACTGGGCACCTTGTATTTTTATTTGCTAAATCTTGCAGCCTTAAGCCAGAGAGAAAGCAGATCGTTTTGCTCCTTGCTTCAAACCTTCATTGAGTTCTCGGCACAGTTAGGACAGAATCTGTACCCTGTCCTGACCTGCAGGGCTTCACCTGGCCCAGCCTCTGTGTGGGCCATTTTTTTTCCCGTGACTATTAACAATTTTAGCAGCATCAGTGGCCAGGCATTGCCTTGTCAGGTCACACACCGTGCCTGCTCCCCACCAGGGGACTGATCAAAGAATAAGAAAATGAAGCCAGCAAGGACCACAGGGCAGGAGACCTTGGGGCTTTGTGAGGTGTGTCCCATCCTGGTGTGGAACCCAGACCAGCTTTCCGCTTGCATGGGAAACTGTAGCAGCTGGATCACCAGCCTGGAGCAAGTGGCAAGGGGGTTGGTCCAGACTCCATCCTGTGCTGCAGCCAGCTGCCCAGATCTACTTTGACCAGCCCCGTGACCTTGGACAGGACCTTTACCTCTCTGTGCCTCAGTTTCCTCATCTACAAACTGGGGATGCTGGTGGTGCCTAACTAGCCTCAGGGCTGTTGTGAGATAACCAAGTTCACACCTGGACATCAGCTGCGGCAGCACCTAGCAGGGAGCAACCGAACCCCAGCCTTTTCAGTTCATTCTTCAAGGCCAGGCAGGACTGCAGGCATGGGCCAGGGGGAGGGTGCAAACGGAGCTTCCTCAGCTGAAGGCGGTTCTACTGGAAATCAGCAGCCCCAGTTGTGGCCCCCATGGCCTCAGGGTGGAGCAGCACATTGAGACGGAGAAGGTGGTTGAGGGCCCAGCCGACAGTTTCCTTCCTCCCCTCGCCTCCCTGGGAGCCTGTGGCCTTCAGCCGTCCCTCCCACATCTGTGTTCCTGGCTTGCCTGCTCCAGGTGGATATCCTTACATCAGGGGCAGGGGGCTGGCGGGGAATTCAGTCGGTCTCTGCTTGGGTCCCTTGACCTTCTCCCGACAGGCTGAGCTTCTCCTCCTGGGGGAGCCTAGAATCCCCTGGCGACTCCCTCCCTTTCTCTTAAATTGTGGCCACAGCATGGCCCCCAGTCTGTGGTCAGAATGCAGAATCCCGGGCTAGGGACTGAGCTTCTCACCAAGCCAGATGCACCCCCCACCAGGAAGCCCTGCCCCCGCCACTGGATCGACCTCATGTGCCAGGTAAGCCAAGGATGAGGGTTTTGGGCCTGGCTCTGGGTGCCTCTAAACAGACCCGCTCCCCGACCCCAGGCTCCCTTTCCTCTCTCCTGTCACTGTGCAGGTAACTGGGCTCCCTGATGCTGTGGTGTTTCTGAAATACTTTGATGTAGTCAAAAATCTTCATTGAGCCCCTACTGTGTGCCAGGCTCTGAACTCAGTGCTGAGGACATGAAATGGGCAGAAGGGGCCTGCTCCCACAGCGTCCTGGGCTGGGACAGACACATTAGGAGTTAAGGACACTTACTAGAGTGAGTACGTGCTGAAGGCCGTAAGCAGGTGGAGATGAAAGGGAGGAGCAGGGGTGGGCGCCATTGTAGAAAGGGGCTGTTTGGGACCCACTTGGAAAGAAGGGCCGGGGACCCTGAGGAGGTGGTATTTGAAGGAGGAACAAGAATGAGCTCAGCAGAGGCAGCGAAGCTGTTCCCAAGGGCCAGCCAGTGCAAGGCTCCCAAAGTGAGCAGAGGGTGATGCATTTGGAGAAGTAACAGGAGGTCACTGAGGCAGGACACAGGGCAGGGGAGGTGACAAGGGGCCTTCCAGGCCAAGGACAAAAGAAGCCCCCTGAAGGGTGAGAAACACAATGCACATCCTTGCAGTGGGTTAAGCCGTGTCCTTCCAAACAGACGTCCAAGTCCCAACCTCCAGCACCTGTGATTGTGACCTTACCTGAAAACAGGGTCTTTGCAGATGGAATTAAATTAAGGATCTCAAGACGAGATCATCCTGAGCTTCAGGGTGGGCTCTGAGTCCAGTGGCAAGTGTCCTTATAAGAGACAAAAGAGGAGAGACACACAGAGAAGGGAGGCCTCGTGACGATGGGAGCAGCAGTTGGGGTGATGCAGCCGCCAGAACAGGCCAGCAGCCACGAGAGGCCAGAAAGGGTCTGTCCCAAGAGCCTCGGAAGGAGGCTTGGCCCTGCCCACACCTTCATCTCAAACTCTGGCTTTCAGAACTGTGAGAGGACAAATGTCTGTTGTTTTAAGCCACGCAGTTTGTGGACATTTTTTATGCAGTCTTGGAAACTAAAACAATGTTTAAAAGCTCTGGCTGAAATAGGTAGAATTGGTTGGGCAGGGGAAGAAGCGGGAGCCACCTGAGAAGCCAGGACCCCTGGAGCAGGATGGCAGCTGGAATCCAGGCAGTGACGGGGAAGGGAGGAGAGTGGAGATGGAGATATGCCTCAATAATAGTGAAGGTGAAATTTTACATCCCCACCCCCTGCCCAGCACCTTGCTGTAATGGCCTTATTCAGATTTTCATAGTTAATTCTGGATTAAACCCAGGTGTTGGTGACCATCACCATCACCATTTTATAGACGAAGAACCAAAGGAACAGAGAGGTTCGTTAACATCTCCCAAGACCACACAGCTAGAGGCAGCAAGGCACAGATTGCAACCTAGGCCAGAGGATCAAAGGACTTCGTATTTAGCCACCCCAAGCAAACTGTCGTGCAGTCAAATTAACAGCACTTGCTGGGGATAGAGGTGGGTGGATGATGACAGAGAAGAAAACAAGAGCCGCTAAGTGGGTGGCACTGCTTGGAAGACTGTGGGGTGGACAACCTGTCTGTCTCCAGGAGGAAAATGGCCATTTCCTTCCCAGGACGCCCATTGAGCAGGAACTTTCTGGAGCTGGGTCCTTCAAGATGGGCCTCCCACTCTCCACGTTCTGCCATTCGGAGCAGGCAACCTGCTGCGGTTGTATTAATTATGTGACGGCAAATGAAAGCCCCCAGCTGACCCGCCGGGATCATAAATAACGCTGGCAGAAAATGGATTTGGGCCACGTGTCTCAGCAGCAGCTTTTTGTGGCATGAAGGTTGGATCTTTTCCATTCTGGGACTGGTGTTTGCTTAGCTGGGAAACCACTCGTCTTCCTGTTCCAGTTCTCCCCGTAAGCATTCTTTTCTCCTTTTTAAACAATAATAGGGGTTACTATGGAAATCAGAGTAATTTTCATCCCAATGTAGTCCAGATAAACTATCAGGCATTTGCGGCCACCTTGCCTGCCACCCGTGCTCTGGTCTCATGACTAGAAAATTTGGGAACGTCTGAGAAACTCACATTCTCTTGCATCGATTTCCTAAGTGGGTCAGAGCTTGGAGTTCTTGGCAATTAATGGCTGAGTTAGTGAAGGCAGAGCATAAAAAATTTCATGAGCAAAATACGTCTTCCTTATTTTGAAACTTTAAAAAGCCCCACTCAGATAAATGACCCCTGTTGTACCTGAAGTACTGAGTAAATTAGGTGTAATTTTATTACAATATTGATTGCTGCCACCAGACATCTCAATTGTATTTTTTAGCCTTGATCAAAGGTGAAAATGGCATCTTTTAATCGAGTTGAAAAATGCAACTCTGTGGGAAGATGGAGCTGAGCTGAAGGAGGAAGGTGGAGGGAAGAGAGGAGTCTCAGACCCCCTATTGGGGAAAATCCACAACTTTTCAGCAGAAACAGAGATTGTCAGCAATGGCTGCCAGTGAATAAGTATTCAGTGAATAATAGGAAAAGAATATAGTAGGCACTCAATAAAAACCGCACCCCTACTCTGTAAGCAAGAAGCTCTGAATATGACAAGAGAGGCTCTTAGAGGTGCTGGAAGTAATGAAGGCTCCTTAGGGGCAAGAACTGCAGGAAAATGAAATGATTTCTTTTATTTTCTTTTTTTTTTTTTTTTTTTTTTGAGACAGTCTCACTCTGTTGCCGAGGCTGGAGTGCAGTGGCACACTCTTGGCTCACTGCAACCTCTGCCTCCTAGGTTCAAGCGATTCTCATGCCTCAGCCTCCCAAGTAGCTGGGACTATAGGCATGTGCCACCACACCTGGCTATTTTTTTTTTTTTTTTTTCAGGTAGAGACTGGGTTTCCCCATGCTGGCCAGGCTGGTCTTGAACTCCCAGCTTCAAGTGATCCACCCACCTTGGCCTCCCAAAGTGCTGGGATTACAGGCATGAGCCACTGTGCCAGCCCACCAAAATGATTTCTTATGTCTCATGTGGCCCTGGCATAGAAGAAGTGCTCAATGAATATTTTTGGAATATTATTGCTGAACTTATGAGGTATAGAAATGACTGTGTTGGAGAGGGGTGTCTTTCAGGGACCCCTTCTCTGAAGGAAGAGTGAGAGCTGCCCAGGTGACAGCCGAGTTCAAGGCATGGGGATGGAGGAAGAATGTTCTAGGCCAAGGGAAGACCCTGCCGTTCATCCTGACTACAAAGCAGACAGGGCCCTCGCGGTGAGATAACTGGCCCTTGTGACAATAAATGTTAGTGTAGCACATGAGGCTGAGAAGAGGCTGCTCACCCCTGCAGATCCAGCCCCACACAGAGCAGGGGACACATGCAGTTTGCTAAAGGGGAAAGAGAGAGGAGAAAGAAGAGAGGGGAGGGAGGAAGCAGAGGAGAGGGAGGAGAGGAGCTCCTCTCCCTCCAAAAGTTCCTTCCTCATCTGTAGACAATTGCACAGCTAACATAACCTCTTTTGATGCAACTTGAAGTTACTGTTTGAAGAATGATTGATGACTTCTCCTGTGGTTTACCTTTCCCAAGTGACTAATTGGGTGCATTCACCCACAGCACAGAGAGGCGCCATTTGCCCTGAATGATTTCATGAACCAGAGAAGTTGAGGGGCTCGGGTCAATGGCTGTGGCGCATGGAAAGCCATGGTCTTCCCCCACCCCCAACCCCACCCTAAAAAATCTCAGCGAGGACAGATTAATCACAGGAATTGACTGGCAGACGGGCTTGGTGTAAGAAGAAATGCCAGGAGGCTTTGGATAACAGGGGCTGGTGGAGGGGGGTCTCCCACCTGCAGAGGCCATGGTAAGTGGGAGGTATGATGTGCAAAATGGCCCCTTGGCCCAAGCCTCCATGCCCAAAAAGCCCCAGAGTACACTGGAAAGCATCTCCACTTGAAGCTTTGCACACAGTCACAGAGCCACCCTGGCAGGACTGGAAGAAGAACATGTGTATAGTATGAACATCTCTAAACTCCATCCCACACCAGTATTTGCTAAGAATTCATTTTTTTTTTGAGTGCTGCAATTATCTTGTGGACAGTGCAAATTATATCCAGGGGTGCGCTGGTAAACCAGCTCTCCACAATCAAGAAAGGGGAGATCCCCCTTCGCCTTCGTTTGTGTCGTTTGCCAATTACCATGGTGTAAATACTGTCACTATGGCTGATTGCAGGCCATTGATGGTTTAAGAACTAACACAAAAGTTTCCTAAATATTTAACAATCGACTCTCATAAGCCTCTTCAAGCTGGCATTATCTCAGTTTGTGTATAAGTTATTATTTATTAAATGTGACTACGTGAAATATGCTCAATTTTGCAACCATGCTTTGGTATTTCTTTATGGTTTTAATATACCAGGAGGCTCAAAAGACGGAAAGGGTGGTGCAGGGTCTCTTCGTCTCAGAAATCACATTTGTAAAAACCTCTCTGCTCTGCTCTGTTCAATCTAGTGCCTAAACCTGGAAAGTGATTTTTCACCATCTCTACCTTCCTGCTCATCCTTCCCTCCTTTTACATTTATTAGGCCACTACTCTGCCTCCCTACATCCTCCATGAAAATGTCCCTCATCCAGTGAGACATGGTAAATATCTCAGTCACTCCTGTCTTCCTTCTCAGCATTCTAGGTTTTACCCTAGAGACCAACCGCTCACTCATTCAAGAAATGTCAACTAGAAATTTATTCTGTACTGGGCACATGCTAAATGCTAGAGTAATAATAGAGTTATCTGGTTTTAAATAAACTTTTTTGGAGAATACAATAATAATACATATTCACAGATGAGCATTTGGAAAATGTAAAAAAGAATACAAAATCATCTTGTAACCTGTACTTCCATTATCAGAGATAATGGCTGCTAATGTTTTGGTGTGTTTCTATTCAGTTATTTTTCCTTGTCCAATAAACAAGGACACAAGAATTTTTTTAATAAAAAGATCATAACCATTTAATAATACATTACAAACCTTTCTACATCATCACATATTTTTCTGTACAACATAATTTTAATAATTGTACAATATTCTATTGTCTGGTTGTGTTATACACCCAATCTCCTTTGTTAAACGCTTGGGTAATACTCAGTTTCTTATTCTGAATATTCTGAATCACTCTGCAATAAAAATTCTCTGATGAATGTCTGCACATGCCCGTGATTAATTACATAGGACAAATTCTTGGAAGAATAGTATTTTCCAGGTCTTTTATGGTTTTTCTTTTCGGCCCAATAGTTGTTTAGGACATAATTTTTTAGTTTGGTTTGTTGTGTTTTATTTATAAATCTTAGATTTTTAGCATACTTCTTACCAAGATTAACATAGTTACGAAACTTTCCTCAAATCATAAACGTCAGCCCAATGAATTTGTATGTAATAAACATACCCTTATAACCGGCGCATAGATGTAGGAACAAAATGTCACCATCTCCTCAGAAACCCCATTGGTGCCCCTTCTAGAAATTCTCTATACCCCATCCAAGGATAACCATTATCATGAATCCTAACAGCATAGATTAATTTTGCCTGTTTTTGAACTTTATGTAAACAGAAAATACAAATGCTTTTGTGTCTGGTGCTCTCTATCTACCCTACGCAGGCAAGATTCCCCTACGTTGCTGGATGTGGCTATGTGTGTCAACTTTCCTGAGTAGTTGCATTGTGTTCTGGTGGATGAAAAAACCCATAATGTATTTGTCCTTTTACTGTTGATGAAAATCTAGGTAGTATCACCCATCTGGGTGGTCTCATCTTCACCCATCTATAGGATCAAATTTATTAATTAAATTATATAGAGCTTCTCTAGGTATACTTTCATAGTTTTGTCTCTAGATCTGTGAAAATTAAAATGGAAAGAGGTATCTAAAATCTCCCACTGTATCGTGTCACAGAGGTGAAGGAGTCTGCCCAAGACCACACTATCCAGAGAGGTCAGGAGGCGTTTGGACTCAGCCACCCGGCCCCGGGCAGCCGAGGTTAACGGAACCCACCGCACGAGGCTGTTGTGAGGATGAAACATGATCATGGAATCTGAAAACTCAGCCTGACGTGGAAAACATGATTGCCTGTTAAGCACCGGCTGCTCATTTTCATCTTCTGGGTGAAGTGCTCAAAGGAACTGGATGAATACTGAGTGAGTAAGGAATAAGTGAATGAATGAACAAATGAATCCGAATGCCCTCCAATGTGCGTATGTGCCTGGGTCTGTTGCAGAAAGCCGCCTTTGTTGTCTAGACAAGAAGAGATGTTTGCTTTGTGAGCCCGGTGGGTCTGCGGAGGTGGCAGCCCCTGGGGGCAGCTGGACCTTCCCCTGGGCCCCCCACCAGGGTGACTGATGAGGCTGAAGGGGATTTTGCCAGCAGCTGCGGCTGCCAGCCCAGCCTGCCATGCAGACCTGGCGCTCTGGGCTCTGGAATGAAAGCACAATAGTGGCATTGTCACCACTTCCCCGTTTCTTGATTGTCCCAGTTACTCATCAAGGATGTTGGCGAGCCCAGCCCGGAACACAGCGTCCTTGTCCCTTGATTAAGCAGCAGACACGCTCAGACAGTGGCCCTGCAGGAGGTGGCCGATGAATTCATCTCTTGGCCATTCAGAGAACCCAACAGCCACGGACTTGGGCAGAGATGGGTCAACGGGAGGTCATGCCGGGCGGTCCCCTCCAGAGGCCACCCCCAAAGGGAAATGATGACAGCATCCTCCCCCCAGGAGGTGCCCCAGACAAGGCTGATGAAAGGGGTGGCTCGGTGGCTTCCTGTGGAAAGCCCGCTCTGGGACAGACCCCTGTGTGAGAATGGTCCTGCTTGCTGTTATCACTCCTTGATCAAAACCTTCAGTGGCTTCTCACAAGTAGAAGACAGTCAAAACACCTCTCACAGAGCCCTCCATGATTTGACCGCAAATCTTCCCACTCACCTTTTTGCTCACCGTGTTCTGCTCACACTTGCCTAATTTCTGGCCCTGGGACGCACCATGGTCTGTCCTTCCTCAAGCCTCTCCTTCTGCCTGGATGGATCTCTGGGTCCACCCCAGCACCAGCTCTGATGGCCGACTCCTAGCAGGGGCTGCCTGGTTCACCTTTGGACCCTAACACGTGGAGTAGCACCTGCCCAGAGGAGTCGCTGGAGAGACATTCACTCAGGCTACTTCCCAGTGCCTAGAACAAGGCCTGGTATATAGTAGGTGCTCAGCAAATACGGAAGGAGAGGGGAAAAGAGAAGGGAGGAAATGGTGGAGAGAAATTATCATGCAGCAACTTCAGACACAGCAAGGGGAGTGGAACAGAGAAAGGGGCGCCTTCCAAAAGGCACCTGGAACCCCCTTTGGGATGGGCCCCCTGTACACGCCCACACCACTCTCCAAGGCTGGAAGCATCTCGTCCTCCACTGCCGAAGCATTCCAGGAAGGGGGCTGCACCCAGAGCAGCAGGAGGCACCATCCCCTCTCCTACCCTCACGTCCAGCTTTTCTCCCTGCTCCGTGATCCACAGTGAGGGCCTCCCTCACTTCAAGATAGTCCATGACTAAGGACCTGTGGGACCATCACATTTCTTCGTCTCTTCAATACATCTTTTTGAAGGCCTGTGATGCCCCATGGATGGGGCGAGGCTCCGGATCAATGAAAGCAGAAAAGTCACACGTGGCCCCACTTGTGGCAAGCCCCCAGCCAGTGGAGCTGGGAACATACTGGACACATGAGAGTCAGCCCATGTGTTCAGGGAGCCAATCCGATTTTTGTCATCCACTGGCCCTTTAAACTTGTCCACTGGGAAAGAGCCTTGTCCCTGACCAGACGGGAACTCAGGCAGTGACCATGACTTTGCTGGTCGCTTTCTAGCAGTAGACAGTCCTGTGGTCAGTGTGAGTCACAGACGGCCTCAGTCTAGCAATGGAAAAAGTTCAGTCCTGAGTAAGAATCAAAACTTGCTCCTTGATTCACCACAATTTGCTGCCCGATGGGTGCCTGCGGTGAGCTGACTGCTTGCAGGGAAGTGGCCTGGACCTCCTCTCTTTGCCCACAGGGTTTTTTCCATCACTCCGACACAGCCTCCTCACTCGGGCTCAGGAGCCAGGCAGGGTTGGGAGGGAGACGAGGTGGACAGCTGCTCCCCACCAGCCCCGTGTGTGACAGCTCTGCACTGCCTGGGATGCAGCAGAGCCTCCCCCAATGGACTGATGGTTCTGTGGGGATGAGCAGGGCCTCTCCTACCTGGCCACGCCCCTGTGGGCCATTGTCCTGGAGAAGAGCGCCTCTCTTTAAGGGGCTCAGTTGCCCAGGATGCATGCAGCATTGACCGTCTCTTGGAGGAGTTTCAGCTTTTCAGAAGCAGCCTCAGTTCTTCAACCCAGGCCCCTTTTCCCCTCAGGCGTGAGTCCCTTGAGCCCTCCAAAGGCCGGGCGCGGACAGAGCTGTCTGCATGTTCCCACAAAACCCTCGCCATGTACAAAGTGAGGGGATCACCGCCCTCCCTCCTTGGAGTGGGGAGTGCTCTGTGCTTCTGCAACTCACAAAACCTTCTTCCCATCTCGCAGAATCAGGACTCCTGGGTTCCCATCCCTTCTGCCCACACCAAGGCATGGCCTTCCACCCCTCTGAGCCTCAGTTTCCTCTTCTATACCAAGGGAATGGCACTGCCCTAACCAGGCTCTGAGGGGCCAGATGGGGTCACGTGTGTGCACACGTGTCCTGTTTATTATTAGCGGAGGTGTGGTGTTGGCATGGCGTGAGGATGGAAGGAATTCTCAGGACCCTTCCAGGGTAAAGGAATAGAAACATCCCTGACCTTAGCCTGGCCTAAACTAAGGGTTGGCTCCTGGCCCTGAATTCTCTGCAGACTCTGAACTCAGTGTGTGCCCAGCCTGAGCCATGGCCAAGAACCAGGTCCAAGTGCACTGAATATCTCCCAAGCTGGGCTGGACACCCTCCTGCCACGTCCAGCCCATTGTTTCAATATGAAGCAGAATGTCCCCCTCAGAACCTGTGGCTGTGTACATTTTGCAGCTTCAGAGCCACTGGCATCACACTGCAGACCAGAAACTTTCCATGGGAACCGTGGGAACAGGAGGAAGACCAGGTGCTCAGCGGCCAGGGCAGGGCCATCCTGGAGCTCCCAAGCCCAGGCACTGGAGCCAGCCAGCCATGTGTCCCCTCCAAGAAGTCTCAGAATCCCAAATCCCAGCTGCAGCCTCTGGAGCTGGAGGACAGGTCATGTCTTGGTGAAGTTCTTTCCCTGAGACCCAGGTCATCCAGGGCAAAAGCAGGAACTGGAATGAGACAGGAAAGGCCGTGACCCCCCAGTCCCTGGCTGTCCAGGCTTCAGGTCATCCATGGATGCTACAACATGTATTGAGCAAAACTCCAGGATGTGCAACTGGGGTAAAGCAGAAGCAGAACAGACAAGCCCCAAGGGATGTAGATGCTGCAGGAGTGGGCAATGGCCAATAATCAGGAAGCAGATGCATTGACAAAAAAATAGCAGGCAAGGCAAAGCAAACCCCATGCAGGAAGCACACAGGCACGGCCCGAGTGACCACGGGGAGGGAGCTGCTTTAGCCACCCATCGTGGGGGCCTCCTCCAAGCAGGTGGAATGTCATTCTGCAGCTGGAGTGTTGAGAGGGCTGGCTAGGGGAAGACCCAGCCTGCAGTGGCAGATGTCCAGGCCAAGCAGCCAGCACAGGCAGACTCTGGGGTGATGAGGTGAGAGCTTGCAGGGAAGGCCCGGGCTGTGATGAGATGAAAACTTCAGATGAAAAGATTTTTTAAATTGCCCCCTTATTACTGTATCAGTCAGGGTTTCACCAGAGAGTCAGTAGGAGGCACACATTAAGGGATTTATGCAAGGAGTTGGCTTAGGTGACCATGGGGTCTGGCCAGACAAGTCCCGAGTCCATGAGACAGGCTATCAGGAACAGCTGTGACTCACAGGCATGGGCCCAGGCCACTGTCACAGGAGGAAATTGTTCTTCTTCAGGGAGCCTTTGCCAGCTCCAAGGCCTTTCCACTGATCAGGCCCACCCAGGTCATCCAGGACAACCTCCTTTACTTGAAGTCAGTGATTATGGGCTTAAACCACAACTATAACACCTCTCCCTGCAATGCTCAGCTGAGGGACTGATTGAATAACATGTCTGTGGCCTCGGAGGATTCACATATCAAGCTGATCATCACAATTACCTGCCCAGAGCAATATTAAACACCACTCAGAAATTATTCACATGCTTTCAAGCTTCTTTTTAAAGTCCAAGTTGTTCTGGAGCTCCCTTTTGGAGCGGTCCCGGAGTGGCGCCCCCTGCCTGTCAGTGACTTCCTCCAGTGGAGAGGCATCTGCCCTTTGTCCCACCCACAAGGCGGAATGATAGGCGGGGGCCGGGACTAATCCCCACCCTGTAGCTTCCTTTGAGGCAGCTTCAGGGGTGGGGCTGTCCAGTTCCCCTGAGGTCACATTAGGAATGCCAGCAAGCCCTCCTCGTGGCTTTGGCTGGAATATTCTGGAAAACATGTTCATCACTGTCAGTGGGACTTTCTTAAGAATCATAGAAAATTGATGCTTCCCATGGTGGAGGGAAAACTCGTGAATTTGTTGGTGAGATTAGAGGAGTTGCAGACTGTAATGGCTACTTTTTTTTTACAATTTGAAATATTTATTTAGACCAAGAGAGGAAATCACTACATGTTTTGCAATATTTACAAGTTAACAGTATCACAAAATGTAGTGAGGAAAAAGGACAATTTTTCTTAATTACAGCTCTGTAATACTTTTTTCCTACTTTTCTTTTGGTTGTATAACGTTGTCTCTTCATTTGGCAATTTTGTAATATCCTTTCCCATAGAAGAATTTAAAGATAATTCAGAGTATCCTCTAATGTAGTTGATGGAAATTTGCTTTTTATTTTTGATAGTTTATAGGAGTTTCTTTCAAATTCTCAACTCTTTACTAGCAATATAATGTGATTTTTACAATTGCTGTTAAATTTGGGGAAACCTCTATTGAGTTTCTTTCCTAGCTGAGCTAGGATTTCAGGGCATTTCAGATTTGCCATGGTGTGAGTTTTCTTAAATATTATTTGAATTGACGACATTCAGAGTATTCTCAGAAGATGTACACTGGTTAATTTTATGTGTCAACTTGACTAGGCTAAGGGAGACTCGGACAGCTGGTAAGACATGATTTCTGGGTGTGTCTGGGAAGGTGTTTCGGAGAGGAGCGCCTGAATCTGTAGACTGAGAAAAGAAGATTCGCTCTTTCCCAAGCAAGCAGGCAGCATCCAATCCATCCAGGGCTGGAGTGAAGCACAAGGTAGAGGAGGGGAAAATTCACTGTCTCCCTTGAGCTGGGACGTCCACCATCTCCCGCACTCAGACGTTAGAATCCCGGTGCTTTATTTAGCCTTTGGACTCAGACTGGGATTTACACCATTGGAGCCCCTGTTCTCAGGCCTTCGAGTTGGAGTTGGAACCACACCACTGGCCTTCCTGCTTCTCCAGCTTGCAGCCAATCCTGGTTCTGTTATTTTCTGGAGAACTCTGACTAATGCACCCGTCGACAAAGAAAAGTTCTTCCCCAAAAGCCCACACTTTGATGTTTGTTATGCATGTTATCTGTTGATTTAAAACAGATGGGCAAGATATCCTCAAGGAATTTCGAGAAATATTCTTTAATCCAACCCACTAATGGAAAACCAACTAAAGAAGCTGATGGCCTTTAGTTTTAAGACCATTTGGTGTGGAGGTCCCATACAATGCTCCAGAAAAATAACATTTAGTGTAGTAAGGACCAGGACCTGCTGTTTCCAGATGAGCCTACCTTTTGTTTGGCCATTTGGAGACTTCCATTTCCAAATCGTAAACCGATCTGGAACTTGTGTAATATATTTGTCTAGTTATTAGTTTATTTTTAATTTTAGGACTTCTCTACTGTCACAGGATCCTTGTCCTTGGGGTGTCACTTTTCTAGCCGGAAACCTCTGTGACCAGTGGTGCCTTTGCCTGAGTTTTGCTCGGGCCTGCTGGGCTCATTCCACCCACCCACCCTGGCAGGCTGTGCTCAGTTCACACTACCATTCTGGATCCCAAGCCTGCAAAGGGCGAGCCAGGGCCAGAGTGGCGACGGGTGTGTGAGTGAGTGAGCATGGGGTCCAACCACTGCATACAGCTAGGCACACCAGCTGCTGCAAGACAGGCAGCTCAGGTTCTGGCACAGGCACCAGCTTATTGTGAGGCTGCAGCTAGACCAGGCATATTGCAAGCAGCCACCACGCTGGCACTGGGGAACATGGTGGCACCCAGAAGCTTGGAGGTGCCAGGAACCACACAGCCCCAAAGAGGGTGTCACAGCCCTGGTTTGGGGAGCTCCTAGGTCTGGGCTCCCCGAAGGGCCACAGCTCTCCTCTCCTTCTCTCTTCTCTCCTTCTCATCAACCACAACATGGTGAGCAAAAGGCATGTCTCAGCCCTACCATTCAGCAGGTCCCAAGTCCTTGTCCTGTATCCAGGAAGAATGAGGTATCAGGACAAGTAGAGGGTGAGCAGGACAAAGAGGTGCTTTATTGAGCAGCAGAACAGCTCAGACAGAGGAGACCTAGAGTGGATAGCTCCTCTCCACAGGCAGGGTCTCCTGAACGAGTGTCCAGCTCTCAGCAGAGAGGAGACTCACAGTGGGTAGCTTCTCTCCACAGGCAGGGCGTCCTGACATCTCTTCTAGTCTGACTGAGTTTGGGCTTTTATGGGTTTCAGAAGGGAGGAAGTGCATACTAATTTGTCCATGGGTGGCCATGGGTGAGTCTGAGAAAAGCACCAAAAGTTCTCATTCCAGTCCACAGAACTGGCAAGTCTTCACCGGGGACCCACCCCTTTCCACCCAGAAGACTGTCTGCTTCCACCACCATCAACCTGCTATCCACGGCACCCATGGTGCCCAAGCTGCTCATGCAGAGGGGTGCCCGCAGGCTGGCATTGAGCTGCCCTAAGCTCCCCCTTGGCCTCCCCTTGACACCCAAACTCCAGAGAGGGCTGAGGGCAGCAGGGGGCTGGTGTGTCAGCATTGCTCCCAAGCATGTGCACACCCAGCTAGGTCACAACAGCACCTGGGCTCAGCCTCAATTTTCCTCAGGGAGCAGGGAGAGGCCAGGCAATGGGAGCAGGTATTTCTGAGCCTACAGGGGGAGAGGGACTCCCTGGTCCCCTGAAAATGCAGAGATGCCTAAGTCGACAGCTGCAGCTGCGCCCAGGAGGGCAGGGCCCCCACCCCTCCCCAGCTCCCACTGGCTCCTTGGAATGCGCAGCCCTGGCCGCGCCTCCCCTACTGCAGCCTGCGTCATGGCAGCAGCTGCTCCAGAAGGGCCACCTCTGCCATCACCACCATGTACAGACTTTTTCTATAACACCAATGGTATTTGGGGGCTATTTGTTTTTACTTCCCTTCAAACCCATCCACGTGAGGACTGCAGTTGAGGTGCATTGCACTTTCTGCACTGCGTTCTGCTCAGAGATGGTCTTCTTGGTCTTCGTGAGCTTTGCCTCAAGCCACAGATGCTTTTTCTAAAGTGACTCACCTTTGCTTCACCAACAGAGAGCCCCATTAAGAGAGGCTCTGTGTCCTCTTTCTCCTGTTACTATGGCCCTGACAGTCACATTAAATGGCTGGATTCTGGCTTTTGTGCCCAGAAGAGAGCTTACCAATTCAGTAACTTTGCAGTCTGTAGGGCATGGTAACCAATCATTTGAGGAGGCTCTGTGAATTTAGGGGCCTTTCCTGGAGGAGAGGCAGCTTTAGGGTGGCGTGGTGGACAGGCTTGTTGAATGCACCCTAGTTGGTACCCCTTGAGGGACATTATCAAACACCGAACTTACAAATGGAGAAGATGAGGTTCAGACCAGTGGAGAAGCATTTGCCTAAAGTCCAAAAAGGAGTAGGTCACAAATCAGAGGACTGTGGTGAGGGAAGTGGGGGTTAGAGGGGGGCTGGTGGCCAAGGCTGCTTCTGGACCCTGTATGGTCGTGGGAAAGCCACTCTCCCCTGGGAATATGGTCAGCTGGACACGTTTGGCTGGGAAGTACTTTGAAGCTGGGCAGCATCCAACATGCTGGCCAGTCCCTGGGGCTCCAAGGCTGGGGACACAGTCCTCCACTCTGACAAGCTGTTCAGAGCACTCCCCAAGCCTTTGTGTGGGAAAGGACAGCCCAGCAGCAGAGCAACTGGAGTGTAGATGAGAGAGGAAGAACCACATTCCAGAGATTTTATATTGGAGTGATCCACAAAGAAAGGGCACTGGGGTCAAAGCAACCTGTCCCAAGGTTTGTCAGCAAATGCACCATAAGCAGCAGTGGGGGCTGCTCCAAAGCAGATGTTCTGATCCTTGCTTTCTGCTCTGTGCAGGAAGCAGCACAGGGACTCTAGGCACATGAGGCTCAACCTGAATCCTGGCTCTGCCTGTTTTCCCAGCCTATTTTCTAGCTAGGTAAGAAGGAAGTTTGGGAAGTCTGAGTTTCACTTTAAAGTGGGGATATAACAGGCTGGGCATCGTGGCTCAGGCCTGTAATCCCAGTACTTCAGGAGACTGAGGTGGGTGGATCACCCGAGGTCAGGAATTTGAGACCAGCCTGGCCAACATGGTGAAACCCCGTCTCTGCTGAAAATACAAAAATTAGCTGGGCGTGGTGGCATGCACCTGTAATCTCAGCTACTAGGAAGGCTGAGGCAGGAGAATCGTTTGAACCCAGGAGGTGGAGGTTGCAGTGAGCTGAGATCACGGCGTTGCACTCCAGCCTGGGTGACAGAGCAAGACTCCATCTCAAAAACAATAAAATAAAATAGGGATATAAGCCTGCCAATCTCAATGGATGACTGCAAGCTAATATATAAAGAACTCAACAAGCTTTAAAATCGTAATGCATGCCATTGTCATTGCTGTCACATTACAGATGAAGAATTTGTGGGAAAGCAAGGACAAGTAACCAGCACGAGAAATACACTTTGGCAAAATCTGATTCTAATGCTGCCTGTTCTCTTCCACTTGCCCCAAAAGAGGAGGGGAAATGACTCACCTAAGGACACACATGAAATATGATGGGATTAGACTTGGACCCAGAGCCTTCTGACCCCAAACCCACCACTCCATGGGGGGCTAATTCTGCTGTGGATAAAAAATGAGGGAGGGAAGGGGCTGGCCATAGAGGGGAAGTGGGCAGCCCACAGACCCCCAGAGAAGATATCCTTCATCCAGCTCTAGCCACTTGTTTCTGGGCAGAAATGTGGGCCCAGTGAGGTCAGAGCTTAAAAGTTTTCCAGGAGAGATCAGCAATCTGGATTTATGGGACATAACCTCACTTTTAAGGTTGACAACTAATTTGATGAAAATACATGCCACTTGCAGACTGACTTACCCCAGCCCTCTGGTTTGAGTCCTCATCCCCTATCCTACACTGCTTAGGATCTAGCAAACCACATTCTCTCTATCTGTAGCTCACACCATCACATTTGAAGAGCCTTAGAGAAAGCCAACAAATTCCAGAAAATGCCTCTTGCAGAAAGGCTGTTCATGTAGCAATTGTATTCATCCATTTTCCCACCCATCCATTCATCCACTCATCTATCCATCCATGCATCCATCCATCCATGCATCTGTCCATCTTCCCATCCATCTATTCACCCATCCATCCATCCGTACATACATACATCCAACCACCCATGCATGCACACATTCATCTATGTATGCATCCATCCATCCATCCACGCATCTATCTATCCACCCATCCATACATCTACCACCTATCCATGCAGCAACCCAAAAATCCATCTATTTACCTCTCCATCCATCCATACATCTATCCATTCATGGAGCATAAAAAACACACCTATCATATGGTAAGACTGGGAAAACTAAGGCCCAAGTTATGGCACCTAGCTTCAAAAATGAGAGTGCTGTCTGCCTTGGATGTGATGCTTCTGCCTCATTGTGAGGAGGAAATTGGGAAGGAACATTGGATTCTCCTTTGATTTCAGTCTGACTAGGTTGAGTCTTTTTGGACTTCTGGCTGCCAGTGGCCCACTTAGTATCCAGTGCAAGTTTGTTTGTAGCAAGCATTCAGCAGGACTGGGAGAGAAGTCAGAATCCATCCAGTCATTCAGCAAATACCCACTGAGCTCCTACTAGGTTCCAGGCACCGTGGGAGGGACTGGCCCAAAATGCTGCAGCAGAAAACTCATTGTATGTCCCTGTCTTCTGTATATTGACAAAATACAAATAATAAGAAAAATCCATTATTCATACAATGAGTACAATAGGTACTAATATTAATTATTGATATAATTAAAACTCATTGTTTCTATATTTTGCCATGGAGTTTACTACATTTCTGAATGGTAAGGCTTTGTGTTAGGGGATTTGTTTCATATCTTTGGGTACTCTTTATTAAAGGCATGCTAAATCACTTGTGAGTTATTTAAGAGATAGACAAGCTGAGTAAAATCCACAAGATTTTAGTTTTTTAGTCACAGAAAATTCAAGTTCTGTCTACCCATATTTTTGAAACTCATTCAATGGTACAGTTTGGAAAAGGACTGTAGTAACTTCCAAGAGAAACCCAGATGTGAATGAAGTCCAGCTTTGAACAAACACTCCAGGCCAATACCCGACAGGTGATTGGTGACTCTCTTCAACTTCCCAGTTGAAACAGGGCTGGAGTCAGACAGCGATGGACTGAAGGACATGTAGAGATGGCCTCGTCCATCCCCAGCCCTGCATTTTGTAGACAGGAAAACTGGGTGCAAGAAGGAGTGAGAGAAGCCCAAGTCCCTCCACGTGACCACTTGGGAGTCCAAGGACGGAATCGAGGTTTCTGCCCCCAACTCAGTGCTCCTTCCCCTGACATCACAAATCCATCTCTCTACCTCCAAAACCCACCCTGGGTCCTTCACTTCCCACTGGCTCCTGGGCAAAGCCAGTGTCCCCTCTTCTGAGCAATGGCACCCCCTGCCTAGCTGGCCTTACTGTTTTCCACACTCGCCCTTCCAACCCATCCTCTACGCCACAACTGATCTTTTCAGAAACTAATAGATTGCTTTACTCTCCTGATTACAGTCTTTCAATGATCTCCTCTCATTCTTAGGATGAAGACCAAAGCCTCCAAGCTCATCTTTGGCCATTCTCTTCTTTCCATGTGGTTCCCCACATGCTGGCTTCAGTTCAGTCCCATTTTGTGCCTCGAGGTCTTTGGTTGAAACATCATCCCTGCCTGAAATCCCTTTCAGCCCCCATTGCTGACATAACTGGTTCCTTCTGCTTTCCCAAGGTCAGCTTAAGTGTCTCCTCCCCTGAGAGCCTTCCTGCATTCTCCCCAAATTTACTTCCTCATCGCATTGTCAATATTTCTGGTTATACATTTGTTTCCCTTTTAAATGTTCTGTTTTCTTGTAGCAGAATGTAAGCCCCATGAGAGCAGGGCTGCACCTCATCTTCCCTGTTCGTTCTGTATTCCAGCACCAGTCCAATGGCCAGCATGCAGTAGGTGCTCAATAAATAAACATCGCATTGCTAGAGAGGTACATAAATAAACAGCAACTCTTGTGTTTACAGCCAACGGGCATGAAAGAGAAAGACTGGGGTCTAGAGAGAAGGGAGGGGGAACACAGCAGGAGAGCTACTTTCGTTTAAGGTGACATCGTTTTGGATGTTTGCTAGTTCAGCGGCCATGAAGCGTTCCAGGGCTTGACAATTTCTAAATTTCTATGACTCAGTTTCTGGATTTGAAAAAACTTGCCAAATTTTGTACACCACTTGATGACTCTGGGAGTTTAAGACCACCTCTCTTAAAGTGAGGAAGAAAATGGAAAAGGATTAAAGTTCAGAAGAGTTGAGGCTTAGGTAAGGCAGCTCTTTGTACGTAGGTGGTTATGTTTCTCTATGGAAATGGGCATTTCTATTAAGCAAGACTATGGATTTCCTTAAAGGATATCTTAATGGTTTTTAAAAGGACGGTTTATTGGAAAAAGCAGAATTGAGTGGAAAATCATGCTCTTCTCCCAGATGCAGTTGGTTAGACACTTGAAGCTCGATTCTATAAAATTGAGCCGAGCAGTGCCATTTGGATGCTGCAGCCTTAAGGTCAAGTGCATCAGAGAAAATGGGTCAGCTTCACAAACCCAAATAAAAATGGTATAAGGCATGGCTGCCATTCTCCAGTCTACCTTACCAGGTAGCACTTGAGAGTCAGCATTTGAGAAGTTCCAGCAACAATATTCGAATTCCATGCTTCTCCTCTTTGTCCATAGTGAGCATTTGCTGAGAGCCAAGCATTCTGCATACATTATCTCATCCTCACAAAAATTATATTAGCTAGTATTATCATTATCTTCGTTTTGTAGGTAAGGAAACCGAACAAAGGGATTCTCAATAATTAACCCAAGGTCACATTGCTGATTAGTGGTGAAGCAGGGTTTAATCCAAATTTGACTGATTACTTAGCCTGGTGCCAGACTGCCTCTGGCCAGAACTCTTTGCACATCTATGTTCCTGTGATGCCCAGAGCCTTGTCAATGTATCCAACTCCTTCTTCCCATAGGGTGAGTTCTCTCTTGCCAGGCTCCTCACTTCCTGCCAACAAACCATGAGATAGGCTTGGATAAATCTGATCTGCATGGAAAGGAAGAATGTAGCGCCATCAACACTAAGAGCCCAGGGAACTGAATCAATAAGAGAGTTAAATCAACAAGTGGTTGATCACAATCTCACGTCCTAATTGAGAAATCAGCAATGTACAGAAAAAGACCCTGTATACCACAGGACAAAAATTATAACTTATCTGGAGATTAACATACAAAGTACAGGTGAACTTTATGGAGAAAATTTCAAAACTCAAAGAGCAGAATACATAAATAAGAGAAGTGATGGGTCGTGTGGGAAAGGAAGAGTTCAATGTTATAAAGATGTCAATCTCCCTGTATGTTTCAATAAATTTAATACAAATGAAAAAGCAGGATTTGGGGTGAGAATGAGATGAAGCAAATTGAGTCAAAATGTACATGAAAAAACAATAGCTAAGGCAAAATTGCAAAAATAAAAGATATGATATATTAAAATACGTTACAAAGTGATCATAATTTAAATTGTTTGGTCTGTCATAGAAATTAATACCTTCAGCAAACAAAATGGAACAAAATGGAAAGTCCAGGAACAGACTCAAGAAGTAGCATCAAAAATCAGTGAAGAAGCAATTTATCATATGCTAAACGATGTTAAGAAACTTGATTCAAAGCATAGATTTTAAAAATTAGATATATACTTTATATCACATCCCAAAATAATGACGGATTAAAGAGATTTACAGGCAAAGCAAAGCTTTGAAACTATAAGAAAAAAATGCAGGAGAATTATCATTATGACATTGGAGTGGGAACAAAATTTTTTAATACAGTGCAAAAAACCCCACAACATAGTAGAAAAGGAAATTTCTTAGATTTGATCACACCACAGTTAAATATTTTTGCTCAACTAAGAACATCACAAAAATAGTGATAAGTGATAGATTGAGAGAATATTTGTAATCTAAAACTAATGAAACTTAAATGAAAACATATAGGAAACTCCTGCAAAATCGGCAAGCAAAATAAAAGGAAACCCAAGTGAGAAAGAGACAATCACTACTCCCAGAAGGGGAAGCACAGGTATCCAATAAGCAATGTATGGAGAGGTTCAACCTCTTTAGTAATCAGAGAAATGAAAATTGAGACAATATCTTAGTACTTCGTACCCCTTAGAGGAACACATTTTAACACTGGGAAACATTAACGTTGGTTTTTGTTTTTGTTTTTGTTTTGTTGTTGTTTGTGGTTTTGTTGTTGTTGTTGTTTTGAGATGGAGTCTCACTCTGTCACCCAGGCTGAAGGACGGTGGCACAATCTCAGCTCACTGCAACCTCCGCCTCCCGGGTTCAAGTGATTCTCCCACCTCAGCCTCCTGAGTAGCTGGGATTACAGGCACCCGCCATCATGCTCAGCTAATTTTTGTATTTTTAGTAGAGATGGGCTTTCACCATGTTGGCCAGGCTGGTCTTGAGCTCCTGACCTCAGGTGATCTATCTGCCTCGGCCTCCCAAAGTGCTGGGATTACAGGTGTGAGCCACTGCCCCTGGCCAAACATTGGTCTTAATATCACCTGCTGCCATAGCAAGGGGGATGGGAGCCCTCATGTGCTGTTGGTGGCGTAGGAACTGGACCAGGTATTCTCAAGAACTAGATAGTGACTCTAAGCATACGCACGCCTTGGGACATGAATGGAAACCCCAGAGACAGGGTTTCACAAAATCAGAGGTAAGTTCAAGGATGTCCATTGCTGCATCGTTTGCAATTGCAGAATTGTAATCAGAAAGTACAAGATGTGCGCTGATGAATCCACCTGGTACGTGAAAACTAAACATCTGTCACAGGAACAACTTAAGTCATCAGGTACAAACACGGAGATCAGAAAAGAGTGCTCAGTTATTTTGAAAAGGAAGACACAGTGTGAGATAATATGGCACAATCATTCAAGGGAATTAAATGCAGCCAGAGTGATCAATACACGTGTCCTGAGATCTAAGGAGAAGAGCTGTAAGTCATAATGTATGTCCTCAGTGTGGTGCTCCCTCTCCCATGTTCAATACTGAGTGTAAGTTTTTTTCCAATCCCACTCTTGTTTGCTTGACCACAAGGTAACTCAAACAGCCTTGGACCGGGTCCAGACAACCAGTAGGATAGGATGAGTGTGCGCTGTTGATCAAAGCAAGGAGAAGGTGCCCCCAGCCATCATAGGAAGCAAACGTCTGGGCCCCACCTCTCCATGTAGCAAGGGCAAGCATTTTGCAGCAAAAATAGAAACAGTGAAATGAAAGGCATTGCTTTTTAGAAACTTTCTAATTTTACCATGTTTCTTTTCTTTTTTGAGACTCATTTTTTTTCCAAAAAATAAGCTGTAAAATGGGCCACTGGACCAGAGGCTGTATCCCTTACAGCCCTGACATACAAGGGTTCCATGGTCTCCTACTCTTACACTACTGTCTCTGACCCAATAATTGAATGTCCAGCAATCTATCCCTAAAAACAAAATTAAAGATTAAGATTTGTGTACATGGATGTCTAACACTACATTATTAATGATAGCAAAATTTTGGAAAGTATCTCAATATGCAATAAAAAAGATGAGCAAAAAAATATTGTGATATCACTATGATGAAATAATTCTCAGCCAGAAAAGCTCCCAGATATAGGGATGTTTTAATGACTTTGAAAACCACTCATGTCAATGGCAAACACAGGATGGGTGGTGAGAGCAGCCCACACTGTGTGCAGGCAATAAAAGGTTCGTTTTCTGTAAATAAGTTTTTTAATAATAAAACCAACCAAACACAGGCTGCTTTTTATTATTACCATGAGTCAGCAATTCTAAACAGTGTCATTGACAAAATACTCCTCAAAGCAGGGATATACTGCTTCCATCAACTGTCACCCTGTCCCAGTTCATCACCGCACATGGTATCAGACTGAATGAAAAAAGCAAGACTCATGTTGCACGTGGAAGTGGGGTGGGTGGAGGGTTGGGGGGGTCCTGGGTAGATGGCAAGGGTAATGGCAACATAGATTTTTAATTTCCCCAAATCCCACAGAGCAACTAGATAGCCAGACGAAGAACCCATGGACAACATTTACAGCAAAACTGTCACAACTTCTGACAAGATATTCCCACAAACACCAAAATATAAGCAGGTGGGAAGAAACCACAGGCAACCACAGAGCCAGTTGCCGTCGACGTCTGTGAGGGGGAAGCAGAGGAGAGCCACAGGGAACCCAAAGGATCTGAGACAGGAGACTCGCAAACCGCCAACAGGAGAATGGACAGGCCAATCGAGAGCAGCTGTTCAAGCAGAAAGTGGTTTTGCCTACTCAAGAGTAAGTGAATGCCAGGCCTCACGGGCTGAGCTAAAGAGGGTGGAGCAGTCTGGCCCCATGAACTCTTGAAATTAACCTGCTGGGACTCCCTTCCAAGGTAGGAGCCAAACTGAGGAGAAACTGCAGGGAGCGGAATCAAATTTGACCAGGACAGGAGCAGAAGAGAGAAAGGAAAGAGAAAGAAAGTCCATATAAAAGCGGGAATGGGGAACAGAACCAGGAACTCTCAAAGAAGAAGCTGCCATGATTTTTAACAGAGCATGGAAATAACAGAAAAGGAAGATCTGGGAGCCACACCTCTTTCTCAAAGATTGGGAAAAATAATCTCATGTAGAAATGAGTAACAAAAAAGCACCAAGGTGAAATCCCATGTGGATTATAACACATTGACATAGACTAACAAGCAGAATAACATCCCCACAGAAATGAAAGCATGCCAACTCTAACCCTCTATGTCAGAATGAGCCAAAAGATAATTTAAAAAGTGATACAAGACAGCATAACTAGAATTAGAAAAAGATAATTTAAGAAGTGATACAAGACAGCATAACTAGAATTAGAAAAAGATAATTTAAGAAGTGATACAAGACAGCACAACTAGAATTAGAAAAACTCAGAGATGGCAGGAGAATGGCGTGAACCCGGGAGGCGGAGCTTGCAGTGAGCCGAGATGGCACCACTGCACTCCAGCCTGGGTGACAGAGCGAGACTCTGTCTCAAAAAAGAAAGAAAGGAAAAGAGAAAGAAAGAAAGAAAGAAAAAGAAAGAAAGAAAGAGAAAGAAAGGGAGAAGGAAAAAGAAAGAAAGAAAGAAAGAAAGAAAGAAAGAAAGAAAGAAAGAAAAAGAAAGAAAGAAAGAGAAAGGAAGGAAGGAAGGGAAAGAAAGGGAAAGAAAGAGTCAGAGATGAAGTGATAGAACTTAGGGAAAAAATTGGAATTAAGGAAAATAATTATTACAGAAATAAAAACTAAACTAGAAAGAAAACATAAGCAAATAAACAGAGGAAATGAAAGAAAAGGTGAAAGAAAATTACCCAGAAAGAAAGAATTTCCAGTCAAGATTTTGTAAAGAAATGAAAACAACAATGTCTGACGTGAAAAATATACTTGATGAAATTAACAGACTAGATGCTGAAAAAAAAAAAAAAGTTTCTGAACTGGAAGCCATAGTAATGAGAAATAACCAAAGTGAAAAGAGAGGAGAAAACAACAAAACGAAGAGATGAAAAGGATTTCAGAAGCTGGGACAAATATTGAAGATAGACAAAGAAGATCTGATGGACAGATCATAGGAGTCCCTGAGGAAGACCACCAAAACCAGGAAACAGGAGCAATACTGAAAACAGTAATTCAAGAAAACTTTGCTGAATGCAAGAAGATTTCAATCTACATATTAAAAGAGTGATGGGACTGTTTTGTGTGTGGGGGTGGCTATATGGCAATGTCAAACTGATAGAACTTTACAATATAGAGAATGACTTTCACTGTATATCAACTATACCTTCATTTTAAAATATGATTTTGAAATTTACATACTGCAAGAGTACACAATGTAGTTACCTGAAAATATGGACCTAGATAGAAGGACCATCATCGAGTCCTATTCTAAAGTAAAATTACTCAATTAAAAAAATTCACTGGACATTTAGGCAAAAGCAATAAGTGACTCATAAGGGAAAAGAATATTAGATTATCATCACATTTTTTGACAACAAGATTTTATGGCAGAAGACAACAGAGTAATATTTTAAAGATATTCAAAAGAAGAAAACATGAACAAGAGATTTTAAATTCCATCAACGGAAATTTTTGTATAAAGGGTGCAAACTTTTTTACATGTTAGCAACATGCAAGAACTCAAGGAATATTGTTCCTATGAGTCCTTCTCAATGAATCTACTCAAGAATGGGATCCAGACAACCAAAATGACTGAGGAAACACTGACAGAAAGATTAATGGTGAGCATTAAATATTTGCTTACTTTTAAACTAATAGTAAAAAGGGCTAAAAGAAGAGAACATAGCATGCAGTGGTTATCTGCTCAGCCAATGTGGATATAGTACATTTATACACAGGTGTGGGACAGTATATGCAAAGAAATGTTAAAGTGTTTTTGGTAATTATATTGATGATGTTAGTATTAGAATTATTCTGAGACTGTTGTGGGTGTTATATGAAAAAAAAATAACTGTGGGATATTCTGATTCTATCATTACCTGTGCCCGTGAATATGAAGATACTCATTTTAAAAATTTTTGTCCTAAATTTGATATTTCAATACAGAATCTCCTTCCTCTGAGCACTGAAATGCCCTGAAACCAATAGCCAACATAATAGCCACGAGCATCTGAGGCTCCCAGATTGTGGCGTTGAAATATCATTTCCCACTGAAAGAAACCAGGGATTCTTGGAGAAATGGCTGGTTTGAAGTCCAGGGCGGGAAATGTGTATAATGGGCCCAGAACTCTTGCCTTGCCAGAGTGTAAGAAAACAATCTGAGTGTACTAAGCTCATATCAAAGGGATAAAGAGCCAACTTGGAGAAGCTTCCAGAAGGTGAAGATATGGCAGGTTGAGCTTCAAAAAGGATAAATTCGTAATTAATTAAAACCCAGCAGGCCCGGCGCAGTGGCTCACGCCTGTAATCCCAGCACTTTGGGAGGCTGAGGCAGGCGGATCACGAGGTCAAGAGATTGAGACCATCCTGGCCAACATGGTGAAACCCCGTTTCTACTAAAAATACTAAAATTAGCTGGGCATGGTGGTGCATGCCTGTAGTCCCAGCTACTCATGAAGCTGAAGCAGGAGAATCTCTTGAACCGGGGAGGCAGACCTTGCAGTGAGCCAAGATGGCGCTACTGCACTCCAGCCTGGTGACAGAGTGAGACTCCAAGAAAAAAAAAAAACCATTAAATATGTTTAAATTTATAATATGTATAAAAGTAAATCTTTGGAGGATGATAGGGAATCAACTCATTCTTTTGAAAACTGATGTGTGAAGAGAAAGAATCGAGCATTTATCTTGCTTGTCTCTTGTGAGCTGTGTCACTGGGCAATCAAATAGTAGATGAGAGGGCATGTCTCTTTTTAAAACTAATCTCGCTATTAAGTGAAAAAGGAATGATAAAATTAGAAGATGACCATTTTGCAACCCCCAATGAATTAATGGATCTAAACATGGGGTATCAATAGCCGCTAACATCAGAGAGAGAGAGACAGGCATCGTGTGCCTCTTATGAAAGAACACATCCTCTGTGGTCTTGCCAGAGGGATTGAACCTGAATTTGATCAAACCTCTAGACCACCTGCCAATTTGAAGAATACACCAAGAACAAAGGAACATGTTAAACTGCACCCACAGTCTGCAATCAGCCAACCTCAGACCATGGGAAATTCTACAGGTCAATTTTCTTGGGCTCTTCTGTAGATTCTAACAAATTATAGATGGGCAAAGAGCTGGGGAAGTGGAGGAGGAAACTGCAGGTGAAGAGAGACTTGAAAACAAAAAAAAACACCTTTTCTAATGGGCAAGACCAAACTATAGTGGCTAGGAATATACACTAGAGTCATAAAATCAAAAAGAAACACAAGAACGTGATTGCTGTAAAAGTCAGGATAATGGTTACTTTTGGAGGAGTGGGGATGGGATTGGGATTAAGATACATGGAGGGTCTTTGGGGATAGAAGGCGAAGTTGTCTTTCTTGACCCAGGTGAGACTGCAAGGGTGTTCCCCTTATGGTAACTCTTCAGCTATACAGTTGTTTCGTGTGGGTTTCTTCATGCTTTTACTATAAAAGGTTTAAAAGCTACATACACAGAATTATCTTAATGGTACTGAAAATACATACATTGAATGAATAAAAGACAATATGCTACAATAGGCCAGGTGCTGTGGCTCACGTCTGTAATCCCAACACTTTGGAACGCTGAGGCGAGTGGATGTCTTGAGCTCAGGAGTTTGAAACCAGCCTGGGCAACATGGCGAAACCCTGTCTCTACAAAAAATACAAAAATTAGCCGGACTTGGGTGGCATGTGCCTGAAGTCCCAACTACTTAGGGACTGAGGTGGGAGAATGGTTTGTGCCCAGGAGGTTGAGGCCGCAGTGAGCTGTGATGATGCCACTGCACTCAGCCTGGGCAACAAAGCAAGACCCTGTCTCAAAAAAAAAAAAAAAAATGCTGAAAACAGTGACTGTAGTCATCTCTGGGGAAAAGGATTCTGAATGACTTTCACTTTCTCCTTTGTGTCTTTCCATATTTTCCACTGTGGTATTTCTAACAGGAAAAAAAAGTATGTCTATTTTTTACTTGTTTTAATCTTAAAGCTTTTAATTGGATGTCCCAGAAGAGGAAGATGTCTACATTTGGATTTTTCTGTCTTATTAACCACTATATTCCCAGAACCTAAAACAGTGGCTGGAATACAAAGGGCATCCATATGTACCTATCAAATAAAACAGCTGGCACGTGTATCCAGAACATTCCAACATTCCAGAAGGAGAGAAATAATTGGCATTTTTTGCCTCAGTTTCTTTCACAAAGCAATAGACTCATTCATTAAACCTCATCATCCCCTTCCCACCTGTTGGCCTAAGGCCCCTGGGCTGTGTCATCATGGCCCCTGTAAGTGGGCAGAGACATTGCTGGGTATACCCCACTGGTGTTTCATCACCATGGAGCCTGCCGGTCTGGGGAGAAATACAGAGGCTGCAACCTGCTCTCCTGCCTGAGAGTCCTGGGACATGCCCCTCGAATTACGACAACCACCCACCAGCCCCTGAAGTGAGTTGGAACAGAACACCACCCAGCTTGTCACAGGTAGTATGGGATATGGAGATAGAGCAGTGTTGGATTCACAAAAACAGGATCCTCCTAAACACCCCTCCCTTTAACAAAAACAAAAAAGTGCTATTTACCAGTAGCAGGTGTGTTGAGGCAGAAAAAATCATGAGCAGCAATACAGGATGTCAGTACAGGAAATGCAGGGAAGACTGTTCTCAGAGCACCAAAATAGACTCGAGGACATGGAGCACAAGGAGAAGCTGGGGCCTGGGGGGGCAACACCAAACACCGGGCACAGGGAGTCAGCCCGCCTGTTTGGCCACGGTTTCTTCAGCTGCCAAATGGGCGTGAGCTGCTGCACAGGGGCTGGGAGGATCCAGTGAGGCAGTGCTCAAAGATGGCCTTGGAGGCCTTGGG
This sequence comes from Pongo pygmaeus, assembly GCF_028885625.2. Taxonomy (NCBI): domain Eukaryota; kingdom Metazoa; phylum Chordata; class Mammalia; order Primates; family Hominidae; genus Pongo; species Pongo pygmaeus. The sequence goes on from NC_072394.2 coordinate 60,714,011, forward strand.
AGGAAAGTTCCCCCTGGGCTCTGCCTGCCCATGCTTGGATCCCTAGAGGCTGGCTTGGGGCATGACACACCGCAGGTGCTCGATGACAAGTGTCTTTAACCCCTGCTGGCTTCCCATTCTCTCTGACAGCCAAAGTCCTCATCATGGCTCTCAGGCCCTGCACCCCCACGCTCCCCATCATGTCACCTCTCTGACCTCACCTCCTCCATGCTCTCCCACTCACCCCACTCCTGCCCCTCGGCCCCCTTGCTGATCTTCAGACACACCACACTTTCTCCTACCCCAGGGCCTTTGCACCTTCAGCCTCTCCTGCTCTGAACAATCTCTCCCCAGGGTCATCATGACTTGTCCTCGTCTACTGCCTTCAGAACCAAGTTCAAGGGTCCGTTCCTCAGACCATGCCAACCACCATCCCTGACCACCCTCCTCCACCCCAACCCTTCTTCCTGCTAATGCTTCTTCCTGGCACCTGGCACTTCCTGGCACCTGGCACAGGTCTTGGTTCCACTGGCACGTGGGAGGCGCCCTTCCATATTTGTTTCATATGCCAACATGAACCCATGCATTCATGACACTTATCATCACATTGTTACTACTCAGCTCTTGCTTTTCATTAGCGCGTTTCATCTTCACTTCAACACCTCAGCCAGCAAAAGGGGCTGCGGATGCTCAAGATTGGGCCAGCTCCCTGGCACCGTTCACCTAGTAGCTCACAGCCAGAACCCAAACTGTGGATTCAGGTTGGAATTGTGTGAGCAACACCTTGAGGCCACACAAGCAGTGAGTGAGCCAGGGAAAAGATGGAAGCCTCCTCTGTGCTGATAAATTTTTATTTGCATTGTTCTCCGAAGTGGTGAATTTCCTCTTCCTTGGCCAGCTTCATCTGAAGTTCCCAGCTCCCAAGAAATATCTGAAGACTTGAGAGATTTTTCCCTGTGAAAGCCCACCCTTTGAGGGTCTCAGGCAGCCCAGTGTTATCCATATTTTGAAAACAGAATATCTTTCCAGAGCCCCTGAAATCCTGCCTCGCCCTCTGCCAGGGGGTTGTTGAGTGAACAGTTGAGTTCAGTCCTGTTGCTTTCTGCGTGGCCCCTCTCTCATTTTTTTCCAGCTTGTTGAGCTATTAGGATGTTGACCAGCTGCCACTGCCAGAGCTTCAGTTAGAAAGTTGGCAGTCTCTGGTCTTGAACCCTGAACAAAGAGGACGGACCCAGGGAGGGCCTGGGAAGAGGACAGCAGGGCTGCGGGACGCCTGACCGTCGGCTCTAAAATCCCCCTTTGTCTCATTAGCCCTGCCCTTGGACTGCGGGAAGTTCACGGCCCTTCCAGAAGCGAGTGTCACAGCCCTTCCAGAAGCGAGTGTCACGGCCCTTCCAGAAGCGAGTGTCACAGCCAGCTATTAAAGACATGTTTCTGTGAGAATGTCCAGGGCTTGGCTCCCGGGGGAGTGTGGGCTGCACAGGGGCTTCTGCAAAGAAAGGCCATTGTCAGGAGAGAGCAGAGAGCAGCCACCACCAACGCCGAGCCCTCGGGTGCGGAAGTGATTATCTGGGCGCAGAAGAGCTGGCAGATCCCGACGCCAGCGTGGGCTGGCCATGTCCAGCCCCCGAGGCACAAACAACGACATCAAGGAGGTCCCCAGACAGCCCGGCCCTGGACGGAGCCAAGAGCAACCGCAGAATAATCGCTGCCATTTATGACACACATGGTGTGCCAAGCCAGGACATGCGTGACCATTTAGTCTTCCCAAAAATCCTGCACGGAAGAGGCGGTGATGCCCGAGTGAGGCGAGTGACCTTCCCTGGAACTGAGGCCAGGCGGCCAGTGAGAAGGGAGGCAGGACATGTCCACACTCACCTAGAAGATCCTAACCCCGCCTCTGCCGTTGTTTCTTCCAATCTACACACCACACTGCAGTCAGAGGCGCCTTCCTAAAATTCAAATCTGATCATGTCCCTGCCAGGCTTAGTATCCTTCCGTGGCCCTCCAGTGCTCTGGGGGAGAGAGTACAGCTTCCTTGATGTGGCTTCCAAAGGATCTTATCACCCACCCTCACCTGCCTTAGCAGCCTAATGTTCAGCCACACACCAGTGATTCTCATTCCTTCACATTCTCTCCCTCTCCCTCCCTCTCTCCCTCGCCTCTGGTCCTTCCAGCATCCTAGTCTCTATCGCTTCCATCTTTCTCCTAGCACTTATCAGACCATGCCATAAGTCCTTTGTGACTTGTTGGTATCCCTACACACCCCCACCCACCCCCCAACACACACACATGCACACACTAGATTCTAAATCCCCCAGGAAGAGCAGGGACCACGTCTTTCATACCCACCACTCCTTCCTGAGAGGCCTGCACGGAGCCAATAGCAGGTACCTGAGGCATGTGTGCTGATGCGTCAGTGACGAGGGCTGCTTCTGAGGTTCCCGTTCTTTCCTCAACACCTCACTGCCTTCACTTGATAACTCGCTGCACTGAGGGCTTAACTTTTTCCTTCTAAACTTGCAGCTCTGTGACTATTTGGAAGTTAAATGGAGAGCGGGCTTAGATAGTTGGGGCTGACTTTGGGGAAGGTGATGGGGTAACGAGGTCACCACCTGTTCCCTGGCTGTGGGAAGAGTTAATCATTATTTCACGTCTTGTGCTTTGCAAGGGAAGCAAAGCCCTCAGCCCAGTGGGCATTGTTTGGCCTGCTCCATCCTCCTTCTGCCGGGCTAAGACCTGTGACATCAGCTGCTGCGGGAGTTGAAGGAGATTCTGCATTCCGAGGCCCTTCAACTCAGCATTCTTTTCTGCCAGGTTAACCCACTGACCCAGCACTGGCCTTGTCCCCACTGACCTGTGATGCTGCAGAGTTCTCAGCCTGGGCGGCCATAAGAATCACCAGCCTGGGGAGACCCTTAAGAATGCAGACTTTGGGGCCTTGCCCCTACTATTTAGACTCAGAGGCCTCGAGTGGGACCTAGGAATCTGTGTGTGTTCCAAGCCTTTCATGGGACTCTCAGCATACTGTGAAAAACACTGGCCAGGGTGGCTGGGATGCTCCTGTTCAATATCATGACTATATATCATTTCCTTGAAGTCAAAAGCATCTTTCAACATGTGAAGAGCCATATTAGTAAAAATTAGTGCCAGCAGTGTACCAGACATGGTTATTATTCATCTCATTTATGAGAAAAACCCAACAAGGTGATCATTGTCTCCATCTCCCAGGTTCCTTAGCTGGGATCACATGGCATGCAAACACCAGACCCTGGATTTCAGCCCAGGTGTCACCCACCAAGGAAATTATTGGAGGAGCCCCTCAGTGAGCTCATGGCTTCCTGTGAGTCTAGAATAAGGACCAAGCCAGAACGGACAATCAGGAATGAGACTGGTAGATTCTTCTAGGCTCAGACAAACATTAAATGGGGGAACAGAAGAGGGAGCGTGGACATAAGCCATGCTGGCAGTGGGCAGGTGCCAGCTCCCTGTCTCAGTTCCCTTGTCTGTGAAATAGAAATTGAATCCCAACTCCACAGGGTTGTTTGAGGGTTGCACCATGATATGGTTTGGCTGTGTCCCCACCCAAATCTCACCCAAATCGTGAATTCCCACGTGTTGTGGGAGGGACCCAGTGGGAGGTAATTGAATCATAGGGGTGGATCTTTCTGGTGCTGTTCTTGTGATGGTGAATAAGTCTCATGAGATCTGAGTTTCCCTGCAGTCTCTCTTTGCCTGCTGCCATCCAAGTAAGATGTGACTTGCTCCTCCTTGCCTTCTTCCATGATTGTGAGGCCTCCCCAGCCATGTGGAACTGTAAGTCCAATTAAACCTCTTTCTTTTGTAAATTGCCCAGTCTTGAGTATGTCTTTATCAGCAGCATGAAAACGGACTAATACACACCATGTATAAGGAACCTGGATGCAGTAAGTGCTCAACAAACAGTAGTCATTGTGATGGGGCTGATTCCCAACTTCTGCGGGGGTTGAAATGTCTTAGCTAAACAAGGGGATTCTTTTAGGCTAGTTATTTGGCTATTTAAAACATTTTCAAAATTGGCCAGTAAAAAAATTAATCTCTAGTTAATTATCAGCTCCTATTTCTTTGTTTTCAACCTGGCAATTTTTGCAAAACACCCTCCTCTCTCCTGCTTCACTCTATGACATGCCACAATTGATCCAGGTTGCTTTATCCCCCATTTCACATTTTTGTAAACATGATTATTTAACTGTGTAAAGTGTTATGGGATATGTTTCGAATGAAAGTCACTTTTCAAATAGAAATGAAGTTGGCATATATTGCATTTAAATCTCTAGTGGGGGGCCGCGGGGGAATGAGAGAGAAGTACACTCAGATACACTTGGGTCTGGGCTTAGAAAAGTCTTCTCTCCTCTTTCCTGGCTGGCCAAGATAATATTACTAGCAGAAATCTCCTTGGGAAGGAAAAAGTCCTTTGATGCTTATGATGCAAATTGAAAATGCAGGAGGAAATGAGAGCTGAGCTCCTGGGCTTCCCCACTCTGCTCCTCCCCAGAACTGTGAAAAAGACAAACACGTACTTTTGCAAGTTCTATTGCCACATCTGAAAAGACAAGAAGAATTTTGTGTTGGTGGTGGAAAGAGTGACAGGGATGAGCCAGCCCCTAGTGTACAGGCAGATGTGGGGCTGGGGCAAGGAAGCTGATAGATTTGAAAAACAAAGCAAGAGTGAAGATCCTTTTAATCAAAGAAACCAACAGAGGCATGGAATTGTAACTGACTGCCAACCTGTTGGATATCAACTCTTGGCAAGAGGGGGCAGACTGGCCAGCTGGACATGGTTTGGGAACCCTAGTTACAGGGGTGAAGGGTTTTGCTCACTTCTCACCACTGGGACACCAAGGCAGCTGCCAGACCACATGGTGCCCATGAGGAAATGAGAAAATAGGCATCTGCCCCACACCCCAGGGCAGAAATAGGGGCACCCAGCTGGACTGACGTCCCCTCATGAGCTGTGGATGCGGACCTAGATCCGCCATGTGTACCATGCAGGGCCATGTGCCCCAGACCCCCTTCAAGGAAGGACTGCCCAACTGTGGGAGTGTCCTTCAAAAGGTCACCCCTTCCTGGGGCTGCCAGGCACAGACTGGGGCAGGCTGGGCCCGAAGGCTGGGCTGGGAGGGCAGAATCAGCTGCTGGCTGAGCCTCTTGCCAGCTGGCCTCAGCCACCCACCCCCCAGCCCTCTTGCTATTCCTGCTTCTCTAGTCCACTTCCTTTGACAGCTGTTGGTCCCTAATAATATGTCAGACCCCAAATTCCACTTCAGCAGCTGCTTTTGAAGACCCCGATGATGACTCCACGTTCTCCCTCTCAGCTGGTCTGAGGACCACACACTAGGTAAACAGCAAGCAGTAGCTAAATGCTGAGCAGCTGGTCTGAGAGGGACAGACATCAATGCAAGGATCAAAGAAGTAAATTAAATATTGCAACTGAAATCCTTGCTAAAAGAGGGAGCTGCCCCAACCCATGAGAGGATGTCACGGCAGGGTGGGGCTCCGGGCAGCAAGTCAGGAAGGGGTGTTCCTCCAGGATGAGCTCCTAGGATCCGGGGGGATGGTGGGGTTGCCTAGGTGAGGAGAAGGCACAGGTGCAGGTTCTCGGGGAGGCTTTGGGGAGGAGAGGGAAGGCTGGCATGGGGATAGGGGAAGGAAAGGTTATGTCATGGAGCTGGGGAGTTGTCAGGATGGACCACTGTGCAGAGACGCCTGGGCAAGAGCAAAGGTTTTGGTCTTTATCCTAAGATTGACATGTTTTAAACCTGGGTTGATCGGATCAGATTTGCATTGTAAAAAGGTCATTCAGCCCTCTGGGAGGTAGCACAGGGGCTGTGTGGTGCTGAAAGGGGGGTTTTGGACTATTTGGGCCACAAGGAGCCACAGTCCTTCCTGGAGAAGAAAGAGCCATCTGAGGAGGGTGTGCAGCAGAGGGAGGGGTTACAGCCAAGAGCTTTTCCGTGTCCCCACTGCCTGGGTTGGGGGCAGCCTTCCAGCCCGCAGGGTGAGTGTTTCACAGAAGAGCTCGGCTATCAGGCTCCTGCCCAAATAGAGTCCATGAGGGAATATTCGCCAGAGTTTGTGAGTGCCAGGGGCAAAGCAGTGTGCTGTCATTGATTTTTCCAAACCTGGGGGCCTTCCGAGGCCCAGAGGCACCAGCAGAGTGGGGATGAGTGGAGGCAAATGCAGATGCAGTCACCATAGCCCCGGGTGCCAGTGTCCCCCAGGGGCTTATTAGAAGGATTCTAATTAGGCAGATGGAAACTCGGGGAGCAGAGAAGGGGAAGGATGGAGGGGGGATGCATTTGGAGCTCTGGGTTCCAGAGTCTGAGTGTCAAAGCAGACAGAGCTCTTTCTGGAAAAATACAGAAGTGACCGGCAAGGGGAAAACTGAAAACCGCATTGTGCATTGCAGGGCCTGTTGACCAGGGTACATGGGAAACAACAGGTGGCTTCCGCAGGCTGCACCTCCAGGCCAACCCAATTGCAAGCTCATGACAATGGACTAGGACTATTATGGCTCCCATTTTCCAGGAGGGGAAATGATGGAGAGGAAGGTAAAAACATCGTGCCTCAGGCCTCACAGTGACAGAGGTGAGGCCAAGATTCAAACCCAGGTCTAGGGGCACCAAAGCCACTGCCCCAGCCCCCAGCCCAAAGGCAAATGATCCCCTGAGGCTGCCTTCCCCAGAGGCAGCAGACAGGGCCCCAATAGCAGTTGTGGGGAGGAGGACCACACACTAGGTAAACAGCAGGCAGTAGCTAAATGCTGAGCAGTGTGACCGATGTCATCGTTGGTAATAACTTAGTACATGCATGGGGCACTCCATTTACAAAGTGGCTTCATGCCTACTTTCTCACCTCTCTGTTGCACAACTCAGTAAGGGAGGGAGAAAGAATGAGAATCTTAAAATAATGACTTCTGTTTTCAGAAGACAGAGTATGCATGCCTTTCCCTGTTCCTCCTGCTAATCACAGCTAAGCCTGCACATGAATGTTAGGCCTTTGGCCAAATGCCACTGAAGGCCAGAGTTCACAAGAACCCATTGACGTGGTCCCCCCAGGCCAGCCTCCTCCCAGGGCAGCAGGAGGATGAGGAAGGATGACGAGAGGGTCTGGACGGGCCGGCAGAAGCCGAACAGCACAAATGTCCCCTGCTTTCTCCAGACCCTACCCCTCCTCGCCAGGCCACACCCACAGCAGCTTACACAGCACTCCCAGGAGAGTCAGGCATCCGTTTAATCAGTTTCATAAGCACCTACTGTGTGCCAAGGATGCTTCTGGGCTCTAAAGATACAGAGGGGAATGAAACATAAAACATGGTTCCTGTTCTCATGAAACTTGGCCACAGGGAAGATGGAGGATAAACAACTAAACACATAAATGAGAAAGAACGGTCAGATAATACAACTGCATAAGGGAACAAAGCAAGTCCATATGGGAAGGATGAGGAGGGACACATTAGCTCCAGGGGCCAGGCATCTCCCCGACGAGCCAGAGGATGCAGCCCCTGCAGGTTTCTGGCAGACAGGGGCAGGGGACAGAGGGCCAGGATCCGGCGTACTGAGCCCACTCCAATTGCTGGGCCACTGCTAATGTGCGGGCTCTTATTAGCACCCATGGTCTTAGATAATGCAGAGTCCAGTGCCATTATTTTTAATTCCTTGTGCTTATTTTTCTGGCAAGACCAGGAAAGCTGTTTGACACCTACACAATGAGGAGCAAGAACTTCAGACCCCAGAGGCACCTTCCTCCTCCTGAGGCTCCGTTTCCTTCCCTCTGGGGTTGTTGTGAAGATGGGATTCGATCATGAATATAACATTCACTGCCGTGAGTGGAACAGTTATTGATATTGTCTACCAGTAGCTTTAACTAGCAGCATTACTACTACTATTAATCATGGAAGCCAGCCTTTATTAAGCACTAACTGTATGCCAGGCACTGTTCTGAGTGCTTTCCAGAGAGTAATGCATTTCACCCTCACCACTCTGGAAGGGAGGTGCAATAATTATCCTCGTCTCATAGATGAGGAAACTGAGACACACAGAGGAGAAGTCACTCTCCCAGAGTCACACAGCTGCCAGACCACAGAGCCAAGCCAGCCTGACCCAGCACATGCTGCAGAAGCTGCTGCTGGATTTTGTCTGCACAAAAGCCCCATGGGGAGGGCTGGGCAGATAGGATTCATCTTACTTTGTGCTTCAGTGGCTGAATCTATAAAACAAAACTGAAAGACTTGGCCAAAGTCACCCCAGCTCAGAGGTGGCAGAAATAGGATGGGAATCCAGGCCTCAACTCCTCCTGCAGTGCCCAACTCCCACCACACATGACTTCTCTCACACCTTGTACACTGCAGGTATTTGGCCAGTACCCGGGAGACATTTCTGATTTTTTTTCCGCGGCATGTCCATTTTGATCACATTTTCTTCTACACATGGGAACAAAACTAGACACAACTTTGCTGAAAGTCTGAGCTAGCCTTACTTTTACCCACAGCTGAGAAAGTTGGCTTCTTCCCCCACCAAGGCTAAAGGGCAAGAGATGACACGCCCAGCAAGAAAACTGAAAATAACAAAATCAGTCAATGTGGAACAAACATTACTCCCCGGCAACTGGGGCCAGGTATTTATGCTGCGATGAGACAAAGGCAGACTCTTTCTCCTTAGATTTTAGCACTTGCTTCCAAAACAGCAGAGGGCCCAGCAGGGGAACCAGCGGAGGATGGATGGCGTCTGGCATTGATTGGTATCCAGGCTGAATAATACATCAAGGGTCTGTGACTTCATCACAAAAGCCTGGCGGGCTGGCCTCCTGCAAACCAGACTCCCCAGGGAGTGGGCCTCACCAGGTGTCTTCAATTAGAAATACAGTGGGAGCAATGCTCCTGAACAGATTCTGAAAGGCAGGCTCCCAGGCTGAGAGACAGAGTGAAGGGACATGCTCAAGGTTCCTTCCTCTCCATGCCTCATAATGGGCCCTGCCCTGAGGATAAGCCTCCTACAGCCCCTCGTGAGCTCCATCCACTGCCAAAGATGAGTCAAATGGCAAAATAAGGCTGCCTTCATTTTTTTTTTTTTTTTTTTGAGACAGAGTCTCGCTCTGTTGCCCAGGCTGGAGTGCAGTGGTTTGATCTCGACACTGCACGCTCTGTCTCCCGGGTTCATGCCATTCTCCTGCCTCAGCCTCCCGAGTAGCTGGGACTACAGGCACCAGCCACCACACCCAGCTAATTTTTTTTTTTTTTAGTAGAGATGGCGTTTCACCATGTTAGCCGGGATGGTCTCCATCTCCTGACCTTGTGATCCGCCCACCTCAGCCTCCCAAAGTGCTGGGATTACGGGAGTGAGCCACGACAGCTGCTTAATTTTTTTTTTTTTTTTGTATTTTCAGTAGAGATGGGGTTTCACCATGTTAGCCAGGATGGTCTCGATCTCCAAGATAAGGCTGCCTCCTAAGCCTCGCACCTGTTGTCTGTAAGGCAGCCATGGCTGTGCAGGAAGGAGGGATGAGGCGGTGGAGTCCTGGGTGTCAGGTCCTGTACTACAGACCAAGCACAGGGAGATGTAGGAGCAAACTTTCCTCCTTCCCCTCCTTTCTTTCTCCCTTGAATACTTGCTGAAGTGTCACCTATGTTCCAGATGCTGTGCTAGGAAGCAAAGATACAGCACTAAACAAGATAAGCATGGCCACTGCCCTGCTCCCAAGGAAGGATGCTTTGGAAGGCCTTTCACCAAATATCTGTCCTCACCTACTCTGTGCCACTCACAGGCTTGGTTGAGGATCAAACTCTTTTTGCAGAAGAGGAAAGGGAGACTCCAAGAGGGGCAATGCTCTGTCCCTAGATCTGTGACCTTGGGCAAGTGGTAGAGTTTGGACTGAGCATTCCTAAGCTATGTCCAGGGCACCCCATGCTTCCTGGCCTCATGTTTAGCTCCATGTGAAAGGGTCAGATCACCCACTAGCAGATGAACTCTTTGCTCCTCCTTGTATTCCAAGCAGAAACTAACACAAAAACAGACAACCTGGAATGAAGACAAGAAACCCTTGGCCTGCTGGGTCATGAAGCTATTTCTGGCTGCTGTCCATGGTACTGGCAAGAAGCATGAAGCCTGCCAATGTCAGGTGGTTAGAGCCCTCTTGGGAAGCTAAAAGATTCTCATCATCCAATTCATGCTTTTGACAGCCTCCTTGGTTTTTCACTGGGTCTTTCCAACAAGTCTTACCTGTCTCCTCTCTCAACTCCCAATGAACTTTTCTGTTGGCCAGTGGATGCCTTGTATTAGATGTTTGTCTTTTTTTTTTCTGGTCTCCTGTTATTTTCCCAAGTCATTCTTAAACTTGGAAGCACAGAACACTCACAACCAGCTGTACTTGGTGTTGCATATTAAATAATCTTTTTTTTGATTCGTGTGTTAAAGTCCTTTATCCATTCTCTTACATTACAGAGACCCCAGTCATAACACATATTTCTTACATCATGTTTCCCAAATGTCAGTCACCCACATACCTCCCACTTGATTTTTGCCATACTCTTACACCACCTATCATTCTATGCCAAATATATTTCCTAAAATCAACCCTTTTAAAAGTTTTAGTAGGTCTTATTTTTTAGAGCAGTTTTAGATTTACAGAAAAACTGAACAGAAAGTACAGAGAGTTCTCATATACCTCCTCCCTGCACACATTTTCCCTATTATTAACATCTTGCATTTGTTTGGTACATGTGGTACACTTGATGAACCAAGACTAATACATTATCATTAACTAATGCCTACAGTTTTCTTGAAGGTTCACTCTGTGTTGTACCGTTCTATGGGTTAACAAATGCATGTCATATATCCGTCATTACAGTATCTTACAGAATAGTTTCACCACCCTAAAAATGCTCTCTGTTCACTCATTCGTTCCTACCCCCTACCCTTGAACCCCTGGCAACCACTGATGTTTTTACTGTCTCCATAGTTTTGCCTTCCCAGAATGTCATAGAGTCAGAATCACATAGTATGTAGCCTTTTCAGATTGGCTTCCTCCACTCACTTTTTTAAAACTTACATACATTTATTTAAAAGGGAAGCTTGATATCATCATCAAAAATGGATATTCAGATTCATTTACCATGAATAAAAGGAAATCATAGAAATAGCAGCAGGAATGGAAACTTCTGTATTCCATGAAACTCATGACAAAAACTGGCAAAAATTCCAGAATCAACTTTTTCAGAATTCTGGAAATTAACCAAAGGCTTGAAGCAATCTAGATTGCATGCATTCAGGAAGAAAGACTGAATTTCAGTAGGAACAGGGAGCTTCATGGCATTTTAACTTCCTGTATTTCCATCCCCTTCTCTTCTGCTATGAGTTAGCCTTGAAATCAGGTTGAAATCAGCCCTGCAATCAGGGTAAAAACCAGTGGCCTGACAGCTACTGTAGGGGACAAAACAAGATTGCAGCCCCTTCAAACCTCATTCCCAGAGAATTGTTATGACTTGACTTGTCTGGTGGGTCCCTGGAGAACTCTACTTGCAAGGTTGTCTTGCCTTCTGACCAAGATCAGTGGTTGCCAGAGGTTCAAAGGTAGGGGGTAGGAATGAATGAAGAGCATTCTTAGGGTCATGAAACTATTGTGTAAGATACTGTAATGAGGAATAACTGACATGTATTTGCCAACCCATAGCAAGTAAACTGTAGGTCTTACTTGAATTTTGCCCACTTTGAAAAGTCTAAGCATTTGCTGAAAACAATTAAAAGTAACTGCTTAGCTTTCTGACTGCCTAAGATGGTGAGCAACAGTTGGGGAAAAGTGTCAGCTAACCAAAAAATTTAAAAAGAAAAAACTGGCAAATAAGATGTCCATAGGGGCTTTGCAAAGTTCCAACATATTCCTGAGAATCTAGAAAGCCCCATGCATGTGTAGGGCTGTGGGCATGCTCAGGAGAGACTTGAGAAGGCTCTGTGCTCTCAATTCTGTATGACCTGAGGGTCTACACAAGTAGAAAGTGAAAGTTAGGGCAGAGTTGCCAATTTCCTGACCAAGTATTGAAGGTATGCCCAGCATGCACACAGAGTACTGTTACAAAAACTGGGAGACTTATTAGTCCAGGCATTTGAGGAAATGTCTGTCCACTCTTGAGCTCCCCAGTAAGCTAACTGAGCAGACATTTCAGTGGCCACCCATGAAAAACAATGTAATACACCATATTATAGAATTAAGGGGGAAAATCACCTGATCTTTTCAGTAGATACAGAAAATGTATCTGATAAAATTGATACCTTGTCAAGACAAAAATACTCAACACACTTTAAATAGTAGGAAACTTCTTCAACTGGATAAAGGGCACCTATGAAAAAGTCTAAGCTAATATGATACTTAATCATGAAAGACTGGGTGCTTTCCCCATAAGATCAGGAACAAGACAAGGATGTCTACTTTTGCCATTGCAATTGTACTGGAGGTTCTAGCAAGCAATTAGACAAAAAAAATGAAATAAAAGGCATTTATAATGAAAGAAGTAAAGCCACCTCTATTTGAAGATGACACGATCTTGCATATATAAAATCCTAAGAAATTTGCCAATAAACTATGAGAGTTCATGAACAAGTTCAGAAAGATTATAAGGTACACGACCAATATACAAAAATCAATTGTACTTCCACACATTAGCAATGAACAATCCAAAAAATGAATCCAACAAAATAATTCCACTTACAATAGCATCCGAAAAATAAAAAACTTATAAATAAATCTAACAAAAAAGTTCAAGACACATATATCAAAAACTATAAAACATTACTTAGAGAAAATTTTTAAAACCTAAATAGTTGCCATGTTCATGGATCGAAAGGCTTAATATTGCTAAAATGGTGATACCCCCCAAATTGATGTGCAGATTCAACACAATCCCTAACTTTGGATTTGGCAGCAGTTTATTAGCTTTAACAGCTAAAGCACAAGCCATTGAAAAAATAGATTGTATTTCATCAAAATTAAAACCTTTTTTGCTTCAATGGACATGATCAAGAAAGTGAAAAGACAACCCACAGAATGGGAGAAAATATTTGTAAATCATGTATTGGATTAGAGTCTTGTATCCAGAATCTACAAATAACTCTTTACAAATTAACAAAAAAGTCACCCAATCAAAACTTGGGTAAAGGAATCAAATAGACATATCTCTAAAGAAAATACACAAATAGCATATATATATATACGTATATATATATATATTCTCAACACTGTTAGTCATTAGGGAAAAGTAAATCAAAATCACAATGAGATAATACTTCACACCACACACATTTACACCTACTGTAATTAGAAAGATGAACAATAACAAGTGTTGATGAGGATGTGGAGAAACTGAAACCCACATACCTTGCTAGTGAAATCTAAAAGGATGCAGCCCCTTTTGAAAAGTTTGACAGTGCCTCAAAATGTTAAATATAGAGTTACCATACAACACAGCAATTCCACTCCTAAGGTCTCTAAGGAACCTTAAAATATATGCTCACCCAAAAACTTGTACATGAGTGTTCACTCACAATAGCCAAGAGGTAGGAAGAACCCGGTTGTACATCATCGATGAATGGATTTTTAAAAAGTGTGATCTAGCCATTCAATGGGACATTATTCAACCATGTAAAGAAATGGAGCACTGAAACATGCCACAACATGGATGAATCTTAAAAACATGCTCAGTGAAAGAAGCCAAACACAAAAGGCCACATATTATATGATTCATTTATATGAAATATCCATAATAGGTAAACCCATTGAGATAGGAAGTAGAAAAGTCTTGACCTGGAGCTGGGGGAAGGAGAAAATCGAGAATGCTAATGGTGCAGAGTTTCTTTTTGAGATGATAAAGTTTTGGAATTGAGGTGATGGTTGCACAACCATGTGAATAAACTAAAAACCACTGAATTGTATATACACTTTAAAAAGGTAAATTTTATATACGTAAATTAAATCTTAGTATTTTTTAAAAGGCACTCATAAAAGTAAATACCTTGACAAGGAAATATTTGCTGTACTTTAAAATATAAAATTTAAAATGATACAATTTTTAAAAAGAAATCAGTCTAATCATTTTGTAAAAATATATTTCTGAAAATAAGTTTATGAATGAGAAATGAACACTATTTATGATAAATCACTCATAAAAGTTTCAAATGTGGTTTTGTTTAAGATGAAGTTTTATGCCAACTCTGTGATTTAGTGCAGCTGTTAACCAGCACTGTGAAATTCAGCTCATCCATGTACATGGTCAGAAAGGACAAAATATACGTAGCCATGACGCAGGCTAAGGTAGAGATGTCCAACACAACAGTGGCTTAAAAGAGAAGTGACTTTCTCTCCCTGGTAACCATACATGGCTGATAAGGCAGTTCTATGGTGCTGGGCACCAAGGCTCCCTCTGTCTTATTTTTCCACCCCCACTAGGGTGTAGCCCTCTCTACATGGCCCCAAACAACTAACCACCATGTCCCCTTTCCTGGGGAGGGGAGAAAAGTAGCTTAGAGCAGGTTCCACCCCTTTAAGGACCTAACCAGAAATTTGTCCACATTGCTTCTGCTCATGCCCATTGGCTAATACATGATCACATGGTCACTCCCAGCTGCAAGGTTGCCTAGCAAATGTAGCCTTAGCCCAGATGGCTCTGTAACCAGCTAACATTCTGCTAATGAGAAAAGAGAAAAGATATTTGTGGAGGTGGTGGGGGTGAGGAACAAGTGACTGTCACTGACTCAAGCAGCTCTGAGTTGTTGGATAATAACGTTTAATTGCGATGCAGTTCGTTTACAGACTGACTCAGGGCAAACCCCACCTAGGTCAAGGAATTGGAAAGAGTAATTGGTCTATAGCTAGACCATTCATAGGAGGACTATTATGATTGAACTCAGTTTCCTGCTAAAAATGTGTTTTAAATAGCCAGTTTGGTCTTGAATTTAGAATGATAATAGAAATAACATAAGTAATAATATGTATTTTTATTTATGTGTCAGCTCTCCTCAGCAACCTAAAGGGTAAATACTATTATTATTCCCATGTATCATAAGAGGAAACTGAGGCTCAGAGAGGTTAAGAGGCTTGTTTAAGGTCATTCTACCTGGTAAGTGGCAAAGTCACACTCGAACCCAGCACCACAGCCTCACACAGAGCCCCAGCCAGTGACCAGCCCAGTGATTCCAGGAATGGACATTAACACCAAGGTGGAAAACAGGCTCCTCCCAGAGCTGTCCTGGATCAACCCCAATGGCCAGGGACCATCTCCGTGTGCATCCCACCCAAGGGCGACTGCGATAGGGCCTGGGGCTGCTTTCAAGACCTATTTATAAAGCTCAGGTCTTCCAGTGGAGCCAAGTGGATGCTTCTGCAGCTTTCTAATTGTTAGGAACCAAGGAGAATGCAGTCCAAAGTGCACTGTCTGAGGCTGCCCAGTCTCCTGACATTTGGTAGCTTGTGACATCACTGCCCACGGTGCCCGTCCTGGGGCAGCCCCTTTGGATACTGCAGGAGTCATGGTTCACCAGGCCCAATACATGACCAAATGACTTGTTTGTCAAAGGACAGGACCCTTGGGCAAAACCAGTGGTCCTCATGAAAGAAACATTCCCAAGTCAGTGAGAGACGGGTTCATGAGGCTGGTTTGGGACCCAGAGCACCGCGTGTGTCCCATGGAAGACAGGGCAGAAGGCACTCGCTGGTGGACAGGCCAGGATCCTCAGCCCTGCGATCCAGGAGGTTAAGGAACCCCAGCACCACTCAGGGCTTCCTGGGCTTCCTAAGGGCAGTTAGCAGTTAGTTTATTTACTTTTTAATGATCAGTTTCTCTACTAGAAACTAAGTCCAAAGACAGAATCAGAGACACCCACAAGGATGTCAATGGGAAGAAAGGAGAAGAACAGAGTAGAGAGGGAGGGAGGGAGAGAGGCAGAAAACCTAAATGCCCTTGGGAACCCTGGGGGAGGCAGGGATAACTGAAAAGATGTAAGGGTCCCTGGCTCTAATATCCACAAACCCCACCCAGAGGCTATTTTGGGATGAACAGCTGAAGGTCCTTGCTAGGAAGGCACAAGCTTACTAATCGAGTTCACAGCACACACCTGCCTTGGGCCAAGGCTGTGCTGGACTCTGGAGGATACAGACATGATAATAACAGCAGCAGCAATAATAATAATTATAACAACCAGCATTTGTTGAGCACCTACTATGTGCCAGGTAATAGTCTAAGCACTTTATACTTATCAAAGTCCTCACACAACGCTACCAGGCAGGGATGTATGTTATCCTCATTTTACAGAGAGAAGAGCTGAGGAGCAGAGCGCAGCTTGCCAAAGGCTGAGAAGCAGCTGAACTAGGGTTCAAACTGGGCTCCAGAGCCCCCACTCTCCCCACGAGGAGATCCTCCCTCAGCAGTTCCTATTTCAGAAGCACACAGCCCAGTCAGAGCAACCAGAAGCAGGTAAATCCCCTTCCACAGCACCACAGGCTCCGGGAAGGACACACGGCAGAGGGAGCAGTAGGTCACTGCACAGAAAGGCAGGCTAGGAGGAGGCTGAGGATAGCAGGGCCCCCAGGCAGTCTGGGAGGAGTGGAGGAGCCACAGAGAACAAACCAGTCTGGGAGTCTGAGCTGGCCCTTAAGGAGGCATCGGGGCCAGACGGGAGGGGCCAAGGAGCTGGGCTTTCTCCAGGAGAGACTTCCAGAGCATCTGATCAAAGCTCTCTCTCAAGTCTCTTCTCTGGGTCAGGGCAACTCGCCCAGGTTCAGCCCAGCTCCTGGGCCTCCTTCCAGGGGCAATGAACTTCCCCAGGCTCCCCCGCCTTTTCCTTAAACAAGCCCAAAGCCCTCCAGGCTGAGGACTCCTAATCCCAGCCTAATCTCTGCTCCTGCTACAGCGTCTGTTTGCTGTCCTGGCTGGGTTGGGGCCCAGGAACAATGGTGAGAATGAGGGAACAGGGAGAGCTGGGTCTGCAGCCTGGGGGCTGAGGAAGGAGGGGACATGGGCATCTGAGACAGCAGCAAGAGAAGCAGGGCAGCGTACAGGGCTGAGAGCAGCTGGGCTGGGCTGACCCCCAGGGCAAACAAGGCCAGAGTGAACTCAAGCTGCCTGCTCCAACGCCAGGCTCTTCCTAGTGGAACTTTCCATTTACCATGTTGGCTTAACCTACGGAACACAGCACATCTAAACAGATCTAAGGCTCTTCTCCTTAGACCCACACGTTAGCGCCTGGCTGCTACTACACCCACTGCAGAGAGCAACAGTCGTAATGATGACAGTGGTGGCGACCATTTATGAAGCACTTATTCAGTGCGGGTCACTGTGGTTTTGCACAGTACCTCATTAAATCATCAACAGGAACAACCACAAACAAAAGTAATGACAATCCCGAGAGCTCATGCTGGGGTCGCTCCCAACAGGCCAGTGTGGCTCCCCATGAATTAGCTTATCTACCCGCATAGCAATCTGCTGAGGCAGGGACTTTTGTATTCTTCCTTTTACACTCTGGGAAACCAAGGAACTTGCCCTAGCACACACTGCTGGACAGAGAACTGCATTCAAAGCCACTGACTTTGATGACCCAGTTTGTGTACTTAACTTTGGCCTCGGACACAGATTGCCCAAGACTTGTAACAGCGTCCATGGGGGTCTAGGTTGCCTTTATAATCAGTTGCACTTTCCTTCTATTTTATGCTGTAGTTTCACAAGAGTGGAACCCCAGACTGGAAAACTGGATTCATCAGGTGCGTGATCTAGAAAAGAACTTGTAGAATCACAGACTAGAATTCATCGATCAAAAAGAGCTCACAGCCGCCCCTCTGGGATAGTAAGAGCTATCTCAGGACCTTCTTGCAATGAATCCTCAGTGTGATCCTAGGAGTTAGATGCTATTACTATGCCCTTTTTACCAATGAGGAAACTCAGCACAGGGGCTAAAGTGGCTTGCCAGGGTCAGCTTGTAAGTAGCAGGACAGACACTTGGACCCAGAGCCCAAGCCCTGCATCACCTCGTGGACCCTCACCTGAAGCTTCAGAGCCAAAAGGAAACTACGTAGCAACAGGCTTCCCCTGAGATAGGGGTTTTCATACTGCCCCCGCTTGCCACTCTCCCTAGACTGTACAAGAGTCTACCATCACCAAAGAGAAAGATCGTGTTTCTGGGTCTGCTTTCCAAAAGGCCTGAGCTATCTGATGGTCAGGGCCTGGACCTATTGATCCACAGTGTCTTCAGCACCAGGACGAGGCCTGGCTCACAGAGACTGGAAACCAACCCAAATGCCTGATAGGCTAACAGAGCCTCAAGCCGATTAAGCTATGTGCATCTTAATCTGCATAAAGGCAGTCAGTTTCCTTCCTCTATTCTTCTTCCATCCACGGTTCTTAATCCAAAAAGATGAAGAGGTGGTGGTTCTTGTTTCTTTCTTTTTTTTTTTTGAGATGGAGTTTCACTCTTGTCGCCCAGGCTGGCTCGCAATGGTACAATCTCGACTTACTGCAACCTTCACCTCTCAGGTTCAAGTGATCCGAGTAGCTGGGATTACAGGCACGTGCCACCACACCTGGCTAATTTTGTATTTTTAGTAGAGACAGGGTTTCACCATGTTGGCCAGGCTGGTCTCGAACTTCTGACCTCAGGTGATCCACCTGCCCCAGCCTCCCAAAGTGCTGGGATTACAGACATGAGCCACTGTGCTGGGTCGAGGTGGTGGTTCTTCCAAAAAAACAAGTGGTGTGTCCCATTGTCAGCTGATGCCTAAGTGAATATGACAGCATGAGGTGCTGGATGTCAATAAGATATTGGGGTGACGGAACGTGGTGAGAGATCCTACTGGAGAGGGTTTGCCTGCCTCAGTCTCAGAGGTCACCACCTGGGCCAGCTGGTGACAGGCTGCATCCAGTTCCCTCCCTCCCACTCACTGCTGAGGGGCCTAAGGCAGGTGCCTTAAGCTCTCTGAAGCTGTTTTCTCATTCAGAGCATGGGTATAATAATAGCATTGCAATATCGGGCTGAGTGAAGCTCAGATAAGATCAGACATCATTTAGTGCCTACTAACTGCTGTTGCTGATGCAGCCATGATGATTTTTACACCTATATTTCAGCAAATCCAAGATGCCAGAGCTCGAGAGTCCAAATCTCACCTTTCCCCCGTTTTGCAAATACCGCTGTATTAGAACACAGCCATGCCTATTCAGTTACTCAGTGTCTATACCGCTTTTACACTACAATGGCTGGCAGAGTTGAGTAGTTGTGACAGAGACAATTTAGTTCACAAAGCCTAAAACATTTACCATCTGGCCCTTTACAGAAAAGTTTTGCCAATCCTGCCATAGATTGTAAGAAATGCTATAATTTTAAGCATCACTAGGAAAGAGAAAGGTTTCACCAATTAAACTATGACATACCAGCTATGTAAAACAAATCCAAATTTCAGAAATGATAAAATGTGAAGAAAAAGAAAAGTGTACCAAAGGATCAATAAATACACTGTCATTTGTTTTCTTACAGGTGTTAATTAGGTGCTGATTCCCTTGTCTCTCCTTTCCCCCAACTACATGTTCATACCTAAAAACCTTTTTAATCTTAATGAACACAAAAGGCAACCCAGTGTCATGGCTAATAGTTCAAATCCCTGCTCCTCAGCCACATTCTAGCTAAGTAACCTTGGGCAGGTTAATTTACCTCTCAGATTCAATTTCCTCACCTGGAGAACAGAGATAATAAGAGTGCCTGCCTCATGCAGGTAAAGGAATTAGCATGGTGGTTCACAAACAGTAGCCACTCCATAAAATAGTAGAAATCAGTAATAGTAACTGTTTGAAATATCACTTACCTTGACCAAGCTGGTTTCTACTGATCCCCTAAAGATCCAAAAGTCCCCATCGGGATCCCCATCACAGATCCCACCTGTGGCCTGTGGTCCTAGCTGCTGCTCTGCTTCGGGGCCAGAGAAAACACTCTGTGTTAGTCTGCTCTCATGCTGCTAATAAAGACATACCCAAGACTGAGTAATTTACAAAGGAAAGAGGTCTAATGGGCTCACAGTTCCATATCGCTGGGGAGACCTCACAATCACGGAGGAAGATGAAGGTAGAGCAAAGGGACGTCTTACATGGTGGCCAGCAAGGGACCTTGTGCAGGAGAGCTCCTGTTTACGTAACCATGAAATCTTATGAGACTTACTCACTACCACAAGAACAGTATGGGGGAAACTGCCCCCATGATTCAGTTATCTCCACCTGCCCCCACCCTTCACACCTGGGGATTATTCCAATTCAAGGTGAGATCTGGGTGGGAACACAGCCAAATCATATTACACTCCAAGATCCCCCTGTCCCGGGGAGCCATCACTGCCGTTCTGGCTCCTCTGTCATCCTCCAACCCACCTTGGTCTGGACGAGCTGGTCTCAGACATGCACAGCAGGCTACCAGGTTGGTGATTCTGGGAGAAAGCTGGTTTCCTGAATCACAGGGGACTTTTTGTCTTTCTAATTTAGATTCCTGTCTCTTTGCCTCCCTTCACCAGAGGCAGGGTGGGTGAAGTGTGAGCTTGGTGACACTGTGAAGGTGGCCTCATCCCTCCTGGGAAGACCCTAGTGGTGGAGGCCATGGAAAAGCAGGAAAGGGCACACCACAGAGCCACAGGGCAGGCAAACAGAAGGCCCTTCTGTGTAGCCAAATGTCATTCAGCCAACACCTCTGGGAAGCTTCTGTGAAACTCCTGGAAACTGCCAAGGACTTCCAGGCAGGGCAGCACAGTGAGCTCATCCTTCAGCATGCTCCCTCTGCTGCAAACACACAGCCTCAATTAAATATCAAAATGGAAAAGCAAGCTTCCAGGTCCAGCCCTCATGGTGTAAGGGTAGTAGACTTACTCTCTCAGCATAAACAATGAAAAAACTAGGTATTTATATGAAGCAACTGCTGCCAACACACAGCTTAGAGCTGTGATTCTTGAGAGAAGATTTCACATAGGCAAACCCCACACTCACTCAGGCTCTCCCATGGGGGGATCTTGGCAAACTCTGGTATAAGAAAGTGGAGCCCAAACAGAACAGTTCTCTCACTGGGCAGAGGAAACAGAAGTTGGCATTTGGTGCCCTGAGACAGCTGGAGTTTGCAGGGCAGAGAACTTCAGAGGACGTAGTTGCACAAAGGAGCTCCAGAAATCTGCACAAGGGACTCCTTCAGCGTTTGGCTGAATACTGAGCTGCCTATGCACAGGGCACATTTCTCTGAGGCCAGCATGGAACAGGTAATGGGGAGCTGGGGCACAGGTGGGAAGTGGAGGTTCTAGAGGTTGTGCAGTGCTAAGAGACATTAGAGCTCAGATCAGCCAGAGTGGAGACGTCATCGAACACCCTTAGTCAGTGGACAGCCCACACAATCCATTTCTGCAGTAGAGTACGGGCTACTCTATGCCTACCCCAAGAAAACTTAAAATCAAGCCACTAGTGACTCAAGCTGATCCCCCAGGAAATTAACTCCTTGCCATAATAAAGCCTGATGCTCTTTAAAAAGGAAAAGACCAAAAAAACTAGACTCTCAACAATATACAGCATATAGGTAAAATCTGTTAGACACACTGGCTGGGATTAATGGCAGATTAGGCAACACAGAACAAAGAAAATCAGTGAACTTGAAATCATAACAATATAAACTAACCAAAAAGGACCACACAAAGAAAAATAAATGAAAAAGAAAATGAGTAGAGTGTCAGTTACTTCTGAGACAAATTCAGGTGGCCTAAAATATGTATAATTGGAATATCCAAAGAAAGAGGGGAAGAGAAAAAATATTTGAAAAAAATATTGGTTGAATTTTTTTCAAATCTGATGAAAAATATAAACCCTCAGAACCAAAAGCTCAATGAACACCAAGCCCAAGAAATGTGAAGAAAACTACAACAAGGCACCTCATGATTAAATAACATAAAACAAGTGATAAATAAAAAATCTTAAGAGAGCCACAAGAATACAGCACCTTACATAAAGAAGAATAAACATAAAGACAACAGAAGCCAAAGGACAGTGGAGCAACATCTTTACAGTACCGAAAGAAGAATAAATAAAACACAGAATTCTATACCCAGAAAAAATATATTGCACAGGCAAAGGGATCTAATGCTTTCTTCAGACATACAAATGCTGAAAGAATGTATCACCAACACACCCACAGTGCAACGAATGTTAAAGAAAGTCCCTCAGGTGGAAGGAAAGCAATACCAGACAGAAATCCAAATCCACACAAAGGAGTGAAGAGCACCAAAAGTGGTAACTATGTGGATAAATAAGAACATTTTTATTTTTCAAACTTCTTTTTAAAATAACTGAATGTTTAAAGTAATACAATACCAATGTATTATGAAGTTGATTATATATGTATATCATATATACATATATTGATGATATATATTACAATATATATATGTAAGGTGTATTACAGTAATACTTCAAATACCAGGAGGAAAGAAATGAAAGTAAATTTCAAGTTGTTATCCTATATGTAGAGTGATGTGATTTTACCTGAAGTCAGACTGTGATGAGTAGAAGATATATGCTATAAATGCTAAGGCAATTACTAAAATAACAAACAGTTATGGATTAAAAAGCCAACAAAGGAGACAAATGATATAATAAAAAACAATCTAAAAGAAGGCAGAAAAGGAAGAAAGGGGGAACAAAGAACAGATAGGAAATAGAAAACAAATAGCAAGATGATAAATTTAAACTCAAATATATTAATATCACATTAAATTTAAATTGTCTAAACACCCCAGTTAAAAGGCAGAGATTGCCACATTGGATTATTATTCAAGCCCCAACTATAAGCTGCCACTAAGCAACCCCCTTTAAATATAAAGACACAATAGATTAAAAGTAAAAGGATGAGGAAAGATATATCATGCAAACAATAATCAAAAGAACCCTGGAATGGCTATGTTAGCAATAGATGGGGTCAGGCACAGTGCCTGGCACCTGTCATCCCAACAATTTAGTAGCCTGAGGCAGGAGGATTGCTTGAGCCCGGGAGTTTGAGAACAGCCTGGGCAACAAAGCAAGACCCCATCTTCACAAAATATGTAAATATTAGCTGGGCGTGGTGGTGCGTGCCTGTAGTCCCAACTACTTGGGAGGCCAAGGTAGGAAGATCACTTGTACCTAGGAGTTCGAGGCTGCAGTGAGCTATTATCTTGCCACTGCACTCCAACCTGGGTGACAGATGGAGACCCTCTCTCTAAAATATATGTGTGTGTGTGTATATATATATATATATATATATATATATGTGTGTGTGTGTATATGTGTATATATGTATATATGTATATATGTATAATGTGTATATATATGTATATGTATATATATATGACAAAGTTCATTTTAGAGCAAAGAATATTACCAAAGATAGAGTTGATTCTTAACAATAGAAGAGATTAATTCATTAGGAAGACATAATGATCCTAAGTGTTTAGGCACTTAACAACAGAGCTTCAAATACATGAAGCAAAATCTTATAAAACTGCAAAGAGAAATTGACAAATACACAGGTATAGTCAGAAATGTCAATACCCCTCTCTCAACAAATAAATAGAATATCAGTAGGGAAATAGAAAACTTGATTAACTATATAACTATCAACCAACTTAACCTAATTGATATTTATATAACACTCTAGCCAACGACATCAAATTGCATGTTATTTCTAACTGGTCTCAAAATATTTACCAAGATAGACCATACTAAACCAAATATGTCTCAATAAATTTTAAAAAATTCAAGTCATGCAAACTATGTTCTGTGACCACAATGGAACTAAACTAGAAACTGGTAACAGAAAGATACCTAGAAAATCACAAATTATTTGGAAACTTAATTAAACACTTTTAAAAACCTGGAAATTAAAAGGAGAAATCAAAATGGAAATTAGAAAGTATGTTGAACTGCATTAAAATTAAAAAACAATGTATCAAAATTTGTAGGATACAGCCAAAGAAGTGCATAGAGAGAAATTCACAGCATTAAATGTGTGTGTAAGAAAAGAAGAAAGTTCCTAAATCAATGACTTCAGCCTCCACCTTAAGAAAGTAAGGGGAAAAAAGAGAAAATTAACACTACAGTAAGCAGAGAAAAGGAAATAATAAAGCTAGGGACAAAAATCAATGAAACAGAAAACAGAAAAATCAATCAACAAAAATGAAAACAAAAACTGGATCTTTGAAAGATCAAAAGAAAGCAAAAGACCTGTAGCCAGATTGAGCAGGAAAAAAAAAAAAAGAATACATGAATTACAAATGTCTGAAATGAGAAGGACACATGAGACAAATGAGAAATTCTATAGATTATTTAAAAAATAATAAGGGAATAGAATAAACAACTTCATGCCAATAAATTTGAGAATTTAAATGAAATAACAAAGTTGTTGAAAAATCAAAACTATCAAAGTTCAAGCTACAAGAAATAACCTGAATAGCCCTGTGTCTATTAAAGAAATGGAGTTTGCAGTTATAAACCTTATCACAAAAAAAAAACTTCAGGCCCATTCACTGGTGAATTGTTCTAAACATTTAAGGGAAAAAAATTTCCAATTCTATCAAACTCTTCCAAGACAGTGAGGAAGATGAAGTACTCTCCAACACCCTTTATGAGGCCAGCATGACATCTGATAACAAAACCAAAGACATTACCAAAAAAAGAAGATCAATATTTTTTTCATTGATGAAAAAATCCTAAGCAAAATGTTGGCAAACCAAACCCAACAATATATAAAAGAGTCTACATTAGGAAAAGTAGAGTTTATCCAAGGAATGCAGAGTTGGTTTAACATTCATAAATCTATCAGTGTAATTCGACATATTCACAGTCTGAAAAAGAAAAAAAAAACAAACGTAATCATTTCAACAGAGGCAAAAAATCCAACATTCACTTCTGATGTTTTAAAAAACTCTCATCAAACTAGGAATAAAAGAGAATTTCTTCTACCTGATAAAGGCATCTATGGAAAATGTATTACTAACAATATAGTTAATGGTAGAAGACTGAATACTCTCCCCCAAAGATCAGGAACAAAGCAAAGATGTGTGATCTCACTTTGTACTGTATTCAACTTTGTACTGAAAGTTCTAGCTAGTGCAATAAGGCAAGAAAAGTAATAAAAGCCACACAGATAGAAAAGAAAGAAGTAAATTTGTCTTTTTTTCTCGGATTATATAATTGCATAAGTAGAAAATACTAAGGAATCCACCGAAAAAAAGCTAGAAAGAGAATATCTGGCAATTTCAAAAGATGCAAAATCAATACAGAAAAATCAATTGCATTTGGACATGCTAGGAGTGGACAATTACAATAGTGGCAAGAATATAAAATACTTAATGGTAAGTTGAATAAAAGATGGGCAAGACCTATCAACTTAAATATACAAAATATTGTAGTAGAAATTAAAGACCTAAATCAATAGAAAAATATCGCTGTTCATGGATTGAAAGACTAGATAATGTTAAGCTTTCAGTTCTCCCCAAGTTGATCAGTAGATTCAATGCAATACAATTTTTCTTCTTTCTTTTCTTTTCTATTGGGTGTTTGTTTGTTTTTGAAACAGAGTATCTCCTTCTGTCACGCAGGCTGGAGTACAGTGGCGCAATCTCAGCTCACAGCAAACCCAGCTTTCCGAGTAGCTGGGATTACAGGCTTGCGTCCCCACACCCAACTAATTTTTGTACTTTTAGTAGAAATAGGGTTTCGCTATGTTGGCCAGGCTGGTCTCGAACTCCTGGCCTCAAGTGATCCACCTGCCTTGGCCTCCCAAAGTGCTGGGATTACAGGCGTGAGCCACCGCATCATGCCAATTCAAAAAAATTTTAATCAAAATCCCAGAAGGCTTCTTGTAGAAATGAGCAAGCTAATTCCAAAGTTCATATGGCAATACAAAGGAGCTAGAATAGTCAAAACAACTTTAAAGAAAATGAAGAACAAAGTTGGTGGACTGACACTACCAGATTCCAAGATTTACTAGAAAGCTGCAGTATTAAAGACAGTATGGTATTGGTATAAGATTAGATAGGCAGGTCAATAGGACAGAATAAAGTCAAAAAATAAACCTTTAATTATAGAGTCAATTGACTTTTCCAAGTGGCGCCAGGGTCATGTAATGGGACACTTGCATGCCCTTGAGAATGAGCGCCTCCTTACATCTAAGCTCCTGGGGGTCTCATTTGCCTGAACCTAGCCCCAGTCCTGCTATTGTGGGATCTTGTAAAAGTTACAGTGGATGAAAACTCTTACTCTTTTCAGGGTGCATCAGATTGACATCTCACCAAATTGGTTGAACGCTCTTGGAAGACTGAGGTGCCATCTCCCATGTCTTGTTCCACAGTTGGGGATCAGTTGACACCAACACTGAATTATTTTATGTCCCCCAAACACACTCACATGCAACCTTCAGGCCTTGCCTCTGTGGCCTCTTCGGAGAAATGGGACCAGTAAAATGATCCCCTCTTTTCTCAGGCTGCCCAAGAGCCTGTTGTCTGGTTTTCAATCTCTGGAAAGAGACTCAGCCTCCCCCTGGAAAAGTGCCCAATCCCACAGGCTGGGAAAATGCCTTTGGTTCCTCAAGCAGCCTCAAGTAGCAGATGTTGTCATGGCCCCAGTGCTTGGCCCATCTCAGAGGTGCAGCTCCAGGCTGCCACAGGAGACAGTCACTGCCCCCTACAGCACCCTACCCCAAGCACCTGCACTCTCTGCCTGAGTGAACTATGTCTCAATGCCATAGCCTCTGGACCCTTCTAGAGAGCAGCCCACATTCTCTTGGATGGACCCCAGGAGGACTGCACTCCAGCTGCCCCCAGCATCGTTATCTCTGTGCGTTGTTTTTCCCTGTCTCTTCCTTCCCCCCTCCTCACCATGCTTCCTGGATCCCATCCCAGATAAACTACTTGTATCCGAAGTTTATCTCAGGTCTGTTTGGGGGGCACCCAAGCTAAGACACAAGTTTCACTAGCATATTTGGGTATTCCTAGAGAATTCCAACTCATCAAAGCTGAGGGCTGATTTGCTCATTAATATGGGCATCTACTCTAAATTGACACTTACAAGCTGAGAACGTCTCACAGGTTTGTTGAGCTGTAGAGTGGACAGTGTAGCAATAACCAGGAGAAACCTGAATCCAGTTCAAGTGATGTGACCAGGAGAACCACAGTGCCATTGCAGTGGGTGGATTTGATCTTTATGAAGTCATAGTGATCCCTGTTATGGAACCCAGGTGGAGATATTCAATAAAATCCATCCTTCTGCCACAGTATTCACCCATTTTCTGAAAATGTTCTTTTAAAAGTGAAACAAATGAGCAAAAAGCAACCACCAAAAATAATAGTGATGTTTTACACATTTGCAATTCAAACGGTGGCCGCCAGACCAGCCACGTTCCCTTCAGCTGGGAGCTTCTTAGAATTGTCCCACCCAGACCTGCTGAATCAGACTTTGTTTTTACACAAGAGCCAGGTGACTCAGGTGCACGTCACAGTTTAGAAAGTGCTGCTCTAAGGGATGTTGGCTTTGCAGAACAGGGCAGTTAATGTACAGGTTCTGGGGTTGAATCCTGGCTCCATTGCTTACTAGCTCTGTGGCTTACAGCCAGTCCCTTAACCCCTCTGGGCCTCAGTTTCCTCACTGGTTAGGTGCCTACCCCATAGAACTGCTATGAGACTTCAATGTAATCATCAATATAAATTGTTTAACACAATACCTTGCATGTACTAAGTGTACACACATTGTAGCTCTTAGCCTAGTCATCCCTGCAGCATGATGAGTAAGCAGTCCTGGTTTTTTGAACAGTACTTGAAAGGTTGTATAACAATAAAATATTTTGGATGTGGAGTGAGTCAAGGGTGAGATTTCTCATCTCAGCTCTATTTAGTGCCAAAAAAGTAACTCCTGTGGCTGAGCCTCTGTTCCCCATCCAGAAAATGAAAGAGAATCCTTTACACCTGCGGTTCCCATTCCTGAACACACATGGTCATCACCTGGGGAGCTTGCAGCATCCTGACACCTGGCTCCACCCCCTGAGATCCTGATGTCATGGCCTGGGATAGAGTCTAGGCACCTCCTAGAGATTGTCATGATCAACCAAGGTTGAGCACAACTTCCTTGGGCTTGTCATGCTGGGGCTACCTCCCATTATAAGAACTCAGGATATAGTAAAAACCCACAGGAGTTTTGAATCTGCAGGATAGCTTTTCAAAGTGTGCACTAACACCCTGATTTATCTTTTATGCAAACTAAATTCCTATCCCACTGGCAAATCACATTTTTGTCAGCACAGAGCTCATTACACATGGACTTGCTATCTACTGCTCTGCTCCTTTTAGATGACCTTTGTTCCACTTAAAAAAAAAAAAAAAAAAAGTCCTGTTAGTTTTTCCTTGGGATGAACAGCTAAAATATCCCCAAATCCTTTAAGAAAGTCGGGGGAGCAGCCGGGTGCGGTGGCTCACGTCTATTATCCCAGCACTTTGGGAGTCCGAGGCAGGTGGATCATTTGAGGTCAAGAGTTCGAGACAAGCCTGACCAACATGGTGAAAACCCGTCTCCACTAAAAATACAAAAATTAGCCGGGTGTGGTTGCAGGCACCTGTAATCCCGTCTACTCAGGAGGCTGAGGCAGGAGCACCGCTTGAACCTGGGAGGCAGAGGTTGCAGTGAGCTGAGATCGTGCCACTGCACTCCAGCCTGGGCAATAAGTGAGACCCCATCTCAAAAAAAAAAAGTTGGGGGGCATAAATCTTAGGAGAATGTAGCTATATAATGTAATAATTCATCAGCAGAGTATATGAATCAATTGTGGAAAAGAATAAGACCATGTCCCAAGTAAATGGACTTACATATGTAACTTACCACCACAGTTTGATAAATGTGGCTGCCTCCAAGTTTTCTGGCTGCTGAAGGAACTAAGATGATTCTTAATGGACTCTTGCTACAATACCACCAGCGAGTGGAAGACCAACATGTTGAAGGAAGGGCTGGAGGAGGTGATTCCCCAGCACCAGAGCAAGCCCCTTTCAAAACTGCAATGCCTGTCCCTGGCCTGATATCTTTACCTTCACTCAGGCCCTTCCTTCACCTCCTGAGGACTTTCCAGCTCCCCTAGTAACCAGAACTGCCAGACTTATTGAGCAAGTTTATTTTCTATTTTTTGAGCAAATATATTTACTTATTTATTGAGCAGATGAAAATACAGGATGCCCAATGAAATCTGAATTTCAAAATAACAATGATTTTTAGTATAAATATGGCCCATGAAATATTTGGAACATACTTACACTAAAAAAAGTTTTTTGCTGTTGATCTGAAATTCAAAGTTAGGTGGACATCCTGTATTTTATCTTGAAACTCTCCTCATAACCATCACGCCCCCAGTATAGACAAAATTCTTCAACAGTCTCAGCAAGGAATAAACACGAAATAGGGATGTCTTTCCAATCACACGGCTCTTTCAAGTCTCCTTTCCTTATCTGAAGCAGAAGTTGCTGGTTGCTTCTGAATTTCTGGCCTTTACTTTTAATTTGGAAACAGAGCCCCATTGACCATTGCCATTCAGCTAAAAGTTGTGCTCTCCGGGGTTCCTGACAGCTAGGTCTTCTGGAAATGAGACTGAATTATAACCAGTGGGATAGGGGAGGGAGTGTTGGGGTATGCCTGGGAATACTTCTTTAATGGAGGTCTTCTCTTTCTTCATCCTACTGCTAAGAATATAGCTATGATGACTGGAGCAACAGTAGCCATATTGGACCGTGAGGACACAGTTCACATCAGTGTAGAAAGCTGGAAGTAACCTAGTCCCTAGTAGCTTCCTGGAGCAGAACTACCATATCAGCCCTGGATGCCTCACTCCAGACATTTTTCACATGAAAGAAAAGTCAACTTTTTTTTTTTTTTTTTTTTTTTGAGATGGGGTCTCACTCTATTACCCAGGTTGGAGTGCAGTGGCGTGATCTCAGCTCACTGCAATCTCTGCGTCCCAGGCTCAAGCAATCCTCCCACCTCAGCCTCCTGAGAAGCTGGAACCACAGGCACACACCACCACACCCAGCTAATTTGTTGCAGTTTTGGTAGAGATGGAGTTTCACCACGTTACCCAGGCTGATCTCAAATTCCTGAGCTCAGGAGATTCACCCGCCTCAGTCTCCCAAAGTGTTGGCATGAGCCACCACGTCTGGCCAAAGTCAACTTTTATTTTGTTTCAGCCAACGATGTTTGTGGGTTTTCTGGCTTTACAGCCAAGCCAAGAGATATCATCCATTAATGACATCTCAGCAGATTCCCTCACTTTCTGGTCACAATTTGGGGAGTCTAGTTAAAAATGCAATCTCATATCCCATTGGAATCCTATGTCCTCCCTTCCACCAGGCTTGGTCATGTTTGAGGCTCATGAGGCTTGATGGGGAGGAAGATAAG
Organism: Pongo pygmaeus; assembly: GCF_028885625.2. Taxonomy (NCBI): domain Eukaryota; kingdom Metazoa; phylum Chordata; class Mammalia; order Primates; family Hominidae; genus Pongo; species Pongo pygmaeus. Next base: position 60,744,468 of record NC_072394.2, read on the forward strand.
ACAGCCATAAGGAATATCAGGAAAAGGAGATGGAAGCACTGAAGGATGCTGGCCAGAGGAAGATGAATCCATCCAGACAAGGGATCCCAGGAGCTTTGGGAGGCAAAGGCCCTTGAGAAACTAGAGCACAATTCTCATGGGTGGAAACCGTGTAGTGTGGGACGGTGAGTGGGGGGTGAGTAGAGGCAACAAGGTGTGTGCTTGCACAATACATTGTGTCTCTTGGTTATTTGGAAGTGGAACTCAGAGACTCCAGTCTAAAGCTTTGCCCAGAGAGAAATTCCCCCTCAACCTTCCAGTAAATTCCCCATGGAAGGTCAGCCTCTGCTACTTGCAAACCTGAGAACCATGGTTAAGGTGCTCTGACATCATGGTTAAGTCACTAAGCTTCCTAATGCCTGATCTCTTCATCAGTAGATAGCAAAGGCAGCCCAGGGTCTATTCCCCCTGCATTCACTGTTTCTACTGTGCGTTCAGCAACATGCCAGACAGGTGCTGCTTCCTACGGGGCTCAAAGCACCTTGAAAACATCATCAGCATGGTTAGGAATTCCAGGCTGCATGTGTACACTGCTTTAATATTACCTCTCATCATTGCTTCTCCTAAGGGCCATCGAATCTCTAGCACACAGGGACCCTTGGAGTCAGTTTCATTAGAGAAAGAGCCAGGTTAATTCCAGCCCAGCAAGGAGGCTCTGAATCAAATGGCCGCCTCTTCCTTCCAGAGCATCTTCGGGCTGACCCCCGGGCGCCCTTCTATCAGGGGAAAGATTGGACCGCCCGGCAGTTATCGACGGAGACGGCCGACGGACATTGATTGGGACTGCACAGCGAGTCTCTTTCATTTCCAAGTACCAGCTATGAGCGAGTGATGGACGCGTCCTGGTGAGATTCCGAGTCTCCTGGAGCTGAGTGATATAGAGACTCATGAGCAAGGCCTGCCTGTCTGCCCAGGGCAGGGACATCATCAGCCCCAACGAGTCACTGACCTTTAGAAGGAGAAAAATCATCATAAGCTCAGCAGCAGCCCCTGACTGAAGGATCTGCAATCATGAAAATGTAAAAGTTAAATGACTTCCAAGGAGAGCGACTGCTTTCCCTGCAGCACAAATGTTCTACCCCAACTCGATGCTCTCCGTCCTCTGCCCCACCAGGGATAGTATCTGGTCTCCTGGAAGGTCACAGCCCTGGCCTCCCTGCCTCCTGAACCTCCCACCCCTGTCCATCCGAAACACTAACCAGGGGAGAGCAGGTCCAGAGAAGGGAAATCAGGGGGCTCACACCAAAAGAAATGAGAGTGGATGATGAAGCAGAACCTCCATGCCCACTGCACCATGGTCTGTGGACTTAGCATGGCCTTCAAGGCCCTCCCTGAAGGAGCAGCTGCCAGCATCTCAAGTGTGCTGCCCATCGAAACTGTCATATTTCACAGTATGCCTCCTCCACCCCCTTGGACACAGACTGCATATCTCTGTGTCCTCAGTGCCACCCTGAGACCTCACTCATAGCAGGTATCCAGTGAGCCCTCTGGAAAGGGCTGGGCACCCCATGGCCAGGTGGCTTCAGCGAAGCTCTCGAGCTGTGGCTGCCTTCTCCAGGCATGGCCCTCTGGAGGCACGCTCCACTCTTCCTGGCTCCTTCAGTCACTTTCCAATCCTCCCGTGGGCTCAGACATGCTTTTAAGCAAAGATCCCTGACTCTCCCATTAAGGAGTCCAAAGAAAGACAGATCGACGTTCTCTCTGACAGCCAGAGTTCCCTGGCAGGGAGAACGGATTTGGGAATGGGGTCACAGACAACCCACACCCACTCCCATGGCCCAGTCTTTTTGTCTCTCATGCCACCATCCTCTCCGCTGGGGAGGGGCCGATGGTGGTCAGATTCGTGGATCAATGTGATGCATCTGTCTCCTGATCCTCCTGACCTGTCTGCTTGGTTTTAAGGGTTTTGTCCTTTCTTTTGCCTTTTATTGTAAAGCCTCAAACTCCTTTTGAAAAAAAGGGCAGGAGCATAAATATTACATAAGTTTAAACAAGATATAAATATGTAATTGACTGTGAAGGGCTGAGTGGAATGTCTCCCAACATGTAGGTCCTGTTGTGCCCAGGATGGAGTGGGGGACCAGCCCTTTCACCGGGGCCTGTCCACTCCAAGAGGAGATGGAAACGGAAGCGCGTAGGCTGAGCTGGACCGTGAGCATCGCAAGCAGAGCTGTGTGCTTCTGTGCACCACTGTGAGCCCAGCGCTGCACAGCAGAGCTCACCAAACACTGAGTGAATGAATGAATGAATGAACTGCTTCATCCTTCTGCATGTTCTCCATTCAGATAGGGTTTCCAGAGAGCAGCTAGAGATTGGGAAACTGGAGATGTCATGCGCTGAAGCCTATTTCATCAGGTCTTCTATGTCCTGGAGGTGCTCGGGGGTGGAAAAGGGACAACTTCCAAGGGGAACAGCGTTGGGAAAGTGCCCACCATGGAACAAAAGCTTCCTGCACCCCCTGAGGAATCAGCACCCTGCCTGGTGCCCTGTGCACTTCCTGCACTGTTTTCCCCACACTTCCACTGCCACCACCCTGGCTTGGGCCATCATTACCCCAGCCTCTCCCCCTGCACTCCACTGCCCCTTCTCCAGTTCACAGCCAGAATGATGCTTTTAACATGGGAATCTGAGCCTGTTGCCACACAGCCCAAGAACCCTTCCTTTCCGAGCCTGCAAGCCTGCGTGACCTGGCCCAGCCCCATGAATCTCATTGCTCCGCTTTCCTCCCTCTTGCTCCCCCAACAAAAACCCTCCTCAGGACCCTTGCCCTTGAGGTGCCTTTGCCTGGCTGGCTCTTCTCCAAAACGGTCTCCCAGCTCCTCTCTCCCTCACTTTCTTCCATCCCTGCTCAAATGCCACCTCCTCTAAGCAGTCCTCCCTGACTGCTCAGGCAAAACACCACCACCACCACCACCATCAGACTCACAACTCTCCACCCCCTTACCTGGTCTTACCTTTCTTTATAGCACCTTTCTCTGGCTGACAGCCATCACACTGTGCGTAGATTCATTTATTCACTTCTTGTTCACCTCTCTTATTTAAAAGAGAGCATTGTGAGAACAGGGACTGTGTCCATCTAGCTCACCACTAAACCCCAGTGTCCAACACATAGGAACATGGCAATCAATATTTGTTGACTAAATTAACTCCCATCTAAGAAATGAAGTGACTGGGACTTGGAGAGGTGAAAAACACCTTCAGAAGATGAGCGTAGACCCTGGCTCTTCCCCTTACCTGCGGGGGTCACATTCTTTCCCAAGTCAAGACAATGGTGACTGCCGTGCAGATCCTGAGACCCTGACCCAGGCAATGCTCAGAGAATGACTTTGCACAGTTTTATTATATTTGGCAAGAGATAATTAACCGTGTCCCTTGTATCAACAGCCTTGGATAAAGAGTGGCCCCAGCTCTGCAAGCACCCAGGCAGTTTTGCAAACCAGATTATTACTTCATATAAATATTTAATGAGGCTTGCCCTCCAGGTCTCCCTTCCCGGTCCATGATCATTAAATATAATCTTACAGACAAAATTCAAACTCAGCCGTCTTGGGTGGGAGAAGGGAGAGTTCGAACCTACTGAAGATCCTGGTTAACTTTAAACTCAACAGCAGATGAAGGGGAAAACAGCAGATGAAGGGGAAAACAGCAGATGAAGGGGAAAACAGCACAAAAGGGGGGAAAAGGAAGGTAGGGAGGGAAGAAGAGAGATATGACAGGCCAATATTTCTAAAAAGCCCCATTGGACACTGTAGTGTAGCAAATGGTATCCCCCAAAATTCATGTCTACTGGAACCTCAGAATGTGACCTTGTCTGGAAATCGGGTCTTTTCAGATGTCATTAGTTAAAATGAGGTCATACAGGATTAGGGTAGATCCTAAATCCAATGACTGGTGTCCTTATTAAATAAAATAAAATAAAATAAAATAAAGGAGAGAAGCCAGAAGGCCATGTGGAGACAGAGGCAGAGAGCAGTGTTGCAGCCACAAGCCAAGGGCCACCTGGAACCATCAGATGCTGGAAGAGACAAGGAAAGACCCTTCCCTAGCTCTTCTGGAGGGGGCACGGCTCTGCATATACCTTGATTTTGAACCTCTGGCCTCCAGAACTCTGAGATAATATATTCTTGCTGTTCTAAACCAGCCAGTTTGCAGTAATTTGTCACAGCAGCCCCCAGGAGATTCATACAGGCTCTTTGGAATTTTCTCCAGGGTGCTCCCAACCCTCAGAGCCTCTCCAGCAGAGCTAAGTGAGGGCCCGGAGTGGGAGCATGGGGTGGTTTTTGAGCAGGAGGCCCAGGCTCTGTGGCTGTGCCCTGAGCTGCCTCAGTCTCCCCAGCCACCCCTCGGCTAGCTTGGCCCCCAGAGCCAGCTGACCCTCTGGGGGCTCTCAGGGCCCTGGCTCCGTGTCACCTCTTCACTTTCCCTTCCTCTCGAAGTCCTCTTCTTGAAATACCAACACGTGAGCTTCCAATGATGCTTCTTGGGCTGGAGTCAGGCCACACTGCAGGGACACTGAGGACCCACCATGTGGGGTCAAGAGTCAAATTCAAGGAGACCCTGTACACAGCAGGGCCATCCGTATCCCTGACTGCCGCCTGCAACTCCCGCAACTCCCTGTGTTCCTTCTCACTTCTCACCCCCGCGATGAGAGGCCTCATCCAGGACAGCCTGAGCAGCCCAGCACCCAGCAGGGAGGTTGGCTGCAGGCAGGGGTAAGGGCCTGGGTCCGCACTGTGCTGCCCACATCTACTGTGCCCAGGAGCACCCCAGGCCCCCGTCCAGGTGCAGGCTTTGACGCAGGAGGCATGTGGGGCCTGAGGTCCTGCATTTCAGGCGAGCTCTGTAGTGACGTAAGACATGCTTGGCAGGACAGCTCAGGAGAGGCCTCTCTGTGCCTTCATCCCTGGCCAGCTGGTCTTCCTGAAGGGACCACATGCTCCAAGGGCTGTGGTGAATAAATATACCCCGAAAGGTGGAGAGACAACCTCCACATGCACAGGGTTTAACTTGGATGTACTCAAATAGGGAAGCCTGTTTCTTCTCTAGCAAAGGACGGAGTCACAGTGCAAACAGCCTAAAAGATAAATGAGCATGGACAGTCTCAACAGCAAGAAGAGGACAGGCAGGTGGGGGAGAGGGAGAGCAGCACTGCGTCTGGTGGACCTGCATGACTCCAACCAGTACCACAAAAGGCACTTCCAGATTAATCCATAGGTGAGCAAATCTGAAGAATCTATCAGCTATCTCCCCAAAAGAGAGAAAAACTAACATTAGTTGTGCACATACTATAAGCTGTCATCCTCCATTGACTCATTTCATGCCTACGAGCACCCTCTGAGATGCATGCTTGAGTCTCCATTGTACAGACTGGGAGATGGAAGTTCAGAGAGGTTAAGTGACTTGCCAAAGGTCACAGAGCCCACAAGTGGCAGGATTCACAGTTCTGTTTCTTTCTTTCTATTATATCACAGGTTTTGAGAGCCGACCAGCTTCCAGGGATCATCTCCCACCTGGAATGAAGTTAAGAGAACAAGCAGGAAAGGGAAGACAGGGTGAACTGGCCAAGAAATCCGTAATTGTGTAAATTACAAAACAAAGCTCTTCAGCCCCTTCCTCATGACTCAGACATGGAGACAAAGGACAGATGAAAGGGAGGAAATGTCTTTGCCTCCCTGGAAAGGAAGGAGACCTACCAAGCAGAAAGAGAGGGAGGAGGGAAGGGACAGCTCGGTGGAGCTGCAATGACCAACTGGGGTACGGTGGGGAGATATCCGGAGACATTTCCCAGTCTTGCCAGAAATTCCCAGTCCCATGCGTTTCCTCCCGCAGGGGAGGAAAGGGAGTCACTGCTGTCCCTTCTCGCACTCTGCAAGGTTTAGGTCCAATTGGGTCTCACAGAACTTGATGGCAGGGGGAGTGGTGGGGAGCAGTCACGGCACCCCTGCAGAGAAACAGCGTGGGAAACTATGCCAAACTTTGACCTTGGGGGTAAGCCCCGCCCGTGTGACTCAGTTCTCTCATCCTTTTTGGAGTAGCCTGGTGGAGAACCAGACCAAGGCTGGCCATGCTCCAGGCTCTGGACTCAGAACTGGGGCTGACACAGCCAGCACTTCCTGCCTGTGTGGCTTTGAGAACTCGGCTCAGTCCCTCCATGCCTCGGTCTCCCTATCGTTGGGAAGAGGTGGCAACAACCCTGCCTGATCGTGGCACTGTGACCTCGAGCCTAAGGCTTCTTTGAGCCCGGAGCATCCAGTACTCGGCAAGGACTTCCGTTGCTGGCGTTCCTGCTTCCTCCCCGTCACTTTAGAGGGAACTCATTCATCCCCAGCTGAAGTGTAAATAACCGACTTTGCCCAAACCTAAAGAAGTGAAAGTAGACAAACCAAGGAGTGGCCCCCAAAGGGACCTTCCCTTCCAGATAGGAGCTTCCATTCAAGACACTGTCCACTCCCCACTGCTGGAGAACCCCAGCCTGGGGGTGCCCAGGGCCTCCTTAAACAAGAATTATCCCCCAGAGGCCTAATGCTCGACAAATAAATGGCTCAAACACCTCCTATTTTACCCCAAAAGACAGTTACCACCAGAATAGGCCCAAACTGTGAGCTCCAGAAGAACAGAAAATGTGTCCATCATTCCCTCTGTGAATTGCCAGCAGCTATTAGCACAAGCGTCTGGCGCCTGGGATGCCCTTGGTAGGAGGGGCTTGAATTTAGGAAAAAGTGAATGTTAGAGCTCAGCTCAGGAAGTCCCAGGAGATCATAAAAAGCAGATGATCATGCTCTCTCCGTGAGGCGGAGCTTGCAGTGAGCCGAGATCGTGCCACTGCACTCCAGCCTGGGCAACAGAGCGAGACTCCATCTCAAAAAAAAAAAAAAAAAAGGTGGGGATATTCCCAAATGCTCCAGCCCTGATCGTAGCTGACAGCTATAGAAGGAGCACAGACCAGCCAGGGCCAGAACAGTGGTTTCCAAGGGCAAACCCTCCTTATAAATTCCATCCCTTCAATGGAACTGCACTTTATCTCCTCCTGCAGAAAGGAATCGATCTTGATGTCAATCAGCGTGGCACTCGCTTCTGACGGACTCACAGCGCAGCTGAGAAAGCTGGTCCGATGCTCCGTTAACGCGGCACTTTAATAACAATATCACTTAGATCTCAAACTGCTTAATTAGATTTCACTCATTGCCATCACTCGCCTCATTTGAACTGCTTGTTTATAATTTATGGTCTTTATGCATTTGGTTGTTCATTTGTAAAATAGGAGAAAACAATCACCGGGCAAAAAGCAAAGCTTAAGAAATGGATTTGACTTTTCCCAAGGGCTGGGGCGCTGCAGGGCTGAGCAGCAAGGTCAGAGGAGGAGGATGCTGGATGTGTGGTTGTTTATTGTTCCTGCCTGCTCAGCATCCTTTGTCCCTTCTCCTAGTAAGAGCTCCTGGGGTTTCCCCCAGATAAGGATCCTCCCCAGCTCCCGGCCTTTGTGGTTGAGCCATTCTTCCACCTTCAGAAGGCATCTGCCAGCAGCAGCCTCCACCATCAGCTTGTTCTGACTCCAGTGGACTCAGTGATTGTTTCAAATATAGGCACCTGACCCAAAGCAGTCCAATGACAGTGAGCCCTAAACATTTGCTGTAATTACAAACCTGCATGTCTCCAAACAGCAGGTGAAGGGGAAAACAGCAGAGAAAGAGAGAAGGTCCCTCCTTCCCTTGGACCTTCCAAGGGGTCCGAGGGAAAGTCATTCCCTTGAGAATGACCCAGTTGGACTTAAACCTTGCAGAGTGCGGTGAGGGGGAGCAGTGACTCCCTTTCCTCCCCTACAGCTGGGGAAGAGGCATGCCTCTTGCTGGTGGAATTTCAGTCTGTACAGTGTGGGGGCCAATCTCCCTCCCGCAGCTGGGTGAGGTGAACTGGCTGAGAACTAGCTTGAGGAAGCAGAACAAGGGAATTCCTGGAGACATTTCTGAGCACCTGGACTTAGTTATGCCTGAATCCAGGGATGCTGGATACTTAAATTTTGTGAGTCAACATGTTCCCTTGTTTCTTTCAACCTATTTGAGCTGAATTTCTTTCACCTGCAATGGAAAGAAGTTAAACTGACAAGATGTGATGTCAGAGATCACCTTCATGAGAAACACCTTAGTCACCGATTCTTCTACAAACCCAATTTGCGATGCATTTCTAAACATTAAAACCGTGAAAAGTGCTAGAGTGATATCAAAGATGCCATTTTGAATTCATAGAGAAGAGTGGGGTTTCCTCTGACCACCTTACCCCACATTTCAACATCACCCCAGCCCCACCATGACATAACACATTCCCTTACCCTACTTTTTTTTCCTCCTTGGTTTTTATGGTCGAACATACTAAATATCTTACTCGTTTGTTTTTTTTATGATGTCTCTCTCCACTACAAAATCAGCTCCCCAAGGACAGGCATTTTTCTATGTTTTGTTCACTGATATGTCTCCATGTCAGTGGAACTGAGACATAGTAGTCCTTCAGTGGTCATTCATTGTCTGATTGAGTAAATCAAGCTGTTGTAGGAACTACATTCAGCCACTAGTAAGAGATGGAAGGCAAGCAGTGTGGGAGTTTCTTTCTCTTACACATCAATCTGGAGGGTTCAGAGCTGGTGTGGAGACTGCATGGTGTTCTCCGGAACCCAAGTGCCTTCTGTCCTGCTGTCACCCTGTCCTCAGCACATAGATTCCCTCCTCAAGGTCTTCTCATGGTCCAAGATGGCTGCTGGTGCTCCAGCCACATCATCCGCATTCCATGCAAGGAAAGGGGATAAAGAGACCCTCTCAAATGCTTTCCCAGAAGAAAAAACAACTGCTACCTTCGCCTCATTGGCCACCCCAGCTGCAAAAGAGGCTGGGAAATGACATCTTTTAGATAGGCACACTGCCATCCCAATAAGATCAATGTTCTACTACTAAAGAAGAAGGATGGAGATGAAACTTGGAAAGCAACTAGAAATCTTTGTGGGGGGCAAAAAGAAGCCATGTAAATGAGGAAATGATAGTACTATAGGGAAGAAAACTACACAGCCATTAACAATCAGGTTTTTAGAAAACTCTGACTAATGCTAGAGAATATCTATGATACACTGTCACATGAAAAAGGTGGGCTCTAAAACTATGGAAGACCTCTATTTTTGTAAACACATTTGCCAACCACACACACACACACACACCAAAGACTTGAAAGAAATACACCACCACATTCATAGTGTTTTCCTCTAATTAGGCAATTACAGGTGGCTTTTATTTTCCTTTTATGCTTTTTTTTCAGAGGTTTTTGACAAACATGTTGCTTAAAAAAAAAATTTTTTTTGAGGAGTCTTGCTCTGTAGCCCAGGCTGGAGTGCAGTGGCATGATCTCAGCTCTCTGCAATCTCTGCCTCCCAGGTTCAAGCAATTCTCCTGCCTCAGCCTCCCAAATATCTGAGATTACAGGTGCCCGCCACCACACCTGGCTAGTTTTTGTATTTTTAGTAGAGACTGGGTTTTACCATGTTGGCCAGGCTGGTCTCGAACTCCTGACCTCTGGTGATCCACTTGCCTCAGCCTCCCAAATTGCTGGGATTATAGGCATGAGCCACCACACCTGGCCGCTTAAAATTTTAAGTAGCAAGTAGAGTGAGTGGCATCCCCATTCCTGGTTTAGCTCTGTGCCGTCTCACGGTGGGGCAGACCAGGGGGAAGAAGAGAAGAAAGGAGAGGGAGTAGAGTTGGGAGAGGGCAGAGAGAAGGAAGGGAGGGAAGTGATGAGAACAAGCAAGAGGGTCCGGGAGGAGAGGAGAGGGGAGGAGAAAGAAGAGGAAAGAGTCCAGAGAGGCCGTGATTTCTGCTAGGAAGGGCTGGGAAGGACTTTAAAAGGAGCACAGGAGTTGGGTTTCCTCCAAAACACCCAGAGTCCTTGCCCACCCCACAGTCCTCCCTGCAACACCCCACCACCACCACCACCAAGGGCAAACTCTAAGAGGATCTGATGTTTCCTTGGATCACAGAAGCCCAGGGAGCAAACCCCACAGCTGAAACTGACTCATGCCTCTTCCATGCCACCCCCTGCCCCTGTGCCCTGGAGCCTCCCTTGGTTCATTTTTGGCAATCCTTGGTTCCTACAATTCCTGCAGCTGCCTTGATTCAAACTCCCTCCCCAACTCACCCCAGGCTTAAGGTGGACTGGATGGGAGCTGCAGGTCACGGCAGGGGTCGGGGGGGATCTCCAGCCAGTTACACCCCAAGGAGATGGAAATCAAAGCCAATAGAAACTCCTGTTGTTCACCAGCCCCTTCAAACATCCTGCTTGGAGCAGATTCAGGCTCTGGAAAAGTTCACAGGAAATCCTGGAGATCAGATGCTTACTCAGCAACCACAAGCTTTATCTTGGGTCTGAGTCCCAGAAAACAAAGACAAAAGTTTCTTCTAAGACTCCCTTCTACCTTCGCCAACCGGTGGAGCACCATTTCCAAATAAAGGGACTCCAAAAGCAATCCTAAAGCAGAACTTGAAAGTCAAATCACATTCTCAAAGCTCGTGCAGTTAAAACACAGGTCAGATGCCCCCAGACAGAGTTCCCCAACCATACCAGAGAGGGTCCCCCCACAGCCCGCCCTCCCACTAGCTGCAGAAAAGCAGCTAGACTTGAGCTGTTCAATTCAGTAGCCATGAGGATTATGTGGTTCTTCAGCACCCAGTGTAGCCAAGGAACTGAATTTTTTAACTTTAATAAACTTAAACTTTAAAACTGAACAGTAAAATATTTGTCCATGAAGACAATTTTATTGTTTTGTAGAACTACTTACTGTATTCATTTCCAATTGCTACTGTGATGAATTACCAGAAACCTTGTAACTTAAAACAACAGGCTGGGTACAGTGGCTCAGGCCTGTAATCCCAGCATTTTGGGAGGCCATGGTGGGTGGATCACTTGAGTCCAGGAGTTCAAGACCCGACTGGGCAACATGGTGAAACCCCATCTCTATTAAAATTAAGAAAATTAGTAAGGCATAGTGACACGTGCCTATAGTTTCAGCTACTCGAGAGGCTGAGGTGGGGAGGATGGCTTGAGCCCGAGAGGTCAAGGCTGCAGTGAGCTGTGCATTCCAGACTGGGGGACAGAGTGAGACCCTATCTCAAAAATAAAATAAAGCAACACACACTTTTTATCTTACAGGTCTGGAGGTGAGAAGCTCAAAATGTGGCCTGCAGGCTAAAATGAAGGTGTCAGCAGGGCTGCACTCCTCTCTGGAAGCTCCAGGACAGAATCCCTTTGCCTTTTCCAGCTTCTAGAGACCATCCACTTTCCTTGGCTCATGGCCCGTTCCTCCTCCTGCAAAGCTAGAAATGTTGAATCTCTCGGAATATCTACCATAGCCACAGCTCCACCTGACCACAGCCACAAAAGATTCTCCACTTTTAAGGACCATTATGATTATACTGGGCCACCTGGATCAATGCAGGGTAATCTCCTCGCTTCAAGATCGGTCGCTTAGCAACCTTAATTGAATCTGCAACCCAAATTCTCCCTTCTGCAGTATAAAGTTACATATTCACAAGTTCCCGGGATTAGGGCATGGTTGGAGGCCATTCTTCTGGCTACCACATTGCAGTTCACTATAACCTTTGCAACAAATTGGGCATTACTGTGAGTTCTTGTGCAAGTGTTGGGCAAGTGTACCATTTCTAGCATCTCACATAAACACATCACCCACCTAGTTGGTGTCAATGGATTGGTTCCAGTGGGATGATTATTTTTCTATGCACAAATGTAACATTGTAATATGTTTATTTAAATATATTATGCAGACATACAAGTTACAGTGATATCTATGTAATTAAATTGAAATTCTGATTATTTTGACTTTGATATAAACTGTTTTTCTAGTTTCAAAAAATAAGTATGGACAAAATTTGAGATTTTAAAACACAGGAATGGTACTGATACAGAATCGAATGGAGATGCAGAACTATAAAGAACACCAGAGATACCACAAATTTCATGGTGAGTGGCAATTATAGTTTGTTTCTGCAGGAAGAAAACAAATAGCTTTTTATTTGTTGGATTAAAGATAATAAAATGAACACTAGTCACAGACATTCTTATCAAATGCATAATGAATTTGAAAATACGTTTTCTCTCAATAGTCAGAAAGAATCAACAAAACAAGTCAACTAAAATCAGAAGGAAATGGCCAATAAAAAAATTGTAATGAATTTTAACTTAGTAACTTTGTTCAGCTAGGAAATAGTTAGAATGTTTGCTCAGAAGAGGAAAAACTTTTTTTTTTTTTTTTTTTGAGACAGAGTCTCGCTCTGTCGCCTAGCCTGGAGTGCAGTGGTGCAATCTCGGCTCACTGCTAACTCCGCCTCCCAGGTTCACGCCATTCTCCTGCCTCAGCTTCCCGAGTAGCTGGGACTACAGGCACCCACCACCACGCCCGGCTAATTTTTTTGTATTTTTTAGTAGAGACGGGTTTTCACCATGTTAGCCAGGATAGTATCGATCTCCTGACCTCGTGATCTGCCCACCTCAGCATCCCAAAGTGCTGGGATTACAGGCATGAGCCACTGTACCCAACCTGAGGAAAAACATTTTCAAATGGAGACTTTAGGAGACTTTAAAAAAAAATTATTTCAGTGTAAGAATTTTGTTACAGTATAAAGGACAGACTAAAAGAATTTTTCTTGAAAAGTATAAGATCTTCACTTAAACCAACAAATGACCATAGACTCAAAATCTTTTTGAAAATATGAAAAATCAATTGATTATTTGAAAAACTTCAAATACTTTATTTTAGCATCAGATAGTTGCACGGCCCAATTAACACTTTGAGTAAATTTCATCTCAAAGGATTTTCAAATTTAAGAGGGAATGTTGTCCATTCACGGCTTAAAACATTGAACTCATGGCATGGATAATTTTGTATCTTCTACATCTGTCAAAGAAGAATTTCAGCTAGAAATGAGAAAATTAGTTTCTATCATGACAGATCAGCTATTTTAGATCAAAAATCCAGATTTGCTGGAATATTGAAAGAAGAGACTGATATTTCCCTTAATGCTTCATTCCACAGTATGATACATAATAAAAACATTTGTGTCCAGTCTTCTGAAACAGACTCTAGGAAGTGCCATGGATATAGTGGTTAAAATCATTTAGTATTTATGTGCAAGGGCTATGAATCATCATGACTTTATGGCTGAAAGTAGAAGACAACGAATTTAATGATGTTGTGTTCTTTCTTTGCTCATTGGCCGAGTTATGAAAAAGTTTTACAAAGATTTACTGTGGTGTTGACTTGAATTCAAGATTTCTCTGAAACAAAAGACATACTTGCCAAATATGCAATCAAAGACAAAAACCCCCGCCAGTTTGGTTTAACGTTTTCTCACTGTTATCACGCACATATGAAAGAGCTAAATTTGAAGCCCCAAAGAATGAAAGAGTTTATCAGTGACCTAGTCAGATGGGTAGATGAATTTATGCCAAAATTTGAACCTTTCATAATGCAAATCAATAATAATGATTTTCGCATTTTTCCAACACAAATCAATATGTAGATTTTCATTGTAATTGGCAGCATTATGTAAATTGGCTGCAAAAGCTATCAGAAAAATTGGAAGAACACTTGGTTAATATTGATACATTTTGAGGTTTTTTTTCAAATTTATGTGATGTCCCCTTTGCATTCAAGGTTGATAATACTGAGTTATCACAAGAGTTAGTTAATTTACTTAACTTGGATAGTTTGGAAACCGATATGCTTTGGTTTCAAAGTCAAATCACTTCTTCTAAAAAACAAGATGAACCAGTTTTGGCAGTGTGCATGGGAATGTTAAAGGAAAATGGCTTTTTTATGCACAATTTCAAATTTTAAGTATGTTTGGAGCAACATAAATATGGGAATCCACGTTTTCAATTGTAGATTTCCACTTTACAAAATCTAAATATTGATCAACTATTTCTGATGAAAATGCAGTGGCTAAATTGAAATGTGCTATAACTGTAACATACACCAGATTTCAAAGACAGTCAGACAGAAAATATAAACTATGTTATCAATAATCTTTAAATTATTATGTATTGAAATGATAATATTTTGGATATAGATAAAATAAATTTTAAAAGTTAATTTCACCTGTTTCTAATTTTTTGTCATGGCTATTAGAAAATGCAAAATGACATGGTGGTTCACATTATATTCCTATTGAACCATGCAGAATGAGACTTTCTTTTCACAGAAACTGAAGCTTGCAAAAAGATGTTCTTCTTTCCTTTGATTCTTCATTTCTAATCACGCATCCAAGTCCATTTTAATAAAGCTTACAAAATGATGACCAAATCTATCAGCAAATTTGGTTTCATCCATGTTAAGTGTAAGAAAGGTGCTCATTGTTGGCATAGAAAAATTCAGAAATTACACGAAATATTCAATTATTGGCCCCCCTTTAAAAAGTCAGGTCTGACCAGCTTGGGCCCGTATTTCCAAGTACTGATAACTGCCCAGGGCCCATCTGCCCCTCCTTTGCCCGATGTGGTTGTTTGCAAGCCAATTTATCACAGTTGAGTCAATTTTCCATATTTATAACATTAGAGAGAGTCATCTATGATCTCCCTAGATTTTTAAATATTTTCTTGTCATTTTAAAAATATTATGCATACTTGTGATGGTAAATCTTTTCTCATTTTTTATGATGCAAATATTTGTTTTATTCTTTTTATTGTACAAACATATGAGGTGGTTGTCTATTTTATTGTCTTTTGAAATAAGCAACTCTTTTGTGTTTGTTTGCTTAGAGACAAGAGTCTCACTATGTTGTTTAGGCTGGCCTTGAACTTCTGGACACAAACAATCCTTCTGGTTCAGTCTCTCAAGTAGCTGCGACTATGTGCACTCACCACCCTGCTTGGCTTCTGAAATAATCAACTCTTTATTTTACTTATCAACTTTACTATTTTTCCTAATAAATTTCTGCTTTACTCTCTAATAATATAACTTTCCGTTTTCTGGTTTATTTATAGTGTTTTCTATACTCTTTAGTTTAATTATTAGTCATTCATAGCCCCTCATTCTTGTTTTAACAATAAAAGCATTTTGGGATATAGATTTTCCTCTGAATATGGCTTTGGCTACATCCAAGATGTTGCTGTAATATATCAATATTTGATAAATAATATTGATATAAAATTTAAGTTTCTATTTTCTCCTTGATTTAAGAATTATTTAGAAGAGTATGCTTTAAAATTTCCCAGTGAAATTATCAATTTGTTAGAAAAAAGATGGTGGTGAATTCATACAAAGGAGCGCTATGCAGCAATAAACAATGGGACTGATATACACAACAGCATATGTGAATGTCGCCAACACTATATTGAGTAAAGGAAGCTGACACAATAGACTACAGGCAGTATAATTCCGTCTGTGAAAGATTCAAGAACAGACAAAGCTAATCTATAGTGACTGCAGTCAGAATAGTACAGCGGTTGCCTTTTAGAAGGATGCATTAGCTGCGAAGCAGTGCATGGGAAGCTTCAGGAGGTGTTCTGGGTGGCTGTACATGTGTAAAAATTCACTGAGGTGTATACTTAACACTGTGCACTTTACAGTACAGAAGATATGCTTCCATTTTAAAAATCTAGTTTTCTTACAAATATCATAAAGCATTATTGGCAGAAAATTTGGCCCGTAAGTTACATTCTTTCCAGAATTTGTTAACAGTCTCCTCTTGGCCAGAGTAATGGACTCTGTTGGTTCCTATTCAGCATGCTTCTCCCCTTCCTCCTTCCCCTCCCACCCCTGACACTGCTCCAGATCCCCTCTCTCCACGCAGCCCGTGGGGAAGCGGAGCCTGCCCCAGCTCCCCGGGTGGGACTTGAGTGGTCTTGGTCAATCATGACGATTCGATCTGTCTTGCCCATGGCGCCCAGGTGAAACCAATCTGTGCATTGTCTTGGGCAACTCTTCTTGATTCAAGGGTGGGCGTTTGACATCGGTAACCCAATCTGACTAAAGAGAAGGACTTTTATTGCATGGTTGGCGAAGTTCCTTTTTTTCTTCCAGTGGAAGAAAACAAGTGAGGCCCTGTCTCAGTTGCTCCACCTCACCACAGCCAGCCTTAAGAGAGAGGCCAAGGGCCCCTGCTGGTGCCCCCCCTTGGTGCCCACCCTTCCTTGACCTCCTGGACATGGGTTTCTACATTTCCCCATGACTTAAACTGCCTGAGTCAGAGTTTCTGTTTGTGGCAGTAAATAATCTACTCGTGAGCCAAGAACACGACTAATATCAAAAATGTTCCGTGCGCCCAGGAAAAGAATGGGGCTGTTTCTTTGGAACAGAGTTGTATTGACATTTCATAAATCAAGCTTGTTCATTGTGTTGCCCACATTCCTTATCTGCTTATTTGTCCACGTGACCTATCCAATTATGAGAGGGGAAAGTCAAAGTCTATTGCTATGATTGGGGCTTTGTCGAGATCATGCATTATAGTCTTTGCGCCCAGTGAAACATTTGGCCGATTAAGATTTGGGCCCGCTATGTCTGCTTGGTGGATTATAGATTTTGTGAGTAGAAAGTATTCCTCGGCTTACCGTTTCCTGCCTGTGGCCTTCAGTTTTGCTTAATCTCATCGTCATATTTCATCCCTGCTTTCGGCTCCCCTCGTGTTGTCCCACTTACCAGAGCTCGTTTCTTTATTATGAACCTTTCTGGGTCAGGTTATTTGGGCTGTGTCTTGTGAACGGTTTAGAGTTGGCTTTTGCTTTTTAAGTCAAATCTGAGAGACTTTACATCTCCACCTGTTTGATGTATACATTTACCATCTAATTTTATTTGGGTTTTTTTTTTCGTTTTTTAAAATCGCATTGAAGTTAGTTTTCCTTTTCTCCCTATTTTCCTCCTGGACCTTGGGAGTTTGATCGCTGCTGGCCTTTAAAACTTTCACCAAACATATCTAAATCTATGGTTCTCTGTTGCTATCAAAAAAGTTTGAAGATTTATTTCTTTCGTACTGTCCCCTAAGGCAAGCCCTCTGGAAGCTTCCCAAGAAAATCGTTTAAAAATGGCCCCCTCCTCTCCAGATTGTCAATTCCTACCCTCTTCCCTGATTTATTTTCTCAAAAAAAACTTATGGCCAACTGGCCTGCTGTAGGTTAGCTTATTTTTTCTTGTTGTTCTTTAAAATTTTTTTTATTTTTCTAGATTTAGGGGCTACGAGTGCAATTGTTACATGGATATATGGCACAGTGGTGATGTCTGGGCTTTTCGTGTACCACACCCAAATAAGTACCCCACAGGTAATTTTTCATTCCTCACCCCTTCCCCACTCGTCCACCCTCCCCAGTCTCCAGCGTCTATTATTCTGCTCTGTATGCACACATCGCTTAGCTCCCACTTATAACTGAGAACATGTGGTTTTTGACTTTCTGCTTCCGAGTCATTTCACATTGGATAATGGCCTCCAGTTCCATCCACGTTTCCACAAAAGACATGATTTCTCTATTTTTTATCCAATTGCCTTATTTTGTTTGCTTTCTCTCCATACTAGCTCCATGAGGGTGAGAAATTTTATTTTTTTCAGAGCCTGTTATAGCCCCAGGGCCCGGCATAATGCCTAGCACATAGTAGGTGTTTTATAAGCATATGTTGAATAACTGAATGCCTTTTCTTCTCTCTTCCCAAGTTATAAGCCATGTGGAATTTCAATCTCAAGATATTAATAATTTTTTCTTTGTTTATGTAACTTATAGAACAAGCTACAAGGTCAGTACAAGTACTATAACCATTTGGTAGATGAGAAAACTTAAACCTAAAAAGGTTACATCATTTCAAGATGGCATAGCTTAGAAATGACCAGGGTGAGACTTGAACTCACATCTGCCCAATACTAAAGTTTGCCTTCTTACCCTCCGTGCGTGGGTCACACATACACCCGGCATTGTAAATGCTTTCTTGGCATTACCTCCCAGCTCAAGTGGGGAAAACATGGGGTGAGGCCCGTGAAACCATCCTGACCGATGCTACTCGAATGCCTTCTCCTCAGCGATACTGCTTCAGGTCCCATCAGTGAGAATAAGTCTGACCTTGTTACCTTTTCTTTGTTGCCTTCATCAACTTCTGTCTTACATTATAGCTGTGTGAGCATCCTCTGCTCCCCAACTAAACCGTGTCCTCCATGAGGGGGCCCATCTAATGCTTCTGTCTTGCCCACTGCACCAGGGGCAGTACCTGGCATACAGTAGGCACTCAAGCAATGCAGGTGACTTGAATTGCTGAGGTGTAATACCAATGGCCCTGGCCCATCCAGACCAAGATCTACCTCCTCCAGGGAGCCTTCCTGGACTACTTCTAGCCGAACCCCAGCTCTCTTTATCTGGCCTTTAACTGATGTGAGATTTAATTCCATGAATTGTAGTGTGTGGTTGTTCTTGGATGGAAGGGGAAACACCAACCAAATAAAAGAGTCTGACTGCAAAGCCCCTGGAGAAAGAACAATGGATGCCTGGGAACATCATCTCTCAAGTGCTGTCCCCTTGTGGCCAAAGCATGGAATTCCAACCAGCAGGCAACCAGCTCTAAAGTTAATTACTCTGATTTCCTTCCCAGCTAGCCAGCCCAATGTTGGGCCAATGAATCATTAGACATCATTACATTCTTTAAAAATCCCTACTACTTTTCACGTGGAGTTCCCCGCCATACTTAGAGTTGCCCATGTCTGATGCAGCTCAATTGCAAACCAACCAGTGTCTGTATTTGTAGCATCTGTGGTTGTGACTTCAAATTTGCCACTTATATTTCAAAGTGCTCTTTGTTTTCTGGGAGATACAATAGTGTGCGGCAGCCACAGTTCCTGTATCCGTGAGATTACACGTTAGTGGGGGATACAGGTACTAAACCAGTAACCCCAGAAGCAAGCAAGCTCATTATCATGAGTTGTGAAACCTGCCGTCGACTACAGAAAGCGAGGGATGTCCTGACTGCCCTAAATCATGGTGCTCTCCATTCTCCTCTCTGACGAGATGCTGGATCTCGGTCAGATCTCCCTGGGAAGAGAGGTCAGTACTGAGCAGTTCAGAGCCCAGACTTGGGGGCAAACTCTAATCCTTGTTCTGCCTCTTACAATTTATTTGACCTTGGGGAAGTTATTCTGAAAAACCAGAATATCCTGATTTGCATAATGAAAATAATAATAATGCGCACCTCATAGGGTCCTTCAGAGTAGAAAATGAAATCATACTTTAACGCCCAGGGAGCACTGACTAAGTGTAGCTCCTATTTGACTCATATGCACCCATGGTGCTGTACGGAAGGAGCTGGTCTGGATCCTTTCTAACTGGCCCACTAGCGTTTATCTGCAAATGGGTTGCATTCTACAAGGGCAGGGTAACACCTGCAAACCCCCCCATCCTCTCTGGAGGGTTGGTAGGTCAGCACTAGGGACAGTGCCATGCATGAGGAGACATTCTCAGTGTCCTGCCCAACATCCAGATTCCTTCTCCTTGGAGAACAGGTTCCAAGCTGGATTTGGGTAGTAAAGGCCCACGTGGACCACGAGCTGTCTAAGCTGATCCAAGATCCTGCTTCCCTCTTTCCCAGCCTCCCTGGCAGCTGGGAGTGGCCATGTAACTCAGTTCTAATAAAAGTCTGATGGTAGCTTTTCTGGGAAAGCTTTTGTTTTTCTATTAAAGGAGTGATGGGCCTAGCACAGCTCTTCCCCTTTCTTCCTACCTTGAACTCGGATGTGATGCCTGGAGCTATGGCCATCCTTATGTGACCCTGAGGCAGCAAGCATGAGGAAGGAAAGCCAACATGCTCAGAAGGGTGAAACAAAAGATAGGAAAGGCCGGATCCCTGAGGATGTGCTGGGCAACAGAGCCCAGAACCAATAGCCCACCTATCCAAGGCCTCGCTGTGTGAGGCAGCCAGGGCGGGTGGATTCTCCGGGGCCTGAAGTGGAATGCATCTTCAGGGATTTGTTTTGCATGGCCCTCAAGCATCAGGTCTCATATCAGGTTCTCAGCCTGCAGCTGAACACATCTTCAGGGATTTGCTTCGTATGGCCTCAAGTATCAGGTCTCTCATCTCAGGGACCTTTCTCAGAATGCCCCTTCCCTCTCAGGACCAATTCCAAGCCAGAGGAGAAGGTCATTCTTCTCTCTTTGTTCAGAGAGTGGATGGACCATTAAGAACAGGAAACTTCTTATCAAGAGGGAACCTATCAGCCTAGATGTTTTCTACCTTCCCAGGTCCTGCATAGGACCAGCCTGAAGGAAGATATCAGGGAAATTAAATATGGTGCTCTCATCCCTCCCCCCACACCAAGATTCATGATTGGAAACACATAGCATAGGCCAAGAGCAGTGGCTCACATCTGTAATCTCAGCACGTTGGGAGGCTGAGGCAGGTGGATCGCTTGAGGCCAGGAGTTGGAGGCCAGACTAGGCAATATGGCAGAACTCCCCTCTACTAAAAATAGAAAAAAATAAGCCAGGCACGGTGGCGAGTGCCTGTAATCTCAGCTACTTGGGAGGCTGAGGCAGAAGAATCACTTGAACCCGGGAGGTGGAGGTTGCAGCGAGCCAAGATGGTGCCACTGCACTCCAGCCTGGGCAAGAGTGAGACTCCTTCTCAAGAAAAAAAGAAAGAAGGAAAGAAAGAAAAAAAGAAAGGGAGGAAGGAAGGAGAAAAGAAAGAGAAAGAGAAAGAGAAGAGAAAGAACACTCAGCATAGCAGTGACCACAGAAAATAATTCTGGGAAACGGTGGGTTCCCGAATTCCCATCTACCTTCACTGAAGGACTTACCACCCCTCTGTTCAGGGTTCTTGTTTATTTACTTATTTATTTATCTTTGAGACAGGGTGTCTCTCTGTTTCTCAGGCTGGGGTGCAGTGGTATGATCATGGCTCACTGTAGCCTCAGCCTCCTGGGCTCAAACAATCCTCCCACCTGTCAGCCACCCAAGTAGCTCGGACTACAGGTGTGTGTCACCACACCCAGCTATTTTTTTGTATTTTTTGTAAAGACAGGATTTCACCATGTTGCATAGGCTGGTCTCAAACTCCTGGGCTCAAGTTATCCACCTGCCTTGGCCCCCCAAAGTGC
This sequence comes from Pongo pygmaeus, assembly GCF_028885625.2. Taxonomy (NCBI): domain Eukaryota; kingdom Metazoa; phylum Chordata; class Mammalia; order Primates; family Hominidae; genus Pongo; species Pongo pygmaeus. The sequence goes on from NC_072394.2 coordinate 60,765,617, forward strand.
TGGGATTACAGGCGTGAGCTACTACGCCTGGGCAGTTTATTACCTCTAAAAATTCATGGTGGTTGGCCAGCCACAGGAGCTGCAAAATTCCTAGAGCTGGAGGGTGCCATGCTGAAGAACTGTACTGCTATCATGCTTCAGAGGGGTAGGGTTAGCATACCCAGAGTGGCAGCCAAATCCCATGTGTCCTCCTGGTGTCATCACATCCAAACTCCCAGACTACACTCCAGTGTGCTCCGTATCATGCCCTCAACTCCCTTTGCAAATCAGCCCTGGTCTCTGTCCTTGCTGCACTGGGCCATCCTCGGCTGGAGGTACAGAATTCTTGGCCCCCAACCCCAGTTCCAAACCTGATCCTCCCCAGCCCCATCGCCATAATGGGCACCAGTACCTGCCACCCAACGGTGGGATGAACCACCCTTGAACCCCCTTAACCTCCCCACTATTATACATCCAGTTCAGTGTCAGCTCCGCCCACATTACCCCAAAACATCCATTGAAATCTTCCCCTTCTCTGGAGCTCCGTGGCTTATACCCCAGCCCAATTCACCAGCCTTGCTCATCCAGTTAAAGAGGCAGCTCTGGCTGTCTGCTCTCCTCCCACTGAGGTCCCCACTGCAGCCAGCATGACTTTGTCTAACTCGGATCCAAACCTGTCACCTCCTGAAGCCCTCTAGTGGTTTCACAGCACAGGAAATCCAGGGGCCTCTCTGTGCTCCCTCTTCCCAGGACCCAGGAGCCCAGGTGATCTTGTTCCCTTCCCTCCTGCCCCCCCGTCTCAGTCCATTCAAACTGCTATAACAAAACCATGGGCTGAGTGGTTTAAAAACAGAAACATTTCTCACGGTTCTGGAGGCTGGAAGCCCAAGGTCAAGGTGCCGGCAGGTTCAGTGTCTATTGAGAGCCTGATTCTTCATGGAGGGTCATCTTCTCTCTGTGTACACACACGGTGGAAGGGGCGAGGCAGCTCTCTGGTACTCACTTCCCAAGGCTGTACCTCCAAGTGCAATCACATTGGGGATGAGGTGTCAGCATATGAATTGGAGAGTGAGAACACAAATGTTCAGTCTGTAGCGGGCACCATGGCCTCTGCTCGCTCTGTTCCAGCTACCTGGCCTTCCCTCCCTTCCTGGAACACACCAAGTTCACTCTGACCACTATTTCCTCTGCCCGGACTTCTCCAGGAAGAGCTTTGCATGATGAGCTACTCTGCCTCCTCCAAAACTCAGCCCAGGAGCCCCCTCATGAATGCCTTCGCCAGCTGAAGTTGTCTTGTTTTTGAATTTATCTGATTTTGTCAGCTTTCTCCTGGACTCCCTGCCCTCATCAAGAATGTAAGGTCTTTGAGGGCAGGGATTCCATGAACCTGCTTTCTCAGGGCCTAGAACGTGGCTTGAAACACAGTAAGTGCTCAATAAATGCTCAACATGTCAATGACTGTTCACATGGGAAAACACGCAAGAAATCTGACTTAAGAAAAGAAAAAACCTACAATATGCCAGTTACATTTGAATTTCAGATAAACAAATATTTTAATTATGAGTTTCTGCCATACTTATACTAAATATTTGGGACATCCTTATACTAAAAAAAAAAAAAATTGTTGATCTGAAATTGAAGCTTAACTTGGCATCCTGGGTTTTATCTCTGAAAACTCTAATCTAATAGAACCATCCATTTTATGCTAAAGAGGAAGTCTCAAAGCTGGCTGGGAAGCTTCAGAGAAAGATCGAGCCCTGGGCTGCTCCAGAGGGACTGATCCAGTCTTTGGGTTCGAATTTCTCTGCCTGTGATTCTAATCATTCGCTGAGTCTGGGGATCGTGACGCTGAATCCTCAGAACATACTCAACCAGGGCTAGCACCAGCTCTGAGGAGTGGGGGACTCCCTGCCAATGAGGGAGATGTTCCAACACTCGGGGTGTCAGGGGAGCTCTGGCTATCAGGGAAAACCATGGTCCTCTCTTCTCTCAACAGGGCACAGCAGCTTCAGCCTCATCCAGCCTCGCCTGTCCCAACGTTGTTCCATAGAGTGTGAAAAGCAGCCCAGGAGTGTGAAAAACAGCCCCCAAACTCCCAGGAGTGTGAAAAGCAGCCCCAAAAGGCCATATCCGTATCCTAACCCCTGCAGTTGTGAATGACAGCTGATTTGGAAATAGGCTTTTTGGAGATGTGAACAACTCTTTGGAGAAGTCCTTTGGATTTAGGGTGTTCTTATAAGAAAAGGGAGATTTGAAACACAGACACAGAGAGAAGACGGCCACGTGAAGATGCAGAGACTGGCCACCAGCCACTGGAAGAGAGGTGCGGAGCAGACTCTGCCTCTGAGGCTTCAGAGAGAATTGACCCTGCCAATGCCTTGATTTCTAACTTCCAGCTTTCAGGACTGTGCGAGAATAAATTCTGTTGTTTAAGTCACCCAGCAACTCTGGGAAACAAACACCTCAACTGGATTAGAAGCAAACTGAGGACACTAACTCCTGCCTTTTTATAAACCACCCTCTCCCAAGCCCCTAACAATCTCCAGGGGATGCAGGAAGAGCTGAATAAAGGCCTAAAGGTGAACTCAGTCAAGCTAAGTGCCATTTTCCATAACACCCCGAGACCTCAGGATTGGGCAAAAGAAAGGCAATGTCGCCATCTTGGTGACCTGGATCCCAGCGGGATTTGCTGGAAATTAATCACTCAGGATCAGGGAGTGATGCCCATGAAGCTAAGGTACCAGGAGGGAGTGGCGTTGTGGCGAGTGCTGCTGTCTGCCTCTCCCGTGAAAGGAAGACTCGGTGAAGTAAGAGGCACTGGGCAGGCTGCTCAGGTGAACAGGTGAGCATCGGCCTGGCGAAGGGCCTGCAGCTGGGGGTGGGGATGGCGAGCTGAAGTTCTGGCAAGGCTGTGCCAACATGGTACTGGGCAAGTTAGAAGGACATGGTGGCCCTCTTACCACGATGGGTACATGGACAGCAGGTTCCTCTCTTTAGAATTGAGGATGGAGAGGAAGCCGGAGCTCAGCAGGCCCATGGAGAGCAGGGGAGATAAGACGTGGAGTCAACGCCCCTTTCTGGCAAAATCGCCTCCAAGCAGGAGGTGACGGCTGAGCCCATTTGTCGGACAACTCAGAAGTGGTTTATTTGTACACGGCCTTGAAACACGCTTCCCAATGCCAGATGCACCCAAATGATCATCATTCCTTGCTAGTGGGGGCTCTCAAACTTGACCTTGCATCCACATCACGGACTTGCCCAGAGGGCTTGTTAAAACACGGATGGCCAAGACCTAACCCCAGAGCTTCTGATCCAGCAAGTTTGGATGGTACCTAGAGATCTCCATTTTCTTTTTTTTTTTTTTTTGTTAGTTTTATTTTTATTTTAAGTTTCAGGGTACATGTGCAGGATGTGCAGGTCTGTTACATAGGTAAACTTGTGCCATGGTGTTTTGCCGCACCTACAACCCATCACCTAGGTATTAAGCCCCGCATGCATTAGCTATTTTTTCTAATGCTCTCCCTCCCCAAACCCTACCCCTCAACTGGCCCCAGTGTGTGTTGTTCCCCTCCCTGTGTCCACGTGTTCTCATTGATCAGCTTCCGCTTATGAGTGAGAACATGCAGTATTTGGTTTTCTGTTCCTGTGTTAGTTTGCTGAGGACAGTGGCTTCCAGCTTCATCCATGTGCCTGCAAAGGATATGATCTCATTCCTTTTTATGGTTGCATAGTATTCTGTGGCATACATGTACATTTTCTTTATCCAGTTTATCATTTGGGTTGATTCCATGTCTTTGCTATTGCGAATAGTGCTGCAGTAAACATACGTGTGAATGTATCTTTATGATAGAATGATTTATAATCCTTTGGGTATATACCCAATAATGAGATTGCTGGGTCAAATGGTATTTCCTGTTCTAGATCTTTGAGGCATCACCACACTGTCTTTTGCAATGGTTGAGTAAATTTACCTTCTCACCAACAGTGTAAAAGCTATTTCTCCACAACCTCCAGCATCTGTTGTTTCTTGACTTTTTAATAATCACCATGCTGACTGGCGTGAGATGGTACCTCATTGTGGTTTTGATTTGCATTTCTCTAATGGAGATCTCCATTTCTAACAAGCTCCCAGGTGGGGCCGCTGCTGCCACTGTGGGAATCACACTTTAAGCAGCCGGTGTAGGGATTTTGACTGAGCCTCAGGCCGCAGTGAGGCCACGTTTGCGCTGCGTGAGCTGCTGCTTGGGAAGATGGGGGCTTCATACCTCAGTGAGGTGTTCCTCACTCCACAAACCTTGGCTTGCTACTTGCCAGAAACTGCTCTGCCCTGGGGATGTGGAGATGAGTGGGACGTCCTTGTGCGTCCCCCACTCCCCAGCCACAGCCTAGGAGGGGCTCCCTGCGACTACTCCTGTCTCTCTCAAATCACTCTTGGAGTTGTAGCCAGGGTGATCTTTGAAAACACCAAATCCTGCATGTCACCTGTCCCACTACCCTCAGCCTAGGAGCTAGGAACTGACCAGTTCCTCCCTGTGCTATAAATCAGAGCACATCACCCAAATTCCAGTTATTTCCTCCAATTACGTCCTCCCCCAACACCTGTGATGTCTTGCCAGGACTCTGAGGGGCTGACAGGCAGCAGAGGAGGTGGGAGGCCCAAGGACAGTGGGGAGCAGAGGCCCTGGTTCTAAGGTGACCTCATTTCAGCACTGAGTCCTCACCCTGGATTCCCTCGGGAAAACTGAGACTCTTGGCCACCCTACCTGGTTGCTCCTACTTCCTGAGTGATTCGGCCTCAGCTTCATGGCCAATAAACAAAACAGAGAGGGGCATATGGGAGCATTTACACACGTGTTCTGGAGCCAGGTCCAAGCTGGGTCCCAAGGGGGACCAGGATGAGCAGCCTGGCTTTTCTGTGTCTCGGTTTCTTCACCTGCAGAATGGGCATGACAATAGTTCCTGCCTCAGAGCAGTGCTTTAAGAATCCAATGATAAAATGTATGTAAAATGCTTTAAACTGTATGTGGCAGGTGGTGCATTGGCTATTATAAAATTAATTATTTCTTTAAACATGCATCTAAAATGGCTCAAGCCCTCATTTTTCCAGTAATGAGAATGACGGGCATTTAAAATCATTTCAATTGAATCCAAAAAGAACATCTGCTAATATACTGCTTACAACAAACACTCTTAGAGTCAAATACCATGCCCACCAAAGACTGAATACACCAAGATTTGGAAAAAAGATATGTAAAGATACACACATGTGTAGTGTGTTCGGGGGGTGGGGGAGAACTCAAAGAAACAGCCATGAAAAAAATGACTGGAAATACTAAGCAATCGAATTCAAGATATAAACATTACAAAGAGGTTTATTTCATATTTACATATACAAGAGCTAGCTAGTATTCACAATGATGGTATAATAGCCATGAAGCTTTATGCATTAAGTAATATAGTGCTAAAATATGTAAAGCAAATTGATCTGAAATGTAATTAAGCTTAAGTATTTCTTCCTGAAGAAACCCTTCCAGGGTCCCTCAAGGGCTCTACAGGGGACTCCACTTGTCTTATCACAACATTTATGGTTAGTATTTGTCATCATTCGCTTAACTACCTCTCCACCGCCCTCACTAGAATTGAAGCCCTGAAAGTCTCAGTCTGTCTTGTTTATTTGTTGTGTGTTCTACAACTCATGTGCATTCAATAAATATTTGTTGAATGCATGACAATTAGATATATATTTAACTCTATATCCCTAAAACAGAAAACACACTTTTTTTTTCAAATATTCATGGATGTTTACAAAAATCCATCATATACATTTGGTCAAAGGAAAATTTTAATAAATGTCTAAATGAAGAAATTGTATAGAGAATGTAACATTCTCTGACCTTATAGCAAAAGAATAAACAAAAAGCAACCAACAAAAATCTCCAACCTGCTGGAATTAAAAATTACTTTATGAAATAGCTTCAGTCAAACAAGAAATCAAAATTGAAATTAGATTATTTGTAAAGTAAAATATAAACAACAACAATCCATATAAAAATGTATGAGATGTGGCTAAGTCTATACTTGGAGGGAAAAAAATGAGAGATTGAAATGTTTTCATATTTAAAAAACAAATAACTAAACTAAATGAAGGAAGCAGTCAAAGCTAGAACTAAAAAGAACTAAAAAAAGAACAAAATAAACCAAAGACAGCAGAAGGAGGGAATTAATAGAGATAAAATAAAAGTTTAAGAAATTAGAAAACAGAGCAAAACACAGAATTTATAATGATATTCAAGAGATTGTTTTCTGAAAGGCAAACAAAGTAGACATGGAAGTGGAAATTTTAATTTAAATATATAAATAGTCTCATCACAAGTGATTTTTTTTTACACTTGATCTTATCCAAAAGGCCAAGAAGTGATACAATAATGTTTAAAAAAAAAAAAAAGCTATAAAATATTTTTTAAACTATAAAATAGGAGTGAACTATGGAATAACTCTGAAAATCTACAGGAAATAAAATTACAAGATTTTACTTTAAAAAAGAACATTCTAGAAGACCTAAATATGCAGACAGTCTAAGCTCCTGGATGGGGAAAATTGAGAGTTGTAAACATACCAGCCCTTCTCAGACTAATAAGTGAATTTAATATAATTCCAATCACCATATTAATGAGATCTGGGGGCCAGAGGAAGGCAGATTTTAACAACTGAGTATAAAACTGTTCTGAGAAAAAAAAAATGCATGGCAATAACTAAGACAGTTCCAAAAAATAGAATAATGAAGAAAGCCAGTGAAATGGGTGGGGATCCTTCACCCAGGCGCCCAGGAGCAGGGATCTAGAACTGAGAGGATAGGGACTCATGGTTGTGGGTGCCCTGCCCTCTGCCCGTCGTTCATCCTGACAGCCTCCCTGGCCAGACCAACACCCAGCCGCTCACCGCAACACCCAAGATGCTTCAACCACCCACAGTCCTTCACCAGACAAGGCAAGACCAACACCCAGCCGCTCACCCCAACACCTAAGACGCTTTGACCACCCACAGTCCTTCACCAGACAAGGCCAGACCAATGCCCAGCCACTCACCCCAACACCCAAGACGCTTCGACCACCCACAGTCCTTCACCACACAAGGCGAGACCAATGCCCAGCCACTCACCCCAACACCCAAGACACTTCAACCACCCATAGTCCTTCACCAGACAAGGCGAGACCAACACCCAACCGCTCACCCCAACACCCAAGATGTTTAGACCACCCACAGTCCTTCACCAGACAAGGCCAGACCAACGCCCAGCCACTCACCCCAACACCCAAGACGCTTCGACCACCCACAGTCCTTCACCAGACAAGGCCAGACCAACGCCCAGCCGCTCACCCCAACATCCAAGACGCTTTGACCACCCACAGTCCTTCACCAGACAAGGCCAGACCAATGCCCAGCGGCTCACCCCAACACCCAAGATGCTTAGACCACCCACAGTCCTTCACCAGAGAAGGCCAGACCAACACCCAACCGCTCACCCCAACACCCAAGATGCTTAGACCACCCACAGTCCTTCACCAGCCAAGGCCAGACCAACACCCAGCCGCTCACCCCAACACCCAAGACGCTTAGACCACCCACAGTCCTTCACCAAATAAGGCCAGCATTCATTCCCTCGCCCTCATCTGCTTTGGACTTATGCTGAAGACTTAAAATTTGGTGACTGTCTGAGCCTAATGCTTCAAGATGTGATTCTGTAGCTGTTGCTATGGGACTAAATAGAAGAAAGATAATTATTAAACAAAGTGGGGGCAGGCAGACCCAAAGTGATAAAAGATGGTATGGCCCTTGCACAGACAACGGACTTAAAGGACAAATAGATGAACGTCGGTGCCGAGCTCATTCAGGACACTGCCTTTGGCACAAATGAAGAGGCCGGGATGGCAGCACCAGGCTCTGTGGACAAGGAAAGCTGGCAATGTGTAGTCCAGTGGGCACTGGGGGAGGGGGTGATGGAGGCCACCCATGCTGTGCCTGCTGAACTTAGGAAGCAGCCTGTGACAACTGAAGAAGGGAAGAGCTTGAAGAACTTGCTCAGACTGCAAATGGAGACCAAAAGAAAATTGCACAGCATCATCTTTGGTGCAAGGAGAAAAGGTCAGAAGAAAGACAGTCTTTACAGTCAAGAGTGTAACATCAAATGACTGATTAGAAATTATTGAAAACACAAAATTCAAGGGGCATTTTCCCCTCCATACGTTACTGACACATCCAAAAGTTCGAAGTATGAATTCCAGGATGCTTGCAGTGAGAAGCAACATTCCAGTGTCCAGTCCCAGAGGAACGAGCTATTTCTTCCACAACATCCCTATCAAGAGTCCAGGTTCTGACCTCTCTTTGGTCTGAACTTGGTCATGTGCATAGCCCTGAGCCAATCGTGGTGAGTAAGGGCTTAGAATCGGGATTCCTGCTGCAACTGCACCAGACCAATCTGGTTCAACTTTGATGTAACAAAGTTGTCAGTTGTTTTCCGTTGCCGTGGAATCCCAGGTTCAAGGTCGTGTAATCTGAGCATGTGATGAACTTTTAACCTTCTCTTTCTTTCAGACTGAACCTTCTGGAGAACATCAGAGATTTCCCAGGCCCAATCATTTTTAACTCTGGGAAGTGAGCTTGGCACCATCGGGTGTCCAGTATTCAAAAGCAGTGCTTCCACTCCCTCCCCTACCTCACCCTATGTTCACATGGCTTCCAGCTCATCAATCCCTGGAAGAAAGATACATTCCAGATTTGGGTATCAACAGAGAAGAGCCCTGCTGTGCTGTGGGACCTCAGCTGTATCTACCTCACAAGTTGTCATCAACAAAGACCCCTTCTGGGGGCACATCGGAGGGGAAAAGGGTGGGCAGGGGTGCTTGTTCTAGGTGAAATCGGATGAACCAAGTCTGAGTGAAACCACGGGCGGAACTTAAGTCTTCAGCTGAGGAACGAGGACTAAATTAAAAAGCAGACACCGCCTGGCAGGATCCAGGATCCAATCAGATCATGCCTCCTGGCATCACCTCATTGCAAGATTCAATCAGATCACATCACATTACCCTATGCTTATAAAACCCCACTGAGCCCCCAGCTCGAGCAGACAGATTTTTGAGCATTTCCTCCTGTCTCCTTGCCAGTCAACTCACAATAAACCTCTCTCGCTGCAAAAACCTGGTGCTTCAGTGTTTAGCTTTCTGTCATGCATGGGCAAATGGACCCGTTTGGTGAAGTGACACTGCCTCCCCTGGAGATGGGCAGCCTCAACTTCACCCTAAACAAGGGAACCCCAAGGAGATCCAAGTATACTTTGGTAGGCAAACAAAACAGATGGAATTACAGGAAATTAATGCCCATCGGGGTTCACTTCCCACAGATGGAGGAACATGGGGCTGTGACCTCTACCTTGGGACAGATCAACTTTCACTGGAATTCATTTAAAAGAAATAAACTAAGAGCATTGGACAAGGCTGCTCCAACATCCCACCAGCCAGCATAGCAGCCTCTCCATGGGCAGCTCCTTGTCCCCACAGCACCCACCTAATGGGCAGCCCACGTGAACACTGTAAAAGCCCAGCTGGGCTCAAGAAGGGCAGCCCACTTGCCACCTTCACCTGTTTGGGCTGGGACAGCAGCAACTGTCTTTCTCATCCAGTACAGGAAGAGAGCTAATGGACACACACAACTGTGCTACGGCAGCGTGCCCAGAAAGCCTTTATCCAGACCCTGGGAGGGCGTCTGTGGCTGAGCATGGTGCAGAAGCCCACGTTCTTCTGATGCCTCAGGCTCAGCTGCCTAGTGGTGGGGTCCATCAGGAGAGGGACAGAACATGTTCTCACCCCAGAAGGTGGCAGGGGACGCCTCCACCTGCGGCCAAACATTGGCTGCGAAGTGCTCCATCTGAATCTGCTTAATTGATGAATTTTCATCAACCAGCATTCAGATGAACAGGACTTTACTGGAACGGATAGAATGTTCAAGGGAGACGGGTACGTACACAGTGTCGCTTGGAACAGAACCCGCCACCAGTCAGTAAATAGCACGAGGCAGGGGGAACTGTGTTCCAGGCAACCTCAGGCACACCTCGCTTAGAGCAGCTGTCAGGTCACCTGGCCTTTATTGGGCGACAGATCTGTCTCCCCACCTGTGACCCCCCAGGGAAAGGGGGGATCACCCTGTTGGAGTGACTCTCGTGCCCAACACAGAGCATGGGGCCATAGGTGCCCAATAAATTGTGGAAGGAAGAAAGGGAAAGAGGAAGGGATGGAAGAGAGGGAGGGAGGAGGAGAAGAGAGGAGAGCAGAAAGGGAGGGAGGGAGAACAGATGGAAGAATGGAAGGAAGGGAGGCAAAGGGAAAGGAAAGAGAGGAGATGGGAGGGAAGGAAGGAAGAAGGAGAGATGGGAGGGAAAGAAGGAGGGAGAGGAGATGGGAGAGAAGGACATAAAGAAGGAAAGGAGATGGGAGGGAAGGAAAGAGAGAAGATGGGAGGGAAGGAAAGAAGGAGATGGGAGGGAAGGTAGGAGAAGAGATGGGAGGGAGGGAAGGAAGGAGATGGGAGGGAGAGAAGGAAGGAGAGTTAACGGAGTGAAGGAAGAGGATGGCATGTGTCGATACCTGCTCTCTTCTACCTGAAATGTGGTCTCTGTGCTTCTCCCACTTGGCTGCCTGTGGCCTCACTGAAGCCTGGTGTGGCTGAGTGGGAACCCTGCTTGCTCTTGGCTTTCTGCGGATGATCTTCTACAGAACTGGCCTTGTCCTAAGAAAGAATTTCTTAGTGGCAGGATGGTGGAGCCATCAATGTCAAGCTCTTGAGCCAGACCGACTGACCTCCAATCTCAGCTCCTCCACGTGGGACCAGGTGACCACGGGTGAGCGACCAAGCTTCTCTGAGCTTCATTCCTCACCTACAGACTGGAAGGGACAACGGTGCTTTCTTCACAGCCTTGTTTCAGGGATGAGCCAGGCAAGGTCTTGAAGTATTCAGCACAGCTCAGAGATACAGGAGGGCACCATGGAAAGGAGTTCCCTGCTGTCATCGTCTGGGCATCCTGGACCCTCAGAGGCCAGCTGTAGACGCAGGAAGGAGCTCAAACCTGAAACCTTCACCAAAAGAAAAAGGAAGATTTGATTTAGGGGAACTGACTCCTCCATTTCATTCCAGCTATGTCCTCTCCTTTCGAAACTTTTGATCTTCTCTTTCTTTCAGACTGAACCTTCTGGAGAACATCAGAGATTTCCCAGGCCCCCATTTTTAACTCTGGGAAGTGAGCTTGGCACCATCAGGTGTCTAGTTATTCAAAAGCAGTGCTTCCCTTCCCTCCCCTACCTCACCCTGTGGTCACATGGCTGCCAGCTCATCGATTCCTGGAAGAAAGACACATTCCATAGATTTGGGGATCAACAGAGAGGAGCCCTGCTCTGCTGTGGGATCTCAGCTGTATCTACCCCACAAGTTGCCATCAACAAAGACTCCTTCTGGGGGCACATCAGAGGGGAAAAGGGTGGGCAGGGGTGCTTGTTCTTGGTGAAATCAACATTTCCAGTTATTGTTTAAAAATGCCTTCAGAAAAGACAATCCGTCCAAGGGAAATAGTCTCAGGGATATTCATTTCTGGAAATTTATCCCCCATTCCCTCCCTTGCAAAGTCCTGAGGGCTGCTATTTCCAAAACGGTGTGGACCTGGATAGATTTTGGCTAAGGGCTGGCTTGAATACTGTGTGCCAAAGGGATCCAGCTGTCTTCCTCTGGGCCTCCATATCCTGCTTGTCGCACTAGAAACGAGATCATTGTCCCTAACACAAAACAATAGTAAGTGGCATTCATATTGCATCTTATATTTTTAAAAACACTTTCATTTCCTTTACTTCACTTCTGAATCAGGTACTATTTGATCCTCATTTTACAGAGGAGGAAACCCAGGCTGACAGAGTTGATTGATCTCAGAGCATCATCTGGAAAGTATTGAAGTATTGCTATCCAGCCCTTGAAGAACATACACATGATGTAATTGCACAAATTCATTGTAGAATAATAGTAATAATAAAGGTAAAATTAAGCACTCGCCACCAATAGTGCAAATCCCATAACTGCTATTTTCTCTGTTTCAGTGGTCATTTCCTTGTGAGGCTGTGTAGTTATTCACTTAACCAATCCTCTGTTGTTGGCTATCAAGGTTGTTTTCACCTTTCCAATTCAGGCCTTCTGGGGCAGATCCTCAGTCCTTTCCAATGTATTAGGTGGCTCTGCCCTACAGGAAAGGACAGTTTATAAGTCAGATTGACTTAGAAATCCTTTGCAACTAAGTGGAAAATCATAATTAAAATGACCACCTGCCTGACACGTTTACTGCACTGCTGCATCCCCAAAAGCACAAGAGAAAATGGATGGGATGATACAGTGATGACTCTGAAGACGTGGCTGCCCACATTTCCACGGCCTTTTCATTTTCCTGCAGCCAGTGCTGCCCTGCCAGGGCACAGGTAGGGCAGGGGTTCCCAGTGACGTGCTGGGAACACTTAACAACAGAGTATCTACAGGGAGGGGAGTCTTGATTTTAGTGAATGCCAGTTTCCACGGTGTCAATACTCCCCGCCACGTCAAGCTCCCAGTGTGCGTCACTGGACGCAGGTTGCTGAGTGTAACGGGATCCCATGAGTTAACAGGAGCTGGAAGTACCCATGGGTCGGAATGACACCTTACGCACCGAGAGCTCCCCAGCCCAGCTAAGTTCTAGTTCCCACAGCGATGAACTGCTTGGTAACATTTCACTTCCTTCCCACACCTGTCTTACGTCCTGTCTTGCTTACACCCCTGCTGGAGTTGCCTGGGATCAGCTTCAAAATAAACTCTACACTCAGAGCTTGCATCTGGGGAAGACTCAACCTAAGGTGCCCTATAATACAAACTTCACAGCAATGGCAATTTTGAACTTCAAATCACAATAAGAAGGCAGAAGTTCAAGGCACGTGTGGGAGTTATTTCCCACAAACTTTCAGCTTCAAGAAAACTCCACTAGAGTAGGCTACTGCAAGGAGGCGCCTGTGACATTTGGGGTTGGCTGCAGGCTGAGCAAAGAAGCAAATACATCTCAGCTGAAGCAGAGAGGACCACTTCCCATGGTTTAGAACCCAGGGAAGAAGAAAGGATTTCCCAGCCCTGTCCCTTGCTCTGCATCTGCCCAGTTCAAGCCTCCACTGCCTCTCACTTGGACCAGCAGCAGTGCCCCAGTGGGTCGGCCCCCTCCACATTCCACCTTTGTCACCCTATCTCCCACCCTGAGCCCGGCTGTCTCCTGCTGAAACATATGGCCATGCTCACCTCTTTCTTTCTCTGCTTACAACCCTTTAAAAGCCCCTAACGATCTCATCTTCCACACCACACGGCCTGTGGAACCTCCCTTGATCAGGCCCTGCCTACCCTCCAGTCCAGCCCCAACCCACCCCTGCATTGCTTCCATCCGCTTGCCTCTCTTTGTGCTGTGTCCATTGCCTGGAATTCTCTTCCTTCTCCTCTTTGTGCAAATCCTACTCATCTTCTTAAACTCAGCAAGGAGAGTCTCCTCCTCCAGGAAGCCCTCCCTAACTTCCCCTATCTTGGATTAGCTAACATTCACTCCCAGGAGTCCCCAGCATAGCGCTATCACCTCACTCATCCACTGTACTGTGATTACATGTTCATGCCTCAGTTTCCCCTAGGAGACTGTGACTTTCCTAAAGAAGCCTTGTCTGAATCATCTCTGCATTCCTGCAGCTTGGCATCTTGTTTGGGGAATGGTGGGTGCTTGGTAAGAATTTTAAGGCAATTCATTCATGCATTCATTCATTCATTCATACATTGCTTCTGGCTGCAGAAATGCCTGCATTCTCTCCGCTATTGCTTGCTAAGTCGTGAGGAGTGGTTGGGAGGCAGCAGTTAACCAAATTGATTAGGTACTTACTTTATGCTAAATAAAGTACTGGTAGTGCTCTGGGTCTTAAGAAGTGGGGCCCCTGACCTCAAGACACCTACCAGGAGACAGGAGGGCACATCTAATGTGCTGGACCAGGACACTTCAAATTTTCACTGGCACACAAACCACCTAGGGATCATGTTAAAGTGCAGGTTCTGACTCAGCTGGGCTGGGCTGGGGCCCGAGGGTATTTATTTATTTATTTATTTATTTACTTATTTTGAGACAAAGTCTCACTCTGTCACCCAGGCTTGAGTGCAGTGGCGCAATCTCAGCTCACTGCAACCTCTGCCTCCCAGGTTCAAGCGATTTTCCTGCCTTAGCCTCCTGAGTAGCTGGGATTACAGGCATGTGCCACCACGCCTGGCTAATTTTTGTATTTTTAGTAGAGATGGGGTTTCATCATGTTGGTCAGGCTGGTCTTGAACTCCTGACCTCGTGATCTGCCCGCCTCAGCCTCTCAAAGTGCTGGGATTACCGGTGTGAGTCACCGCGCCTGGCCCCGAGGGTCTTCGTTTCTAACCAGCTCCCAGATGACGCTGCCCTGCTGGCCCTGCGCCACACTGGGTGCTTACCGGTGACGCGTTGCACTCTGCAACCAAAGGCAAGGCTGCATGGCACACATCCTTCCCTCCCGCCCCACACGCTAGTGTGTTCCTTCAGTCAACTCTCACTTTGTTTCCTAAATGTATTTAAAGGTAAATTTTAAATTCTTATCTTAAATGAAAAAGAATCATCACTTTTGATACACAGAAAATACCCATGAGATAAATAGAGTAAAATGTTCTACACATGGTTGCACATCCTCACCTGAAGGTTCTGAGCCACATCCAGCTCCCTCTGTGTTCAAATCAACTTCAAAATAAACTCCATACTCAGAGCTTTCGTGGTCAATGGAGATGGTCAATGTTAGCGGGGGTTAAAGGCATATTAGCACTAAGCCGAGACTTTCCCTTTGAGATCACTAGAGGGATTCTGAAGAATGGAAAAAGGGGCCGGGCACGCTGGCTCACGCCTGTAATCCCAGCACTTTGAGAGGTCAAGGCTGGCAGATCACCTGAGGTCAGGAGTTCAAGACCAGCCTGGCCAACATGGTGAAACCCCGTCTCTACTAAAAATACAAAAGTTAGCCAGGCTTGGTGGTGGGTGCCTGTAGTCCCAGCTACTCAGGAGGCTGAGGCAGGAGAATCACTGGAACCCAGGAGGCAGAGGTTGCAGTGAGCCAAGATCATACCACTGCACTCCAGCCTGGGCGACAGAGCAAGGCTCCATCTCAAAAAAAAAAAAAAAAAGAAGAAGAAGACAAATGGAGAAGGGGATGAGCTTCTCAGTTTGTGGTTCTGTTACTTGGCACCACACTGTGTGCTGCAGGCAGTGTTTTGGGAGAGCCTGGATTGACAACTGCAGAGGCCACTCTGTCCAGCCCAGGCATGCTCCAAGTGCCTGAGGTCATTGGCAAATGACCACAGCTGGGCTCTCTTTGGCTCAAGAATCTCCAGATTCCATGCATTTTCATGGCCTAGCAAAATGCCTCCAGTATTTGAACCCCTTGACAGCTGGCCTCACTACGGCACCATTCCACGGGAGAAGAATCTCACCGCCCTCCACCCCATTATAATCACTTTAGATAAACCCTGCTCACAGGCGGCAAGAAATTTTTTTAAAAATGTGGGAATAGATGTTGTTTCACAGGCAGCAGAGATTTAGCTGTGTGGCTTTCTCTTCTTAATTGTGGGTCTGTCCAGGGAGCCCGCAGCAGTGGATAAATCACTGTGATGGTTGGCAAGCCACTGTTGCCACACAGCTACCCGAAGAGTTACAATATTATCTGATGCTGAAAGGTGGGGATCAGGGAAAAGGGTGAATGGATGTCTCAGTCACAGATGGAGCCACAAAGATGAAGCCATTCATTCCCACCCACCAACACCACCACAAAAAAGAACATCTGAGCCCCCACCATGAGTCAGGGATGAGCTGGTGCACCTGCCCTCAGGGGCTCAGCCAACAGAAGGTGCACCCCCTACTGATCTGAAGAAACTTGAAATCACAGAGTCATCCTACCCAAAATGCAAACTCAATGGTTTCCTCACCTACTCAAAACTCTTTAAGGATGCA
This sequence comes from Pongo pygmaeus, assembly GCF_028885625.2. Classification (NCBI taxonomy): domain Eukaryota; kingdom Metazoa; phylum Chordata; class Mammalia; order Primates; family Hominidae; genus Pongo; species Pongo pygmaeus. The sequence goes on from NC_072394.2 coordinate 60,781,683, forward strand.
AAGGACATCTGGTTTTGCTTGCTCCATTCCCGTTTTCCCGCTGGTAACAACTTCCTGGTCTTCTTAGAGGAGACCCACTCCTCCCCATCTTGGGTCTACATGGTCTGGGAGGGGTTGGCGTGTGCTCCTCTGTCCCTCCACCCCACTCAGTGGGTAGGCAAGCTTCCCAGAACCCTGGCTACCTAGGGGTGGCATGTGACCAAGAGGGAGTCCAGGACAATCCCAGTCTTCAGTTGACACATCCTGAAAAGCACATCTGCTTCTGCCCTGGGCTTGCCAGGAGTATCAGTGGGGACTCTGGACCTGCCTCCAGAAAGAAAAAAGGATTTGTGATGGTTAACTGGATGGGTCAACCCAATTGCGCGGGGCTGCCCAGATCAAATGTTATTCTGGGTGTGTCTGTGAGAGTGTTTCCAGATAAGCTGAGCATTTGAATTGGTAGACTCAGTAAAGTAGATGGCTCTTCCCCATGCAGCTGAGCATCATTCAAACCACTGAGGAGCTGAATAGAACAAAAAGGTGCAGGAATGAGAAAGTCGCCCTGTTTTCTTCCTGCCTTCCTGCTTGAGCTGGGACAATGGGCTCCTTCTGCCCTAGGGCTGAGGTTTATGCCACCACCTCCCCTGTTGGTCAGGCCTTTGGAATCAGGCTGGAGTCATTCACAGCAGATGGCGGGACTTCTGAGCCTTCATCATTGCATGATCCAACCCCTCCTAATAGATCTTCCTTTACGTAAATATATATAGCAACGATGAAGGTGGTGATGGTGGTAAGAGGATGAAGCTTCCCACCTCCCAGAATGGAGGAGGAGGCTCTTCGGTGACCATGCATGCAGAGAGACTCAGTACCTCTGTTCATTTCTGGCACTTCTGGAATGAGCTCTTAGGATTCATGATGAATCAGACCTCAGTTGGTCATGGGACAAAGCCTTATAAAACGTCCTCAGCGGCTCCTTCCAACCTTCCAATTCAATCTCACAACATGTGAGATTCCCACCAGTTGCAGATGCGTCACCTGTGGGGAGCCGTTCTGAGAGGCCACATGGCATGGTGATTGGGAACACACACGCCAGAGCCAGACTGCCAGGTTTGAATCCTGGTTCAAATCCCAGTTCTGGCACTTCTCTTTCCAGGTCTCTGTTCAGCTCTGATTCCTATCTATAAAAAGGGGATACTGATAACCCCCCTGTCATAGGGCATCTCTAAGGCCCAATGAGTTAATACATGCGAAGTGTGTAAAACGTGAGAAGCTGCCGATATCATGACTTTCACGTGTGCATTTTTTACGGCATTCAGCTCATCCATTCCTCACAAAGAAAGAGTAGAAGTAAAGGAATACATTTCTTTGGGGACAGCAAGGCCAGAAATTCGAAGCTTTAAACAGTGATTCCTCTTAACTGGAGACACACAAAGGATTTTGGTCCAGTGCTGATATTTATAACAGCAAAAATTGAAAACAGCTTAACTGTCCAACAATAAAGGCTTATCTTTATATACTTGAGTACATCCACGTAACAGAATTTCATGTAGCCTTATAAAATCATGTTACCAACATTTATGTATAGAGAAAGGTATTTATAATAGGATGTTAAATGAAAGAAAATACAGGCCTGAGCTGTAGGCAGAGTATGATGCCAACTTTACAAAATACATAGAAAAAAGTGAAAAATACAGCAAAAGTTTACAGAGCTTGTCTTTAGGAGGTGAGATTAATTTGCTTTTCTCTATTTTTCTAGTGGACCTATATTACTTTTAGAATCATAAAAAACCCATGATAAATGTTATAAAAATGATGAGTGCCGCCTGGCACAGTGGCTCATGCCTGTAATCCCAGCACTTTGGGAGGCTGAGGCGGGCAGATCACGAGGTCAGGAGATCGAGACCATCCTGGCTAGCACGGTGAAACCCCGTCTCTACTAAAAATACAAAAAATTAGCCAGGCGTGGTGGCGGGCGCCTGCAGTGCCAGCTGTTCAGGAGGCTGAGGCAGGAGAATGGCGTGAACCCAGGAGGCGAGCTTGCAATGAGTCGAGATCATGCCACTGCACTCCAGCCTGGGCAAAAGAGCAAGACTCCGTCTCAAAAAAAAAAAAAAAAAATTGAGTGCCAGTTAGAGGAGAACCATGTTTAAAAGAGAGAGGGAAAGATGATTTTCCTCAGCCAATGCCCTTAAATTAAAAACAGCACCCTTCTTCATCCGATTACTTCCAATAATTTATTTTAACAAATCAAATTGCCCCCAAATTCAACTTTATTACTCATTTTTTTTGTTGTAAAAGGAAACCCTCAAGAAGCAACAATCTTCTGCCCTCTGCTTGCCTAAGCCATTTGAATCCTGCCCTCCTTGCTCCTTTTACACCTGCCATGTTAGTTTGAGGAGGTGGGAAGCCCAGCATGGCGCCTCTGAAACATGTAGTTCAGGGATTTGTGCAAGCCACCATTATGCTCCAAGCTCAAGCAGAGAGAAGATTCTTCTCTGCACATGCTGTACCTGAGACCTTCCCTCTTCTTGGTAATTTCAACTGAGTAGCCAAGACCATAATGTGAGATGGAGAGCAAAGGATAGCATAAGTTGGCAAGGTGGCACTCTTACCCCAAGTGAGGTTGTCATTCTTTGATATCACACAAACACGTATTTACAGGACCATCAAGGAGGGTAACATTTTAATAAAGTTGACATAAGCCTCAAAGACTTTGGGGATATTTGTTACTGCAGCATAACCCAACCTCCCTGACTGACACACTGCTGTCTCCCCTTCTGCCTCACCTCACTTTGCCCCTGCCAACAAAACCCACTCCTTAAAAAGCAGCATGTTAATTAAATTCATATGGGACACTGAATCAGGAGACATTTCTTACAATAGTGAGGTGAAAGAAATAGAGAGATTAGGATTAGGGACATGGACAGAAAATCACAGCTTGAGATCTCACTTATCAAAGCATTAAAGAAAATAAGAATGAAGCCAAATACACGTGGGTAAAGCTAATCAAGCTAGAGGCGGCACAGGAGACTGAGACAAGCCAAGAGAAATGGAGAGCTGGGGGAAAACCACAGAATCCCTGCAGATTTAGAGTGCAATGTGATTAGGCATCATTTGCTGCCAGGCACAGAGCCTGGAGTCCACAGGGCAAAGGAAAGAAGTGCCCCTCTGGAGGGCTTCTCTGCCACTCAGATTATTCCCTCGCTTGGCGGATGTGTTAATTTGCTAGGGCTGCCACAACCAAGTCCCAAATTGGGTGGCTTAAACTATGGAAATGGATTGACTCACGGTTCTGGAGGCCAGAAGTCTGAAATCAAGGTGTCAGCAGGGCTGCTTCCTGCAGTTCCCAGCCTCTCTCCATGGTTTGCCGACTGCCATCTTCATATTCACAGGCTTTCTCCCTGTGTACCTGTCTGTGTTCAAGCTTCCCCTTTTTATCGGGACAGCAGTCATCCTGAATTGCGACCCACCCTAGCAACCTCATCTTAACTAGTTACATCTGTACAACTTTATTTCCAAATAAGGGCACATCTTGAGGTAGTGGGGGTTAGGACTTCAACATATGAATTTAGAAAGAGACACAATTCAACCCATAATGGAAGGTCTCGTTCTCTGGGTACTGAAGATACGCAAGGGTCACAGGAGCTGCTGGGGCATGAGTAAGAGGCCAGGGAAGGAAAACAGAACAGCACAAAATGTGAGTGATGATGTACACAGGCAACAGATGCCAGGGCCAAATAGAAGCCATGCACGTCCTAAACAGGAAGCTTCTTAAAATTTGGGGCTCTGCAAAATGCCAAAGCAGAAGCTAAAAAACTAGCATCGAGCTCATTTGTGGTCCTCAGATTGCTAATTATGATGGTAGCAATCCCAGTTGTGGGAGCCACCAGGGCTGCTCGTGAGTATCCTGCCTCACTCTCCTTCCAGGCACAGGCTTCCAGCTAGGTGTGGCCACATGACTTGCCTTCCCAAGATGAACAGAAGTGACGGATGTCTCCTCTGAGTGGAAGCTATAAAAGCCAGTCCTATTTTCTCTTTTCTTCCGCCACAGTGAGCAGCTGCTCTGTTCATCTGGACCACAGACAGAGCAGGATCATGGCATGAGTTAGAGTCCCTGACAATAGATGGTCCCATATAAGGAAAAAATCAATCACCATTGTCTTAAGCTTCGGAGACTTTAGGGCCTTTTGTTACTGCAGCATAACCCAGCCTCCCTGACTTATACACCCCCATCTCTCCCACTGTTCCCACCCCACTTTATCCCTACCAACAGTACCTGAATTTATCTCAGAAGGGTGGACCCATCCCCAGCCCCAGAGATGAATTAAAACCATTTCTTCCTTTATGTGTAGATGGGTTTTCTCCCTTGGTTTTCTGACAATCATGTCACTTTCCCCAAACCAGAAACTTCCCCTCTTCTTGTCAGCTTGGTCATGGCTGTGAAGAGGCCCCTCATCCCTTCTCCAGCCCCTTCCAATTCAATCTCCCCAGAATCATCTCTGAAAATGGCCTTGGAGCCCTGATTCCTCCATTTGGAATCATCCAGTGGCTTCCCTAATGCAGCCCAAGAGCCTGGCCTGCCTGGCCCCTGCTGACCCCTCAGCCTCCTGGCCTGGCCTCCCTGCCCAGCTCCATGCACACAGCCTCTGGTGAGCTTCAACTGAGCCCTCTCCCTCCACACAGTGGTGGCACATACTCTTCCCTGCATCTGGGTTCTTTACCCTGCCCTCTCAACTCCTTAACTCAACTCTTACTCTATTTTCTGTCTCCTGTAAACTCCACGCTCTTCAAAAAACAGCTCTCCTATCCCTCCATCCTCTACAGAGCATCTACCTGCCCCTGCTACCTGGCAAGTCCCATGAGGCAAGGGCTGCAATGGATGGAATGTTTGTGTCCCTTCTAATTTATCCTAACCCCTAATGTGATGGTTTTAGGAGGCAGGAGGTGATTAGGTCACGAAGGTAGAACCCTCATGAATGGAATTAGTGTTCTTATAAAAGGAATCCAGGAGAGCTGCCTTGTGCTTTCTTCCACCACGTTAGAGTACAGTGAGAATATGGTCATCTAGAAGCCAGGAAGAAGGCCCTCACCAGATACTGAATCTGCTGACACTTCGATCTCAGACTTCCCAGCCTCCTGAACTATGAGAAATAAATTTATGTTGTTTAAGCCACCCAGTTAAAACAGCCCAAACTCATTAGAACAGAAAAATACCAAAAAACAATGTGTTGCTGTAACAAATATCTGAAAATGCAGACAGCTTTGCAACTGGGTAATAGGTAGAGGCTGGAAGAGTTTTGAGGTACATGCTAGAAAAAGCCTAGAATTACATGAAGGGAATTTCCAAGGTGATTCTGATGGGAGCTCAGAAAGATAAGAGGAGTTTCCATCTTCTTAAAGAATACCTAAGTAATCATGGGTAAAATGTTGAGAGAAATATGGATGGCAAAGGCCATTCTGGTGAAGTCTCAGATGGAAATGAGAACCATGTTATTGGAAACTGGAGGAGAGACCATTCTTGTTATAAAATGGCAAAGAATGTGGCTGAATTGTGTTCATGTTCTAGTGTTTTGTGGAAGATAGAACTTGTGAACAATGAAATTGGATATTTAGCTAAGAAAATTTCTAAGCAAATTGTTAAAGAAGTGGCTTTATTCCTCCTGACTGCTTATAATAAAATGTGTGAAGGAAGAAATAATTTGAAGATGGAATTATTAGGCAAAAAGGAACCAGAAATTAAAGGGTTGGGAAATTGTCAACCTGTCCCTATTGCAAAAAAATGAGAAAACTTGTTTGGAGCAGAATGCTAAGGATGTGGCTCGGTGACTATTTGATAAGATTAGTACAAATATGAACCATGGGCTTGATCAACCATCTCAATAAAACCCAGAAGCGAAGATGGAATTGTACCAGCAGAAACACTGCTATCCAGGACTAAAGGAAAAGAGGTAACAGGACAAAATGGAGATTATAGGACTTCTTAGACCCTACAGGACCAGACCATAGAATTCTCCAGATATGAACATGCAACTTTCTTCAACACAAGGAAAGCAGGACCCCAAAGGTGATTCAGAGGTCACTAGAGCTGCCACTCCCACCACAGGCCCAGAGTGCATGGCCTCCACTTCGATTGCAAAGGTGGAGAGGTCTGCCTCCATCTCGATTGCAAAGAGTGGAACCAACACCCAGTGAAGCCACAGTGGCCTAGCAGGATCCCCCAACCCCAACAGAGAGCTGAAGCAAGAGGGGGCCCCTCCTGGGAGCCACAGCATGGGAAGCACTTCACCAAGCTGGTAGGGACAGTGTTGTTACCACCCCAGTGGGTCTAGAAGGCAAAGCATTGAGCCAAAGAGGATTATTCTTGATCTTAAGATCTCATGGAGCTTGCCTTGCTAGATTTTGAACTTGCTCAGGACCCATCATCCCTTCCTTCTTTCCTATTTCTTTCTCTCTTTTTTTGAACGTGAAAGTCTGTCCTATGCCTCACTCACCGTTGTATTTTGGAAGCACATAACTTGTTTGGCTTCACAGGCTCACATCTGGTGAGGAATTTTGCCTCACCATGAGTCATATCTTGAGTCTCACACATATCTGATTTAGATGCTATTTAGGGGAGACTTTGGACTTTAGACTTTAGAGTTGATATTAGGATGAGTTCAGACTCTTGGGGCTACTGAGATGGGATAAATGTATTTTGCATGTGAGAAGGACATGAATTTGGGGGGGTCCAGGGTGGAATGCTATATATAGACTGAATGTGTGTGTCCCCATAAAATTCATATGTTGCGATCTTAACCCCCAATGTGATGCTATTAGGAGGCGGGGCTTTGGGGAGGTGAATAGGTCATGAGGGTGGGGCTCTCATCAGTGGGATTAGTGCCCTTATAAAGAGACCCTGGAGTGTTCTCTCTCTTTCTCACTCTTCTGTCATGGGAGAAGAGAGCCAACTGGAAGGAGGAAGTGGGCCCTCACCAGCCATAAAATCTGCCACCTCCCTTATCTCAGACTTCCCAGCCTCCTGTACTGTGGGGAATATGTGTCTGTTCTTTCAGCCGCCCCATCTGTTATTACAACAGAAATGACTAGGACAAGGGCCATGGCTGTTTTCACTTGCACTTGCTGGGGATGCATGGGCGCCCCCATGCAGTCACCTCCAGATCTCTTTCTCACCTCTGTATGCCCACCCCTCACATCCCGAGCCTTGCCAAGGAGACCCAAACTTCAGAGGAGTACCCTATGGGCAGCCTGCATGCTGCCCCACCATGCCCATAGTCAGTGACTGACTGGTGAGGTGACCAAGGCCAGCAGCACCCACTCCGATCAGGCCAGCTCTGGGGTGGGGGTAATTTATATGCCAGGGCTCTCCCCGGGATCAGGCAGGAGAATGGGAATCACTGAAGTCACCCCCTGCTTGGCTTCCTCTCCATCCCTGTTCCGGTTCCCCTCCCTGAGGGGCATCTCCTGGGACATGTCCTAATCCTCACCTCAGAGTCTGCTGGGACAACACCTGCCCCAGATGCCACTGTAACCCTGGGCCTTGCGTGGTGCCAGCACCTGGAAGATGCTGAGAAAACGTTTGTTCAGTCAGTAAACATTTCCCAATACCACTTTTTTTTTTTTTTTTTTGAGATGGAGTCTCGCTGTGTTGCCCAGGCTGGAGTGCCACAGCATGATCTCGGCTCCCTCCAACCTCCACCTCCCTGGTTCAAGCAATTCTCCTGCCTCTGCCTCCCAAGTAGCTGGGATTACAGGTGTGCACCATCACGCCCAGCTAATTTTTGTATTTTTAGTACAGATGGGGTTTCACCATGTTGGCCAGGCTGGTCTTGAACTCCTGACCTCAGGTGATCCGCCTGCCTTGGCCTCCCAAAGTGCTGGGATTACAGGCGTGAGCCACCGAGCCCGACCCCAAAACCACCTTTGTCCCAACTGGCTGAGAGCCCCTGTTGCTACACATTCTGCCCCTCCCTAGATGAAACAGTACTATGTCAAAGCTGTGCTTGGGGCACTCCCTGGACTGTCGGTGTCCCCTGAGCGTTAATTGGAGTCAGGAAAAGTTACAGCCTCTTTGAGCACTACCAGAAGGGCACATCCTTTGGAGATAAACTAGCACAATGTTTTCTCAGTGTTTCTCCAGTTTGGTTTTTTTTTTTTTTTTTTTTTTTAACCACAGTCTTCCCTTTTTCCCTCTTGCTTTTGATTTGGAGTGAAAGGCATGCACACGGTGGGGCCTAGAAACCAATCCAAACCCAAGCCCCCGGCTTCAAAGCAGGCATCAAACCCTTCGGCCTCTTTGTTGGCTGATAAATAGAAACTTCTGCCTCTCAAGCCCGAAATGAAGCGGAATCCTTGTTGCTAAGAAAAATGACACGTGAACGGCTCCCGTTTGAGCTCCCAGAACTGCCCCGGTTTCCCAGGGCTGGCTGCACGTCACGATGCTGGCGGAAGGAGATCGTGGGCTTGATTGACTCCACAGCGCTAGCGGGAAATGGTTTCTAAACTTTTGCCCAGCTAGCGGCCTCTTTCCTGACCTCTTTCTCCCCTTGAAAGCAAAATAGATCCTAGGAACTGAGATGGAGCTGAAATTTATGAGTTAGTGTTTCCAGAAAGACAATCAAGACTGGGATTCCTTCTCCCGAGGTTGATTGGGTTACAGTTAAGAAAACTCCATCCATTGCAAACTCAATGGCCTCAGCGGCCAGGTTGGTGACGTCACAGTCAGCGGGCTAGACATGAGACAAAACAGTAAATGGTGGTAGCAGTGCAACTGGGAAGCTCAGGCCCCATCTAAAGTAGAAACCTCTGCCCAGCTCCAGATAATTGTTGCCACATGGAAATACAGCCCAGAACTGTCGGCTCTCTTGATTTTTCAATAGAAATTAGATGGTTGTCTTCTAAGTTGCAATTTCTCAATGATGAGACCAATTCACATTTTTTAAAAAGCACTAGGCAGTGCCTGGCCCAATGAGTCTCAGACTCTTTTAAACAAAAGAGTTTGACCAGTGAGATTTGGAAAGCAGGCATTTGTCATCAGAGTAGCAGGTGTGGCTGTGCCTAGAGCTCCTTCTGCTTCCCCTTAATTCCAGGGTGGTGAATCAGAGTTATCTCAGTTATTGAAAATATGTATTTCAACAAACAGTGGCTTGACCAACTTGTCCTGGCTTGCCTGGGACTGTCCCAATTCTAAAACTTAAAACTCTGCCTCCTGGAGTCCTCCTCTGTCTCAGGAAAACCAGAATAGCTGGTCACCCTCAAGAAGGGATACTTGGTGAGCCATTTAGTTGTGCCCCCTTGGGAGCTCATTAGCTGGAAGAGGAAATGAACCCTTTGTGAAGTAACTGAAAATAGCAATGGGGACTGTGCCTCTCAGAGTCAAGATCAAACATCACTTCTCAAGACCTTATCTTGTGAAACCTAAGCTGAGCACAGCTGTGCTTTCAGACAAAGCCGGTCCAACTTCCCAGTTACTACAGAGAGCTGCTATGAGGGCCTGGATCTCTGAATGGCTGCGTGAAGCTGCACCCCTGCCACCACGTACTGGGCTGTGATTGTGGTCAGCCTTTGAGATTTGGGGGTTGTCTGTCACAGCATTTGGACTCCCCTGACTGGCACACTGTTGGACCCTTAACTTTATGTCCAGCATTGTCTAGCATGAGGCTGGTCTCCTTATCCTCCCCTAGGAATGTGGATGTGGCGTTCAGGGCCTAGATGGTCTCTACCCGCTGCTTGAAGGTATGTACAAAAGGTACCATGGAGCGGTCAGGTTCTCAGAGGAGAGGACAGAACTAGCGTGAGGGGTCAAATTGTGTCCCCCAAATTCCTGTGTTGGAGCCCTAACCCCCAGTACCCTAGAATGTGACTGTATTGAGGGATAGGGTTTTACAGAGGTAATTAAGTTAAAATGAGTGCATATGTGTGGGCCCAAATTCAATATGACTGGTGGTCCACACAAGAAGAGGAAATCTGGACACAGACACATACACAGAGGGGCAACTATGAAAGACACAGCGAGAAGACAGCCATCTACAAGCCAAGGAGAGAAGCCTCAGAAGAAGGCAATTCTGCCGACTGCAAAAAGCAAGGAAATGAATTCTCCCCTAGAGCCTCCAGAAGAAGCACAGCCCTGCTGCCACCAGAACCGTAAGACAATACATTTATGTTGTTTTCAGCCACTCAGTTTGTAGTAATTCATTATAACAGAAATAGGAAACTAACACAACTTTGAATAGTGTATTTTTCATAAACCCCAGCCCTGAACTTGTTTAAATGTTTGCTTTCTTTTCCTCTCAACTATTAATACTGAAGCTGGGTCAGTGAAGGAATGCACCTGAGTTTTGAACTCTGGTTGAGTTCCAAACAATAAGCAATTGATGGAAAGAACAATTGCACATACGGCCAAAGTTGTTGAAACCCTCATGGACGTGTGAATTTTCAAAAGCAAATTGCCAACCCTCTCTCTGCTGCTTCGTGGTTTATTTGATGGAGTGTGTGTTTAGCCAGGCAGCGGTAGTGGGGAAAAACAAGGCTCTGTCCTAATGCTCCCACCTAAGTCATGGGCTGCTCAGGGACACCTACTTCAGCAGGGGCAGAGCACATGCAAGAGACTCCAACCCCAATGCCAGCGAAACAGCGAGAGAACTGTCAGCTTTGCCAATTGCATATCCTCTGGGATGTTTCTCATTCTAGTCTCACAACAGGTCTCATACCCTCCTCCCCTTAAGTGACATGGTGGGTTAGGAGAGTGGTGCTGCGGGAGAGACGCAGTGCTGCCGACACGGTGCTATGGTTGCAGTCACACGCCCCTCAGGCTGGAGAAAGCAGACAGCTGCACCCACGGGCTCACATGTGCCAGCTCCATCTGCGAGATCATTAAAATTGAGCCTTGGCAGAATCTGCAGAAAAACACATTTGTTTTCTTCGTAAAGAGGAAGAGTAAACTTTCCTGTCGTCCTCATAAGTTTCTGCAATTACTTTAATGTGCAAAGCGCCTTGTACAAAAGCTGGAAGCTGTTACCCGGACTAAGGCACCAGGATGCATGCTTCCGTTAAATTATACGTGAAATTACACGTTGTCTAGCACTGGTGGCTTACCCGCCATTTAACAACAATAAGACACACAATTCCATTGCTCACAATGGTGTTCAGGGGCTTGGCAATTTGCTTCTCATGCTATCACGCGTCTAGCCAAACCAGGTAGGCTCCAAGACAATCATTCAGAGAAAACAGACTGTCTTGAAGATGGGGAGAGGTGTGGTCCTCACAAACCTGGAGTCACCAAGAAGAGAATGAGCCCAGGAAATCTGCAAAACAGGAGTGCCCCAGCTTCCGAGTTCAGAGAAGAGCTTTTATGTCCATCCTTTTAATATATGATAGAGATCCTGTCCTGGATTCACACCCCATTACATTCCCAACCCACCTGTACCCACTCCCCAAAATGAAACTGACTGGAGCCATTCAGACAGCCTGAATCTCTGCTCTGTCACTTCATATGTGACTCCCTGAGCTTCAAATTTCTCGTCTGTTAAATGGGCATTTGATTACAACTTCTTCTAAGGACCATGCAGATAACTGAGAGAGATAACATCTATAAAGTACTTGGCACAGTGTTTGTCTCATAATTGTCTATTACCGTCAATCATTATTTCTCTGCAACTATTCTACTAAATACTTTCAAAGCTTTAGTCATCCCTCCAGTGCAGCCCTTAGCCCTCATCCTAAACCTAGCACTGAGTTCTGTGAGGTTTTGAGCAAGGGATGGCCCAGCTGCTGCTTGCAGGCCAAATTCTGCAAGCCACCTATGGTTGTGCATCTTTTAAGCTAATAACAGTTTAATGATCAGGGAAAAATCAAAAGAAACATCAGACGCAGTGGCTCATGCCTGTAATCCCAGCACTTTGGGAAGCCAAGGAGGGCAGATCACTTGAGGCCAGGAGTTCGAGACCAGCCTGGCCAACATGGTGAAACTCCGTCTCTACTAAAAATACAAAACTTTACCAGGCATGGTGGTGGGTGCCTGTAATCCCAGCTACTCAGGAGGCTGAGGGAGGAGGTTCACTTGAATGGGGGAGGCAGAGTTTGCAGTGAGCAGAGATTGCACCAATGCACTCCAGTCTGGGCAACAGAGTGAGACTCTGTCTCAAAAAAATAAAGAAAGAAAGAAATCAAAAGAAGCATATTATTTTGTGATGTGTAGAAATTAAATGAAATATAAATGTGTCTATAAATGGTTTTATTGAGATACAGTTGTGCCTATTCATTTACATATTGTCTATGCTTTTGTACCCAACCACGGAGTTCAGTTGCCTCAGAGACCATGTGACCCACAACACTGAGGATATTTACTATATATCCTTTACAGAAGTTTGCAGATCTCCACGCCAGGGAATAAAACCAATGTCTTTGGAAGCCTTGGCCCAGTCTCGTGGTTGATACTGAAAAACCCCAAGACATGACCTGCTAGGCTGGACGTGAGGAGCACCTAGAAAGGTGGCCATTTTTATTTGTTTAGTGACATCTCAACCAAAGACAATGGTGAGAGCAGCTAGTGGCTTAAGATTCATTGGTATGACCCTGGCATTGGAGCCAAGAAAGCCATGTTTAAATCCCGGATTTGTCACTCCCAGGCGGTGTGATTTTGAGCTGATGACCCAACCTCGCTGAGCCTCGCCTGTCTCTACTATTGGTTGGGGATGTCAATTTCTTTGGCACAGAATTGTTATGACAAATGAAATCAATGTCAGCCCCACCACAGAGGATCAGACACTCCACCTCTGAATAACGTTTATTCCCTCCCTCCAAAATTTGTCTTTGTGGTCTGTAAAAAGAGAGCGAGGGAGAGAGAACACATCAAAAGAGAAAAATCATTCTATGATATGAAAAATACATAAACTTCCAGTTTCAGCTCTGTCACATAAACAGCTTGGTAGTTGTCACTCCCATCCATACAACAACAACAACAAAAAGCTGGACAAACTGAAAACCAATGACTTTTCATGGACCCATCAGAGAACTGAGTTTTCAAAGTAAACTACCACCCCAAAATCTGGAGAGACAGATGAACCTAGAGAGTAACAGCCGAGCTCCACTTACCCAGAACAGAAGCTGCTGGAGCCATAACTAGTAGAATAGTTACAGGGCAATTTTGACAAATTGCTAACAGGTGAGTACAGACCAGCTCTCAGTGAGAAACTCCCGGGGCTGCAATCTTAGGGGGACTCCACAATTTCAAGGGCTTTGCCTCCAGGAATCCCCAAGTTCTTATTGAGGAGATTCTAGAAAGAGCCTCTCCTGGCTCTGACAAGGAGAGGAAGAGTAATTATTATTTAAAAAAAAAAAAAAAAAAAAAAACCACCAGAGCCTTCTCCATAACCAAAGCCCATTCCCCAGGGGAAAGACTGTCCAGCCTTATCCCAGCTTGGGGAAGGGCATTTTCTCACTGCAGCCCCCTCTAGCTTTCCTGTCTCACCTACAGGTGGGAGAAACAGTTGTGCAGGTCACAGGCCAGACACAGGACCCCCTGGAAGACTGAGATTTAATCTGAAGATTATATAGAACACTCCCCTTTTCCCACAATTTACTACCTCACCAACAGTGCTCCAGTATAACAGCTGAAAGGGCTCCAAGAAGCAGTACTCGCTCTGAGGAGGGCTTGGAGAAGTTCCAAGCCAACGGTGGGGAAAAAATAAAGACCTAAAGAAATTTGAAATCTCTGGCACCTACAGATATAGCAAACATTAAACACAGACCAACTCTAAGTAAAATTAACATAAATCCTCACACTAATGGCCTACTTAGCTCAATTCCTGCTACCTGATACACCATGTCTGGTTTCAACAAAAAATTTAAAAGGACACCCAAAAGGAAGAAAGAAAAAACACACAGCCTGAAGAGACACGGCAAACATCAGAATCAGACTCATATATGACACAGATGTTGAAATTATCAGACAGGGAGTTTCAAATAACTATGATTAATACGTTAAGAACTCTGTTGGGAAAAAGTAGAAAACATGCAAAAACAGATTGATAATGTAACCAGAGAAATAAAAATTCTAAGAAATAATCAAAAGGAAATGCTAACATTTCTAACAGAAATGAAGACTGCCTTAGATGCACTCATCTGTAGACTGGACATGGCTGTGGAGAGAATTAGTGAGCGAACACCAAAAAGTTACATCTAGGCATATCATATGCAAACTGCAGAAAACCAAAGATAAAGAGAAAATTTTGAAAGAAGGCAGAGGTGGGGGAAACCTTACCTCTAGAGAAAGAAGGATAGAATTGTAAGCAGACTTCTCATCAGAAACTATGCAAGCAAGAATAGTTGAGTGAAATATTTGAAGTGTTGAATGGGGAAAAGACAACTTAGAATTCTATATCCAGCTAAAGTATCCTTCAAAAGTGAAGGCGAAATAAAGACTTTCATAAATAAAAACTGAGGGAATGTGTTGCTCTCAGACCTGCTCTGCAAGAAATTTTCTTCAGTCAGAAGAAAAATGACAGATGTCAGAAAGCTGGATCTACATTTTTAAAAAATCGTCAGAGAAGACAAATGAAAATAAAATCTTTTATTTTTCTTATTCTTCATTAATCTAAACAATAACAGATTGTTTAAAGTAATAATAACATCTTAGTCTGTCTAGGCTACCATGACAAAATACCACAAACTGGGTGTCTTAAACAACAGAAATTTATTTTCTTGCAGTTCTGGAGACTTGAAAGCCCAGCATCAAGTTCCAGCTGACTCATTTTCTGGTAAGGACTCTTCTTGTTCTTACTAGGAAATGCCAGAAGCAGGAAGCTTCTTGTCCTCACATGGCCTGACCTTGGTGCATTCACGTGGAGAGAAAGAAAGGAGAGGAGCTTTCTGGAATTTCTTCTTGTAAGGACACCAGTCCTATCAGATCAGAGACCCATCTTTATGACCTTATTTAAGCTGAATTGCCTCCTTCTAGGCCCTACCTACCTACAAACACAATCACAATGGCGGTTAGGGTTCCAACATATGAATTTGAGGGGACACAATTCAATGGCAAATAACAACATTGTGTTGGGGGATTATAGCATATGGATAAGTGAAATGAATGAAAACAATGCCACAAGAGATAGGAGGAAGGAATTAGGAATATTCTGATATGAAATAGCTGCATTACACATGAAGTGTAAAGGTATTATTTTAAGATGGGCTTAAATTAGTTAAAACTGTATATAGCAAACTCTACGGCAACCAGTAAAAACTTTTTTTAAAGGAGCATAGTTAATACACTAAGTGAGGAGATAAAATGGAATCATATGAAAGGCTAAATTAAAACCAGAGAGGCAGAAAACATTGTTTCTGGCAACAAATAGAAAGCAGTTACAAACATGGTTGATATTAATCAATGTATATATCAATAAGCACTTTAAATGTGAATGGTCTAATTACACCAATTAAAAGGCAGAGATTGTCAGAACGAATAAAAAACAAGACTCAACTACACATTGTCTATTGGAAACAAAGTTTAAATATAAAGACTGATAAGTTAAGAGTAAGGAAGTAGAGAAAAATACACCATGCAAACCAAGAAAGCCGGAGCAGCTGTAATAATTTTAGACAAAGTAGACTTCAGAAGATGGAAAATTATCAGGGATTAAAAATGAATATTATATAATCATACAGGATTATATAATAGCAACAGAGCTTCAAAATACGTGAGTCAAAAACAGATAGAAGTGAAAGTAGTCACAGACAAATCCACTATTATAGCTAGAGATTTCAACACTGTCATGTCAGTTATTGATAGCTCAAGCAGGAGGAAAATCAATAATGATGTAGTTGACATAAATAGCACTATCAGTCAACTTGATCTGATTGACATATACAGAATACTCCACCCAACAAAAGCCAAATACACATTCTTCTCAAGCTTACATGGAACATGCACCAAGATAGAAAATATTCTTGCCCATAACACACCTTAAAAAACTTAAAAGAACATAAATCATGCAAAATATGCTTCCACAATGGAATTAAACTGCAAATCCATACTAGAAAGATAGCTTGAAAATTCTCCGAATGTTTGGAACACGTGTCAAAGAAGTCTCAAGATAAATTAAGAAATATTTTGAACTAAGTGAAAATGAAAGTACAACCTATCTAAATTTGTGAGATGCAGCAAAGGTAGTGCTTAGAGGAAAATTTATAGCATTACATGTATACTTTAGAAAAGAAAAAGGATTTGAAATTGATAACCCAAGCTTACATCATAGGAAATCATAGGAAGAATTTAAGTAATTTAGGCCTAAAGCAAGCAGAAGAAAAGAAATAACAAAAATTAGGGCAAAAGTCTATGAAAATTTAAACAGAAAAGCAATAGAGAAAAGCAGTGAAACCAAAAGCTGGTTCTTTGAAAAGATGAACAAAATTGATAAATTTCTAGCCTAGCTAATCAAGAAAAAAGAGAGAGACACACACACACACAAACTGCCAACATTAGAAATGAAACAAGGGTCGTCACTACTGACCCCATGGACATTGAAAAGATATTAAAGGAATACTACAAACAACTCTATGTCAATGCCCCTCATTTTAATCATTTAGATGAAATAACCAATTGATGGAAAGACATGGACTACCAAAATTCCCACAAGTAGAAGGAGACAAGCTAAATAGCCCAATATCTATCTAATTAATTGAATCAATAGTTAATAACCTTCTTAAAATGTAATCACCAGGAGCAGATGACTTTACCAATGAATCTTACCAAACATTTAAGGAAGAAAAAATAAAAATTCTCTGTGCTCTCATTTAGAAAACAGAATCATCATGCCCGTAATCCCAGTGCTTTGGAAAGCCAAGGTGGGAGGACTGCTTGAAGCCAGAAGTTTAAGACAGCCTGGGTAACAAAGGGAGACCCCATCTGTACCAAAAAAAAAAAAAGTTTTCAATTTAAAAAAATAGAGTAGAAATCAGAGAAAACCCTTCTTGACTCCTTCTATGAGTCCAGAATTACCCTGACATCAAAACCACAGAAAGATATTACAAAAAGGAAAGATTCAGACGAATCTATCTGATGAATATAGATTAAAATCTTCAATAAAAGTGTCTTTGTTCACAAATGGCATAATTATTGATGTATAAAAATTCCAAAAACTGTGCACAAACATTAGAAAATTGAATCCAACAATGTATTTTTAAATTATGCACCAGGTCCAAGTGGAATTTATTCCAGATATTCAAGGCTGGTTCAACACTCAAATATCAATTAATGTAATCCACCACCATGACTGACAAAGGGGGAACAATTATGTGATAATATCAAATGATCCAGAAAAGCATTTGACAATATCCAATGTCCATGATAAAGTTTCTCAGCAAACTAAGAACAGAGGAAAACTTTGTCAACTTAATAAAAAACAGGCTGGGCGTGGTGGCTCATGCCCGTAATCCCACTGCTTTGGGAGGCTGAGGCAAGAGGAACCCTTGAGGCTTGGAATTCAAGACCACCTTCAGCAACATAGCATGACCCCATCTCTATAAAAAGTAAAAAAAACAGTTAGCGGGGTGTGGTAGCACAGGCCTGTAGTCCTACCTACTCAGGAGGCTGAGGCAGGAAGGTCACTTTGAGCCCAGAAGCTTGAGGTTACGGTGAGCTATGATTTTGCCACTGTACTCCAGGCTGGGCAATAGAGTCAGACCCTATCTCAGAAAAGAAGAAGAAGAAGAAAGAAGAGTAAAGAGAAGAAGAAGGAGGAGGAGGAGGAAGAAAGAAAGAAGAAGAACATTTACAAAAACCTACACCTAATAGTATACTTAATGAAGAGAAACAGATGCTTTTCCCTTAAGGTTGGCAATAAGACTGAGATGTCCCCTCTCACCACTCTTATTCACCTTTGTGCCAGAAGTCCTAGGTAGAGCAATAAGACAGGAAAAGGGAATAAAAGATATACCGATTGGGAAGGAAGAAATAAAACTGACTTTGTTCATGGATGACATGATTGTCTATGTAGAAAATACAAAAACATGGTTGGATGCAGTGGTTCACACCTGTAATCCCAGCACTTTGGGAGGCTGATGCACGTGGATCACGAGGTCAGGAGATTGAGACCATCCTGGCCAACATGGTGAAACCCCCTCTCTTCTAAAAATACAAAAATTAGCTGGGTGTGGTGGCCTGTGCCTGTAATCCCAGCACACTCAGGAGGCCGAGGCAGGAGAATCGCTTGAACCAGGGAGTCAGAGGTTGCAGTGAGTCGATATAGTGCCACTGCACTTCAGCCTGGGGACAGAGCGAGACTCTGTCTCAAAAAAAAAAAAAAAGTTTACCAAAAAATGTATAGAATTAATTAGTGATGATATCAAGTTTGCATGATACAATATAAATTATAAAAGCTGTTTCCCTATATGCCAATAATAAAGAGTTGGACTTTGGTAATTAAAAACACACTACCATCTACAATAGCATCAAAAAATCTTTAAAAAGTTAAACTCATAGAGAGTGGAATGATGGCTACCAGCGTCTGGGTGGTGAGGAGGGAGGGAATGGGGATTTGTTAGTCAAAGGGTACAAAGTTTCGGCTAGACAGGAAGAATAAGTTTTGAGATCTACTGCACAGCAGAATGACTATTGTCAATAATAATGTACATCTTATAATAACTTAGGAAGTAGACTTCAAATGTCTTACCTTAAAAGTGATAGGTAAGTGAGGTGATTAATATGTTAATTAGCTTGATTTAATCATTCCACATTGTATCGTATAAATGTATACAATTATAATTTGTCAATTAAAAATAAAATAAATAAAAATGAAAAGATCAGAAGAATTTTTTTAAATAGCACCAAAAAAGTGGAATACTTAGGTATAAGTCAAATAAAATATGTACAGGTCCCGTATGTGGAACTAAAAATCAAACACCTAAGTAAAGGGACAGATAGTCCATATTCATGGATTGAAAGACTCAATATTGTTAAGATGTCAATTCTTCTGAATTTTTTCCTACAGATTCATTGTAACACTAATTTAAAAATCAGGAAGCTATTTTCTGAATATCAACAAACTGACTCTAAAGTTTATGTAGAAGCACAGAAGATCCAAAATAGCCAACTAGACACTAAAGAAGAAGAGCAGACTTCAAGACTTAAAGCTACAGTAATCAAGACAACATGATATTGGCAAAAGAATAGGGACATAAGTCATTCGAACAGAATAGAGAGACCAGAAATAGAGTCACACAAATATAGTCAACTGATCTTCAGCAAAGACACAAAGGCAATTCTAAGGAGAAAGTATAGTCTCTTCAACAAATGGTGCTGGAACAATTGGACATCCATATGCAAAAAAAAAAAAATCTAGACACAAACCTTACATCCTTCACAAAAATTAACTCAAAATGAATCACAGACCTAGCTATAAAATGCACCACTATAAAACTTCTAGAAGATAACATGGAAGAAAATCTAAGTGACATCGGGTTTAGCAATGACTTTTTAGATAAAACACCAAAAGCATAATTCATGAAAGAAAAAATAATAAATTAGACTCTTTGGTCTAATAATAAATTAACCTCATGCCTGTAATCCCAGCACTTTGGGAGGCCGAGGTGGGCAAATCACAAGGTCAGGAGTTCGAGACCAGCCTGACCAACATGGTGTAACCCTGTCTCTACTAAAAATACAAAAATTAGCAGGGCATGGTGGCACTCACCAGCTACTCAGGAGGCTGAGGCAGGAGAATCACTTGAACTCGGGAGGCAGAGGTTGCAGTGAGCCAAGATCGCACCACTGCACTCCAGCCTGGGCGACAGAGTGAGACTCAGTCTCAAAAAAAAAAAAAAAAAAAAGAAATTAAAAACCTCTGCTGAGTGAAAGACATTGTTAAAAGAACCAAAGGCAAGCCACAGACAGGGGGAAGATACTGTAAAACACTTACCTGATAAATGACTTGTATCCAAAACATAGAGTTCTTAAAACAATAAGGAGACAAACCAAATGGGTGAAAGATCTGAAAAGACATCTCACTAACAAAGATATACAGATGGCAAATAAGCATATGAAAAGATGTTCAACATCATATGTCAATAAAGAATTACAAATTAAAACAACGAGATACCGCTATGCACCTATTAGAACGGCTAACATCCAAAACATACTGATAATATTAAATGTTGCTGGGGACATGGGACAACAGGACTCTCACACATTGCTGATGGGCATGTGTAATGGTACAACCATTTTGGAAAATAATTTGGCAGTTTCTCATAAAGGTAAACATAGTCTTGCCATATTATTCAGTAGTCATGCTCCTAGGTATTCACCCATTTGATTTTAAAACATATCCACAAAAAAAAACCTGCACACAAATGTTTACAGCATTCAAATGTTTATATCATTTATATTTATAACTGCCAAAAACCAGAAGTAACCAAGATGTCCCTTGATTGGTGAATGAATAAACAAACTATGAACATTTGTAAAATTGAATATTATTCACTGATTTAAAACATGAACTATCAAGCCATAAAAAGACACAGAGGAACCATTGGTGCATTTAATGAACAAAAAAAAGCAAGTCTTTAAAGGCTACATACTGTGTTATTCCAATTATATGATATTCTGGAAACTGCGAAACTGTAGAGACAATAAAATGATCGGTGGTTGCCCAAGAGTTTGGGACTGGGGAGAGGAATGAAAAAGTAAAGCACAGGGAATTTAGGGGTCAGTAAAATTATCCTGCATGATGCTATAATGAAGGGTAAATAATATACATTTGTCGATACCACAGAACTTTTGAGCACAAAGAGTAAACCTTAATGTGTGGGAATTTTTAAAAATAACTCATTTAGGATGTCAGAAGATTTTTGGAATGAATGTAGGTTGTGACAAGGGAAACTACCTGTATTACAAATGAAATGACCTCACAGAAGGGAGTAGGGAAATAAGGTGCTGACCTGTGTAACACTGGAAGTAAGTGGAATCTGTAAGACTAAATGAACTGTACATAAGCAGTGTATTCTACTTGATAAAGTTGTTTCCCACTGAGGTACAGGTTAGGAATTCTGGTGCTGATATACATGTATTCTGTAATTGAACAATTAGGTAAATGAATGGTGAATGGTGAGATCTCGGTTTCCCATTGTTGGAGTGAGAAGTTATAGTTAATCAAGAAGAGTAAACTAGAATGATCCATGCGGTAATGGATTAAATGTGGAGGCATCAACATGAACTCATGTTTAGCTTAGTATGGATACAGGTGGTTACACACAGAAATATTTATAGAAAAGTGTATACACACACATATATCTCCTTGCTCCATCAGCTGAGATGACCTAGAAGCAATGACAACTCAGTAACAATAAGCAATAATAAGGGAAGGGTGGAGAGAAAATAAACAAGTAAACACACAAAAAGCAATTAATGATATAATTTTTGCATAGAAGTGTGGTAAGGTAATAAAGTGCTGTGCCAAAAGCAACCAGGGATGAAAGGAGTAGGCTGCTCTGACAAGGTGGTCAAGGAAGTCCTCCCTAGGGAGGTGATATTTGAGCAGAGCTCTGCATAAGATGGAGCCAAATGTGGGAAGATCTGGGCAAGGGGAGGGTAGAACATTCTAGGAAGAGAGAATAAGACGTGCAAAGGACCTGAAGCAAGTTCCAGGGCTTTCAATTGAGGATTCAGGGTCAAGTGATTTATTGAAGCTGTGTTGTCAGGAGTTACCAGGAGCAATGGCAGCAAAAGAGAAAAGAGAGAGAGCCATGCTGAGGAGTGATTCCAAGTGAAATCCCAGCACAGTCTGGACCCTCAGGGAGCTCTGGGACATAAATTACAACCTAGAGTTTGTTCTGTCTCTAGGTAAAGGAGTTGGATGTTTGTAGTCATACATCAGTCAGTCATTGGCTATGGGACAGAGTTGAAAACAGAGTTCAAGGCAACTGAAGCAGCTACAACCTACGGATCTAGGCATCAGAAATATGAAAGCTATGCAGATAGAGGCCCCAGTACATACAGTGATGTCTCCTTAGTTGAGGGATAGGCAATAGGCCATCTGAGATCTACCAGGTAGTAGCTGTTATGTGGTTGAGAGTGGAGATCTATCAGAGGTTGAACAGTACTGGAGATGCAGTTCCAGCCCTCCCCAAAGTAGAGAAGTCTTACTAACATCTCGTTAACACACCTGGCATCCAGCTGAGAGACCATGTTATTCTTAAGAGTAAGAATCACACCCTAGAATAGGACCTATTTCAGAACCTGCCTAACAAAGCCCAAAATCAAGTTCTGACAAAAATCTGCAGGGGATCTGCAGTGTTTAGAGGTGAAGTTTTACTAAATTAGAGAGGCTTGAGAAACACCTTAGGCTTTGCACAGACTCATACCAGCAAAGCATAAAACAAAACCTATGAAAAGCTCAAGAAGATTGCCTGCCAAAACAAGGATCAACACTCTTCAGAGGAAGACAACAGAATCCAGAGTCTATACACTATTGTTTCCACAATCTCTAAGATTCAACCAAAAACCACTGGAACCACAAAGAAAGATAAAAATGTAACCCATAGGACAAAAAAAAAAAATAATCTGTCAATAGAAACTGAAATAAGATAGTCTAGATTTTGGACTTAGTAGACAAAACTTTAAAGCAACCTTTATAAATATGTTAAAAGAATTAAAATAAAATATGGTCTTAATAACAAACCAAATAGGCAATCTCAAGAGCAAAATGTAAATTGTAAAAAAGAGCCAAATAGAAATTCTAGAACATAAAACTTCAATAACTCAAATTAAAAATTTCTGGGTATTTAACACCACATTCAACATGACAGAAGAGTTAGTAAATGTGAAGACAGATTAATTTAAAAATTATCTAATCTGAAGAAAAGAGAGAAAAGGGATTGAAGAAAAAAATCAGAGTCTCTGATCTGTGGTACAAGATCACACGGTCTAACATATGTCTATCTGGTGCCCCAGAAGGAGAAAAGAATGAGGCTAGAACAGCAAACATATTTGAATAAATAATGGTTAAAACCTTCCAAAGCTGATAGAAAATATAAACTTATAGATCCAAGAGGCTCTGCAAACCCCAAGCAAGATGAACACAAGGAGAAATTTACTTAGTCACACCACAGTTAAACTTTTGAAAATGAAAGACAGAAACATCTTGAAAGCAATCAAAAGAAAACAGAGACTTGGGGTTTAGGGAAAGAAGGCTTAGAATGACACTGACATCTCATTTGGAAACAATGGAGGCTAGAAAAACAATGGAATGACATCTTTAAAGTGCTAAAACAGAACATCTCTCAGATGTGTCTACCCAAAGATCTACCTGGAGAATTTTTTATCCATCAGCTCCCAACCCCCATTGCTGGAGGTTTCCCCTGGGGTGTTCACTCTCCTGCACATTCAGGCTGCACATGTGTGCTTGATGGGCAGGTTCCCACAAGCATTTGCAGCATCCAAGAATCCCTGGGGCGGAGGCATTAGTTAAAGCTACATGGGACACATTGAGGTTAGATGCTAAGATGGTAAGGTGAGTCAAAATGTTCATGGAATCTATGGCAGGCCCAGCTGAAATTATAGGAGAGGCGGGGCTGGGCTTACTATCAGCCCTGCTTTGCAAAGGTGAAAATGAATACAAAGAGTGGTTAAATCATACGCCAAGACCCCACAGCTGATAAATGCTAGAGCTGAGTTTAAACTCAGGTTGTCTGGCATTTAAGCTCTCAGACAAACCCCCACACTGCCTCTTAAGATGCACTGCACACAGTCATTATCACACAGGTATATACGGCATGCTCAGACCTCTGCGCATACACCCAAGTCCACTGTGTTCACACACACAGACGTTTCACTGCATGTGCACTGCCATGCTATTTCTTTTTTTTTTTTTTGAGACAGAGTCTTCCTCTGTCTCCCAGGCTGGAGCGTACTGGTGCAATCCCAGCTCACTGCAACCTCCGCCTCCCAGGTTCAAGAGATTCTCCTGCCTCAGCCTCCTGAGTAGCTGGGATTACAGGCGCCTGCCACAACATCCAGCTAATTTTTGTATTTTTAGTAGAGATGGGGTTTTGCCATGTTGGCCAGGCTGGTCTCGAACTCCTGACCTCAGTTGATCCGCCCACCTTGGCCTCCCAAAGTGCTGGGATTACAGGTGTGCACCACCACACCTGGCCTGCCACACTGTTTCTACAGACACACATTCGTGTACACACACACACACACACAAAGCCAGGGACATGTGCATGTCCGTATTCAAGTCATGCATGAATATAGCAAAAGCATTTTCATTAGGGAAACAGTCCAGATTTTTCCTGGCTCTGAAGACAATGTAATTGGGCTTGCCACAGGTGGAAGATGGGAGCTAGTCTGCCCGCAGGCAGAAGGCCTCCCCACTCCCTCTTCCTCCCAGCTTGATGTGGTTAGCTAATCACTGCCAAGGACGTTATTCACTTCCCTCAGGGGCGGCCCCTCACACAGACCTCTCCTTTGTCTCACTCACCCCTGGAAATCTGCCCACCTCCACTCTCAGCCTCACATGTGCTTTCCTGAGATCTCCAGCTCTGTCTGTCACCAGCACAGTGGGGATGAAATTCATTATTCTAAATTCTCGAGTCTCAGCCACGCTCTGGCAGCTGGACGGGTGGGAAGGGAAATGCCTTACTGCTGGCTTCATTGTTTCACGGAACTTGGTCATGGTCTCAGAGGTGCAGCCTCTTTTTTCCTATTGGCTCCACCAAAAAAGGGGCCTCCAGAGGCAGCCCATGTGAGCTGGACAAGTGACTGCTCCCAAAATTCCAAAGCCCTCCTTTTCCCAATTCTTTGTGAGCTATAGCATGAAGATGGGGATTTTGTCATGCATTTATTCAATGAACATATCTGAGCATCTACTGTGTACCAGGCACTGGGGTTCTAGCAGGGTCCATTTATGTTCTTTCACTCCCAGTACCAAGCCCAGTGCTTGGCATATGGTAGGTGCTTAATTTACATTTGTTGGATGGATGGATGGATTGATGACAGATAGATGAATGTATGAATGTGCAGATGGATGGATGGATGGGTAGGTGGGGAGGTGGGTGGATGGATGTGTGGAATAAGCTCTACACAGAAGGGTGTAGGCTTATAAAGAAGATATAGTTGCCATCTCAAAGGTGTCCATCCTCTAGGAAGACTTTGCTTATGCCACCCTATACTCTAGTTACACAAGCGGTAGGAGCAAGGGATGGGAGTAGGAAGAGAGAGTTAGGGAGGCAGGTGTTACATCTGGCTGGGGCATTTCAGGCAGAACATTGGGGGAAACCCTTCCCAACCACCTCAAGCCCAGCAGGAGGAGCAGTGCCCATCCCGACACTTCATGAAAATAACCAGCCCAAGCGTCCTTATTAGGGGTGACCACAGGGCCTCAGGGGCCCCTGGGGTGGGACCTGTCATCATCTGGTTAGGCCAAGGTGCCTTCAGAACAGCAGTCCTTCAAGGTGTCCACCAAGGCAGTGGGTCCACTGTGCTTTAGCAGGTCACGGCAGGTGGACACACTTCAGAGTGCCCACTTCATCAGGCCACCCCACTGCAGCATCCTCAGCCCACTGGGCTTCAGCCTCCACATGCCGCCTTTCAGCTCATGCACCCCTCTTCCATGTGGGCCCCTCCTTCCCCACCCGCACACGTCCTCAGCAGGTACACACCAAATCAGGTGCTGTCAGTGCCTAGACCTGCCTAATCAGATCTAGTTCCAGGCCACCCTGGACACAGAAAGCCAGGCCAGATCCACTGCCTTAAAATCGAGTCTTATTTGTAGTAACTGGAACACTGAGGCAGGTGGGTGCCTCCCAGGACCCTCCCGTGTCCCCGTAGAATGGCTGGAGGCCGAGTGTCCCCATACATGGATGGCGCAGCCACATTCAGCTGAGGATTGGAACCTGCTCAAAATGTTTGTTTCCTGTTTAATCGGTGGGAATAAAAAGTCATGGATTCCAACCAAAATACATTCCACTCCTTCAGCCCTGGTTTGTCAAAATTGCTTCTCTCCGAAGCTCCAACTTCAGGGCTGTGGGAGCCTGTGGTTGACTGGCAAGCTGATCGCGCACAATATCGGATCAGAATCACCCCATTGGCCTCCACCTGACAACCTTGGAAAGAAATTCAAGGTAAGGACAAGTGAGTCTAAAAGTGCAGCTCTTCCTCCCAATCCCTCTCAAAACTCAAGTTTTGACTTCCGAGCTGTGAATAAGGATCTTATTGAGCCAAAGTTCCTTAAGGTTTTTTGCTGCACCCACAGGGGATCGTGTGCAGGCTTAGAAGGTTGCCATGGAACTTCAGCAGCCAACCACGAGGAAGGGAGGGGGAGCTGCCACCCACACAGAGGCCCTCACTTCTGGCTGGGGGCCTGCCTGGCCCTCCGCAGCCCTTTCCAGCGCTCTCCTCTCATATGGCCCAGTTCAGGCCTGCACCACCAGCTGCAGACAGCCTGGCCTCCCGGGGTCCCACCCACCACTCACTCACCTCCATCTCAGAACAGCCCGTCTTGGCGCCACCCCACCCTGTACCCTGCTCCCCTGTTGCCTCCATGACCACATCTTTCCTTTCCTACAACACACAGAGCACCCCTAGGGCAGGGACTAAGATCTTTCTCCTCTCCCTTTGGAGGTAACTCACAAATGCGCCTTGAATTTCTAAGCCGATTCCCTGAGGGCTTGTGCCGCATGTATAAATCTGCAGCCAAAATGCCAGTGCCCCCAAACTGTCAGCTTCTTTTTTTTCCCCCTTAAAGCAAACTAATCTTCCTCTGAGCTCCTGTCTTCAGGAAATCAGACTGCCACCCTTGTCAGGGATGTCCTGGGATCGACGGGAGTAAGGAGCCAGGAAAGCTGGCGTCTAAGGTACAGTTCAACCAGCTAGCTGTGGGTCCTCAGGCAAGTAAGTTCACCTCTCTGAGCCTGAGTGTCCTGGTGTATAAAGTAGGAATGATTGTACACGTACGCACACACATGCCTGAGATACTGGGTTACAGTGCTTTGTAGTTTGAGGCAGAGGCTAAGTATGAGCTATTGTGCTAATAATTGCAACAGAAAACTGAAAAGTATTTTCACATTTCTGCTTTGGGTTGTGTCTCCTCTGTATTCCCTTTCCCTCTATACGTTTTCTTCTGAAGCTCAATTCCACAATCAGTTACCAGAAGTGGCAAGGCTGCAGGAGCTGTAATCCCAGCTAAGAAGTGGCTGGCCCATGGCTCTGAGTGACGGCTTCACAAACCTCACCGCATTCCATTCTATAACAGTCTTTGAGCTGCGAGCCAGGGCTCTCACCATCCCCACTTGACAGCTGAGCATACTGAGGTTCAGACGGATGAAAGGACGCGCTCAGGATGCGCCACTGCTAAGCCGCAGTTGAAATCGACACAGGTCCAGAACGCAGGAGGGAGGAGCGGCACAGAAAGAAACAGGAGCTGCCTTCAGGTTCAAAGCACGATATTTTTGCTTTTGTTTTTAGACCTCCTGCAAAATGAACAAAACTCATCCAGAACAATGTCCACAGGCCCCTGATGTCTCCCCAGGCCTCACTGAAGCAGGGAAGGGTGAGCATCTCAGTCCACTTCCCCTGAGAATCCAAATTCCTGTTTCTTTTCTTTTTTCTTTGTCTTTACTTATTCCAAATATGTTCAAAATGGAACTATAAAATTCCATATTTTATCCAAATCAGTAATTTTTAAAATTCTATCTTAGAAGAGCTTCTAAACATTTCCAAAGGCCTTTCAAACTTTCTCCCTGAAAGGCTTTGTACCAGGCAACCAAATCCTTCCGGACTTGTTGAACGCAGAGAGTGAGAGAGCCAGTGAGTGGTGCTGGTGTTGTCTCTTTGCTTCCTCCTTCCTCCTCCCCCCACCGGCCCCCACCAATCTGTCCGGTGGATGCTGAGTGATCATTTTGCGGACAGCTTGGAACTTGGCTTCTCCAGGGGAAGCTGGTATGAGAAAATGAGAATCTCATTCAGATGGGCTTGCAGTTTTTATTCCCCTAGTGAATTATTTTCTTATTTCCATCCCCCTTGATTCCTTTGCAAAAAACTGCAGCCTTTCCTCCCTTCTTTGCCTTAGTTGAATTAACTTAATTAGGGCACTTGCTTTTGACAACGCTGGGAGATTTTTAGATACTGAACTGTCCTCAGGAGACCACAGGAAGGCTGACGCACTGTCTGCAATTATCAAGCTAATCACTCAGAACACACTCGTTTGTTTTATGTATTTATATCTTGGGATATAAACCTTCATTTCCATTTTTCTTTCGTTCTGCTGTGTGTGCCAGGCAGAGTGAGGCACTGTGGGCAAGAGAAGAGCCCTGCCCTTATGGAGAGCAGCTGGCCAGACAGATATTAAACTCATGATAACACACAGAAACATGTAATTACAGGGAGTGAAGAATGCAACAAAGAAATAATACTTTGAAATATCGCCTTCTCTTTCTGGAGTTCTTTGGAATACAGCCAGTCAGAGCATAGCACTAAGACCAAGAGTAAGCAATGCCTTTTGAAATATTCTGTTTGAAATCAGAGCCCTTCCCCACTGCAGTCAATTGCGGGCACAAATATTCCTTTTGTTCACAGACCACATCCTGTGTTCCCCAAGGCCCCACCCTGAGCCGATCCCAGGATGACCTAGAAGAGGCATGTTTTACTGAAGTCGTTTCTAAAACTTACACTAAAGCTACAATACCTGAATGCACGGTAAGGACACACATTTTCAAGTTTCTCTTTGGGTCACAGGTGTGCTGCTTTCTACATCAATTTGTCAGGAAGACAAATCTTTTAGTGTAGGGAAGAAAAGCAGCAAGATGAAAAAGAAAAAAAAAAAGATATTTCAAGATCAGATTCTTCATCCTACTTTTCTGACTTGCCAGAAACTAACGACATCTTTCCTAGCAGTGACTGGCAACCACTCCGAAAA
Source organism: Pongo pygmaeus (assembly GCF_028885625.2). Taxonomy (NCBI): domain Eukaryota; kingdom Metazoa; phylum Chordata; class Mammalia; order Primates; family Hominidae; genus Pongo; species Pongo pygmaeus. The sequence goes on from NC_072394.2 coordinate 60,810,560, forward strand.
CTTCACCAAATTATTACTCCTTTATTTTTTTGAAAAAAACAGGCAAGTGTATTTAGTTGTCATTGGTTACAACCAAATTTCTCTAAATATTTCAGTACATCTCAAAATACTATATTGATAAGTTCAAGTCATAAAAAACTGCATTAGGAGTTTGGAAAATTTAGTAGTAGGATTATGCATGTTTTTCTTCCATTTGAGTTCTCCTCTGAATGCATGTTTATTTAAAGAAAAATTGTGGTATTTGGAAGATTGAAGACTGACTTTTAAACTGTGCTGACTTCAAGAAGACCTGCTTTCGGCCAGGCACAGTGGCTCATGCCTGTAATCCCAGCACCTTGGGAGGCTGAGGAGGGAGGATTGCTTGAGCCCAGGAGTTCAAGACAGGCCTAGGTAACACAGCAAGAAAAATGTTGAAATTAGCTGAGTATGGTGGGTCATGCCTGCAGTCCCAGCTACTTGGAAAGCTGAGACAGGAGAATGGCTTGAGCCAGGGAGGTGGAGGCTGCAGTGAGCTATGATCATGCCCCTGCACTCCAGACTGGGTAACAGAGTGAGACCCCATCTCAAAAAAAAAAAAAGAAGACCTGCTTTTTTCTCCTTCTATCCAGTGCCATCGAATTAGCTGTTCTTGGAAAGGAGGGCACATCCCAAACTGGGGGTCACAAGGTGATTTGGGAGGTACATGTAGCATCAAAACCACAGATACACACGCTGACAGAACCATTCCTTTTTAGCCCTTTGCTTGGCCCAGGAGAGTCCCCAGTGGGGACTAGTCAGTTTTCAGCCAGTGCTGCCACCACCCTTTTTAATAGAGAGAGTGAGCAGCTACGGCATCAAACTGGAATTTCATAACATCAGCTTTCATTATTTTTATGACCATTGCCTTCCACATAGGTCGAATGGCACTGGTTTTTCACTTACGGTCATGACTTGAAGCTTCCTTTTTAAAATAACTGTATGTTTTCAAAAGTGTGTAAATGTAAAAGAAAGGATTAAGTAAATAATGGCACAGATATGGCAGGTGAGATGCAAATGGCAGGTTTGGGGAAAAGGGCAATCGATAAAAATAAAGGCAGCTTGGCTCTCCCGCTCTCCCAACGCTGCAGCTCAGAGGAAAACTAAAATTAATTCCTTTTGCAGCACGATGGAGAAAAAAAGCATCCAGAAGGAAATTCATCAAACCATTAAAAGTGATCTCCCCCAGGGAAGGGGCTTGCAGGCAGGGGGAACACATTCACATTTCGCTTTAAACACATCTGGATTATGTGAATTTTTGTATTGCATAGAAGTTAACCCTTTGTCTGACATCTTGGTTATAAATGTTTTTCTTGCAATACCTTTTGTTTATTGCCTTTGTGATCTCTTGGGCAGGCAAAACTTCTCAACTTCATAAAATAAAAAATAAAAAAATTCCATCGTTTCTTTATAGCTTCTGGGTTTCCAGTCTCAGTGAGGAAGGTCTCCCTGGCCCCTAGATTGTAACTGCAGTATCACACATTTCTTGCAATACTATTATGATTATTGTGTTATTCGTAAGTATTTAATTCCTCTAGAGTTGATTTCTGTATCCATGGACCATTGGTTCCATTTTCATGTTCTCCCATTTGTCAAAGGGTTCATCCATCCTCTTGTCTTGAACATCAGCTCTCTCCATATATACCTTCTGAGTTATATGGGCAGTTACACTTCACTTCCTGCTTCACTAATCTAGTTGCCTGTCACAACACCAATACTGACTTGGTTACAGAACCTTTAGAGCCTGTATTAATACCTGGTTAGGTAAATCCTCCATCACTCTTCTTATTTTTCACATTTCCTAGCTATTCTGAGGGCATCTCTTCTTCCATATGAACTCTAAGATTATATTTTTATTTGAGTATGCATTATTTCAATAATTTAAAAAATAAAATATTTTATTATTAAAAAGGGGGCCAGGTATGGTGGCTTATGCCTGTAACCCCAGCATTTTGGGAGGCCAAGGCAGATGGATCACTTGAGGTCAGGAGTTCGAGACCAGCCTGGCCAACATGACGAAACCCTGTCTCTACTAAAAATACAAAAATTAGCTGGGTGTGGTGGTGAACACCTGTAATTCCAGCTACTCAGGAGGCTGAGGCAAGAGAATCGCTTGAACCTGGGAGGCAGAGGTTGCAGTGAGCCGAGATCACACCACTGCACTCCAGCCTGGGTGACAAGAGCAAAACTCCATGTCAAAAAAAAAAAAAAAAAAAAAAAGTTGGGGGAGGCGGCACCACCAGATGCTGGTGAGGACTGGAGCACCAAGGGCTCTCACTCCTGGTTGGTGGGAATGAAAAATGGTGCAGCCACTTTGGAAGACAGTTTCACAGCTTCTTGCAAAGTTACACATATTCTTTCCATACCACACAGCAATTGTGCCCCTGATATTTACCCAGAGGATTTGTTTAGAGCAGCTTTCATCATAATTGCCAAAGCTTAGAATCCACCAAGATGTCCTTGAGTTGGTGAATGGATGAACTGTAGTACATCCAGGCACTGGAGTATTATTCAGTACTAAGAAAGGAACGAGCTATCAAGACAGGAAAAGATGTGGAGGAAACTGACGGCATGTTACTAAGTGAAAGAAGTCAGTCTGAAAAGCACCCACACTGTATGATTCCAACTCTATGACCACACTAAGGAGGCACAAAAAAAAAGAAAATATGCTCAAAAGACAAAAACATAACTAGGAAGGCGAGTGTCCCGCTCTGGTGGGGGATGTTGATAGTGGGGGAGGCCGTGCCTGTGTGGAGGCAGGGGGTTTATGGAAAATCTCTGCCCTTCTACTCAGTTTGGCTGTGAACTTGAAACTGCTCTTAAAAAAATAAGGTCTTTTTTTAAAGGGAGGGAGGGATCTTTTAAATTGTCTCTTTCTTGTATATCAAAAGCTAAGCTATGCCAGCATCTGAAACAGAAAGTGGCTGAGGGTACCTCTGTCACTTGGACCTCTTCTGCTCACAGCCTCCCTGAACTGGTGGCCAGGGAAGGCAGTGGGAGGAGAGGACCAAGTCTCAAACTCCAGAAGCCCCAACCTCCCTGAGCTCAGCTCCTCTGCCAAGCCCCCTCCGGTAAGCCAGCAGGGAGGCGGTGGGGGCTCTATAGAGTGAGCATTTCTCAGCCAGTTACCTGGCTAGGAGCCCAGCAATTCTTGCTAGAACCCCACGGATGCGGTGCCAGTTTGAATAAGAGTCAGCTCTGGCTGATTCTTGCAGACAAAGTGAGGTGGAGCTCTCTCTTTGAGGGTTCTACTATGCACAGGACTGCAGGTGGGAAATCGCTGTCAGGAAGGACAGAGGGAGGAAAACGTTGACAGCACAGATAAAAGGGGTCAAGTTCACGGGACTTTGACCATGTCCCAGGCATTGTGCTGTGCCTGCACTCCTGTCATCCCCCCATTCTACAGACAACTATTCAGAGAGATTAAGTCTTTCACCCATGACCACCCAGCTTATGGGCGCACTTGGAGCTCACCTGTCAGCTCCAACCCCTTCTCACTGCTCAGTGCAAGAGTAAGGCAACACACTGCCAGCCCCACCCTGTAGTAAAATACTCAGCTCTGAATCTGCACCTCTCGCATGTAGATATTTACAAACAAAAGAACTCAGTGCTCCCAGCCATGAGTGTTGCAAATACATACACAAAAATGACTGAGCCTGATTCATCATTTGAGAAGCAAAGGGGATAATGCTGCATTAACCATGAGAGTTTACGTCTTCCAGCAGACAAAACAAAAAATGAGAGCCACTCTTTCTAAATGTTTTTGTATCCAACCCAGTTCCTTCCAATTCTTTGCCATTGTTTAAAAGATGTTGAAGCTTCCAAGTGCACAGCTCAGGAAAGTTTTCATCATGTCTCATCCTGTGTGTTGCAGCGCAAAGTCCTCGTCCAGAGAAGACAACGGTGAGAAACAAATCCAACATCCTGGGCTGCTTTTCCTTTCCCCACTTTTTAAAAGTTTGGTGTCCAAGTCACTTGACAAACCCAGACCCTAACAATGATATTTTGGGCAGAATTCTGGGATCAAAATATAATTTCAAAAATAATATATTTTCTGACATCCCCCAAGAAAAAAAGTACTGGTTTCTTCCCCCTAAAAGGATTTAGATGGAATAACATCTGTGCTGAGAATATTGTGAATATGTTCAACTGACAGGCAGTCTCTAAGGCACTCCACTCATTAATGTGCTGTGCATAAAATTAAAACTTGAAATATATTTTTAAATCCATTTTGAATTATTTAAGCAATTCTCCTGCAAAGAAACTATTGTGCTGAAATAATATATTTGGAGCAAGGAATATGAAAGCTATTAAAATGTCTTAGACCCCCTGCCTTTCATGGGAGAGGAAGAAGGGGGGAACTGCTCTCTCTGATTTGAAACAGGCTCTGCATAAAATATACCCACCCCACCTCACCACCTCCCAAAAAAAATGTACTCTGAAGTAACACTAAGAGTTTGACTTAAATCCACAGGAGCCAAGGAACACGAAGTTGGGTCTTTATATTTCTCCTGCTTCCACTGTGCATAGCTGAGCTGGGGAGCTGCTCAATGAGGGCTGTGAGGGCCCAGGTATGGTGGGCACCTTCCCTGGGTCTGCAGCATTCACGGCTGTGAGCAAGAAACCCTAAAGGAGGGAGGAAGGGAAGACAAAGACACAAAGATAGGGCCTTGTTTTGCTCCCGCCTTGTCCTGATTTCTGCAAACACTTTCAACACTCAGGACGCCAATCAATTCATGGGTTCTTTGGAGCCCGTTGGCATGAGTGTGTGCTGGGAACAGCAGCCTAACACTTCCCCAACAACCCCCATTCTCTCACTCATTGTCTCATTCATCTGTCTATCAAATATGTGTTGAGTGCCAACCAAGAGCCATTACTGTCCTGGACTCTGAGAGTTCAGTGTTGTGAAAACTCAACTGTGAAAACCTGCTAGGAAGGCACACTGTCAGAAGAGGACAGGGTGGCACAAAGAAATGGGGTGGGCATCTGGCCAGGTCTGGGAATGCTTCCTGGAGGAAGTGACAGCAGAGTTGTATTCTAAGGGAAGAGGAAGAAACGGAGAGTGTACGCCAGGCATAGGGGTGGCAAGTGCAAAGGCGCTGAGGTGGGAATTTGTCTGAAGTGTTTCCTAGATGAGAACGAGGCCAGTGTGGCAGGAGCACAGATTGTGAGCAGGGGCTGAGAGAGTGGAAGGGAGAGTCAAGGTAAATGGGTCAGCCCAGGTAGGGCCTGTGTCCACAATGAGAAGCCTCGTCCTTACCCTAAGAGCAAACACGTTGCCCTCAGCAAGCACAGGCAGCTCACGACTGTCCAGCCCTCTCTGCTGGGTGGAGGGCAGTGCAAGGGGTTGTGCATCCATGCAGGGCTGGGTGGAAGCGGATCAGGTTGGGGAGGGGTATGAACTCGCTACTTCCCACCCCAGTGCCTGTGTCCATGGTTCCCTCTGCCAAGGCCAACATCCTCCTAGTCCCCATCCTTTGTGTCTCAGATACAGCAGCACGTCCCCTTGACCACTCAGCTGTGCCAGGACAGGGCAGATCTTCAAGGAAGCTCTGTGTCCCTCCTTCAGTGCCCATGTGGAACTGGATGCCACCTTCTACCCCACAGGCCGGGAGCCCCTGGAGTCTCAGGCTAGGGCACATAAACCACCATTCCCTCATCACCCCCTGTACCCCATGGGGCCCACCACCCACTGGGGCTGACAGAAAGAAAAATTCGTAACAATGGGACCGTGCTAACTTGCTTGCTGCTGTACATGCATGTGTGACACTCACAAATATTTGTGAATGAATGCATGAATAAATGAAAGGATGAATGAATGAATTTCACTGTGAACTGAACCAAACTGGGCAAAGCACAGAGTTGTGTACCTTTAAAGCTTCCAGAACTGATGACAGCAAGGATGTCTGACACTTCTCTGGTTAGGAAGCTGAGGTTCTAGGAGACTGCCAAGTTGCCAGAGCCACCTGTGATCACCTGACCACACCTGCAGCACCACAAGCACCAAGCGTTCCCTCTCTGGGGCTCAATTCTTCATGCACCTGCTATCACCAACCTCCAGTCTCCAGCACCTCCCACAGGGTCTTGTCCTCTATCGTCCCCACTCCCCTGCCACTAAGACCCTGAAACTCACTGTCACCACTAGCAGCCCATTGAGAGAGAGATTCAGTCACAGCCCAGGAGGGTGCCCAGAAATCCACTGTGAGGTTGCAGCAACGTGATCTGGCAGAAGAGCAAGGAGTGGGAGAGATGGGAGACGCCCTCGTGGGCCAGTGAGGCAGCTGGCTAGGCAGCTTTAGAGGCAGACTCTCTGTGCTCACCAGACCTGGGGTGAACCCTTTATTGCACTGATTTTAAAACACACGTTATTTCACAATTTAACTTCTCTGAGATTGAGATGCAACTCATGATTGATTGATGGATATTGGGTTTAAAGGCCCGAGTGATGACAGACACCTGGATGGCATGGGAGGTTCACTTTCTCCCTCTTTTGTGAGGTTAGCAAGGAGCTAGCTCCACACGACTGAGTTGTCTCCAGGGAAAACAGATTGATACCAGCTGCTGGGCACGAGGCCGCCTGCTCTACAAGGTCACTAATTGTGGATTAGACATCCCTTGGCTTCCATCCCTATGCGTGGGTAGAGCATTACAGGGCAGGATCCTCTGCCTGAGCCCTTTCTGAGGTGCTCCACATCCAGCTGTGCCCAGCCCTGCACACCTCCCATGCAGCAGCAGGAGCTCAGGGATCATGTGTGCCTGGCTACTTCTCCACCAAGTCTGCCTGCAGCAAAGTCAACTTTAAGTGTACTGATATGCAAGCCCCTTTTCCACGCCATGGTATTTTTATGGTACGTAAGGCAATAGTGTTTAATAACCAAAGACATTTTAGATTTCATTATAGGCAGTGATCAGCTGTCCTGGGCCAGTAGCACAGCCATCTTGGGCCTCAGTTTCCTCATCTGCTTTATGGGATAATGTCCACCTTGGATTCATTTTAAAACTCCAGAGTATTGCAGGTGCACGATGCTGGCACATTGTAAGTGCCCAACCAATATTGACGATCCTGGATGAAGAACCCTTGGTTCTTCTTTAACTTGGGCTACAGTGATTAAAATTTGCAATCCTGTATAGAAAAGGCCAATGCCTTTTTCTAGTCTTTCCCAGAATTTTTTTCTGAAATCCCTGTATCCTGGGGAAGCTCTACAGAGAAATAATGTCTGCCATTTTACAAGTAAAATGAATGACATAAGAGAGCCCAGTGCAAATTGAGATGCTTTCTGCACCAGGCTGGGCAGGTTCCTGGGAAGAGTCGCAACATTCCAGGCAGATATTTCTGGGAAGATCCCCAAGGCAGGTGAAATCTCAGAGTCCTGCCTAATTTCCCCTTGGCAACAGTCATGCATTTCTCCCCTAACATCTCCATCTTTCAGTCTTTCTCTCCTTCCTATTTCCAATATTTGTACCTTCAGGGAAGGCCCATTCGTGAAACATAACCCATGCACTTCACACACATGAGGCTTGGTGAGGACGTGGCCCTTTATGCTCGGGAAGACGCTACCACCCTCCCACAGCACAGCTTGGTCTCTGTCCTAAGACGTTCCATGCACCGAGTCGCTGGCTCCTCCCTGAATCCTGAGGTGGGTACCATTATCATGCCCATGTTATGGGGACGACCGAGGTTGAAAGAGGCTAGGGGGCTGGCCTGAGTGCTCGAAGCCAGGGGCTGGCAGGGCTGGGATATGGAGCCAGGTTCGTGAGGCTGAAGGACCCCACCCTGGAGCCATCAAACCATACTCAGCCCCTCCTCCACGCTGCACCCTCAGCTCCTGGCGGAGGTTGGAGTGTATTGAGCCAGGACAGTCCCAGTCATGGAGTTTGTCTAACCATTCACAAGCTGGTCACATCCCTCCCGGAGCCTGTTATGCTGGGCATTTGGTTTGTGTGTTTTGTTTGAGGTCTCCTCCCTCAAGGAAAATTTCCTGGATTTAGAAACCTGGACCAGAGGCCCCTTCTCACTGTGCCCATGAGATTCTGTCCAGGCACTCAGCAGTCTGTACTGTGGGTGTTAGTATCCATGTGTGTGCCTGTGAATTGGTTTGCTAGGGCTGCCCTAACACATTAACACAAACTGAATGGCTCAAAATAACAGAGATTTCTTCCCTCACATTCCTGGGGCTGGAAGTACAAAATCCAGGCATCAGCAGGGCCGTGCTCCCTCCAGAGGCTCCAGGGGAGGATCCTTCCCACCCTCTTCCAGCTTCTGGGGGTTGCTGGCAATCCTTGGCTTGTGGCAGACTCACTCCAATCCCTGCTTCCATCTGTATGTGGCCTTCTTCCCTGTGTGTTTGTGTCTGTGTGTCTGCACGTGGTCTCCATATAAAGACATGTTATTGGGTTAGGAACCTGATAATCCAGTGTTACCTCATTTTAACTAATTACATCTGCAAAGATCCTATTTCCAAATAAGATCACACTCACAAGTTCCAGGTGGACAGGAGTTGGGGGAGGGGGCACCATTCAACCCAGTCCGGCCCCTTATAAGATAATTGCCTTTTGAGAGCAGAGCTGGTGCTGATTAATCTATGTTGGCTGTCACTAAGTGTTTGATAAATAATTGGATACATGCGTTCATTGGGCTTAGAAGTGCTGATTCTTACTAGCAAATGTCACAAGACTCTGAAACCTGCCCAGCCTGTGAGTGCCTTTAACACCAAGAGGGAATCTTTGCTCCCCTTCTAGGTCTCTCTGTAAGCTGGCAGCAGAAATATCCACCCCCACCCCAGGACTGCTGTGAGTGTTGAACATAACATGCAGGGGTTCTCAAGAGGTTTGGAGGAGAATTTTAGAAATGCTGGGGTAGGGAGCTGTTTGGGGATTATCGCAATGCTAGCACCACTTGGTGTGCAAGGGAAAAGGCTTTCCGACAACATACAAGGCAGTCAGGACCCCAAAGCAAAGTCCCCACCCCAAGGACTTGGGAATAACCCACTGGATGTGCCTGTCAGTGAACATCCTGCTTCACATTATCTAAGCCTGGAACCACCTTCCCTTTCACATATAAGTACAAGGTCTTCTCACACATAAAAATACACAATGTTTCCCATGCCACTTTATTTGGCTTTAGTTTCTCTGAAATAAAACTGCTGGATGCATTCAGTGAAAACCAAGAGTTGTTTCACAAAATCACTTCCCAACAGCAATGTCACTGTGGTAGCTGAGTGGCCAATATGCTCTTCTCTGAGTCAACGGCATCTGGGGTGGCACAGTGTCAGGGTGGCACAGTCATGAGATGGCACAGTCTGGGGGTGGCACAGTCAGGAGGATCCCACCCACAGGCCTGGCCACCTGCCCACCCCCCTTGTCTCGTGATGCAGCAAAGCCTGGAGGATTCCATGGCCATCATTCTATTTCCTTAGTTTTTATTACTTTCCTCTTATGTCTCCTTGATTTCCTAGCTAGGGCATTATATTATCTCTGAATGTTATCACAGGACAGTGAAGGGGATGATACAAAATATCTGTTCTAAAGCAGGAGTGCCAGCGTGGCCAGGGCAGAGAGCCACCCGGACAATGAGTGACAACTGGCAATCCCCGCCTGGCTCGGCAGCTGGGCTCCCGCGGGAGCATCCCGTTTATTTGGGCATCCTGATGTGAGACCAGAGCCAGGAGCAGTGGGACCCAAGGGTCCTTTGAGCCCAGGTCCTTCACTGGAGCCAAACCAGAACCAAGGAGATGGAGCTGCCCTCCCGGAGCACACAGTCACATAGGGACAGGAGTGGGGCTCAGGCGGGGCTGCCCCTCCTCCCTTCGAGCAGAGGCCTCAAGGACAACAGGGGACCCTGTGATCCCCAGAAACTCAAGTTCAGTCTTGAAGAGTGAGGACCATGTAGACGTAAAATGGGTTTTGGGAAGAACCAGCAAAGGGCCAGAGGCTGGCTGAACCTCCCACACTGGGTGGGGAGTGGGCTGGACAATTGAGTTGAATGGCCAGGTTGTCTCAGTGCCCCCAAGGACAGACCTGAGCCCAGGTTCCCACAGGCCCCCAGCACAATGAACTCACCAGCAAAACATTTTCTGCATTCAACCCAAAAGAAAAAAATATATTCCTGTAAAACTTGTTCTGCTTATGGCCAGTGTGATAAAGCCGATTGTCCCAGGAGATAAAAGCAGAATTGTACTGGGTCACCCTTTTCCCCAAACAAGCAGCAGTGAATGCACCACGCCGTGACAGGGTCTTATATACGAGATAAAGTGGAAGTGACAGCTGAGGTATAGGCAAACGAGAGCCAGATCATTGCGCATCTATAAATCAGGGAAACCCACCTCAGGCAGAGCCACGGAGTCATTCTGCTTTAATCCAGTCCAAATGTTGTGGTGTCTGCCCCAATCCTTGGGAGGCTCTACTCGTGGCATCCAGGCCCAGCCCCTGGTCCCACCTCAGAGCCACCTGTGACATGGATTCCACCGCCCGCGAACATCCCCAGGCCTCCACACCCCAGCAGCACAGGTTTGCCTGCCGCACCTTGGTCGTCTCTTCAGGAACCAACGTGCCTCACTCTGGATCCATGTGGCTGGAGTGGCCATGGGGCCCCAGCCTGCCCGTCAGCTTCTGTCCTCTGACCATGGTGATCGTGGTGCTACATGACCCACAACAGCGCAGTCGGAGCAAACCCTGAGACGTGCGGAGGAGCAATGGGGAGGACAGCAACCTCCATCCAACCTGGAGGTCCAGATGCCCTCAGTCATCAACAAGACTAATGTCAAGTATGCCTGGACTATATCTGTCTAGGCCCCTTAGATGAATAGTGGACAGGAATGTGTCATTTCCCAAAAAACAGTCTCAACAATTTGAATGATTATAAAGACAGTGAATGGCATTGCTATTTTCTGTGTTTTCCCACTCTCTCTCTCTCTGAGACTTGAGTGAAACGTATTTCAAATGAAAATTTGTGGGTATTTGTTAAGGGCCTACTGTATGCCTAGCTCCCTGTGTGGTGTAGGTCGGCACACAGAGTGACCTGCCTGAGATGGGCCAGTGCAGGGGAGCACAGAGACAAGAAGATCTGGTTCTGATGGCAATCCTTGAACCCCTGGATGCAGCCTTACCTGAAGCCTCTGGACTCTTCAAACATGAGAGCTAAATAATCCCCTGTCTTCATGCAAAGCTGATTTGAGCTGACTATCTAACCCTTTCAGGTAAGACAGTCCTGGCTGACACATTCTCCTCATTTCTCCCATACCCCCTGTATCTTTCTCTCCAACCCAAATGCTACTTCTGTGGCCTGGGCCTCATCACCACACATCTAGACATCAGCAAACCCCCTCCTAGGCCCCGACCTCCAGTGTTGCTTCCCAGCCCATTCTCCAGGCCAGAGGCACCTACATAGAACAGGTCACAGTGTGCCCCTCCCAGACCAAAGCCATTCAAAGGCACCCAGCTAGGACAAAGGCCCAGCTGATTAGCAGGACAAATGTAGGGTTCTTATATTCATCAGGGGGTCTTTGGGAGACTCCAGCAGCAGGCTTCCTTTCTTCTTGGAGATTCCAAACTTCCTCTGATCCAGGAGGACTTGCAGCTTCCTTGGGTATGTCTAGGTGACCCCAAGAGCTTGGAGCTCAGGACCTCTCTTCTATCATGGACAGTGTCAAGGCATCACAAAAATTTTATAAACCCAAGAATCTCAACTTGCTCACTCTCTCTTTTTTTCTCTCTCCCAATCACAGAGAAAAAAAAAAAAAAAAAAAAAAAAAACGCAGGTCAGCGAGGCCGACTGCAGATCACAGCCCCTCAACTCTGTACCTGCTGAAGTCCCCACAGATTCCCATCTCAGCACCCCCGCTAATCCTCTGCAATGATTAGATGATCAGGAACTGGGAGCTGTCGCAGCTGCGATTCTCATTAACTGAGTTTAAAAGACCTGGCACGTATGGAGCTCCTCTGTAATCACAGTGCCAGCAAATCTCTGAAATAATAGATATTTCCAACTTAGCCTTCTGAATTTCATAGAGCCCCCAAGCTTTCATTTAAAATCCATTTTATATGAAGTTATCTGAAAATGAACAATAGGATTCTCAAAGAGATGTCTCCCCAGACACCAGTGTGAAGGCTGCTGAAAGAGATCAATCCACAAATCCATTTGCCTTTTAGATAAAACACACAGGGTCCCAGTGGGTCTCATCTCCACGTCCATGATAGGAAAAGAGTTCTCCTTGCCATGATGATGGAGACCACAGTTCTTAACCACTCATGCCATTTTATGTCCTGGGTGAAGTGTCCATCCTCAGAATGGATAGAATAGCCTTCACTGGACAAAGCAGGGCCTACTATGTGCTGAGCACTCTCCAGGTGGCAGGGTCTGGAAGGAAGAGTGAGACTTTGACCCCAGACCATCCACTCAGGGACAGCCTTGCCCGTTGTTCACTCTGTGTGCCGACCTACACCACACAGGGAGCTAGGCACACAGTAGGCCCTTAACGAATACCCACACGTTTTCATCTGAAATACCTTCCACTCAAATCTCAGAGAGAGAGAGTGGGAAAACACAGAAAATAGCAATGCCATTCACTGTCTTTATAATCATTCAAATTGTTGAGACTTTTTTGGGAAAAGACACATTCCTGTCCACTATCCATCTAAGGGGCCTAGACAGATATATTCCAGGCATACTTGAAATTAGTCTTGTTGATGACTAAGGGCATCTGGACCTTGGTTTCCATCTTTATAGCTGTGTGACCATGAGCAAGTGGCTCAACTTCTCTGATTCTGTATCCGCCTCTGCAAAATAAGAATGATCATAGTCTACATCATTGGGCTGTTATGGGGATGAAATGCAATGATGCTTGGGAAGTACTTATTATTGGAAGTGCTTAATAAATTTCAGCTATTACTTCTGCTACTGTCATCATCAGATTGACAGCTCAACCATGTACACAGTAGTACAAGTTTCCCTAGTGCCACCCAGTTAAGTAAACGAATGAACAGGTGTTGTAATTTTATGGAAAAGAACCTCCTTCCACCCACTTCTACCCAATGATCCAGTTTTCCTTCCAAAGCCTCTGTCTGACCCTCCATGGGCCACAGAGTCCTCCCCATTGCCATCCCAGTTAAGTAAAATGGTCTGGAATCCTAGAGAATTACTGCACTTAAATTCCCAGTCAAGTTCAGTGTTTGCGACTGAAACCTACATCTAACCCTTCAGAGGCCAAAGCTCCATTCCCCAACTGTCCACATTTCCAGCCAGGCTCCTTCCCAGGCATGGAAACTTCAGGGCAGATGGAAACGGGCTGCCCATTGCCAAAGCTCAGAATACCCTCTCCGCCTTCACCACTAATGGCGCCTGAAGAGGGCTCCTGGGCATTTCCCACCTTAAATGGCCAGGACCACTGAGTGGGATTCACACTTGGAAATCTAAGTTGGTTCTTTTCCCCTGGCGTCAGCTGACTATCTCTTTACACAGGGGTTGGACTTTTCTCACCTCCCAAGAGCTGGCTTGAGAGATGTCAGGAGGAGAGAGGGGGATGAAATCCACCCTCAGCTTGGTGCGCAGCCTCTCACTGGGGCAGCATTGGATAATTAGGCCAAATAGAGGGCAGGCTTACGAGGGAGCTTCCTGGGTGCAGCAGGAGGGGTGCGGCTTTGTTCTTTTTCAATAAGACCCAGAGAGTGATGCTAATTGTTACTTTAGGTGTGTGGAGTAGAGACTATTTGTGAAGCAGGAGGGGAGTTCGTGGGCTGTGACTAAAGAGGGCATAATGAGTGTGAAAAGAGAAGAACCTCTGGGTCCCTTAAGCTGAAGCTCAGTTAAGCCATCAAATACATTCCCCACAAATTGGCACTTTCAGCTCCAGCCTCCATGCTTTTGTTGTGCAGTCGAGGTAATGATCACCCGTGCTGTGAGAAAGGCATGCAGGCTGGCAGAAACCACTCACAGCACAAAGCATTCTTTGGTTTAAAAAAAAAAATCATAAAATAAAAAAGAAAGCTGTTTAAGCTTAAAAACTAAAAAAGAAGCGGTTGGCTCCAGTTGTCGACATGTTTTATAAAGCAACAGCAAAATGAAAAAAATAAAAAATAAACTGTCCCAGAGAACTGAGAGAGGGCCAAAAATATTAATACACGGGAACATGGCGAACCTTCTGCAAGCTGTAAATATTTTCCTAGTTTCCCACGTGTAGTCAGCAAGTACGGCAGTTCTTTTTCTCTCTCCACTCTTCCTGTTGGAAATCTATGTGGAATAACAATTTTGCCAGAAAAAAAAAATATTAGGTTGAAGAAATTGTGTCTGCCAGGGGCTCATGAATTGGTTTCATATATCAGAGGGAGGGGGTTTCAACACCCAGAGCAAGGAAAATGGAGAAGGATATACAAAACAAAGAAAAAGACCACCAGAGCTTAAAACTAAAAATAGAGATTGATGTATGTGAATGTCTTAACTTGCCGAGCATGGGGCACGGACCAGTGAAGAAACTCACTGAGGGTGGGGTGGCACCGAAGGTTCAAGATGCCCAGATCAATTTGAATCGAGTGATTTCTTAGTAGAAGTACAGTACACCCCCATGCAAACTTGAGTTTAACTGGGCATCCTGTATTTTTATTTGCTGAATCTGGCCATACCGCTGAGTGGGAGAGGTATTTCAGTGGTTGGAAGAGGGGCTCCCAGTGGTTCTGCTAACGAAGGATAACGCACATCCTGATTGGACAGAGTGAGCTTGTGGGTCCGTTCATAGTTGGTTGAAACAAGGAAGGAGTCTCAGGGGAGACCCAGGAGGTGGGCGTCTCAGGGCATCTAAGTCTGCGTGTCAGCTGCAGTGACATATGGCAGGTTCTATATGACCCCACCAGTGCTGCCATAAGGGGAAACTTTGCCTTTTGCAGACACCACCTCAGAAAAAGCTAGACCTGCACTGCTTCCTCAACCCTCATGTACTGCCGAGATTCATAGCCATGCTTCAGCCTTGAAAGTCATCTCGGAAGATAAAGGCATCTTCCCTAGTTATGAGAGAGAGGAAGACTCCGAAATCTCAGCTCCCCATCTTCCTCAGGAGTTCTGCCCCTAGAAAGGAAGGAAGAAGGGCTGCCCTCCGAAGCCAGGGTTCCTCACTGAGCCAGTTCTCCCTTCTGCAAAATGGTCACAAAGCCCTCTGCAAGGGGTTGCTGTGACCATCTGTATGAGATCATTCTCACATTGCTACAAAGAAATCCCTGAGACTGGGTAATTTATAAAGAAAAGACGTTTTATTGGCTCGCAGTTCTGCAGGCTGTACAAGAAGTATAATGCTGGCATCTGCTCGGCTTCTGGGGAGGCCTCAGGAAGCTGCAATCATGGCAGAAGGCAAAGGCGAAGTAAGCACATCACAGACTAGATCAGGAGCAAGGGCCGGCGGAGGGGCCACACACTTTTAAACAACCAGATCTCGCAGGAACTCACTCATGATCGCAATGACAGTACCCAGGGGATGGTGCTAAACCATTCATGAGAAATTCGCCCCCATGATCCAATTACCTCCTATCAGGCCCCACCTCCAACACTGGGGATTAGAATTCAACATGAGATTTGCAGGGAACACAGATCCAGACCATCTCACCATCAAATCAGAGCATGCAGGGAGGTGCCCTGCGGGGGAGAATGCTAGGGCCCTGAGGGTGACCAGGACAGCCTCAGGCTCAGGGCAGAGCCCAGAGGAGCAGTCCCTGGTAAGTGCAGCTCTGGGTCCTCTCTCACCTCTTGAGAAAGAGGGAACCCAGCCTTCCCTGGGGACAGCCTCCAGCCACCAGCCATCCACAGCCTCTCCTTCAACACTGACATCCTCAAGAAGCAAACCCCACTTCCACCCAAAGCCACATTTCCATCTCCCCATGTCTTCCCCCAAATCGTAGTGTCTTAGATTGAGGGACCTGCCTGCATGCTGACAACAAATGTGATAAACCAGGAGTGAAGCCCTCCATTGTTTGGGAGCCCCGCTGTCAGGCTCCTGCAGAGCTCTCTGCCTTTGCTCCTCTCAGCCTCTGCAGATCCCTACAATTGGGAGGTGTAGTCATGATCCCCTTTTCCAGATGAGGAAATGGGGGCTCAGAGTTGTTAAGCAATGTGCACAAGGTCACTGAGATGGCACACAGCAAACCCGAGACCTGAGCTACGTCGGATCCCAAAACCCGGACATTTATCCGGTACTCTACCCATTTCTAGTCCTGGACCCAGGCTGCCCCGTGCAGATATTGCCAAGGAGAATGGAGAAGACTAGCAAACTCTTATTCATCCTTGAAAACCCAACTCACTCATCACCTCCTCTATCCTCTTCTGTCTCATCTGGGGCTGGCTCTGAATCACATATACCTTATGCCATTCGTATATAAGGCTGCGTTATTATTTAGTTGCATTCACATCTGCTTACCTGCTAGATTGAACTCCTGGGGGATGCAGAGTGCCTGCTTCTCCATTTCTGCACCCATTGCATTTCCATGGAACCCTCCAGTTGCACCGGCCCCCTTTGCATTCTTCAAACACCCCATGCTGGTCCTGCCTCGGGAACTATACTCCACACCGCCCACTCTGTGGGAAATTCTTCTAATCTTCCACATCAGATCTGCACCCACATGTCTCCTCCTCAGAGAGACCTGCCCTGAGCGCCTGTTTAACACAGCCCCGCAGCCCCTGGCCTGTCCCTGCCCCCACTGGCCTCATGCCCTGATGTGACTCTCTTCCTAGCACGTCATGCCTCTCTCCCTGGCACCAGGTCACATGTGCATTTGTTTCCTGGCTTCATTATCTGTCTTCCCACTCGATGTGCCAGCTCCAGGGAAGCAGAGACCTTGCAGGTCTGACTCCCTCCTGGCACCAGACACATCAAAAGCTCTCAACACACATCCATAGGATGAAGGAACCCTCGATGTCTGGCACTGTTAATGAATTTAGTCTTAATTAATCATCTTAACAGCAATGTCTCAAAACCTCCCAAGGAGGAAAGCGGAATTTGTTCTTACTACATAATGGATCTTTCTTCCTAGCCATCCACTTATTTCCTCCCAGAATATCTTCCCCTCTGTTGTAAGAATGCTGACCTTGGAGAACAGTCCAGGAAGAAAACCCCAGCTTCCTGCCTAGAGATCTGTCCACCCTCTTGCTAGCCTACTAGCTTGCAGTTGGCTCAGCCGTGGACCTGGGATGTTATACATTCATTAATCAATCAATTCAGCTCCAGTGCCAGCCTCTGCTTGCCCACTCACTAATCCAGCTGAGGGACAGTTGGGACCACCCCAATACTGGGCGTGGGCCAGGCATTTCCAACAGCCAAGAAAAGCACCATGTGCTATGAAGGGAAAACACACCAGCTGAGCCCCCCTCTAAACACTGCACATAAGTACAAATCTGTTAATAAGGGAAGAAGCCATGGAGATGGACCAGGGAGAGTCTCAGATACCTAACTGGTGGATATACACACTGGCATCCTCCCAGACCAGTGCCCTGGTAATTATCTAGGAGGTGACCTGTAGCTCAACTGAGTCATGTTTCCTCCTCTCTCAGTCCCCCGAGGCAGGCTCTGGACACCTGCTCATTTCATGGCTGCTCAGCCAGAAAAATGTCCCCCTACCTCGTGTAGATGATCCCCTTGCTGTTGTCTCAGAGCCATTTTCCAGCTCTGGGTCCACAACAATGGGGGTATAGTGGAAACCTAGGGGGTCAATGAGTCAATCAACAAACACTGGCTGAGCACCCCAGTGATAGTGATTACTGCTTATAGGCAGGGAAAAAGAGTGTGGGGTGGTGGGGTCTGGAGGTAACATTATCCATGAATTTCATTTAGGGATTGTTACAAAGAGTGGACGCCAACCAAAATGCATATTTTCTCCAAAGACATGCGCAGTAATATTATAGCAGCACTTTTGTGGTGGCCAAAAACTCAATGCAACACCCTTCAGCAAATACTGTTCAGAAGCAGAAATGGACGCTAGGGCCACTCACAGCAACGGGGATGCTCTCTCAATCATGACACTGGGCAAAGGCAGGCAGACACAAAGGAGAACATCTGGATGGTTCCACGCACACAAAGTTCAAATCATGGCGAAGCTAATCTTTGCAGAGGGAAGTCAATGAGAGCTAGGGAGGACAGTGACCCTGGTAGCCACTGGGGGAGGCCGGCAATGCTTTGTTTTCTAATCTCCAGGAGGTGGTTACAGGCGAGACTTCTCTTTAACATACTCAATTAAGCTCTGTACACTTGAGAGTCTGTCCACTTGTAGGTGTACATACTTCCACTGCGGATTTAAATTTTCAAAGAAGTCTAGGGTGTTAGGTCTGGAGGTTTCCCCAAGGTTTTCCGCAGATGAGCAAATGGGCCTAGAGGTGGACGAACGGCCCAGACATGAGCAAAGGATGGCAGCAAGCCCGGACCCAAGCGACGCGGAGAAAGCACAGCGACCCCACCCTCGCCAGGTGCAGAGCCATTTCCGCCTCCGAGTCCTGCGTTGCCTGGCAACCGGTCTCCCAGGAGACGCGAGACGCTGAGCCCAGGGCCAGAGCTTGCGGGACGCACGGAGCCCCCAGGCCTCATGGCGCAGAAACCTCTCAGCACTGCGGCGGCTGAACGCATGAACCTTGTGGCTCAGGATGAGATCTGGTAACGCCTGGGATCGGGTAACGCGGTGGGCTCCTGTTCTCACCTGAAGTGTCTACATCTGGGATCTCAGTTTCCCCACCAAGTCCAGGAGGTGGTCGACCACTAAACTCGAGGGGAGGGGCCGAGGGGCGTGCACTGAGGATGGTCAGGGGCCTTGAGGAAAGGGGTCAATGTTAGGGACATGAGAGCGACAGGAGCGCATTTCTCCTTCTCCTTCTCCCTCTCCTGTTGGGCCCACCACGAAGACGTGAGAGATTGGCTTTCAACAATCAGCAGAGATTTGCTTGTTGAAATCCAACTAACGTGTTCATGTTTTTTGTTTTCTTTTTTTTTTTTTCTTCAAACTTCAGCATCCAGCCAGAACGTGTTCATGTT
This sequence comes from Pongo pygmaeus, assembly GCF_028885625.2. Lineage (NCBI taxonomy): Eukaryota > Metazoa > Chordata > Mammalia > Primates > Hominidae > Pongo > Pongo pygmaeus. Next base: position 60,829,564 of record NC_072394.2, read on the forward strand.
TTTAAGACTGATGATTTTTTTTTTTTTTTGAGATGGAGTCTTGCTCTGTCGTCCAGGCTGGAGTGCAGTGGCACGATCTCGGCTCACTGCAACCTCTGCCTCCTGGGTTCAAGCAATTCTCTGCCTCAGCTTTCCGAGTAGCTGGGATTACAGGCGCCTGCCACCATGCCCAGCTAATTTTTTTGTATTTTTAGTGGAAACGGGGTTTCACCATGTTAGCCAGGCATGTCTTGAACTCCTGACGTCGTGATCCACCCGCCTCAGCCTCCCAAAGTGCTGGGATTGCAGGCGTGAGTCACCGCACGTGGCCAAATTTTTTTTTAAAAAAGAAAGCAAAAATCCTAACATTTGTTAAATTTGAATGAAATACATGAAAATCCCTTGATTTTCCTGGGTTTTTAAGTAATATATTTTAACTTTAAAGATAGATCCATTTTCTAAAAGATGTATGTCTAGCAGACATTTGTCATGGATATTTTAATTGGCATGCTATCTGCTACGTATTATTGCATGTCTTCGAAGGTTTAACTCATATGGGAAGTTACTGGTTTAGATGCAAGTAAGTTGTAACAATAAAACATATTTGTTTACCTTCTAAACTTCAGTTATCCTATCTACCCTCTCTATAATTTTTACCATTTCCTTGTAAAACCTATATTAGTCACTTCATATGTGTCTTTAAATTGTTTTCACTTGATAAATTTATTTTATGGAAAACTTTATATCACTCTCATAAATAGAAAACCTTTATCATTTGGCATAAAATGCACAACTATTTTTTACAAAATCTTTATCCAAGCGTCCCAATAGGAGATGCTACCACAGCAGGATCTGTTCCCTCTGTCTGAAATGCCCCTTCCTCTCTTCTTCACCAGACAAACTTCTGCTCATCCTTCAAGACCCAAATCTAAATGACCCCTCCTCTTTGAACAGGGCCCTTAGCTACTAAACACTTAAATTGTAACTGGTCCAAATTGGGTTCAGCCGTTAAGTGTAAACTGCACAACAAATTACAAAGATTTATTTTTTAAAAAAAAGATTACTTAAATGACTGTCAGCCAGGTGCGGTGGTTCACACCTGTAATCCCAGCACTTTGGGAGGCCGAGGTCAGGAGTTTGAGACCAGCCTGGCCAACATGGTAAAACCCCATCTCTACTAAAAATACAAAATTATCCAGGCATGGTGGCACACACCTGTAATCCCAGCTACTCAGGAGGCTGAGGCAGGAGAATTGCTTGAACCCAGGAGGCAGATTGTGCCATTGCACTCCATCCTGGGCAAAAAAAGGCAAAACTCCATCAAAAAAAAAAAAAAAAGACTGTCACCTGTTTATTCTTATGTTCTTTTTATTGTAGTTACTAGAACATTTAAAATTGTGTATGCAGCTCATGTTTGTGGCTTATGTTACATCTTGACTGAAACAGACTCTGCCTTAGATGCTCACTGCCCAGGGCAAAGAGTTGACCAGGGTCTCCAAAACTGTGGGGTAGGGATATGCTGATATTGATTCCAAAATAGAAGAAACTAGAAAACTCAAAATGACTGAATGTTTAATTTGATGTTTGCAAAATGTGGCACGTGGGCTTATCTACTGCAATGCCACTCAGCTCATGGGTAGTTAGATATAAACAATATTAGCATGGAGCAAAAGCAAGGCCAGATTAGGGTGGGGCAAGTAAGGTACTTGGGCTGCAATATTTAGGAAATGCTCCATGTCAAGGTTATGCAGACGCTGTCTCTGCACTTGCAGGAAGCAGGGAGTGAGTGCCTCCTCTACTTTTGCACCTCCTCAAATTTTGAGTCATAAGGGCCTCCAAAATAAGAAGACTGGTACTTAGAAGGCTCCTCAGGCAGAATCGGCCCCCAGACTGGCCCTTACCCGGCATTCCCTCCCAGCCGTAACAGCCAACCAGCATCTCTCTTTCGTTAGCCACGTGTCTCCCTTGCTGGTGGGAGGTGCTCAGCATCAGAGGTTCTCACGCTGTCTGGCTCCTCACTCCGTCCCTGGTGCAGAACCACTGCCCAGTCAATGTTCGTGGAGAACGGAAATGTCCCCCACAGACCCCTTGAACCTTTTTCCGTGTTGCCCAGCACTCAGGAACTTTCTTTTTCAGGAAATACCGTCTGAAGGCTGAATCAGAAGCACGGCAGAACTGGCCCCAGAACTGGGGGTTTTTAACAACCCCTTTTGAGGAGGTAAATATAAATTGTATGAGCCCCGAGGTTATAGAATCAATAATTTCAAAGAATGAATGATTACAAAGTCTATAATTTGCAAGAATAAAATTAAAGAGCATGTTGTAGGCAAAGATCACTAACTCCTAAACCAGAAGGTTCCTGCCTTTCACAGATTCCTGGGCACTGACCACATGCCAGGTATGTTCTAGGTGCTTCAGCAGAACCAGCTGATCAAATCTGGACAAGAACCCCGGTGCAGAGACAGGTGCTGTTTTATGCCAATTTACAAATTAGGAAATTGAGCTCCAAGACCTGCAAATTCACACAAGTGATAAGAACCACACTCAGGTGAGAAGCAGGTGGGTCTGATACCACAGCCACCTGACCTCAGACTTCCCATCTGTAAAGTGGGATGAGAGTCCTCACCTGCCTAACTGAGCGACTGTGAGGTGCAGATACAAGAAGGCCATGGACACCTCGCCTGGCCTAGAGGCCAAGTGACACATGAGGGATTCTTGGGAAAATGCTGTCAGTATTCCCTAAAGATCACAAGTCCAGAAGTCTACAGGGACCAGAAACAGGAGACAGGGCCAAGCATAATTAATCAGAAGGCGGGGGGAACTCAGGCAAAGAGGCCACTGGTCCTGTCCAAAGAGGCAGCCAGCATGAGCCCAGCCAAGTGCAACCATATGGGAAAGCGAACTGCATATTCCCATCACTCAAGAGAGTCGAGAAAGCCAGATGTTTACGTGAAATTTTCTGAGTCTAGAAATGAAATGCTTATGTGGGTTCTGGTGGGGTGGTGGCCACGAATCTGCAACCTCTCAAACTTCAGGACAGAACACAAGAGATGCAGAATTAATTAAAACACCACATCAGTCAAAGTATCCATGATTCAGAGCAGTGTAAACCCCATTTGTAATTCATCCCACCCTACTAGCTTTGAAATTATGCTGTTCTTAATGAGGGTGTTTTTAATTCTTAGAGGGTTCCACAATTTGAAATTTTATGCATAGAATGAGTTCTTATTAATATACTATGCATAAGGAGTCTATATTAATATTCTTTATATGTAATTAAATTGGGTTTTCAAAAAGCTTGATATTGCTTGAAAAATTAAAAAGGGGAGTGGAGGCTCTCCTCTAATATTTTAAAGTTTGGTCCTGAAAACCTTTTGGCATTTTTTTGTTAGTTTGTTTGTTGTTGTTTGAGACAGGGTCTGGATCTGTCACCCAGGCTGGAGTGCAGTGGCATGATCTCAGCTCACTGCAGCATCCACCTCCAGGCCAAGCCATCCTGTCACCTTGGCCTCCCAAGTAGCTGGGACCACAGGCACACGCCACCATGCCCAGCTAATTTTTGTATTTTTTGTAGAGATGGGGTCTTGCTAAGTTGCCCAGGCTGGTCTTGAACTCCTGAGCTCAAGCAATCCTCCCACCTCGGCCTCCCAAAGTGTTGGGATTACAGGCATGAGCCACCACACTCAACTCTTTTTGGCATTTTAAAATTTGAGTCCATAACTGGTAACGTTTTCTCAAATTCCCCCACAGGAGGTGTAAATCAGGAGGCTGCAGTGAGCAGCAGGAGGGGATGGAGATGGGTCTCGGCTTTGGGTGCAGCAGGCCTGCATTGAGGTCCCCACCCTACTTTCCTAACGGTGTAACTAAGACAAGACTCGGCCTCCCATTTCCATGCCCTACTTCTGTGTCCATAAAATGTGCCTTCTAAGGGAAGCAATGGGGAGGACACTTCCCCCAGCTTCACCTGAGGCTTCCCATCTCTGGGGATTCTGTTTCAGTTGATCAAGTGTGAAGAAGATCTCTCCACCCCAAAGCCCAAAATCGAGCTTCCTGAGCATTTCCGCATCCGGCCAGTGACCCCAGTGAAGAAGTACATCAAGGTTCGAAACATTGTTTTTAAATACTCATTTTCCTAAGTAAGAAATAAACCCCAATGGAAACTGATGGCTCCAGATGTGCAAAGCCAGCACTGAAGGTAAGAGCACAGCGGTGCCAGGTGCAGAGTCCAGGTCCACGCCCTTCCCAAACCCAGCCATGGGAAACATGCCAGGCTAAAGTCTACGCGTGCGAGCACCATGACCTCCTGTTCTGCAGAAGCAGAGAGAAGGCAGGAAAATGGGGTCTTCGTGCGTTCTTTCAGCAAACATTTTCCAGGGTGTGGGCAGGAAGGCAGGGCAGACCCAGGCAGGGACTCTGGAATCAGACCACCAGATCCCTGTGCTGATAGGCTGCTCACCTTCTGTGTGGTCTTGGGCAAGTAGCTTGACCTCTCTGTGTCTCCCCTGCCTCTCTTATACAATGGGGGTTACTGAAGCACCTACTTCAGGGAGTGCCGTCAGGGTTCAGCAGGCTGCCCAGCATGTTTAGAGAGTGCCGATGACAGTCAGCTATTACTAAGGCGCAACAGCTTGGTTGGGAAAACAGTAATGAACAAGAAGACAAGACCCTAGCCCACATGTCTGGGTCTAGAGAACCAACATTAACCAAGAAAATCAACAGCATTTGGATACGCTGTGCTAGCACCATGGAGGAAACAGGCCGATGGTGTGTCACAGGATAAGAGAAGGCAGGGTGTTCCGGGAAGGTGCCCTTTGAGCTGAGGACTGAAGGATGACCAGGCACCAGCCCTAGGAAAAGTATTCTAGGCACAGGGAACAGCATGTACGAAAGCCCTGAGGTAGAACACAGGCTGCTATGTTTCAGGAACAGCAAGGCAAGGCGATGTGGAGGGAGCTTGGGTGGAGGATGGGGGCAGGAGGAGAAGGTGTGGGTGGAGAAGGGATGTGAGTGGAGAAGTGGGCAGGCTAGGAGAAGGAGTTGCAATTGGAGTCCAATTTAGAGCAGAAGCCGCTGGAGGGTTGTAAGCAGGGCCGTGGAAAGGCGAGACCTGCCTATTGGAAAGATGGCTCTCGTTGCTAGTGGAGAAAAGATTGTGGGGAGAGGGACAGGAGTGACCGGGCCAAACCCAGAGAAGAGAGGACTTAGACGATGCTCTCACCTGAAGCCTGCACCACGGCGGACACGGCTCAGATCCCTCTAGAAACTGTTGAGCTCCATATGTCTCATGGGTCTGTCATTTTGGACGGGAGTTCTGCCCTCTGCCCAGCTATGGAGAAGGTGGTTCTGCGTGCTGATGGGGAGAGCAGATGCAAACCCAAGATGAAGGCCGCAGGGCAGGGGGAGTTCAGCTGCAGCCCTTTGCCTGGCATGCTGGTGGTCTGATGGGGTAGCTGGCACTCAGTGAGAGTTTGGGGGGTATGCATCTGTGAGCCCCAGCGAATGAATGAATGAATGAGCTCCATTGAGTTATGTTGACAGTTTTTCCCCCAAATATAAAGCAATATAGAGTCACTGCTAAAAAATATTTAGAAATACAGCAAAATATAAGATCATTAAAACCCCCATATAGACTCTTACCCATGATTAACATTTTGGGGGTGCTCCTTCCAGAGGTTTTCCTACACATCCCTTGACCTGTAAGAGTAACTACCCCACCAGCTCAAGCTGTTATTATCTCTTAGCCACTCACCGTACTGACTGCTTTACATGGGGTGTCTCATCTTATTTCCACTGCAGCCCCAGATATTATTATCCTCAGACACATTTTGCAGATGGGAAAGCTGAAGCTAAGAAAAAGCTGAATTCCTTTCTCTGGCCACACAGCAAGTGTGTCTGATTCCAGAGCCCTGCTTTTAAATGTTACCCTCAAATATTCCTCAAATGTATGTTCATGTATATGTATATACACACTTGCACACACACACACATACTTTTTAGGTATATGTTTACAAATCAAACTACACAGGCTGCTTCGTAATCTCATTTTTCCACCTAACAACATACCTGGACATCTTTCCATGCAGTTTTAAAAAGCACTCTAAATTGCTATTATATTAATGGCTGTATTTTTCCCCACTGTGTGGATCTGTCATAATTTATTTAACCGTCCCCCTATCCCTGGCCATTGAGGTTGTATCCGGCATGAGATTTGGGAGAATAACCCTGCAAGGAACACCCTTGTAGACACAGCAATTTGCTCTGGGTCCGTAATTTTCTTGGTATTAGTGCCTACAAAGGTGATAGTTCAGATGAAATGCACACATTTAGGGAGCTCGCTCTCCTGTGGCCTAGAACACTGGGCTGGCCGGAGAACAGAGGAAGAGAGACTGGGATGTAGGGCGGACATTTTTCCAGAGCTGGGCTTTAATTCTGCCAACTCCCTGCCTCCACCTGCCTCCATCCCAAGAATATGGTGGCATGGGATCTGCTTAGTGTCTGTAATGTCCCTCAGCCACATGCTGCCCCCACAGATCCCTTGCCTGCCCATGAGACTGGACTTTCCCTCTGCCACCAGGGCCCCTGGGCCTGCTCTGCACAACCACAGTTATTCTCTTTCCAAAGAAAACGCCCCCACCTAGATACCAGAGAGGTGCCCCTCCTGGAGGACAGGAAACAGGGAGGAACCATCCAGGCACCAGAAAAACCAAAACATGGTTTTCTCCTGTGAGAGACTCCCGTCTAGGAGCAAGGGCCAGCTCTTAAAGCCACACTCACCAGACAGAGCCTGTGGGGTGGCAGGGGTAAGGACAAGAACCTTGATTCAGGCGAGAAAGGTCCCCAGCCTCTGCTTCCCTCCAAACTTCGTTTCTTGCCCAAGAAATGGTAATGGTGGCCGGGCGCAGTGGCTCACACCTGTAATCCCAGCACTTTGGGAGGCCGAAACGAGCGGATCACAAGGTCAGGAGATCGAGACCATCCTGGCTAACACGGTGAAACCCCATCTCTACTAAAACTACAAAAAATTAGCCAGGCATGGTGGCAGGTGCCTGTAGTCCCAGCTACTCGGGAGGCTGAGGCAGGAGAACGACGTGAACCCAGGAGGCGGAGCTTGCAGTGAGCCGAGATCGAGCCACTGCACTCCAGCCTGGGTGACAGAGTGAGACTCCGTCTCAAAAAAAAAAAAAAAAATGGTAACTGGTTTCCTTCTTCCACCACCTTTCTTCCACCTTCCCATCCTCTCATTGGTGACCAAAGCATTTAAAAATATATTTATTTTTAATAGGTAACCTTGATACCTAAAAGGGCATCTGATGAGATGCCTCCCTCCCTGTGGACCCCTGGAGCCACTGTCACCCATTTGTCATGCACTCTTGCATAGACAAGGACGTCCATGGGCCTCTGGCCTCATTTTCTTATTACACAGCTTGTACCATACTTTGAATAGTTTTGTGCACCTCTTTTCTAAGTTTATCTCGTCCTTCTAAACCATTGATGGCACACCACGGTGTGGATGGGCCATAGTGAATAAGCCTCCGTGGGTGGATATGCAGCTTACGTCCAATTGTTTGCTATTACAAACAGCTCCGCAAGGCATCCCTTGCACCACCATGGGTGTGTACATGTGTAGCTATCAGGATATTTTAGAATGAATGCCTCAGAGTAGATTATTGGGTCAAAGGGTGTTTGCATCTGCACTTTCTTTTTTTTTTTTTTTTTGCATCTGCACTTTCAAAAGATAATTGCCAGGCCGGGTGTGGTGGCTCACGCCTATAATCCCAACACCGAGGCAGGTGGATCAACTGAGGTCAGGAGTTCGAGACCAGCCTGGCCAACATGGTGAAACCCCATCTCTACCAAAATATAAAAATTAGCTGGGCATGATGGCACTTACCTGTAATCCCAGCCACTCAGGAGCTGAGGCAAGAGAATCACTTGAACCCAGGAGGCAGAGGTGTCAGTGAATTGAGATCGCACCATTGCACTCTAGTCTGGATGACAGAGCAAGACTCCATCTCAAAAAAGAAAAAAAAAAAAAAAGATAATTGCCATATCGCCCTTGCTCCTATAATGCCCTTGTTAATGGTGGTGTTTTCATCTTTTTGCCCCTCTGCTGGGTGAAACATGATGTCTCACAGTGGATTTCAACTGCATTTCTTTTAAAAGTTAGATAAAGACTTGGAAGTTAGTCTGTGTGCTCCCAAAGGCCTGGCTAGACAAACAGCTTTGAGAGCTGCTTCTCTTCTGAACAATTCTGCTTGTAGCTGGTTCAAGGAAGCTTTGGCCCCTCTGTCATTTGTTGATGACCCTCCCTACATGTAGCCTTGCAGGAGACTAATTTTAGGAGTTCATCAAGAACATATGTTAAGGGGTTTCGTCCACCAGCAGCGGCCAGCCCACTCGGGACCATCCCCTCCTGCCACCGCCTCACCGGCAGGTTCCATTAGTAAAAGTGAACTCATAACCCCAAGCATATTAAACCTCTTTATCTCAGTTCTTCTGCTAGAACAAATGTCCCGCACTGTTGCCTTTGTTCAAATCCCCTTATGCAGAACAGATTATTTCAAAAGAGGGGGAAAACCTGCCTAAACATTTACCCTCATTTTCCAAAAATGTCAAATCTGTCCAAGGAATTGACAAATGAAGTTGTGTTTTTTCATTCCAGATAGGAGCCCATTTTCCTTTTGGTTTTTAAAATTAAATTCAATTGCTTTTCATCCCTGTGACCTCCGCGGTTTGGAGTGTGTGTGTGTATATACAGATGCATTTCGTAGAGGCTTCTCATCAAAACAGGGTGGTCTGCACCTGCCACAATGCCATCTGACAACAGTGCCGTGTATTTCATAAAAGCCAGTGAAAACTGTAGCACTTGATATTTCTGCATTTTTTTTTCTTTTTGCTTTCTTACCAAATAAAAATTATTTTGCTGGAAGTCATGAATTAAATATGTTAGGCATTACACGATAAAGAAACATGTTTGATGTTCCTCACTTCCCGGAAAGATGAGAGCCTCTGAGTCCAGCAGATTGGAATGTGCTTGTTTTCAGGACACATCAGGGAGGCTGGCTTTCTTTTCTGTCTTTTCCACCCCTGGCTCACATGCCGATGCTGGGTGGCTCGTGTCTCTGTGGCCGAAGGTCACTAAATCCCCTGCATTTCCATTCCAGGTCCTTCCGTCCCCCCCAGTCCCACAGACCACCCAGGGCTTCATCGGCTGGAGATCTGCAGTGCCAGGCCTGAACAAGTGCCTAGAGCTCGACGATGAGATCAGAAGCTGCAAAGGTGCTTTTGCGCGAGAGCTGTGCTGGCCCAAGCAGGGCGTGCACTGAATCCAGATGGAGCTCTGCCCAGGGGTGCTGCATGTCGGTCACCAGGCACCCAGGGCCATGCCAGGGAAAGGAAGAGCTCCCCTGAATCCCGAGGACACAGTCCCCTGCGTACTTGCTCATGGGATGTTGCAAAGAACACAAAGTGTGCCTTAGACATTCTCAACTCATCAGCGTCTCCCTTACAGAATGTTCACATCCACACCCATTCTTGGCTAATGTAATGAATAAGGCTTCTCTCATTTGTTTTTGATACCTTGGGAATTTCTGCGCAGGGCTTTAAAAAAAAAAATAAGTGATTCAATTTTAAAAATATTTGTCTAGGTCCTTCAATGTAGCTTTTCATTGCACCTACCACCATCCTTATTTATAACGAACTTGTTGATCAGGTGTTTCTCTATCCAGATATCCCTGGGCCTGTTTTTCAGGAAGAGTAATACACTTAGAGAATCCCTTGGCTCTCCTTGCTCAAGATATTTGCAATAAGTTAACAGCTTTAAAGGCAGAACTGAGCCCAAGATTTGCCACTGGGCATAGATTCACAGGAGAAAAATGGGTTTCCCAAACCCTCTAAGAAAACCACTGCTGCTGACCTGTCCCAGCCACCCCCAATCCAGCACAGAAAGCTCCAGGCTGCCCAATTAGGTCATTTTCCTTCCCCGAGTACATCAACCCCACAGTTACCATTTTCTTTCTAAACACTGTCTAGCTGTCTCTCTTCTCCTACTCCTACAAATGGGGGCTGGGGGCATGGAGTGTCCAGCTGGCCAGAAGGAAAAGCCAGCATGAACTGGACCCCAAAAAGTAGGAGAGCAGAGTTTACAGCAGCGTGTGAGAGCTGGTTTGTGTTTCATTTCCAAGGAGTAGGGGGTTGGCGCGCTCTTCAGACCCGGCGTAGACAAGGCAGGAGGGGCTGTGTTCAGTTACCCACCCTCCATCGAAGCACAGGCCTTCCTCCCCTTTGTTGGTCAGGCCTCACTGTTCCTGGGATGGATTCCTCCATTTATTTGGCTGACTGGGGCCTGAGGGGACTTCCATTGGGTGGGACCCATTGACAAGGCCCATCCACCCAAACATGTCCTGTTCACCTTCCTGTCCAGCCATGGGTGGGTGTGCTGGAGCCAACCCAGGAATCCCTCCGCTAAGGCCTCTGAGAACGTAAGTCCTCTAAGCCCTGAACACTGGCTGCCACCCCTCTGGCATGTTCCTAAACAGACTCCATGATTTGAGGGTCACTAAATACCAGGGGACAGAATTCCTATCAAATCTGGGCCCTCCCCTGCAAGCTCTGGGCTCAGAGCCCCCAAATCTCAGAAGCCCCAGCAGAAGACCTTCTCTTATTCAGGGACTCTGTTCTCTGTAAAAACTATCAGCCTTTCTCTTTCCAAGGGTCTGGCTGCAGACACCAACTACTCAGTGCTGAGAACAGAGCCACATAGCAGAAGCCTTCTCCCAGCCACCTAGATGGTTCTGTCTCCCCACACCCCTCCTGCAACCCCAGAGTGCGAAACTCCTAGATTGGCATGGGCTTCCCAGCCCAGAAGAGCTGATACCCAAGAGAACAGCCCTTCAAGGAGCCTTGTCGTTACCTCTGAGTATGGTGCCCACACACATCGCTGGGCACAGGAGCCAGGGTCATCAAGAAACTTCATGGCTATTTAGGTTCTGAGAAAAGGGGGAGCAAGGTATTTGGTTGAATTGTGTCCCCCAGAAAGATATGAAGTCCTAGCTTCCAGTACCCGTGGAGGTGAACTTTCCTGGAAATAAGGTCATTGCAGATGTGATTAGTTAGATGAAGATGAGGTCTTATAGAAGAAGGGTGGACTCTTAATCCAGTGTGATCAGTGTCCTCATGAGAAGAGGAGAGAGTGACATGCAGCGGGGACAGAGTCATGTGGAGACACAGACATGCAGGAGAGGGCACCATGCCACACCAGAGGCAGAAATGGGAGGGATGCGTCTACCAGCCACAGAATGCCAACATTTGCAGGCAAACCACAAGAAACTAGGAAGAGGCGAGGAAGGATTCTACCCCATAGATTTCAGAGGGAGCATGGCCCTGCCGATGCCTTGACTTCAGACTTCTGGACTCTGGAACGGTGACAGAACACATTTCTGTTGCTTTATGCCACCCCATTTGGGGTACTGGGTATAGCAGCCCCAGGAAATGAATGTAGCCTTGAACACATGTTACCTCCTCCTCTCCTCCCCTACTCAGAAAACATCCTCCTCTGACCATGTGTCTGTCACTGGTCTTGACCTGGGCTGAGTCTATAACAGACAGATCACATGGCCCCTCGAACTCCAAAGATGTTTCTAATCACCCAGAGGTTTAGCCTGATGTAGACTAAACAATTGAATGCTTGGCCAAGCCTGTCACTATTAAATCCTAATGTTTTGGCATCCAAGTCATTGCTGCAGGCAAAGCATCTGCCCTTGGAGGAACATTTGTCCCTTCTTGTGATCAGACACCTCCACCACAGTCAAGCAGTGGCCGGAAAGCAGGATTGCTTTGTACTGACCTCTGTCTCAGCTGCATTTCCATCCCATTGCCAGAGCAGAGACAGCACCCACCTTGGTGGGGGATGAACCTCCAATGTCAGGTTGTTGTTAGTTCTAATTCTTGATCACAAAACAAATCTAGGATTCATCATCCATGTCATCTGCATGCCCACAACAGGTGGAAGCAAAAATCTAGCCCAAAATGTGGGTTCCCTTGACCTGTCCTGACCCCTAGCCTGGACAGGAAATCAACACGTCCATTTTTACTCTTCTGAAACTCAGAGGTGAATTAACTTTCGCTCTGGTTTTCACTAACCGGTGTATGTTGACCAACAGCCCTGACTTTTAGGGAGACTAGTCAGCAGATCTTTCTGGTAGAAATGATCTGAGTGGAGCTGAGAAAGCCATGCCACTGTGTGGACAACTGACCCTGCAGAAAGCCAGAAATCCCAGTGAGGAAGGCCTCTGAGGCTGGCCCACGCCTCCTGGCCACAGCATACCAGTTGAGGAAATGGGTGTGGGTGTACCCATGTTGGATCCATTTAACTCCAGTTCCTTGTGAGGACAAAATTCAAGACACTCAGATCCAAAGTCTGAAGACACGCATGTTCTCTGGACAATCAGCAGGTGAATACCTTTCAATATCTCAGAAATTATTTGATGCTTTTTTGCTACCTTTCAATTTAAATGAAGCTCACTCCAAGTTTATGTACGTGTGTTTAATGCCCTTTAAAACTATTCCTACTTAAAACATTACAGTGAAGTTTTTTTTTAGCCTTTTGCTCTTGACAATACATAGATGGTTAGATATTTTAAACTAACTGACATCTAGGCAGTCTTAGCTGGTGGGTTTTTTTTTCTTCTGTCCCCAGTAATGTATTCACCAACTAACCACGTATGTGCTTGCATTTAAAGAAATAAAAACAAGGCAACATTTCTGCAGGTATCAAACTCCAATGCCATGGTCCTCCCTACCGACACCCTCCCCCTGGACTCACAGAATGACCTTTTGGCATTAAGCAATTTGGGCTGCACTCATGAGTTTGTAACAGAGCACAAATGTCCAGTCAACGGCCCCAGCTGAGAATCGAAGTGGACAACATTCAAGGATTCAATTACCCTGGATGGCTTCAAACTTGACATTTAATCTATGGAAATCAACCTCTTTGTGGGTGTCCAAATGGGCCCATAAATGTCACCACACACTGTAAAATACCACATCATTTCCAAGGTCGAGATGAGGCTGGTGAACCTGCATCGACGATGCCGAAATACATCACAGCAATGAACCACCAGACGGGCCTCGGTCAAAACGAACCATCTCTGAAATGATGCAAAACATAGTTAGGTTGGAGACTCGGAATGGATTCTATCACAAGCACATTTCAGCCCAAGACAAATTAGAAACTCTTAAATTTGAGTTAGAAGAAAATGACATGATCAACTAAAAAATAAAATTACTGGAAAACATAACTCTCCCCTTACACATCGACCCACACCTGAGTATCATTGCCATGATGGACTCTGGGTTTTCAGCACCCAAAGCCTGGGACCAGATTGTCGGGGAATTTACAATTTTGTGTATTTTAGAAACTGCATATGCTATATATTATATATAACCCCTCTGGCAAGGTCTGAGGCAGCCCCTTGAAATGAAATCCATTAATATTTTACAGCAAAACTGAGGAATATCCACACTCAATGAAATAAAGATTCAAAGGAGCCACATAGGAGTTTGGTTCAGGTTCTGCCAACAGATGAATCTTGGTGTCAAACTAATAAGAATATTTATAGATTTTAGAGCTTTTTAGAATTTGAAACTGATAAGAGATTTTGAACATAAAATGTTGCCATCAACAGAAAATATTGTAAGGTTGGTTCTTTCGGATCTGCCTTTAGTTATGAACTTGGATCAGGACTCTCTTGGTTGTAAGAGGAAGAAACTCAACTCCTAGTCTAAGTACAAGAGGAATGTTTTGACTCATGTAACTGGAAAACTCAAAAATAGGTCTGGTTTCAGGCACAGCTTGATCAGGGATTCAAGCAATATCACCAAGACCCAGGGTTTTTCTGCTCCAATTTCCTTCAGTTTGGTCTATCTGACTGCCTTCAGCTGCGAGTAACATGGCTCAGCATTGTTGAAATGATAAGGCTGTTTGTTAGATCACAGACAGGGGGTCCCCAGGTAGGCAGAGCACCAGGGCTAGTCTAGTAACTTAAATTCAGCAAGGATTTGCATGCTTTTAACCACCTGTCTCAGCCATGCCACTCCCAGTGCCAGCCTCGTCAAAGGCTGGCTTTCTTCCTGGCTGTAGGATGGGTACCATCAGCGGCCCAGGCTACATGCTTTCTTGTTCACCTCTGGCAATAGAAAGAGGGAAAGGTTTCCCACTCATCCCTGCAACTCCTCTGGAGGGTCTCATTGGCCAGAAATGTATCGTATCCTCACTCCTGAGTAAATCATGGCTTTATCTCCCTTGGGCCAAATAAGCCGACCCCTTCCCACACTGCATCGTGACTCTGCAGTAGGAGGCAGTGCAACATCCACCGGAACTTCACATGCCTCGTGGTCACAAAGGTGCAGCAGCTCCCCACTTCTCTTGCTTTTAGCATCAAGTAGAACAGGAAGAATGCCCAGAGGCTGTTTCCCAGGATTCCCAACAAAAGTCTCATTGATTCCAATTGTGTAACATGTCCCTTCCCGAACCCATCAGTGTGGCCCAAGAAATGAAGTGCACTGATTGGCTTTGTCCTTGGCTCCACCCCTGAGATGGAGGAGGCCACAGCACACAGGGCACGTAAGTCAAACCGGAGGAAGACGTCTCCCTGGATGGAAATCTGAAGGTGGTTCCCAAAAGTAGGGGGAATGGAAGCCGCATGGTAAAGACAGTTAACAAAACAAGCCCTCTATAGAACCTGAAAATGAAGTTTTCACGACCTCATGTGTGGTTGTAATTATCAGATCGCTTCAATTCACTTTGGCTAATGTGGCAGGCAGCCTCTGAGACGGCCCCAGGATCCTCACCTCCTATATTCACACCCTTGGGTAGTCCTTGCCCCTTGAGGGTGGGTGGGATGTAGTGATTCCTTTCTATGAATAGAATATGTCAAAAGTGATAGGTTGTCACTTCCCAGATTAGGTTACAAAAGACTGACTTTCATCTTGCCAGCTTGCTCCTCTCTCTTTCTGTCTCTTTCTCTCTCTCTCCACCACTCTCTCTCTCTCTCACCATCTCACTCTCTCTGATGAAGCCCCCTGCAATAGCATGAGATGTTCAATGGAGATGTTCCCAGGACAAGGGACTGAGAAGACCATGATCCACCAATATATGACGACCCGATTTTTAGTCATAGGTATCAGTAAAAATTATTTAAGTTTCAAAAAATTACAGAAGCTGGATCAGCCTTCTAGGTGACATTTGTCATTTTTAGTTTGGGGACAGAGCCAGAAAAATAATCCACAATCCCTAGTCCCAAGTTATCACCTAAAAACTATTTGTAGAGGCCCACCGAGGGCTGGAAATGCCTTCTCTTGAATCAGCAGAAAAGGAGAGGCAGCAGAACGGGTGGGAGGAGGAGACTCAGGAGTTGGGCTGGTCTGCGTTCAAATCCCGACACTCCCCACTCCAGGGGTGTGGCCTTGGGCAGGTGGTTGGACTTCTCAGACTTCTGCCTTCCCCAGCTGTGACATGGGGTCCCATGGGGGTGACGGAAGGATGCATGGGGAAAGGGATTGGCAGAGGGCAGATGTGCAGACACAATGTTAGTTCCATCTCTTGCAGCAAAGCAAGAGATTCTTCAGAAATGGTGAAGATCAGATGAGATGCTGGTGATACAGCCAAGAAGAAAGCCAGCCTTTGACGAGGCTGGCACTGGGAGTGGCGTGGCTGAGAGAGGTGGTTAAAAGCATGCAAATCCTTGCTGAATTTAAGTTACTAGACTAGCCCTGGTGCTCTGCCTACCTGGGGACCCCCTGTCTGCGATCTAACAAACAGCCTTATCATTTCAACAATGCTGAGCCATGTTACTCGCAGCTGAAAGCAGTCAGATAGACCAAACTGAAGGAAATTGGAGCAGAAAAACCCTGGGTCTTGGTGATATTGCTTGAAACATCTGGCGTGGCCAAGAGGCTCAACAAAGACTGGCTGGTGCTACTTTTATTGCTGCTGCTCTTGTTGTTGTTGTTAATGAACGTGATTCTACCGCCAATAGAGTTAGGCCATCAGCAGGCTTTTCAATTAAGTGAACTACATTTATTTCAGCACCTATCCATGTTTAAATCTGGCCATCGCCAGGGCTCAAGAGAAAGCTGGGTGCTCCTTCAAAATAACACAAAATAAATTAAACTTCTCTCATACCCACTGAAAAAAATATTATTTAATATCTTTCTGGGGCCATTCACTTAAACTTTAAAAATGGGTCCTAAAACAATTCTGGATTTTATGCTTGCTGAGCCTAATTGCATGACTATGAGGTGACCTGACAGGGCTTTAGTTTTAGACTAAACTAAATGATGGTCGTGTGGTTAATAAGCTGTGTTCTTCATGGGTGGGTAATGATTCTGATTAGATGAAATTCAAATGAGGGCTCTTGGGTAAGCCACAGACCTGGAATCCCAGGCACCCAGAGAGAGCTGCTTGCTCCCCCTGAGAAATTAAACACAAGTGTAAGCAACTGTTGTCTGAGTGTTTGTGCATGGCTATGATTGATTGATTTACTGTTCAGAAAGCTCCCTTTTAATTAAGAAGTAAATCTTGCTTCTTGATGTGTCAC
Organism: Pongo pygmaeus; assembly: GCF_028885625.2. Taxonomy (NCBI): domain Eukaryota; kingdom Metazoa; phylum Chordata; class Mammalia; order Primates; family Hominidae; genus Pongo; species Pongo pygmaeus. Next base: position 60,846,141 of record NC_072394.2, read on the forward strand.
TGTAACTGTCCTTTGAGAATACACAGGCAGTGTTGACCCAGGAGTGAAGGAGGAGCCACTTGTGCCGTGGGAAGCATGGTGCTATGGGGAAGGGCCGGCCCCACCAGAGGCCTGGACGTAGGGTGCCCAGCAGGAGGGATGCATGGCCAGGGCTGAACCTGGGCTGGTGCTGGACAGCCACTGAGGAGGAGGGTACAAAAACAATGGCTCCCATTTATTGGGTTCTACCAAATGTCAGTGTATTAAAGAGTCTGACCGTACTTTTTGATGTCTGCCTGCTGACTCGTTTTAAATCTGTCCGTCTGCCCCATATTTGGGGAAGCTGGTAAGAAAACCCAGGTGCTCTTCCTTTTGGCATGAGGAGGCCATTCCAGCCATCCTCCAGGCCCACCCCAGCCCCCGTAAAAACCCCAACCAGCCTCCTTTCCTTGCACTCTCCAGCGTTTTTAAATCTGCTGGGAGGTCTGGTCTGCTCTCCCCAGGAAGCCTCATGATGCAAGTAATCGACTTTTCCTACCTCTCGGTGTGCGTCCTGTCCCTCTCTGCATTGGACAAGGTTTTGCAGGGAGGGTGGTCCATCCTGCCTCTGCAGACCAGCAAGCTGCTCCCAGCAGCCAGATACTGTGCTAAACTCATTCCACCTTCACAGCAACCCTGCATCCTCCATTCTGTATAAGCTCCCATTTGAGGGGGAGAAACAGAAGCTATATGAGGTGAAGTGACTTGCCCAGTGTCACACAGCAGTGAAGGCAGATCTCAAATCCTACTCTGCATGACTCCAGAGCCACTACATAACCATGTGAGCATCGCACAAGTTCACAGGGAACCACCCACAGACGTGGCATAGGCTGCTCCCTCTGCCCAGAGCTCACCTTTGTCCTCCAGGGATCTCTCACACACCTGTACCTCTTGCCAGGTGTGGGAGGTAGAGTTCTAAAAGTGTCCCCAATGCACACCCAGGATTCCACATCATTGTCCCCGGAAACTGTGACTATATGTCATTGCCATGGTTATGTTAGGGTCTCTGGCATCTTTGACCTTAAGACAGGGAGATGAGCCTGGATTATCCAAGTGCAATCACCCAGTGTCACCCTATGAGCACTTAAGAGTGGAGCGTTTTCTCCAGCTTGTGGCAGAAAGGGAAGTCAGAGACATTGAAGCATGAGAGGGGCGTGACCTGTCATTGATACTTTGAGGCTGGAGCAGAGCTCATGAGGCAGCACAGCCTCAGGAAGCTGGAAACACCCCTGGCCAACAACCACCAAGGAAACAGGGCCTCAATCCTGCAGCCACCAGAGCTGTGTTCTGCCAAACACCTGAATGGGAGAGAAGTGGGCTCTCCCCCAGAGACTCCAGCTAAGAAGTCAAGCCAGCTGACACCTTGATTGTGGCCTAGTAAGACCCTAAGCAGAGAACAGCAAGGTCCATCTGGATTTCTGACCCACGGAGCTGTGAGATGATCAATGGGTGCTGTGTTAAGCCCCTGAATTTGTGGTAATTTATTACAGCAGCAATAAAAAACTAAAAGCAAATGCACCACGGGTGCCAAGGATGCGAGTCCCTGACTGTTCTTCACCTGGGGCCCTTTTTCGGGGCTGTGTTTGCAGCCAGCATCCTTTAGGGACAAGGCAATGTCTCCCTCCAGACAAAGAGCAGGCCTTCTTCCTGCTTGCTATGAAATGGTTGGTTCCCAAGCTCTGCATTCCTCAGCTGTAACACAAACCCACCCTGTCGTCCATTGGACTTGAGGGCAAGGGAACACACATGCTGAAGCGCAGGCTACTTATTGTGCTGTGAGCCATGATGTCCTTTGTCTCTGATCCAGGAGTCTCGTGTCTTCTGTCTGTATCCATGAATCAGTAGCACTCTAACTTACGAGCTTATATGTAAAGTAAAATGAAATCCCAGGCCCCACAACAGTTCCTTCTCCTTTTCACCACCACCTTCCCACTCATCTCCAGCTGGCAGCTGGTAGCCCTTCCTGAGAGCGGCTTTTTCAGCCCTGCCACACCTTCCACGCCATTAGAGCAACAAATACCACTCCTTCGTAACAGTTTGCCACCCAAAACTTCTGCATTTTTGTGTGATATTTTTACAAATATCTGACTCCCCTAGTAACTTGGTATTCCAGGTATCACGTCTGACTTTTCTCACCGTTACATACACAGTGTCTGAGAAAATGCCCAGCCCATAATAGGTGCTCAACATTTATTAAAAGAAGGAAGAAACTGCTGGTGATGGAGTCAGGTCATTGAGCCCTTGAGACAGTCACAGTCCCATAGAATCTCCACAATATCGCATTCTAATAAAATTACAGGCCGGGCGCAATGGCTCATGCCTGTAACCCCAACACTTTGAGAGGCTGAGGCAGGAGGATGGTTTGAGCTCAGGAATTTGAGACCAGCCTAGGAAACAGAGCAAGACCCTGTCTGGTAAATAAATAAATAAATAAATAAATAAGATAGGTAGGTAGGTAAGTAGACGGAGGGATGGATAGATAGATTAGATAGATAGATTAGATAGATAGATAGATAGATAGATAGATAGATAGATAGATAGATAGACAGGTAAAATTACAATCACCTCCAATGCTCAAATATAATGCTTTCCTAAAAACATGTACAAAGGTTAAGTGTTTAAAATCCTAGCAATCCCCATATATGTCACTAGGGAACTTCTCTTCTCATAAAGAGAAAACATTTTTACGAAGTTCCTCATTCCCCTTGCCTTACATGTAATAGTGAGTGCCATGTCTCAGCTCAACACCTGTTCTTTAGAGGTGCCGAATCTGAAGACTAAACAGGAAGCCACTGGATTTGCCTCCCTTGAGCATCCACATGGGCCACGGATGCGCCACGTTGTACAATGACATTCATCGTGGTTACGACAACAGTGGTGTGAGACACCTTTACTTATCTCGGGTTTTAGCAATTTCTTGTTTTCCCTACTCATTTTTATAAAATAATTATTCAAAAATACAAAGCACATGCCAATACTTGCACCAACGAAAGCCAAAGAACTACTAAGACGGTGCCACGCCCATCCCGATCTCGGGGGTGCAGAGACCAGGTGGCAGCTGCACTCCCAGGCAGCAGTTCCAATTCATCTGCTGGCTGCTATGGCAGGGGTTATCCTCCAACACACAGCAAGTGCAAGAAAAAAGTATATGCTGTTCTCCTTTCTTTAAAATATGCCTCTCTTGCACTGTTTTTTTCCAACGTTCAGTAGAGACATGGGTGTGGAGAAAGAGTCAAGATTTCTGTCTACTACAAGGAAAGCTGACTCCTGAACAAAATAATAAATGGTAACAGACATGTAAATTCAGGATCAAGGATCCTGCAGGGCGTGGCAGAGACAATGGCAACTGTAGAACCCATGTCCTGATAAGAGGGCAGCTGCCCCTCAGCTCCCTGGGTCACTGCCTGGGGAAGCAGGGGCCAGCACAGCCAGATCTTTCCAGCTTCCAAAGGAAGCCAAACAATTTAGACTTTATAAATGTAAAATCTCCCGATTTTAAAATGTTTTTTAAATGTCTAATATTTTTAATTATTAGTAAGCCGGGCGCCATGGCTCATGCCTGTAATCCTAACACTTTGGGAGGCTGAGGCGGGAGGATCAGTTGAATGCAGGAGATTGAGACCAGCCTGGGCAACACAGTGAAACCCCATCTCCACAAAAAATACCAAAAAAATAGCAGGGTGTGGTGGTGCATACCTGTAATCCCAGCTGCTTGGGAGGCTGAAGTGGGAGGATCGCCTGAACCCAGGGAGGTCGAGACTACAGTGAACTATGATTGTGCCATTGCATGTGCCTGGGCAACAGAGCAAGGCCTTGTCTCAATAAATAAACAGTATTTAATAAATAAATAAATACTATGAAAGTTAAACCCAATAAGCCAGCAGCCCCCAATGGATAATTTCTGAAATAAACTCATATTTCCAACTGCTTTTGTGACTTCTCCACTTGGATCTCTAAAAGGCATCTTAGACTTGACATGTCAAAAATGAAACTCTCGATTCCAGCAGGCATCTCCCCGCCCCGTCCCCGCACCCACTGACTCCAGCACACCTCTGCTCCTCGTCACATTCACAGGCAAGTCAGTGACCACAGCATTCAATTCACAGCCCAGCCCATGCACAAGTCTCGGCTCCCTCTGCCCCACCCACCTCCCCAACCATCCTTCAGCATAACTCTCTGCTTCACCCGCCGCCAGCACCATCATCTCCCTGAAAGAACAAGCATTGTGACACTGTGATGCACACCTCTGGTAGAGACAGGTGTGGTGGCAGACAGTGTGGGCCATGGTGGATATTGTTGTTGTTTGCAGTGCACACCAGCCTGGAAATGCTTCGGCCTGGAGGTGACGTGTGTTGTTTCTACTCACATTTCATAGCCCAGAGCAAGTCACCTGACCTTGCCTAACTTCAAGGGGACAGGAAATCTTCATCAGCACTTGTAATATCTACCACAGGGACTAGTAACTTCTACCATTGCTAAATTTTGGGGTTTGCTAGTAAAGAACACTTAAAAATATATATCCACCACTACCATCTATTAGATCAACAGCGGACAAACAATGGCCCAACGGCCACAGTCGGCCCAAAACCTCTTTGTAAATTAGGGTTTACCAGCACACAGCCTGTCACTTGTTGTATATTGTCTGTGGCTACTACTGCGCTACAACAGCAGTGCTGAGTAGTTGCAACAGACACTTCGGGTCCTGTAAAACTGAAAATATTTACTTTGGGCCTTTACAGAAGAAGCTTGAGCACCCCTAGACTCACTCATTCACTGTCACAATTATCTCATAAAAGAACATTTGGGCCGCGCAAGGTGGGCTCACGCCTGTAATCCCAACACTTTGGGGGGCCAAGAGGGGAGGATCGTTTGAGCTCTCCTGAACATGACGAAATCCCGTCTCTACTAAAAATACAAAAATTAGCTGGGTGTGCTGGTGTGCACCTGTAAGTTCAGCTACTCGGGAAGCTGAGGCTGGAGAACTGCTTTAACCCAGGGGGCAGAAACTTCAGTGTGCCTGGATCACGACACTGTACTCCAGCCTGAGCAACAGAGCAAGACTCTGTCTCAAAAAAAAAGAAAAAAAAAAGGAAAAGAAAAAAAAAGAACATTTTTAACTGAGAAGGTAGAGAAATGGTATCCTAGAATAGAGGCTCACCCTTAAATCAGATCTTGATGGAAAAGTTGTGATGTCTTTATTTTCTTCATATATCTGCAAAAAGAGGAAACTTCAGCAGAGGCTGCTGTGGGGCACAGACAAATGTTTGGGGACCCCTGGACTGTGAAATCCTTTAGGGATTAAAACTCAGAGGCTGGGAAGGAAGCAGCAGACAAGTGAATTGGGCCACGTGGGGCCGTGGGGCCAGGACTGTGGGCAGAACTCAAGACCACCTGAGAGGCGGGGCCAGGAAGCTGCAGCCAATGGCTGCCGTGGGGCAGGGCTCCAGTACAGCCTGACCTTTTGATTGGCCAAAAGAAGATGGAAACACATTCTCATCTTGTCATATAATTCCCAATTTAAGAAACAAAAAAACACTCTGAAGGACAAATTTCATGACTGTTGTTTCCCCCAGAGGTGAAGTTGGGGAACAGAAGTGACCCTATAGAAGAGGAGACTCATCGAGTTTACCAATGTTTCATTTATTTTTCTAAACAAAAATGACATGAAGCAAAAATGACTGGAAGCCTCTAAAAGGAATGAAGTCGTGATACACGCTACAATGTGGATAAGCTCGGAAAAGAGGCCAGAAAACACAAAAGGTCACCTATTGCATGGTCCAGTTGATATAAATCCAGAAGGAATCAACCCTTAGGAACAGAAAGCAGATTCACCGTTGTCAGGGGCTGGGAAGCGAACAGGAGCTAGACAGAGAGATAGAGGCGGTGGCTGTTCAACATTGCGAACGTGCTAAAGGGCCCTGAATCGTGCACTTTAAAATAGTTAATTTTATGTCATGTTAATTTCACCTCAAAAAACATGACTGTTGTCAACTCTGGGTGATGTGCGTGAAATTATTCTTTTACATATTTTTCCCAATTTCTGATACACATATTGGAATATATTTTACCCACTGCACGGGTAAAATTCAACACAGTGCAGGGCCAGGACAGGCTCTTGAGGCACCGGTTTGCCGCGGTAGATCTCCATCATCCATGGTGCCCATCGGGTCACCTGGTCGTCACTCCGCTGGCGGTCCCCACCCGGGAGACCTGCTTATCTTTCCCAGCCTCGGGAAAACTGCTCTGGTGGGATCAGAGATAAAAATAAATCTGCAGAATGTTGGGCCAGACACGAAAGAGAACAGGCTGTATGATTCCATTTATATAAAGTGCAGAAACAGACAAATCTGATCAATGCTACAGAAGCCAGGATGGTGGGGTCGTTGTGCGGTGGTGGTTGGGAGGGGCATGAAGGGGGTTGTGCTGGTCACGTCCTGTTTCTGAATCTGGATGCCGGCGGCACAGATGTGTTCAGTTTGTGAACGCTCCTGGGGCTGCACAATCGCGCATGCACTTTCCTGTATTACTTCAGCTTTAGAGAAGTTTTTAAAGAAATAATAAATGCATAAATCCATCAGATACATTGAATTTCCTGCCAAGCCTTTGAAATGGAGGCCCAGGCCTTGGCTTCAGGCTGCAAGACACCCGAGAGTTGAGTTTGTGGGATGTTGTACAGACGTGGGTCTCAAAGGTTTATTATAACTTTTTTTATGCAAACAGAAATTACCCCAGCACATCTGGAGACCAAGCTCCTAAAGCGGGTATGAGTGCATCTTGTCACTGTACCTTCACAGCACGAGGAGAGGAGAGTTCGAAACCACAAACTCCTTCCTTTCTTTCAGGAGAAAGAAAATGGAGAATGGGAACGTCATCAGCCCAGATCAAAGCTGTCCTCAGGCTTAGAATCAGGGAAAAAGAAACGTAATTGCAGAGGGCACACGCTCCTCTAATTTTTTGGAAAGAATCTGAACGCACTGGTGTGTTATTGAGTCCCTGGGGAAGCTGCTGCTCCTCCCCATTCCCTCACTCCCTCCACAAGTTCACAGACACCTCGGAGGGAGCCCAGGAAAGGCTGTGAAAGGACCCCGCCCAGAGTTGCCTTCCAGAGCCCCTGCTCCCCTCCCAGGACCCAGCCAGGCCAGCATACTGAGCCCTCTGAAGGGATCCCACAGCAGCAGCCCAGAAGGCCACATTTTCATGGAGTTTGTCCACATCCACAGCAAACAGCAGGCAGGCCGGGGATTATATAAGCTAATTACCCCATTCCTTCCCCTCAGTGCAGAAAAGGTCAGGTCCCCACAGCGGGCATGCTCAGAGCACAAGTACAGCCCCCACCACCATCCCCCGCCCCAGGGTGTGGGAGGAGAGAGGAGAGAAGGAAAAGAGGGAGGGAGGAAGGGACAGAGAAAGAAAGAGAGGAGAAGAGAAAGAAAAACAGACAAGTAGAGGCAAAAACAAGGGAGAGAGAGAGACAGAAAGACAGGCAGGCAGAAAAAGAAAAGAAAGGGAGGAAGACATTGAAAGAACAGGAAGAAAGAGCGAGAGAGAAAGGGGGAACAGGAGGGGATGGGAGGGAAGAAGATTTTCCTTTTTCCTTCCTTTTCTTTCTCTGAACTTCAGCACAGGGAGAATCTGCATTCCCAGGACAGGAGCACCTCCCCCAGCAGCCCTAGTGTGTACCGGGCAACTGGGCAGAACCGGATTACATGGGTTCAAGTCCCCAGTGGCCACCCATAGCCACTGCATCCCATTATCTCAGGTGAATGGTTTCCTCTTGAGAGATCAGGGCCTCATCTGTGTCTTCCCTGTAGTGTGGAGAGGACATGGATGGACTCTGCGTTTATGCCCCAGCAGGCACACACCGTAGGAGCTGTGCCTTGTCCCTATTCCTCCAACAGCAGCCATCACTGGGCCCCATCTACCCCGGAGAGGCCCAGATGATGCTCATACTCAAGGTTAGCATCTGTCCCAGTGAGAAGCGTCCTGGTGTGGTCACTTGTTCTGTTCCTGGGTGATGGGATGGACAAGGGGGATGGTGGTGATAGTCCCCATGTTAGTCACCAGCTGGGAGCTGGCTTGGGTTCAGGTCTCACTTCCATCACTGACTTAGGCTGGGCTGGGGCACCAGGTCTTGGCTTGGCTTGTGCCCTGAGTAGAGCTAGTCCTGACAGCGGAGACCCAGTGCCCGAGTGCCCCCTGGGAAGTCAGTGTCCCCATAAAGGCAGTTGAGTCTGATGTGCGGAGCCCCTGAAAGAGGTGATCGTACTTCTATCCCTGGTCCCCCACTCTCCAGCCATGAGTGTTGGGCAGCCCCTGATGGGGCCCTGACCTATAAAATGGGGGTCTCATAGCTGACTTCAAAAGACCCTGGGGAGACCCACTCAGATGACTCATAGGGTGGGTTCTCGCAGTGGATGCCAGCTGTCCCCACCATTACCCTTGGAGACCACAGGCCCAATCTGAGGAGCCTCCTATGAGAGGGGGTCATGAGTCTGGGGCTTACTGGGGCTCTCGAGATACTCATTCCCCACTTTCTTCAAACCCCCTAGAAGCACCTCCAGCCCCCATGCCACTGGGCTGATGAGAAATTCAGTTCCAGCCAAATGGAGGCTGCTGTTACGCCCGCACCTTCTCAAAGCCCCAGAGGCCTAGCACGGAGCCAAACTCCTGGGGAAGCCCCGAACCCTCAGTTCACAATGGTCAGTCATTACTTACAAGAACAGCAAGGGCAACTATTTATTGAGCACTTTCTGTATGCCAGGTATTGTTCTAAGTGCTTTATGTGTTTAAATAATCCTGACTGCAGATTGTAGACGGGCACCATTCGTATTGCAGATGAGGCTCGCCTACGGCCACCAGCAAAGTGATTGAGCCTACTTCAAACCCTGAGGTGTGGCTCTGGTCCCTAGGCCCTTGATATACATAGACCCTAAGGGTCTCTTGAGGGCAGAAGCCAAGAGGTGGAGGCAGAGGGGCTTTGGAGAAGCAGGGGCTCAGGCATCCAGGGTCTAGCCTGGCAGGAATTCCTGGCAGCCCTACCAATGCAGACTCTGCCATCTTCCCAGGAAGCTGTGAGGCTGGGCTGTGGTCCCCCCAGCCCTAGGACACCCTCCCAGCTTGGTGGCTGTTTTTCTCACTATCTCAGCCATGCCCCCAACAAGGCATCCTCCTTTTGAAAATAAAAACCAGGAGTGGGCAACTTCAGTCCCCCACTCCATACCACAAAACCCTGATGAAGGAGTTCCACTGCTTTCTGGGAGGAGGAGAAAGGAAACACACACACACACACACACAAGAGCAAGCCACAAATTAACATCACAGCACATGGGGTAGGCACACCTGCATTTCTGCAGACACGTTTGGGCTCAAGAGCCTGCCAAGCCCCAACCAGCCTGTGTCCTGCTGGGATGTATATCCCACTTCCAGCAACAGTAGGGCCCTGACATTTAATCCTGAGGAGGTGACCCCTCTGGCATCTCTGAACTGAGACTTGACAAACAGCAATCACTTCTGAATCCATTCCCCCAAAAGGTCACCAGCCAGACGCCAACAAAAAACCCAGCCATCGCTGTCACCTGCCGTCAGTCCTCCCCCACCCCCACCTCCTCCCCCATCTGTCTAGCTTGTGGAATCCTGTTCTGGCAGGAAGGCACTAGCCAAGACCCCCACCTGCCAGGGGTTGTCACCCTCCTGACTCCCAGAATTCCCTCCTTCACCCTCACCGAGTGGGGGACTCTCATGCCTCTGTCCTCACCCCGGGGAGGACCACCAGGGTAGTGGGCCCGAACCCTCCCCTGCTGCCTGGGGTCAGACACAACGGGCTTGCCTTGAAGCAGAGGGGCCAAGGGTCCTTCCCTACACCTGGAGAAACCAAAGCCCCATGACCAAGTGTTGGCCCCATACCCTGGGAAAGAAAACCTCTGTGAAAGTACAGCAATCCCAGCTCCCTCCCTAGTGCTGGGCCCTAATCCACCCCAGATACTTCCTCAGTTTGCAGCAAAAATCACTAAGCAGCTCTCACAGGTCTCATCTCCTTCACCAAGGCAGTCCACTGAGCCTCTGCCATCACTACCATGTGGCGCCACGCACAGGGTACAGGCTGGGAGGTGTCGCTTCTCCACGCATCAGCTTGAATCAGCCTTTCAGTCATCGGCAGCATCTTCATCCCAGAAACCACCCTTGACCAAGCATCCTGCCAGGAGCTCCCTTTAGCTACATTTTCCCAACTAACATGTCCAAGTGTGCTTTTATCTGAAAGTCTTACTTTTTTATGGTTTTCTTTTCAAATTATGAAAAGTAATGCACATTTACCTATTGTAGAAAATGAGTGAGATATAAAACACACAAAGAGGCAACTAGGATTCCCCTGCCAGACTTGACCGGGACTGGGAAAGGGACCTCCCCTCTGTGGGAGTGACTCTCGAAAGCCTTGGGATGTGCTCCTGGCTTCCCCAGACATGCCCACATTCCATAATGTCTAGTTCCCATCTTAAGCCACTGTCCTGGGAAGAATCCAGGCCCCCATCACTTATTCACTCCCTCATTCTAGCAGTCCCGTGACCACCTCGCCAGCTCCCTCATCACAATATGGGGCTGTTGCAAGGATTCGATGAAGTTCACCCCACAAAGCCCTTTCCACGATGTCTGCATACAGTAAGTGCTCAAGAAACAGCACCAATGAATGTTAACACCACCACCATCACAGTGGTATCCAGGGTCTCTGCTTAACAGAGGCATGGCCTGAAGTGAGAATTTGAGGGCAGGTAGTTTATAGGGGAGGTGGTCCCAGGAAGTCCAAGAAGTAGGCAGGTGAGAATGAGGAGGCTAATCAAGGTGCTATCAAGGCCAGCTGCCACATGGGCCCCAGAGGAGAGGTGCTGGATACCCTCAGGGTTATCTCACCTGTGGGGCAAGGGAGCTGGGGTATTTATCCTCCATTCCCACCATCATTGGCTGGGGACTGCGCTTGGGGGAACTTAGCTTCCTGGCATGTGGGTCCGGACTGGAATGGTGACCAGTGCAGGTGCTGTTCAGTGCTGGATCTGTGCTTGGAGGTGGGGACACAGAAAATTCATGTTCTAGGCTCTCCAGGGACTCCTCCTGGAGACTGGAAGGTGGACCTAGGAGTGGAGACTCATATTGCTGCAGCCATTCACAAAATGCTGCCTCTTCTCTCTGTATTTCTCCCTCACTCTTCATTGCCACAAACAGGACAGGGGCCCCAGGGGCAGGGTCATGCACTCCAGCCTGGCTCCTGGTCACGCTCCCACCTCGGCAACCCCCCGGAGTTCAGTGGAGACCCTGCATCCTGGGTCCACACCAGCCTTGTTCACAAGACAAGGTGACAGAGGCCATGCGTTCAGATGTGGAGCAGGGAGACTTGAGCATGACTCAACCTTTTACCGGATGGTCCCGGGACCTCGGGAGGAGATCTACCCTGCTGAGCCTCTGCGTCTACATCTGCAAAGTGAGACTTACAGGCGTGACCGCCTCTTTAGGCTGCGTGAAGAGTCTGGAGATATAGGGAACATTCAACACACGCTGAGTGCCTGGTTCTGCTCATGGTTTCCCAATTCGGATCCAAGAAAAGCACGCTGCTGCCCCGCAAGACCAGAACACAGAGCCCCTCCCTCCCCAGGAGCCGGACCTGAGCAGCAGGGGGTTAAAGAGCAGTACCCGGGCTGTCCCCCGGTCAGGGTCGTTTGCAGGAAGGCAAAGCCGCGGAAGAGGGAAGGAAATGCCCCGGGTCCCAGGCGGGGCCTCGAGCGTGCCCACGCCGCCCCCTGCTGGCCACGCCTGGAGTTGCAGGAACCGGGCGCCGGGCGGGATCTCAGCTGCGGGCTCCGCGCTGCTCCCGCGCCGCGTGGGAGAAGCGCCCTCCCCGGCCACGCACTGGGGTCTCACAGGGGCCAGGCTGAAGAGCAATGCACGCCTTAAAGGCGGGAGGCTGGCCTGGTGCAGGCTGAGGAACACTGATGAACGACCTCCTGCAAAGGACTGTCCCCAGAGGACAGGGCTCAGGGAAGCAGGACGGCGCAACGTCTACAACCCCGCGCGCCGGTGGCCCCCGGAACTGCCCACACTCCTGGCTCCCGGGTCAGCCGGTCACTGCCAGATGCCCCACCTCCACCGCCACAGCCAGGAGCGGGGATGACATGCGGTGGGAAATTCAAGGGGGAGCCCAAAAAATCGTTCTTCAAGATAAATCGTATTTTGAAAATTCAAAATTTTCAAATTACAATATGCAAGCATATCCAAGAACAAAATATCAAAATTGTAAATGAAGTCAGGATCAGTAGTACTGATGTGTCCTTTTGCCTAGGGCTGCAATACAGCTGGGCTCAGCGCTGTTATTTATCTGTCGTTATTTAAAGCTTTGATATTAACCCCGGCGAGGTGGCCCACACTTGTAGTCCCAGCATTTTGGGAGGCTGAGCGGGGAGGATCACTTGAGGCCAGGAGTTGGGGACCAGCCTGGGCAACACGGTGAGACCCCATCTCTACAAAAAATACAAAAATCAGCCAGGTGTGGTGGCCCACGGTTGTGATCCCAGCTACTCAGAAGGCTGAGGCAGGAGGATCACCTGAGTCCGGAGAGGTCAAGGCTGCAGTGAGTCGTGATCACGCCGCCACTGCCCTCCAGTCTGAGCAACACAGTATCTCAAAAAAAAAAAAAAAAAGAAAAGAAAAAGAAAAAAGAAAAAAAAAGCTTTAATATTTTGTGTATCATGAATTCTTTGCATTGATTTTGATTTTTTCAAAGTCACACTAAAATATCCTCTATCTTGATTACAGAGTTTTGGGAGTTGTGCTTTTTTAGCATTTCCTTAAATTTTGCACCCAAGGCGATGGATCACCTGCCTCACCCTAGCCGCGGCCCCTCCCTCCTGCTTCTTTCTGTGGTCTCTCCCCAAGGGCTCTGGATCTCTTAACTCCTCAGGCCTCCCCACCAGGCAAGGTTCGCCACCCCTCCTTCCAGCAGCCTCTAGAAGGCGGAACAGGCAAGGAAACGGATTCTACCCTAGAGCCTCCCGAGGATAACACAGCTGGCCGGCACCTGGATTTTAGCCCAGGAGACTGTGACGGATGCTGACCTCCAGAGCTGTGGGGTAGCACAGTTGTGTTGCCTTACACTCCAAAATTTGTAACAGTTTGTGACAGCAGCCACAGTGCCCTCCAGCATGCTTTTTTTTTTTTCTGAAATGGAGTCTCGCTCTGTTGCCCAGGCTGGAGTACAGTGGCGTGATCTCAGCTTACTACAACCTCCGCCTACAGGGTTCAAGTGATTCTCCCACCTCAGCCTCCCAAATAGCTGGGATTACGGGCACCCACTACCATGCCCGGCTAATTTTTGTATTTTTAGTAGAGAAGGGTTTCACCATGTTGGCCAGGCTGGTCTCGAACTCCTGAGCTCAGGTGATCCACCAGCCTCGGCCTCCCAACGTGCTGGGATTACAGGCATGAGCCACTGTGTCCGGCACCAGCATGCTTTAAGGAGTCCTGGGACCCCTGGAGATGACACAGGAGAGAGAGCGGGGCAGGGGAGCAGGCTGGCCTCACTCACACACCACCGACCCTGGATCAGTCTCCTGGGGCTGCCATAACAAATGATTAGAGACGAGGGGGCCTAAAACAGCACAGGTTGACTCTCACAGTGTGGAGGCAGAAGTTGGAAGTCAAGGTGCCATCAGGGCCATGCTCCTTCCAAAGCCTCCAGGGTAGGATCCTCTCTGCCTCTTCCAGTTTCTGGTGGCTCCAGGCTTTCCTGCAGTGGCTTGTGGCTACATCGTTCCCAAACCTGCCTCTGCAGTCACATCAAACTCTCCTCTTCTGACTCCAATCTCCCTCTGCCTCCCTGTTCTGACACTTGAGATGGCATGACTGCTTACTCTACCTTAGCTGGACATCATCTTCAAGGAACTACAGAAAAGAACAGGACCCCTGGGTCTTACCAGCTGAGACTGCTGGAGCTCAGAGGCAGTGCTCTCTCAAAGAGGCTGGGAAGCTTCATGACTACCCCCAGCTCCTCTCACCTGTCCTTCCTCTGCCAGTGGAAAACAAAAGGAACTGACTGAGCTGGCCAAAGGACTTTGGGCCATAGGGGATCTTTGGAAGGGTGTAGGGTCTTGCTCTCTCTTGGCACTCCCTTCTCCTGGTGAGATCTTTTCCTCTTTAGCTGGAATGAGGAATGCAGCGTTCCACTGCCCATCTAAACGGCTTCCTAGGGTCAAAACACAGAAAATAAAAAGGGAAGATTATCCGCCCTCATCCAGATGATGCTGGATAAATTCCCCATCCCAAGAGCCTTGATTTAATCATTCATGAAAATACCTTTTTTCCCCAAATAAGGTCACATTTACAGGTTCCAGGGATTGGGACCTGATGTCTTTGGGGCTTCCTAGGGGCCCTGTGACATGCCAGCTGCTCTCTGGGACAGGCAAGGGACAGCCATTTATCCACATGGTTAAGAGCTCAGCTGCCAGACAGACCTGAGTGCCCCCGCCAGCTCTACCCTCACTTACTGGGACCCTTGAGACAAGCGACATCGACTCTTTGAGCCTTAATTTCCTCCCTTCTACAGTGGAGAGCTGGTCTTGTCTCATGAAGAGTCTTTGGCACCAGGAGACACGTATCAATGCTAGTGCTGATGACATGATCTCTAGCTAGGGAATCCTGACTGGTGTTGGTTGAGAGCATAGGTTCAGACTGCCCTGCCTACTCTTTATGCTGCCCATAGTGAGCTCTGTGGCCTTGAACAAATGGCCTTACATCTCTGAGCCTCAGTTGCCTGGTCTGTGAAATGGGGGAATGGCCGTGCCCATCTGACCTGTTCATTGGAAGGATTAGATGAGATGGTGCATGTAGAAAGCTTGGCTCCTTGGAGTGGCTGTCTCCACCTGCCCACTGCCTGCAGGAGGAAGCCAGGGGATGTGGCGGGAGTGCTGGTACCCAGGCCTCCTGTCCTTCTCGGAGGGCTTGGCTGCCCCAGCTCCCTGCAACCTCAGGTGCCGCTGCATCGTTCAAACATGAGGTGTGTCACATTTTTACATGGTCAGCTGTCATTTCATGTCATTTCTGGTGACAGGAGCTAACCTCCCAGGACACCCCACTCATGCTCAGTGGTTTATGATCCCCACAGATGGAATTACAGCTTTTTATGGATAAATGGCCACATACAATCCCATATTTTATTTTTATTTATCATTATTGCTAATTATATGGGCAAACCCTTGTGACTTAGGGGAACACATAAATTATCTCTAAATCATTCATGCAGAGTTGATTTACAAAGAAAAGAGAGTCAACAGGCCCATCTGGGCTGGAGGGTGATGTTTTATATATATATATATATATATATATATGTTTTACATATAAATATATATTTACATAGACGTACCTCATACATATCCATACATGTCAGATATGTATCATATTTATTTTTTTCCTACCACCTTCAGTCTCCCAGGATTTGGGGGTCATATTTTCAAAGGAAGACTGTGAAGGACAATTTGAAGGCAATTTGAATTGTTAACCTGGTGAAGCCACAGTCCTCTTATTCACCTGAACACTCATCTAGGTATTGCTGTGACAGTGTTTGGTAGATGTGATTAAAGTCCATGATGTCAAGTAAAGGAGACTATCCGGGATGTCCCAGGTGGACCTGATCCAATCCATCAGTGGAAAGGACCTAGAACTGGGCTGAGGCTCCCTGCAGAAGAAGAAATTCCTCCTATGACAGCGGCCTGAGAGGTGCTTGGGAGACCCAACCTGTCTTCACCGTTTCTCCATGGATTCCAGACTTGCCTGGCCAGGCCCCACAATCACCTAAACCAACTCCTCCCAATAAATCCCTCAACATCTTCCTCCTACTTGTTTGTTCTCTGGTTGAATACTGACTGATACAAGGACCACAGAGAATTACTCCTCATGAAACCTGGCCAAGATGCTAATGCTCTAAGAGCTGGCACAAAACACCTTAAAAGGAATTGTTGGAGTCCTCGGGACTCATACACCCTGGGAGTCCAGGGCAGCCACAGAGACACTCCAGAGGCCGGCAGCATACTGAAATGCCCTCAGGAGCCTTTAGTCCACCCTCTCTGGGGGAAACAAGGCTCAGAAAGGGTGCGTTACCACCTTGAGACCACCCAGGGACACCCAGGCTGCCTGTAGCAGCTCCCATTCCCCAGTGACTGCTCCAAAGCAGGCAGCCTGTTTCTTGCTCTCAAAGCACCCTCCCTAAGCTGGTGATTATACTGTTAGTGGCTTGAAACAATAGCCTCATGCTTTGTGTGTCAGAAACCTGGGCAGGGCTCAGCTGGGATGGCTCATCTCTGCTCCACACGGTGTCAGCTGGGGTGACTCAGCTAGGGCTAAAGGATCCGAGATGGCTTCACTCTCATGCCTGGTGTCATGGCTAGTGGAGCTGGGAAACTGGGGGCTGGCTGGGCACCCCTCTCTCTCTCTCCCTGCCCCACAATGACCTCCCAACTATTCCTCTTTCCATCAGAGTTGTCAGATCTCTTTACATGCCACCTCTAAGAACCCAAAAGAGTAAAGGCAGAAGCTACCAGGCCTCTCACTGCTTAGCCCAAGACTGGAGTAGTGTCAGACAAATCCCAGGCCAGGCCAGATTTAAGGGGAGAGGAAATAGACTCCTCTTCCAATGGGAAGAGTGGCATGTACACACAGGGACAGGAGGAATTGTTGGTAGCTGTGGGAGGCTACATAATGCCCCCCAAAATGTCTAGGTCCAAATCCCTGTTCCCTGTGAATATGTCACCTTATGTAGCAAAACGGACTTCACAGATGTGCTTACGAACCTTGAGATGGAGAGATGATCTGGGATATCCAGCTGGGCCCTAAATGTTCAAGGGTCTTAACAAGAGGGAGGCAGAGAGAGATCTCACTACAGAAGAAAGAAGGCAATGTGACAATAGAAGCAGAGAGAGGCTGGAGGACGCTGCACTGCTGGCCTGGAAGATGGAAGAAGGGGCCACGAGCCAAGGAGTGCAGGCAGCCTTTGGAAGCTAGAAAAGACAAAGAATCGATTCTCCCCCAGAGCCTCCAGAAGGGATGCAGCCCTGCGGCCACCTTCATTTCATTCAGTGAAACCATTTAGGCCTTCTGGCCTCTAGAACGGGGAGAAAATAAAATGTGTGCTGCTTTAAGCCACTGAACTGTGGCCATTTGTTACAGCAGCTGCAGGAGGTGAATGCAGCTGCTGTCTCTGCAGATAATCACCATGGGGACTTTCGACCTCCTTGACCACAATGCCCTCAATGCCTGGCACAGGGTGCTCAATACTTATGTGGGTTGGGGAGAGCCAGCTTCACACCCCCCAGGGCTCTCTCTCCTCCCCATCAGGCTCAAACACAGAAGGCCAGCTGCCTGGAGCTCTCTGCCACACAAACCCTCCCCCTCAGAAAAGACACACCCACCTATCCATCTCTTGGACCAGGCCTCCTCCACCTCTTCTTCCCCACCTCCTCCTCCCCACCTCCCTGGACCCAGGCCTCTCCATTCACCCCTGGGGCAAGCAAACACCCAGGCCTCCTCACCTCCAAGTCTTGCCTCTCCCTGGAGAGGGACAAGACCTCTCAATTCCCATCTGATTCCGCCTCATTCTAAGGAACCCATGTTTCTCCAACCAACAAAAAGCAGAAGTTTTGGAGTAGCACAGGCCTTGGATGGAATCCTGCCTCTGAGATGTGCTTGTTGTGTGAGTATGAGTGAGAGGCTGGATTTCTCGAGCCTCAGTTTGCCATCCCGAACGTGACCACCCCCCTTGTACTTCCCATGTGTCTGCATGTGCATCCACGTATGTGTGCATACCTATGTGTGCGTGTGTGCCTGTGTGTGTTTGCACCTGTGTGTATATGTGTGTGTGTATTTGGGCCGGGGAGTATTAAACTAGATGAGGTGTGGTGAGCAGCTGGTACACGGCTGTGCAGTGGGCATCTCAGGTGTGGTACATCAATAGCAGCTCCTCTGACCTCCGTCTCTAAAGCCAGCTCTTCCCACACTCTTCCCAAGCTCAGCACATAGAAGTTTGCTAAGGCTGGGAAACTAGAAGTTATCTCACACCCCACACCCTTCTGGCAAGCAAATCCTCATCAGTTCTGTCTCAAATCTCTCCAGAATCCACAAGCTTCTCACCTGCTCAGAGCCCCAAGTGGAGGGTCCAGGCCACCCCACCAGGCGAGCTGCCCAGACCAGCAGAAGTGCAGGCCAGAGGCAGGGTGTCTAGAGGGGCCGTGGAGGAGGGAGAAGGTCAGTGTCAAGGGGCAGCCTCAGGGGCAACAGCTCCCCTCACCACCCATCTCCCAAGAAAGCCCTAAAAACGAGGGCTCCTCATCCAGGCAGGGTGGGATCCAAGAGGTGGTGAAGGGAGAACTAAGAGGATGGCTGAGGGCCGGACACGGTGGCTCATGCCTGTAATCCCAGCACTTTGGGAGGCCAAGATGAAAGGATCATTTGAGGCCAGGAGTTCAAGACCAGCCTGGGCAACAGAGCAAGACTCCATCTCGACAAAAATAAAAATAAAAGAGGGTGGCTAGACAGCAGATGGCAACCAGTTCAGAAAGTTATAGAACTTCTTCATGAAGCCAAAGATCTATTCAGTCACTGATGTGTTGGATAGCGTGGAGATCTCTGGGTAACCGGTGAAAAGTTGAAGTTGAATGAATCAGAAGAACACTTAAAAAAAAAAAAAAACTAACCAAGCAAGTAATGCTGTAGTTATTAACCCCAGGGAAAATAAAGCTGGGTAAAAAAGCAAGAATTTCATAGTTTATGACATGGTCCAGGACATTTACAAAGTAATAATATTGGAAACATGGAATATTGATCTAGACAACTTTATGTCATATGGCTCAGAAAGGAGGGTGGACCTGTGTGGGGAGCGTGTGTGTAAGGAAAGAGAGGGAAGCCCTTGTTTCCGAGGAAGGAAGTCCACGGGCAATGCCCGCAGCTGCTCTGTCCAGACGGAGCAGGCCGAGCATGTGGTTTAGGTGCAAAGAAAAAAATGGCTGAGATAATCAAGTCAAAGTGTGGGATCTCCCTGGTCAGGCAGGTGCAATGGATACCACCTTTTTTTTCGCCCTAACAACCTTTATGGAAATATTTGGCTCTAAGCATAGTAATTGCTTTGATTAAAATATAAATTTGAAAATAAGAGTCCCATTTGGTTCTAAATGGTATTTCATTTAAACTGTGCCAGCCCATGGTAAGCACAGAATAAATGAATGAATATTCCGTCCAAATCCCTCCTCCCACGCAAAGGCCAACCTGGGCTCTGGGAGAGTGGAAGGGGGCACGGCCACGCTTGGGCCAGCCCCTCTCGTCCACGCTTTCTCATCCTTCCCACGCTGGAGCCAGGTGTCATTTGTGAAGGGAAGGCCAGAGCAGCCCACCCTCATGTTTGTGGTGGTGCTCAGCCCCACAGCTTTTCAGTCACTCCGGCTAGTGGCATCTTGCCACACCCCCCTGACACACATGCTTCTGTGCCACACTGCAAGGATTCCTGGTAGGGTGAAATCCCCGATCCCATTGACCTTTCATGACCCAGCTCTGGGGGCATGCCAGATGAGTGAGCTCCATTCCCCGTTCTCAGGACCATGAGCATCGAGGGGTGGTGATATTGGTCACACCAGGACATTTCTCCCCAGCACTTCTCGCCTCCACAAGGCAAGAGAGCTGAATAAATGTCCAACTGGGGAAAGAGAAGTCAGCCTCCCATTTTTTTCAGACATCCCTAACCTTCCTGGGCTTCTCCTGAGTTGGTGTTTTTTCTGTAGGAGGAGGAGAACCTACTGAAATTGAATCCCCCAGGGGAAAAAAATGGTATTGAAACCCTTTACATTACAAAGTTTCTCATAAAATCAGATGTCCTCAAAAATATTTTAACAACATGGCTGGGCGCGGTGGTTCATGCCTGTAATCCCAACCCTTTGGGAGACCGAGGCCGGCAGATCACCTGAGGTCAGGAGCTCGAGACCAGCCTGGCCAACATGGTGAAACCCCATCTCTACTGAAAACACAATAATCAGCCAAGCATGGTGGCTCACACCTGTAGTCCCAGCTACTCAGGAGGCTAAGGCAGAATTGCTTGAACCCAGGAGGCAGAAGTTGTAGTGAGCTGAGATTGCACCACTGCACTCCAGCCTAAGTGATAAAGCGAGATTCTGTCCCAAAAAGTAAAATAAAATATGTTAACAACAAAGTTGTGTTTGAGGATGGCATATTATCTTAAAAAGGAAAAGGGTGTTACAATAAATGCTACTTTGGGAGGCTTGCCTTGATGTCATCAACAAGAAAGGAGGAAGAAGCCCATTGATTTTGTCATTATCTGGAGAGTATCTTCGCATAGCAATTATTGCTTCTCATTGTAAACAGGTGTGTTAGGCAGAAGGCTAAGGTGAGCCCATGATTCCTGCCTCTGATGTCAGTACCTTTGTATGGCCCTTTCCCTGGAATGTGAATGGAATCTATGACTTGCTTCTAACTGATGGACCAAGGCCGAGGTG
Organism: Pongo pygmaeus; assembly: GCF_028885625.2. Taxonomy (NCBI): domain Eukaryota; kingdom Metazoa; phylum Chordata; class Mammalia; order Primates; family Hominidae; genus Pongo; species Pongo pygmaeus. The sequence goes on from NC_072394.2 coordinate 60,866,684, forward strand.
AGGGCTATCATGCCTGTGATTATGTTAAATTATATGGCAAAGGTGAAGGAATTTTGCAGATATCATTAAGGTTCCTAATCGGTTGACTTAAAGTTACTCGAAAGGGAGATTATCCCTTGTGGGCCTGACCCACTCTGGTGAGTTCTCTAAAAGAGAGGTTCTCTAAAAAAGGTGAGAAGTCAGAGCCTCTCTCCTGCTGGCCTCGTAGAAGAAGCAAGCTGCCCTGTAGTGAATTCTATAGCCACAGAGAAATGGATTCTGTCAACAGCTTGAGGGAGCTTGGGAGCAAAGTCTTCCCTCCAGATGAGAACACAGCTCTACTGACACTTGGTGAGACCCTAGAGGAAAACCCAGATAAGCTGTGCCCAGACTTCTTACCTAAGAACTGGGAGAGAACAAACAACTATTGTGTTAAGCCACTAATTTTGTGCTAATTTGTTACACTGCAATAGAAAACTAATGTAATGAGTCTATTAAAATCTCTTTAAAATGCAATAAAGCAAGTGATTACACTGCGAGATCACTGGCTTACACCTACAGGACAAATGGGGAGAGCCATCCTAATACGGTGCAAACGTGCCTTACGATGAAATGGGGAATGACAGCCTTATGGAGGGAATTTGGAAAGTTCTGTGTGTCCCACAACTTGGGTGGTAGTGAAGACACTGAGCTGTAGAAAGCATCACTCAGACATCGAGGGGCTGGTGATGACCAAGAGGCTGGAGGAGGCCCAGCTGAAGAGTTGACATGAAACTTACTCATGAGATGCGCCAGAGGGAACTGGCCATGTTTTTGATTCACACCTCGTGTTGTGTAGTATGTGATTTTTTTTTTTTTTTGAGACAGAATCTCGCTCTGTTGCCAGGCTGGAGTGCAGTGGCACGATCTCGGCTCACTGCAACCTCCTCCTCCCAGGTTCAAGCCATTCTCCTGCCTCAGCCTCCTGAGTAGCTGGGACTACAGGCCTGCGCCACCACACCCAGCTAATTTTTGTATTTTTAGTAGAGATGGGGTTTCACCATGTTGGCCAAGATGGTCTCGATCTCTTGACCTCATAATCCGCCCACCTAGGCCTCCCAAAGTGCTGGATTACAGGCGTGAGCCACCGTGCTCAGCCTAGCATGTGATTTTTAAATTGTGAACCCCGAAAATCTGAGACAGGTCTCAGTTAATTTAGAAGTTTATTTTGCCAAGGTTGAGGATGCCCACCCATGACACAGCCTCAGGAGGTCCTGATGACATGTTCCCAAGGTGGTTGGAGCACAGCTTGGTTCTATACATTTTAGGGAGATGGGAGACTTCAATAAATATGTGTGAGATGTACATTGGTTCAGTCCGGGAAAGTGGGACAACACCAGATGAAGGCAGGACAACTCGAAGGGGGGAGGAAGCTTCCAGGTCATAGGTAGATAAGAGACACACAGCTGCGTTGTTTTGAGTTTCTGATGAGCCTCTCCAAAGAAGGCGATGAGATATGCATTTTTCTCAGTGAGCAGAGGTGACTTGTTTGGATAGAATGGGAGCAGCTCCCAGCTTGACTTTCCCCTTTAGCTTAGTGATTTGGGGGCCCCAAGATTTATTTTCCTTTCACAAAACATATGTATATAACTAGTTAAATAAACATTGTAAAGCCATTTGGCATCTACATCTCTCTTTGTTTTTAGATCTTTTTAGAAAATCAGGGAGAGGCTGTTTCAGTTCCCCCCATACATTCAAATGCTATTTGCTGTAAATGGATTCAGGGGCATCTGTTTCCCAGATAGGGGGTAGATCACTGAGCTTGCAAGTAGGGGAGCCAGGACACAGAGCAATCACCTCCAACTCAGAGACATCCTTTCAAGACTACATTAGGCAAACATGGAGAGAAGAAAGTTTCCAGGCCCGGAGAACCAGCAGATGACAGGGAAATTGAGGTAGCCCTAGGGCGTTGTGGAGCCCTGGGAGTTAGCCAAGACCCCTCCACTGGAATCACAGGTGTCCACTGGCAGCAAGTCCCCGTCCCCCTAGACTCCTAGCAAACTTCCCACCTTAGGTGCTAAAACTCACACCTCTTCACTAACACCTACTTGAAACTCCTCACCTCCCAGAGATAATAACTTGGCTTTCAGGACAATTTCAGTTGTGTTAATGGAAAAAAAAAAATCCTTGGACTAAGGCTTTTAATGACCAGCCATACCTTTCTCATTCCCCAGCCCACTGGGAAAAGGATCTTGTCCATTTACTCTCCTGAAAACGATATCTGGGGTAATGTGTTCCAGGAACCTAACTCTCAGGTCTTAATGGCAGAGAAAGCCCATCTGGGGGCCACACTTTGAGTTAATGACATATACTCATTTAATGCATGGACAGCTAAAAGCTAAAATGCAGTGGCTACAAAATTACTGTCAAATTCTACCTTTTTGTTTTATTTTGTTTTAAGTTCCATATACTACCAAAAGTTCTCAAAGTTAGATAAAAGCTACACATTAAGTTTGGTTTCCAAACTAGGTCAATCTAGGAAAAGAAAAAGATGATGTTGCCTTTTTAATTATAAAATAATGTAATGAGAAGAAATACACATGCTTTCTGCTCAATACTTTCCTTCAGAAAACCACCTTTCCAACTCCAGTCAGCCCCACTCCTGCAATCATGTGTCAGTCATAGTACTCCACCCCCAACACATGCACGAGCCAAGAGCCAAGCTGGTCAGTCAGAATCCTCCATCCTGGCTGGGCGCGGTGGCTCACGTCTGTAATCCCAGCACTATGGGAGGCTGAGGCGGGTGGATCACGAGGTCAGGAGATCGAGACCATCCTGGCTAACACGGTGAAACCCCGTCTCTACTAAAAATACAAAAAATTAGCCAGGCGAGGTGGCGGGTGCCTGTAGTCCCAGCTACGCGGGAGGCTGAGGCAGGAGAATGGCGTGAACCCCGGGGGGCGGAGCTTGCAGTGAGCCGAGATCGCACCGCTGCACTCCAGCCTGGGCGAAAGCGAGACTCCGTCTCCAAAAAAAAAAAAAAAAGGAATCCTCCATCCTATAGAGCCACAGGGATTGGTTCCAAGATGTGCATGTGACCCAAACTGGCTAATCAGGGACTTCGCTGAGATCTGATGCCAGGAGAGAGAGTTTCTCCTTCTCTCTGGGGTCTTAAGCTATGAAGACCACATAAGCTAGAGCTCCTGCCTCCATTGTTCCCTGACACACGGAAGGACCTGTCTGCAGGAAAAGAGGAAGACACAGATAAATGCAGAGACAGCGGAGATGAGAGAGAAAGAGAGAGAACAACCTGATTCTATCATCTGACTCCCTGGAGCCCCTAAACCCAGGGGACCCATGAACTTTTCAGTGTCTTGAGCCAGCAATGCCCTCTTTGCACTTAAGCCAGTTTGAGCTGATTTTCTGTCAGTTACACCCAGAAATGTCCTGAGTGATACAGAGAATTTCTGTCAGTCATTCACTCACTCAGACAAGAAAGACACGGTCCCTGATCCACAGCCAGCAGAACCGAGCAGAGGTCACAGCCACTAGATAAATAATTGCACAGAGTGTCAGTCAGAGACAGGAGTGATGGGTGCCACAAAGGAGAAACCGGGGTCTTCAGGGGAGTGTGCAAAGAGGATCCCAACCCCAACTGCAGAACTCAGGGGACCTTCACCCAGAAAGTGACCATGAGATCCAACAACAGCTCCTTCATTCCTCAGTTTTGCTTTGTAGGATTTTCTTTTTTGAGTTCAAAAGTCTTCACTGATACCACTCTGTGGGTGAAAGAGGATATGCACACACGCACGCGGACACATGCACACATAAACACGCACACACGCCCGGAAGCACATGCCGGCACACACAGACATGCATGCACCCAGACTCACATGCATGCATGCATTAACACACGGAGATATGCACACAGACACATGCAGAAACACACCCTGGCACACAACCACGATTCAGCCATATCTGGATGCATTGGACAAATCGGATTCAAATTCTGGCTCCCCTGAGCTCCCATGAGCCTCAGGGTCTCTCACTGTAAAGTGTGGAGATGGCGGTCTCCCTCACAGGTGTGTGAGCACTCAGTGAAGATGGATGTGAGTGAAGGTTTTAGCTCCAAGCTGGTCATGGCGCTAGAAGTCACCCTCATCATTAATAATGAGGAAAAGGTCATGTCTGAATCCAAGAGAGCAGGTCACGTGGGAAATGGCACCCTTCCTAAGCAATCCATAAGAGTCAGCAGTCGGCCCTGCTGGAGACCCTGACACCATCACTAGGAAGTTGGGGTCTTGCTCACCCCTCATCTGCAGCCCAGGGATGGGGCCGCTGCAGCAGTGCCCAGGGACACCAGCAGAGGGCAGTGGTGGCCAACAGACCCATTTATGAGCACTTGTGTGACCCCCCCCCCAGAAATGCCTGGGGTGGAGAGGACATGGGGGCTTTTCTGGGACCCCAGGAAAGTAAATGACCAGGACAAGACTGGGTGACATCTGGACTATCAATGTGGCCCTATTTGTACCCACAGGTTGGTGCAAAAAGTGCAAAGTGCAGGTCCCATCAGTGACATTCATACTTCTTCCTTGCAGAGGGGGAATAAAACTAGACCTAGAAAGGAATGATGTTGGGAGTGGGGGTTCAAAGAAACCCCATGAGTGTGCCCCATGCAGGAACAGTATTCCATGCCCAAGGGGGCAGAAGGCGCTCAGCACCCGAAGGAGAGCCACACATGCCGCCAGCCACATGGAAAGACCTTGGCCCCGCTCCTTCTCACCCCTGTCCAGCCCTGACCCTGCCAGATCAGGAGCACAGGCAGAGAAGGTAGCAGAGCAAGGAGGGTGGAAGACAGGCCATCATCCCAATGGCAGGACCCTGGCGTCCAGTTGGCCTGGTCTGGGGACCCTCTCTCAGAAGCTGTGAGCTGGACGTGAGCTTTACGTTTTGAGTTCCAGTCACATAGATGTCTTCACAACTGAGTGTGACTGGAGACCTTGGAGTCTGCCGAAGATGTCCCCAGAGGAAGGGGGTATGGCAAGGAAAAGCAAGGCATGTCCTAGCCCAGTCACCGTCTGCGGACACACCCTGCTCCTGTGAGACGTGGGACGGGGTTCCCAGCCAGGCTCTGAATTTCAGAGACTGGGCCTCACACAATCAGGCCACCGGCCTCTGCTCGGTTACAGTCAGACACAAAGCCAGGAATTAGATTCCTTTGCTGGCCTGGGGGCCCTCGAGCACCCTGTGTCTGTGAGCACCCTGTCCTCTGAGCAGAGCAGAAGCAGAGGTGCAGCCCCACCTCGGGGACAAGTCCGGAGGGGGAAGAACTTAGTCCCAGCACAGTGTGCAGAGCCAGCCCCTCTCCACGCTCCAGGCATGCTACACACATACCTGGAGCCCCTCTCTTCCCGTCTCTACCTGGCCAGATTCTTCCCATCCAGTAATGGCCCCTTCCTCCAAGGAACCCTCCTGGACTCCTTTGTGTACTGCTGAACTGCTTCCTAAGTTAGGCTTGGAAATGTCCAATTCTCAATTGCTTTTGCTTAAAATCCTGGAGTTCTCTGGACTCCATTGCAGGCCCTTTTCTCTCCTTGCTGTGCTCTCTTTCTTGGGTCATTGTATCAGTCAGCTACTGCCATCTCATGCTGCATAACAAACTGCAGGGTCTCGGTGGCAGACAACTGCAAGCACATCTGTAGTTCGTGCACTTATGGGTCACTGAGGGTCAGCTGCTCACAGTGAGGTCTGGCTAGGGCAGTCAGCTCCGTGTGCCTCTCAACCTCCTCCTTGGACTAGCAGAACAGCTGGGGCGGGTTCTTCTCATGGCAATGGCAAAACCACAAGAGGAGGAGTGGAAATGTGGGCGGCTCCTTAAGGCCTAGGCTTGGAACAGGAGATTATCTTTCCTGCCTGTTCTAGAGGCCAAAGCATGTCACATGCCAAAACCCAAGTCACATGACTCCTTAAGGCCTAGGTTTGGAACAGGCACATTATCTTTTCTGCCTTGGTCTAGGGGCCAAAGCAAGTCACATGGCAAAACCTAAAGTCAAGAAGCTGGAAAATATACACCACTCCATCCATGGGAGAAAATGGCAGAGTCACCAAAGGGTGTGGACACAGGGAGAAGACGAATTGCTGGAGCCAGTCATCTCCTCCAGACCCATGATGGTGACTCCCCAGCTGTGCCTCTAGCCCAGGCCTCTCTCCAGAGCCTCATGTTCATCTGGCTGATTCCCTACAGGACATAGCAGTGCAACACTGTGTTCATCCCAATAACAAAAAATTTGGAAATGACCAAATAATTAGTAAGCAGCTGGTTAAATATAGTTTGTGTGTACAATAAAATTGTTGAAAACAATTTTTTAAAGAATATTCATGTAAAAAGATGTGCACCATAAAAATTGTAGCATAGAATGTATAGTATAATGTCATTTAGATAGACAGATAGATAGATAGATAGATAGATAGATAGACAGACAGACAGACAGATAGACAGATAGACAGACAGACAGATAGACAGAAAACAGCCTGGAAAGGCATAGACTGTATCAGTTAGGAAGCTCTTGGCTAGAAATAACAAAGAATCCACTAATGTGACTTTAAAAATTAAGAGTTTGTCTTCTCACATCAGAAAAAGGTGAGTGGCAGCTGCTGACCCTGGCTTAGCAGCTCCATGGATATAGCTGCAGTCTCTGCAATTTTCTTGGTCTTAATGATGACAAAATGGCTGCCTCGTCTCTAGTCATCACATCTGAATTCAAGGCCAGGAGGAAGAAACAAAAGGCATCTCTAGCCATGCCGTCCTTTTATTAAGTAAGCAAAAGCTTTCTCAGCAACCCTGGCACACTTCTCATTGGCCAGAACTTGTAACATGGCCACCATCAGCTGCAAGACAGGCTGGGGAAATAGGGTTATTTCCACCTGTACAGTGAAATCAGGCAATGGAGGAGGAAGGTGGGAGCTGGTTGGAGGCCAGCCGATCTGCCAAGTCTGCCCCAAACCCAGACTGTTTTGTGTTGATTATCTTCAGTGGGACAAATGAAGTGAAATCTCCACTTTTTATGTTGTCCATGTCTGTACCACTTGAAGTTCATTAAGAATTAATATTATTACTTTTACAGTCCTCTTCCCAGCCAAGCTCCTGAGATAAAAAAATAATAATGAGTCTTGGGCCAGGCACAGTGGCTCACACCTGTAATCCAAGCACTTTGGGAGGCCGAGGTAGGAGGATCACTTAAGGTCAGGAGTTGAGACCAGCCTGGCCAACATGGTGAAACCCCGCCTCTATTAAAAATACAAAAGTCAGCCAGATGTGGTGGCAGAGGCCTGTAATCCCAGCTACTCAGGAGGCTGAGACAGGAGAATCGCTTGAAACTGGGGTGGAGCTTGCAGTGAGCCGAGATCAAGCCACTCCACTCCAGCCTGAGTGACAGAGTGAGACTCTCTCTCTAAATTAATTAATTAATTAATTTAAAAAAAAGAGTCTCCACTTCCTGCCTCAGCTTCTCTGTGCCCACCCACCCACGTTTCTCCATCCCCTCTGCCTCCACCTCCTCTCAACTCCTCTGAATCCCCCTGGAGAGACCTGCTGTGGCCGCCCGGTAGCCTAACCCAACCCACCTTCCAATCTTCCTCATCCTACGTCACCCATCCTGGTTATCACCTCCGTCTTGAAATCCTTGCTATTCTCTCCCTCTGGGATTTGGCATGCCATGCTATTGTGTAAGCCACACAAAGGAAGGGATGTTGTCTATTTTGTTTACTGCTGCTGTGTCTGCCCAGAATAGCACCTGGCACGTAGTAGGTGCTCAAGGACGTTTGATGAGTGGGCGAATGAACAAGTGGACAGCAGAAATCCTGCACCCCCTCTGCTTAGGCTGCCACTTCTCAGTCTTGGGCATCATGGCGGCCACCATGGAAATGTCCCCGAAGACCTTTCACTGCCTGCAGGGGGTGGAACTGGCCTTGGGTGGCCCCAGCTGCCTCCCTTTGAAAACATCCTGGCCTTCACACCTAAGGCACGCTCTGTCTATAGCGGACATGTCCAGGACGCTAAGATGGATCCCTTCTTCAAGATACTGCCTTGCAGTGCATTCGAAAACACGTCCGTCCCCTTCCTTCGCTCTCTCCTTACAAGGTTCTCCCAGCATCCCTGCCTCCTCCCCATTTCCCCATCTCTTGCATGGATGTCTACTTCTCCGAGGATCCAGACACCCAGCATCTTTCCCCCGCCTGGCTCTCCAGCGCATCCCCTTGTGTTCTCTCCTTGACCCTCCTCTTCTCATGCCACCAGCTTTCCCTGTGGCTTCTCATCCACACCCGCACCTGATGCGCACGCGTGCGCGCACGCGCGCGCGCACACACACACACACACACACACACACACCTTTTTTCCCAAACCTAGATTTCTATCCCTAACCCTTTGTGCTGCCTCCGGAGTGTTCCACTGGCCTGAAGTTAGCACAGCAACGCTGAGCTGATCACCTTCACCTCTAGCCCCGCCGGCCCATCCATCTTACCACCGCCCCATCACCCGGGCCACCTCTTCTGGCCCTCTGCCTCTCCCACTCCGCCCCATCACCGGGGCCACCTCTCCTGGCCCTCCGCCTCTCCCACTCCGCCCCATCACCGGGGCCACCTCTCCTGGCCCTCCGCCTCTCCCTCTCTTCTTTTCTCCTTGCTAGGTCAGCAGATCTTCGAGGACGGAGCCAGGCTCGCACTTCTGTGGCGCTGATGCTGTCCCACCAGCACACAGTCGCAGGCATTCATGATTCATGAGGCTGCTTTTCAGCAAAGGAGAATCCCCCTTTCTCTTGAACTCTACAGCCTTTCATCTGTTCAATATCTGTAGGTGCCTTTTTAAAAAAAAAAAGTTCACATACCTTGAAGATCACCCATTTAAAGTGAAAAATTCGATGGGTGTAAAATTCAATGTAAAAATTCACTGGGTTTGGCCAGGCGTGGTGGCTCATGTCTATAATCCCAGCACTTTGGGAGGCCAAGGCTGGTGGATCACTTGAGCTCAGGAGTTCAAGACCAGCCTGGGCAACATGGCGAAACTCCGTCTCTACCAAAAATACAAAAATCAGCCCAGGCATTGTGGCACGTGCCTGTAGTCCCAGCTACTCAGGAGGCTGAGGTGAGACTTGAGCCCAGAAGGCAGTGAGCCGAGATGGCACCACTGTATTCCAGCCTGGGTGATGAAGCCAGATCCCGTCTCAAAAAAAAAGGAAAAAAGAAAATAAAAGAAAAAGAAAATGAGTTTTAGTATTTTTACAGAATTATGCAACCATCACCATTATCTCATTTTAGACTATTTTCATCATCCCAAGAAGATACTCCCCATTCTCCCTAGCCCTAAGCAACCACAAACAGAAATTTTCTGTCTGCACAGATGGATTTGCCTTTGCTGGACACTTTGTGTAAATGGAGTCGTGCAAGATGCGTTCCTTCGCGATGGCTTCTTCTAGCTCTGATGCTGTGCTTGAGGGGTCTGCCTGTTAGATCCCACCCGTGAAAGGGAAAACAGGGCAAGAGCTGGCCCTGCTCTCACCCAGCCAGGGACCAACTCAAACACCACACAAGTTGTTGCAGAGTCCACCAGAGACGTCTGGGGGCTCTGAGGAATGGGTCAGGGCAAATGACGGGAGTGGGCTGGGAAAGCAACAGGGCTGCAGGATTGGGGGGTGTTGGGGACAGCAGGGAGAGTCAGGAAGAGCACTGGGTTGGGGAACAGCCTGAGTAAAAGATCTAATATGGGAAGGAAATGACGGGAAGCCACATGCCAGAGACTCAGAGGAAAGGAGCGTGGCCTGGAACGAGATCCACAAAGAAGCCAGCGGGACATGGGGAGCCTTGACCTGTCAAAACCATCAGGGGTTTCGACGTTATCTGAACAGCAATGGGAGCCATGGGAAGTCTGAAACAGAGGGGTGACGTGATCATAAATGTTTTTGGAAAGATCACCCTGGTGATGGGGTGGAGAAGGGAAGGTGGCTGGGAGCTGTGTGTCCATCTTGGGCTGTAGGGATGAGAGAGAGAGAGGAAGGAGTGGGTGGCACCATTCTGAGATGGGGTGGGACAGAGCCACAGCAGCCCAGGAGCAGGCCAGGGGGTGGACACCCTCTGGTCAGTACTCTGCACAATTTGGAGCCAGAGCAGCTGGTGACTTTCAGGCCCCAACCTCATTACTTAAGGCAGCTCGGCAATGAGCTTGCACAGGCCCCTCATCAGCCCCATCAACATTGCCTGGATCACTTAGAATGCATCTGGCTGCTCCCACGAGCGTCTGCCACCTTTTTGCTATTTTATGTCATCAGCAAACTGGCGCCATTGTGAAATTATGCTCCGCTCCTGGTCAATGCATCAAACTTAAATGTTTTCTATAACCAGTGCGCCCTGTGCCTGCCTTAATTCCCAACTGATTTATCTACCCGATTTATTACCAGGGCTCAATTCAATCAATACTGGCTGGGATTCCACCCGCAGAGGCATCTGATTTATGCACGAGACACTCCTGGGGTGATCTGAGAGTCCTCTCCTCCACCACAGAGCCCCAGGCCCCAGAAGTTGATGTGTCTGCCTTGCTCCAGGGAGAACTTGCATCAGCATCAAAATGACCCAGCCACAGGCCCTCCTGGAGGCCTCAGGCTCCCCCCTCCCTGCCCCAAGGGGCCTGCAGCCCTTGCTCTGGAGTGCCCTGGGCCGGCCCTGACCTCAGGGCTCCCTGGGAAAGGAAAGTTCCAGAAACCATGAATGCTCAGGGTTAATCTGGGCTTTAGGCTCTGGGGAGAGGGAAGGCATGCACGCCCTGTCTGAACTATGTCTTATTACACTAAGGGCAGGGTCTAAATCAGATCCTTATCTTTCATTCCGGACACATAAAAACAGGATGTTGGGTTTCTTATCCCCAAGGATTTAGCAAACTTCTACTAAGAAAAACCATATATATATGTACATAGCACAAAAGATTCCAGACAAGATTTTTTTTCCTTCCCAAAGGAGGATCATGGGGTCTGAAATCAAATATAAGAGGTCAAAGTCTTCCCTCTTGAACTTGTTCTGGCAAAAGTTCAATAGAATGACATCCTCTGGTTCTAATTCTAAACCTCCCTAGGGGCCACAGCAGAGGGCCCGCTCCATCTACAGCCATTCTCAAAATAAATCACCAGCGGCTCATGGCAACAGGAGTTATTAAAATATGAAATTATGTGGTGTCTCCATGTTCTTGACTTCCCCTTCTCTTTGTAGTCAGGAGGAAAAGCCTAAAACCTGATGTACTGGCCAATGCCTCAGGGGCCAGGCAAGTTCTGTAAAAGGGTACAAGGCTGAGCAGAAGAGGCCAGAAAGGAGGAGAGGGGCCTGGGGCAAACTCAGGAAGGGGGCAGCTGCTCCTCCACCCCCGGCAATCATTGCAGGGAAGGGGAACTCCAGATACCAGGGTTCTTGGCCTTGCCAAAGACATGTGACCCCAGAACGGGTACCTAGATCCAGTGCCATCAGGCCATGTACCAAGTGTGCTGGGACCACCGATAGCTGATCCACAATGACAATCCCACCCTTCCCAAGACTCATCAAAGCTCAGTTTACCGCCAGCCCAGAGGCACGAGGCTCTGAGTCAATATTTGCATTTGCATCAAAGTCATACTTCCCCATCTTCTTTTTCCCTTCTGACCCCTCTCCTCGTGTGGGAGTCAAGTCATGGTACTACTGCTCTGGGAAGGAGGGGGGGCTCCAGGAAGCAGAGGAAAACCAAAGTTGGTTCTTGGCTTTTAGGCTTCAAAAGTCTCGTTCTTAGAGAAGAGGTGAGAACTCAGGAAGCACAGAGCTGGGGAAGAACTGATGGGGGGGGTGCGGTGGAGCTTCCTAGAAAACTTGCCCTCCCACTAGGAGGTGTTTTTTTTTTTTTTGAAACAGAGTCTCACTCCGTTGCCCAGGCTGGAGTGCAAAGGCAAAATCTCGGCTCACTGCAGCCTCCGCCTCCTGGGTCCAAGCCATTCTCCTGCCTCAGCCTCCTGAGTAGCTGGTATTACAGGCGCCTGCCACCATGCCTCACTAATTTTTGTTTTAGTAGAGATGGAGTTTCACCATGTTGGCCAGGCTGGTCTCAAACTCCTGACCTCAATTGATCCACCCGACTCAGCCTCCCAAAGTTCTGGGAGGTGCATTCTAACAGGCTCCTGGGTAAATCAGGGTTTCTGGTCTGGGGACTCACTTTGAGAACTGAGGTGCTAGAAGCTGCGAAAAAAGGACCCTGAAGGAGGATCCGGAATGCATCAGCAGAATCCCAGCAGATCGGCCAGCTGGGATGAGTGCAGGCCAGAGAGTAAACACCAGCCCAGCGGGGACTTCTGGTTCATTCTCTACCTTGAGATTAAAGTTAACTAAAAAAACACAAAATTACCATTTTAAAATGTGAGTCCCGTATTCTCAAGTGGGATTGCGGTGATGATTGCACAAGTCTGTAAGTTTATGTACATTTAAAATATGTCACATCCCATTGGCCAAATTTGGAATTACCTAAGCATCAAAAATAATAATAACAATGACTGTAATGGTGGAAACACACTGAATGCATAAGTACCCAAGCACCTGTAATGATCAAGAACTAAGTGGCTGGGCGCGGTGGCTCACGCCTGTAATCCCAGCACTTTGGGAGGCCGAGGCGGGTGGATCACGAGGTCAGGAGATCGAGGCCATCCTGGCTAACACGGTGAAACCCCGTCTCTACTGAAAATACAAAAATTTAGCCGGGCGTGGTGGCAGGCGCCTGTAGTCCCAGCTACTCGGGAGGCTGAGGCAGGAGAATGGCGTGAACCCGGGAGGCGGAGCTTGCAGTGAGCCGAGATCGCGCCACTGCACTCCAGCCTGGGCAACAGTGTGAGACTCCATCTCAAAAAAAAAAAAAAAAAGAACTAAGTATTTTCCTGCCCCTTCAGTTGGAACTGCCTTTCAGGGAAACCAAATAGCTCCAGAGGGTGAAGTAAAGCTCTTTTTGACAAAGAGGGCCAGCTAACGAAATGCAGAAGAAGGGACAGAATTATAAAATCACCACTTTGCAACATCCATGAACTAATTGGCTCAGTCAGGAGCATCAATTTGATCAAGGGTAGATGGAGACAGACCACAATGAGACACCAACTCCCTCACTCACTGGGGTGCTCACTGGGGTGCTCTAACCGAAGACAGACAACGACACAGACTGATGAGCACGTGGAGGAATCCGAACCTTGTGCACTGCGGGTGGGAATGAAAAAGGTGCGGCTGCTTTGGAAAACAGTCCATCAGTTCCTCAAAGCCTGCACAGAGCTTTCATGTGACCTAGTAGTTCCACTCCGACGTGTTACCCAAGGGAATTGAAAACTCATGTTCCCACAAAAACTTGTACATACATGTTCACAGCAGCATTGTTTATGTAGCCAAAAAGTGGGGACAGGGAGACAAATGACCATCAACTGATGAACAGATGGAGTGGTCCAGTCATACGAGGGGTTATTAATAAGACATGAAGTGCTGATCTCTGCTACGGCCTGGACAACTTGGAAACCATGATGCTGAATGAAAGAAGCCAGAGACAAAGAGTGAGTGACTCCCTCTATAATCCCATTTATATGAAATGTCCAGAATAGGTCGTTCCATGGTGACAGGAAGTGAATCGGTGGCTGCCAGGAGGTAGAGGGAGGCAGAGGCGGGGAGTCCTTTGGGAATGATGCAAGCCTGTTGGAAATACAGAGAGAAGTGATGGTTGTACAACATCCTGGAAACTATTGAATTGAATTGCATACTTTTAATGGGTAAATTGTATAGTATGTGAATTACATTTCAATAGAGTTTTTGTTTTGTTTTGTTTGAGATGCAGTTATGCTCTTTTCGCCCAGGATAGAGTGCAGTGGTATGATCTCAGCTCACTGCAACCTCCACCTACCAGGTTCAAGCGATTCTCCTGCTTCAGCCTCCCAAGTAGCTGGGATTATAGGCACACACCACCATGCCCAGCTGATTTTTTTTGTATTTTTGGTAGAGACGGGGTTTTACCATGTTGGCCAGGCTGGTCTCGAACTACCTCAGGTGATCCACCTGCCTCAGCCTCCCAAAGTGCTGGGATTACAGGCATGAGCCAGCACACCTGTCCTCAATAAAGCTGTTTTTTTTTAAAGGTAGCCAGGAGGATGAATATTGGATGACTGCACTTATAGGAGGTCCCTAGAGTAGTCAGATTTATAGAAACAGACAAAATGGTGGCTACAGGCACCAGGAGGAGGGGCTGGGGAGCTGGTGTTTAATGGTTGTAGAGTTTCAGTTTGAGAAGATGAAGTTTTGTGGATGGATGACGATGATGGTTGCACAACAGTGTGAATATACCTTTTTTTTTTTTTTTTCTGAGACAGAGTCTTGCTCTGTCGCCCAGGCTGGAGTGTAGTGGCATGATCTTGGCTCACTGCAACCTCTGCCTCCTGGGTTCAAGAGATTCTCCTGCCTCAGCCTCCCGAGTAGCTGGGATTACGGGCATGTGCCACCACACCCGGCTAATTTTTTTTATTTTTAGTAGAGACAGGGTTTCACCAAGTTGGCCAGGTTGGTCTTGAACTCCTTACCTCAGGTGACTCGCCTGCCTTGGCTTCCCAAAGTGCTGGGATGACAGGCGTGAGCCACCACACCCAGCCAGGTGAATGTACTTAATTCCATGGAACTGTACTGTTAAAATAGTAAATGTTATGTTATATGTTTACCATCATAGCAAAAAAGGTAGGTGAGAAACAGGATACTCACAGGGTGAGAAAGAATCATCCAAAATTACTTGCTACACCCAAAGAAGGGTCTTCCCATGGAGGGGCAGCTCTCAGAGCCTCAGGGTTGGCAGGCTGGCAGCGGAACCCCTGTTGTCTGTGCCCTTTGGGGAAACCCTGTAACGTGCATGTCATCACCCACAGAGTGGTCTGGTGAAGGATGGTCCACCTGAATCAGACTCCACCTGGAGATTCCACTTCCTAGGAAATCGGGGGAGAGGGGGACAAGTGGAAGGGCCCCACGCAAATCAGATGCACTCAGGACACAGGGTCTGCGACGGGACACCCGGTTGGCCTTCTCAACAGGCCATGTCATGAGGTGAATCACTGTTCTGGGTTGAAAGAGGCTCAAGAGCCAATATAACCAAATGCAACAGCTAAATGAGAGGAAGCTGGTTTGAAACAGCTGGCTTCCCAGGCATTTGAAGAGACCTGGGGAGAGTTGACTCCAGACCAGTTAGCGGATGCTGTGGAAGGCTGAAAATGGCTCCTCAAAGAAGCCTGCGTCCTAACCCCCGGAACCTGCGAACACGCCACCTTGTGCTGCATAGGGGATTTTGCAGGAGTGATGAAGGACCTGGAGCTGGGGAGATGATCCTTGCCCAATCTAATCAAGGGAAATTCATGGAGGTGAGAAGAGGTGGTACCAGAAACAAAGTCAGATTGGTATGAGGCTGCTGACTTTGACAGTGGAAGAAGGGGCTGGACTGGAGCCCAGAAACGGGGCTGCTTCTAGACACCGCCAGCAAAAGCCAGGAAATAGGTTCCCCCTAGAGCCTCCCAGGAACCAGCTCTGCAGGGTTTAGTCCAGGGAGATCCATTTCGAGCTTCTGACCCTCAGAACTATCAGATGACACATTCATGCTGTATTAAGCCACTAAATCTCTGGTGATTTGGGACAGCAGCCATAAGACACCAATATGGGTGCTCTATGGGGGTCCCTATTAACTCGATAGAGTGTGTTTAGTGGGAGAAGGCCCTGATCTGAGAAGACGCAGGTGATATGGTTTTGCTGTGTCCCCACCCAAATCTCACCTTGAATTGTAGCTCCCATAATTCCCACGTGTTGTGGGAGGGACCCCATGGGAGGTAATTGAATCGTGGGGGTGGATCTTTCCCATGCTGCTCTCGTGATAGTGAATAAGTCTCACGAGACCTGATGGTTTTATAAAGGGGAGTTCCCACGTACACGCGCCCTTACCTGCCACCATGTAAAATGTGACTTTGCTCCTAATTAGCCTTCAGCCATGACTGTGAGGCCTCCCCAGCCATGCGGAACTTTCAGTCCATTCAACCTCTGCCCGACACCTGGATATCAGACTTCTAACCTCCACAACTGTTTTTAAGTTATTGAGTTTGCAGTAATTTGTGACAGCAGCCACAAGAAGCTCAAATGGTGACTTACGCAGAGCCCTTGAACTCCACCATAGGTCTTCCTCATCCCCAGAGTCTCCTCCTGGGTAAATGAACCACCATTCTCTCGGTCACTCCATCCACAGAGTGGGGTGCCTGCTGGGATCCCCACTTTGCTCCAACCCCATACCCGTTTTTCTGGGGTCTGCCCCCTCGGCTCCATCTCCCCTGACAGTCCCTCTGGCCTGGCCGCCAGCTGCTCTCACCTGGACAGCAGCATTAGCCCCTGACTGGCCTAATGACCCCACTCTTGCCTCCTGCCAACCATTCCCTTAAAAATATGGAGAAAATCACACTGTTCCCCTCCTAAGCCCGCCAGTCACTCTCCACTGCTCCTGGAGCAAAATACAAGCTCGTTTCTAGGGCCTCTGTGGGATTAAGACGTCGGTTCCAATTCTTCAGCCTCTGCCCCTTGCCGTGGCCTCATCGGAGGGAGGCATTGCTCCCTGCCCCTCGACTTTGAGCTTGGCCACTTGACTTGCTTGGCTTCCCACCTACAGCCAGAAGCGACGGCATAACAGGTCTGCGCCCACACCTGAAGACGCCTCCCACGTCCCCGCTCCCCACATCCCCACGTCTGCGCCCACACCCGAAGACACCTCCCACGTCCCCGCTCCCCACATCCCCACGTCTGCGCCCACACCTGAAGACACCTCCCACGTCCCCTCTCCCTACGTCCCCTCTCCCCACGTCTGCACCCGCACCTGAAGACGCCCTCCACATCCCCGGCTCCCCACATCCCCACATCTGCGCCCACACCTGAAGACGCCTCCCACGTTGACGCCTCCTAGGTCTCCACTTCCCACGTCTGTGCCCACACCTCAAGATGCCTCCTACGTCTCCGCTTCCCACGTCCCTGCTTGTGGAGCCTGTGCCCTGGCTGACCTGCTGGTGCCAGGGCCATGAGAGACGCCTGCTGCAGAGCTGCCCAGCTGCACCCAGCCTGGACCCCTCAGGCCGTGGCAGACCTGCTGGCCTGTGAGTGGAAATGCTCAGTTTTGTTTACACAGCAGGACTGTGGCGCTAGCTGGCCACACAGCCCCTGAGGCACTGCTTGACCAGCCTCCGCCCACTGTTCTAACCTCGTCTTTTACCCCATGGCCCTCTTTGGTAACCATCCTCTCATGTCAACAGCTTCTGGAAGGTTCTAAACCTGCCAGATTTTCCCTGTTCCTCAAGTCTCGGTGTCGTCTTACCTCCTCTGGGCAGCCACTCCAGCACTGCGCCCACCTAAATCCCCCTCAGCCACCCTCGGCCACTTCACTCTGTGGATTCCTTCTGGGCACAGCCCAGCCGCGCTGTCTTCTCTCAAGCTGTCCTATCACTCAAGCAGCTTTGTGAGGGCAGGAGCCGTCTCTGCAGATATCAAGCGGAACATCACCTGTTTTCTGGCATTTCAGCTGAAGCCCACAGCTGAGAACTATCCGTGACTCCAAAGAGAAGCACTTTACTGAGACAACCCCACTTGCCAAGAGAGACCAGAGGCCACTCTGAGACCCACGCCCCTCCCCTCCCCCATCAGGCCATTCTGAGATCCACACCCCTCCCCTCCCCCAGCCAGCCACTACTTTCTAGAAGGTTAGAAACTCAGTGCAGGGAGTGAGGGTTTCTTGGGAGAGGGCTGGCATCCTGCAGGAATCTCTGCACATTTCCTTACCTTCCCCACCACCACCACCAAAAGCCGAGCAAAGACCATCAGAGACCCCCCCACAGGGACTGGGGTTATCCCAGGAAAGCCCACCATCTCACCCTCGCCCGGGGGGTTTGCTGAGTGGGTTCCAGAGCAGGTTCTAGGGAGCAGGCCATGCTTTAGGAATTCCTCAGGACAAGGACAAGGACCGTTTTGTCATGGACCAAATGGACACATGGAAGCCAGGCTAGGTGGCAGTCGCCAGTGTGGGCATCCCGAATAGGGGTCTCCAAATACCCGCCAAGTGCCTGAGATCCCCCTGACATAAGGCATTGGATGGTCAGGGGGCACCCACATTCAGCACCCGCTCAGCTAACGCCTTTCAGCCGCTCACCTTCTTCCTGCATCCTGGGCCCACCTTGAGGAGCTGGGCAAGTAGAGAGGGAAGGGGAAAGCCAGCAGAGATGTCCCAGTCCCTCTGCATCCGCAGCCTGGCCCTGAGCTAAGGGAAAAGGGTCACTTTGGAAGAGCAAATACAGCTTTTATTTGGAGCAGGCTGGATGTTTTAAGATCTGCAAAAGATGACTGTTGATTGGCAGCTGTAAACAGCCCTACCCAGATTGCCTTGTGCTCCCAAAGGCAGGTGGAGGGGAAGTCAGCACAGGTGTGCAGGGCAGTGGTGGGAACAATGAGACTATTTTCTAATGGCCCCAGGAGAGCTTCCCAGCGCCCAGAGGAGCCGACCAGCCCACAAGTGCTCAAACAGTTCATTTGCTGAATGAATGCGTGGGAGTGAGATAGGCTCTACGCCACCTTCTAGGGCACTAATTTGTCTCTTCCTGTGAAGTCCAGCTCCACACCGCAGGGCAGGGATCCATTTCTCCTCAAAGCTAGGAGTTTTGGTTCTGCAAGCCTCTGTCTCTACCTGTGGGGTGGGAAAAATAATACCTCACTGGGTCATTACAAGATTGAAATGCGATACTTTATAGCGCTGGCAAAACCAGACTGATGAATTTTTTCTTTATTTAAAAATAATTCTTAAACCATGTGTGAGATGAGCCAGGTATAAAATACACTGCAGGCCGGGGATGGTGGCTCACGCCTGTAATCCCAGCACATTGAGAGGTTGAAGCGGGTGGATCACCTGAGGTCAGGAGTTTGAGACCAGCCTGGCCAACATGGTGAAACCTTGTTTCTACTAAAAGTACAAAAATTAGCCGGGCGTGGTGGCAGGCGCCTGTAATCCCAGCTACTAGGGAGACTGAGGCAGGAGAATTGCTTGAACCCGGGAGGTGGAGGTGGCAGTGAGCCGAGATTGCGCCACTGCACTCCAGCCTGGGCGACGGAGCAAGACTCTATTTCAAAAAAATAAAAATAAAAATCTATACAGTATGGTGAAAGTTAGAACTAAATCATGAACTTCTTTGATGATATAATTTGGTAAAAAATAGTAATTCTGACATGTGCTCACTCATTTTAAATCTCAGCCCTTCCCTACATGCCACGGATTATACCCTTATAACCTTTCAGTTCACAAGAGACCACATGTATGACAGTGGTCCTATAAGATTATAATGGAGCTAAAGATTCCTGTTGCCATAGCCATCATACAGTTGTAGTGCAATTACTTTTTTAAACAAATGTAATGTAACCTAAGTGTGCAGTGTTGATAAAGTCTACAGTAGTGTACGGTGATATCTTCAGTCTTCACATTCACTCACCACCCTCTCACTGACACCCAAAACAATGCCCAGTCCTGCAAACTCCATTCATGTATGTGCCCTACACAGGCGCACCATTCTGTATCTTTCATATTTTAGTTTTACTGTACCTTTTCTATGTTTAGATATACAAAGACTTACCATTGTGTTACAACTACCTACATCAGCAGTCTCCAACATTTTTGGCACCGGGGACCCATTTCGTGGAAGTCAATTTTTCCATGGACCAGAGGGGAGTGATCGTTTCGGGATGATTCAAGCACATTACATTTATTGTGCACTTTATTTCTATTATTATTACGTTGTTATATATAATGAAATAATTACACAGCTCACCATCATGTAGAATCAGTGGGAGCCCTGAGCTTGTTTTCCTGCAACTACACAGTCCCATCTGGGGGCGCTGGGAGACAGTGACAGATCGTCGGACATTAGATTCTCATCAGGAGTGCACAACCTAGATCCTCACATGAGCAGTTCACAACAGGGTTCGTGCTCCTATGAGAATCTAATGCTGCCTCTGATCTGACAGGAGGCAGAGCTCACAATGGGGAGCGCCTGTAAATACAGATGAAGCTTCCCTTGCTAGCCTGCAGCTCACCTGCTGCTGTGTGGCCTGGTTCCTAACAGGCCACAGAGCAATACCCCTCTGTGGCCAGGGGTTGGAAACCCTGGCCTACAGCATTCAATACAGCAGCATGCTGTACAGGTTAAGTAACCTGGTGTAGAAGCAATTGGCTTTACCCCATATCCTAGGTGTGTGTGGGCTCTGCCATCTAGTTTGTGTAAGTACTCCCTATGATGTTTGCACAGTGGCAAAATCACCCAAGGACACATTTCTCGGAATGCACCCCTTTTAAGTGACACATGACTGGTACCTTGCTTGGGGAGAATGATGTTGAGGATCTCGGGCTTGGAAATACCTAGGTTAGCCTAATTCCTTCTTGCTTTTCTTGTTGCAGCCCCTCCTGGGTGAATATTAATTAACATGTTCACTAGGATTGAAAGGAAGGTCCTAGACTTTTCTTCCCTTTAGGAGGACAAGTTTTAAAAAATGGAATTTATCTGTAAAGCTGGCTAGCTCTTATCCCTGACCCTAAAAACATAGTCTGTAAGCCCCCCGCCCCCGCCCCCACCGGGGAAGACTCTTTGGACTGGAGGACCGTGTTTCTCTCTAAATGCTTACACTATGAATGGCATGTGAAAATAATATCCACGTGGTTACATATTTTTCAAAACAGTGTCTACTATCCAAAGATCAACAGAGCACAAAAGTACCAAGAGTGGAAAATCTTTGGTGTATAACGGCCTAACGGGAAAGGGGAAAATTGGGGAATGCAACAGGATCTGCAATTCGGGTAGGGGCGGCTGGACGCGGATGGACGACCCGCCTGGATCCGCGCGAGGCGCCACTCGGGGAGTTGATCTGCGGTCTCGCAGTGACACCTACAGGCCGCCGTGGCCGCGCACCTGCAGCAACTGCGTTCGACAGCGCCACCTGGCGGGAGCCGACCCCGGCAGGCCCGGGGAGGATTTTCTTCGTGAATCCAAGACAAGAGGGGATGAAAGTTCTCAGGACCTCTAGGGTGTGTCCTGTGGGCCGCTGGGGCTGGGGTGCAGCCCAGGAGGAAGTGTCCGTGGGGTGTGCGTACCTGCCCGTCCATCCTGCCCTCTGCACTGCCTGGCCGTGCTCAGCCCAATGTGCCTGTCCCAGCTGGACTCTGGCCTGGCAGGGCCGTCGATGCTTTGAGAATGAGTGCTGGCATTTTCTGCCTTTTACAAGTAGGGAAAGAGGAGAATTGGAGGAGTAACCAAGGTCGTAGCCTCCAGGAAGGCCTCCCGGGCCAGCTGACTCCAGAACCAAAATACTCCCCCACCTGCCTCCCAAAGGTGGTGGAACCTCTACTTTTGCCGCTCAGAACAGTCACATTCAGCTTCATCCCAACAGGCACTCGAAACTACGGCAGAGGGGCAGGCATCCTCACTCTGCCACCTAGGTGCTGTGTGTTGCTGGGCAAGTTGCTAACCTTCTCTGAGCCTCCATTTCCTCCGTGACAAATGGGCATGAAAGAGAACGTGCTCAGTGCTGCTCAGCACCACCTTCCCAGGGAGTTTGTCAGAAATGCAGTCTCAGGCCCTGTCCCAAACACTGAGTCTCGCATCCTTGGGAGGTGGGGCCCAGCAATCTGTGTTTTAACAAAGCCCGCTTGCAATTGTGATACCGATTGAGAATGTCTGCCTTCCAGGGTCACTGAAAAGACCAAATGAGATCACGCGTGCAGGGTGCCTGGAAAATACTCAACACATGATTGTTGTAATTCTCCAACTCTAGACAGCCTGGCGTGGGGGCGGGGGGGGAGCATTTTCTCTTTTCCTTCCTTTTTTATATTGGTTATGTTTTTAATACAGGGTCTCACTCCGTCACCCAGGCTGGAGGGCAGTGCTGTGATCACCGCTCACTACAGCCTCGACCTCCCCGGCTCAAGCCATCCTCTTGCTTCAGCTTCCTGAGTAGTTGGAACTACAGGTGCATGCCACCAGCTAATTTTTTATATTTTTTGTAGAGATGGGGTCTCACTATGTTGCACAGGCTGGTCTCGAACTCCTGGGCTCAAGCCATCTTCCCATCTCAGCTTCCCAAAGTGTTGGGATTACGGGCGTGAGCCTCCACAGCCTGATTTTTTTAAATTACAAAAGTAAGACATGCTGTTAAACACAGAATTACTATGTGACCCAGCAATTCCCCTCCTAATGTACACCCAAAACTTGAATGCAGGAATTCAAACAAATCCTTATACACCAATGCTCATAGCAGAACTATTCATGATAGCCAAAAGATGGAAGCAACCCAAATATCTATCAGCTAATAAATGGATAAACAAAACATGGTATATTCATACAATGGAATGCCATTCAGCCATAAAAAAAGAATGAAGTACTAAGACATACCACAACATGGGTGAGCCTCAAAAATGTTATGCTAAAAACCAGGTCCGAAAGGCTACACGTACCTGGGCACAGTGGCTCACGCCTGTAGTCCCAGGACTTTGGAAGGCCGAAGTGGGTGGATCACCTGAGGTCAGGAGTTCAAGACCAGCCTGGCCAAGATGATGAAACCTGGTCTCTAGTAAAAATACAAAAATTAGCCAGACGCGGTGGCACGTGCCTGTAGTCCCAGCTGCTCAGGAGGCTGAGGCTGGAGAATCGCTTGAACTCGAGAGGCGGAGGTTGCAGTGAGCTGAGATCATGCCTCTGGATGACAGAGTGAGACTGGATGACAGAGCCTGGATGACAGAGCCTGGATGACAGAGTGAGACTCTGTTTTTTAAAAAAAAAAGGGGGGGGGGCTACATATTGTATGATCTGATTTATATGAAATATTCAGAATATTCAAATGTATAGACAGAAAGTCGATTGGTGGTCATCTAGGGCTGGAGGGAGGTGTCTGGGGTGAATGCAAATTGGTATGGGGTTTCTTTTTGAAATGATGAAAATGTTTGGGAAATAGTGTGATGGTTGCACAACATTGTGAATGTACTAAATGTCACTAAGGATAATGTTGTGTGTCTTTTGCCATGATAAAAAATAAAAGAAGGGCCAGGCATGATGGCTCATTCCTATAATCCCAGCACTTTGGGAGGCTGAGGCAGGCAGATCACTTAAGCCCAGGAATTCGGCAACATGGTGAAACCCTGTCTCTATTAAATATATATATATACACACACAAAATTAGCCAGACACAGTGGGGCGCTCCTGTAGTCCCAGCTACTCAAGAGGCTGAGATGGGAGGATCACTTGAGCCCAGGGGGTCGAGGCTGCAATGAGCCGTGATTGCACCACTGAGCTCCAGCCTAGATGATGGAGTGAGACCCTGTCTCAAAAAAGGAGACTTGCCGGTTGTAACAATTTAGGGCTGTGTAAAACAGTTCTCTTGCCCTGAAGCAAGCAATGCTAACAGTTTGGAGGTATACCTTTGACATCATTCTTTGTGCTCAAATAAACATATATAGACAATGGATTTGCGTCTTTTTAAAACCGTGCTCATCCACATTTCTTGGGCAACTTGCTGTTTTCACTTAGTGACACATCCCAGATACCCCTCAAGACTGTCCCCTGGCCTATACATACAGATCAAGTCATGTTTTCGTAGCTGCAAAATGTGCCACCATCCCTCCCACGTGTGGGCATGTAGAGTGTTTCCAGGTACCTGCTACCATAAACAGCAGTCACGAACATTTGTGACCAGGTCTCATTTTGTACAGGGGTTTCCTCTCTGTAGGATGGATTTACAGAGGTGTGGCGCTGTGCTGTTGCAGGGATTCTGAATACGTATTGTCAGATAGCAATCAATTCTGCAAGAAGATGGGAATCAGCAAGCTCCCCTGTGCAGCGCTGACATGTTTCTCAGGCGCACACACGTGCACACACACACACACACACACACCCCCCGCAGCCCCAGATATTATGAGTATTTATCATTTTTCCAATTGTAAATTGGTAATGAAAGCCAGTCAAATGGGCTTCGGTTTGATTACTTTGACAATTGCTATGGTTGAGTTCCTTGTTTTGTGAGCAGGTTTTGGTACCTTGGGGAAGGGGGTGGTCCACAGACCCTTTCAGGGTATAATGAGAACTATGAAGGTTCTCCCCAGAAAATGTGTACAGACAGGCACATTTTGCAGACAATTCCAGGGATTCAGGCAGAAAAGCCCATCTGTGAGGCCCCTTTTTCAAAGTGGCGCAGACTGCGGCGTTTCTGACATTTCTGATGAACACAAACACGAGTGTTTGTCTAAATGTTAATGGGTTTCTGTGCCCTCTGCTGGAAGCATCTGCAGTCAGTGCGGCACTGCGGAGGCAGAGCTCAGTGACTGGAATTTTCCTCTTGCCTTAGAGCTGTTTTCCTCTCCTGCAGAACTGGCCCTGGAGTTTCAAGTTCAGAACGCACTTTTTGCAAGTTGCTGAAAAAGCCCTCTACCTCACACCCAAATCAGCAAATTTAAGGGAAATTATTTATCTCCCATTTTGGGGATTATTAGTTCTGGACAGAGACTGTTAACTGTATAAGGTTTGCTGAAAATGTATGAGGCTATCTGGAGACAGGTGGAGGGGGGTGTATTGAATCCCAGTGAGTAAACATTTTAAGCAAATTAAGTGGTTGTAGCAATAATAATAATAATAATAATGGTTACCATTTTTCAAGTGTCTGCTCCGTGCCAGACATTTAATCCCTCCAATGACAGGGGCCAGGTTTTAAACTGATGTTCTGGAGGTGCCATTGCTTGGCCCGATGCCACACAGCTTGTGGTGGAGGAAAATTCTAAACCGGATCTGCCAGACTGAAAGCCCAGGCCCCTCCCACTGCACCTCGGGGTCACGCTGACAGCGCCTTGGGTCTTGAGGGCACAATCCACATTGGCAGTCTCCTTTCACCAATGCAAACCAGGTTGGGATGCTGGTTACGAGGCCCACATGATGGATAAAGACTCTGAGGCTCTTGGGAAGTGACCATTTGGTCCAAGGTCACACAACTGGTAAGGAGGAGAGAAAGGGATAGAACCCTGGCCTGCAGTTCACTGAAAACAAGACAGTGCCATTAAATTCCAGCAAAATACTGCTACCAACAAAACACTGCGCTCTGTTGATGTGTTTTTAGGAGGGAGATCAGCGAGGGTCAGGGAGGTGTTGAATCTATACTAGCACAAAAAGGAAACTTTCTCCTTGTGGATACTGAAAGGATCAAGAGCAATGTCAAAAGGGATTGCCTTTCCCACCCAGTGTTTCAGTGTCACTTCATACCGTGTCAGGGACCACCTGAAGTCCCCCTGAGGCGCCACCAGTGAGATGCCCTCCCTGCTCTCTAGGAACCCCTAAGTTAGTGAATACGCTTCAGGCAAGGGAGTGCCCCAGGTCTGAGATGGAGTGAGGAGATGGTGGCAAGAGCCCAGCATGCAGCTGAAGGCCCCGCGGAGTCATCTTCGGAGAGAGAAAGCAAAGTGCCGAGGACTAGGGCAGAGCCCCAGAGACCCAGGATGTACAGAAGCTCAGAGGGGCAGCCCCAACACCCACCTCCCGGCTGCAGAGGCTGCTGGAGACTCCAGCAATAGACTGGAGCGCAGAAGAAAAGCTCAGCATTTTTGTTTCACCACCTGGAAGGCTGGATGGCCAGGTAGCTGGGTCTGCTAAGCCAGTCCTGGGAGAGAAGTTCAAGTCACCCTCCAACACCACAGTTGGTGGCATCTTTTTTTACAATTTCTACTGCATTGACTTCCAGAAAGGAGGCAACTTACAGTTCAACACCTGTATGAGGCAGTTACTTTTTTTTTTTTTTTTTTTTTTTGAGATGGAGTCTTGCTCTGTCGCCCAGGCTGGAGTGCAGTGGTGCTATCTTGGTTCACTGCAAGCTCTGCCTCCTGGGTTCATGCCATTCTCCTGCCTCAGCCTCCTGAGTCACTGGGACTACAGGTGTCCGCCACCACACCCGGCTAATGTTTTGTATTTTTAGTAGAGATGGAGTTTCGCTGTGTTAGCCAGGTTGGTCTTGATCTCCTGACCTCGTGATCCACCCCCCTCAGCCTCCCAAAGTGCTGAGATTACAGGTGTGAGCCACCGCGCCTGGCCGGCAGTTACATTTTTAGAAAGGGAGATAACTCATTCAAGGGAAGATAAAAGGCAAGACGGTGGGGGGGGGGGGGGGGCGGGCATTGGATATTTGCCCCAGGTGTGCATTAACCTTGGCTCTGAGCCTCCCAGCAGCCAAGGCAAGTGGAAACATGATGGCTGACTCAGCTGCCATCATCATCTGCTCATGGCAAGTGTGTCCATCTCTCCAGTGGGCTCCGGCCTGACAGGCTGGCATAAGGCTCATGGGTGAGCAATGTCCCTGACAGTAACGAGGGGAGGAAGAAGACTCCGCCTTTATGTGGCCTCCAAGAAATCCAAGGATACACAATGGCATTTCCATGGGGCCACTAAGCTCAAAGGGTCAGATCATCAATTTTTTTGGTGATCAAAACTTGGGAGCCCAGGAAAGGCACCAAATGGGGGTCTCCTATCTCCCCTCTCACCAATGTCAATAATTTCACCCATGACTTCAGCAAGATTTTCCAGTCGAGCTCTGAGACAATAATAGTTGGCATATACTGAGTGCTTCCCACCTCCCAGGCCTTCCCAGAAAGCTCAGAGACCAGGATTACCCTCCTTCCTCCTCTACAGAGGACTCTTGGCTCAGAGCAGTGGGGAATTCACCCAAGGCCACATGGCAGAGCCAGTAAGATGCAAGCCAAGATCTGTGCTGACCCCAAAGCCTGTATCCCCACCTCCGCACAGGCAGCTCTTCCCCTCGGGTGACTGCAAGCCCAGCCCTACCTGGGGATGCCAGACGAGGCAAAGGAACTGGATGTCATGGCCTGGAAGACCAGAGGAAGCTCGTGTCTGCCCTATGCAGAGCAGAGATGTGCCTGACCACCATGCCGGACCACCTCCAGGGTCCAACAAAAATGCTTGAGATTGACCCCTAACACACACTCAAAAAAACTTTGTTGGCTCCCAAAATGTGGGGAAAAAACCTTCAAAATAAATGTTTAATGAAATATCTACAAAATGTAACATATCACCCAACGGCAACTCAATCCTTCTATGGCTCTGGATATATTTTATTTCGTAAGTGATACAGACTTGTTGAATATAAATAGGATGTCAGGATTGTCTAAAATGAAGCGCTCCCCAGGACCTATGAGTGTTCAGATGACCCTACCACAGACTGAGCAAAATGTCACCATGAAGAGTTTGGGACCTGCCCAATGTCTGGCCAAGTGCTTAATTGAATTGGGGGTAGATGAAGATAGAGTGCTTGCCCCCAGAATTTTACATATAGGAGTCAAGCTCTTGGCTCTCCAAACAATGAAGGCAGCTGGGCAGAGCTCCTGGCAAATGCACGACTTTGAGTAATGCCACTTGTTAAGTTAAAAGAGTGCCCGCATCACCCCCCTAACGCCTCATTAGCTAAATGGATTGCCCCATTGGGTTGGGGTTGCTTAATATCTTTCTATTGACTTTGCAGAACGTCTGCCAAGAACAAGATCTCAGTTTTGACATAGTTGATGCTGAGCTATTTTTTTCCTCGACTATTATTTGTCTAACAGAGTGCTGAGCTGGGTACAGCCACGTACACTGAGTGTAAAACCACATCATCAACACAGATCTTACTTGCTATGACAGCAGGAAATGCAGCCAGTTAATTTAAAAGCTGACTCCAGTTCTTGGGATGGAAGTGGGAAAGGGTGGCCAGGATACAGTGCCATTTCCCATCCCCAGGAAAACTGCAATGGTCATAAGACCATTGCCACACATTTTGATTCCAAAAGTTGCTTAGAAGGCAGAGCTTTAGAGAAACATAAATGGTCTGTGGGAGGTGGGAGAGTGGACCCCACATGCCACCCAGCAAGACCCGTGGCTACTCCCTCACTGTGGCATCAGAGTCTTGGATTGTTCCAGAAAGACTTTGGTTGTTTCTATCACATTTCTCCATGAAATGAATTAGAGTTTGACAGTGAGAGGCAGTCACATGGGTGTGCCCCATATCTTCTCACTCCTTTTGTAGCAGACCACATTCTTCAAAAATTCAAGCCAAATTTTAAAAATCAAGAGAGATCTGGCCAGATGTGGTGGCTCACACCTGCAAATCCAGCACTTTGGGAGGCCGAGGGGGGCAGATCATGAGGTCAGGAGTTCGAGACCAACCTGGCCAACATGGTGAAACCCCATCTCTACTAAAAATACAAAAATTAGCCAGGCATGGTGGCAGGTGCCTGTAATCTTAGCTACTCAAGAGGCTGAGGCAGGAGAATCGCTTGAACGCAGGAGGCAGAGGTTGCAGTGAGCCGAGATGGCGCCACTGCACTCCAGCCTGGGCAATAGAGCAAGACTCTGTCTCAAAAAAAAAAAAAAAAAAATCAAAGGAGATCCTTTCAAGAAGCCAGATTTCCAGGTCTGGAGAGCTCTAGAAAGATCTAGTGGCCTCTGCCTTTCATTTCTGCAGGAGTCGAGTCTCGGTGCCCTCTTCAGACAGCTGGCCCCATCCTTGTCTTTCCTTCTTATTTCCCACACCCAGCTCACTCGTGCACTTGGCAGGCTGGGACCCTGTAGGAACACCAGGCACATCCTGCAATGTCGTATAAGGTTTTGCAATGCAAAGCCCTGAGAGTTGAGCATAGACACTCCAAGGTGGTTTGCTTAAAGGAAAGAAGGAAGGGCTATCCCAGTGCTGGCAGGAAAAGGAGAACGCTGGCAAGAGGAGACTGCATGGACCACTGGAGATGGGACAAAAGAGAAGATGTGGCCAGCCTGATTCTCATCTTCTTTTACACTGTTTCCTTCCCATCTAGCACCAACGTGTTACCTTTCAACAAGAGTAATAAGGCATCCCTTCTGGAGAGTGTGTGTGGAGAGCCAAGCTCACCCAGCTTCCCTTCTGCCCCCGACTCAAGAAGCAGACCCCTCAAAGATGGCTCAGGAAACCTGGAACATTAGCTGTGGGAGCATTTAGTTCCATGGCTTTACAGACTGAAATTCACAGCCCACACTACACACGACCTCCTGACATTTGCTGGCACTTGTTTTGTACAATAACAATAGTGCTATTATCATTATTGTTATTACTCCTATTATGCCAGTGCATTAGACGGTCCCCAGAAGGGAGAGAAGGTAATTGGCTCCCATCACCCTAAGCAGCGCTATTGGGTACAATGTACAAATAGCTTAAAATTAAAGGCTGGCATCAGAGCCTGTTCAGTCTGTAATGGATTACTAAATGAGCACAGACTTACCTACTGCCATCAACACCCTCCAGAAATCATTTGCAAACAGGACAGATAATTTTGTATCTGATTCAGGTTAATTGCCCTGTTTTCCTGCCTCCCTGCTCACCAAAGGCCCCATGGGATTGAACTCTGCAAAGTTGCCCAAACCAGCCTCAGCAGGCAAACGTTCCCACTGGGAGCTAATGAGGGGTCATCGTCATCTTCTCAGACCTAAACCCAGACTTGACCCTCTGCAAAGCATTCTTCATGACCAAGTCATTCAGATCCCTTATCCCCGACTTTGCTATCCGGTGGAGGAGGAACATCTGCCGCTCGCTCAGTGTGTGGTTCAGGCGGTGCGCAATGGAGATGGGGGTCTCCCCCTTGGCATCTCTGTCGTGGATGGAGGCCCCGTGCTGGAGCAGGAGGCTTATACAGTCTGACCGGCCCATAGCTGCAGCCACATGCAGCGGTGTCCTGCCCAGGGGGGATCTGCTGAGGCAGCTGGCTCCTGTAAAATAAGAACATTGGCCAGAAGGAAGACATGCAGAGGGGGAACACAGGAGGGGTCCAGGGCTGTGAAGGGAGTGCTCCTCAGGGAGGTCCTGCTGCCTGGCCCAGCTCCAGTACTGCCCTGCCTCCAGTCCATTCCCCTGGCAGTAGCCAGGGATCTTTCCAGAATGCCCATATCAAACTCCTGCTCAGATCCATCACTGCCATCCCACCGCCTATGGGGTGATGTTCTAGGCCTTTCCCACTCACTCTCACCCTACCTTCCCATTACTGTTCCAGCATTCCCTCCTGCCATACTCTCCTCCCCCACCCCACCACCGAGGCACCAATTATACCTACCTTCCACCTTCATCCCTAAAACACACCCTGCTCTGCATCCTGCCCCAGGCCCATTCACAACATTCTCACCCATTTTATTCTGGGCTAAATCTGACCTTTCTTTAGGTTTCATTTCTTTCCTTGGGAAAATCTTCCTTAGTTCTCCCACCCCATGAAACCTCCTGTATAAGCTCAATAGACACTCTACATCTTCACAACACCGTGTACACCATTGACTATGGAATTATTTGTAATAATCTACTGACTTCCCCTCATAAACTCCAGGAGGGCAGAAAACACACACATCTGGCTTGTTGCTGTTCTAATCCCGAGCACGTAGCTCAGTGCCTGCAGAAGACAGGCACTAGGGAAATGACGCAATGGGCAGCCTGACTCATGGACAGATTTCACTTCGATTAAATTCCCCACCGCCTCCTGCAGATGGATGGGCTAATGACAGGTGTCCAATATGGAGTTGTTGAATTGAATCAAATTCTGGATAACAAATATGACACAGAAAACAAGGCAATTCAATTAAATTCAGCTGACATTTCGGTAGCCAGTTTTTATGAGCTCCGGCTGGTTGGTGAGGTAAAGTTTTAAATAGGCTCTTAGAACACCAGTGTCGACCATGACACCTCCCCCCAGCAGCTGTCTGCAGAGGACAGAAAACTTTGCAAAGCTGGCTGTAATTTTTTAACTGGTGCCTTCAAATACATCACAGTTCCATCAGAGTGAAAATGACTTTTTATGAGCTTAAAGGACTGCTGGGCTGTGCAAAGCCCATATTTCATTTTACAACAAGCAAAGAGCAGACAGGCAGTGAAGGAAGGAAGGAGAATATTGTTGAGGTAAACTTTACCCATCACAGAGGTTTATACACCCGATGCACGGCCCAATCATCTGGCCCAGGAAGTCCAAGATGTTTTCCACCTTGCTCGGTGTAAGTGGGAAAAATAGCAATGACTAAGTTGAGAGAGGCTGGAGCCAAGGCTGTGAGTAGGAAAGAAAGGGGTCTAATTTGGAGGCAAGTTGATACAGGAGACCCTTGAGAAAGGCCCCTCCTGAGCCCAAACCATTGACCAAACACCACGTAACATGTTCTCCCTTTTTCCAAGGAAGCTGGGGGTCTGGGCTGTGACAGCTGTTCTCCATTGTTCTTGAGGGTCTAGGCTGTTACAACTGTTCTCCATTGTTCTTGAGGGTCTGGGCTGTTAACAGCTGTTCTCCATTGTTCTCCACTCCACACTGAGTGGTCTGCATCTCCATCAGTGGGCATCTTTTCTCAAAAATATCCCACATCCAGGGAGGATAGAGTGTACACCTATGGAATATTATGTAAAGCTCTTTAATTTGGAGACAGTTGGCTAAGGCTTCTGTTTCTATCTATCAAGAGAGCCAGAGAGAGACAGAGAGAGACAGAGAGAGGAAGGAGGCCCTTAAGTGGAGGTGGGGGTGAAAAGAGAGTTCAGCATGAATGTCTTGTGAGAAAATAATAACAAGGCTTGGAGAAGGGAGAATGGTGAGCCTGCCATCGACCACAGAGCTGTGCTGGCTGGAGGGTGGACTATTTTGGGTTTTTTTTCTAGTGTGTGTGCGTGTGTGCGTGTGTGTGTGTGTGTGCATGTGTGTGTGTTGTAGTCTCCTGTCTCAGCCTCCTGAGTAGCTGGGACTACAGGTACGTGCCACTACACCCAGCTAATTTTTGTATTTTTAGTAGAGACGGGGTTTCACCAGGCTGGTTGGCCAGGCTGGTTGTGAACTCCTGACCTCATGTGATCTGCCCGCCTCAGCCTTCCAAAGTGCTGAGATTACAGGCGTGAGCCACCGTGCCTGGCCAGAGGCTAGACCGTTTTGGACCGTTGCAGCATCCTAATTTCATGCGAGGCTGGAAATCACGCAGACAGCATGGGACTATTCCCAGCAATGTGTCTGGTGAGAAATGAACCAGGAATCCTTTGTAGCTGCCCCCCGTATCTTGGGTCCTGAAATTTCTGCCTCACTGAAGCAGAAAGAATCTTCTCGAGACCTGGTGAAGAGAAGGAGGGCAGCCTCTGACTGGCGTGCCCTAAGACACTTGCCTAGACAGGGAGTGAGTGGCCCCATGGGGACCGTGATTGGTGGCTGACAAGACACAGGTCCAGGAAACCACTGCTAGAAGGACCGGGAACACAAGACACTCTGTCCTTTCTACCTGCAAAAAATCCCAACTCATGAATATAGCAAGCTTTCTACCAGAATTACCGTGTTCTAGAAGGTACTGCACAGCATCAAGGTGGCCTCTGTGTGAGGCCACATACAAAGCCACAAATGCTCTCTGAGACGTCCACTGCTTCCACTTCTCACCCTCAAAATGTTCTGAATTTGCAGTTCGGTAGAAGGAATCTTCAGTAAGCCCAAGACAAGATAGCTGGGCAAAATAAGAGGAGTTTGAGTTATTCTCAAAAGCGTGGCTACATTTTGCTGGACGGCTGATGGGGCATGCTCAGGGGAAGGCTTGCTTGAATGTCAAATTAAGGCTCATGATGGGAAAAGAGAGGTGCAAACCCTCACTGAAAAGCTGAGAAACACCCAGGACAGGATGGGGAGGCCATGATTTAACGCTTTATATATGTTCAGGAAATACGAATTCGCCATCATTCAGGCTCGGAACGCAGGAAGGTCTTCCTGTCGATGTTTTGAAGAGAGAAAATAGCTTTGCCAGGTGTCCACAGGAAGGTGGTTGAAGCCACTGAGGAAGACACCAGCCAATATAAATGGCCTCCCAGAGGGTGACAGGCATCTCTTGGAGACCGGCTCTGGCCTTCCCATCTATTTGTGTGCCCATTGCCTCCATTAGGTTTCAGAGCAAGCTGAACACGCACAGGTGAACAGCCTGGTCATGTAACCACCTCGTGGTGAATTAAGTCTTTGAGCCTGGGAGGAAGGCTATGGGTTCCCCCAGGGAGGATACTCTGTCCTGATGTGGGAGTCAGGACTGGGGCAGTGGGAGGAGCAGAATCGAGACGAGGATGACGGCAATTCTGACAACCTCAGACAGCAGGGAGGTGACCCCTGCAGCCAGAGCAAGAGCCAGAAAACCAAGCATGGACCACACTGCTGGTGACAAAGGGGAGGGAGACAGAAGGCGCAGAGGAGAGTGCAGAGGAGGAGGAGCGGGAGGGACTGGGAGGAGATGCGTCAGGGCTGGGACAGGGCCCCATCCTGCCTACCCTCCCCGCCAAGGCTGCCTCCTGCCGCACCTGCCCCGAGCCCACCCACTCTTCCAAGAGCGCCAGTCCCAGCGCCTGCTACACCCAGTCTTCCCTGACCCCTTTCTCAGGAAAGAAACTCCGTCTCCTCTTCTCCAGGAGCGCATAGCTTTCCATCCGAATTTCTTTTCTAGCAAGAATATAGCATTGCCCCTTGTGTCACAGTGATTCATCTTCCGTGTTGGGTACACATCTGGTTTCTATCCTCCTGCCCCCCACTGCCCACCCCTAGAGCCCAGCTGAGAGGCCAGCAGGAGCCCTGGAGGACAGAGCGCCCACCGCTCACCCCGGGAACAAGGGGCCTCTCCCCCCAGAACCAGGCAGCACGTGGCAGAGGCCTGTACCACAGCCCCGAGCTCTGAGTTGTACGTTTCTCAGTTATCTGGAGTTCTCCTCTCAGTATTAAATTAGATTTCCAACCTTATCACTTATAAACATGAATAGAAACGTGCTGCCTCGACTCCTTTGCAGGGCGGGGCGGGGCGGTAAGTGGGTTATAAATCACAAATCGATAAACCCAGCAAAATGGTAAACCCAAGGAGTGAAGGCAAACCCTCAGTGCGGTATTTCATAATTATGACACAGCTCATCATTCTCTCTTCCCTGCTCTGAAATTGTTACTCACATATCTGTATTAAAGACTAATTTTCCCCCCACAATTTACGGTTGCTTCGTAACGTATAATATCCATTTAAAGAAGCTTGAAAACACCTTGCTGGGATCCCCTTCCACAGCCGCCAAAACAAGTTCTGTCCATCCGTCATGATGCCAGATACATAATGAAATAATCCCTCCAGGAACAACATCATGGAACTTCAGGGTAGTGTCATCCATCAAAACTCCTGCAGGGAATAATTTTTTTCTTTTAAAAAATTGGGTATTAAAGATAAACTACTACATTGGTTAAGAGATTATCTGACCTTGAGTGACACAAAGATAATTTTAGAAATATCGAATACGAATCTCATTTGATGGTGCCGCATGGGTCTATCTGTTGTCGGTAATGCTTTTCAGAAGATAAATTTGGTTCAGCTCAGATGGAAGCCGAACAAAATCACAATGCCAACGATTTATAAAATTCTGTAATTGTAACTTGTCCTATTGTGAAAAGGCACATGAGTCAGTAAAGTCATTTTATGAGGCAAACTCCACAAATAGAATGACTTAAACCTGAAGTAACCAGTCATTAGACACACAGCACAATGTGGTTATACAAGTCATACAGGGTAAACCAAAATACTCCTGGATAATGTCATTACCTGGCTAAAGAGGTGACAATGACAAAAAATTGTTGGATCTTTCAAATTGAAGCCTGGGAGGGATTTTTCCACCTTGGCACTGCTGACAGTTTAGACTCCTTGTGGCAGGGGCCCCTCCTCGTTGTCCTGTGTTCACAGCTTCCCGGCCTCTACCCACTAGATGCTAGCAGCATGTTCGCCAAATCAAGACAATCAAAAATGCCTCCAGGCCCAGCACAGTGGCTCATACCTGTCATTTCAGCACTTTGGGAGGCTGAGGCGGGCAGACTGTTTGAGCCCAGGAGTTCGAGATCAGCCTGGGCAACATGGCAAAAACCCATCTCTACAAAAAATACAAAAATTATCTGGGCCTGATGGCTCGCACCTGTGGTCCCAGCTACTCGGGAGGCTGAGGTGGGAGGATCACCTGAGCCTAGGAGGCAGAGGTTGCAGTGAGCCAAGATTGCACCACTGCATTCCAGCCTGGGCAATAGAGTGAAACCCTGTCTCCAAAAAAAAAAAAAGTGTCCAGACATTACCAAATGAGCTCTGGGGGACAAAATCTCCCTAGCTGAGAGCCAATGTGATGTAAGGAGCTAATGCTGACATCCACCCCAGTTTGGACTTGGAGTACCAGAGCTCCTTAGGCCTCATGCTTTCTTTATGAGCAATGCTACCAACATCGAGTCTCAGCTCCGCCCAGGTGACACAGTCTATATTCCAGCTGGGTGGGATTCATGAGTTTTCTGGTTTCATGATTGATGGCTTTGTGCTTCTGTACTAGGTACTTAGTGATTACTTGGTGCCCAGACCGAATATCTATATTCTTTCATCCTTAGGACAGCCCTCCAAGGTAGGTTTGTTATCTCCATCTGTTGATGAGCAGACGGAGGCTCACGTAGCCTGTGAACAGCCACCCCGGTGCTGGCACCAGACCTGCCTCCCTCCAGGGCCACTGGCTTCTCACTCTTGGCTCTATGAGCACCAATTTGCTACCAGAAACTCAGGATGGTAGATGTCAAGAGGGAATAGTGATCAGCAAATCTGTTAATTAGTGTCCTATTTGTGGTTCAGACACAGAGGATAATCGGTAATTAGTCTAAGTAAGACAACTTGACTCCCTACAACTTTGAAAATATTGAGTAAAGCTGTGTTTTGCTGAGACGGGCAAGAGTACAACTCCCACATGCTGAACAGCCCCTGTAGAAATCGGAGTACATCCTCTTTTTATAGACAGGCAGCCACTGCCTTGGACTTAGACAAATACTAATTATCACCAGCTAAATAAATTATCAAAGTTGACAACAGACGTGTAAGGGCAACCCTGGCCCATGGATTTGCTCACTCCTTTTAGATTTGTGAATCTCAAGGTTTTCACACATGATTTCATTTGATCTCCCCCGGCCCCAAATTTTGAGGTGGGTAGGAAAGGCCTCAGAGAGTTATTTATAGGCAGTAGCCCAAATTTCTTCTAATAATGAGTAGCACTTTCTGTCTTTCTTGTTTGCCACCCACAGCAAGGACTACAACAGCAGAGAGAGGTCGAGCTTCTAACAGTTGCTAAGTGCCTGTTGAGTGATAGCACTGTGACATCAGTGTTAAGTCACCCCCTCTCGCGCTCCCTCTTAGCTCTCTTGGATTAATAGCCCCGCATAGCTCATCAGTGAAAATAAATGAACAGAAGGGGTGCCAGGCATTTGTAGTTGAGGATACATAATTTTCAAATTACTTGTT
The DNA here is from genome assembly GCF_028885625.2 of Pongo pygmaeus. Lineage (NCBI taxonomy): Eukaryota > Metazoa > Chordata > Mammalia > Primates > Hominidae > Pongo > Pongo pygmaeus. The sequence goes on from NC_072394.2 coordinate 60,903,049, forward strand.
TGGGAACTCTTACTAAGTCCTTCAACAACTCTCCTCACTTTTAATATGTTAAATACAGACTAGGCTCAAAACACATTGCTTCCCAAATAAAGCCTCAAAAATGCCCAAGAGTAACTTCCAAACACTCCTATAGGAAAATAAATATGTCAGGAAAAATGCTTAACCTATTTTAAAGAGAGCAAAGGAAGGTATTTTGGCCTTCACTGTGCATTTTGAGTTTCCTGCGTCATTTCTGTCCATAGGGAGAAACGGCTCTGAGAATTCTAGAGCTGGTTTCTCTGTGTTACGGATTAGGAAACTGAGCCCAGAAGGGCAGTGTCTGGCAGCACCAAGCCCGTGGAGGCAGGCTGCTTTCAGATCTGTCTCCATCGTTCCCCAGCCCCTGCAGTACAGCTGCAGCCCTCTGCAATATCAGCTGTTCACATTCTCTGTGCAGCAGCTCAGAGATTTTTTCTATATCTTCATTTTCTTGAAGTGTGTTGCGTTGATTTCAACCAGGTGGGGAGATCATGGCGCCCAGGGACTTTGATCCTGTTCTCATATCCTAAATATTGTAGGGAATCGGGATAGGGAAAGCCACGCCTTCAGGTCAGGGAAGGAGACTGATGGAAGGAGAGATGGGCTCTAGGGTGCCTGGCCTCCACTGGGTATCTGCCACATGAGACTTGTCTGGAGTGGGGCCCTTGGGGTCCTAATTCAGTCACAGGGAACTTTCGGTTCTGGGTTCTGATTCCGGCTGGGCTAGCTTTGAGCTCCCGATGTGAACAAGGACACAGCTTGGAATTTGGGGTTCTGATATGTACTGGGTTAGTTGCCAGTATTTGGGGTTCAAACGTAGATAGCAGCATTTGCTTTGAGACTCGGGTTCCTGTGAGGGCAGCTTACTCTGGATTTGGGGTTCTGATTAAAGTAAGATTTGCTGTCTGTTTGGGGGTCCTGATGTGAAAAGGTCTGTTCTGGGATTTGGAGTCCTCATATGGGCAGGACTTGTTTTGGGATGTGGGGATCTGATGTAGCCCCGAGTAGTGTGGCATTTGGAGGGTAGGAATCGAGCACATCTGTCCTGAGATTTGGGGGTCTTCATGGTGATAAAATCTGTTCCAAAATTTGGGCCCCTGCTATATTCAGGGTTTGGTCTGGAATTTGGGGTTCTGGTATAAATAAGGTTGGCTGAAGGATTTGGGTTACATATACAAGAAAAGTTTGCTTTGAGTTTTGGGGTATTCATGGAGGCAAGGTTTGGTTTGAACCTTGACTTCCTGACATGGACACGGCCAGCTTCAACCTTGGAGTGCTGATGTAGACACGGTTTTATATCTGGGGGTTCAGATATGGGTGGGTTTGACTTGAGCTTTGGGGTCCTGCTGTGGACTGAGTTTGTTTCATTCTTTGGAGCCCTTATGAAGACACTTTGAGGGGATTTGGGTTCTGGTATGGTCATGGTGAGCTCGGTGACTGCCTTTCAGATGTGAGCAGAGTTAGCTTTGAATTTTGGGGTCCATATGTGGGCAGGGTTCATTTTGGGCTCTGTCATCCTTATATAGACAGAAGTGGCTAATGGATTGGGGTTCAGATGCGCAAATGGTTAGTTGGAGACCGTGGGTCCAGAATTGGGCAACTGAGGGGCATGACGTGGGTAGAGTCTGCTCTGGGATTTAGGGTTCTGTTATGGCCAGGCATAGCTTCAGGGTTTGAGGCTCAAACATGGGCAGAATTTGCATAGAGATATATGGGGTCTTGAGGCAGGCAGCGTTTGTTTCAGATTTTGGCATCCTTGTGTGGACATGGTTGTGGAGGATTCAGGGTTCTAATAGTCACATAATTAGTCTGGCAATTTGGGATTTCAGATTTAGCCAGGTTTGTTCTTGGTTTTGGGGTCCTAAACTGGACAGAGTTTGTTTCAGCTTTGACCTCTTTGCGTGGACACAGTTGTTGAAGGATCTGGCGTTCTGAGGTAGTCATGGTTAGCCTGGAGATTTGGGATTCAGTTGGGCATGTTTGCTCTGGATTTTGGGGTCCTGAGGTGGACAAGGTTTGTTCAAGCCCTGGCATCCTGGGGGGGATGTGATAGCTGGAGGATTTGGGGTTCTGAAGTAGTCATGGTTAGCCTAGAGATTTGGGTTTTGGTGTTGGGCAATTTTGTTCTGGATTTGTGGGTCCTGAGGTCAGCAGGGTTTGTTTCAGGTTTGGCATGCTTGCCTGGACATGGTTGGCTAGAGGATTTGGGGCTCTAATGTTCTCAAGACCAGCATGGAGAAGGACTTGGGGTTTGCTTTGAGTTTGGGGTACTGACATGGGCAGGCTTGCCTGGGCTTGGGGGGTTCTGCTGAGGACAGGCTTTGTTTCAGACAAGACTTACATGAACAGAGTTGGCTTTGGGACCTGGGTTCCTTATGAAGACATGGGGAGCCTGAGGGTCTGGCTTCTGGGGGGTCCTGGCTTGGACAGGATTTGCTCAGGGTTGGCAGATGCAGCCCGATCCAGGCAGGACCTGCTTGTGGATTAGGGTCCTGCTGTCGACAAGGTTTGCCTTGATTGGGAGTCCAATTTGAACGCCGTGTGTTTGAGATTGGGAAGTCCCTCTGTGGCCAGGACCCTAAGTGGCCCTTCCATCTGGGTTTCAGGGTGGCTGGGTTTCAGGGGTTTGCTTTGACATCTGGGGTTTCTCACGTAAGCAGGCTTCCCTTTGGGAATCCACTTCAGAAGTGGACAGGGTGCCCTTGCACGTGGCCAGGGAAGGAGTCAGGGCAGGAGCCACCTTCGTCGAGGTACTGGAGCCGCTGGAGGTTGAAGGGGATGCCGACCATCAGGTCCAGCTCCTCTTTGAGCTCCCGCACGGTCATGTCGCCGCGGCAGTTTGCCACTCGGAACATCTCCCCCGTCTCCTGCAGCCGCACCCGCAGGACAAAGACGTCAGGGGCCAAGTCGGGCAACGCACTCGCGGCCTTCGGGTCACCGACGAGCCGCTGGCTCCGGCCGCGGGCACAGGCCGGGGGCTGCGCGGGGAGGGCCCGCGAGCCCGCCGAGCCCGCCCTGGGCCCGCCGCACCCCTGCGCCCCGGCCCCCGCACCGCTCCTGCGTCCCGCATTGGGGTGCAGGCGAGAGGCGCCCCCCGTTGGCCCCGCCGCCCGCGCTCCGCCCGCCCCCGCCGCCGCCCGCCGCATAGCCCAGCCGCGGCCGCGCGTCATCCGCGGCTCGAGTGCGGTGGCCACGCGTCATCGCCGCCCCCGCCCTGACGCCCCACGGCGGCCCATGCGCCCCCCGCCCCACTGTGACGCCCAGGCCCCGCCGGGACCGCCCCCTTCAGACGCAAGGCGAGGCCCCCCCCTGCCTGCCGCCCGAGTTCCCAGGGGGACCGACGGGCGGGGGCCCCCCAAGGTCCCGCAGTCCTTTCCCGCTCCGCGATGAACAAAGACGCAGTTTCACGTGGCCGCGGGAAACGGTTCTTAAATAATGGAACAGGACATAGGTGCTTCCCAGAGCAACCGGGAGATTTATTGATAAATACAGAGACATCGCCGTGCGGCCACGCTCCGACAACCGGCACTGGGGCCCCGTCCCTAGCTCAGGCCACGTCCCCACCTCCTGGAAGCCTCCAAGTTGCTGTTAATGTCAGTTCTTTTCACCAGGCAAACGGAAGGGGCATTCTTGCTGCTGTTAGGAAACGGTTACCACTTCTCCGTGTCTGTTTAAAATGGGATCTTTGCATAAATTGGGATAAATCACCTGCAGGAATTACACGTGAACAAGGCTGTAAATCACCATTGCATGCATGGCCTGCAGAGTTGTAAAGTGCAGACGTTCGTTATAAAAACACTTCTAGTATGAATGAATAAAAAAAATAATAAAAATAAAAATAAACCAACATTTCATAAACATGACTCCCTGCAGCAGATCTGGTCCCGACTTGGGGGTGGATCCCAGAAGTGGGAGACAGCCTTCCATGGAAATTTGCAAAACTGCACCAAAATCTATCAATTTTGAAAATGCTCTTGAATTCTTGGCGGGAGAAAGATGCTGATAAACACACTTAAGTGGGGAAATGCCCCCTTGAGAAAGGCTGGGCTGGCTCTATGAAGACACCTTTAGAGTGAGCTCTGCCTGGGAGAAACCCATCTGTGCTTTTCCATTCATTCACCGGAGATGAGGCTGAGTGTTCGAGTAAACAGGAAGCTTACCTGTGGTGGTCAAATTACAAACACTCAACATGGCACCCATGAATAATTAGAAAATACAAGCGCCGAAGTGATGGGGGCGGGAGCTAGGAGGGCAAGGGGAAACAGAACAATCTTGGAAAAATCTCGGTCGTTGCAAAAAAAGAATAAAATGTACGCTTAAAAATTATTTTTACAGAGAAATTACAGCCATAAAAAATATCTTTGCATTGGAAAGGCACTCATATTATAGAAAAATGTTAACATATAAACGGAAATTGTAAAGGTTAGATTATTTACCAGTCTCTACAATCTCTCCAAGCATGTTGTGATTCAGCATGCAAATTATACACATCACAACACAAACTGAAGCTCATTTTTTTTCCTTAACGGAAAATTAAGCTCTGAATAGAATACAAGATTCCAGTTGAATAATTCTACTTGCTGCTAGATCAACAGATTTTAACAAAACAATCTCAATTTGCAGGCAATAAAAAAATTAAAAATTGCTAGTTATCAAAGCAAAACAATATCTCCATTTACTTTAGGCAAGAATTAAACACACGACGGATTGACTGATTTTTTTTTTTTAATATGTAGCTTCCGATTTATTAACTCACTTTTTGCCGATGCTGCCTAAATGCTACCCTGGGGTATGACTTACCCTGGGGTATGACTCACATACGTACCTTATTATTATTTTGGCATGGTGTATATATTCCTATCTTTCTTTTAAAAGAATCAGTTAAATGGAATTTGGAGGTGGGAGTAACATCCTGTATACTAGAAAATTCAATACATAGCTTCAAAAATTTCATTAAAAAATAAAGACAAGACAAACAAGGAAAAGACCAAAGGGCAGACTATATATAATAGCTTACAAGCCCTTAGCAGAGCTGGCTCTTGAACCCCAAATGGGCTGTTTCCTCCTTCCTTCCCTTATCCTACCTTTGAGAACATAAAAATAGAAACACGAAAAATGACATGTGCATACATGTATGTAAAATTTGTTCAAATGGTTAGAAAATCTTAAATTACTGATTTTAAAAACCTGGTTAAATTCTAGAGCATCGTTCTCTTAGTCTAAATTTGAAACGCATGAAATCTAAGTGATGTGTATTTAAGTCAATTTGAAGAGTATATAATTTGACCCCCAAAGTCAGAGGTGTGTAGAACTTGTGGGCAGGTTCTGATCAGAACTGAGTTTTCCTTTTTTTTTTTGGTTAAGATTCTAAAGCATTAGATATAAAGTCAATATCCACGCATCTCAGTTATCAATTTCCCTCCCAAGTTTTTAAACATATAGCATATCCATATAAAAATGGAAAAACCTCAGTTATCCATTTCCCTCTCAAGTTCTTAAACATATGACAGCATATCCATATAAAAATGAAAAATCTTTCAGCTTTATGCCTCTATCAAAGGCCAACACATATCTTCATGGAAACAGTTCCTGTCAGGCGGGGAGGAGTGAGTGCCTGAGGAAAAGTTCCAAGTAGTTTACAACAAAGGCACAATATTAGAAAGACTGCCATCAATCATTCTTTAGATTTCTTTATCACATTTTTCAAAAATAAACAAATTGAACCATATTTGTAGCAACTCAAAGTGGAGCATAGATTTAAATGATGTATTTGTTCAGCTCACTGATAGGGGGCAAATACTACATAATATATTTTCTGCCTGTCAAGAGTTATTTACATATGTACAGTATTTCAGTTAAAAATAAAATATAACACCATAAACTATATTTTATAGGAAATCATAAGGGAAGGAAATATGCAGGTCTATTAAAGACTTAAGAGCTTCTAATAAACTACTTTACTTGGAGAGGGTTGGGGAGACTTCAGATCATACAGTCTGCCATGGAGAAAAGAACTTGCTGGCAGGCAGCCTGATAGTTCAGAGGCTCCAGTGCCCAGTTAGCCACCTGGTCTGCAATCTTTCCACAGACTTACTGATCAGGCTTGATCAGGATGGCCCAGCCATCCAGAAAAAGCCCCCATCAGGTTCAGTCCCTTCGGGGTACAGATGGAGAAGGCGTCAGTCACTGAGTGCACAGTACGAAAGGTTCCAAAATCTCCCCCAGCTGGTATAATACAATCAGTTTCCCTTCAAGTTATGGTAAGCCATATGTGCCAAGCATGAAATAATCAGACTGCAACTCATCACGGAGTAGTTAATTCTGTTTTTCTAGTACAGCAGTGTCTATGATATTCCGCCGCTTTGGTTCTAGGGCTGCAAAAAACGAAACATCTTGGTCCCGGTCTGACTGCAATGCTAAGATGGTCTCTTCAATGACTTCAAGATGAGGGTTACCGGCATTTCTAAAATACGCTAAAGAGAGAAACCATGAGTCTGAATCAGGTAAGCTATGAACAGTGTTCAAAACACACTGGGTTTTGTTTTTTGTTAGCCACATGTCAGGACAATAAATCAAAGAGTATTTCTAAAATGTTAAAGATGGACTCCCAACAGTTATGCATATTTTAAAAATTATAGTAACTATCTTTTTTCCTGCAATACAAAAGAAATGACAATGTGCAGAGCAGGAGCAGGTTGTAGGTAGGGTGAGGCAGGGGGTGAAGTGGCAAGAAATGTACATGTAGGGCAGAGTTCAAGATATTTTCTTATATGTGTGGTGTAGAAATAAACTATCCAAGAAACACAAAGCTTTTATTAAGTCCTGTCCAGGTGTAAATAACCCACTAGTTGGGTTACAAACGTTTTCTAACTGACCACAAAATAATACCATTAAAACGTAATAGCAGTTAAGGCTTACATTTGCTACCTTTCATAATCTTTCATGTCATAACTCAAAATTTATCAATTTCCCTCATTTCTGGAAAGCTATGTAATATTTTGCATTTTAGCGTATGTTTATTAAGTATGAAGACCAAATTACATTCATTTCCTTAGTCATTTTATAAATAACATAAAATGATGCATAAAAGTTAATATATTCATTTACATAATAAATCTTAAGCGTGCTGTCACACAACCTGCCTCAGTTTCCTAGAGGAAATCTAGTTGTTGCCTTTAACAACTGGTGGAGTTTACCCGAAATGTGTAAGTTGCGAAAAGTGCTCCACCTACCCTTTTCCAACAGCATCTGCCTTAGGGCCTTGGCTAGCAGAACCCTCACGTTGGGCACAGGATCTGACGCGAGGCTCAGGAGGCTGGGAAGCAGGTGCTCCACGAACTGGTCCACGGGGACACACTCCTTGCTCACCACTGCCTGCTCCAAGAAAGTCACAGCCAAAGAAATGATGTTTTCCAGCAGTCTTCTAGAAACATACACTTCTTTAATCCCAAAGAAGTCATTTCAGAATCTGTAGGTTTGAGGCGTGTGTGTGAATTTTTAAATCTCAAGCACTGCATTTGGTTAGAAACACAGTTAACATTTTATTATAATTCACTACCAAGCAGTGAGTTCCAAGTAGGTTAAGATCTGGTGAGCTTAGGAGTCAGAAGTCTAGATTCAAAACCTAACTTGGTCTTAGTAGCTATGTGACTTCTGGTTAAGCGGCTTGGCCTTTCTGAGCCTCAGTTTCCTCATCTGTATGATGACAGGTCTGTTATGCAAAACATCTAGGACAATACCACCACACTGCATACAGCTGACCAGTAAGGAAGGGTCAAGAACCTCACCTCAGTCGTTCACAGCGGCCGTGGCTATCAAGTAACAGTCAAATCCCAAACCATAACCCAATGCCCAGACCTCTGTAAACAATCAGTAAACGCCAGTCCTGTAGTCATACCCAGCATGTGCACATAACTTCTCCACTTACAAGACTTTACATGTATTCTCTCACTTAATTCTCAGAACTAGCCCTGGAATTCAAAATCAGCCTAGTTTTACAGGTAAAAAACCCTCATTTCCAATGTGGTGGTGACACCCAGAGGTCTCATAACCACCAGGGGCAGCAGGGGGGACCGCGAGCCCAAGTGTGGGTTCTAACTCCTGTGGCAGCAGGGTGGGGACTGTGAACCGAAGTGTGGGTTCTAACTCCTGTGGCTTTTCTACGCCAGGGTAATTTGTGTCGTGGAGCATGGGCGCTGTGGCGGTGGCTGCTGGTGTTCCCTAGGTGCCAGGCGCCATGCTGGGTAGCTCAGCTCTATCAGCCCACAGAAGCCCATGACAGCACTAGAAGGCAGGCACATATTCCTGGGCTCCTTTAAGCAGTGTACACGGCACCCAATGTGTAGTCTTTTACCCCTCACCCCCTCCCACCCTTCCCCCCAGTCCCAAGAGTCCTTTTGTTTATTTCAGACTTTCTAAATCTCAGATAAAGAATTTAAAAATAAAAGCAAAAAATATTTCCTTTAAGCTTTCTCCGCAAATTGATTTGGAACATTGACTCTGCCTTCACAAAAGTCTGTGCCGTCTGTGAGTTTGTGAGTCTGTGAGTTTGTTGTTCACTCCGCCATCCACTGCCCTTCTCAGAGTGGGCTGCCAAAGCACTCCTGTAATGTCCCACTGGTCCAACAGGGGGCGCCGGTGAGTCCTCTGGTGCCCTTGGTCATCAGGGAGAGAAAGGGTGCTTTGTGGTCTGGGGTTAGATACGGTCCCAACCACGGCTTCACTGTATTATCAACAAAGCTGGGTGGCGGGTTCACAGAGGTTCATTACAGCAATCCCTCTACCTTTGTATATGCTTGAAAACGTGCACAATGAAAGTTAAAATGTTTAAAACAATACTTTAGCAGAAAAAAAAAATCATGGGCTTACACTTCCTGTGTGATCTTGAACAAGTGACCTAATCTCTCTGGGCTTCAAATGTTTCACCTAAAAGAGCTGGTCTAAAGGTAAATGGGTATGCCATGCTCAGTACACATTACCTCTTGTTTTTTTTTCTTCCCTGAGATGGAGTCTCACTCTGTTGCCCAGGCTGAAGTGCAGTGGTGCAATCTCAGCTCACTGCAACCTCCGCCTCCCGAGTTCAAGTGATTCTCCTGCCTCAGCCTCCCAAGTAGCTGGGATTAAAGGTGCCCGCCACGACACATTACCTTTTATTAGAAAATTAAATGTGTGATGTGATGCCTGGCACACAAGAGGTATTCAAGAAATGGCAGCCATTATCACTGCCATTGCTCCTAGGCAAACATAAATCACACCCTCATTTCCAAGAGGCTGAGTAGAGAGGGCGATCTGAGGAGCTGGACAGGATGATACGAACTCTACACATTTACTCTAAAGAGGTTAAAGTCTCAGCCCTAACCCACTGCCCAGTTCTTCATCTTGCCTTCCTTCCAAAGCCACTGGCTAAGGTGAGGTGTAGTGGTGGACACAGACCTGGATAGGGCAGGAGTGGACTGTGGGCCTGGCCCTTACCTTACTGGATGGAAGTGTGGGAGAGCAGAGGCTTGTTCACTCTGTCTTTAGCATCTAGAATCTGTCTGGACCATGGTAGGTACTCAATCAATAGCTATGTGGTGAATGAGTATGCCAGTGGGGTAACCCTGGGCAAGTCCCTTCACCACACTGGGTTGGTCCCAATGTCCTGTGAGATAACAGGGCCAGGTGAACTAATTCCTCAGTTCCTGGCTAGTGCTCCAGGCTGAGATTCTCTGTCTGGTGAACTTGATTTCATCACATGGCAGATGTTACCCAGGGTAGATCCCTCCCCGGGTCTTGCTAACCTGACAAATGAAAGCGAAAGCTTGCCTTCCAACCCACTTAGAACAGTGCCGGAACCTTATGATGAGCTCATTGATGAAATTTAATCCCAATGCACTTTCACTGTTGGAATAGAACTTCTGCAGAATTGCCACGACCTGTGAAAAATATCAGAAGAGCACATTTAAAATGCTGCCATCTATTTGAATTATGAATACTACTCTACAAGGAAACTAGACATTTTTATGCACCCTTCCACCTTTAAAATGAATGTATAAGCACAGGAGGAAGTAATTTTTGTCGCGGTCATCATTAGAACACAGAGAAAAAAGATGTTTAAATATATGGCAATACACACACACACACATAAAACCCTTCATAAAAATGAAATTTAAAAGGAGACTGACATTAGAAAAATACATTCTTAATCTTAAGGTTCCAAATTTTAGAGCATGTCCCCTTGCTTAATAACTAAATCATTACCTTTCAGAACATGTCATTTTTATAAAATTTTAATACCATCAGAGTATCTTAAAATCAATATTGTCAAATGTGATTTTTTTCATCAGTATTCAGCTGGTATAAAGCCCACATAAAAAAAAAGATCAGCTTTTCTATAGCAGAGTCTTTGCTCACTAAATATTTTTCTACAAAACCAAGCTGTAAATCAACCTGTATTTTAAAAACACTAACCTATTGCTTAAAGGGTTTCATATATAAAAGGATTACTCCACAATTGCCATCACTGAAACATATAACTTAACAAAAAAAGCTATCCTACAAAGTGATAAAACTATAATATAGTTCCTAATTTCAAATTTTAAAAGCTAGTTTCATAGGTCAGCTGACAAATTAAGCCCAGAAAAATTAAAAGAGTTAAAATAGAAGATACATCAACATTCCTATTTGTAAAAATCACAGAGCAAATGCCCTGATTCCTTACTAGTTTGAAGGAGATCCACCGAACTTCAGAAACTCGATCTGCACACAACTTTAAGGCAATGTGCATTAGGTAATCATAAACATCATTGGGACTATAGAGTTCCAGAATCAGTATCAGCTGTCTGAAATTAAAGGGAAAACAACAACAACAACAACAAAAAAAAAAAACATTATTTTTGGGCAAAAAAAAAAAAAACTTATTGATTTCTTTTTACTGTCATTTCATCTTACAGACAAAAATAGCCAGGCTGGGAAATGAACAGCAAAAGACCCAGCAAGATTTCGGTTTTCAGTAAAATGCCAACAGCAGAAAGCTGAGCAAAATGACCATGCAAAAAAATGTGAACAAAATTTTAATTCTTCATCTCACACACATACAAATCAAACAAAAAGTAAATAAACTGTAAAATAGAGGCTGAGAAATTTATGAATACAGATTTAATATTTCAATTTTAGGTTATCAGTTGAAAAGCACATAAAACTTTAAAAATCAGATAACATAAAAATAGCCAGAATGTTGAAGTTCACAAAGGTCAACAGATCAAGCGAACACTCTGAGATTGCACGACCGCCCCGGCGTTTCTCCGACTGCAAACCGAACCGGATGCTCCTGCTCGCGGCTCTTGGCAGCACGAGGTGGTTTCACTGCAGCGAGGTCCGCTTGGAGAGAACTGGGAGCGCGTGCTCCTTACTCCGAAAGGCGAAAGCATGCAGGAGACGGCTGGCTGCAAAAACCCACTACCAAAGCTTTCACTACTTTCTAAATGGGGACGGGGAGAAGGGCATGAAAATAAATGACATTGCTTTCACCCAGGCAACGAAAGGAAATGAAAAAGAGATGGGAAGGAAGTTAGAACCAGAAGCCCGGAGTGCTAGTGAATACTTTCATATCAAAAAGCACCGTTTTCAAAAACATGATACCAATATCATGGGCACCGGAGCACAGAATTCATATCAGTCGCTGTGGCTTCAATAAGCCGGCAGATGGGAGATAGGGCGCGTAGGGGGCTAGATAACGTGGTCGGGCACTGGGGCCGCGCAACCACCCGGGGAAGCCCCGCCGGGCACCGAGCGCGCCTACTTCCCGTGCGCCGCCGCTAGAGGTCGCACTGCTTTCATGGAAAACGTGGGCCTGTTTTTCTCGACTCAGAACAGGATGCTGGGAACATGGTAAAATGACTGAAACCTCAATCTCTCAAATTAAGCAGAATGATTAAAGACCATAGCAAAGAGAAAGGCTTTCGGTTTGCCCCTGGCATCAGCCAAATCATATCCTGAATAGCTGCAAAAGCCTGATGAATTTATTCAGGGAAGACAATTATTTGAGAGATTTCTAGTTGTGGATGAGAAAAATGAAAACTAAAAACACCGAAATGAAAACAAGGTAAAAACTAAAACCCAAACAACAACTGCCACAAACAAATTCCCTCCACACCGTGAAAGGCACATTATATACCTTAGGAAGGGGAGTTATTTAAACTGATGCTTCCACCCTTTCATCATCACTAAAGCCTGGAACATTCCTTTTGCCAGCTGAGGACAGAATTAAATAACTCCTTCAGGCACAAAATGATGTGCAGATAGGAGCCACCTTGGGGGACCTTTTTGTTTCATAATCATCTCATCTGGGTTAGACCCCTTCCTGTCTCCCACAGTAGCTAAAGGGCATTAGGCATGCTGTACCCTACGGAGAGGACCACACTCAGAATGTTCAGGAAAGCTCTGGCAAAAACTGCTCCGATTAATAGGAAAATACTGAAGAGTGGGTGATTCATCTTTTATTTGGTTCAAATAAATTGCCTTCTAGAACAGCAGAACACTCTAATTCGAAAGTGACTCAAGCCCTGTCTTCATCTGAAAATGAATGTCTCCCCGGAGACTGTGGTATTTGTAACTCAGGGTTTTTGGAATTCTGTTTATACCTTAATAAAAACATAATCTCTTTATCTAAAAGAACACTATTGCTGCTGCTTTAGAAATCAATTATATGGTAAGAAAATTAAGATTTATTCCATCTAGTTTGCTTTCTCATACCCCAAATATGTTTTTACTTACTCTGCTAGTTCATATCGAAACCTCCAATTCCTGCTGTTATCAGTCACTACAAATTCTTGAAGCTGATAAAGATAGTCTCTCCTCTTGTCTTCATGAAGCAACTATTTTTTAAAAATGTATATATAAACAAACATGTATAATCCTTCAAAATGACCCCAAATGCCCCCTTTTATTCCACTTCTGATTATACATTTGTCACTGGCAAGAACTTTTGCATTTCCCCTATACCTCGTAATCTATCACCCAGCGTGGCTGTGAACGAACATTGCTGTACACTGACATCAAATGCATCCCTGAACACCTCCAACCTTTTCCCCTGGCTAGGACATGTGCTTATTACGTATTTCTGAATGCCCCTGAGGTCTTCCTGCTTTAGTAATTTCCTATCTAAAAACAAAAAAACAAACAAAAGCCCAGTCTGTGTGTGTTTGGAAGACAGCGTGCCAGTGCCGCTTCCCAGGGAGTGAGGCTGCTGCTCGGCACCAGGAGAGGAGAGACTCAGCTGGAGCAGCGCCCACCAGAGTCCGTGAAGGGCAGCTCTTGGTCATGTGGATGACAGTAATTAGTTTCTCTAGGTCATTTTTAAACTCTTATTTTTATATTCATCATTCGTTTGGGGGGGTGGGGGGAAGCAGCAGCGACTTGCAGAAAAAGTGCTTCATGCAGAACAGAGGTTGGACTTCAGCCCAGGCTCTTCCCCTGGGTGACTTCTGGGCAAGTCAGGTCACTACCTGGGGGCCTTGGTTTCTTCTTTTGCAAAGAGTGTGCTAGGCTTTGTGTCTACCATCTTCCACAGAATTAAAACTCTAATGGACAGGAAAATTAGGAGAAAAAAGTTTAAAATATTTACCCATCACTGAAAGAACATCCACTTTAAGATTATGGATGGTACATTTCAGCTAAAGAAAGCTAAACAACTGCATTGTTTTTTTCACTGACACCATAGACATCCAGGGCTTCACAAATTTGATTCGGAGAGAGGAGGCTTGTTTTTTGCTTTTAACCCTTCTTCCTACCTTTAGAAAATCATACAGGTGTTTAAGAACTCCTATTCGCACTTCATCCAGATCCTTTAAAAATCCATTGAAGATAGGCACCAGGTCAGCTGCTGTTAACTGATCCCCAAGAATCACAGCCAGCTCGTGAATGGAGAAGGCTAGGGTTCGCCGTACCTTCCACTAGGGGTGCATAGCAGACACACGAATCACGACAAGCAAGTGCAATTCAACCTCTTCCGTATCTTACGTGGCATTTTTGGAGCAAAATGAATACTGCCAGGTGTTGGCCACTTAAAGCTTTATTTCATCAGAGACCAGTAAACATGCCAATTTGCATCCACATAAAATTCAGGCCAATAAGCCTTGCTGCAGCTTCCCTTTTCTCCCTAATGAATGACCCACCCTCTTTCTGCACGTGCCTCTGAAAAGGCTTTTACCTGTACATCAGAAGCCAGTGTTTCGTACGTATCTTTCAGGCAGTGCCAATTTTGCCTGCCCAGGGTCAGTGCCACCCCTGGGAGGCTGTAGGCACAGTGTTTGGCTATGTCAGTATCGACAGTCTGGGCTCGAGCTGGGTCAGTCATGGACACATACTGATCTAGCAGCGGCTGAGGTATTACATCCTGGGAAATGAGAGAAAGGAGGCCATCGTGAGTGCAGGAAAATACTCAGGAAAAGCAAGGAGTTTGGAGTTTAGAGGTGAAAACAATAAAGCAGAAATGTGAGAGGAACAGGAGGCCTTCCTAAAGCCAAAGGGCTTCGGATTGCCAACTCTGTTTTCTCCAGAGAGTGGGTTTTCAATTTTGCTTGAAGTGAAAGCAACACCCAGAACTCATCTTTTTAAGATTGGCACAATATTTGATATCATAGAGGACAGTCTAGACAGCAATGTCTCCTTAGGCTGGTACATCCAGCTCTTGAGAATGGAGACTGGCTTCTCTTTTCTTACAACTGCCCCAAGAACCTAGCACCTGAGACCTTATACTCTGATAATCACGTCTATGTTTGACTGTGTTTGATTGAGATAGAACTCAATCAAATCAGTGTTAGATGTCCTATTTTTTTCTCATATTAGTTTGCTTTATTAAAAACACTATTACAGATTGTTCAGAAGCTTAAACACTACCTTACAATTAATTTTTTACAATTATATTAGCAACACGAAATATGAATTAAAATATGTAATCAATATTGATGGAAGAAAAAATATTTGGTTCCAATTCTTAAAGTTAACTTTAAGAAAATATACAGTTTTGAGTTGCCTTCCCCGCCCCCCAAGAAACGAACCTGTAATTTAGATTTATTCTCTTCAAGTGGGGTGGGATCCTGCCTCTGGTCAGTCTCCAGATGGTCACTGGTTCCATTTCTGGATTCACCTGGATCCTACAGAGTTGATTGGACATGTTACCAATTTGCTCCAAAGGAAGCAGCTGTCCTGTCACTTCCCCTTCAAAGAGTCCTTTTTCAATGCCAGAAATTACTTCTGTAAGCCAAGGCAAAAGCTTTCCTTGAAGTCAGTGGTATCTTTCCAGATGTTAAAAATTACATTTGCACAGTTACATATGATACTGTATAAACCAGTTCTTTTAAGTGCTAAGGAAAACTGATTTCATACATTTTAATTTCAAGACTGCTGGAGGTCCTTACAGAAATACAAAGGCTAAAGTGAAAGCAGTGAGGAGCAACCCTGTGAGTTTGCATCCACTATTCCTTATGCCCTAGGGACTCCCCGGTATGGCTAACCAACACCTTTAAGTAATATTCACATGTTTAAGGCACAGACTACTCCAGAAGGGTGAGGTTTGCAAGAAACGGTAGAGCCAGCACCTCCAGCATTTCTTGGTAATCAGGGATTGCAGCAATGGTGGGTCCCTGAAAGAGGATGGGGGCTGGGGAACCCAATGAATTTGAGAGAAAAGATGTGGCTGATACAGGAGTATTTACTCAGAAAATTGTCCTAGATTTTCACATGTACAAACACTCCTAATGTTTGCTGATAAACCTTTACATTAGGTAAACAATTAAAATGAACAAGAACATTCAATGGTGACATTTTGGTCTCTGATCATTGATTAACATTAACTGAGATGGACCTGACCTTCTCCTTCAACCATAACATGGATTTCCAACTTGCACTTGAAATGTCATACTGTCTACCAGCTTAATGGATTCTGACAAATCAGCTCAATATATGATCCAGGAAAGTCGATTAACACACCGATAGATGCTTCGTTTGCTCTGAGGCGCGCCACCAGAACCTTCAATTCCCAAGGTTTTCACGGATATGTACTGTTTATTTTAACAGAGGACATGATAAAACAGAAATATTTTGGTATAAAAACCTAAGACCTCAATTTCTCCAAGTTAATAAATTCACATATAGTAACAAGATGTGTCATTAGAATCACTATTATCCCTTTAGAAATTAATTTTATTCCAAAGTCTTCAGTGCAAGCGTATGTGCAGCACTTAATCCAGGAGCCAAATCAAGGCTTAAGCAAATCACCACAAGTCATGGCACCTCCAGAAGGTATTGTGAGTTCCCCAAACCCCAGTGGGACACCATGCTGGCTGGCTACCTGTGCACCCACCACTCAGCATCCAGCAGCCTCCTTTCTAGCAGGATCCCGACTCCGTTCAGGGGGCTCCCATGTTTCTGCCCAGTTCACCATGCTCAACCCATGAATGCACGCTGTGCCTTCTGTGGCCAGAAAGAGGGAGGCAGAAGGAGAGGGCAGGGAGGTGGCTTCCCGCCTGGGGTGTCCTTGTTCTTCAAAAGAGACAAGTGGGAAGACACAGGCCCCGCCTTCCACTGGGCATTTCATGCTGACAAGAGCTACCACAGCAGAGGGGAAGGGTGGACAGATCAGAGCCAAAGGTATGGAGTCTAGCAGCCCAGAAGCTGCCCAACCACAGCACTTCTTCCTCTTGTCTTGTGCAAGAGAACATTTTCCACATGGTTCTTGGAGTTTTTTATTTCCTTTCCCTTCTTTTGTGACAGGGAGCATCCTAATTAATCCCACTAGGACCTCGGAGTCAAGCCGCAAATTCAAGGGCTCTGCCCTCCCACACCATAAAACAAAGGCCCCATTACACAAACCCTTTTAAAGCCGCAACTCAAAAGCCCCAGCCTGGAGGAATCGTTCTTTTTTTTTTTTCACCTCTATGATAAAGAAGTCCAAATACTATCACATCCCCACCAAGGTAAATGTGGTCACACCCTTCTACTTAACACTTGCAACTTTTGCACTCTAGGTAACAAGGTTGACAGTAATGAGCTTTCTTGCTAATTTTTTTTAGCAACAAACCAGCAGAAGAGGAGGATATCACCCCATTTCTTATTCAACACAGATAACCAACTCCTACACATTTTATGTTTGAGTTTTAAAATGTTTTCTTTTGCGTTATTAGAGCAGGCCTAAGGGGTAAAGGAGGTGTTAAGTTAATCACTGAAATCAAATTATAAACTGTATGAATAGAGAAACAATTGGTATTTAGGCCCTGGAGACCATGAGATTGAAGAGATTATCCATCATGGCACATGATAACGACACAGTGCTGTCCCAATGACTGTATGACCACAGACTCCTCCCTCATTTTAATCCTCCATTCTGCCCCCCTGCCTGTGGAAGACCCCAACTTAAAGTGGTCCAAGTGGAAGCTCAGTAGAAACTAGGACAGCTCAAGAACCTCCAGCTACAAGGGGTTGACCCACGCTTCTGGAGAAACCTGAAGAAATAAATCATGGGCCCCTCCTCACTCCAGCTTCGGGGCCGTGGTCTCACAAGGGGCTGGTTCCACCCACAGGAGGAAGGGGGTCACTGGTGCTTTTTCAAAAGAAAGAGAAACAGCATGCCAGGACCAGCACTGGAGCATCCATGTACGCCAGAGCACCTACCAAATGGGGGGCTGGTGTGACAGCTGCTCGCAGGGGCCTCGTCCACTTGAAATTCCAGGAACTGCCTGAATTCACCCTCCACTATTATTAAAAGATGTCGATGTCTGTTAGCAGTGACACAGAGCATTTACACGGTTAATCCCCCCCAAGAAGAAGTTCTTGTCATCTCTGGAGAAAAGGGAAGGCACTTTCTGGTGCCCACCCGTCTTCGTGGGAGCACATCGGCACTATCAATCACCTGATTGATTGGTTGTCTAGTTATCCAAAACATGACCTTAAGAATAAAATGAAATTTGCCATTTATCATCTCTGCTGGGATATATTAATAAGAGAAAATACTGCTTTGTGATTTCTGTCACATCCTCGGTGGCTGAGGGATAGGGCAGATACTTACTGGGCTTTGTAATATCCTGGCCACAAAGAGCTCATTCTGAGATGATGAGGCCGCCAGAGTGATCTGATTGTCAGAGGCAGAGCTGGGATGTGAAATGGACACTTCATTTAGGCCTGCTGTTGGCTTGCTCTCAGGTTCATTCACGCAGTCGAGCTGTGCAGCTCTCAGTGCAGCGGATAATACCTGAACTTGAGCTGTAGGAAGAGAAGTTTCAAGAAATTTAACAACTTTATTTGGTTTGTGGGGGTTTACTTCAGAGAAGTCTTCAAAACAACATAGTCTGCACTAAGCTACACGGTGTGGGTGTACTACACTGACACGTATCTGTTCTGAAGTGACAATGCTCTGGAGTCTCAAGACAAGCTCTCAGCAAGGTGGTGATATTTCCAGCCACTAACAATAACGACTTCAACTAAATGCCAGCCACGCACAGAACATCAAACCTGAACTTGAAAAGTCTCAATTCGGAAAAACCCAAGTGACTCCACCATGTTTCACGGAAAGACAGCATGGTATCACTGAACAAGGATGACTGGGAGGTCCAACAACTCAGTGAAGGGTATCCTGCTCCCCCATTTGTAAAGCAGGATGGCTACTTGCTCACATACACATACATACATGTGCACACACACACCCATGCATGAATACATCCATTTACACACAGATGAGTAATGCTCTCACTCACCAAGCCCCAAAGGCTGCCCATTCTTTCTGTCCAGAGTATGACAGTTTGAGATTATCTAAACAGTAAAGGTAACACACTTCACATACCTTTCTGTAAAAATAAACAAATGTTTTAGTGTCCCCAACCTCCCAAAAGACACACACACACACACACACACACACACATATTACTTCCTGCATCCTGCTTCTATTAGTTAAATTTGGTGGACTCCAACATTCATCAAAACACTGAGAGCTTGTAGCTGGCTCTGCGCTGTGCCCAGGACAAGTCCCACCGCTCCAGTGCTACACACCAGGCCCTTCCCAATGGCCTGAGTGACATCTCCTGCCTGCCATGGCCAGTTCACAAATAAAATGCATCACTTATTTCTAGATCTTCTGGGATCATAGATCTCTTTGAGCTCTGAAGAAAGCTATGGGCCTTGTCTTACAAAGAAATTAAGTATGCACAAACATGCAAGATTTTACAAATGATGATTTCAGGGAACTGAAAGAACCCTCTGAAACTCATCCCCTGACTTCTCTGAATGGTGGGTTCTCAGCCAATCTCTAAAGCCCAGGCCAAATGTCACCTGCTATGTAAGGTCTCTCCCAGACATTTCCTCTACACATCGCATCCCCTCCGTTCCCAGCCCTCGCCATGTCCCACAGGGTGGCTGCCTGCACAATCCCCTTAACCGTATCACAAGGGCCTCAGGGGCCACAGTCATCACTGCCCAGCCCCCAGTCCAGGTCTTACACCGGGGATTAAGGCAGCTCAGTAATGTGTTTTCCAAAAACAGACCTTTGTCTCTAGCTATTAGAAGTGATATGTTACGTGTACCTATTCCTTCAGCAAACATTGATTTAATTTCCTTCATAAATTTAAGGATAAAGAATAATCACAGGGCTAACTGAATTTTCACAGTTCCCTTCCCGAAAGCTTCACAAATCTCTGCCCAGCAACAGCAGCAAGTGATGTTTTTTTCCAATTTCTCCAGTGCAAGGAAGAATACAAATATAGCACTGTGCAGAGAAGGAAGATCACGATAATGGGATATGGATTGCAAGGTCCAGATCCCTGATCAGATGCTCAGTGGGAGCACGAGTCATAAAATGAAAAATACCCCAAAGAAGTAGCTGTGCTTTTCCTTCCTGTACAAAGACAAGAACCTTAAAGTTTAGCTAAGGGCTGCGTTAATAGGCTCCAAAAGGAGGCCATCCTTGGCTGTTCATAACTAGAAAGGGCATTCTATGTGGGAGATGATGTAAGAGTGTGTCTAAGGAGCTAATAAAATTTCCCCTGCTACAGATATGCCCACAAACTATCCACTTTCCTATTAGAACTGACTTCAGACTCTGTGCACGTCCATCTGCAAAATTAGAAAGCAAAATCATTGCACAGGTACCTGCACAGAGGTATTTCTGACTTTTCGAACTGTACTGAGGCTGAACAAGTCTCTCCTCTCAATGTGTATACAGTGTAAACGAATACAGGTCCACACGCACATGCGTCAGTACACATACCTGGGGAAGAAGGAAGTGGCGAAATGCAACACACGACACAGAAATATCCCATCTTCTCTTTAATGACAATAAACGACATTTACCTTGAACATCTGGATCATTCATCAGATGCTCCTGCAAACTATCAAGGACTTTCTGAATCTCACTCCGGGCCACACAGCTGTTATGCACAACCCCAGGTCTGTTGCAGTCGTCCTCCTGAGGCCCAGCCTCGCTCAGAAGCAGCTCTAAGTCCTTGCTTATGTCAGGGAGAGGAGTTCGCCAATAAAGAAAATGATTGAACACATCCTCAGTGTTCCCTGGGCAGGCCCAGGAATCTGATCCAGGGTAGCTGCTGATGGGGAGGTCGTTCATGTCAGAAAGCTTTGAGAAGGCGCTGGTCTCTGGGGAAAGCCTGGTCAACTCAGCTCCAGCTGACACACAGCTTTCCACAGGGTTTTCCGTTGGGCCGTCAGAGGAGCTACTGATGTGCGGGAAATTACTGGTTTTCGCTGAGGTCCCTTCCACGGGTAGCTCTGGCTCCCTCTGCACAGGCTTTGCTGAACTAGTTAAACTGAGGGAAGCAAACTTTTAATACTGTATAATAGACTGAAAGTCACAGGGAAAAACATGAGAACCACATCCTCACCCAGTCCTCTACTTCCTAGCTGACCACTGGCCCCTCTTTGTGTCTCCTGGTGACAGCTGACTACAATCTCACGAGAGGATAAGAGGTTTGTCAACCCCCACTGCCCCGCCGGGAGTATGATGGGCACTGAAAACACCACTTGAAAGTTCAGCCGTTCTCTCCACTATACTCCAGGGCTGAGCCGGCCTGGACTTCTGCTGGAGCACCTTCGGTACATTTCATCCATTTCCTGCTCATGAGTACCTCCACCAGGGGGCAGGCATTAGAAAACAAAAGGCGCTGAAACTGGTAAGAGGTGGCTGGCTATTTGTTAACCACCTTGAGGTCTTGAGGAAGACACTGCCCATGGGCCTGCCATACAGCAGGAGCTCAATGAACTGTGATGGAAGAGGGATGGAGGGAGGATGGGCCAACCTCGGAAGGATTTGTATTCTGTGAGAATTACCCACTCTCACACGCCTGCATGCTAGCAACAATGGAGAGACGTTTATGAACGACTTCAAATAGGATGGTTGGTGTATACACATCAGCCTCAGAGGAAAGACATGACAAACCCAAGATCCAGCGCCATACTAGCAAACACTGGAGGGTCTACCACTGTTGGTCAGGAGTGTCGCCTTTATGTACATGTAACCCAATCTCCAAAAAAGTACATTTGGGAGACTTCACATTTTTCCCTAAGTAAATTACCCAGAGAACTTCATTCATCAAAAAGTAAGAGAAAATTTTCTTTATAGGTTATTTAATCACTAATCTCAATGAATATTTTATCTAAATTTAGGAGACATAGTAGCTTCATTATTTATAACCCAGTAGTCATGTTTCAAAATCATTATTGCAATTACTTTTTGCTTCTTTACATAATTAAAGCTCTAATATTCCATCTTGCCCAGAAGGTCACTACTAAAACTCGAGACAAGATAATTGCTGAAATTTTAGGTGGGTGCTTAAGGTACATCGAGGGTCCTGGTGGTGACCCTAGCCAAAGCATACCTGGCAGGGGAAGTATTACCACCACTGCTGGGAGCAGGTGAGCCAGAGGCAAAACCAGAGTCCAAATCCTGGGTGAGTGGCCAGATGCTCAGGGCGCCATCCTCTCGAAGATAAAGGCCAGCCCTGGAGGGGTTTGCAAAGGTGGAAATGAAGGGGCCGAGGGACTGGAAGGCAGCCTGGCGCACCTGGAACCAGAGAGAACAGTGCAGTGAATGAACGCACCATCGGCCAGCAGCAGTGGCCAGGACTGAGCTCAGGCTGAAACAGATGGTTGGACCCCACACAAGCTACTCTCCACCACATTACATCTATGGAGATTTATTGCTTTCTAAATCATTCCCTAAATTCCAAATACTATTATTCAACAGAAAGTAAGGAAAAATTTAGCCCTATTATACTGTTTCCATTCTTCCAGAATATTAATTTTATATGAATAATACATTTTATATCAAGTATTTGAACAGGCCTTATTAATCATTACAGACATATTTATGATAGCAACAGAAAAGGTAACAGTTCAGTTACATAGTTTTTTCTTTCTCAATTACGATTTTCATGATATTCATTCACTATAAATGGTACAGTGTACCTCACCTTCTTAATTCACCCCAAGCTTTTGAGATTTTAGTTTCCCTGAGACCTCACAAGGTCTAAATGTGATTATGGTAATCAGTAACTGAAGGGACAAAATACAAAGTTACGAGCCCCGAAGTGAATCCCAGCCTGGAAGCCAGACGTAGCTGTTCAGTTGGTCAACAGAGGCCAGTGTCTGGACAGGGCTGCTGGCACTCACCCATCGGCAGGGGTCGCTGACAAGTCTGATGAAGAGCGGGGAGAGCTGGGTTCTGCGGACCCCAGGGGAGGAGCTGTGCGACACAGCCGTGAAGCATTCCGCACAGGCTTTCCGCATGCCCCAAACAGCATCAGAGCAGAGCTCAAAGAACTTTGGGATCTGCCAAAACAAACAAAAGAGTGCTACTCCAATTGGAGACTCTGAGGAAGAGCAGAACCTGTTGTATTTATTTATTTATTTATTTATTTATTTATTTATTTATTTATTTTTGTGAGACAGAGTCTCACTCTGTCGCCCAGGCTGAAGTGCAGTGGCGCGATCTCGGCTCACTGCAACCTCCGCCTCCCAGGTTCAAGCGATTCTTGTGCCTCAGCCTCCCGAGTAGCTGGGATTACAGGCGTGTGCCACCATATCCGGCTAATTTTTTTGTACGTTTAGTAGAGATGGGGTCTCTCCACATTGGCCTCCTAGCCTCAAGTGACCAGCCCACCTCAGCCTCCCAAAGTGCTGGAACCTATTTTAATGAAGCAGTGAAGGCATATGCAGAAATTAATGACAAGGAAAAGGAAAATACATACTGGTCTAAAAGGAATCATTTGAAACAAACAGATATTATGAGAAGTGGAAGAAATAAACATTTCTTTTACCTCCTAATCTTAGTAAATGACTTGGTTACCTTTAATAGATAATAGAGAAAATCCCAAAAAGGGCAGAATGACTGATATTTGTTATGTAAATTGTAGAGAAGATTGTGAAAGACTCTGAAACAGTAGATGTCCCAACTAACTCACCCACCCAGGTATCACTGTCTTTGCCTAGCTATTTTACAACTCTGAAGTGATAGAAGGTAGGTTGCTAAAACCTGATAGTAATGCAAATAATTCCTGCCAACAGAAATGCAAATTGTGTCCAGTGAAATGCAATCAATTATCACCCTGGATACTGACCAGTTTTGAATTCATTTGTAAGTTCACTTCGATATTCCTTGCTCTGACTATAAATGAGTACTTTGAGTTCTCCATTAAACTGGCTGTAATATCTTACTGGTTTTCCTCACTAATAAATGAGTTAAATAAAATCTTTGAAATATGTTCATTTCATATCTCTATAAAGGTCATGATTACATCCCCTTTTAAAGTGTATCCTTTAAAAGGGCTTTGTTTTTAATATCCTAATGTAAAATAGCCTAAAATGCTTCGCAAATGGGAATATGATATAATCATGCCAATATCTACCTACAAATGATTAGCATGTTACTCACTGCCATTCTTCATTCAGATATATTAAGTAGAAGATAACATTCACTGTAGATGGGCGTGGTGGCTCACGCCTGTAATCCCAACACTTTGGGAGGCCAAGGCGGGTAGATCACGAGGTCAGGAGTTTGAGACCAGCCTGGCCAACATGGTGAAACCCTGTCTCTACTAAAAATACAAAAATTAGCCGGGCACAGTGGTGCATGCCTGTAATCCCAGCTACTCAGGAGACTAAGGCAGGATCCAGCCTTAGCTTGAACCCAGGAGGCAGAGGTTGCAGTGAGCCGAGATCACACCACTGCACTCTAGCCTGGGCGACAGAGCAAGACTCTGTCTCACAAAAAAAAAAAAAAAAAAGAAAGAAAAAAAATTCACTATATATTCAAAGCAACAGCCCATTAAAAATTATTCTTGGGTTAGAACTGTGTTGACGTGGCTTATACTTTAAACAAAATAAAATGAGCTTCTGAACTTAAATTTAAAAATCAATTTAAAGATTAAACTTTTTGAGGTAAGAATCTCACCCATACAAGGAGTATATTCTGTCAAATAAAAGTGACAAATGCTTATGGAGCAAGGTTCTCTAGGGGCCGGGGACTGACAGGGTAGACACTGGGGAAACAAGGATGAACACAATGCGGTCCCTGCCCTCAAGAAGCTCCTCAGCTCCTCTGAACAAATGCTACCAGGATGCTGAGAAGGGAGAAGCTGATTCTCTCTGGCACTGCAGGTAGGTCAGCCTAGACAAGGAAAGAACTTCACAGAGGCAATTCAAGCTGGGTTGGAAGTGTGAGGAGGGTCCCACCAGGCAGGAAAGATGCTCTTAGTGAGCACAGGCCCAGAGGTATGAAAGAGCAAGAAGTCTCAAGGATGCTGAAGTCACCTGGCTGCTTAGGGAAGTGGATCTCTACTCTGCTATGCATCAGAATCATGTGGGACTTTATCAAAAATGCAGATGCCTGGGCCCTCGCCAGGCTTCAGATATATGGCCAGAAGTGAAACCCACCAAGACCAGGGTAGTGTTCAGAACTGAGAAAGGGGACTGGAGGTGAGGCAGAAAAGGCATCTAAGAAGGGACCTGGAAGGCCCAGAAGGCTCTAGATTTTAACCTGTAAACCAAGAAGAAAATCCCAATGATTCTTGAGGCCCAGGAGTGAGGTGGTAGAGTGGTGTTCTAGAAAGAGCAGCAGAGAGAGAAGACAGAGAGCAACTTGGACAGTGAGAAGAAAACAGGGAAAAGCGACTTTTAAGGAGGAGACAGCCAAGCCCACAGGAAAAAAGATGGGGGTTGCTTCCAGCCCATTCCACAGACCAGCTACCTAATGCTTAGGAAAATGTTAGCTTCAGAAGTTATGAAATTTGAAATTAACAAATGCAAAATTGAGCTGCCATTCACAAATACAAAACTTAAGTGATTTTGAAAGTGCATTAAGAAGCAAATCAACAATTACAATTGGCCAAAACGTCACATACCAAAAATTTCTCAGTAGCTTCTTGTCCAACAGCATGACAAATATCACCAAAATTTGCAGCACAAACCTTAAAAAGGCAAAAGGCATATCCATTATCCTTATCTTTCTTTTTGTCTTAACAAATTGTAAAGACTAACAAGCAGGAACTTTGAGAGCAATTACCCCTCTAGTCAGGCAGCTAACAAGCCTTTCCCAAGCCCATGGCCCATACAGCACAATGCCAGGTGCCTCCATTGCATCAGAAACAGAAGATTTACCATAAGGTGCCAAATTCTAAGATTTTCTGGCTCCTAATTGATCTTAGCAATAAGGCAAAAGAGGCCCCTTAACATTCCCTGCGTGGTAAAGGAGACCTGCTGTCCTGCCTGTGTATCATGAACAGAGACCAGAGGGGTGATGGCCAGTAACACAGCAAGGTGCAAGATGAGGCTGTTTAGGGAGGGATGGTAACAGACTTCAGAAGGAAGAATTTGACAACCAAGTGACAAGTGACTGAAAGGGAATTTGGGGTTGGAAGGTATAGCAAATATAAGAAGGTTCTGGATCAAATCACCACAGATAATCAAAGACCTTGCAAGCCTGGGCATCTAACCATAAACCAGCAAGGTCCCCTAACTCTCACCCTGTGCCTGAAAGCGACAGGTCTAGTCACACAGACTCTTATCTCCAGGTCTCTACGCATTTCTTAGCTTCAGTAAAAACTGGCAATGCTGTTCAGATATTTCCTTACATAGTTCACACTGGACACATCTTTCCCCCAGACTATGTCTACTGAGGAAGTCCAGAAACTTTAGAGAAATCAATTTTGAAATTTTAACTTTAAGAGTTTTGGAATTCTTACATTCCTACCTTCCGAACTTGAAAGAGCTTCCCGTCACCACACAGTTCACAGAATCGGGGGAGTAGCAGGCGTTCAACTGTACTCTTACTCAGCATTGAAGCCATTTTGCAGATTATCTATAAATTAAAAAAAAAAAAATCGAATCATTTAAAATGCCGAAGCATGTAAGTCACATGTAGCACTAAAGATATATTCCAAAAGCCAATATTCAAAATATTCCCAACATACCTAAGAAGGAAAAATAAAAAACACCTTCTTTTGAGTTTTGTCAAGTTATAAGATCAACAGAAGGCCCAACATTTCTCCAGTTTGACTCAGATAACTGTTTGTCTGAAGCTCTAAGAGTTACCATCTGCCAGGTCCCCACCTTGTGCCCAATACACAAACAAAAAAAATGTATGTGCATTGGCTCATTTTACCTTCCCAAGAATCCTATGACATGGGCATTATTTATCCTCATGTTTCCAGATGCGGAAATGCTGCAAGAGGTTAATAAATAGCATGACTAAACACAAACAGTGGGGAGGTGAGACATCCAGTGACAGCAGGACATGGTAAGCACTGGAAAATGATCACATTCTGGAGAAACTAAAGAGTAGACCCTTACAAGAAAAAAAAAAAAAAAAAAAAAAAGATTAAATTTTGCATTTATGCTGCTTTTTGCCTGAGGGTACTTCCTGTTCTACATGGCTACGCAGGGTAGCTAGACCTCAAGCAAAAGCAACAGGTAGAAGTCCTAGCCAGAGCAATCAGACAAGAGAAAGAAAACAGGGCATCCCAACCAGAAAAAAAGAACTATCTGTGTTTGCTGATGAGATGATCTCATACCTAGAAAACCCTAAAGACCCCCTCCAAAAGACTCCTAGATTTGATAAATGAATTCAGTAAAGTCTTGGGCTATAAAACCAATGTATACAAATTAGTAGCACTGCTTTATATGAACAATGAGCAAGATGAGAATCAAATCAAGAACTCAATAGCTACAAAAAATAAAAATAAAATACTTAACCAAGGAGGTAAAAGATCTCTACAAACAGAACTACAAAACCCTGCCCAAAGAAATCACAGATGACACAAACAAATGTAAATACATCCCATGTTCATGGATTAGAAGAATCAATATCATAAAAATGACCACATTGCCCAAAGTAATCTACAGATTTAATGCAATCCTTATCAAAATATCAATTCATTATTCACAGAATTAGGAAAAAAAAATCCTAAAATTCATATAGAACTAAAAAAGTCAGAATAGCCACAGCAGCACTAAGCTAAAAGGACAAATCTGGAGGCATCACATTACCCAACTTCAAATTATAGTACAAGGCTATAGTAACCAAAACAGCATGGTAATAGTATAAAAGCAAACCACTGCAACAGAATAGAGAACCCAGAAATAAAGCCAAATACTTACAACCAACTGATCTTTGACAACACATACAGAACATACACTGGGGAAAGGATATTCTATTCAATAAATGGTGCTGGGAAAACTGGCTAGCTACATGGAGAAGAATGAAACTGGATCCTTCTCTCTCCCTTTATACAAAAATCTACTCAAGATTTTAAATCTAAGACCTGAAACCATAAAAATTATAGAAGAAAATCTAGGAAAAACTCTTTCTGGACACTGGTGTAGGCAAAGAATTTATGACTAAGATCCCAAAAGCAAATTTAACAAAAACAAATATAAATAAATGGGATCTAATTAAACTAAAAAGCTTCTGCACAGCAAAAGAAATAATCATCAAAGAGACAACCCACAGAATGGGAGAAAATATTTGCAAACTATGCATCCAACAAAGAGCTGATATCCAGAATCTACAAGGAACTCAAACAAATCAGAAGAAAAAAACAAATAATCCCACTAAAAAGTGGGCCAATGATATGAATAGGATATTTCTCAAAAGAAGATATACAAATGGCCAACAAGCATATAAAAAAAATTCAACATCACTAATTATCAGACAAATGCAAGCTAAAACCACAATGATATACCATGTTACCCTAGCCAGAATGGCCATTATTAAAAAGTCAAAAAACACAGATGTTGGCATGAATGTGGTGAAAAGGGAATGCTTATATACTGCTGGTGGGGATGTAAATTGTACAACTTCTATGGAAAACATTACGGAGAATTCTCAAAGAACTAAAAGTAAGTCTACCATTCGATCCAGCAATCCCACTACTGGGTATCTACCCAAAGGGAAGGAAATCATTATATCAAAAAGACACCTGTATGCATATATTTATTGTAACACAATTCACAATTGCAAAGATACGGAATCAATCTAAGTGCCCATCAACTGATGAGAAGACAAAGAAAATGTGGTAGTCTGGGTAGTGAGACCTGTCTCTACAAAAACTAAACAAAATTAGCTGGGTGTAGTGGTACACGCCTGTAGTCCCAGCTACCTGGGAGACTGAGGTGGGAGGATCACTTGAGCCGAGGAGGTTGAGGCTGCAGTAACCCAAGGTTGCACCACTGCACTCCAGCCTGCGCAACAGAGCAAGATGCTATCTCAAAAAATGGAAAAAAAAAAAAAAAAAAATATATATATATATATATATATATATACACACACACACATATATTTTTTTTAATGTGGTATATATATATATATATATACACCATGGAATACTACTCAGCCATAAAAAAGAACAAAATAATGTCTTTTGCAGTAACTTGGATGGAACTGCAGGACATTATTCTAAGTGAAGTAACTCAGGAATGGAAAACCAAATGCCCCATGTTCTCACTTATAAGTGGAAGCTAAGCTATGGGTATGCAAAGGCAAATACAGTCATATAATGGAAACTGGAGACTCAGAAGGGAAAAGGGTCAGAATGGGGTGATGGATGAAAAACCACCTATTGGTGTTCAGTGTACACTACTCAAGTGATGTGTACCCTAATATCCTAGACTTCACCACTATACAATTCATCCATGTTGCCAAAAACCACTTGTATCCCTAAAGCTAGTGAAATAAATACATATATACATACATAAACTTTTTAAAGCTACAGTTTTACTGTGAAGGAAGGAGGGAGCCAAAGAAAGGAAAGCTCCAAAACCTGTGGTTAAATCCTACCCTAATCTTTGGCTGATCTCTGAACTGGTCATGCACACGGGAGATGATGAGGTTCACAGAGAAACAGTAACTTAGGGATGAAAGAAGTGAGCTGTTTCAGCTGCTGCCTACTACAGGAAAAACAGAATCTGAACTGCTTTCTAGAACAAAGTCAATACTCTCTAGAGGTAAATAACAAAATCCAGAGTTTCCACAATGTTTCAACAAAATACAATAGAAAATGAAAAATCTATAGACATGAGAAGAAATAAGAAAATGTGACCCACAGTCAAGAAAAATATCAGTCAGCAGAAAAAACACCCACAGAAAATCCAGATATTAGAATTAGAAGACTTTAAAAGGAATTTAAAGCAGCTATTACAAATATGCTCAAGTACAAAGAGGAAAATAGGGCCACAATGAATGAACAGATTAGGAACTTATCAAAGAAATGGAAACTATAAAAAAGAACCAAGACTTCTGGTAATAGCAAAGTCTAAGTTAGACTAACCCTCCTATAGCTAAAAATTACAGAATCTTGACAAAACATTAAAAAAACACCATCTGAAAGCAGTGGAAAGCAACCAAAAGGCAGAAACTGGGGGAGGGGCTACTCTTAAAAGATACACTGCAACAGGAGAGATTTGCAAGGTCCAAAATCTGTGCATAAAATGTGCTTAAATCTTTGGCTAACTGCTAAACTACATATATGTGGGGCGGAGGGGGGAGGATCCCGGAGGACCCAGAAAAAAAGCAGCAGCGTCAGAAATTAAACAAACTCAGCAGAGATTTCAGCTTCTGCTCACAAGGCAGATAATTTGGAGCTGGAGATTAATCAAGGTAACTGCCTCCTAGGACAAAAATCATTTGAGAAAAATATAACAGAATCCAGGGACTCTGCAATGTATCATTTATAATGTCCAGTGTCCAATCAAAAATCACTACTCATGCATTAATAAGAAAAAAGTGATCCATAATATAAGTAGTCAATGAAAACCAACATCAAGATGATCCAAATGTTGCAAGGGCCAGACAAGAACTTTAAAGGAGCTGTTATAAATATACTCAAGAATTACAAGGAAAAAATGCATAAAGAATAGACAGGGACTTTCTATATGATAGAGATATAGAAACTGTAAAGGTCTATAAAAGATCAAAATGGAAATTCTAGAGCAAAAAAGTACAATAACTGAAATTAAAAATTTGCTGGCTAGGCCTAAAAGCAGATTGGAGAGATGTAAAAAAAAAAGAATCAATGAACTTTTTAAATTAATAAAAATTATCAAATCTAAACATCAGAGAGAAAAAATGATTAAAGAAAAGTGAACAATGCCTCAAAGACCTGTGGGACAATATCAAGGGTCCCAACTTTGTGTTAATCTAAGTCACAAATTGAAAGGAGAAAAAGAATACAGAAAAAGGTATTTAAAACAACAATAGCCCAAACTTCCCAAATTATTTGAAAGGCTTAACACACAAATCCAAGAAGTTCGATGGAGACAAAACAGTATACTAACTATGCTAAATCCAAAGATAAAGAGAAAAATCTCATGAGCAGCCAGAGAAAAAGGGATATTTTATATATACGAGTACAATATAAATGACAGATGACTTCTCATGAGAAACAAAGGAGGCCAGAAGACAACAGAATGGCATCTTTAAAATGCTAAAAGAAAAGAAACAAAAAAACTTTTCAACTCACAATTCTACATCCAGCAAAACTATCATTCAAAAATAAATGCAAAATAAAGACATTTTCAGATAAACAAAAATTAGTAAATTTCATCATCAGCCAACCTGAACTACAAAAGGTACTAAAGGAAGTTCTTCTGGCATTAAGGGAAAGGATACCAGATGATAACTCATATCTAGGAAAGGAAAGAATGACAATCACCACAAATGGTAAAAACGGGCATATAAAAGGCTGTATTTTTTTCTTTTTTACTAATCTCTTCAAAAGATGTAACTGTTTAAATCAAAAATTAAAATACTGTACCATATGGTTTAAATATATGTCCCCACCAAATCTCAAGTTGAATTGTTAATCCCCAACATTAGAGGTGGGGCCTGGTGGGAGGTATATGGGTCATGGGGGTGGATCCCTTATTGCTTGGTATTGTCCTCACAATAGTGAGTTCTTGCATATCTGGTTGTTGTAAACTGTGGCACCTGCCTCCCCACTACTTCCTCTCTTGCTCCTGTTTTCATCATGTGACATGCCTGCTCCCACTTTGCCTTCCGCCATGAGTAAAAGCTTCCTGAGACCTCCTCAGAAGCAGATGCTGGCACTATGCTTCCTGTATAGTCTGCAGAACCATGATTCAATTAAACCTCTTTTCTTATAAATTACCCAGTCTCAGGTATTTCTGCATAGCAATGCAAGAATGGCCTAACACAGTGTATTCGCAGGCTCATAATGTAATATACATGAAAGCAACAGCACAAAGGATGAAAGCAAGTGAATGGAACCACGCTGTTGCAAAAGGTGATATATTTTTTGAAAATCCTCAATAGAGGAATTCAAATGCAATGCTAAAAAACATTCATTAGCCCAAAAGAAAACAGAAAAGAATTAACAAAAAAACAGATTAGACAAATGAAAACAGAGAAATGGCAGAAATAAAACCAAACATATCAATAATTACATTAAATATAAATGAACTAAACACACTAATTAAAGAGTAGAAACTATCAGACTGGATATAAAAGCAGGACCCAACTAGATGCTAACAAAAGCACAAACACTTTAAATGTAAAGACATGTAAGTTGAGAGTAAAAAAATATAAACAAATATACTATAATAAGCAATAAGTATAAAAATGCTAGAGTGGTTATATTACTATCATAATTGATTATAAAATACAGATTACTGTCAAAGACATTTCTTAATGATGAAAGGGTTAATATATCACATGGACATTAACATTAAATGTGTAGCTTTAAATGCTTAAAATGGAAAAGAATGCAGGCTTAAAAATATTGTTTCCTCTTTAAAAAGCTAAAAAAAAGGACAAGCAAACAACTCAAGAAAGGAGAAGGGTGGAAATAATAAACAGTAGGAATCAATGAAAAAGAAATAAGTGAAAAAAACCAACAAAGCCAAAAATTGGCTTGAACACATAAATAAATTTGATAAGCCCCTAGCAAGACTGATCAAGAGAGAAAAAAACACAAATTACCAAGATCATAATTGAAAGGGGATAACACCACAGATCTTACAGACATTAAAAAGATAATAGAACAATATCATGAACAAGTCTAACCCAAAAAATCTGACAACTTACATGAAATTAATAAATTCCCTGAAATGTACAACTTACCCAGTGACACAGATGAAGAAATCTGAACAGCACTGTATCTGAATTAAATCTGTTATGAAAAACCATCTCACAAAGAAAACTCTAGGACCAGAGGTCTTACTGGAGAATTCTAACAAATGTTTTAGGAAAAAAATAACTCCAATCTTAAACAAAACCTTTCAGAAAATAGAAAAGGAGGGAATACTTCCCAACTCATTTTTCTAAGCCAGAATAATTCTGATTCTAAAACCCGGCAAAGACATAATAGGAAAAGAAAATTGAATATAGATATGAAAATCCTCAACAAAATGGTGGCAAATTATGGAGAAGGGAGCATAGTAGAATGTCAACCAGAATTGTCAATAGACAGCAACGCTAGTGGGTGAAGGTCTGATGGAGAAGAGCATACTTAAATACAAGGTAATTCTCATTACTTCCAGAGGGAAAAAAGGGCACACTGGAGAAACCTGGCAGATACCACATCTATCTATTAGGTCATCAAAGTTAACATCACCAACATTAGGACAAGCTGAAGTCTTGTGCCTCCTGCCATGACACACTGGGAATACATCACTCCTGTGATACTCCTGCCAGAAAGACAGAGTCTGAATCCAATCACAAGGAAACATCAGGCAAAAGCCAAACAGGGAGACACTCTGCAAAAAAATGTGGCCAGTACTCTTCCAATATTTAAGTGTTACAAAATTCAAAGACAGACTCGGGAACTGTTCCAGATTAATGGAAACCAAAGAGATAGGAAGCTCATTGCAGCAAGTGACCCTGGACTGGGTCTTAGGCAAATGATGATGTTTGCATATGAATGGTGGCTATGACATTAGCACTGTATTGGTGTTAAATTTCCTGTTTTGATCATTGTATTATGGTTATATAAGAGAATTTCCTTCCTTTTAGGATATATACATTGAAGTATTTAGATGAATGCTGCTGTTTGTCCTTAATAAATAAAAAATTAAATTAAAAAATGAAGTATTTAGATGTAAAGAGGGACAATGCCTCCAACTGAGTCTCAAATGTCTCAGAAAATAATAAATACAGTAAATATGTATCTGTCTGTATGTGTGGAGAGAGAAGGAGAAATGGAGGAGAAGAGAAAAAAAGATGATAAAACAAATGAAGCTAAATATAAATTACTAAAGAAGCCAGAGAGAGGTATAGGGGAATTCATACTACTATTCTTGCAACTTTCTTGCAAGTTTGAAATTGAAACAAGATGAAAAGTTGCCAAAAACAAAATTGTGAAAGAATTCTTCCATTCCCCCAACAAAGTAAAAAGAAAAGGAGGAAAGAACAAAAGAAGGAAGGAAGAAGGTAAGGCAGGGGAGTGAAGGACCGAAGTAGGGAGAGAAGAAAGGAAGGGATGGAGAAAGGCAGGGATTGGGAGGAAGAAGGACTTCCTGTCTCTAAAGTCTGTTATTCTCACTATATACACAGCACTACCTATTTACAGTAGAAAAAGGTTCTGGGTTAGTAATCTCCCCATCATTCTATTTGGAATTTGCATACAGGAAGAGGGGGAAAAAAACCAATGGGGATGGAGCGAAAGGGGAAACTAGCCCATAACACAAATAAGGAAAAGGTTTGTGTCCTCAGAACAGAGAGGACACATATTTCTGATGTGATGCTTACCAGAGTTGTACAAAGTGACAGCCACAATAAATGAGGATGTGAGGCTTCCGTATGCAGGGTGATGGGCAACTAAAGCACTCCCAGTATCTCCATCCACCCCTCTCCATCTGCCACACCCGCATGATCTTATTACTATACAGTATAAAACAAATCCAGAGTCATTAAAAGTCAGCACACCAGTGACAAGAAATTATATTCCCGTGGCCCTAGGAACCACTTGTATGGAATGACGATCTTCACTTAAGTTGCTTGGAGCCAACTGTTCTTTACAGCACATAACCACAAGATTCTTCTTAAATAAGTGCACAAATAAAAATTAGCTTAAAAATAGGAATGATGACAAAAAATGAGGAAGCCTTAACGTGAAAAAGTGTTGAGAGAGAAAAATAGGCTTCTGACAATAAGTTATAATCTCAGAATGCTAATGGCGTCCTGCAAGCAAGAGGAATTATAATTGGTCTCCGGTGGCCTGTTTATCCTGTCTAGATATAATTACAAGATACAGCCCTTGCAGTTTTTACCGATTCATTCATCCAACAACTAACATTTATTTAGTACTGACTCTGGGCCTGGCACCATGCTGGGTGCTGATGGTGCAAAGATACCGCAGCCCAGTGTTTAAGAAGCTCACCATCTTGAGGGAGAAATAAACAAAACAGAATTTCACAACTCAACTGCTAAGTGACAGAAGACAGACAAAACCAACCCTTCTGACTGCATCAAGGACAGAGTCACTAACATTGCGTAGGGTTTCTAGAAGGACTTCACAAAGGAAAATGCACATACATTTCCCTTCCCAGGATTCCATGTACCCATGTCCCAACATGGAAGCTGTCCTGCATAACTCAATCTAAAACACCCAGGACACATGCAGTTGGTTATTTCTGATTTTCCCAATCATATATGCATAGAGTTGTTAGCAACAGAATCAACTAATTGTAAGTTCTAATGAGAGTGAAAAGTCGAATGAACAGATGTATTTTATCCATGAAGACATGCAGTCTCCTTGGGAGTTGAGGCACTTCCTCCAAAATGGCACTGCTCTGAGTAGGCATGTGTTTATGTACAGTACAGATGTAGCAATATTCACACCATCTAGATGCAAAGAGAGCCCCCAAACACATAGGGCATCTGACCAGCCCAGTTTGCTTCTTTCCTCATCACCCGTTTAGCTAACAGCTCCCTGAATCACCTCCTAATAGATACACACTGGCACCTGCAATGTTTGGGGTATCACCCACAGACTAGCTAAATCAGAACCCTGCCTTCCTAGGGGAACTCTACAAAGCACACATGTGGCCTTCTCTTCCTTGGATAATGACACTCACACTGTCATTTACTCCACCCACATTGTCATTTCCTAGCTAAAAAGAAGAGATTCTGTCTGTGTTCCACAGCTCTCTGGTACTCAAGGGGCAAGTCCCCCCAAGGTCCCTTGGCCTCCAGGGTCTGGGGAAATAGCTGGAGCAAAGCACACATGGGCCAGACCAGACACCCCACATTCCACTCCCATCAGATCTCCATGGGAGGAAAAGCAGAGGTCCTGCAGGAACACCTGGGAGAAACAGACAAGCACAAGTCTGAGCCTTGGTGGGTGGGAGGTTCAAGATCACTTCTGTTCTCACAGCCACAGTTCAAATCCTATCCATTCAAGTAACGAGACCAGCATCTCACTTGGAATGAAAAATACAATTTATGTGAACTAATTTGTTCTGCAAGTGATTTGTGCAGATAGCTTTTTGAAGGCTTATAATATTTTCCAAATATTTCTACCAAAAAAAATGAAGAAGAAGAAGAATATTGCTGACAAGAATGGAGTATTTGGAAAGAAAACAAAACAAAAATCATGCAAAAATGCCTTCAGCATTATTTTTCATGGTATTATCAGTCTTTAGGGATAAGATATTTGGTTGTCAGTCGTAACCTTGGAAACTTGCCTAACCAACTTCCAAATGAAAAAGAAGATCTAGCTGGCAAAGTTCACTGCTCAATTGCCAAATACCCCAACTAAATGATATTATCCAGGTTCATTTTGCAAAACAAATTTAATTTATTATAGAGAAACTTGAAATGTATAAAAGAACCCTGGAGAATTTGAATTTTAATAATCAATTATTCTTCAGCCTGATTCATCTTATAAACATATGGAATACGCAAAAATTAAATTAGTTTAAAAAGCCAGACCTTTAACGCACAGTTGAAGAAAACTTTTACATAAATGAAGAGTAATTGCCAAATGTTCTGATGCTGTAATACAATTTTTTAGCTCCATGGCGTATAATGCTTCTGCACTTTAAAAAAGAAAATAATTCCTTTCTCTAACGTCATTGTTTCCCAAACAGGAAAACAACTATCTTCGGTATATTTTATTATACTCATAATTAATGCTTATGAATTTTTACATTCTTTATGGACAAATTTTTCCTAAAATGCTGGAATAATCCTGGAGCTATTTGCTTCTATAAGGCAAACAGAAAGGTCATGCCATACAGCATCATTTGCATGGATCAGTGGAGGAGCAGCAGCTAAGAGAAAACAAGATGGCCCATTGTGACCTCCCCTTGAGCCACAAAGGAAAAGGCGCAAGGACAAATGGAGGCATCTTGATCTGAAGGCAGGAAAAGCCAGCACTGGATCATCACTGCTGGTTTGTGAACAAGGGCTTCAGAAGCAGGTAGAAAATCCCACCTGTATAATCATTTAACAATGGGCACAGAATCTTGCAAACCCAAGGATACCAGACTATTAACTAGAAGACACTGAGCATTTATACTATTCCTTTCACTGCACATCTTTGACTGATAGAAGCACAAATACTTTAACACAGCATCTCCCAAATGCCTGTAAATGTTTGGCCACATCTGCATTCTTCACAGTGACTCTTCTTATTTGCTTACACACCTATCTTAGTCTTCTCCTAATCTATAGACACACAAGTCTGCTAAATTTTCTTAATTGTCTAAGTACCACCTAAAATTATCTCACATACCATACTAGGGTTCTTTCTTTGAGAAGGAAGGCCCATGGTCCAAGTAGGTTCAAGGATTTACCTATAAATCTCAGCATCTTGTCCAACAGAAATCTAAGCCAGCTACTGCTGCTAAGCCCAAATCACTCTGATTTCTCAAGCCTTTTCTTCTTAAAACAATTGGTGTTTGGTTTTTTGTCTTTGTGATAGTTTGCTGAGAATGATGGTTTCCAGCTTCATCCATGTCCCTACAAAGGACATGAACTATTCCATGGGAAGGGGAACATTACACACCGGGGCCTGTTGTGGGGTGGGGGGAGGTGGGAGGGATAGCATTAGGAGATATACCTAATGTAAATGACGAGTTAATGGGTGCAGCACACCAACATGGCACATGTATACGTATGTAACAAACCTACATGTTGTGCACATGTACCCTAGAACTTAAAGTATAAAAAAAAACAAAAAAACAATTGGTGCTATAAGGATGCTTACTTCCAAAACATGCTCATGGCTGAACTGTGAGCTTTCTCCAACCTAGGTCGAGTAACTGGTTACCTTGTTCATGAGAACAGTGCTGACCAAAATCAAACGTGTAATACTTCAAGTCAGGTATAAGTCAACTTATGGGACAGTGCCCACAGGTGCTGGGCAGTCATTCCCTGGACAGACTTACGCTCACAGCTTCTGCTTTATATTCGTCATCACTGTCTGGGGCAGAGAGCTGCAGGAGAATGGGACACACTTTGTTTTCAATATCACGCTGGAAAATTAGGTCTTGTTCCAGAAGAATCAAGAGCACTTCCTGACTTGATTTTCTCACCTAGAAGGGAAAAAAAGGCAGAAGGTGAAGCATAAGTGAGCAGAAGTGCCCTCAGGATCAA
Organism: Pongo pygmaeus; assembly: GCF_028885625.2. Taxonomy (NCBI): domain Eukaryota; kingdom Metazoa; phylum Chordata; class Mammalia; order Primates; family Hominidae; genus Pongo; species Pongo pygmaeus. Next base: position 60,941,153 of record NC_072394.2, read on the forward strand.
GACCAACCCCACTGAGCAGGGGTGGCTGAGCCAGCCCCTACCTACCCCCACCCCCACACCCTAAACACCCTGAAGACCACTGGGTCTTCCTGCCTTCTGTTGCCCCTCCTGCCTGAGGCCTTTGAATAGGCTACTCCCTCTACCTGACTGGCTACCACTCCTCCGCTCCAGCCCAAAGCCCCTCTGCTCCTGGACCCTGTTCAAACAGGTCCCCAAACAATACTCAACTAGTGCCCTGGACTTTTTCCTCCACAGCTCTTGTTCCACATTTCTGCATTTATATACATACAAACATATAGAGGGTTTTTTTCTGTATGATTTCATAATTGCCACCTGTCTCTCCTGCTGCAGAGAGTGAATTCAGAAGGCAGGTACCATATCTGATTTATCCTTTGTCTTCCAGTGCACCCTCAGGACCTGGCAGCCTGTGGCACAAAATTTTGCGTTCTGTAAGGATCTGCTGAATCAATGGATGACTTCGTGCCTTTTCTCCTTTGTAGGCAAAGAGACTAGAAAACACTACAGCATCCTCCTGCGACTTTGTAAACCCTGGCATGCCACACCTGAGATGGGAATTATGTCTGGTACAACAGAACGCACAGGGAAGGGGCCCAAGAAAGAGACACTGACAAAGGGGGATGCTCCCACAGAAAACAAAGGCTCCCCGAGTCCACAGAAGAAGAAGGTGGAGGAGCACTTGTTCCTTGCAGTCTGCATGGAATGAGCAAGCACTAGAACTCAGAGGGGTCCAAAGAAGCTGAAGAGACATTTTTGGGGAAATGAAAGCACATAAAACTCCAACTTATAGACAAAATAATGAAATATGCAATTCACCGCAGTGATGAAGAGGCAGGAAAATAATAACAGGAGCCAGAAGTGTGTAGATGAGTCACAGATGATCAGTCGACAGCAGGTTATAAAAGGTTATAAAAGAGGGTGAGCCTGTGAGACACAAGCCACAGGGGCAATATGATATTAACACTTCTGACCAGGCGACAGATGAAAACAGTATTTCAGAAAGATCATCCTGGCAGTAGTGTTCCGAGTCAACTGGAGACAATGAGAAGACCAAGAGCAACGAGGTCAGCAAGGTAGCTACTGCAAACATCCAGGCAAAGGGAAGAGACCGGGGCTGGCTGCCAGGAGTGAGGAAAGCTGATGCCCCAGCAGCACCACCCGGGCACAGCGACAGGACCCGGGGTGTCACTAGAAGAAGCAAAGGCCCATGCTACCTCTAAAGTGTCATCACACTCGGATTGCGTGTCCAGCACGTGTCAGGAGTTGAGAGCATGAGGGGACTACAGACAAGGACAGACAAGCCCACGTGCCGCTTTGCTGCACGATGCTATCCTAGCTGACATACTGAGATGCATGGAGGACAGCAAGGATGGGAGGGTGCGCCAGGCAAGGAGGGGGAAGGCCCTGAGCAGCCACTCAGTATCAGATGCCAAAAGACACCTAGGAGTCTGCAAAGGGTAGTGGGCTGAATGGTGGCCCCCAAAAAGATCTGGCCACATCACACTCTGAATGTGTGTATGTGACCTTCTTTGGCTCTCTGCTGATGTGATTACGGAGCTTGAGATCACCCAGTTACCTGCACGGGCCCTAAATACAATCACGAGTGTCCTTACAAGAGAAAGACGAGAAGAAAACAGACAGGAGAGGAGACAGGCCGTGTGAAGTTAGCAGCAGAGATTCAAGTGATGTGGCCACAAGCCCAAGAAGCTGGCAACCGCCAGAGACTGGAAGCAGAAAGAAAGATTCTCCCCTAGAGCACCCAGAGGGAACCCACCCTGACAACCCCCTGACGCTGCACTTCCCACCTGTGGAACTGAGAGGGAAGAAACATCTATTGCTTTAAGCTGCGCAGTCTGTGGTACGTTGTTACAGCAGCTCCAGGTAATGAATCCGCTGAGCAAGGGTAGCAGGGGAGAAGGCCTTCCAGGGCCAGAGAACAAACAGCACGTTTTAAGGTGCAAGGTGATGAACTCTGGGGCCAAATACTCTGAAGAAGTAGGACAAGTTCCAGATGGCAGAATGGGAGGATGAAGGGCAAGCTGAGGTCAGGCCAGGAAAAGCATGCCAGATCCCACTAGGACCTCTGGTGACCACTTCAGGTGCAATGGGAGCCCCCAAGAGTTTAACAGCAGAGGAGCAACACAATCACACCTGGCCTCAGTGAGGGTGACAGTCTGGAAACCTAAAGTGGTTCTGACAAGAGAGAGCAGGTGAGGGGCTCCTGGGCCACTACAGGCTTTCATGAGGCATGATGTCGGGGCAGGGGACAGAAAGAAGAGGGCAGGTGTGACAGACACTGCTACAGAGAGCTGAGAATGACTACCCAGGATAATCACAGAAGTCAGAGCAAGATGGAGGATAGAGAGACTAGGGCGGGACACTAGAGTCTCTAAACTCTATGGGATTCGCTGGACATCTAGACAGAGCCATCCAGTGGGCTGTGGCAATGGAGGGCAGTGAGACTCCAGAGACCTGGGTGAGAGACAGCAGTCTAGTGTTCAGTTGTGTGTAGAGTCTCCCTAGGGCCACAGCAGCAGACGAGACCACGAAGAGAACCCTGATATCATAAGAAAAGGAAGACCAAAGACAATACCCTAGAGAAAAAACAGCAACTCTTAGGGGCAGGAGAGGATTGGACTAATGATGGAGACTGCAGAAGACACAGACAAGAAGTGCGGGCAGAGGCAGGGAGGAGGCCTGGAGCTCGAGAGCTAACACGGCAGTGGGTACAGGCTCCGGCTGTGGGGTCTGAATGCTGAGCCCCCATCTGGATCCTCCAAGTGACTAGCTGAGTCATCTTGGCCAAGTGACTCGGCCTCTCTCAGCCTCAGTTTCCCATCCATAAAACTGGGTAATCATAGTATCTATCTCATAAGCTTGTTGTGGGGATGAAAGGAGTGACAGGCTTCCGATGGTGTCTGGGATGTGGCATGCGCTAAATGAATACTGGCTGGTACTGTGAGTACAACCATGATTATTGGAAGCCAAAGGAGAGAAATATTTAGAGGATCCCAGCAAGGGGTGTGTCCAGTTACCTTTGCATCCCACTGTCTGGGGTGAAGCAACACTAAATGCCTAGTGGGATCCAGTAAAGGTCTGTGCAAACACTCAAAACTGGTCAACAGTGACAAATGGTGCAAATGGGTCAAACAAAGAAAAAAAGAAGAGAAGTCAGTGGGTAGATAAAGAAATTGGGAGAAATATAAATACTATACAGCAGCTAAAATGAAATATAAATACTATAAAGCAGCTAAAATGAATGACCAGCAGCTATCCTGATCAATGTGGAGGGGTCTAAGACACAAAGGAGGCACGCAATCGGCAGAATGGAATACACGTCCAATGATGCCGTCTATGCAAGCTTTCAAGCTCCCAAACAAGACACTCTCTTATTCAGGGGCCACCTACACAAGTGGTGTGAATGTGAAAACCTGGTGAGAAGGTCTCATGCCAGGCTCAGGAAGGGGAGGGAGGGAGATTGGGATGGAGGAGGGGTACAGAGAAGTTGCCACCGTATCTGTAACCTCTAAATAAAAAATAAAAGGATATGCAGAAAATTGCAAATGTTAACATTTGTTGAATATGAATGTTAGGTATATGGGTGTTTATTACACAATTCTGTCTTGTGTGATTAAAAATCTCATAACATTTTAAACATTCAACTATTAAAAAAAAAAAAAAAAGCACTGGATTTTACAATGAGCAGATTCACTGAGTTCGTGGCAAGATACCTCTCTACCAGCTTCCAGAAAGCATCAGCTGCCGCACGAGGAGCTGGTGCCAGAAGAAGAGCCCAGAGGTAGAGGCAGTGGAGGTTTCTCTTTGAAAAAGCTTGACAATAGGAGAAGGAGTGGGCCACAAGTTCTAAGTCAAGGCCAGGGAACGGAGAGAGCAGGGAGACTGAGGACTGATTATAATCAAACGAGAAACCAATGAGAGAGCTGGAAAAATAAGCAAGCTCTGAGACAACCGGATGGGACCACAGAGAGAAACTAAGACGTGAGACTTAAAAGGGGGGTGGGACATGCCTTCCTGTGAGACAGAGGGGAGGAGCTCAGGACCACTGAAGAAATCTGCCTACATTATCAAACAGCGTGTGCAGCTGATTCAGTTCTACAAATCTTTACTGAAACTACCAGGTGCCAGACCCTGTGCTAGGTCACGGAAGCCGACAAAATACAATCCTCAGCTCTCACTCAAGAAGGTGAGAGACACTTTGGCTTACAACATCTGGAAGAGCCTCCACAGCCCCGTAGCATACAACAGGCAGCCTCACGAAACCAGATATCCAGCCTCCTGCCTTCTCCAGCTGCTACTCAGCACCCATAACCACACCTCTCTGCTTAACTAGCAATTCACTCATACTTCACAGCAGGGGTGAACAAGAGGAAAGGAGATAAGGCCAAGCTAGCCTGGAGCACAGCCCTGGAGCACAGTGACAACTCAAAAAAGGGGTGCTGTGAGCGGCGGCAGTAGTCTTTGCAATAGCACTGATATTACCCCCAACGTTGTGAATTTCATGCCTCACATGTTCAGTGACCATGAAAAGCACCTGCTGATGAACAGAGAAGGGCCAGCTGGCCTGAGCTGCAGATGCTAGCTGGAACCTAGCACACCCATCCCATCCCCACATGCACAAGAATCTTCGCCTTTGCCGAATTAAGAATCCTAATCGGGGACCTTTGGTGTTTTCAGGGGCCCCCACTGTGGATGTCGGAAAGAGTCAGCATCTGTTAAAGGAAGACAGAGACTGACAGAAGAGAGGAGGGGGCATTTGGGAAGGGCAAGAAGGTCAGAATCATAAGGACAGAGGGGATAGGCAGATGCCAGCAGAGTCAAGGGCAGAAAGGGACAGGTGCCCAGGAAGGAGTCTGGGCTGTGCCTCAGGGAACAAAAGGTCAGCGAGAAGAACTTCAGCACTTTACTGTGTTTACTAAGGGTGGGAATGAAGAGGAGCGGGTGCCCTCAAGGGGTTAGGTACTTTTGATGGAAACAAAGGAGACAGGGCTTGGCTCTAGCTGGATGGAGGAGGTGAGGAGAGAAGATTTCGTCAGTTCCTGGGTGGCGGCTCTGGGGATTGTGTGAAGTAGGTAGTGGTTCCCTGCATGGAGACAGGGGATGAAGATTGAAGGCCTCTATTTGTTCTGTGATGTAAAAGGCAAGGTCACCTGCTTGGCGTGAGGCAGGGAGAGGGGAGGAGGCCTGATGAAATGGTGAAGGTCTAAGAGAACTGCCAAGGACAATGGGAAATGCAGCTGATGAGGGACAAGAGAAAGGACTGCCAAGCAACGCTGCAAGCCCAGCCACGACTGGAACCCATCAATTTGCAATGGCACCAATCAGTGCACGACAGGACTCCCTCCACCAAGCTCGGCAACCAGCAGTGGAAGACACTGAAGGGCTGGTGAGGACAGGCAAAGCCAGTGTGGCAGAAGCACCATCAAAAGGACAAGTAAATAGAGGGTGATGGCAGGGACAGGCCTGAAAGGGTGGGACAAGAGAGGGAGCTGCTGAGGAACAACAGGAAGTAAATGCAGGCAGGAAATAGGGGCTGCAGAGCCAGAGGCCTGCGGGGGCAGGAAGGCCCACGGCAGGGGAGCAAAAAAAGGAGGGCAAGCCGTGTTTGTAGTGAAAGTGGGAGTGCAAAGGTGCGGCAGATCTGGACACACTGGGAAGCTGGGTGCAGACACAGCTCGGGCTGACCATGGGAGTGCCTGCTCTCGGCCACGAATACGACTCTTCATCAAACACAGACTGAGTGTCAGGCACCATGCTAGATTCTGGAGTCAAAACCACGCTTCCTGACCCGGCTCTTCTGGAAGAGAAGATACGGCAATGCTACTGGACAAAGGTCAAGAAATGTCAAAACCCCTGACTCAGTGTAATCTCATTTTCAAGAATGAATCCAAAGGAAAAAGAAAAGTCAATGAAAGAACAAAACCACATCCTTTCCGATGCTCACTGCATCTACAGCGCACACACACACACACACACACACACACACACACAAAACCTGAACAAAATCCAAGTATTCAACAAAATTAAAAATATGACGATTATGAGGAAAGTGTTCTACCGCGTCTGTGACAGGGCTTTCTGAGGGCAGAAAATCTGTCCTGCTCAGCTCCCCACCCCCAGGCATGATGCACTGTGCTTGGCCCATAATGGGCACTAAGAAACTGTCCGAATAAATGAATGAGTGGGGAAATTGTATCACATTATGATTAGACCTATGTGGAAAAGAATGTTAGCACCTAGAGAGGAAAATGCAAAAATAATCAAAACACCAAATGTTAGCACAGTAGAAACAGGAGGACTTTTTCCTTATTTGAAAACTCCACTTGAAGCTGTCACACTGCTTACTAGTTCAAAATGAGGATTGGCTCTTTTTAAAATGCTTGGATCAAGGGAGAAATACAAGCCAAAACTTTAGAATCTCTTGAAAATAATGATAATGAAAACATGGTGTATCATTAAAAATCAAATAAATTTACTCTCTGTGGAAAACCATCCCCAAATACACTAGCACAAATAGAAATGATGTAAGTCTATTCACTGCAGCAATTTTAAAGTGGCAAAAGACTGGAAATAGCCCAAATGTCCATCAATAAGCTCTGCTCTGTTCCCCCACTGGGGTACTACACTGCAAAGGAAGGAGTGAGGATGCCACAGATGCTGGGGCCTGCGCTCGGGGTGCTCACAGAGCATACAGCATGGGGCAGTAGGAAGAGGGAGCTCCCCGCACCCAAGAAAGGGGCACGGGTGTGCAGAATGCAAGGACGTCATCTCAGTTGTTTACATGTATGTGCATGCGCGTGTGCGTGTGTGTGTGTGTGTGTGTTTTCAGAATCAAAATCAACCAAAAAGTAAAAGAAATAGTTACCTACAGGAGAGGGAGAGAAGAGGTGGGGGCCAGGGATAGAAGTCAGACTTCTCTGAACGTGCTTTGTTTTACAGTTTTGACTTTGGAATCAAGTAAACATTTTAAATAATTATAAATCAAAATGTACAAGCTAAAACAATTCCTAAAAATAAAAAACAAATGAGAATAACTATATATCAAGTTGGTGGCTTAACCACAAAAAGAAGGATTAATGCAAGTGACTTTAAAACACAATAACATGAATATGACTGGGTACCTCTAGCAGGACGTGGCCTAAAAACACAAGGAATTACAAAGAAATCTCAAGCTATGTTCAGTAACCCCATCATATTGTTAGTACTACTGGGATTTTTATTTTGGATACACAGACATACACATGTATGCTAATGTCATCAAGAAGTAGGATTTATATCATGCAAGTGAAAAAAGATGCAAATAAAATCAAAGAAGTAAAAGCCCTATAATGCTAAATTTGAGTTGGAAATATCAAGATAAACTCCAAGAATTTTTATCTTTAAAAAAATTGTTGTGTCACTAGAAGCAACAAATGCCCCCCCCCCCCAATACCCACATTCCATTTTCTTATTATTTGCCTCATAAAGGAACCTGGGCTCTTGGAGAAATGGTTGATCCCAGGTCGAGGTGTACTATCAGTCTACTGGGTCATGTTAAGAAAGATTCTGGAGCCAATTTGAAGGGCTGCAGCTGGTCAAAGCTGGGATAACTTGATCATCCTAAAGAATAAGTACTGGATAGCATTAGGAGAAATACCTAATGCAAATGACGAGTTGATGGGTGCAGCAAACCAACATGGCACATGTATACCTATGTAACAAACCTGCACGTTGTGCAGATGTACCCTGGAACTTAAAGTATAATTTAAAAAAAAAAAAAAGAATAAGTACTATAACATTTTGAAACATATCTACTATGTTAAAATGCAGGAGTTCCTAACAATACTCAAAAAAATTTTTAAAACCTAAGTGGTAACCTTTGTAGATTATTAAAACGCCAACGATGATTCTGGAAACTGGTAAATAAAGGGATAAAATAAAGCATTTATTCTATCTTTCCTATTCAAACAGGTTTTCAGGGCTATCAAATAGTTGATAGAGGAAGTCTTTACAGAAGAACTCTAGCTATTAAACTAAAAAGAAATGTTGGAATTAGTGTGTCAGAATTTACAACCTCTAATGAGATACTGGATCAGGGCAACCATCACCAATGGTTGCTCATACGATGATGGAGAACTTTACAGAAGTTTGGCCACCTTCATAGAAAAGGTGGCCAAATTCAGCATTAGGAAAAGATAACCATCCAGAGCTTTTCTGCCCCCCTGATTTGATATAGCAGGAAAACACAAACCATCTACAAAGTATTCTCACTAAAATAAAAAATCTGAGTCTGGCTGAGCTTCCAACTTAGCTACTAGTTTATAAGAAATGCCTGGAGTAGAGCAACATCTTAACACTACAGAGATGCAATAAACCATATCCCAAATGTGGGAAATTCTATAAAACTAATGACCTGGCTTCCTCAACAAATAAATAGCAAGGGAAAAAAGTGGGGAGGAGCAACATTATAAATTTTAAAAGATCTCAATGTGTGGACATTGTTTGTATTCTGGTTTGAACGGCCTCTGCACAAAAACACACACTTATGAGAAAACTGGGAAATTTGACCAATGACTAGATGTTAGATGACGTTAGATAACTACTGATAATTTTTATATTTGCATTAATGACATTATCATTTTTTTTTTAAAGAGTCGATTTCTTAGAGAACAATACTAAAAAGTATTTACAGCTGAAATGAGATGGTTTCTGCGAATTCTTTTGTCTGGATTGGATTTTATCTCGGTAAGATAAATGAAAAAATTAATAAAATTTTTTTTGTTTTTATTTTTTTTTGAGACACAGTCTCACTGTGTCACCCAGGCTGGAGTGCAGTGGCACGATCTCGGCTCACTGCAATCTCCGCCTCCCGGGTTCAAGCAATTCTGCTGCCTCAGCCTCCCAACTAGCTGGGACTACAAGCACGCACACTATGCCCAGCTAATTTTTGTACTTTCAGTAGAAACTGGGTTTCACCAAGTTGGCCAGGCTGGTCTTAAACTCTTGACCTCAGGTGATTCACCTGCTTCAGACTCCCAAAGTGCTGGGATTACAGGTGTGAGCCACCACGCCCGGCCAGGTCAAATGTTAACAACGGTTGATGCCAGGTGTAGGGCACATGGGCATTCATTTTCATATTCTCTCTACTGTTATGTGTGTTTGAAAATTTCCATAGTAAAATGCTAAAGAAAAAAAAGAAATATTTCACGATAAGAATGAGTGCTATCTATCTTCCTACATGACTAAAGGAACTGGACACAAATATACCTTTTGTTCTAGAATCACTTAACTCTAAGAAGTTTTTTGAAGTATGAATATCAGCTAAAACAAGACTAAAGAGAATTTGCTAAAGAGATCTTAAGGTTATAATTTTTCAAACCTGATTGTTTGGATCTGTGAGGTACCTCACTACAATAGGTATGAGATATTCAGAGAGCACCACTGGAAAATTTGATCTGTTTTCTTGTAAAAAAATGGCAATAGGAGGAATCTGTTCCATCAGCTCAGTCCGCACTGTGGGCTCTGCAGCAATAAAAAATTTAAAAAAAATTATATTAAGAATAAGCCAAGCATCTTAGATAGTATATACTGATAGTTTCTAGCTTTTCTTACTAAAATACTTCATCAAGGAAATTAGACAAATGCAGTTTAAAAATCATTTCCCGTTTAGAGTATTTATGCTACAGACAGGCTTAAAAAGCTAATGAGCTATACAGCAATATAAAAACATAAAAAGAAGAGAGAATGACAACTCTATTATAACAAGCCATATATAAATTTGAGAAGGGAGCAAGAAGTCTGCATGCTGGGCCAGCATCCAAAAGCCATTACAACTAATGGCTTATCTGCCAGACCTATGGGTTGTGCTTATTTAAATTCTAGCCAGAATGTATACATTATAAATAATTCTTTCATAAATGCACTCCGCCACAATCCACGCATCCCAATTATTTCTAAGGCAAAGCATTAAACAAAAGAGCAGCTCTAGCTCCAATATACCACATTAAATTTAACACAAATGTATAATTGCTACAGCACTGTAAATGGTGACTCATTTACAAAGAGAATCCATTTAAAGACTCAAAACATCCACTTGGGCCTTTTTAAAAGCATTGCGTTATATTCATATGAATATTTTAAACTAATGTGGGAGCTATACGAAAGGCTTATTTTTCTATTTTCAGTTAAAATGATTAAATTCTAAAGGCTGAGAGTCCTGAAACTTTCTAAAGCTTCTCATCATTCATTCTGAATGCAGGAAGGAGGGGGCTGTGGCACAGCTGTCAGTACCGGACAGCCCCGCCACTCATTCATCTAACTCATCTTTACTGGGGTGGTGGGGAAGACAACATCATTGTGTCTGCCGTACAGCAATGTGCTTTTCTTCCACGATACCAATCATGGAGAGGTAGAATGAGAAAGAAAAATCAAGATTCGCCTTGAGGGAAACTAATGACTGAGATTTTCGAACCCAAGAGGCTTCTTTTGATTTGGCATTTCTTAGCAACCAGTAGTCTGGCAAAAGTCAAGAAATACCAAAGGCCTAACTGCCAAGGCAAACAGCATTCATAGCCATTAATCATTTTAATTTTCTAAATATAAGAAAATTTCAGTCAAAATTCAAATAAGACATACATTCTTCAAAACAAAATCCATTCATGGTTAGAAATTGCTTAAAGGTTATTGATTAATAAACAGGTTTTTTTTTAAATAGCTATTATTGGTTATACATAATTTCTTAGAAATTCATAAGTAAAAAATAAAATTATAGAATCCTTATACAAACCTGCATCTTCTGACAATCTGACTACAATCTCCATTACCGTGAGGAAGTCTTCTTCATTGTTACTGAAGTCCCGGAAGATATCAAGCAGCCCTCTGGCAATAATCTGCCTATGGAGACAAAAACAATGCATGTGGTTATTGGGGCCACACTGACTGAAGGACCACAAGGTTCTAGGCATTGCGCTAAGAGCAGGTAAGTGCACCTGGGCACAAGACAAAATGAGCAACCTGTGTCCAGAAGGAGGACGGAGGCTACCCAGGAATGCCCAGCGACGGCCATTCCAGTGTGGGCCACAGTCCTACAGGAAAGGAGGACTGCATCTTCTAGTCTAGTAGTCATCAGAGTTTGAAAATGTCCACTTGAGAATAAGGCAAAACCTTTTTCTCGTTTTTTGACTGGTTCCTCAGGCCTACATAGGCTTAGAAGAAAAGCTCAAGACAGTTGAAGGGAACTAAGGGACCAATAAATGCAGAAGAGAAAGGCCCAAAGAGGCATCTGATGGCCTCTTAATGACTGAATGAGTAAGTGCCAACTAGAAATTCTGCAGAAATTCTCTCGGAAAGCCTTGAGAGAATTTCTAAAATTCAGATATTTCTCCACATTTATTATTTTTACTTTCCTATCTCCCTGTGCTGATTAACCATAAAACCTGTAAAATGAGAAGGACCTACAGATGTTTATTTTGAGGGGAGCAAGGGAAGGAGGAGCTCGGGATACTGCATCCCACTATAGGCAGAACTGGTCAAGAGAACCAAGATAGAGTCTGAAGTGGCAACTACCAAAAGGAAAAAGAAATCATTGCAGTCCACTGGCCTCAGCAATGTACAGGAGAACAGTTAAGTCAGCCCGAGACTGAGGAACAGGCCAAGACTCAACTCAGAAAAGTCTCACCACAAGATGGCAAGCAACAGAGGAATGACATGCACTACGGCATTCTATACAGAAGAAGCTCTGGCCATGGGGGGAGACAATGTGATTGTCATTGCAGGACCAAGTGACGTTGTCCCATCATAAGCATGATCTGAGCTAGAGCTACAAAATGCCTACTGAGGAGAAACATCAAGATCTCTGCAACAGCTAATTCCATCAGTATACTGATCAATGGAGCAGGCGGGGGGCAGGGGTACCCTAAGGTGTGGGGCCTTCCCAAAGAGTGGACCCACAAGCCCAGGAGGCCACTGTGAACTGTGGACCATCCAAAGACAGGAAATTTAAAAAGAATAAAGACTCTTTCAGACATTCAAAAAATCTATCACCAGCAGATCTGAAATATAAGAAATGATAAAGAAAATCCGATGGAAATCTGAATCTGCAGAAAGGAATAAAGAACACCAGAAGTGATAACTACATGCATACATATACAAACTTTTATGTTATTATTTAAATCTCTTTCAGAAATAATTGACTATTTAAGTTAAAAATAACACTTTATTATTACTGTGGATTTATAACACGTATATAATAAAATGCATGACAAAAATCACATAAAGACCAGGAGAGGGGAAACGAAGGCATACTATGATAAGGTCCTTACACTACACATGAAGTGGTAAAATACCACTGGAAGGTAGGCCATAAGTTAAATATACACACTATAAATGCTAAGGCAATCACTAAAATAAAAAAACAATGAATTATAACTAATAAACTATTTAAAAAGCAAACTAAAATCACAAAGAAGTTCAATTAACTCAAGAGAAAGCAGATAAAGAACAAAAAGGGAACAAAACAGATGTGACAAATAGAAAACAAACAGCAAGATGATATACTTAAACCTAACTGCATCAATAATTACATTAAATGTAAATGGTCTAAACATTGCAGTTAGAAAAGATTAACAGAATGGATTAAAAAAAAAAAAAAGACCCAACTACATATTACTTATAAGAAACATATGTTAAATATACAGATGCAAATAAATAATAAAAGATGAATATATTATGCTAACGATAGTCCAAAGAAAGCTGGAGTAGCTATATTAATATCAGACAAAACAGATTTTGGAGCAAAGAATATCACCAAGGGAAAAGAGGTCATTTCATAATGATAAAGGGGTAAACTCATGAAGAAGACATAATTATCTCAAATGTTTATATGCCTAATAACAGAGTTTCAAAATACATGCAGCAAAAACCAATACAACTGCAAGGAGAAATAGACAAAAGTCAATGTCGAAGTCCCGAAACAAACCCACACATATATCAAGTGATTTTTTTTTTTTACAAAGGTGAACAGGGAAAGTCTTCAAAAAGTGGTGCTAGAATAAATAGCCATATAGGGGGGAAAAAAGAACATTGACTCTTATTTCATACCATAAACCAAAATTAATTCAAAATGGACCCATAGATCTAATGTAAGAACTAAAACATAAAATTTCTTGAAGAGAAAAAAAAATCTTTGTGACCTTAGGTTAGACAAAAGATTTCTGAGGAGCCAAAGTATACAAACATAAAAGAAAAAAACTGATAAATTTGACTTCAAAATTTAAAATTTTGCTCCCTAAACCACACCACTGAGAAAATAAAAATCATGAGCCACAGACTGGAGAAAATATCTGACCAAAACTGGTATCCAGAATATATAAATAATCCTTGTGCTCTTATAAGTCAATAATAAGCAGACAAACAGCCCAATTAAAAGAGTAAGTGTTCATAAATGAGCCCAGCACATTATTAATACTAGTAACTGAAAGATGTAAACAACCTAAATATCTGTCAGCTGAGGAGTGAATAATCAAAATACTATGTATCCATTCAATGGAGCATTATTAAAGGAATGAGGTACTGATGCATACTACTACAACATGATGTAGCTTTTTTTTGTTTTTTTTTTTTAAAAAAAACACAGGGTCTCACTCTGTCACCCAGGCTAGAATGCAGTGGCACGATCACAGCTCGATGCAGCCTTGAACTCCTAGGCTCAAGTGAAACATGGATGAATACTGAAAACAGCATGCTAAATGAATGAAGTCAGTCACAAAAGACGACATACTGTATGATTACATTTCTATAAAATGCCTGGAATAGGCAAATCAATAAAGACACAAAGTAGAAGAGTGGTTGCCTAGGGCTGGGAGATTGGAGAGGAATGGGTAGTGGTTGCTAATGGGAACCAGGTTTCTTATTGAGGTGATAAAAATGTTTTAAAATTCATTGTGGCAATGTTGCACAACTCTGTGAATATACTACAAACCATCAACTTGTACACTTTAAAGTGGTGAAACGTATGACATGTAAACTAAATCTCAATAAAGTTGTTTTATTCTTTTAAAAAGCAAAAGATTTTAACAACTTCACAAAAGAAAATGTACAAACAGCCAAGAAATACAAGAAAAAATTCTCAACATCACAAGCCTTCAGAAAACTACAAATCAGCCAGGCACAGTGGCTAACACCTGTGATCCCAGCACTTTGGGAGGCCAAGGCAGGCAGATTGCTTGAACCCATGAGTTCGAGACCAGCCTAGGCAACATGGTGAAACCCCGTTTCTACAAAAAATACAAAACTTAGCCAGGCATAGTGGCACACACCTGTACTCCCAGCTACTCAGGAGCATGAGGTGGGAGGATCACTTGAACCCAGAAGGCAGAGGTTGCAGGGAGCTGAGATCGCACCACTGCACTCCAGCCTGGGTGACAGAGCGAGACCCTATCACAAAAAAAAAAAAAAACCTGTCAAGATCATGAAAGACAAGGATAGAACAAGAAACCATCACAGATGGAGGAGCCTCAGGAGACATGGCAACTGTAAATGTAATGTAGTACCCTGATGGGATCCTGGAGCAGAAAAAGAACATTAATGGAAAAATGCAGAATCCAAGTCAAATCTGTAATTTAGTTAACAGTATACCAATGCCAATGTTATTTTCTTAGTTTTGATCAATGTAACATGCTTATTTAAGCCGTAAACATTAGAGCAGTTTCCTGACCTCAGCATTACTGATATTTCGGAGCAGGTAAGTGTTTGTTGGTGGGGGGGAGGGGCTGTCTGGTGCACTACAGGATGTTTAGTAGCATCCCTGGCTTCTACCCACCAGTAGCACCCTCTGTGCCCCAAGATGTGACAACCAAAAATATATCTAGACATTGTATAAGATCCTTTGGGGGCAAAATTACCCATAATTGAAAGGCACTGCATTAGAAGTTGGGCAAAAGGTATAAGGGAACTCTCAGTACTATCTCTGCAACACTCCTATAAACCTAAAATTATTTCAAAATAAAAATCTTAAAGACAAAACAAAACACAAGGCCAAAAATGCAAAAGCCACAATGAGGTAACACTACAACTACTAGAAGAACTAAAATTATAATGACAATACCAAGTGCTGGCAAAGATATGAAACAGGAATCCACAGACATTGGTAGAAATGCAAAATTGTACAGGTAATTTGGAAAACAGTGTGGCAATTCCTCTAAAAGCTAAACATACATTTACCAGTCAACCCAGCAATTTCACTCGTAGGCATTTACCCATACGAAATGAAAACATATGTCCACACAAAGTTGAATGCAAATGTTCATATAAGCATTATTTATAACAGCCACGAAATGGAAAACTCCCAGTGTTCCCTGAACTGGTGAATGTGATACAAAACACAGAGTATCTGTACATACTCAGCAATAAAAAGGAATGAGCTATTGATAACAACAGGGATGAATTTCTAATGCATTTTGCTAAGGAAGAGAAGCCAGACATGTAAGAGTACATCCCATATGACTGAATTTATATGAAATTCTAGAAAAGGCAAAATCTTTTGAAAACATCAGAAACAGGGTCAGTGGTTGCCTGGCCCTATGGCGGTCAGGGAGGGAGGGAGTGCCAGACAGCCAAGGGGCAAATAAGGGCACTTGTCAGGTGACTGAAACTTTTGAACTCCATTGTGACAATGGTTGGATTACTGTATACATTTACCAAATTCATCCAAGTGAACAATTAAAGTGGGTGAAGTTTATTGCATATAAACTATGCCTCAATAAACGCTCTTTAAACAAAGACATTGATGAGGGATAAAATGAGGGCCATCAGCAGTGGCCTGGGGTGATCTGGAGGCCTCCCATGCAAGCAGAGGAACTGGAGCTCCTGAAGGCTTTCTCTGATCAAGTAAAAAGGGGCCCCTGACTGCTTCCGTCCACTCCTCTGAGCAACCCACCATCCAGGAACAATGCATGTCACTTCTGGCCATGCATGCATCAGAAGAATTCACTGAAGTTGAAAACCCACCCTGACTTGCAGGAAAAAAAGAATAGAAATATGGAATTCAAAGGGGCAGTCCTTCGGCCCAGTATACTACAGGAAGAAATCCATCAACTCAAGCCTGTATCCAGGGAGATTTATACCACCCTTGGGATGAAAGATCAAAATCTGGCAGCCAAGAGGTTTTGGAAAGTCAGAATAGACCCTGCAGAGAAAGTCACTAATTACATTTCACTAGACCACATTCATTCAGCTTCCCTTGGGAAATCAAGCAACTAAGATCCCCAATCTGCTTCTAGGGCCATAGAACAGAGAGGCAAATCTACATCCAGCCTCAAGTGGTCACAAGATACCTGCCCTCTTAAAGAAAGCGAGGAAAGGGATAAGAGAGGACCGACCCCTGAGGCAGAGACAACTCCACAACAGAACAGGAGAGAGGTAAAGATTCAAACAAATTGCTGCTTTGGAACCACCATTTTGGAAAACCTGGCTGCTTTGCAATGACCTGGAGAGCCCACAGTGGATGAGCAGAGTCCCGAAGCCTCGGCCTCAATACTTCTCACTTGTTTGTTAGCTTTGTTAATAAGATGAAAGAAGAAAGCAGCCCTCTGGAGAGATAAACCCTGCCTGACTCAGAAGAGTGCAGGGAGACTCAGCGACATGATGTGTAGCAAGCACAAAGCTGGGGAGTGGCACACTGTAAGTCCTCTACGGTGCCAGCCACTAGATTACAAGACATGCAGCTGCCAACAACAAATGAATAGAGAGAAGCTTAAATAAATTATGATCTATCTATACCCTGGCATACCATGCAACTATTTGTATGGTCTTAGTACCTCTAGATATGTACTAAGTTAGAAAGATATCCATGATACATTAAATGAAAAAAGGTGAAAAATTTTGCATATGGTATGAGCCCATTTCTTTCTTTTTTTTTTTTTTTTTTTTGAGACAGAGTCTCCCTCTGTCCCCAGGCTGGAGTGCAGTGGCATGATCTCAGCTCACTGCAACCTCTGCCTCCCGGGTTCAAGCGAGTCTCCTGCCTCAGCCTCCTGAGTAGCTGGGACTACAGGCGCACGCCACCATGCTCAGCTAATTTTTGTACTTTTAGTAGAGATGGGGTTTCACCATGTTGGCCAGGATAGTCTTAATCTCTGAACCTCGTGATCTGCCTGCCTCGGCCTCCCAAAGTGCTGGGAATACAGGCGTGAGCCATCACGCCCAGCCAAGCCCATTTCTTAATACAAGTTACATTTAGGTCTACATGTGCAATACATGTACACATAAACACATTCATATATACATACACTTATTTAGGAAACAATCTAGAAGGGTACTCACCAAACTTCACAGCTCTTCCCAAGGTTGTAGTGGGGGAGGGAGGGAAACTCTATTTAAATTCCTGAAGTTGTTAAATATTTCAATGGGCATGTATTATGTTTCTGAATTTTTTTTAAATATAAAGAGGATGGATGGGGAGGCCAAGGCAGGCGGATCACTTGAGGTCAGGAGTTCAAGACCAGCCTGGTCAATATGGCAAAAACCCATCTCTACTAAAAATACAAAAATCAGCTGGGCATGGTGATGTGTGCCTGTAATCCCAGCTACTCGGGAGGCTGAGACATGAGAATCACTTGAACCTGGGAGGCAGAGGTTGCAGTGAGCTGAGATTGCAACACTGCACTCCAGCCTGGGTGATGGAGCGAGACTCCATTTCAAAAAAAAAAAAAAGAGGATGGCTTAATTTTACATGGCAATATAACCAATGTTCCCTGGAAATCCAGCCATGGAAGTAGCCCTCCGTGTCTTTGTTCCTTCTTTCCCTCACTCAATCACTCAGTTATAGTCATGTGTTAAGCCCAACCAACTCTAGACTCAACGCAAGAAGCTTGGGATACCAGGATAAGCAAGGTCCAGGCCCTGCTCTTAGGAGCTTTACAGTCTAGGCCTGGAAGTAAACAAGAAAATTATGATGACCAGTAGGGACAGGACCCACAGAGAGCGCCCACAGGATATGACAGAATCACAGAAGAACACAGAGGGGCTAGCCAGAGAGATGAGGAGTGTGAGGATGAGAAGTTAGGCAGAGACCCTGGATGTCGGAAAGATGAGACGAGGACTTTAAGATAAGTGTGAACAGCATGGAAAGGTCTAGAGGAAACCCAGGGCGCACTGGGCAGCTATGGAATGCGGGAACTTTCTGTATTTCCCACTCGACTTTTCTGTAAATCTAAAATCCCGCCAAAAATAAAGTCTATTAGTTAAAGAAAGAATGGAAATGAAACGTTTTTTTCAGACAAACAAAAGCTGAGAAAATTCACTGACAACAGTCTCGTACAAAACAAAAATTGTTAATGGAAGTTCTTGAGGCAAAAGGATACCTGATGGAAATGAGCATTTTACAAAAAGAAACAAAAAACATCAAAAATGGTAAGAAAAAAAAAGATGGCAAATATTTAAAAATCTTCCTCTTATTTGTAATTGCTTTAAGATAGTTGCTATATAAAGCAAACATAGTAAAAAGGTATTCTGAAATGTATGAATTGTGTAGAAGTAAAGTGTAGGAAAGTAACAGCATGAAAAGATGGAGGGGAAGAGGTGGAAGAACACTGTTTTGAGGCTCTTATGCAACATCTCCAACTCTACAGCATGCAAAGTGGTATCATTTTGAACATATGTCGTGATGAATAAAAGAAGTATACTGTAATCCCTAGAAAAATCCATAAAAATGTTTAAGAAGAGGTACTGTATAACGAGTAAGTCAACAGTGGAAAAAAACTGACATATTTAAGGCAGGAAAAACACAAAACAAGAATAGTCAGACAAATAAAAAATAAATACCAAGATGGTAGATTTAAACAAACCACATCAATAGTAACATCAAATGGAAATGATTTAAACATTCAAATTAAGAGGCAGAGATTGTACAACTAGATAAAAAAGCAAGACCTAATTATATGCCTTCTATAATAAACACACTTTAAAGACAGATAAGTAAAAAATAAAAGTATGGACAAAAATATACCACACAAACATTAATCAAAAGAAAGCTAGAGTGTATATATTAATATCAGACATGGTAAGCTTTGGAAAAGGAGAATATCGCTAGGGAAAAAAAGGGACGTTATACAGTGTTAATAAATCAGGCCGGGTGCGGTGGCTCACGCCTGTAATCCCAGCACTTTGGGAGGCCAAGGTGGGTGGATCACCTGAGGTCAGGAGTTCGAGACCCGCCTGGCCAACATGGTAAAACACTGTCTCTACTAAAAATATATAAATTAGCCGGGCATGGTGGTGGGTACCTGTAATCCCAGCTACTCGAAAGGCTGAGGCATGAGAATTGCTTGAACCCAGGAGGCAGAGGTTGCAGCCTGGGGAACAGAACAAGATACAGTCTCAAAAAAAAAAAAAAAAAAAAAGAAAAAGAAATCAATTTATTTAACAAACCACAATACTAAATGTGTATGCACCCGACATCAAAACTTCAAACTACGTGAAATATGTAAAACTAAAATTAAAAGGAAACTTAGATAAATCCACAATTGTGGATGCAGGTAACAACATTTCTCTTAGTAATTTACAGAACAAGTAAACAGAAAATAGATAAGCATGTATTACCCTTAATCTAATTTATAAGATATTCGTAAGATACTCTACCCAAAAAACATTGCAGTGCATTGCAACACACATTCTTTTCAAGCAGACATGTAATAGTTTACTAAAATAGAACACATTCGGAGCCATAAAATAAATCTCAACAAATTTAAAAGAGAAAAAATACAAAGTATGTTCTCTGACCATAAACGAATTAAACTAGGAATCAATAACAGAAAGAGATCTGCAAAATCCTCAAATACGTGGAAATAACACACTTCTGAATAAGTAAATGATCAAAGGAGAAATCATTATTAACGTTAAAAATACTTGTGCTGAGAAATAACAAAAACGTTATATATCAAAACTTGAGGTAACATAGTACTTGAGAGGAAATTGTACAATATAAAATGCAGATGTTACAAAAGAAAAACCAAAAAAACAAAAAACTGAGCTAAATACCCTTAAAGTAAGAAAAAGAACAGCAATTAAATCCCAAAAGTAAAAAAAAAAAAAAAAAACAAACAAAAACCCCCAAGGAAAAAATAATACAGATTAGAGCAGATATTATTGAACTATTATAGGAAACAAACATACAACAGAAACAAAGCCAAAACTTGAGTCTTTGAAATAACTAATGAAATTCATAACCTTCTGGTAAGAATTATCTAGGGGGATAAAAAAAGAGAGAGAGGGCACAAACAACAAATAACAGGATGGAAATGGGAACACAACAGATCTCGCGGACAATAAAAAAAAAATTGTCATTTTCCAACCCAGAATGAAATAACAGATTTAAGCAATGATTATTTGTGAACCCTGAAATCATCAGAAGAAAGACTGGTGAGGAATTTTATAATGAAAGAATAAAACACCTGAGCCCACTGCTCAATATGAAATCTCTAAAAGTGTGACAACTAGACATTGTTTCCTGGTGTCTCGTAATAAGAACTTCACAAAACAACATATGAAGTATTGCTTTTAAAAAAATTGAAGCAGAATATAATAAATTCTCCAAATGTAATTTTCAGTTTACAGAAAAGACAGGGAAAATGATACCATGAGAATAATGACCACCAAATACAGAATGTGGAAAATTCTCTAAGCTAATGACCGCTTCAACAAATAAATGATACGGAGAAAGATGAAACAGAGAACCATTCGAGATTAAAAAGAGTTTAAGATCGAAAGGAAAAAAACCTGTAAACAAAAAGAGACTTAAGAGACACATCTACCTAATGAAATCTACAGACCTTATTTGGATCATGACTCAAACAAATCAACCATAAAAAGGTATTTTTTTAGTCAGGAAAACTCGACATAGAGTGATAAACTAGAAAGCATTGTTGTTAATTTTCTTAAATGTGATAATGATATTACAGTTAGATTTGTTCTAAGTCCTTAACTAGATAAAATACGATGTCTCAAATTTCCTTTAAAATACACAACCAAAAAAAAGCACAAAACCTCTGCAGAGAAAATGATCAGACTGTATCGAGAAACTAAAGAAAACCTAAATAAATGAAAAGATAAACCATGTTTATAGATTGGAAGTCTACACATTATAAAAAGGGCAATACTCTCCAAATTGACCTATAGATTCAATGCAAACCCAATCAAAATCCTAATAGATGTTTTGTTTTGTTTCATTTTGTTAGAATCTGGTGAGCTGGATTTTAAATTTACATGAGAATACAAAGTACCAAGAATAACAAGTCATGCCAAAGAAGAAAAACAAGATGGGAAGACTTGTTCTATCAAATATCAAGACTCATTATAAATCTATAGTAACCAAAACAGCGTAGTATCGGCTGAGGGGACCACTGGAAGAGGGGAGAGTCCAAAGGCTGTAAACAGAGGCTGGACTGTAACAGAGGTGGCACTCCAGAGCAGCGGGAAAAGAACATACTTTTGATAAATGGCATTGTGACAATTAGGAAAATGAAGCTGGAGCCATTTTTCTTATGGTAAAAATTAAGTTCAGGCAGATTACAGAACTATAGTATATCTATTTCACAGAAAAAAAATAAAGGCTTTAAAGCAATATAAAGAAATAGAGAAAAAAGCTTCCGAATGCACTATTAAGGAAAATGTCAATAAACTTAACTACATTAAAGTGAATACTTGTGTGCCTGGCACGGTGCTCACACCGTTGAGGCCAGGACTTTGAAATCAGCCTAGGCAACATAGTGAGACCCTGTCGCTATGCAAAATAAAGTAGCTGGGCATGCTCCTGTAGTGGCAGCTACTCAGGAGGATGAAGCAGGAGGATCTCTTGAGCCCAGGAGTTTGAGACTCCAGCTATGATTGCACCACTGCACTCTAGCTGGGTAACAGAACTTGTTACCTTGTTACCCAAAGTCTCAAAAAAAAACAAAAAATAAAAAACGAATAGCTTCTTGTCACCAAAAGAACACCATAAAGAGAGTTTAAACACAAGCCACCAGTTGAGAGAAGATGTTTATCATACATAATTAATAAAGGTTTGAAATCTAGAATATACACAGAACTCCCACAAATTGATAATAAAAAGACAAACAATCCATCTTCTCCCTACCAATTCAACCAAAGATTTGAACAGGCACTTCACAAAAAAGAAATACAGATGTTCAACAAACATATGAAAAAGTGTTTAAACTCACAGTAAAGAAAATAAAAATTCAAATCACAAAGTGATATCGTTATATACACTACCAAACTACCAGACTGGCAAAAATACAAAAATCTGACAATACCAATTGGCAGATAAAATGTAGGGCAAAAGTAAGGCCGAGCATAGTGGCTCACACCTGTAATCCCAGCACTTTGGGAAGCCGAGGCGGGTGGATCACCTGAAGTCAGGAGTTTGAGACCAGCCTGGCCAATATGGTGAAACCCTGTTTCTAGTAAAAATACAAAACTTAGCCAGGCATGGTAGTGTACACCTGTAGTCCCAGCTACTCGAGAGGCTGAGGCAGGAGAATTGCTTGAACCCAGGAGGCAGAGGTTGCAGTGAGCCAAGATCGCCAGTCTAAGCAATCGAGCGAGACTCCATCTCAAAAAAAAAAAAAAAAGTAGGGCAAAGGTAGGAGTATAAACTGATACAACCACTTTGGGAAACTGGCATTATCTACTAAAGCAGAAGATAAGCATACACCATCACATAGTATTTCTTTCCTGGGTACATGTCCTACAGAAACGCCTACTTGTGTGTCCCCAGATACATCTACAAGACTGTTCACAGCAAAACTCTTCTTTAACAATAGTAGATGGATAAATGTCAGTATATTCAAGAACACTATCACAAAAAGAACAAATTCAAACTATTAATATATGCGAAATCCATAAAAGTAATGTATCCTGTATGATTTCACATATATAAAATCTAGAAACAATAAAATTAAATTACATTATTTGGCGATAGCTAGATGCCAAAACTAGAAAGACAAAAAAGAAAAAAGACACCATTCAGGGTATCATCATTCCCTAGCATAAAAGGAGAATAACAATGGACTCATCCTGCAACATTAAATGGATCCATCCATAACATCCTTGTGAGCTTTCTATGATTTAATAGATGAAAGGGCTTAGCCTATATTTGGCATAGAATGTAATTTTTATTTTATCTTTTTCTTTTTTTTTTATAGAATGTAATTTTTTTTTTTTTGAGACGGAGTCTCACTCTGTCACCCAGGCTGGAGTGCAGTGGCGCTATCTCGGCTCACTGCAAGCTCCGCCTCCTGGGTTCACGCCATTCTCCTGCCTCAGCCTCCTGAGTAGCTGGGACTATGGGCGCCTGCCACCACACCCGGCTAATTTCTTGTATTTTAATAGAGACAGGGTTTCACCGTGTTAGCCAGGATGGTCTCGATCTCCTGACCTCGTGATCCGCCCCCCTCAGCCTCCCAAAGTGCTGGGATTACAGGCGTGAGCCACCGCACCCGGCAAGAATGTAATTTTTAAAAGTAAGAGCCGATGAAGGTAAGGAAAGAGGCTATGTGAGCACCATCAAGTCTTGGCAAGTGGTGTAGTTAGGGACTACATGGGGAAGAAGTAGGGAAGCTCAGAGGATAGTTTAGAACAAGACAAGTCAGGGTTGCAAGTGGGGTGAATATGCACCTGTAACAGGAGAGGAGACACAGATGACAGAAGGCAAACCTGAGGGGGGCGAGGGATCAGGGACGGAGGGCCCATCAAAGGGCAAAACAGGAGGAGAGAGACTTCCTGCTGAGAAAGGAGGGGAGAATGCTTTCAGATTCACAGAAGTTTGGGTAGCTCGTAAATGGAAAGGGAAGCCTTAATTTTTGCTTTCTTCAGGATATTAAGAATCAACATCATCTACTGAGCCAAGGTGGGCCTGGAGTCGAACCCTGCCAACACCGTACACAGTGACAACGGAGCATGGCATGACACATTGCCACCGAAGTCCCTGATGCACAGTGCAGTCAAAATACAAAGCGGGCAGACGATGCTTCCAACTGATGCTTCTTGGTGCTTCTCAATTGAGGAATGCATGACTTTTCTGAGTACTGCATATGTGAAAGAAACCCAGTTAGCAATCCTAATCATTGAAACACACTGAAATTCATCACCATTTCCTTCCTGGCTTACCAGGTGGTCAGCAAAACAATAACAAAAATAATGAAAAAGCCTAATAAGATAGTACCATTCAGACAGAAGCCCAGCATCCTGGTGACAATCTGTATCCAACCTACCTCATCATCCATGAAGTCTCCTCAAAGCTGTCACAGAGAAGTGGCCCCAGTGTCAGCTTAAAGCACACAACAGACAGTTGTCAACATACACAGGCCTGGTCAGGCTTACCGGTTGAAGGTGTTCTCGCTGAAAGCATACTTCTCCAGGCGAGTGAGTGGAGGCAGTTTATCCCGGCCTGGAACGTCCAAGAAGGCCGTTACTCTCATGTTGTTGCAATCTGTCCCATAGTCTTCAAATCCATCTAAAGAGGAAGAGTGGAGGGGGGAACCCACACTCAAAAGTGTGCATCAACTGTGACAAGTCACACTTGGGCAAAGACATGGCCTCGTGGCATGCGTTCTACCTTCACAGCTGAAGTCTCTAAGAATCGCAACGTTGAGAATTCACTCAAAATGAAATGGTCAGTTGAAGAACCCCAAAAGAAAAGTAATAGGTACCAGAGTAACAAAGAAGAGCCGGACGTCTTTCTTTTAGTGCAGTCTGTCTAATGCATGAGTGAAAGGAACCAATCCTCTACTGGAGAACTCAGCAAGTGAGCAGATGTTCACCTCTAAGAAAGCCCTGCTGTTTAAGAAGCCCTGCTCACCACGCAGGGCTGTGCAAACAGGTTAAAGCAGTTGAAGGAAAAACAAATCAGTTTGGCCTTACTTGTTAGCAAGACTCTGACAGAAAGTCCACCCCACATCCGGTCTGTTCTAAACGTACTCATGTAACCTCATAGACACCATGACATACATTCCCATCCATCCATATCTGTGGCCCCACCAACACCCAACCACACCTCTCCACACTGGTATCTAACAAGTTCCTCCAACTCATTCTGGCCAAAAACGAGCTAATTATCATCCTTCCTCTTCCTCTTTTTTTTTTTTTTTTTTTTTTTCCTGAGACGGAGTCTCACTTTGCTGTGCAGGCTGGAGTGCAGTGTCCCAATCTCAGCTCACTGCAACCTCCACCTTCTGGGTTGAAGTGATTCTCCTGCCTGAGTCTCCTCGAGTAGCTGGGATTACAGGCATGTGCCATCATACCCAGCTAACTTTTTGTATTTTTAGTAGAGACAGGATTTTATCATGTTGGCCAGGCTGGTCTTGAACTCCAGACCTCAGGTGATCCACCTGCCTCGGCCTCCCAAAGTGCTGGGATTACAGTCATGAGCCACCATGCCCAGCCCCTCTTCCTGTTTAAACCTGCTCTTTTCCCTCCTGTGCAGTGGGTAGCTGAATTCATGGGCTCTAGAGCCAAACACACCTGGAATGGGATGAATCCCACAACTACTACTCACTGCTGTGTGGCCAGAGTTTGTCACGTCGCCTGTCCACACTTCCATGTTCTCATCTTGAGGGTGGGATGAGACCCCTCCCTTGTGCCATCAGGATGCTGGAGTAAGTGGGACCATGCATGGGAAGACCTGCAGGATCTGGCCGACCTTGACATTGTTCACCTCCCTTTACTTACTCCCATGTTTCACATCCCCCACAGTGTTCAGAAGATGCTGTTCCCTATCTACCCTCTCTCATTTAGACTTAAGGTCTCAGCTAGGGTGCAGCCTCTTTAGAATGGCTTGCCTTGTCACTCTCCTCACACCTCAAGTACCCCTGGTGATGGCAACCTGTGCCAGCCTCCTGCAACATGAAGTTCACTGTGTATCTGCAAGAAGTCCTTACACAATAAACGCTCTTGAAGGCAGAACTATGTCCAGTTACTGTTGGATTCTCCAAGCCTAGCACATAGGCTTGGTAAAATGCATAGTCTTAAAGTGAATGTACTCATTATGTGTTTAATGAGCACCTACTATGTACCCCTGGAACATTATTAAACACATAATGAGTACATTTAAAGACTATGCATTTTACCAAGTATGGTCTCCAACAAAACACCAACCACTGAATTAACTTAATCTTTCCATCCACTCTATAAAACACACTAACTAATCCCAGGGCAATGAACACTCATAGCAAAGAGGCTACTCTCTAGGAATAACAGTGGTAAGGGGAGTTGTTGGGATGATGATAATAATAAAAATAATGGCTACATTTTTTGAGCTCTTATAATAGGCCAGGGACAGGGAAGTAGCTTTCACATATGATTCAATTCCCACACCAACTCAACCAAGTAAGATTCCTATCCTTGTTTTACCGATGAGCAAACCAATACCTAAAGAAGTTAGGCAACTTTCCCTCGGTCACTCACCCAGTTTGCCCTAACTAGAAGGAGGCTCATGCGCAGCTATTCCCAACAGGAGTTACCTGCTTACTAACAGTCAGGTCCTGTGCTGTTATTTCTGAACGTAAATTCTTCAGAAAGA
The DNA here is from genome assembly GCF_028885625.2 of Pongo pygmaeus. Taxonomy (NCBI): domain Eukaryota; kingdom Metazoa; phylum Chordata; class Mammalia; order Primates; family Hominidae; genus Pongo; species Pongo pygmaeus. The sequence continues at coordinate 60,967,740 of NC_072394.2, forward strand.
TTCAATAAAAATGAGTTATTAAAATATAGCTGTCAAATTAGGAGTAGATAAAACAAGTGGAAAATACTGTAAACACACTGTAAAAAATGACAAGGGCTTACATTTGCATTGTATGACATGTAAGTCTTCTCACTCCACATAAGACACTGAACCTGGAAATGTAGACGAGGCCTTACGGGTGTGGTCTATGGATGAAGGGAAAGGGTCCATGTGCCAAGCAAGGCAAGGCCTTGGCTCAGATCACACGGTCAGCCTATGACTATCTATTCTTTGATTAAAATTAGAAGTTTTAGAAATGTAGCCATCTTGGCCAGGTACGGTGGCTCACGCCTGCAATCCCAGCACTTTGGGAGGCTGAGGTGGGTGGATCACTTAAGGCCAGGAGTTCAAGACCAGCCTGGCCAACATGGTGAAACCCTGTCTCTACTAAAATACAAAAATTACCCAGGGGTGGTGGTGCATGCCTGCAATCCCAGCTACTCAGGAGGCTGAGGCAGAGAACAGCTTGAACCTGGGAGGTGGAGGTTGCAGTGAGGTGAGATCGCACCACTGTACTCCAGCCTGGGCGACAGAGCAAGACTTCACTTCAAAAAGAAAAAAGAAATATAATCATCTTTTTTAAAGAATCCCTGATATGACCAACTTTTTCTATTAAGCAGTCACCTTCTCCTCCCATTCCTGCTAGAAAAGAGGCTATCACTGAAAGAACAAGGCAGGCAGGGAACTACCTGCAGTTGAGAGCTAATTATCAAGAGGACTCCTGCTATTTCAAAGACAGCCTGGCAGAGTCTGTGCCCAGTAAAGAGAAACACACCTGGCAGAGCCCTACCTTCTCCCATTCCCCCACCTAGCCTTTCCATTGCTAACCCAGGAAAATAAAGATAAAGAAGCAGGCTGCTGAGGACTTCCCTGAGGCTAATTTTGGCAAAATAACAGCCTCAATAGTTAGTTCCAGAAAGATTAATCAGCACCTGCTCTAGAGGTGGAAATGCATCCCTCCTACCCCTCGCCCTGAAAACTAGACAGTTGGTGATGGCACTGATGTGAAAAAGTAGAGGAGTCCTACCAGGCAGGTAGAAAACCCAAAGTCAATGCAGGCAGTAATGGAAAAGAGTTCAATATAGAGATGACAAGTTTGTGCCTAGGTACTTACTTTTCTTTGAACGTGAACCACATTTTTCCTCAACTAATTCTTTTAGACTAATAATATGAGCTTACTAAAAATTTACACTGTATAACAGCTACTCAGAGAATTTTAATAATTATACAGTTACAGAAAAAATATGTATGACATAATCAAATATGCCATTTCTCTGCACAATAGCTGCCTTGATGAATAGGTCCACACTGGGTCACAGCCAAGCCCAATGACCAGAGTCACTGCATACGAGCTATTCTCAACGCACTTCAGAGTCCAGAAGGAATAGGCAGCCTCGATCCCACAGATAATTATATAGCATCTGCAGGCCCAGGCTGGAATGGACTTGAAAACATTAAGTTTAAAGCGGTAGTTCCCAAGCTTTGGGGTAACAGACAGTTTTGGAACCTGAAGATATCTACAGTCATATACATTCAATACTTTTCATACAGGATCAGGGATTTCAAAAGATCTTCTGAGGACCACTGTGTACTTTATGGGTTAAGAACATGGTGTTTTAAACTAACAGAAAATACCCAGACACTCTTCAAAAAACTGTGTTTAGTCAGACAACTCACGAACTTAGCAATTAGCTCCACCAAAGAATAGACGTTACTGGAGAATATTAATGATCCTACCACATTAACTATATAAAACTACACTATCAACAAGGAAATAAAAGCTATGTATAAGCCATAAAATAATGAATAATAATTTACTCTTCTTGGTTACCTCTATAAACCAGAAACTGTGCTAAGAGCTTTCTGTGTAGTAGCAGTAGTTTGTTAAATCTTGATTAAAAAACCATACTAATCCCATTAAAAAAATAAAAAACAGACCAGGTAAAGTGGCTCACGCCTGTAATCCCAGCACTCTGGGAGGCTGAGGTGGGAGGATCACTTGGATCCAGAGGTTGGGGATCAGCCTGGGGAAGAAACTGAGACTTTGCCTCTAAGAAAAATATAAAAACTTAGTGGTTGTGATGGTATGTGCCCGTGGTCCCAACTACTCAGGAGGCTGAGGAGGGAGGATCATTTGAGCCCAGGGGTCGAGGCTGCAGTGAACTATGATTACAGCACGGCATTCCAGCCTGGATGACAGAGTGAGACCCTGTCTCAAAAAAAATTAGAAAACAAAAAAGCAGCTCAGAGAAGTTAAGAAAATTGCTACTCATAGAGTGGCAGAGTCAGAATTATTACTATCATTAAATCATTAGCTGATTCTATTACTAATATTGCTTATGTTTGTGTCTCCAGAGTTCAGGGCAACCACAGACACTACAGAGCGTGGGCAAAGGGGAGGAATCCCAGAAAGGAAAGAGTCAAACAGGGGAAGCCTCTGTATTAAACTCTGCCCAAACCCTGGCTTGAGCCCTAAACCAAGCATTTGTGTGACAAATTCCAGTCAGTACAGCTAAGACTAAAAGAATTGAACCAAGATTTGGAATATTATCCACTCTAGGGGTGATGAGTTAACAGTCTGACCCCAGTCAATTTAAGTGCCTAGTAAAATAAAACAAAAGAAACAAAAAGAATCAATACTCTTTGGAGGCATATAGCAGAATCCAGAGGTTCTACAACATGTAACATTCACAATATCCAGGTTATACTCCAAAATTACTCAACATATGAAGAAAACAAGAAAACCTGAACTAGTTGAAAGAAAAAAAAAATCAAAACAGAGTGACTCTGAGAGGACCAAATGCTGGAATGACAGACAAGGACTTTAAAGCAACTATCACAATAATGCTTATGGATGGATGGAAAATATGCCATGAATGAGAAGGAGTCTCAGCAAAGAAACATTAATATAAAAAGGCACCAGATAAAAATTTGAGAACTAAAACAATTATCTGAAATTTAAAAATTCACTGAGAGAGTGGACTTAATAGAAGAACAAAGATGACAAAATAATGACCAAAAATTCCGCAAATTTGGTGAAAGACGTACATTTCCAGAATCAAGGATCTTAGTGAATGCCAAGAGGATAAATACCTAGAAAATTGCATCTAGGTATATTAGAGTCAAACTGCTAGTAACCAAACATGATCATCTGGACAGCAGCAGAGAAAACAAGTATCACACACATGGAGTCATGGCCTGAATGACCACTGACTCTTGACCAGAAACAGTAGAGGCAGAAGACAGTGAAACCACATCTTTTTTTTTTTTTTTTTTTTGAAACGGAGTCTCGCTCTTTTGCCCAGGCTGGAGTGCAGTGGCACGATCTCGGCTCACTGCAAGCTCTGCCTCCTGGGTTCACACCATTCTCCTGCCTCAGCCTCCCGAGTAGCTGGGACTACAGGCACCCGCCACCACGCCCGGCTAATTTTTTTGTATTTTTAGTAGAGACGAAACCACATCTTTAAAGGACTGAGAGACAAAACTAGCAATCTAGAACTTGACATCCAGTGAAAATATCCTCCAGGAATCTGACATTGTCCGATTAAAAAAAAATGCTAAAAATTTGTTTCTAACACACCCTTTTTACACAGCCAGCCAACATGGACTACAAGAAATATTAAAAGATGTTCTGTAGGCTGAAGTGGAATGATACCATTTGGAAACTTGTATCTTCAAAAGGAATCAAGAGCATTAGAAACAGTAAATATTTAAAAACTAATATTCTTCTTAACTTAAAAATGCACATGATAGTTTAAAGCAAAAATTAAAACCTTGTGCTGTGGAATTTATAACATATATAGAGGTTCTATATATTTTAAACTATAACATAAAGCAGGAGCAGTAAATGGAACTATGCAGCTGTCAGGCTTCAACATTTTACATAAAGTGGTACAATATTAACTCTAAGTAGACTGTTTCTTTCTTTCTGTTTTTTGTTTATTTTTGTAGAGACAGGGTCTTGCTATGTTGCCCAGGCTACATTTGAACTCCTGAGATCCTCCTGCTTCAGCCTCCCAAGTAGCTAGGACTACAGGCACACACCACCAGACCTGGTTTCTCTTTTTTCTTTTTTTTGAGACAGAGTTTTGCTCTTGTTGCTCAGGCTGGAGTGCAATGGTGTGATCTCGGCTCACTGCAACCTCTGCCTCACGGGTTCAAGAGACTGTCCTGCCTCAGTCTCCCGAGTAACTGAGATTACGGGTATGCACCACCATGCCCGGCTAATTTTGCATTTTTAGTAGAGACGGGGTTTCTCCATGTTGGTCAGGTTGGTCTCGAACTCCCAGCCTCAGGTGATCCACCCACCTCAGCCTCCCAAAGTGCTGGGATTACAGGCGTGAGCCACCGCACCCAGCCCAGACCTGGCTTCTAAGTAGACTGTTTCTATCTCTAGAGCTAGACCTGGAGGTCCTTTAAACACTGGGACCATGTCATATAATGCCTGGCACATAGCACAGACGCTTAATAAACACTGGTTTCTATAGAAATCACTCTCCCAAGACTTTGATTACCAGTATTCAATTCATGAAAGCCTACCAGCCCCTGAGAAAGCTGAGAAAATCCAGCTTTCACAAAACCAAACCTGAGATGCAGCACCTAGCCTAAAACCACCTGTAGGTGTACCCATAATGTGAGTAGAAGGCAGCCAAAGACATTAACTAATTTGCTTCTGCTTACAAAATGAGGTATCTCAGTCTCAAATAAAAAAAAGGTCAAAAACGTAACTGTTCAAGTAAAATTAATGAATTCGCACAGTCAATATAATGTACACGAATTAATCAAAAGTATTCAATCATCTTATTAATGAATTTAGTAGAACACATTTTGGTAATTCATGTTAAGTATACAAGGAAGGGCAGAGAGAGGAAAGATGTTTAAAATTCATCAGAAATAATAAGTCTAAATAACAGGGATTTCTGTTTTAAGCAACGGAATTACAATTTTAGTCCTATAAAGAACAAAGAACCAGGCTGTCTAGCTGCTACCACCCTGGGAGAGTTCTGCATTAATAGGCCATTGGTGGCCAATCACAGCCAACGAGATCCCGCCTCCATTCTCTCACTGGTTGTTTCTATACTATCAGGCACAGCTTTGAGCCCAGCCAGCCATGCTGCAAGTGCACAGCCTGGTCACCTGGCCACAGAGTGCAGACAGCTTGAGACAGCATATCTTCAAGTGTGACACACTGAATGTCATTAAATCACACAGTGGGAAAGTTATTCTCTTTTTCATTTTCCAATTAAATCAAGGAAATTCCTTTTGTTCAGGCATGTCTTGAACACGTCCCTAAGACTGGTAATCTTCCTTTTAATACAAAGCAGGTCTCTGCTCAGAATCTTTTGCAGGCACTGTGTCTATATATATAGAATTTAATTTTATTTCTGTTTTATATTTAGGTTAAGTTTCATTTAGAGCAACTGATGAAAGTTTTCTAAAATGTGTTTAAATAAAAGAAGTTATTTGATAGGAAGAAAAATCCAGGTGGTATTATTAAAAATAGAAAAAAGTGGCACACAAATGACTGATGTCTAAAAAATACTGGATTAGCAAAATCCAAGGAAAATATTCCTACTAATACCATCATATTCATATGTAAAGAATAGTATTTTTCATTCCAAGTACTGACAATCGCTTCTTTCCCCACATATGCAAACATTTTCCCTGGTGTGGATCAACAGTCTAGACTTCCTCAAAATTAGGAAATCCTACTTGAGTCCAAATTAATAAGATTATCCGTAAGATTATTACTATTTACCTGGGAATGGTGTATTTTTTTTTTTAACTAATCCTTCAATGCACCAGGGCTTCCTAAAATATACATGGAAGCAAGATTTGGCTCTCCTTTCCTCAAAGTGAATGAGAATAGCCAGCATTCGCTTCAACGTCAACTGTGAAGGCATTGTAACCAGGTAACATGATGAATAACCTTTTCCCATGACCTTTTTATGTTTTTTTTCTTTATTAAATCTTAAAAGACAAACTAAATCAATCAACAACTGATGAACTATATAAAGATAACAGAGCAGGATTCCTCAACCTCAGCACTATTGACATTCTGGGCCAGATTATACTTTGTTTTACGGGCTGTGTACTGTGGCAAGTTTAGCAACATGCCTGGCCTCTACCCACTACGTGCCAGAGCACTCCCTTCCCAGGTTGTGATGATCAAAACCATCTCCAGCCATTGTCTGATGTCCCCTGGGGGTGGGGGAAAGCAAGGCAAAATCACCCCAATTAAGAAGCACTGTGAAAGAGAAAGACAGGCCAGGCAGTGTTACCTGCGGGTTGTCCGGTCAGTGGAAAAGATCTGGCCCACCCTTACTTCTTCGCCTCATCTCCCACTTATCTCCTTCTCTGCCACAGGCCCTGTGGCTATTTCCCAGATGCTCAGTCCCTCGGCAGAGGGCCTTTTCACTGGCTGATCCCTCTACAAACAATTCCTTCTCCTCTTAAAAATCTTTGCTCATTCATCATCCTCTCAATGAGGTCTTCCCTCACCACCTTATTTTAAAATTCCAAGTCCCCCATCTATAGCCCCCTTATCCCAATCTACTTTCCTGTTTTTCCAGAGAACCCCCTGCCTTGGAACAAACAGAACATTTACTTTCTGGGTTTACTGCTTGTCAGCTGTGTCCACTGCTCCCACTCCTACCCTTAGGGTAAGAATCTTTGATTGACTCATTGATATGTCTAGGCCACCGCAACCATTCAGTAAAAGTTGCTGAATGAAAGAATGCATGCATGGTAAAGATCCACCAAGCTAGTTTGCTGTGTCCCTTAACAATGGGATTAGCACATAAAATGATCCTCTCTCTCAAAAAGAATGTTCTAGAGGCCAGTGTGGTGGCTCATGCCTACAATCTCAGCACTTTAGAAGGCCAAGGTAGAAGGATGCTTGAGACCCGCCTGGACGACGTAAGAAGACCCCATCTCAACAAAAAGTAGAAAAAATTAGCAGGGCATGTTGGTGTGCACTTGTAATCTCAGCTAGTGGGGAGGCTAAGATTGGAGGATCACCTGAGCCTGGAAGGTCAAGGCTGCAGTGAGCTATGACTGTGCCACTGCACTCCAGCCTTGGAGACAGGGTAAGACCCTGTCTCAAAAAAATAATAATTTTCTAGAATTTACATTTCTAAGGACAGGTGCGGTGGCTCACACCTGTAATCCCAGCACTTTGGTAGGCCGAGGCAGGTGGATTACTTGAGGTCAGGAGTTCGAGACCAGCCTGGCCAACATGGTGAAACCTCGTCTCTACTAAAAATACAAATTAGCCAGGCATGGTGGTACACGCTTGTAATGCCAGCTACTCAGGAGGCTGAGGCAGGAGAATTGCATGAACCAAGATCATGCCACTGCATTCCAGCCTGGGCAACAGAACAAGATTCTCTCAAAAAAAAAAGAATTAACATTTCTAGCCATTGCTAAGTTGGCATGTTGTCTGGAAAATGCTGATAGAAACAAGGGGCTATGGTCTACAAGGCAATATTACAAACAATGACTCTGGGACCCAGCAAGTCCAGACCACACATAAACATCAGGAATCTTAAGCACTCAAGTTACAAATGAAATATGAAGTAGCACAGAAATAATTCCTAGTTCAAATTTTTTTCACTGTATTTGTTTTACATTTGAAAAACAAAAAAGCTACTAACTCCATTTATGAAAGCTTCGCATGATGCAGAAAAACAAAGCTTTCTGAACAAAACAGTTTCTAATAATAACTTCAAGTTGTCTTGGCCCAGAGTAAAATATGAAATAAACCAGTATTGATCATGTTTTGACTTCATTTGTCATCTACACTATAATAAGCTTTTAAGCAGCAGCTGCTTTCTATGTTTCTGCCACTTTCTAAATTTCTAGGTTTTCTGACAAGTTGACACGGGATACTACTGACTCTCTAACAAAAATGATTAATATTTAAAGCTAGCAATGCACAGTAGGAAAACGGCTTGGAGAAGGGCCATGGTGATTCGCAGGGGTCAGTGGCCTCTCCTACCGTCCCATATGCTCAGCCCCCATCCCCTGGCTCTGCACATACGAGCCACCTTGAACTGTGTGCCCAACACCCCTGCAGCTCTGTTACACTGCAGTCGGCAACTGTGGCTGCTCCTGGCCCTCCAGGGAGATATACAGTTTAAAAATCCACTTTAATAGCTAAGACATAGACAGCTCACCTCTACCATCCAAACCACTTCAAAAGCTAGGACATAGACAGCTTACCTCTACCATCCACTTCAATAGCTAAGACACAGACAGCTCACCTCTACAGATAGCCTCAGCTATCAGGGAGGCTGAAGTGGGAGGATCGCTTGAGCCTGGGAGGTCGAGGCTGCAGTGAGCTGATTGTGCCACTGCTCACCAGCCTGGGAGACAGAGTGAGACCCTGTCTCAAAAATAATAATAATTATTATTGTCTAGATAATAATTGTCTAGAATTTACATTTCTAGCCACTGCTAAGTTGGCCAGGGTGGTTCTAAGCTCGCACAGCCTAAAACAAGATCAGTTCCTCTTCAGGAAGGTCCTGACCGCTTTGCAAAGAATAACAGGGTTTATTATCCCTTGCCCCTGATGTTAGGTGACTACATTTAAAAAAAAAAAAAAAAAAAAGGAACTCTTCTCTGACTAAAAGGCCCACCAGAGAAAAATATTTCTGGAAACTACAACATTGAAAAAAAAGGTTTTACCCTCCTCTATGTTAACCAGTTACTCAAGGGTTATCAAACCCTGTCAGTATCTCTATCACTTAACACACGTTGGGGCATAAAGGAGATCAGATGAGGATGCTGTAGTGAAACACACCATGGACTCCTGAGTCCTCACCTGTGTGTCAGTGCTTTTCACCAGACACCAATCTGTCCTAAAGCAGGCCACATATGAATTAATATGTTAAGCATAACATCAGGTGAATGTGCATTGCAGGTTCAACTACAGCAGATATAATCTAATAAATAGAAAAGAAACTTTACAGGTCATTTTACAGCAAAAAAAAAAAAGGATTGGAAGATCAATACAGAAACAGAAAGCATGCTGACAGCAGACTGATCTTGAACACCCCCTCCTCCCTCACGGTTCACAGCAGGCAACAACAGCAAAACCTACTTCAACAGAGTAGTGGTCCCTGGACACCATAAGCCCCCACGGGAAAAAAGATCATCAAGTACATCACCACCCACAATGCCATGGTGGCAAGCACCACGGGACATAAGCACAGACAAACAGGAGGGACACAGCTCCACTTGGAAGGCAGTGAAGAGATGGGAGAGAGCTTCCCTAGAACACAGGTGGGCCTTGAAGGTTGAACAGAAATCCGCCACGTGGGAAGAGAGTGAGAATCTGGGAAAGGGAAAAAGAACATTCCAGATGAAGGGGCAAGCACAGCAAAGTACACTGTCTGCCACCTTCAAGTGGTTCAGGGACACTGAGCCATTTCACACAAAGCCACCAAGCCCTGAGTAGCCACACCATAATCAGCTTTAAGTGGAAAAGGGGGAAAAAAATAAACACAATAAAACATACCCAGTGCGATCCCTTTATTGGCCCAGACATAAGCAGAACTGGAGCTGGAGGCAGAATGTTATGGCATGTCTACCCCAGCAAGCATTTTCACTCAGAGTTTGCTCTCCAGTCATTCCCAATATTTATGATTCTCCATTCAACATGTCACCCTATCATTATAACTCTACATGATATATGCCACCCTGAGCCAGACCAATTATCCATACAATCCAATATTCTGTTTCTGACATACCACCAGGGGACACTGAACAGGGAACATGATAGACGTGGTCCACTATGTCCACGTTTGACTCAAAATATTAAAAGATTGGTTGATGGTGGCCAAGGAGTTTAAGCCTTATTTGCAAAATCTGCACTTAGAATGTAGAATGTATTCATGGAAAACTTACATAAATAAAAATTAATTTTTTAAAGGATCACATTAGCCACTCTTCAATTAACTAAATCTTTGCAAGGCCTTAGGTGATTTGGGGGGAACTAGAATACACCACTCCCGTAATGTATTATTTAAAGTAGTTTTGCTCTTCTCACTAACAGGTTTGTAAGTACTAATGCAGATTCCTGAATTGGGACTATTTCTAATAGCGAGACTAGACAAGCTTGATCCATCTAACAAATAAAGAACACTCTTGATTCTTCACCAGCTTTTGGTGGGAAGTGACCCCCGCACACCTCAGGTCCTTGTTAACTTAACTAAATTCAAACGGCAAGTTGTGCAAGCAAACTTTCTCTATATAAACATCATTCTCTAACAAGACCCACACTGATTTATTAGCTCTCATATGAGCAGATCTATCCAATGCATAATGTTTTATATTGCAAATCTTTCAGGGCTACTGATAGGTTATTACTAGCACTATGCAATGGGCTGGCTGGAAAGACCAGCCTAATTCATGAGCAGCCATCCTTTCTATGCCATGCAGACACGGAAATTCCTCTTTGATTTGTGGCTTTAATCATGGCTTCCAAAACCCATCATTATTTATGACTCTTTTATTTACTTTTATTTTGAGATGGAGTTTCGCTCTTGTTGCCCAGGCTGGAATGCAATGGCGTGATCTCGGCTCATTGCAACCTCTGCCTCCCAGGTTCAAGCGACTCTCCTGCCTCAGTCTCCTGAATAGCTGGGATTACAGGTGTGCGCCAGCATGCCTGGCTAATTTTTTTTTTTTTTTTTTTTTTGTAATTTTAGTAGAGACAGAGTTTAACCATGTTGGCCAGGCTGGTCACGAACTCCTGACCTCAGGTGATCCACCTGCCTTGGCCTCCCAAAGTGCTGGAATTACAGGCGTGAGCCACCATGCCCCTCCGACTCCAACTTTTAAGTTGACAGTCAATGGGAAACAGGTTACCTGATAGGAAAGAACTCTGCAGCTCAAAGCAGTTCATATGCTCCATTTTAATGGTACCAATCTCCATTCTCCTGCCAACTCGTCCACTTGAGGGAGGGAGTTGGAGAAGATGAGGGTGGTAAAGTCTACATGGCGTGAATGAATGAATGAATGAATGAATGAATGAATGGAACAATATTACAAATGCAATGAGTTCTCTAGTCAGACTTGAGGTAGATGCAAAAGAAAAAAATGGTTACAGAAGACAGTCAAAATCTTTGGGATGAGTATTGGGGTATAGGGTCCTCTATTTTCGTACTGTTCAAAATAGTTAAAACAATCAAGCAATGCACTCAGACCAAGCAAGATAACTTTACCAGCATCTCCAAAACCACCTCTTGCTCCATTCCACTTACCACCTCCTGCAATGGGTAACAACTCTCCTGCCTTCTAACAGCCTAGATTCGCTTTGCATGGTTTCATAGTTTGTACAAATAGAACCATGTAGTGTGTACCCTTTTGTGTCTGGCTTTTCAGATGTTTGTGAAATTATCCATATTACTGATTAGAGCTACAGATCATTCATTCTTACAGCTGCATTGTTTTCCATTGTGTGAACATACCAGAATTTATAATCCTTTGTAGTCATGATAAATATTTGAGTAGATTGCAGTTTCCGACTCTTAAGAATCATGCAACTGGCCAGGCATGGTGGCTCACGCCTGAAATCCCAGCACTTTGGGAGGCCGAGGCAGGCAGATCATGAGGTCAAGAGATCGAGACCATCCTGGCCAACACGGTGAAACCCCGACTGTACTAAAAGTACAAAAATTAGCTGGACCTGGTGGCACGCGCCTGTAGTCCCAGCTACTCGGGAGGCTGAGGCAGGAGAATCGCTTAAACCCAGGAGGCGGAGGTTGCAGTGAGCCAAGATCACGCCACTGCACTCCAGCCTGGTGACAGAGCGAGACTCCATCTCAAAAAAAAAAGAGAATCATGCGACTATGAACATGTTTTTTGAGAATATATGTCTATGTTTTGTTGGGCATATAACCAGGAGAATTGGTGGGTTATTCAAATTCTGTTTTTAAGGTTTTCAGAGTACATATAAATCATGCAAATCTGTGCCGGAATCTTCCATCCCTGACGAAAAGCCCCTTGAAGCCCTCCAGCTGCTTCTTGAAAGGCTGTGCTTTCTCCTGCTGGGCTGTGAGCCCCAAACGCAGTGACCACTCCTCAAAGTGCCCAGTGCCTAGCTACAGCCTGCTGTATTCCTCACCTTGGCTACCAAGCATGGGACACTTTGACCACTGAGCTCCTGGATTCCAGACCACACTGCCTCAGCTTCCAAAACCTTCCCAATTAACTCCAATCTGGCTTCCACTTCTTGGCTGTGCTGAACTACTCACTGAGGTGAGTGAAGACACCCTAACTGCCAAACTCCATGGCCTGTCTTCAATCCTCATCTTACCTGACGCTTCCGGGGCAAGTGACATCAATAAATGATTATCCAATCAAAACTCTGGCTCCAAGGGTCTCCTGGTTTCTTGCCTCCATGGCTAATTTCTAGAAGCCTCTGCTGCCCAGGAAGTACCCCTTCACCTTCTTCTCCAACATTCCCTCTCATCCTGCTCCCTCTCATCCTGCTCCAGCTACCACTCACCACTAATGACTTTCACGTCTCCTCCCCAGTCCTAACTGTGCTCCAGAACCCTACAAGGGGGCTTTCTGGTGTCCTCCACAACGCCACCAGGATCTGTGTCATTGCTTCTCATGTGCTGTCCAGTGCCATTCACTATGTTAGACCACAGGGACCCAAAGAAGGATAAGACCCATTCTAATGGTCAATGCTATTAGTAAATTAGCAAATGCTGCCACAGGAAAATACAGGGCTCAGGAAACACAAAGAAGGAGCACCTAGCCCAGTCTGGGTGGAAGGGAATGGAGGTGTCAGAAGAGTTCTCCATGAGACCCTGTCTCTGAGTTGACCCTTCCCTCACCACCGGAACTATCTGTCAACCCTATTCCCCACTCCCAGGCTCATCTCCTTGATTGAGACCCCACTCCCCTCGCCTGAACCGCGGGAACACACTGGGGATCCCACCTCAGCTTTTCCTCCACCAGTCTTTCCTTTCTTTAAAGCACAGAGCAGCTCTAGTCACTCCCTGGTTCAGATTCTCCAGTGGCTCCCATGACTCCATGGATAAATGGCTAACACTTTACCTTACAATGGACTTAAGGGCGATGTATGGCCTGGCCCCCACCTCCTCCTCTCACCTCCTGTTTCTGTTATTCACTGCTCCAGACACACAGGCCTTCCTGCTAGTCCTTGACAAGGAAGAGCTGTATGCAGGAGGCTTTCTCTGGCTCTTCATGCAAGTATCTCCAGCTTGTTACTCAAATCTCAACTCAGAAGCACCTCTCAGGGCTCCGGAGATGCCTTCTCTGGCCACTTGATGTTAGCAGCATCTGTATGCATGCAACCACACTGTGCTGGCACCTTCAGTCACACTCACCTGCTGTACGTCCTTCTGCTTACCTTTTTAGTGTCTTGTTTCTGCTGCTGGACTGAAAGCTTCATATAAGCAAAAACTGGGTTCGTTTTATTCACTTCTGTGTCCACAATGCCTAACATAGTGCCTGAGACTTAATAGGCCCTTAATAAATATCAGTTGAATGAATGAGTGAATGAATGAATGAATGAATATAACAGTGAATTACGAGTCCTCCAAAGGATAGTAGTTAAGATAAACTCTGCAGCCTGACTTCCTGGTTTAAATTCCACCCCTGTCACTTACTAGCTGTGTTACTTTGGGCAAGTTACTTAGCCTTTCTGTGCCCGCTGTGAGCCTTGCAATAATAAAATGGGATTAAAAACACCCGGCCCGTGGGCTTTTGTTATAACAATAACGTGTCACAGCAGAGCTTGACATGCTCTTAGTCCTAAGTGGCAGTGTTTGTACCACTGCTTGGGTTGCATTCCTAAGACAGAAACCCAACCACAATGCTTAGGGACGCCCTACTGCCTCCCAGGTTAAGCCTAAACCCTGGGCTGGTAAAGCAGACTCTTCACTGACAGCCCCCAGTGCTATCTCCCAGCCTCTCCCACTCCCTCCCTCACACACAGCCCTTGTTCCCAAGTCTCCACCCCTTTCTCACTGGCTCCCAAGCAGACCAGGCTCATGCAACACTCTGCCTTTGTACATACCGCCCAAATGCCCATCGTCTTCCTCCGCCTGCCCCAACTCAAACGCCACCTTCCCTCAGAAGCCTTCCCCTCCTACCCCTGCCCTGTCTTCTTTTTTTTTTTTTTTTTGAGACAGAGTCTCGCTCTGTTGCCCAGGCTGGAGTGAAGTGGCACGATCTTGGCTCACTGCAGCCTCCATCTCCCAGTTTCAAGCAATCTTCCCACCTCAGCCTCCCTAGTAGCTGGGATTACAAGTGCGTGCCACCACACTTGGCTAATTTTTGTATTTTTAGTGGAGATGGGGTTTCACCATGCTGGCCAGGCTAGTCTCAAACTCTTGACCCCAGGTGATCTGCTCACCTTGGCCTCCCAAGGTGCTGGGATTACAGACGTGAGCCACTGCACCCAGCCCTGCCCTGTCTTCTTACTGGCCCAGATCTGTGTTCCCTCTTCTGCCTGGGCCCTTGAGACACTGCAGGCACTTCCCTGCCAGGTTGTGGGTGTGTCAGGAGCTGAGCCCCAGGCTTCCCCACAACTCTATCCCCAACGCTTTTGGGAAGGCTGATACCTTGGAAGATGTGGAGAAACACGTTATGTGCATGAATGACTTTCCAAGCATGGAAACTAATACCTGCCCTCACCTCTTACTTTTTTCCCATCAGGGTTAAATTATTTGGTATTTTCAAGGTCAAAACTATTTTCCCTTTTGTTAGCTAGGTTTTGTTGCAAAATTTGTTTACAAGAGCTTATTTTGTAATGAAGAAAGCCACTTAAAACTCTTCTTTTTAAACAGAGACAATTTGTGGGAATTGCTGATGTTCATCTGTTTGCCTCACAGGAAATAGAAAATACAGAGCAACTAAAGTAGAATGCATTACAACGACAGGAAAGGAAGCAAGGTGGATCCGCTTCCACCACTCTGACTCTTGTTCCTTGCCATTCTCATACACAAATGGGAAAAATGAGACATGAAGTTTGAGCAACTTGTCAAGGGTTATTCAACAGAGGTTTTTCAACAAAGCTCAGCTCTTCTAACCAAACCTAGTGGGAAAGATAGTGATCCAGCTGGCTCAGCTAATCCACAGACCTAGGGGCTCTAATGGAATAAAATCAACTCTGAGCTAGAGAAGGAGTCAGCAAACCACCTTCCCTAGGCCGAATTCAGCCCACCACTTGTATTTGTAAATAAAGTTTTATTAGGCCACACCCATGACTACTCATTTATGTGCTATTTATGGCTGCTTTCAGGCTACAATAGCAGAGCAGAGACCTAGCCAGCAAGCCCTAAAATATCTGATCCTTTCCAGAAAAAAATTGCCAATCTCTGATTTAGAGAATAGTTTGATCTCTGGGTTTTGTTCTATTTTCCAAGTATTAGATATTGCTGTTCAAATTATTTCAGTTGACAGGGAGATTTTTTTTTTAAAAAACTGACAATCTTTGGTTCAAGTATATATCATAGTTCAGAGAAAAAGTTCAATGGTTTGGTTTAGGATTGATTCAAGTGTATATCATAGTTCAGAGAGAAAGTTCAATGGTTTGGTTTAGGACTCAGATTAATATCGTTCCTCTGCTTTGGGGGCTTGGTTGTTGTCCTTGAGGAGATTTTTACAAACATAGAACAAAGTGGGCAGATGACATGGAATGCGTTTTGCTCTGGAAAATGTCTTTTATTCAAGGTTGAACATATATTGCTCCTTCTAGCATTAAGATTCCAACATTCTCTCTACATTCCATTGGCTTAGCTAATCCTGTTTTCACCAAAGGTCCAGATATCATTTGTTAGAACATGGCTTTTCCCATAAATAGAAGTATATCGTCTTCCAAGCTCTTTCATAGATACCTCTTGCAAGCTAAATATTTGAAAAGAAATACACTGCCCCCCAAGCACTAACATATTTTATGAGTCAGTCTTTTGAAGCTAAATGTATCTTACAAGAACTCTGCAGTGACTTCAGAATTGGAATCCAGCCTTCCAACTCTTCCTATAGATGTTTGATCATATGTGACACTTTCATCTCACTCCTTTAAACCTTTTACTATGGAAATTTTCAAACATATACAAAAATAGAGAGACTAGTCCCCAGCAACCAACTTCAACAAGTATCAACATTCTGCCATTTATCTTTCCATCTATCCCTCTCCTGACCTTTTATTTACTGTTTGTTGCAGTATTTGATAGCGGACTTCACACATCAAATGATTTCACCCACGAATGCTTGTTTCTGTTAGATGAGGCCCTTTTCCTTTGAACAAAACCATGACACTATTATCACATCCAACAAAATAATTATTATCTAATACCCAGTCCAACTCAATTTTCCCTGTCTCAATAATGTATTTTTATAGTTGATTTGTTCAACTAAAGATCCAAATATGACCACATATTGTCTTATGTTGATAGGTCTCTTAGGTCTCTTCATATTTGCAATAGGCTCCCCTCATTTTTTATTCACCGGGTCTCTTTCCATTTGCAATAGGCGCCCCTCATTTTTTACTCACCCATCCCTGACACACATTTAAATTCTAATTGGCCAAGCAAACCTTATCAACAATAACACCTCTTCAGCCTCCATATGCTATAAGCAAAACTAGACATTCATAGGCCTGTAGATGCTCAGGCATAGACATACAGCTCCATCTTCCATGTGCAATTCAACACGAAAACCAATATGCCAGGCCATCCCACATACTTTCTGCTTTCAAGAGAAGAAATTTAGATTGCTTCAGCAAGCCAATTCTCTGAAATTAAATCTCTTCTGTGCTGCAATGGCCTGAAGACTCTGAATGATTTAAAAAACAAGACATCCATTCATTATGGCTCCCTTTTGAAATTAGCCAAACATAATCAAGAATCACAAAGTAAATCAGACAAAAGCCTCGTAATCCATTATCGTTAACACTAACAACATTAATTGAGCACCCAGATCATGCGAGACATTGGATTATAGAAAGGATGGCCTGTGTCCCTACCCCAAGGGACCTACAGTCTAAACAGAGAGGCATCGCATCATTTAGACACAAATGCCCAAGGAGGACAACAGTCACAGTACCACCCAAACTGACATCCATCTCCTATCCCCTAGGTTAAGAATATTTATGAGGTTGATCCACGTGGTAGAATAAAAAGAAAAGAGCAGACTGGGCACGGTGGCTCACGCCTCTAATCCCAGCACTTTGGGAGGCTGAGGCGGGCGGATCACGAGGTCAGGAGATCAAGACCATCCTGGCTAACACGGTGAAACCCCGTCTCTACTAAAAATACAAAAAATTAGCCGGGTGTGGTGGCGGGTGCTTGTAGTCCCAGCTACTCGGGAGGCTGAGGCAGGAGTATGGCGTGAACGCAGGAGGCGGAGCTTGCAGTGAGCTGAGATCGCGCCACTGCACTCCAGCCTGGGCGACAGAGCGAGACTCCATCTCAAAAAAAAAAAAAAGAAAAAAGAAAAGAGCAGAAGGAACCACATTTGACTGTGAATTCCACCATTCATGAGCTGTGCCACAATGGGTAAGTTACTCAACCTGATTCTCAGTTTTCTCATCTGTTAAGAGGAATAATCCCACCTACCTCACAGAGTAGCAGCTGTTAACACTGAATCATAAGCTCTTACGTAAAAATCCAGCAAAGATGATGATGATGATAAAAGTCACTGAATACTTTATAAAGCACTAATTTAGAATGTTTTCTGGCTATCCATCTAACCCTCACACCAGTCCTATGAGGCAGCTCCCATTCTCATGCCATTTTGCAAAGAATTGAACAGAATGGGTGAGTGGTCCACCCAACGTAACACAGCTACAAGTGTGAGAGAGCCAGGATGTAGAGGATAAAACTTCAGGGTTCTTTCTGCCAATAATTGTATGATAATACCTCCCAATACTACCATGGGGAGGTGTAGGGGTAGAAGCAGGGCGACACGAATGAGCATGCCCTCCCGTACAGATCAATTATGTTATAAACTCCTAAGGTACAGCATTCCACAGCTCCTACCCTTGCCCAAACAGGAAGCCCCCAAGAGGCTGCCTGAGTTGTCCTACCCAAGGTGTGGTTATGTTCAGAGCCATAACGGTGGTTTCCTTCCTCATTGGGGCAAGTCTTCAGCTGTCTGCTAAAGAGTACTTAAGTCTTTTTAATCACAAGTCTCAAACACCTAACATTTGTTCAAATATTTGCCCAAAGTAAGATCATAATTTTTTCCTATATAATTCCTTCCTTCCTTTTTTGTACATACATAGGCGAAAAAGGACTGAAGGAGGGTAGCCGGCAGAAAAGAGGTGCAACTACCCTGTGGCCACTATACTGTGAGAAGGCTGACCTAGCCTCATGGAGAACTGAAGTCCTGGCCAATAGTCCTGGCAGATCTCCTAGCCAACAGCCAGGACCTATGCCACCCACATAAGTGACATCATTTCGGACTTCACCAACTGAAACCACATTAAGCAGAAGCACCACCCAGTCTACTCACAGATTTGTGGGAAATCAAATGCTGTTGGTTTAAGCCACTGAGTTTTGGGGTGGTTAGATAACTGAAGCAGCTAGAAAATAGCTTTCCAGTCAGACCAAATACCAAATCCATGAATGACAAGCACCATCATGGCAGCTAAACATTGTTTATCAATGGAAATGATACAACTCCTTCAATCTGAGCATGCCCATCGGCTGAAACATTCAGCTGGGTAAACCTGGATCTATACTGTACCAGGCTCAACAGTGTTAAATAACTACTAATAATGATCACATTAATAACAGTAACAGCAGCCAATATTTACCAAGTGTTTATTACATACTAGGCATTGTGCTAAATCCTTTATTCATTTAATCCCTTATAAAAGCCTTTTAAGGTGGGGCACTATAATGCCCATTTTACTGATGAGGTCGCTGAGGCATAGAGTGGTACAGTGACTTGCCTGGGATCACACTGCCAGTAAACAGTGATACGGGATTTCACTCTTGGCCATCTGATTCCACAGACACCGGGTTCTTAACTATCAGCTTGCTTTGCCCCTTCAAAAGTGTTATGCTACTTTAACAAAACTGCCCCTTGTTGGTTTTTTTTGTTTTGTTTTGTTTTTTTGAGACGGAGTCACTCTGTCACCCAGGCTGGAGTGCAGCGGCGTTCACTGCAACCTCTGCCTCCCGGGTTCAAGCAATTCTCCTGCCTCAGGCCTCCCGAGCAGCTGAGATTAGAGACGCGCGCCACCACGCCCGGCTAATTTTTGTATTTTTAGTAGAGACAGGGTTTCACCATGTTGGCCAGGCTGGACTCAAGTGATCTGCCGGTCTCTGCCTCCCAAAGTGCTGGAATTACAGGCCTGAGCCACCGCACCCAGCCGAAACTGCGCCTTCTGAGTTAATGTGTGTAAAGAGTTTAACACTGGGCCGGGCGCGGTAGCTCACGCCAGTAATCCCAACACTTTGGGAGGCCGAGGTCAGGAGATTGAGACCATCCTGGCTAACATAGTGAAACCCCTTCTCTACTAAAAATACAAAAAATTAGCCGGGAGTGGTGGCGGGCGCCTGTAGTCCCAGCTACTTGGGAGTCTGAGGCAGGAGAATGGCATGAACCCAGGAGGTGGAGCTTGCAGTGAGCCGCGATCGTGCCACTGCACTCCAGCCTGGGCTACAAAGCAAGACTACGTCTCAAAAAAAAAAAAAAAAAAAAGAGTTTAACGCTGTCTGGTCCATGGTAAGTTTTCAGTAAACACCAACTCTTACTATTAGGAAACCTGCAGATGTGGAAGGAAAGATGAGAGGAAGTACTGTATATGACTGGCGTATAGTACGCCCCCAATTAATGTTAGCTATTTGGATGATTTATATAGGGCTTCTTCACCAGCAAGCACTCCGGTGCTCGGTAATTTTCTGTTTACAAGTAGGCTCTCCCCACACCCTGTGAGCTCCCTGCGTGTAGAGCTGTTTTCAACACATCCTTGCAGGTTCGGAGCCCAACACGTGGCCCCCAGAGCAAGTAGCTGCTCAGTAAAAGTTTCTTGACGGGAGAGAAAACGCTTCCTTCACCAGAAATGCGAACTTGGATTTCTAATATGACACCTCCCCCAGCTACCAGCCCTTAACATGATTCCAAAGAAGAGGGCAAGAAGGGACAAGGGTCCCACTCAAGAAATGCGGGGGCCAATGGGCTCCATGGGATAAGAGATGGAGCCGGGCTTGTGGCCAGGACACTTGAGAAGTCCGCGCAACTCCGTGGCCGGCCACACCGAGAGGGAGACCTCCCAAACCCCCCAGCAGTCCTAAAAGTCCCTAGAAAAAGGGCGAGGCCCTGAGAGGGAAGTCACCCACCTCCCAGCTGGCGGGCCCCCCGCCCGCCCTGGGTCGACTAGGACTTGGGACTACCCCTTCCGCCCATCCCATGGCAGCTGCAGGCGCAGGAAGAAAAGAAGTGACAGGAAGTCAAAAGTTTCCCCAACAACAAAAATCCTTCCCCCGAGGGAAGGGAAGGGCTCCCACCCTCAGCCCGCCCCGCCCAGGGAGGAGGGACCGCCACCAGTGGATCTAGGCAGTTGGGGGTCCCACTGTTCTGGTCCCGACAAGGAGGGCCTAGCTTGAGGTTCCCCCGCCCCGCGCTTCGTGCACTCTGAATTCTTTGAGAGGGTCCCAGGGAGGGACAGGGGTGCCCCAACTCTTACTTACAGTCGTCTAAGTCATCCTGCAAGTCCACAAAGTACAGGGGGATCTCTGAAAACCAAGAAACATACAAGGAGTTACCAGGGGGCTGCGGCGAGAGGGGACGGGGTCGGGCAGGGGCCCCTCGGCCTCGCGGGGTGGTCACGGGGCAAGAGAGAAGAGAGGCACCTCTGGTATCCCCCGAGCCCAGCCCCACTCACCCGCCATCTTGGGATGGGCATGGAGGCGGGACCGGCAGGGGCGGGGGCCTGTAGACAGGGGCGGGGCCGTCGGCTTCGGGCCCCGCCCCCGGGCCGCGCTGGCCAGCCGGCCCCGCCCTCTCAGCGAAGGTGGCTGCCGAGGTGGGCGGGGAGGTCAGGTGACCCGGCCGGCGTCCCAAGATGGCGGCGGCGGCGGCGCCCGGAAGGCCGCGGCAGCGTCCCGGCTGCTAAGGTGGGCCCCACGCGGCTGGCAGCGGACACGCCGGACCTAGGGCCGGAGGACGGACGGCAACCGCCTCTGCGCGGACCGGGGCTGGGCCGTGCGGCGGCAGCGGCGCCAGGGGATGCTCTTGCTGGGCCTGGCCTCTCCCTTCTTAACTTAGGGCGGCGGCGGGCCCGCGCCCCTAGCTCCCGGGCCATGGCGCTGAGGGAGCTCAAAGTGTGTCTGCTCGGGGTGAGTGGCGGCGGGTCCGGCCGGGAGGGCCACGGGAGGCTGGGCTGGCGGGGACCCCGGATCCCCCATGTCCCCTCCTCCCTTCCCCCTTCCCACGTCCAAGACGCTGTCTGCCAGCCCCGTGGACCCTCCCTCCAGGTCGGGAGCCGTCCCGCCTACCTCTTGCACCCTCGAAAAGGTCATGGAGGCCGAAGGGACCCTTCCCCTTCTCCTCCCTGGAGCCCGTGGACTCTTCCCGCCCCACAAAGAGCAAACAGCCCCCCCTTGCCTCTCTATTGCATCTGGGTTAAGAGAGGCTCTTAAATAGTTTTCTCCCAACTTACCAAGGTATTAGTTGGGAGTTGGCCAAGTCTTCCAAAGTAAAACCAATAACAGGTCGTTAGGTTTTACAAGCAGCATTAGCCTACTTTGTCTCTTGGGTGTTTTTGAACTTGTGGGATACCCCTGCCACTTCTCCAAAGAGTTACTTTGCCAAGTACTCTTCCTGTGGAGAAAAGGGGTGTTCAAATCAGGAAGCCCCAAAGACTAGTTTGAAGCTTCAGCTTCCTGTCTTGTCAGGAAAGACAAGGTGTTGGCCATTTCAAAGCCTTCTTTCTGAAATTGATGCTGTCATTCCAGAGTTTCTGCTTTAAAGATCGGCAGGAACTCCAATAACTAATCTTTATTCCCCCCAAATAGGGTGGGGCTGGGATTCATCAGGGATTACTCAGAGGTAACTCAGGAGTTCAAAGTTTGCTAACATATGTTAAAGAGCAAGTGGACTTGTTACTTTTTACACGAAGCAGAAACTTTGGGTCTTTCAAAAGGTCCTAATCTGTTTTAACTGCAAAAACCTCTCCCTTTTAGTACAGTTGGAATTTCCTAATTACTCTACTGAATTTTTATGACAACCACTTTTGTGTTCCTCAGTTTATAAAATTTACACGTCTAGGGTGATTTTTCTAAAATCCTGAACTTATGCCACAAAGTAGTTTTTGGTGTCTGCCAAAAGGTGAATTTTTTCTCAGTCCCTCATCTCGTTCTCTTTCAGGATACAGGTGTAGGTAAATCGAGTATTGTGTGGCGGTTTGTGGAAGACAGTTTTGATCCAAACATCAACCCAACAATAGGGTAAGAGATTTTTATTTGATACACATCTAAAGGTGCATTGAAAATCCTTCCAAATACATAGTGTGTTACAGGTGTAGGCCCTGCGCTTTATAGTCATTGAATTCTGAGTCGCTGGTTCGCATCATCTCTGGAAGGCTGGACTCTTCGAAGAGTCCAGTGAGGATCTGTGTATTTTAGGAAAATTATCTTCGGACTTGTTGGGGGAGAGAACTTCAAAATGCAAATATGAATTGGAGTTCTACTAATTATTAGAATAGACACAGAAGCTTCAGTCTATAAATGTCAACAACAATTACACCTTGAAATAAGGCAGATGAAAATAGATCCTGGTGCTATTCTTTCAGACATATCAAGTAAAAGACATTTAAATGGTTTTTGTCCTTCCTGAAAGTAGTAGGTTGAGATCTGAACCCTTACACATTCCTGTACTGGTAGTAATAATAAATTAATAAATTCATATTGAAATGGAAGGTTTTTTCAGTTCTCTGGTTCTATGGATAAGTAAAGTTGATTGTTCATATGTTTTTGACTCTATAAGAAAACTTCTCATTTTGCAATACTAATCCTTTGACTACATAAGAAGTTGTGTTTTATAGGCTTTAATATTATGTTAACCTTATAAAACTAAATAGGTGCTGTGCTCTAGTTTTATCATCAAACCCTCAAATGGTTTCCAGGATTTAAAGAAAAAAATCTATGTTATCCATCATTAGGATAAAATTGGCCTTTTTGCTCTATGCAGATCATTCTTTGACTAATAGAGAAATATTTTACAGCCTAGGAGAGAAACTGCCATAAGATTGTCCCCTGAGAAATTATGAGCTCCTGCTGTCAGAGGTTATTTATTTATTTTTTTGAGACAGAGTTTCGCTCTTTTTGCCCAGGCTGCGGCGCAATGGTGCAATCTTGGCTCACTGCAACCTCTGCCTCCCGGGTTCAAGCGATTCTCCTGCCTCAGCCTCCTTAGTAGCTGGAATTATGGGCGCCCACCACCATGCCCAGCTAATTTTGTGTTTTTAGTAGAGACAAGGTCTCACCATGTTTGCCATGCTGGTGTTGAACTCCTGACCTCAGGTGATCCTCCCACCTCAACCTCCCAAAGTGCTGGGGTTACAGGCATGAGCTACCGCGCCTCGCCTATGTGTTCAATATTTTTTATCTGCTTTTTTTTTTTCCACCCAGGCTGGAGTGCACTGGCACAATCATGGCTCACTGCAGCCTCAATCTCCTGGGCTCAAGTCATCCTTCCGCCTCAGGTAGCTGAGATCACAGATGCACACTACCACACCTGGCTAATTTTTTGTATTTTTAGTAGAGATGGAGTTGCACCATGTTACCCAGGCTAGTTTTTTTTTTTTCTTTTTATTTTTTTGAGACAGAGTCTCGCTCCGTTGCCCAGGCTGGAGTGCAGTGGCGCGATCTCGGCTCACTGCAAGCTCCGCCTCCTGGGTTCACGCCATTCTCCTGCCTCAGCGCCCCCCCCCCCAGTAGCTGGGACTACAGGCACCTGCCATCACGCCCAGCTAATTTTTTTGTATTTTTAGTAGAGAAGGGGTTTCACCGTGTTAGCCAGGATGGTCTCGATCTCCTGACCTCATGATCCGCCCGCCTCAGCTTCCCAAAGTGCTGGGATTACAGGCGTGAACCACCGTGCCCGGCTACCCAGGCTGGTCTTGAACTCCTGGGCTCAAGTGATCCACCCACTTCAGTCTCCCAAAGTGCTGGAATTATAAGTATGAGCCACTGCACCCAGCCTATCTACTTTTTTTGTTTGTTTGTTTGAGACAGAGTCTCGCTCTGTCACCCAGGCTGGAGTGCGGTGGCAGATCTCGGCTCACTGCAAGCTCTGCCTCCTGGTTTCACGCCATCCTCCTGCCTCAGCCTCCCTAGTAGCTGGGACTACAGGCACCCACCACCATGCCCGGCTAATTTTTTTTGGTATTTTTAGTAGAGACAGGGTTTCATGTATTAGCCAGGATGGTCCCTATCTCCTGACCTCGTGATCCGCCCGCCTTGGCCTCCCAAAGTGCTAGGATTACAGGCGTGAGCCACCACGCCCGGCCGCCTATCTGCTTTTTTAAACCCTATGGGTCTCCTACACATTTGAAGGCATGGGGATGAAATTCGCCAATAAGTTTCTGCAATTAAAATGCTTTTCCGTGTCCTTTAAGAAGGAGCTGGGTATGACACATGTAAAACATGACCCCATCCTTCTCAGGGCCTGCCTGTCCCTACCTGCATGGGAAAGTGAAGTGTTGGGAAGTGACAGCAAGTACTGCTGGTGATTCAATGAGTGACACACTTCACACTGAGTCAGAGCTGAAAACCCAAAACCCACAAGACACCCAGACACCACCTTGGCTAGAAGTGCTCTCTCAAATAAGAAGAGAGAAAAGTGAAGGGTGTAGCTTCATGCATCTTGGTGAGGCCCGCCCCGTCCTGAGTGTCCACTGTTCCCTTTTTGCCAGTAGCTCCCAATCTGCCAGATGCCTTTGGCTCCTGAGCTGCCTCTAGTCCACTCTCTGCACCAGGAGATTTGGCTCACATTTTCACAGGGAAAATAGCATACAAGACTTTCTCCTCATTTTCTTTTTTCTGCCTTTTTTTGTTTCTTTTTCCTCAGTTTTAGAAGGTGGCTTCCTCCTTTGTGACCAACCCCAAACATGCCCCTGAGCTCTGGAGCCCCACCTCTTCATGAGTTACCCTGTTTCTTCCTCAGCCCTATCATCTTCTCATAGCCTGCACACAGGTTCCGAATCCACCCCACTCCACCACAACAGCACCCATTCCCCAACCTACTGCTCAGTTGGTGGAACTCCTGAAAGAGAAGTTACCACTTCCGCAACTGCTGCTCACTCCTCAGCCCTCTGTCATCTCAGCTCCACCCTGCCATGCCACTAAAACCACCTTCCCCTGGTACCAGTTTCCATCTAATAGCCAAAGTCAAATGGCCTTTTCTTGGTAGTTTTCTTTATTCATAGAGTGCCTGGTATCTGCCAGGTGCTAGACTGGGTGCTGGTGCCTAGACCAGGGGTGGGCAAACTGTGGCGTTTTTGCCCGCCTCCTGTTTTTGTAAATAAAGAGTTACTGAAACAGTCACACCCAATTATTTACTTATTGTCTTGCTGCTTTTGGGCTACAATGACCAACTTGAATAGTTGCAACTAAGACTTGATGGGCCACAAACCCAAAAATATTTGCTGTCTGGTACTTTTCAGAGCAAGTTTGCTGACCCCTGATTTAGACAAAATGGACTTCTGTCCTCGTAGACCTTACCTGCAAGAAGCTACATTATGACTAGTGTACAGGAAATTATTTATTCTTTTTCTTTTTTTTTTTCTTTTCTTTTTTTTGAGACTGAGTCTCTCTCTATCACCCAGGCCGGATTATAATGACACGATCTCGGCTCACTGCAACCTCTGCCTCCCATGTTCAAGCGATTCTCCTGCCTCAGCCTCCCATGTAGTTGGGATTATAGGTGCACATTTGGGAATCTGCCCGCCACAATGCCAAGCTAATTTTTGTATTTTGAGTAGAGACAGGGTTTCACCGTGTTGGCCAGGCTGGTCTCAAACACCTGACCTCAGGTAATCTGCCTGCTTTGGCCTCCCAAAATGCTGGGATTGCAGGCATGAGCCACTGTGCCCAGCCAGAAATGATTTATTCAACCCTTTTCTGTGCTATGAAGGAGAAATGTGCAGTACTATGAAAACGTGTGACAGGGACCTGACCTGGGCCTGTGGGGATAACTAACTCCTACAGTGATCAGTAAAGGTGTGAAGCACCTAGCAGCACTGACATTTAAATATTGAAAGATGAATGGATTAAGTTTAAGAATAAAAGTTGGCTGTGCGCGGTGGCTCACGCCTGTAGTCCCAGCACTGGATCACCTGAGGTCAGGAGTTCGAGACCAGCCTGGGCAACATGGTGAAACCGCGTCTCTACTAAAAATACAAAAATTAGCCAGACGTGATGGCACACGCCTGTAATCCCAGCTACTTGGGAGGCTGAGACAGGAGAATTGCTTGAACCCAGGAGGCGGAGTTTGCAGTGAGCCGAGATCGCACCACTGCACTCCAGCCTGGGTGACAGAGCAAGACTCCATCTCAAAAAAAAAAGAAAAGAAAAAAAAGTTTTTGAAGAATGAAAGTGAAGTAGTTGGTGGTGGTGAGGGACGGTGGGTAGAAAAGAACTGGAATGGGCATGAGGGACAGCAGGGACCTTGAGGCGGGAGGGCAAGGGAGGTTGGAAGAGGGGTCAGGAGGCTGAGGAGGCTGGGGTGGCTGGAGGACCCACAGCAAGAACCAGGAGAGATGGCAGGGAGGTTGGTGAGCCAGCAGGGACCAGTCCACAGGGCCCTGGAGTCCGGGGGAGGAGCCGACATCACTTACTGCAGGACACATCCCCGCTTCTCAGATTGAAGCTCCTCTGTCTTCTCTAGTTCCCTTCCTGCTTCATAACCGTGCTTCCTCACTGCAGTCTCCTGGCCTCTCATACTGATTTGATAAATGCTGGTCTTCCCCAAGCTGTGTCCTGACTTCCCATGTTTCTCACCTCCCTCCGACACCTCACCTTCACCTGTATAATGTGACCTCCAACCCATGATGTGCACCTATAGTCTCCTACAGAACTCGATCTTTGTTCCTCCTCCAGTCCTGCATACCTCACATGGTATCTGTGTTCTTCCCTAGGGGCTCGCCTCTGTCGTATCATGGGGAAGAGCATGGGCCTTGAAGAACCATGCTCCCTAGACTTAGGGCCCTGACTGTGTGCTAGCAGGGAGAATAGCTGCGCAAGTGACAGGGCCACTCTTTTGGAGGTGGGGGGGGGGGTCATAGTCCTGCTTACCTTATAGGGGGTTTTAGGAGAATTCCGTGACTCCATACACAGAGTGGGCATAGGAAGTGTGCAGTAAATGGTGGTGGTGTGTAGTGGTACTGTCATCATATCCCTCTTCACCCCACCCCCAGCCCAATCCCCAAACCCCATTCATATCCATTTAAGAAAGGGCCCTCTGGGACCCCTTCCTCAAGGAGAGCTTGAGTCCTCCTTCCCATCCTCACATCTGAGCCCTCATCCTATCTTGCCGGGGCTATTGAGCTGATTTCAGAACCAGTTGTTCTGTGGCCTGGCTCTGCCACTTGGAGTCAGTTCTCCTCATTGTTGCTGTGTGAGCTTCATTAAAGACAAGTTTGATCCCCTCAGTCAAAACCATGGCAGAGGAACCCTTTCCTAGCCTGGGCCCAGCCTCATCTCTCCTGTGCTTCCTCCATGTTTTTGTTGCTCACTTCTTCGCCAGCACACACCAAGCAGCACCCGTTCCACACCTGGGTTTTTGGCACATGCTGTTCTCTCTCAGGGCCCTTTCTTTTCCTTGTCTCCTTGGCAAATTCCTGATTGTCTGTGCAAACTCAGGTACATGTTAGTGGCTCTAAAAGTTGCAGACTCCAGGGTCAGCGAAGGCCAGGCAAAGAATCTAAATGGGAGATGGACCAGGTAGGAACACTGAAGGGAGCCTCTCAGGCATGAACTGCCCAGACTTCCTGCCCTCCCTGCACCAGGTCCCCTCGTTCATCTTCTTACCTCCAGGGACACTTTGCTTCGGTCTTCTTCAGTCTTGTCATCCCTTTGTATGTCCAGATCCCAGGGTTCTGAGGTAGACTCTTGCCCATTTGCATTTTGTCTCCTCTTGCTTGATGTCATGTAACTCCAGTTGCAACCACAGCAGGGATTTTCAAAGCTGAGGCTTTTTTTCAGACATATGCATGTCTCTGGTCCCTCTTCCAGGATTCCAGGAACCCCCTTCCTCCACACTACACATACGCTGTAAGAAGAGGAGGCCCCCATTAAAATCACCACCGTGGTGAGCCATTGTGTAGTGAGCCTATTGTGTTCGTCAAGTGTGCTAGAGTAGAAGAGTGGCTCCCTGCACGTGGGTGAGTCCTACTGCAGCAGCACCAAATTCCCTCTTAAGCTCTAGACCTGCAGATTCTGTTCACCATAAAGCCTGTGCCCACAGGTGGCCCATAGACACCTAGGGACTGTCCATGTATGTCACTGAGCTCGTGAACTCTCTCTCAGAGGCTTGGATCTCTGCTCCTCTTTCCATGGACCTTGGGGTAGAGGAAAGGACCAACTGTCCTCAGGTACTCAAGCCAGCAACCTCGGCATCCTTCTCAAATCCCTCCTAACTCACCATCTCCTCCCCCCAGCCAGTGGTAAGTCACTCGCTCCTGTCCAAGCCACCTCCCAAATATCCCTCCTTCTCTATTGTTGTTATATGACCTCTAGGGCTTCATCTTCCTTCGTGGAGGTAAGACATGGACTCTAGACTCTGATTAGATCACAGCTCTGCCACTTGCTAGCTAGTTAACCCTGGGCAGTTTATTTTATGTATTTATTTTTTGAGATAGAGTTTTGCTCTTGTCGCCCAGGCTGGAGTGCAGTGGCGCAATCTCGGCTCACTGCAACCTCGGCCTCCCAGGTTCAAGCGATTCTCCTGTTTCAACCTCCCGAGTAGCTGGGATTACAGGCACCCACCACCACGCCCAGCTAATTTGTGTGTTTTTAGTTGAGATGGGGTTTCACCATGTTAGCCAGGCTGGTCTCAAACTCCTTACCTTAGGTGATCCACCCACCTTGGCCTCCCAAAGTGCTGGGATTGCAGGCATGAGCCACCGTGCCCGGCCAACCCTGGGCAGTTTAATCTCTGATCTGTTTCTTCATAAGCAAGTAAGGATAATGATAGGACCAGCTCCATATTGTTAGGAGAATTCCAGGAGAGGTGTATTTAAAATGCTTAGGAAAGCACCATGGATACTAGAACTCAATAAATGATAGTTATTATTCTTTTTTTTTTTTTTTTTTTTTTTTTTTTTGAGACAGAGTCTCACTCTGTCACCCAGGCTGGAGTGCAGTGGCGCGATCTGGGCTCACTGCAAGCTCCGCCTCCCGGATTCACGCCATTCTCCTGCCTCAGCCTCCCGAGTAGCTGGGACTACAGGCGCCCGCCACCACACCCAGCTAATTTTTTGTATTTTTAGTAGAGACGGGGTTTCACCGTGGTCTCGATCTCCTGACCTCATGATCCACCCGCCTTGGCCTCCCAAAGTGCCGGGATTACAGGCGTGAGCCACCACGCCCGGCCTATTATTCTTTTCTAATTTTTTATTTCTATTTTTTAGAGACAGGGTCTTGTTCTGTCACCCAGGCTGAGGGACACTTTGAGCTCAGTGCAGCATCAAACTCCTAAGCTCAAGCAATCTTCCTGGCTCAGCCTCCTGAGTCGCTAGGACAGCAATAGCACGAGCAACACACATCACCATGCCTTGCTAATTCTTTTTATTTCTTGTAGAGATGGGGTCTCACTGCGTTGCCCAGGCTGGTCTCGAACTCTTCACCTCAAGCGATCCTCCTGCCTTGGCCTCCCAAAGTGCTAGGATTAGGCATGAGCCACAGCATTTTGCCTATTCTTTTGTAAATGTTTAAATCTTTTTAAAATTTTAAAATTATTTGTATCAAAGCAAAGTGTATGTGGTTTTTAAAACCTGAAATAGTGTTACAAGGCTAAGTGTTGTATAACAGTACCCTACTCTGAGCCATTCCCTGGAGGCTTACTGTTGCCTTCGCATTTAGCTATTCTTTCTGATTTTTTCTCCAAATTTTTTCGTAACATGCATGTACAGGTTCAGTATCCCAAATACAAAATGCTCCAAAATCTAAAACTTTTTGAGCAACAATATGACACTCACAGGAAATGCCCATTGGAGTATTTTGGATTTTTGGATTTGAAATGCTGAACTGATATAATGCAAATATTCCAAATTTTGAAAAATTCCCAAATCAGAAACACTTCTTTTTTTTTTTTTTTTCCCAAAATCGGAAACACTTCTGGTCAGCACTTCAGATAAGGGATACTCAGCATGTACTGGTAGTTGTTGATCCCTCTCTCCTCCCCGCCTCCTGTTTAAGGCAGTATCTACTGGTTCTTTTTCTTTGGAAGATGGGAATTTTGCCATCCTCCTCCTTCCACCTCCTTGTGCACATTTGCCCTCCCTCCATCTTTCCATTAAAGTTCTCTCATTGGGAGTCAATGTGCCGTAGTGTTTAGAGCCAGGCTGTCTGCCTTCACCTCCCAGCTCTAGCACTTAGTTGCCCTGTGGCATTGGACAAGTTATTTAACTTTTTTGTGCCTACATTTGCACATTTGGGAATCCTCCTTGGCATCTAATTTGTAGGGTTGTTGTGAAATTGAATTCAAAATTGCTTAGAATGGTGTATGTCATATGGAAAGCATTTGTTATTTCTTAGCAAATGACAAAATTAAATTTTAAAAGGTTATTTTTAAATCTCCCACTATGGTTTTGAACCTTATATAAGTGGAATTAGTATGCACACACACATACATGTAGTTTGTTTCTAGGATGATTAGACTGACATATGGAAAAAAAAATGATTCTTGACCCTTAACTCACAAAGTAAACGAGTAGAAACAGATCACAGACCAAAATTTAATAAGGCTGTAAAAGTTCTAGAATAACATTGGACATATAGGACATACAAAAAAACAAAGCATAAAAAGAAGCTGGAGTTGGTCAAAATTAAACATTTTTGTTGAATTCAGCATTTGTTGAATTAAATCACCTTGGCACCTATGAATTTATATATGTGTATGGGTGTATTTCTGGATTCCCTTTTCTGTCCCATTGGTCTATTCGTCTGTCCTCAAGCCAGTACAATATTGTGTTCATTGCTGTAGATGTATAGAAAGTCTTGGAATCAGATAGTATATGTTATCTAATTCTATTCTTGTTTTTCATGTCTGGCTCCTCTGGGTCTTTTGCATTTCTATATAAATTTTAGAATCACAGTGCCCAGTTCCTCAAAAGAGCCAGGTGAGATCTTGATTGGGAACACATTGAATCTCTTGACCAATTTGGGAAGAATTGTCATCTTAACACTATTCCATTTTTGATCCAGGAACATGATATATTCACCGTTAATGTAGGTCTTTTACCATTCATTCAGTCTTTTACCATTCAATTTGATGGCTGTCTCTAGGTCTTTTATAAATGCCCATTATCAGGTTGAAGATGTTCCCTTCTATTCCTGAAATAATGAGATTTTTTGTCATGAATTGTGTTGAATTTTATTAGATGGTATTTTACATATTTTGAGCTGTTCATATTCTTTTTCTTTCTCTTAAAATGGTGCATTACAACCATTGAGAGTTTAATACTGAAATATTAAACCAAGCTGGCACTCCTAAGATAAATTTCTCTTGGTCATTATGCATTATTATTTTTTATATATTGCTGGATTTGGTTTACTAAAATTTTGTTAAGGATTTTTATCTCCATGTAGTTTTCTGTAATAGTCTTTCTCTAGTTCTGGTGTCAGGACCTCATCAAATGAGTTGAGGAATGTCTTCTCTTCTACTTTTTTGGAAGAGTTTGTGTAGAATTGGCATTATGTCTTCCTTAAAGTTTTGGTAGAATTCACAGATGAAACCATCTGAGCAGGGAGTTTTCTTTGTCTGAAAATATGTAACTACAGATTGAGTTCCTTCAGTAAATACTGTAAAGGCTTATTCAGGCAACTATTTCTTCTTGAGTAAGTTTTGGTAGTTTGTGTCCTTCAAGGAATTTGTTCATTGTGTCTCTATTTTTTTAATTTATTGGCATGAAATTGTTTATAATATCCACTTCTTATCCTTTTAATGTTTTGGGATCTGTAGCAATACCCCCTCCTTCCATTTTTGATAGTGCTGATTTGAGCCTTCTCACTTCTTTTCCTGAACTGTCCAGCTATAAGTGTATCAATTTTATTCGTCTTCTCCAAGAACCGGTTTTTGTTATCTGAGCATTTAGAACTGTAAATTTCCCTTCAAGTGCTGGTTTAGGTGAATTTCACAGATTTTGATATGTTGTGTTTTCATTTTCATTTAGTTGCACCTATCATTTCTCTTGTGACTTCTTTGAGCATTGGTGTCTTAGAAATATATTTTCTAATTTCCAGTTCTTTGGGTATTTTCCAGAAATTTTTCAAGTATCGATTTCTAGTTTAAAGCTATTGCGGGTACAGGCGCGGTGGTTCACACCTATAATCCTAGCACTTTGGGAGGCCAAAGCGAGTGGATCACTTGAGGTCAGGAGTTCAAGACCAGCCTGGCCAACATGGAGAAACCCCGTCTCTGCTAAAAAATACAAAAATTGGCCGGGCACAGTGGCTCACGCCTGTAATCCCAGCACTTTGGGAGGCCGAGGCGGGTAGATCATGGGGTCAACAGATCGAGACCATCCTGGCCAACATGGTGAAACCCCGTGTCTACTAAAAATACAAAAATTAGCTGGGCATGGTGGCGCGTGCCTGTAATCCCAGCTATTCAGGAGGCTGAGGCAAGAGAATCGCTTGAACCCTGGAGGCGGAGGTTGCAGTGAGCCTGAGACTGTGCCACTGCACTCCAGCCTGGTGACAGAGCAAGACTCCATCTCAAAAAAAAAAAAAAAATACAAAAATTAGCTGGGCATGGTGGCAGGCACCTGTAATTCCAGCTACTCGGGAGGCTGAGGCAGGAGAATTGCTTGAACCCAGGAGGTGGAGGTTGCAGTGAGCCGAAATGGCACCACTGCACTCCTGCCTGAATGACAGAGTGAGAACTCCGTGTCAAAAAAAAAAAAAAGATCTATTGTGGTCAGAGAACATACTCAGTATTATTTCAAACCTTTTACATTTGACATTTGTTTCCTAGCCTAAGATGTGGTCTGTCTTTGTGAATGTTCCATGTGCACTAGTAAAGAATGTGCATTCTGCTACTGATGTGTGGAGTATTCTGTAAATGTTAATTAGCTCATTTAATAGCACTGCTCCTATCTCTAGTGTTTTTACTAAATTTTTTCTCTTATTTTGCAGTAAAAGAGTATTTGAAGCAGCCCTAATTAAAGATTTGTCTGTTTCTGTTTTTAATCAGGTTTTGCTTCATGTTTCGAAGCTTTTGTTATTGAGTGTATATGCAAGTAGCATTGTTTTTATATTTTTTATATAACATACATGTCATATATGTATTATATATATGTGTATTATATATCATATATATGAATTATATATCTCTGAAATGTATCTGTGTTATATATACATAAACAAGAGACAAGGTCTTGCTCCGTCTGCCAGGCTAGAGTGCAGTGGTGCAATCACAGCTCACTGCAGCCTCAACTTCCCAGACTCAAGTGATCCTCCTACCTCAGCCTCCTGAATAATAGGACCATAGGTGTACTCACCACATCTGGCTAATTTTTTTCATTTTTTGTAGAGCTGGTCTCAAACCCCTGGGCTCAAGCCATCCTCCTGCCGTGGCTTCCCAAAGGGCTGGGATGACAGGCATGAGCCACCTCACTGGGCGTCATTGTTAGATTTTCTTGATGACCCTTTTACCATCATGAAGTGTCTCTCTTTTGTCCGTGGTGAGAGTGCTGTTCTGAATTCTACTTGGTCTCATATTAATTTAAGCTGTTCGGCATGCTATTTGAATATCTCTTCCCATGCATTTACATTTAACCTATTTATAGCTGTAGTTTTCAAGTGGCTTTCTTTTAGATAGAATTATAGGCTCTGCTTTTATATCTAATCTGACAGTCTCTGCCTTTTAATTATTTAGCTCTCC
Organism: Pongo pygmaeus; assembly: GCF_028885625.2. NCBI lineage: Eukaryota > Metazoa > Chordata > Mammalia > Primates > Hominidae > Pongo > Pongo pygmaeus. The sequence goes on from NC_072394.2 coordinate 61,001,883, forward strand.
ACTGTCTAGTACAGTTGCTACTAGCCACATGTTAAAATTAAAAATTCAAATCTTCAGTCATATTAGCTACATTTCAATCCTCATAACAGATTTCTGTTGTATAGCACTGATTTAGATCATTTTTATTTACCATGACTGTCAATATTATTTAGTTTAAAACTACCATCTTACTTTATTTGTCTCTTGGCCCCATGTTAATGATTCCATTTTATTTCCACTATTATCTTGTTTACCTCTTTGTTTTTATTATTTTAATGATTTGCTAGAATTTATAATGTCCTTCTTTGATATATCAGTCTGTGTTCAAATAATAACAGTTTCACATATAAGAACGTCGCAAGAGTGTCCTTCCGTTTCCCTTCTCCCAGGCTTTGTGCTGCTGTTGTCATGTTTTACTTCTACATGTTATGAAACCACAACACACTTATTTTTTTTGCATTAAATAGTGACCTTTCAAAGAGACCATTAGTCTTTTCTTTCTATCCTTGTGCCAGTATCACAATTTCTAATTTTTGTATCATACTAAGTCTTACTGTCCAGTGGTGTGAATTTTCTGTGTTGTTCTTCAGCAATGTCTTGGCTGTTCTTGACCTGTTTCAATATAAACATTAAAATCATCATGTCCTTTTTTATACACACCAACACGCTAATCCCTACTGTGTTTTTGATTGGCATTGTGTTGAATTTATAAATTGATCTGGAGAGAAATGATATCTTTATAATACTGAATCTTCTAATATATGAACATAGATTACCCTTTCATATATATTAGGATTCTTGAGTTTCTCTCAGTGTTTTTTCTACTTCTCTGTGTTATGGACTTGGACATCTTTCCAAGGGTTTTGATATGTTTAGTGCAGTTTTATGCTGTTAATATGGTAAATGGCATTGTTTTGAAATTTTTATTTTCTTTTTATTTGTTGATTATATACAGAAATACAACTTTTAAAAATTGAGGTTATATCCAGTAACCTTGCTGAATTTATTCATTAATTTATAGAGCTTATCTCTATACATTATTTTATGTGTTTTCTGTATACTTTTATATCACCTGGGAATTAGTTTTTTTAATCTTTATTCTAATTCTTAAACATTTTACTTATTCTATGAGATCAGGTAGGATCTCTAGTTCAATGTTCAATAGAAATGGTAATACTAGGTATTATCCTAATCTTAGGGGGTAGCTTCTACCATCATACCATTATGTTTGCTGTAGGTTTTTTGTACATATTCCTATCACATTGCAAATGTGCCCTTTTTTTTTCTTTTTGTCTTTTTTTTTTTTTTTGAGAGACACGGTGTCACTATGTTGTTCGGGATAGATTTGAACACCTGGGCTCAAGTGATCCTCCTGCCTCAGCCTCCAGAGTAGCTGGGAGGACTGTAGATTGACACCACCATGCAGCAGAAGCACCTTATTTTGTTTGCTGGGATCTTTGATTTTTTTTTAACATAGATAATGTCGACTTTATCAAAATATTTTTCTACATGTATTTGGCTAATCACATAATTATACTCTTTTATGTTAATGTGGTAAATTATATCATTAAATTTTCATAGAACAAATACACTTAGGTCAGGACATGTTATTTTTATTAAATACATATCACTGGCTTTAATTGGGTATTATTTTTTAGAATTTTTATATATGTTTATAAATGGACACTATCATATAAATACTTTTTTATAATGTGCATGTCAGATTTGGCATCAATGCTATGCTTGCCTGATAAAACTGGTTGAGAAACTTCTGTGGAAGAGACTGTATACAATTGCTCTTATTCCTTCCTTAAGTGATGAGTAAAATTCGTCAGTGTTGCCATCTGGGCTTCAAGTTCTTCTTGTATGATAGGCTGATTAAAGAGTCAGTTTCTTTCACAGTTGTAAGGTTGTTGATACTCAGATTTTCTATTTCTCTTGTATTGATTTTAATACATTGGGGTTTTTTTTAAGAATTTTGACTCTTTCATATACGTTTTCCAATTTATTGACATAAAGATTTTAAGATTCTGTACTGAGACCCCGTTTTCATTTCCGATATTAGTTTTGCCTTTGATCAACTCTATGATATGTGTCTTCCCTGTTTCACTAATTTCTACTCCCATCTTTATTATTTTTGTCCTTATTCAATATGCTGTTCCTTTTCTAACTTCTTGAGATAGGCAGTTGTCACTGATTTTCAGTCCTCCTCGGTTGTATTCCTTGTATCTTAAAACTTTAGGCCAGGCACAGTGGCTCACGCCTGTAGTCCCAGCACTTTGGGAGGCCGAGACGGGCAGATCATGAGGTCAAGAGATCGAGACCATCCTGGCCAACATTGTGAAACCCCGTGTCTACTAAAAATACAAAAATTAGCTGGGCATGGGGGCACATGCCTGTAGCCCCAGCTACTCAGGAGGCTGAGGCAGGAAAATCCCTTGAACCCGGGAGTCGGAGGTTGCGGCGAGCCGAGATCGCACCACTGCACTCCAGCCTGGTGACAGAGCAAGACTCCATCTCAAAAAAAAAAAAAAAAACCTGTAGGCCAGGCCCAGTTGGCTCACGCCTGTAATCCCAGCACTTTGGGAGGCCAAGGCGGGCAGATCACGAGGTCAGGAGATGAAGACCATCCTGGCCAACATGGTGAAAACCCGTCTCTACTAAAAATACAAAAATTAGCTGGGTGTGGTGGCGTGCGCGCCTGTAGTCCCAGCTACTCAGGAGGCTGAGGCAGGAGAATCGCTTAAACCTGGGAGTCGGAGGTTGCAGTGAGCCGAGATTACACCACTGCACTCCAGCCTGGTGACAGAGCGAGACTCCATCTCAAAAAAAAAAAAAATTTAGGCCAGACGCAGTGGCTCACACCTGTAATCCCAGCACTTTGGGAGGCCCAGGTGGGCGGATCACAAGGTCAGGAGATCAAGGCCATCCTGGTTAACATGGTGAAACCCCGTCTCTACTAAAAATGCAAAAATTAGCTGGGTGTGGTGGTACATGCCTGTAATCCCAGCTACTGGGGAGGCTGAGGCAGGAGAATCACTTGAATCCAGGAGGCGGAGGTTGCAGTGAGCCGAGATTGCGCCACTGCACTGCAGCCTGGGTGAGAGAGTGAGACGCCATCTCAAAAAAAAAAACAAAAAACTTGACTGTGGCTTTTGCTGGATCCAACAAGTTTTTTTTATAGATCATTTCATCATCATTCAGTTCAGAATATTTTCCAGTTTCTATTTTGATGGTTATCTTTGATCTAAATGCCTTTTCTATGTATGTCTCTGAGTTTCCAAACAGGGATATCTTCTAGTTAACTTTTTGTTAATGATTATTGACATAATTGTTTTGAGGTGAGAGAACATATTTTTGTATGATATAAATCCTTGGAAGTCTGGTACTGTTTGCTATGTGGATCAGCGCATAGTCCATCCTGGTGAATGTTCCATGTTTATTTGAAAAGGTTGTATTCTCTACAACTGTTAGTGCTGTGTTCTCTGAATGGAATTAGGTCGAGTTTACTAATCATGTTCGTTTTTTCTGTTGTCTTTGCTGGGTTTTTGGCCTATCTGCCTTTATAAGTTACTAAGAGGATTGAGTTAAAATCTGTCACTATGGTTGTAAGTTTATTTCTCCTTTTCATTCTATCACTTTTGCTTTATTTTGCACCTACATTCCATACATACAGATTTAGAATTTAATATCTTACTGATAAAGCAAACCTTGTAACATTGTGAAATATATTCTTTAGTTCTAGGAATGTGTTTTGCCTTGTCAGCGTTTGCGTGGTGGATCTTTTTCCCGTTTTTTTGTTTTTTTGTTTTTTTTAACTTTCTGTATGTTTATATTTAAGGTAGGTCTCTTGTAAGCAGCTTATGATTTGATTTTGATAACGTAGATTCCATATAAGTACCACCCACCTTAATCAAAATGCAGAAATTTGCATCGGCTCGGAAAGTTCCCTCTGTGAATCATACTCTCCATAAGCAACCACCATTGCTTATGGGGAGTAGATTTTAATCAATATAGATAAATTTCCCTATTCTTGAATTTTACATAAATGCAATAACACAGTATATAATCTTTGGTGTCTTGATTTCTTTTTCATGAAATAATGTTTTGCAGATTTAACCTTGTTGCATGTCCCAGAGTTTTTTTTGTTTTGTTTTGTTTTTTATTAAACTGAGGAGTGATATTCTCTTATATGGATAGACCATAATTTGTCTATTCCTCCCCCTAGTTGGGGACATCCAAGTTCCAGTTTTTGACTATTATGAATATACATGCTATGAACATTCTTTTACAGGTTTTTTTGTGGACATAGGTTTTCATTTCCTTTGGGAACTAGAGTAGAATTGATAGTTGGTAGGGTAGATGCTTCTATAACTTAATATGAAGTTACCAAACTTGTTCAAATGAAGTTACCAAACAGCTGTTCAAAATGACTGTGCCATTTACCCTCCCACTAGCAAGTCCCCACCCATATTTGGTACTGTCTTTTCGGTTATTCTACTGGGTATAAAATGGTATCTTATTGTGATTTTAATTTGCATTTCTCAGATAACTAATTTTAAGTATACTTACAAGTGCTTATTTGTCCTTCATATGTCTTTTATGAAGTCACCATTCAAGTCTTTTGCTCATTTTTAATTGTTTTTTTGTCTTATCTCTTACTGAATATAAATTTTTAATATATTCTTTATATACTCTTGTTAAATATATTTATTGTGAATATTTTCTTCCATTTTATGGTTTGTCTTTTCATTTTCTTAGTGATGTCTTCTGATGAAGTTTTAATGTTAATGAAGCCTATGTTATTTTGTCTTTGATTTATGCCTTTTTTGTTCTCCCAAAGTAATTTCTGTCTGCCCTAAGTCCTCAAAGATATTCTCCTGCATTTTCTTCTAGAATCTTTGTAATTTTAACTTTATATGTAGTTCTTTAACCCATCTCAAATTAATTTTTCTGTATTGTGGGAGGCAGAGGTAAGGTTCATTATTTTCCCATGTGTTTATCCAGTTATCTTAGCATTATTTGTTAAAAAAAAAAAACAAAAAACTTTTCCTATTGAATAGCCTGGCACTTTACACAAAAATTATAATATTGAGGCCAGGCATGGTGGCTCACATTTGTAATCTCAGCACTTTGGGAGGCCAAGATGGGAGGATTGCTTGAGTCCAGGAGTTCAAGAGCAATCTGGGCAACATAACAAAACCCTGTCTCAAAAATTGAAAAAAAAAAAATATATATATATATTTAATATTGAGACTTTGATCCATGAACATAGTATATCTCTCTTCATTTACTTAGAACTTTTTTAATTTCACTCCGCATTGTTGTGTAGTTTTTAATGTAGAAGTCTTAAGAGTGTATTTGTTAAATTTTTTTCTAAATATTTCATGTTTTCTTAGCTAGTATAAATGGAATTGTATTTTTTCATTTTTATTTATAATTGTTACCCATGTTTAGAAATACCACTGATTTTTCTTTATTAAACTTGTATACTTTAATCCTATTAAATTCATTATTAGTTCTAGTAACTCGTCTTGTAGACTTCTTAGTATTATTTACATATACAATCATGTTGTATGAAAATAAAGGCTGACTTCTTCCTTTCCTTCTAGTTTTTTCCATGCCTTGTTGCACAGGCCAGGACCTCTGTTACCATACTGAATAAGTGGTGAGAGCCAACATCCTTACCTTTTCCCAGTGTTAGGGGGAAAACATTCAGTATTGTACTAGTAAGTTTGATGTTAGTTATAGGTTGCCCATTTTTAGGATGAGGAAGTTTTCTTGTGTTTCTGGTTTACTGAGTGTTTTTATCAAGAATGGGTCTTGTGGCTGGGCACAGTGGCTTATACCTGTAATCCTAACACTCTGGAAGGCCAATGTGGGAGGAACGCTTGAGACCAGTGTGGGCAGTATAGTGAGACCCTGTCTCCAAAAATAACAAAAAAATCGAATGGGTCTTGAATTTTGTCTTGATATTTTTTGCATCTATTTAGATTATTTTGTTTTTCTCTTATGTTAATATGGTGGGTTACAGTATTAAATATTGCTAAGTAACAAATCGTCCCAGTATTTACCTGCCTGAAACAACAAACATCTGTTATCTCACATTTTCTGTGTATCAGGAATCCAAGTGGCCTGGCTCATATGGTTCTGGCCGACTCTGATGGTGTTGCAATCAAGATGTCAGGCAGGGCTGCAGTTATCTGAAGGATCCTCTTCCAGCAAGGCTCACTCACATGGCTGTTGGCTGGAGGCCTCAGTTCCACAGTTCTTTGCCCTTTGAGCCTCTCCATAGGGCTGCTTGAGTGTCCTCACAACAAAGTAGCTAACTTCCCACAGAGCAAATGATTCAAGAGAAAGAGCAGGAAGAATCTGCAGTGCCTTTTGTGACCTACTTTTGGGAGTCATCTACCATGGCTTCTGTTCAGAAGGGAGTTACTAAACCAATCCAAAACTCAAGGGAGTAGGAAATAAGCTCCATGCTTGAAAGTAAGAGTATCCAAAAAAAAAGAGTGAATTACATTAATTGAATTTCAAAAGTTTAACTTATTTTATAGCATTATCTGTATCTAATCATGAGTAAACATCAGACACTTACATTGATAAACGTTTGACAAAACAACTGGCTGACAATCTCCAAAAGTCTCAAGGTCTAAAAAGTCAAAGAGAGACTGAGAAACTGATCCAGATAGAAGGAAACTATAAAGAGTCATAACAATTAAACGCAACATGTGCTTTTGAACTGGATGTTTTGCCAAAGGGATATTATCAGGACAATTAGCAGAACTCAAATGGGTTCTGAGGAATAGATGGTAGTAATATGTCAATGTTAAGTTCACAGTTTTGATTATCTTACTCTTCTTACATAAGAAAATAATCTTGATTGTAATTAATCTACACTAACATTCAAAGGCAATAGGCAACTCACTATCAAATGGATAAATCCTATACCTGCAACTTTTCTCAACTATTTGCAAAAAAATATTATATATATTTTTTGAGACAAGGTCTCACTTTGTTGCCCAGGCTGGAGTGCAGTGGTGTGATCACAGCTCACTGCAGTCACAACCTCCCAGGCTCAAGCGATCCTCCCACCTCAGCCTCCCAAGTAGCTAAGACTACAGGTGCGCACCAACACACATGGCTAAATTTTTTTTTATTTTTTGTAGAGACAGGGTCTGGCTATGTTGCCCAGGCTGGTCTTGAACTCCTGGACTCAAGCAATCCTCCTGCCTTGGCCTCTCAGATTGAATTACAGGTGTGAACCAGTGTCCAGCTACATTCTTTATGTTGTACTTGCAACTTTTCTGAAGTTGGAGATTATTTCAAATTTTTAAAATGATGGCTATTTTACTGTATTTCCCGCCCCCCACAATGTCATTAAAAGACAACTGGCTATTTGAGGTTTCAAAAAAGATGGTAACATTGTGTTGTGGATGCCTTCTTCACAGGATCTAGGATTTCCTGAACCAGCCCCAGCTCGCTTTTCCTCCCTACATAGGTAGTCTTTACTTTAGTCAGGCTTTGATACACCACTCTGGGCACCATGGCTCCCTTCCACCTTCCATACTCAAGAATACCTACCTGCTTGGCTACCTACTAGCAACTTTTGGACTAAATAATTGTTCCAAAAAAAGACCAGGAAGAAAGGAGGAAGAGCAAAAGTAGTTTTATTTTACACACATATTAGCATTACCATTGCTCTTCATTCCTTCCTGTAGAATTGAGTTTTCATCTGATGACATTTACCGACAGTCTAAAGAATTTCTTTGAGTATTTCATGTATTCAGGGCTGGTGACAAGATTGCCTCTGTATTTGTTTATCTAGGGTAATGTCTGCGTTGCATATTCCTTTTTCTTTTTTTTTTTTTTTTTGAGACAGAGCCTTGCTCTGTCACCCAGGCTGGAGTGCAATGGCGCTATCTCGGCTCACTGCAAGCTCCCCCTCCTGGGTTCACGCCATTCTCCTGCCTCAGCCTCCTGAGTAGCTGGTATTACAGGCGCCTGCCACCATGCCCAGCTAATTTTTTGTGTTTTCAGTAGAGGCGGGGTTTCACCATGTTAGCCAGGATGGTCTCAATCTCCTGACCTCGTGATCCGCCGCCTCAGCCTCCCAAAGTGCTGGGATTACAGGCGTGAGCCACCGCGCCTGGCTGCATACTTACTTTTGAGGTATGTTTTTGCTAGTTGTAGATTTCGGATTTTTTTTCTTTCAGCACTTTACTGTGTCATTCTGTTTTATCCTGGCCTTCGTTGTTTTTGTTGAGTGGCCTGTCATCCTCCTTCACATTGTTACCCTGTATGTAATGCCTTTTCATTCTCTGGCTGCTCTTAAGACCTATTCTTTATCTTTTGTTTTCACTAATTTACTTTAATATGCTAAATGTGTAATATACTCTGGGTTCACTGAGTTTCTTCGATCTGAAATTTGATTATTTTTACAGAATTTGGGACATTTGCAGCCAAATTGTTTTAAGTATCTGTTCTGCACCATTCTCTTGGTCCTTTTATGGGATTCCAGTTGTATGTATGTTAAACTGCTAGATATTATACCACAGGCCATGGAGGCTCTGAGTTTGTGTTCTTTTCCCTACCCCCATCTTTTTCTCTCTATTCTTAACGATCACATAATTTCTCTTGATCTGTCTTTATCTTAGTTGATTTCCTCTACTGTGTCTCCAAAGCTGTTGGCCCTCTTTAGTCATGGGTTTCACATCCAGGGGTTCCACCAACCACAGATTGAAAGTATCTGGGGGGGAAGAGTCTGTATATGTACTAAACATGTACTAAACATATACAGACTTTATTTTTCTTGTCATTATTCCCTAAATGATAAAGCAACTATTTACATAGCATTTGCAGTGTATTAGGTATTGTAAGTAATCTAGAGATGACTTAAAGTATATGAGAGGATACATGTAGGTTATATGCAAATGCTATATCATTTTATATAACAGTTGTGAGTATTTGCAAATTTTTATTCGTGGGGGGTCCTGAAACCAGTCCCCTGCAGATACTGAAGGATGACTGTTCTGTTCAGTATATCTAATATTTTTCCCCCAGTATTTAGATACTGTCCTTAATTCTAGAATTTTCATTTGGTTCTTTTATATATTTTACATGCATGGTTCCCCCATCTGCTCACTCAATATGACTTTCTTTAAGTCTAGATTATATTTATAGTAGCTGTTTTTAACATCTGTATGCTCATTCCAGCATCTGGATCATCTCAGGATCTGTTACATCTACTGTTTTTTTTTCTCTTGACCTTGGGTCACATTTTCTTTGATTATCTAGTAGTTTTTTATTTTGTACTGGACACTGCAGAAGATACGCTGCAAAGATTTTAGATTTTCGTATCTTCCACTGAAGAGTGCTGTTTTGTTTTAACGGAACATTAAATTATGGGCTAATCATCTTGAACTTGTGGAAGCTTCATCTTAACACTTTGTTCAGACGGTTGTGTTGGGATGTTGCCTTATGACAAATCCTTATTCTTGGGACACTATCTTTGCTTCTGAGATATGGCCTACCTCATTATCATTCAAGGTGTCCAGTGAGCCTCTGGATTGGCAGGATTTAAACTCCCAACTTTTCTCCCCTGCAGTTGGAAACAGCTAAAATCTCTGCTCAGCTCTTTTTTTGGCCTTCCAGCTGTTGCTGTCCATTAGACTCCTTGGCATCTCCCCAGTTGCATGCGCAATTATAGGAGTCAGCTGTGGCTCTGAGAGGAGTCTGTGTATGGATTTGCAGCTCCTTCTTTTCTAGAACATCCCCTCTCTCTTTCCAGCCACACTGGCAGCCCTGAACCTCATCCTCTGTCACTTCCAGCCAGCGCTGGTGGTTTGTCCTCACCTTGATTTTTTATCACTTTCTTCCTCTCTTACTACATTTCAGCCACATGGCCCTTCTTTTCAAACATTTGATAGTCTCTCCCAACTCAAGGTCTCTGTATTTACTGTTTCCTCTTTTTGAAATGTTCTCCCCCCTCTAAATATTGGAATGGTTGGATCTTCTTCCCTTTTAGGGTTCCTCCAAGTTTTTGCTATCATCCTATCTCAAATTACCACTCCAGTCACTATCACCACACAGTGTTTTTTTTTATCTTCGTAGTAAGTATCAAAATCTATAATCATCTATTTGTTTATTTATTGTCAGTTCCTGCCACTTGAATATAAGCTGTATGAGAAGAGGAACCTTATCTGAAATGACCACAGACAGCTGTATCCTCAGCCAACAATAGACGCTCAGTAAAAAATTATTATTGAAGATTTTCATAATTGTATACATTTATTGTCTCTATTTAACCAATCTCTTATTGACCGTTCTCTTATCAGCTTTTACCTCCATTATTCCATTGAAACACCATTGTTGTAGAGTTTGACTAAATATAAACCACAAATATAATTCGCTTTTTATTGTATTTGCCCTCTAGAAGTATTTGGCGTTATCTTGACTTTTTTTTTTAATCCTTTTGTTTCCTGGGATACGGTTCTGGTTCTTTCTACCTCTTGGGGCTTCCTCCTCCTTGTGTTTCTTGGCTTCAATATCCACCCCTAAAATGTCACAACAGAATTTCTTGCATAGTCTGTGTCTCTTCCTAGGTAATTTCATTCACTCACCACTTTGATAGCCACCTTTCTCCAGTGACTCCAGGTGACTGGTATTTAAACAGAGACACCTGGGTCTCCACATATCTACCACTGAACTCTTTCTCCTCGGTCATCCCCAAATACCTTGTTCTGCCTTGCCATAAGGGAGCATTTAACAAGTCCTTCGTACAACCACTATAAACAACAACTTAGCAAAAATTATCAAATGTAAGTAGTAATGATAATGATGGGCATATTATATCCTTTAAATGTAATAACTCAGTCCTTTAAACAATCCAGTATGCTTTCCAACTCATAAAAAGTCACAAGAGACCATTCTCACCCAAACAGCGAAAACAAGCAAGATAAGTTTTTAAAAGCCCATTAGGCAGCTGAGCACACAAAGAAACCTAAATAAACTAAACTTCAATAAGTGATAGACCATTCAGAAGAGAGCCATAGCTGCTCTCAACTTCTATTGAAGCAGAGGGACAGGGAAACTTTGCCATAGATGGGAACAGTTGGGCTCTTAACTGTGGAGACTTGAAGTGGGGCAGGTGAGCTCAGAGCAAACTCTCCACAGGAATTTCTACTTTTGCTGGGCGTAGGGTAACAGCACCCGAATCCATGGGTGGAGCTGCAAAGCAAAGGAATCTCTTAAAAATCTTGATCCAATTCGCTGAGCCTCTCCTCGGCTGTGTCCAGTCATCTTATAAAATGTCCATATAAAGTCAGATAAGTAGAACGTATCCAAACTGAAACTCGAAGAGAAGAGAAAGATATTTTTTTTAAAGACATCCAAAATCTGTAAGGTGCTGTCAGTTTCACAATTGGCTTCCCTGAAAGAAAGGAGAAGGACAAAGGAAAAAAATAATTCAAGAGATAAAAGGTAAGAGCTTTCCACAATTGATGGAAGTGATCAATGTATAAATCTGATAATTTCTGCAAACTCTCGTCAGGATAAATACAAAACAAACCACAACTCCACAACCTAGGTATATCATAAACTGCTGACAACCAGAAATAAAGAGAAGATCTTAAAAGCAATCAGAAGAGGGATAAAAAACATGTTATATACAGGAGGACAGTGATAATAATTGTCTCTGATTTTTCAGCACAAACAGTGGAGGTCAGAGTATAATGATACAGCATCTTTAACATAGTTTAAAATATATATATATATAGGCGGGGTGTGGTGGCTCACACCTGTGATCCCAGTACTTCTGGAGGCCAAGGCAAGTGGATCACCTGAGGTCAGGAGTCCAAGACCCAGCCTGGCCAATATGGTAAAACCCTGTCTCTACTAAAAATACAAAAGTTAGCAGGGTATGGTGGCGGGTACGTGTAATGCCAGCTACTTGGGAGGCTGAGGCAGGAGAATCACTTGAACCCAGGAGGCGGAGGCTGCAGTGAGCAAGATCATGCCATTGCACTCCAGCCTGGGCGACAGAGTAAGACTCCATCATTCATAAATAAATAAATAAATAAATAAATAAATCCTGCCAGCTAATTCTGTATCCAGCATTAATTAATTAATTAATTAAACCTGCCAACTAATCTGTATCCAGCAAAAACTTTCTTCAAAAATAAAGGTGAATGAAGATATTTGCAGACAAAAGCTGAATTTGTCTACAGTAGGCCCATATCAAGAAATATTAACAGGAGCCTATTTCATCCAGCTAAAAACACTATTGGCTTTAAATATATAAGTAACATATTGTTTGTTTGTAACATATGAAGAAGTTAAGTATCAGGCAACAGGAGCACAATGGATGGGAGGGGAATATATGAATATGTGGAATTCAGCTGGCAGAGTCTTACATTGTTCATGAAATAGTATAATATCATTTGGAAGTAGATTGAAATTTAAAGATGCATACTGTAATCTCTAGAGAAACTATTGAAAAAATAGAGACACATAGAGAGGTATAGCTAAAAATCCAATACAAGAAATAAAATCGAGGGCCCGGTGCCGTGGCTCACACCTGTAATCCCAGTGCTTTGGGAGGCCAAGTTAAGGGATGATTGTTTGAGGCCAGGTGTTCAAGACGAGCTTGGGTGGCATAGCGAGACCCTGTCTCTACAAGAAAATGAAAAAATTAGCTGGATTTTATGAGCCACACCTCTAGTCCTAGCTACTTGGGAGACTGAGGTGGGAGGATTGCTTGAGCCCAGGAGTTCAAGGCTACTGTGAGCCATTATTGTGCCATTACACTTCTTTAAAAAAATTTTTTTTTGGCCAGGTGCAGTGGCTCACACCTGTAATCCCAGCACTTTGGGAGGCCGAGGCAGGTGGATCACCTGAGGTCAGGAGTTTGAGACCACCCTGGCTAACATGGTGAAACCACGTCTCTACTAAAAATACAAAAAAGCATTAGTTGGGTGTGGTGGCGGGTGCCTGTAATCCCAACTACTTGGGAGGCTGAGGCATGAGAATCGCTTGAACCTGGGAGGTGGAGATTGCAGTGAGCAGAGGTGGCACCACTGTACTGCAGCCTGGGCGACAAGAGCAAAAGTCCATCTCAAAAAAAAAAAATTCTTTTTTTTAAGAAGCTGAATACTGCCCTCCATATTTGATCTATCCAAAGAAGATAGAAAAAGAAGAGCAGAGAAACAAATACCAAAATGGGGAACATTAAACCTGCCATATAAATAATTATATTGACTGTAAGTTTTCTTATTTTGAGCTTTTTTTTTTCTTTTTTTTTAAATTACAGACTTCATGTTTTGCCTGGGATTGGGACAATAGTTAACTGGAAATGGGCATGAGGAAACCTTCTGGTCATTGGAGATGTCATGCATCTTATTCTGAGCAGTAGTTACACAAGAATATTTTTTATGGACTCTGTGATATAAAATATATCACAATGTCTGTGAATATAATGTCTGACAATTTTACTGTGTTTACCAACTTTGTACTTTTTTTTTTTTTTTTTTTGGCCTTATTGTATTGGCTAGACCCTGTAGTCCAGTGTTGAATCAAAGTGTATGAGTAGACATCCATGCCCTGTTCTTAGGGAATAGCTAAAATTAAAAGAGTAACCAAATGTTGGCAAGAATATGGAATAACTAGAACTCCATAAAAATATAAATGGTTTAACTACTTTGGAGGACTCTTTTTATGTTTACAAAAACACTTGTACAAAAATGTTTATAGCAGGCTTGTTCATTATAGCCAAAAACTTGAAACAACTTAAATCTCTCAACATAAGAATGGGCAAAGTGCGATATAGTCACGCAATTGAATACCATCCGGCAATAAAAAAACACTGTAGATGAATTTCAAAACCATTGTTAAGTGAAAGAAGCTAGACACAATAGAGTACATATTTTATGATTGCATTTATTTGAAATCCAAGGACAGTTAAGCCTCATCTCTGAAGTGGAAGTCAGAAACGGCTTGTGTGGGATGGGGACACTCTTAGTATGCTGTTATGCCGTCACCTCATTCCCTTTGCCTCAGCAGTTCTGCTTCTAGGTCTTTGTCATACAGATAAACTCATATTATTTCTAAACCAATTAAAAATTCTCCAAGGTTAACACTTGCAGCATTGTTGATGAGTGGGGGTCTGATTATATCCATCATGGTGCAGGTACTCAATATAATAAAGGAAAAAAGCCATCTTCAGAAAACTTGATATGCTTAGGTTGGATGATCTCCTAGGTATAGGATAGAGAAAAAAAATCAAAGGTATGTAGTATGTATTGCCATCTGTGTTTAAAAATAAAAGAGAATACGGGGAAACTGTATGTGCATGTGCTTTATCTAAACCTAACGTATTTCTGAAAGGAGGTCTAAGAAACTGCTACGATCAACCTTCCAGGGAGAGGAATTCAATGGCTGGAAAAGGAAGGTGGGAGATGTTTGGGTCTATCCTTGTTTTGTATGTTTTGAAAATTGAAACATATGAGTGTATTACCTATTTTAAAAATTAAAGAATACAGTTACAGTTTGGAAATAACTGAAATAGTTCATCACACACAGAGTTGTCTGAACTGACAGAAGCCTGCTATGTAGACTTGCTGAGAACTCTCCCTTTCCCTCACCCCAGTTGATACCTTGTGAATTTTGTATGTTAGTCTTAAGTTGTCCTTTTTGTCCCTTCCTGCCCATCCTGTCTTTGTCCAGGATCATTTCCATGGGCCACTTAGCTTGCTTCCCGTCCTTGCTGTTTGTTTTCTTTGTTTGTTTCTTTCTTTCTTTGTTTTTGAGACAGTCTCTCGCTCGGTCGCCCAGGCTGGAGTGCAGTGGCGCGATCTCAGCTCACTGCAACCTCAGCCTCCTGGGTTCAAGCGATTCTCCTGCCTCAGCCTTCTGAGTAGCTGGAATTATAGGCGCCCAACACCACGCCCAGCTAATTTTTTTGTATTTTTAGTAGAGATGGGGTTTCACCATGTTGGCCAGGCTGGTCTCGAACTCCTGACCTCAAGTGATCCACTCGCTTTGGCCTTCGAAAATGCTGGGATTACAGGCATGAGCCACGGCGCCCAGCCGCTGGTTTTTTTTCAGTCATCCAGCCCAAAATGTCAGCCTTGCTATTCTTTTTGATCCACTTCCCTTTGTCTTGTCTGTGCCCTCACAGGGCTTACTATTCCTCAATTTTTGCCTACATCATCTGTCTCTACTTCTGTCCTGGAGGATCCTTAAAAGTAGAGACTTTAAGGATACTGCCTGGAATCTGGGGGGATAAAAAGTATTTTATTGTCTCTTGGGAAAAATAAAACTAGTTCATGAAACTGGTAGGTTTTAAATTTTACCAATATTGTTGCTTAGGCAAGGCTCAGTTTTAAAAAAGAGTGATTTTTTGAAATATTCAGTAGTAATTCAAACGAAGCAACATAATGCAAATGGTACATAGAAATGTACCATTTTTTTGAATATTTTTAGAATATCTCTGAAATATTCACTAGTAATACAAATGGAGCAGCATAAATGGGATGGCGGAGCTCTGGCCTCCAGGAGATTCTGGCTTACAAGGAACAGGGCCTCACACCAAGGAGGCACTTGTCACCAACCTTCACCTGCACCTGCCTGGAGCCTTCTATGTGGTCACCTAACTGCACTCTGCCCACCCCACCCTCCAAGTCTAACCCTGCAGAGCAGCCAGGCTGCTGCTTGACATTCATGATTCTCTACTTTGATTCCTGCCGTTGCTCTTCATGGAATGGGACCCCCCGGGGGTCCTCGCCCATCTTCTCCCTCAACTTTCTGGCTCAGCCCCATACTTCACCTCTTCTCTGAAGGCTTCCCTGATGCATTTGTTTCCTCTTGCTGCTTTAACACATCACAGCAAACTGAGCAGCTTTAAAAAACACACACTTAACTCTTTTATAGTTCTGGAGGTGAGAAGTCCAAAGTCAGTTCACAGGATTAAAGTCAAAATATTGACAGAGCTGGTCCTTCTGGAAGTTCTGAGGGGAGAATTCATTTCCATACCTTTTTCAGCTTCTAGCAACTGCCTTGGCTTGTGGCCCCTTCTTTCATCTTCAAGGCCCATCATTCTCTTCTCCATTTCCATTTTCAGATCACCTTCTCTTCTGGCTCTCACTCCTCTTGGTCCCACCTGAGTAATACAGGGTCCTCTCCCCATCACAAGATCCTTAATTTAATCACATTGGGCAGGTCTCATTTGCCATGTAAGGGAATCTGTTCACAGGTTCTGAGGTTAGGGTGCAGATCCTAGGATGCCATCACCATTCTTCTGCTCACACTCTGTCCATTCTTCACTTACCTCATAGGATAATTACCTGGTAATTATCTATTCACCTGACCAGTACCCCCAGTGTAAGCCACTTGAGGGCTGTGATGGGCTCTTTCTCATCTTGCCTGCCTGGTGTTCCTGCCATGTGGTAGAAGTCCAGGTGTTTGAAGGAGTGAATAGATTGCCCAGTACAAATAGCACTGTAGTTCAGAGCACAGACTTGAGGTTCGACTGCCTGGCTGTGGATCCTAACTGCACCTCTCACCAGCCCTGTCTATTCTGTGTCCCATCTGCAAAATGGTGATGAAGAATAAAACCCAGCCTGGAGCCCACAGTAGAGGGATTCAGTTGGGTCACATGTGAAATCATTAGAAGAGTGTCTAACAATAAAGTCAAGACAGTTTTGTCATTGTTGTTGATTTTGTTTTTGATGTGAAATGGTATATGTTATGTAAATTATTATTGACAAGTTTAGGAAAGGATAGGCTTTTTGCTATTTAGTTGTTTGTTTGTTTGTTTTTATTTATTTTTTTTTTTTGAGACGGATCTCGCTCTGTCGCCCAGACTGGAGTGCGATGGCGCAATCTTGGCTCACTGCATCCTCCACCTCCTGGGTTCAAGTGACTCTCCTGCCTCAGCCTCCTGAGTAGCTGGGATTACAGGGACCCACCACCACACCCGGCTAATTTTTGTATTTTTAGTAGAGATGAGGTTTCACCATGTTGGTCAAACTGGTCTTGAACTCCTGACCTCAAGTATCAGCCCGCCTCAGCCTCTCAAAGTGCTGGGATTACAGGCGTGAGCCACCATGCCCAGCCTGTTTAAAGAAATCTTTTCCTTGATTTTAAATATTTTTCAAAAAGTTTTTAGACTGTATGATGAACATGTAGAAGGTGATAAAGGATTTGCTTAGGATGACCGTGAACCTGTGGAACGGTCCGTTGTGCACCCCTCTGCTTTAAGTGGGTATCGACTGCTTGGGGGAGATTACTATGCAGAGTTAATCCTTAGATCTCATTAGCCTAAGAGATGGTGGAGATTCAAGAAAAGGTTAAAGGTGTGTGTGACTATGGAATGCACATAATACTTCACTGAATTTATGGATACACTTGAGACTTCCGGCTTTTTGAAGCCACTCTAACAAAAGCCAAATGTGCCCTTAAATTCAGCTAACCCTCACTGAGGACCCATCAAGTTCTTTGCACCATTCTAACAGAGATAACTTTGTGAATGTCCCTTGATACCTCTGTTAGAGGAACTTCTAGATGTCATGTGCCTTTCGTCTTTTTATGTCTCAATCTTGGTATTCAGTGGTGTTTCCATCAGTATACGCATAATCCAGAGATCCAAGGGTTGTTTGCATGAGATTTCTAGTTTTGAGAAGTGAGAATCCTTTGTTAATTGTAAAATGTGCTGGATTGTTCAACCTCGGGAGGCACTATATGCCATTATGGGGGTGACAGCATCCCATATGCCATGCAAAGAAAAGGGTTTGCAGTAAAGAGAGGTGCTGGAATGTGATGTCAGAGCACACCTATGTTCCAGGAGAGCTAAACAAGTCTACTGCAGTTAAAGAAAAGAAATGTTTAAAATACCTCGCAACAAGTATTTTCATTGAGAGCACGTACTCTGACCAAAGATCGTGACTACTTGGTGTGCATAAAGAAAGTCATATTTTTAGAATGCCATGAAAAATGAAGAAGTATATGAAAAGCATTCTAGCTTTAGGAAATAATGCTAGTAGGGATTTTAGATTAAAGACATAATAAGATCTGCCTAGGCAGAGTGAAGAGAGACGGTTTAGTAGTGAAAAATAAGGTTATCAGACAAGTAAATGGCAGGCTGGAAAATAAAAAGGTATCATTTGAATGGCAGGGAGCCATTGCCAGTTTTTCAAAAAGCAAAATATTGAAGTTATCATACCCTCTGCATCATTTAACTTGATCGTTAAAGGAGTGATCCTAGTGATCCTAGAGTTCTAGTGACAATGGGAGGGAAAAATTGTAGTAGTCCCACTCGAAGATTAGGGTCCAATTTATGAATTTATTTCAGGGATTGAGGTTCAAGTGTAGATTAAATATAAAAGGAAGAACCAGACAGCTCTACTTCAAAATTGAATGCAAGTAACAAAGGACAAAGAATAGTTGCAGACTCATTTCTGTTCTGTGGAAGGCAGACATAACGTTCTGTGATTGAGATCTTGGAATTTGGGGTGATTTGTGGGGGTAGAGTGGAAATAAAGCCCTATTTTCACCATGTTGGGCAGGAAAGGTGATGAAGTATCTAAATTGTGTAGTTAAACTAAAATCAAGCAGATTTGGAAAAGTGCTGTTCTCAACAGATAAAGACCTGACCATAGGAAGGAATCCATTGTTGAGTCCTGCAGGAGGCCTTCTGCCCGGGGCTAGCCCAGAGCTCGGGAAGAGCCACAGGCAACCACCCCTTCCCATGTCTCACCCTGAATCCAGGTGTTACCACTACGTAAAAGAATCCAATCCTAATGCTGAGGAGAAAGTGGTTCTTACAGATGTGATAGGCCAAGATTTTAACCTCTCAGAAATCAACAGAGATGCATCGTGGGGTTGAGGGGAGAAAGGTTGGCCACTTGAGCTGTGACGTGGGGTTAGGAAAAAACTCCTGATTCAAACATGAATGAGCAGGAAAGAGACACCCCCTCCTTCCAAAAAGCAATATGACTTCTTTCTTAGCAGAATTCCAGAGCTTTGAGTGAGAGAGGGACACAGTGACTCTTTGCTGTAACTCCTGGATTTTGCTGGTTGCCTGTGGGCTAGAAGGAGTTGGAGCTGGTGGCTTGGCAGAAGGCAGGAAGGACACTGCTTGGGCGTACTCAGCCCTGCGCTAGTTGAACCACTTCCCGCATACCCTAAAGGCCACACACCTTGCTAAGGTTGCAGAGCCCAGGTCTGCTCTAATCTCAACGTTTTACCTGCATTTTAATAGTACTTCTCACTTCATGCTTCAGGAAGTGCTTGGCCAAGACACCCTAGATCTGTTGGCATAATAGACAGCCACCTAGCTTGTAGGCTACGTGATAAATGTTTTGTTGGAGTTCTAGGATAGCAAGGAGATGGAGAGATGAGGAGATATCCCTATTACAGAGGAAGAGTTACAGCGAGGCCCCTACACTCAAAGAACTTAAAATTCTCATTGAACAGGCAAACTTTAAAAAGAAACGTAAATGAACTACTCAGATGTTATGAAAGGTGCTCTAAAGACAAAGCGCAGTGGTGAGTTGGGTGGGAGGCTGCCTGGTGGGGTAGATGGCACAGGTGTCTATGGTCATTAACATTTAAGTTGAGACCCAAACGATGGGGAGCATTTGGCCAGGGGAGAGCCAGTGGGAAAGCATCCAAGGAAGAGGAGCAGTCAGTGGGCAGTGGGAAGGTGGAGACAGGGACAATTGAAAAGATTTGAAACTTGAGAAGACCAGTTTGATGACTGCAGTGGCCAAGGCAGGATGTGCTGGGGTCATGAACCAGGGCAGCATTGACACATGATCCAAAGAAAAGACATCTCTGACTCAGCGAAAGTCAGAAAAACGGAAGTCACAGCAAGTATGAGTGGAAATTTGTCTGTTCTCTAGTTGGAAGTGTTGACTGGGGAGCTGGTAGAGAGTTTTGGGGCTTATAACCTGTTTTCTCTGAGAAGGCTGAAACAAGCTATTGTCCTGAAGAGACAGGTAGCTGGAAGTGGTAGAGAACTGGAAAGGAGGAGCGAGAATGTGGGATAATTGCTGTGGAATGGAAGAAGGCCTAAGAGGCATGCCCAGCAAAGTGTAGAATCTTCATGCCTGTCCACATAGTTTTATAATTTTTCCTCAAGCGAGGCCACCACCCAACCATTGGGTAGAGGAAGCAGGTGGAGAGGCTGTTGGGGCTTTTCTGGGTGGTTGAGACAAGACAGGCAAGGAGGCTAGAGAACTGGTGGTGTGGGCAAGTGATGCTGGTGATCAATGGACTGGAAGCCAACAGCAGAGACTTAGACCCAAGAAGGGAGCTTGAGATACAAGAAAACTTCAGGGTAGATGGGAAGGAGGAGTGGTGAAAGTGATGAGAGGGGAGAGTAGAAGGTGGTCCAGGGTCAGACAGGGAGTTAGATTTAATCCTTCAGGGCACTTTCATTACATCATAGCTGCCATTTTGTCTTTTATCTGACTCAATAATAAGTCAGTAATAAGTAATGTTTTCATTAAAGGTAAATGCTTGGCAGATAGGTTAAACTTCATTGAGTCCCGATCCTGTCATAATTATTGTGTATACCTTTCTCAGCTTTTTGTCTACTTGAAATATATTTCTTCTTTCATCCTTTGAGCAGCCAAAATGGAAGTGTTGGATGTGTTGGCTCTGTTGGTGGGCTCCTGTTGGATGCCTGTTGTCACTCATAAATGTAACACCACAACCATAATTGATGGAGAGTTGAGTTGCAAGCTTTTAGGACTAATTGCAAAGTCTAAACTAAAACATTTCCTGGAGCTGCCTTTAAATAATAATAATAATACCTTGTATAGATATAGTGCTTTATAATTTACAGAGCACTTCCATATACATCATCTCATGTAATCTTCACAATAAACAATGCTTTTTGAATGCTTAGATCTTTCCTAAGTGAGAAACCATGTTGTACATCCTGATTTAATCATAGCGAGTCACCAAAAGTTCTTGATACAATAACCATTTATGAGTACCTTCTGTGTACAAAGCACTTTACTAAGGATACCAAGGGGTAAATTTTCAGTAAATAAATATCCAATAAGTAGTACCTATCAGTAAATATGATCTTGCCTCCTAATTTACCTTCCCTTCCTAGTCACAGTCACTATTTTGGAGGCTACTTGCCATGCCATAAATTTATATAAATATTGCCAGGAATTCGTTGTATCAGAGTTGAAGTTTTAAAACTAAGGATTCTGATACTTGTCTAAGCTCATGATTCATCAGAAAGTCATCCTGTCTATTCAACTTGCACTTTTCTTGAAGATTATTACTTGAATCTCAAGAAAAATATTTCAAGACCTCAGCATATCTGAAAATGCCAGCCATTGAGTTCAATGTCCTGATTGGAGTGGTTTGGGTACAACTTGGCCAAAAAACAAGAGTACAATTTGGCAAAAAAAAAAAAAGTATAACTTCATACTTGCTTCCAGAAGGCTTATTATTCATTAGAAAAGAAGACACACCCATCTCTGGGCCCTACTGGCCAGACTGGGATGCTTTGAGGAGACTGGGAGACAAAGGACTTCCTGGGAGGCTGCCCTCTGGGTGAGGGGGGAATGGAAGGTAGTATTGGAGCTGGGCCCAGTCCCAGGGCAAGAATCCTGAACCTGTGTCCTGGAGTCCCCCAAGTGTCCAGATGTGTCTTCTGGGCCACCATGGCTCTTCAGAGGATACACAAACTTTGAGGTCTCACTCAAGATCCTCCAAATGTAGAACCCCCAAAATAATAGGAACCCTGCCATCAGAGTGCCCGGGGCAGAGTAGCTCCCTGAAAGTGAGTGGTGTGACCTGCAAACCATGATTCCTTCTCCCATCTGGGGCTGGATGAGGCCCCAAGGTGTGATGTTGAACTTCAGCTGAGAAACCCGTTTTGTCGATGAAATGCAGGTGGTCGTCAGGGGCGCTGATGATGAATCGGGTCCCCTTGGTTCAGCCGTTACTTCTCCAGCCATCTTCCTGCTCCTTGTTCGACACCTTAATGTTATTAATTCGCATGTTAACATTAGCTCTCACTCACCTATTTACATGGGCACGTGGTTTGGGAATTGGGGGAGGACAAAGCCAGATCCTAAAAAAAATTTTTTTTTTAACTAGCGTATACATTCCTGGACATAGTTTTTTAGGAATATTTTCCCATGATAACATCTTTTTAAATAACAGGTTCTGTGTTTTACAAGGGAGGCTAATGTCTGTATTGCCAAACTATCTCTTGATTCTTTTGATACAGAGCTTAGAACTCTTCTTTCTTGGTGTTGGGCAGATGTGCCTAATGCTTTATTTTGACGGAGGATATGCACTCAGCATCTGAGCATCCCATAAATACTCCAGAGAGGAACACAATTAGGATACAATGTGGTGCTGGGAGATTGAGCATTGGTTGAGTCTAAGTGATGTTTCCGACTGGGGCTGGAAACGTGCTTTACGTAATTGTATTCTGATCATTTAGGTCTCTCTTTATAGGGCATCTTTTATGACCAAGACTGTCCAGTACCAAAATGAGCTACATAAATTCCTAATCTGGGATACAGCTGGACAAGAACGAGTAAGTCACTCTTTAATTTACTCTGTTTTTCTGAGGCCCAAATGAAAGTTCCAACTAAACTGTCAGCATCCCTGTCATCTCACGTTACTCACTTCTCTTCTGTGCACCGGAGACACATTTATTTCCATTTGCGTAGGCCAGCCTTTGCCTTTGCCTTTTCAATTAGAGCCACAGAGTCCACCGATGGAGAAAGTGATAATGGGCACTGAGGGCATTTTTATACCTTGCAGTGTCTTAAAGTAAATGCTGACCAACAGGCCTGATAAAATCCCACTCAGAGCACTGTGTATAATTTAGGGCTCTCTCCTCTAGTAAAGATATATAAAGCAATTAGTGGTAGAAAGGGTGAGTTAAGCACAACTCATTTATTGCTGCCTTTTAAAAGCTAAAGAGGAAGAGGGAACTTTACAGCATATGAAGTGTGAGATTTAAGTGAAAAGGATAAGCTAACACAGTGCCTTGCAATAGATACTTAATAAATGCCTGATGACAAAATTGGCCACGATGGTTATCTACTTAAGGAAGAGCCTGAACCAGAAGCGGGGCCTGGACATGGCAGCATGGGGTCTAATGGAATTTGGGGAAGCCCACCGAAATCAGAAAGGGCCGGGAAGGCAGGGATGGGGACAGACACATCTGCCTCCTCCCCTTTCCTCTGGGTACTAAGTCCAATTTCCCTTCCAAGGTGTCTCTGGCAGCCACCCCATTATTCAGCTGCCGTTTAATTTTGTTTTCAAACAGTACGATCCAAACAGCACATCTGATAGATGCACGGTGCTATCTTAAGCTCTTAAAAGTGTACCAGAAGTAATCAGGAAAAATAGTCTGTCATCACAGCCTTATCTAAGACACCATAGATAGTGTGTGTAGTATGAAATCTGACAAGAATCATCACAGACAAATGGAGGAAAACAAAACAAGCCATTACTGTTGTCCTAGACATAGACTCCATGCATTTGTACAGATTTAATGTCTTAAGTTTGCTCTGTTTGGTTTCTTCTGTTTTTAACACTGGATGTTGTGCCTCTGTCCCATTACTCATCTAAGATATTCTGCTTACCGTCTTCCACTCCCCATTCCTTCTCCTTTGCTCATGTTGTACATCTAGAATGGAGCATTTAGGACAGCTGGACCTTTGCTAACCATCCCTCTTCTGTCCTTCAGAAGTGTGTCGCTTACCAGAATCCTGAATATATCTGTAGACACAGCCCTGGGTTCTGTCCTGTTAGCCACGAATCCGTGTGGCCCTTCCTACTAGTAATATATGTACCCTCCACTAAATCCCAAGTTTCAGTTACCCCTCACATATATTTGATGATACAGCAAAGCCCTCATCATAAAGAACCATGCTGTAATATAGATTCCATTATGCTTTGAATCAGAGCCTGTCCTGGTGTACGCAGTGACGTATAACATCTCTTTTTTTCTGGAACACAAAAAAAAATAACACAAAGGTGTTTGCCTCTCTCCCTTTCTGCCACCATGGTAGCAGAAGTCTGAAATTTTGTACTTAGCTGGTTTTCCTGCCTCTTGCTTGTCCACTTCTAATTGGTTCTGCAACAGGAGTAGTTGCTCTGAGATGCAAACCTGCCTACAGCCTGCCTGATGCCCCATCACACAGCCCAGAGCTGCACAGGAGATACTCATGGGGCCAGGCCACAGGCCAGAGGCGCTGACCAGGATGGCCTGCATGGAGAAGACAGGAGAGGGGCGCCACCTGATGAGCACTCACTCCAGCCGGTTGTTGCTGGGCGTGAGCACAGTGCTAAGGAAAGCCACACACCTGACGGCTACCCACAAATTGTTTGAAATGCTGGGAGGATCACATAAGACACGTCTTGTAAGCCTGTCTGGGTCAGGGACTGCTCGTTTATCCTGGGCAGTGCATTGAAGGTCCAGAATGTGCCATCCACAGCCAGGCTCTATTTTCACCTCCTCCCACCAGTCTGTCCTCTAGTACAAACTGCTTGCTGTTCTCCAGCATGCCATAGTTTCACACCCTCATGCCCTTCCACAACTCTATTCAGCCTTCGGAACCAACCTCCGATGTCACCTAAAGGGGACTTTCCTGCCATCTCTGCTCTCGGACAAATAACCACATCGCCACACTGCTGTGTTGCTCTAGACCCATATCTGGAGGCCTCCCGGGTTCCTCCCTCGCCCTCGGTGCTGGACACCTTCTCCATCCAGGTGTCCTGACAGCTTCATTCTCTACATGTGTCGCAAATCGATTCACTTCTCCATCTCCGCTCCCAGCATCCTGCTCTCAGCCACCTTTGGCCATTCACTGAGTACTCCTTTAGCCTTTTCATGGGTCCCCTGCTTTCCCTCTGTCCATGACATGTCCTCATAGGACCCAGAGGAATCTTGTGGAAACAAAAATCAGCCCGTGTTATTGGCCTGCTTAATATCCTTCAGTGACTTCCCGCTGCACCTCTCATAACAGCCACACTGAACAGAGACCTTCCAAGCCCCACGTGACTTGCCCAGGCCTCCCCCTGGGCTCCTCTCTTCTCAGGGCTTCCAGCATTCCTTGGCCTCATGCCTCTGGATACACTGTTCCTTCTCACCAAAACTCTCTGTTCCCTCCACTGGAGCCCAGCTGGCTCCTTTCCCGTCTTTTAGTCTCAGGTTAAATGTGATAACACTCAGAGTTTTCTCTAAACCCCCTGCATCTAAGCAGGGCCCCAACTTTGTTCGTCATTACTGCCCTTACTCGTTTTCCTCAGAACATTCATTAAAAATTGTCCTTAGATATCTGTCTACCTACCTTCATTGACAATCTCCCATCAGACTGTAACTCCAAGAGCTGGGACCACAGTGTCTTGTTCACTGCTGTACTCCCAGGGCCTAGCATGGTACCTGACCTAGAGCTGATGTTCAGATATTGGTTGGTTGGATGAATCAGCAAATAAACTCTTTGCAGTATTCCTTTGTATCCTGAAGTCTTTGATTGCTCTCATCCATGGGATTGTCACCTGTTTCCTTACCTGTCTGCCTTTCATTAGACTGTAAGCTCCTTGAGGGCAAGGACTGCCTTCATATCTCTGTTCTCAGCCCCTTGGCACATGGTATTGATGTCCATAGGTTTATGTCTACTGATTGACAGCCCTACTTAGTCACAGATAAGGACAGCTCCTCTGCCTACTTTTACCATGTGAGTAGTTCATGACTCAAATTATAAATTTCTGGTGTTGTATGTTTATTACTCTTTGTAGTTATGAGATTTATTATGGAACCAAAATTGTCATAAAATGAAAACCCTTTTGATGAATTGACCATTCAGACATCCTCCCCAACCTCCCCATTTGACATCTTGTACTGCGCATAGTTTTGACAGATGGGTTGTCTTTCTGATGGTCCAGCTACATTTGATTGCAAAGTGATTTCATTAAGTCAGTGAAAGTGATTTTGGAGAATTTCTCAAATGTCCTGTGAAGCCCTTGACAGTAGGGATCTTGTTAACTTAAGAGGAAAAATACTGCTCAGGATGATGATATAAGTGCTTCAGAAGATAATGGTTTGTGTATCAAAGGGTTAAGAGGAGCCTAGGGAAAATTGATGAAGCCCTCAAATATTTTTGTAAAAATTTGTCATTTTTATGATAAGACTATGAAAGTCAAACCTGAAATGAAGGATATCGTATTGTGCTAGCATGTAGTTTTATCAGAAGATTCATAGCTAAGTTATCAATCAAGTTCGACTCAGTGTTCATCCAGAAAATTAGCTCCTGGCTGCAATAATAAACCTAAGGTTTTTCAAATACCAAATAAAATTAAACTTGATTTTACAATTTTAAGTTTATCTTCTCAAGATAGAGTCTTTGTGAGACTATTTTTTCCCTATTATTTGCTATCTTGAATGAATGCATTTAAAGTCACCCTTTTTCCACCAATTATCTCCTTCAGTAACGAGGACTCCTGCAGTAGCATTGAGACAGACACAACACATACATTAAAAAGCCTCATAAATACACCATACATGTGGTAAGAACATGTCAAATACTTGCCATCTGTGTGTGATTGTATAAAAGAAAGCTTCTTGGTCAGGCATAGTGGCTCACGCCTGTAATCCCAGCACTTTGGGAGGCCAAGGCAGGCGGATCACCTGAGGTCAGGCGTTCTAGATCAGCCTGGCCAACATGGTGAAACCCCATCTCTACTAAAAATAAAAAAATCAGCCAGGCATGGCAGCGCACACCTGTGGTCCCAGCTACTCGGAAGGCTGAAGCAGGAGAATCACTTGATCCCGGGAGGTGGAGGTTGCAGTGAGCCGAGATCGCACCACTGCACTCCAGCCTGGTCCATGGAGTGAGACTCCATCTCAAAAAAAAAAGCTTCTTAACCAGAGTCTAATAGACATTGCATCCAGTCTTTAAAGATTTACATTCCTGCATCTTAATGTGGTTTCTCCCAATGACTGTTTTTACAGAGATCAGAACACTAGGAAGGCTCAGACTTATTTATTGTCACAGTAGTCATGTAAGGAATTGTTCTCCTGTTTAAAATCAAGAACAACTGTAGTGGCTTAGTATCATCTAGAATTGCGGCAGACAGTCCCAGAAACCAGTCTGCAGTGCATCATCCACACTGGCCAGTGCACAGTTACTATCCACATGAAGAGACAAGAAGACCTGACTCCGTGAGTAGAAGCAAACCCGAAAGTGATCCCATTATTAGAATTTGCAGACAGAATTTACACGTATATTTTTGGGCCAAATCCAACCTGCCACCAGTTTTTGTAAATAAAGCTTTCATAGAACATAGCCATGCTTGTTTGTTTATTATCTATGGCAGGGATGTCCAGTCTTTTGGCTTCCCCGGGCCACATTGGAAGAAGAATTGTCTGAGGCCGTGTATAAAATACACTAACGATAGCCGATCAGCTTAAAAAAAAAATCGCAAAAACAGCTCAATGTTTTAAGAAAGTTTATGGATTTGTGTTGGGCCACATTCAAAGCTGTCCTGGGCCACATAACAGGCTGCCGGTTAGACAAGCTTGGTCTGTGGCTACCTTCATTCTACAATAGTAGAGTTGAGTGGTTGCAGCAGAGATTATGTGACCCCTAAAGCCAAAATATTCACTACCTGGTCTTCACCAGAAAAAGTCTGCCATCACCTAATCTAGAGCCAGGTTTGGAGCAGAGATGTGCTGACATCTTTTGAGTCTCTTACATGCCTCCACCTTGTTTCTTTGCATCAAAAGGATATGAAAGTTTCCATGTCAGTAATAGCAGAGTGGCTTGCCCTCCCACAGCTAAAAATTATATATAAACTCTGGACAAAGCATTAAAAAAACAACTGTTTGAAGGCACTGCAGAGCAACCAAATGCAGTCAGGGACTGCAAAGGGGAGCTTTCTTGTGTAAGATCCACATTTTTACAGCTTTTCCCCGGTGGGCACTTCCCAGTTCGAGTGGCACAGGGTAGCTAGTACTTAAGCAGAAAGCTTGTGTTGAGTGCAGAGTTTAGGACTGCTAGAGCAGCCAGAAAAAGAGGAGGCAAATTGCAGAAAAGAGGGATTCAACAAGGAGGGACCCCCTAAAATCTGTTTATAAATTCCCTGAAGTTTTTTTGACCCCGAAATTGTGAATTCACAAGAGAGACGTTATAAAATGCAACAGAAACCAGTAGCTGGATGGAAAGGGTGACAAGACAGCAGAGATTTTAGCTGCTCCTCATTACAGCAGGGCTAGACTTCAGAGTTTGAATCCAATCCTGCTGTGTTACAGGGGATCACTAAACACCTTGGGCATTCCGATGAAACTTCAGAAGGGCCATGCCTTCGGAGTAGAAACCGTGTCCTAGGACTAAGGGCAAATCCAAAAACCCACATAGACCAACCCTTACAACGTGTAAAACCAATCTTAGGATGAGTCACCAGTAACTTAATACTCTGCAGAGAAGATAAAAACCAAGCGTCTACAGTGCATCATCCACACTGTCCAGTGGACAGTCAGCGCTACTACACACATGAAGAAACAGGAAGGTGTGACCCAGTGAGTAGAAGCAAACCCTAAAGTGACCCTTTTCTTGGAATTTGCAGACACAGAATTTAAAGCACATATTTTACATATGTTCAGAGATTTAAAGAAAAGTAGGCCAGGCACAGTGGCTCACGCCTGTAATCCCAGCACTTTGGAAGGCCGAGACAGGCATATTGCTTGAGTCAAGGAGTTCCAAACCAGCCTGGACAACATGGCGAAAGCCCATCTCTTAAGGGAAAAAAAAAAGGAGTGTTAATGACTTAACTGCAAATGGGGAATCTCACACAGAATGGAAACTAATAAAGAATTACATGAAAATGCTAAAGCTGAAAGCTGCAATATCTAAGATGAAAAACTCACTGGAGGATAATAGAACAAATTAATCAGAAGAATAGAAAAACAGTAGAAAAATATGGACAGAGTCTCAGTATCATAGGGACAAATTCAGACAGTCTAACATATATGTAATTGGAGAGCCAGGAGGAGCAAAGAGAGAGATGGGAACAGAAAAAAAGATTTCAAGAAATAATGGCTGAAAATTTCCCAAATTTGGTGAAACATAACTCACAAATCCAAGAAGTTCAACAAATCTCTAAGTACAAAGAACACCATATCTACGTAAGTTGTAGTCAAACTGCTGAAAACCAAAGGTAAAGAGAAAATCTCGAATGCAGCCAGAAGTAAAAGACACGTAAACAGGAGAACAACAATATGAATGATGGCTAACTTTACACATAAACACTGGAGACCAGAAGCTAGAGGAACAGGATCTCTAAAGTGTGGAAAGCAAAAACCTATCAATTTGCCAAAATTAGTTTTCAAATATAAAGTCAAAGTAAGAACATTTTTAGAAAAACAAAAACAGAAATCAACAGCAGCCATCCCAGAAAGTTTTTCACACTAAAGGAAAATGACACCACATGGTAATTCAGATCCATAGGAAGAAATAATAACCACTAGAAATGGCAAATAGAAATGTCTGTTTTTTCTTCTTCAATTATTCAAAAGTTAACTAATTCAAAAATTGTAACACTGGATTGTATAGTTTATAGCATATGTAGATTTAGATTATTTGACAGTGGTAGTACAAAGAATGGTAGGATAACAGAAATTAGACTTTTGCAAGTCTCTGATATTTTACATGAAGTGGTGCATTTTAAACCGAGTAGACTGTAGAAAAACGTGCAGTAGTCCAGACACAGTGGCTCACACCTGTAATCCCAGCACTTTGAAAGGCCAAGACAGGTAGATTTGAGGCCAGGAGTTCAAGATCAGCCTGTCCAACATGGCAAAACCCCATATCTACTAAAAATACAAAAGTTAGCCGGGCATGGTGGCACTTACCTGTAATCCCAGCTACTTGGGAGACTGAGGCACAAGAATTGCTTGAACCCGGCAGGCAGAGGTTGCAGTGAGCCAAGATCACACCACTGCACTCCAGCCTGGGTGACAGAGCGAGACTCTGTCTCAAAAAAAAAAAAGAAAAATGTGCAGTATATATTATAGTTACAAAAGCAACAACTTAAAAAATAATACAAGTAAGTGCAGTTCAAAAGTCAGTAGAGAAGTTAATATACTAAAATTGAACACTAAGAAAAATTCAAGCAATGGAAAAGAGGAAAAGAACGGAGGAGCAGGAATTTTAAAAGAAATTGAACAGATACAGGCCGGGCGTGGTGGCTCACGCCTATAATCCCAGCACTTTGGGAGGCCGAGGCGGGTGGATCACCTGAAGTCGGGATTTCAAGACCAGCCTGACCAACATGGAGAAACCCCATCTCTACTAAAAATACAAAATTATCCAGGTGTGGTAGCGCATACCCGTAATCCCAGCTGCTAGGGAGGCTGAGGCAGGAGAATCGCTTGAATCCTGGAGGCGGAGGCTGTGGTGAGCTGAGATCACGCCATTGCACTCCAGCCTAGACAACAAGAGCGAAACTCCGTCTCAATGGTAGACCTAAATCCAAATATATTAGTAAATACATTAAATATAAAGGAGCTGAACTGCTGAACCTTCCACTTAAAAGGCAAAGGTTGTCAAAAATCAGGACCCAACTATGTGTTGGTTATAAGAGGACTACTATAAATATAAAAACAAATAAAGAATGCAAAAGGATGTAGTATTCAAATAATAAACAAAAGATACCCTTGTGGTTATATAATATCAGTAAAACAGACATGAAAACAAGGTGGAAGAAGGACATTGTGAGAAGAATATTGAGGAACTTTCTGTGTTGATAGAACTGCTTGACATCGTAGTGGATGATATTCACACAGATATATACATTTGTCAGTTTATCAGATTGTGCTGTTAAGATCTTTGCTTTTCTCTGTATGAGTTTTACCTGACGAATTTGAAGGAAGAAAGAAAACACAACCCTGTAAAGAACGTTGCCAATATAAGTACATCAGAAATGAAAGCTGATACCATAACCTTTATTCCATCTGTGCACTTCTGCCTCATTTTCTCTTACGCTGTTGAAGTCAACCCAACACTTTATCTCTTTTTTACTCAATAATATAGTTTTCTTTTCTGTGGTGCTTTCTTGCTTATAACCTTTATTTTTGTTTTCTTTTTTCTAAAACTTAATGTCTCCTTTACTGGAAGTTAGTAGGCTTTTACCTCAGAGGCAGGGGTTTCTCTCACAAAAACTCGTAACAGTTTCTGTGTATGGACAGCGAGGTCTGACACACTCACGCAGTTCTTATTCATTTGTTCACCAATTCTTGATAACCTATAGCGTGTCAGATACTAGGCCCTGAGATAAAATGGCGTGCCTAGCAGACATGCTGACATCCATCATGGAGCTTACAGTCACAACTTCACTTCCTTTTGTAAAACTCAAATTGATATGAAATTTTAAAAGCCAAAAGGTTAAACTCATTGGATAAGCAGTTCCAGAATCCATAGTTCTGTATGTGGTTTATGTATGTGCACCAAATGCTCCCCTGTGATAGTCCCTGCCTGTGTTCAGGGGTAAACCACCATTAACAACAGGATGTAAATACAGTGTCATCAGATCATAAGTGGGGGTCAGGCTTCAGAGTTAGGGTGTAAGACGAAAATTAAGTATAGGCAAAATTCTTGTCATTAAACATTGACATCATATTCAGTGGGTGAGATGCTCACGTAGGACGTGTGCCCAATAACTGAGGTTGACTGGGGAAAGAGCTTCACAGTCTCCATCTCACACTCATTGAGAGAAATAGCTCACTGAATCACCCTTGCTGTTCAAATGGTTATTCCTCTCCCTTCTTTTTCCTCCCTGTTGTGTGTCACCGGTTGTGGGGGCCAGGGTGATGAGTGGGAAGAAGCTGTGTATACAGGGTTAAATTCATGTAAATGAAATGAGATCTGTACCCAGCATTTGAGAATTGGCACATGCATGGAGATATCAAAAAGCAAGTTGCAAACTCATCCAAGTAGTGAATGTAAATGTGTACTCATTTCTGAAGGACAATCAGTGTTCAGATTGCAGGGTTTTCTTTATGACACCCAAATGCAGCTACTTCTCTGGAGAACTATTTATAGCATTATTTTTATCTCCGTGATAGTTAGGGAAGCCAAAGTTTAAAGGACTATTGAACAAACGAATTTGGGAATTATAACATTGAGTTCAATTAAAAAGCCTTTTTAGCTGAAACAATTGTTTAAAGCGCCATATTTAATTCCTATAAAACTGTATTCTAAACTATCTTCTGAGAGACATTTCAGTGTTACATTAAAAGTTTTTGCCTTTGGTAATTACTGGTTCATTTGCTTTAAAGCAGCGTGTCATTTTCTTTGGCTTAAGAGAAAGATTACTTTTTGTGTAGGGATAATGGGCTTATAAGTCTAGTCTAAAACATATTTAACCAATTTTCCCAATTTTGTTTATTTTTCCCCCTCCTCTGCAGTTTCGTGCCTTAGCACCAATGTACTATCGAGGGTCGGCTGCAGCTATAATCGTTTATGATATCACAAAAGAAGTAAGACTATATAGTTTTCTTTTAGATTGTCTTGAAAACTCTCTTTTGGTTGCTTAGATCTCCAGTTGCTCTCCTTTTTTTGTGTTACAGGAGACATTTTCAACATTAAAGAATTGGGTGAAAGAACTTCGACAGCATGGCCCACCTAATATTGTAGTTGCCATTGCAGGAAATAAATGTGATCTTATCGATGTAAGGTAAGTTATTAGAATGAGAGATTACAATACCTATTATGTGTTCCTTTTCTTAATAAGCAATATCCAGTATAAGAATCTTGCTTTTATTTTATCTCTGACATTGAAAAATTCCTTTTGGTTATGTGGTTGGAGTCCTAAAGTTTCAAACTAAAATTAAGATTTCAGGCATTTGGAGCTAATTATATTATGTATATAGACAGGTGTGCAATTTACGGAAATACTGGTTGCATTGCACCCAACATTATCTGAGATCAGAGCAGCCCCCAGGCTCCCATGACTTAGAATACTTGAATGCAGAAAGCACATTTATTGGCAGTTTCTCTGGGCCACTTCCATCATTCCCAAAGCAAGGGCTTTTTGAAAATTTTGGCTGGGGAAGAAAACCCTACCATCCCTAATCATTCCATTAGCTACATTACTAGTGGTACCGAGTTTTGTTTCATTTTGTTTGTTTACCCATGGTTGTGGTGTAATCGGGAAGACCGTGTCTCAGGGCCCATCCAACAGCCATTTAGGCCATCCTTTGTCATCATAAATCTGGTTAACTACTGGGTAGGTGGGGGTACAACTAAGATCTTCATGGGTAGAATTTCTGATATGTAGTTGTTGCCTTCCAGAGAAGTCATGGAGAGAGATGCAAAGGACTACGCCGACTCTATTCATGCAATTTTTGTAGAGACCAGCGCAAAAAATGCGATAAACATAAATGAACTCTTTATAGAAATTAGTGAGTATCTCTGTGCCTTATCCATTTCCTCTGTAAAAGCAACTTAACACAGAATGATCTTCCTGGTTAGAATTCCTGTCTTACTTAGAGCAGTCTAGTCTCTGATATTGTGATCAGTGAAATGAGATTGGAGAAGGTAAGAGTAATGGCCAGTTTTCATATCATGTTATAGTTGCTGAAGAGCTGCTGCCCTTCTGGAAAGAATGTTGCTACTGAATAAATAATGCACAGGGTATTGAGGTCATGAAAGCTGTCCCATTTCTTTCTCTATTTAAATATGTTTCTGTTAGTCATCCAAGGTCATTGAAAATGAACAAAATGAATAAAGGGAAATGAAATGCAGGTATACTTGCACGGTAAGAAAACCCTCAAAAATAATACTAGGCAAGTGAAAGGTAAGACCTGTTTTCCCTTCTCTTTCCCTTCCCTTTCCAGAAGTGTTAATATGATGATACTAGACGGGAGAGGGGCTGCTGCATGCCTTTGGGATCCTCTGCAGATTGTATCTATGTTTATTCATTTCATTCAAATTCATCAGAATATTGATTGGGAGCTGTTCCAGGCTCAGGGGAAATAGCCGTGAAGAAGATAGACGCAGCCCCTGCTCTCCTGGAGCGCACATTCTACAGAGGGAAACAGACAGTGAACACCAAATAAATAGGATCATTTCAGATCATAATAACTGATACAAAGAAAATAATTTAGGATGAAATGAAGGAGTGTCTGCAAGCAATCAGGGAAGGTCTCCCTAAGGAGGTGCTATCAGAGCTCAGGTCCAAGGAAGCAGGCCCTGTAGAGGTGTGGGGAGTCACATAAATATGTCAGACTTCCAGGTGGAGAAAAGCAGAAAGCCATCAGAGCAGGGTGGATGTAGCGTTAAGATCCACCATGTGGTTGAGAGCCAAGGGGACTGAAGCAGGGAGGGTCCTTTGCCGTTGTGTCAAGGAGGGGCATGAACTCCAGAGCCCACCAAGGCCAGGCAAGGATGACCCATGAGCAGAGCAGGCCTAGATGAAGCCCTGGGAACCCCAGCTCAGGCCAGGCCCAGCTCCATCAGCTGGGGCCACACTGGAATGTGGGCCCCTGGTTGCTAAGGTTGTTTTCACATTTTTTTTTACATGTCCCATTGTTTAGATTTGGCCAATCATTTAAGTATTTTCAAAGTACTTTGCAGGCCTAAGGAGCCCATCTGCTGCCAGATATGGCCAGTGAACTACTGATTGCACCCTCTAGGCCAGCCCATTCATTTCAGTGTTAAAACGTCATGATGTGCCTGGGCATGGTGGTTGTCACCTATAATCCCAGCTACTCCAGAGGCTGAGGCAGGAGGATCACTTGAGGTCAGGAGTTTAAGACCACCCTGGGCAACATAGTATAACCCTATGTCTAAAAAAAAATAAAAATAAAAATACTAGGGCATTGTGGCACGCACCTGTAGTCCCAGCCACTCGGGAAGCTGAAGTGGGAGGATCGCTTGAGCCCAGGAATTTGAGGCTGCAGTAAGCCATTGATTGCACCACTGCAATTCAACTTAGGTGACAGAGCAAAACCCTATCTCTTAAAAAAACAAAAAATCATGTTTATTGTTGTCCTGGATGTAAATAGCAGGTACCCAGATGGATTTTTGAAAAGCAACATAAAGCCAGTTGGGAATTTTTCACAGCTCAAGCTAAAATATCTAAGTGTGTGGTGTCATGAGTATGTTAAAATTACCGCTATCTTTTTATGTTCTTTACTTTAGTGGTATTAAAAACAGGAAAGTAGGCCAGACATGGTGGCTCACACCTATAATCCCAGCACTTTGGGAAGTCAGTGTGGGTGGATCACCTGAGGTCAGGAGTTCGAGACCAGCCTGGCCAACATGGTGAAACCCCCATCTCTATTAAAAATACAAAATTAGCTGGGCATGGTGGTGCATGCCTGTAATCCCAGCTACTTGGGAGGCTGCGGCAGGAGACTCGCTTGAACCCGGGAGGTGGAGATTGCAGTGAGCCAAGATCACGCCATTGCACTCCAGCCGGGGCAACAAGAGCAAGACTCCGTCTCAAAAAAAAGAAAAAGGAAGGTAGTAAACTATACCAACAATGAAAAGGCTTATATAAAAACTAGTATGTACATATTCATTTTAACTGTGAAAAACAAAACCTGTATGTTCACAAAGATTAGAAAAATTGAGAGAGATGTACATAGACTTTCTTGTTCACTGGCTTAGTAAAACTGCGTGAGCACAGTGCCTGACACACTGACTTTGTATTGAAGTATAATAGACATACAGAAATGTGCACATATCAGAAGTATAAGGCTCAGTGAATTTTCACAAGCTGAATATACTCCAGTGCTTGGCACTCTGGTTGGGACATGGCCATTCCTACACCCAAGGGTAACCATCCTGATACTAATTCTTCAGATTGGTTTATCTGGTTTTGTTTTACATATATTTTGTACTTTATATTTTTAAAAACACTCTGTTTCCTCTTGTGTTTCCTCTTGTGTGCCTGGCTTCTTTCATTCTGCATTACATTTTTAGACCATCCATGTCATTGCATCTAGCTGTAAATGATCCATTCTCATGGCTGGTTTGTGCGTGTCAGTGTCAGAGTCCGAGTTGTGGGGGTAAAGGGGCAGTGAAGAATACCCACAATATAATTATCCATTCTGCTGTTGATAGACATTTGGGTAGCTGTTTCCTATTTAGAGTTATTACAAACAGTACTGCTCTAAACATTCTGATCGTATTCTTTGGTGAACATCTGTACACATTTTTGGTAGGTATATTTATACCCACAAGAAAAATTACTGGTCATTGAGTATGCATGCATTCAGTACAGCTTTACCACCAACCAGTTTTCAAAATGGTAGTTGTACTAGTTGACAACCATACCAGTAGTGTATGAGAAGTCCGGTCACTTTCTGTCTCTGGTGGGTAGGCAGTGATCTCCATTTTCATGACAGTTAATGAAGTTGAGCACATTTCCGAATATTTATTTACATTTGTCATATCTACATATCCTCCTTTGTGAAGGGCCTGTTAAGTCTTTTGCCTGTTTTCCTATTGGGTTACCTGCCTTCTTCTTAATGTTTTATAGTTCTTTATTTTGGAGATGAGTCACTTATTGACTATGTATATTGGAAGTATCTTCTACTGTATGGCTTGCCTTTGATTTTTTTAGTCAACTCCTTCAATGGATTGAAGTTTTTAATCTTCATATAATCTGATTGATCCTTGTTTTCCTTTATGTTTAGCTGCTTTAGGTTTTTGGTTGCTGTTTTAGAAATCATTACCTGTTCCCAGCTCATGAAAATATTCTCCTCTTCTTTCTTTTAAAAATATTATTTGTTCAACAATGTTTTGATGTCATATTTCACAGATGTCTCTAAGATACCAGCTATATTTCAATATCCATTTATTGAGAATAATGACAAGTAGCTTGGGTTAAGCTTTTAAACAGATTTGTAGTATATTCACAGCAGTGTCTAGTCATTTGAAAAGTAGTTACAAGACACTGGGAGATACTTTCTCAATGTGGAAACCACGCTGTGTACTCCCCACACAGATCTGCAGACAAC
This sequence comes from Pongo pygmaeus, assembly GCF_028885625.2. Lineage (NCBI taxonomy): Eukaryota > Metazoa > Chordata > Mammalia > Primates > Hominidae > Pongo > Pongo pygmaeus. The sequence continues at coordinate 61,038,877 of NC_072394.2, forward strand.
TCAAAGTGGTGGAGGCTCAAGGCTTGACAGAACCTGAGAGTCAGCGGAGAGGCCATCTTAGCCTTATTCATGTCAAAAGGTGTACATGTCCATTTATTCCATGTTTACAAAGTACTTCTGTGTCAGGTATTGTGCTGATAAGATACTGGAAACATAAAGATGGACAAATAGGATCTCTTCCCTAGAAGAGCTTAGGGTCTAATGTGAGGGAGATAGTCATGTAAACAGATATGAGATATGTGTAGTAACCTGTTTCTGGTGTCCTGATTGATTGTAGTGTCTGGGATGTTACAGAGTAAGGAAGTGGGAGGGTGTCAGGAAAGCCTTTGTAGAAGAAGCAACCCTTGAGTTATCAGCCAGGTAGGTAGATGGGTGATTTAAGGATTCTCTTGAAATTGTCATTATGCTTCACGGAGCAGTGAAGTGAAACCTGTTCATTCTCATGCATTGTTGGTAGGAGAATATAGTGGCACAGCCTCTTCAGAGAGTAATTTGGCAGCATCTGTCAAAATTTAAATTGCACATTCTTCCTGCATTTGTGCTAGATAGACACTGGAATACAATGTATGTGTCAGACAAATACCCAGGAGTCTAATACCGTGACCTAGCTCTTCCACTCCTGGCATTAATCCTACACATACACTCGTAAGTTCAGAAAGATGCTTCTTGCATCTTTGTTAATAACATCAAAATATTGGAAACAAACTAAATACCCATCAATAGAGAAATGGTTAAATGAATGGTGGTACATCTACAAAAGAGCTGTTAAAAAGAAGGCAGCAGGCCAGGCAGAGTGGCTCACATCAGTAATCCCAGCACTTTGGGAGGCTAAGGCAGGCAGATTGCTTGAGGTCAGGAGTTCGAGACCAGCCTGGCCAACATGGCGAAACCCAGTCTCTACTAAAAATATAAAAATTAGCCGGGCATGGTGGTACACGCCTCTAATCCCAGCTACTCGGGAGGCTGAGGTGGGAGAATCACTTGAACCTAGGAAGCTTAGGTTGCAGTGAGCCGAGATCATGCCACTACACTCCAGCCTAGGTGACAGAGCCAATAGCTTGTCTCAAAAAAAAACAAAAGTAGGCGGCTCTTTCTCCATGTACTGTGATGCCACAATCCCCAGGATGTGTTGAGTGAAGGTATCAAGGTGGAGAATGGTGCATATAGTTTGCTTTATTTCTTGCCCCATTTGGCCTTGGAAAGGGGAGGTGGGTAGGGATATAGGTGTGCCTGAGTGTTTGTGCGTGTGTGTCTCTGGAAGGCTGCACGAGAAGTGGGCCACAGTGGTGGCCTTGTTATGAGACAGAGGGACAACCATGTTCTGGTTGAACTTTTTAAAAACAAATCCTGTATATTGCCTACTCAAAACAAAATGTTTTTGATGTGTGGCTTTTTTTAATTAAAAAACGTTTACTAAGTGCTGTGTGATATCCTTGTTTGGATCCTGGGGCAGAAGCAGGACATGCAGAAAAACTGATGCTATCTGAAAAAAGTCTGGAGTTAATAGTGATGTGGCAATGTTGAACTTTTCATTTTGACAAATGTCCCATGGTAATATGTCAGCACTGGGGGAAACTGGGTGGGAGGTACACAGGAGCTCTATCATCTTTGCAACTTTTCTATAAATCTAAAATTATTCGAGTATAAAAAGTTTATTAAACTTTTTTTTTTTACTTCAGTGAAACCTGTCAAATCGCATCTGCAAAATTATTGTGTCTGAGAAAGTTACAGCTCACTCCCTTCCCTTTTCTCATCTTGGTTTAGGTCGAAGAATTCCATCCACTGACGCCAACCCGCCATCTGGCGGTAAGGGTTTCAAACTCCGAAGACAGCCTTCAGAGCCAAAGCGGAGCTGCTGCTGACCGAACCTCAGCCTTTCAGACTTGATGATGAAGTAGGTGGTCCTGAAAGTTAACAGGAGGGCTGGGGTCCCTGCCATCAGTTTTCACCTAGCCGGTCTTGAGTCTACTCCGTGCAAAAAGGATTCACAGAAATTGACCAGTTCTGTTCTCCAAAGACTGAAGCAATGATATTTCAGTCTGTGAACTTCTATTATGTAAAGAATCTCTAGTGTACAAAGGGACTACATCGTTGGCTTTTGACCTTGCTGAAAAGGAACATATAATTGTATGGATGGTAGGATTAAGTTGTTGAGTAGTTTTGTAATCAAGATTTTATGTAACATTTGTAAAGGGAAAATTAGCACTTTCGTGGTTCTTAAGGGAAAAGAAAAAGACCTTGTGGAGGTTATAATTTCCTTGGTTTCTGTTCCCACTGTTAGAGGGAGTCGTATCATTTAACATATAGTAGGATAGTTTAAGTGGAGGGAGAACAATTATTATCTGAAGCTAAAATGGGTTATTTATAGGACTGATGGAAATGATTTCATCTCTGTCATCTCTAAAGCACTTTTCATTGAACATGTTAGCCTAGGATACGTACAGTAAATTAACAATCATAGCAGCAGATGCCTAGCTCACCCTGGGTTTGCTTCTGACCTTGTCATGTGTGTGCCACCAAACACGTTATTGGCACCTTTTTAAATAAGCTCTCATGATCAAGATGGTGATGGTAGAGAAGCTGCCCAGAATAGACTGAATTTCATATGTTCTAAACTGACTAGCAATGGTTTAAAAAGGAAGAAGAGCGGAAGTGAAGAAGGTGGTGTAAATGCTGTCAATTTTTTTTAAACCCAAGTATTTTGGTGGGGAAAAGCAAGTATCTGTTGCTTAGCATATGTAAAGTTGTAGTCTATATTTATGAGGCCATTGCTTAAAGATTATAAATTATGTAAATACATTAATAAATTCTAAGTTTCATTTGACATTCCATTGAATCTCGCACCCAGTCTTGCGTATGCCTGCCCAGTTTTCAGCCTCTTAACGGGAGACTCAAGCACATTGGTATTGTATAAAGGTATAGAGCACTTAGCTTACAATCTTTCAAGGTTTCTCTGCCTTCCCTTCTTACCCACCCGCCTCCCACCAGATCCCATCTGGAAATCATAATAAAGACATATGCCACTTGGACAAACCTGACTAGCCCTTACTAGCCTGAGGGTAAAAGATTAAGCTCCAACCTCAAGTCATTTACCTGGTCTTGGTAGTAAGTTTCTTTTAGCTTGTACAGCATCCTCAGACCAACTGAGGAGCTTTCCTTGTTAACAATTTAGCTTATCTTTCTGTTTCCTTTATTTTTCCCCTGCCTCTGTTAGTGGTTAACACTCTTTTCCCTCAGGGAGCCTAATGAGGTTTTTAATATAATCTAAAAATAAAGCATTGAAGTGAAGTTGGTGAAAATTTGTTCCTGGTCTAATTTGGCACCCTTCCAACCTGAGTATTGTAGGGGAAGGAAATTTACAAGATTTAATAGGAAATGAAACAGCTTGAATTTCAAACTAAATTGTATTTTCAGAGCTATCCTGAAACTGAACAGCTGAAACTTTAAAAAATAATTGGTATTATTTTGTGCCCCCCACTTAATATGGATAGATTTTAATGGGAAAATTACAATTCAGATTAAGTAAAAAACAATTCCCTTTTCCCTGTTGTATATCTTAAGCATTTGGAATTGTTTTTTTGTCTTCTGAAATCATATAAAAAGAATGTCGTTAGTAAAAATTCTAACTTCGTTTTGTTTAAAAGACATGTGGATGCCCCATCCCCCTAGGATTTTGCTTCCTCCCCAGTGCTAAATTAGCAAGCTCCTAGAGAAGCCACGTGATTCCCAGGGCCAGGCGCTTTACACCTAAAGTAGTTTGACTTTCTTCTGTATACATCCAGATGGATCCCAGGCATCCGGGCACCGCCCTGGTATGTCCCTAGAATTCCCACTGCTGGGCCTCTATCTCCATGACAACAAAATAAAAACAGAGGTTGCTTGACTCATTACCAAAGAGGCAAAGCATGTGCGACCCTTTCTGTCTTATTTTACCAAAAGATGGTGCAAATCTATTGCCTTCACATTTTTTCCACCAAACCCACCGGTAGCTGTTGGTGATTGCATGGTGTCTCGGTGCATGGGGAAAGGCAAGGTCTTCTGGGCTCATCTTAACTGGTGAGGCATCTGGATGTCTCTGATCTTACTGTGATGTTTTACTGTACCGAGCCCAATGTGGGTCCATCTCATCGGCCCTTTGCTGATTTCATGATTTCTCACCCTCCCTCCCATATGTAGGTTGTGATTCTGTTTAATTATAGCCACATGTTTTATTAACAGAATGAGTGATATGAAGCTTGTACTTATGCATTTCTCGGGCCTCTTCCCTCGTTTTCATCAGTCTGTCTAAGAACTTGACTCGGCACTGTTTCTCATGTAATATCCTTCTAATGCTTAGCAACAACAACAAAAAATTGCTCTCTCAGATCCATAATCCATACTCAGTGAAAGCAGGGAAAAAATATTTTTACTTATTTCATTTGCTTCTAAAATGCAAAGATGAATACTAAAGTCAGAAACAGTGTTTTATTTTGAACACATTTGGGATTATTAAGCTGACTAAGCAATGATCTAATACACATTTCATATTTTCTTTATAATAATTTCTTATGGAGAAGAGGCTATATTTCAAAGGAATTGAGACATACTCCCATCTATAAACATTTTTTGGTTTTCTTACGATACAGAGCCATTTTTTTAAAAACTCTCAGGACTGAACCGAAGAGAAAAATTATTAATTAGCTGCTACTGTATGTTGATTCTTTTCAGAGAAATTGAAATAAACTCTTTGCAGGCGTCCAATCCTAGAAACCAATGGTCTCCAGAACTCTCCTTTCACACAAGTGTTTTTCTCATTCTATGATAACTAATTAACTATCATCTGGTGATTAAAAGAACATAAAGTAAGATTATGATTAAGTGTCCATCACCTGCTTGTCAGCCGTGGTCAGGATAAGTTTTACACAAAGCAGGTGAAAGATTTAGTTCTTTTCAAAGTAACTGATTTTCTTGTGACCCGTTTATGATGTTGTTTGAAGTCCCTGTTTCCCATTGTGTACGCACTTTCTGGATGTTTGAAAGGATCGGGACTTTTGTGTGAGAGGCTTGAGCGCCTCCTCTTTGTGGGCTGGTGTCCTTGAAGTTATCGATTCCTCTTATTCTTAAATATCTAAAGGGAAAGGAAACCACCTTTAATTTCAGAACTTCTCTTTACGTCTTGTATGTATTTCTTTTCTGTTCTCAAGGAGGAAAATTGGTCTAGGAGGCCTTCTAAATTAAACTCTGGGAAATATAGTAATGAAAATATCCTTTAGCTAACTTTCCTGTAACTGTCAAACCAAAATGTCAGTATTTTTAGGGCATTGTGTTAAAATAAGCAGTTTAGATTCCGATGACACTGCACTAATTGGCATGTCAGCCTCCAGCTCAGAAAGGCATTTGCTCATGGTTACAGGCATCTTTTAGATTCTAAGAGAGTTACGGAATTCTTTTTGGTACTTTCACTTACTCTTTCGGAATACATCAAGGATGTGATTCATGGGCCCTTAAGAGTATAAGATATAGGTGCACAGTATGTTACTTAAGTAACGGATGAGCCCCCCTAAACATCCACATGTCTCTGCAGGAACCTGTGTAAGTATTGCGAAAACCCTTTTCTTCCAGGGAAAAATTATTAGAAATTCCTTAACTGAGCTATACTTGGTACTTGCTTTAGAACATTTGGGAAATGACAAACTCAGGCTGGCTCTCCTCTCTAACCTCACTGGGCTATAAATGTTCCTTCTAACTCTGTAATGAAAGTTCAATGACAAACTAGATAGTGAACCTGTAAAAGTCATTATTTACATTTGGTTTAAAGGGACAGTTTTACCATTTGACTTCAAGAGATTTTCTACCTCTTAACAGTTAATATTTTTTAAAGGAAGAAATGGAATGTACCTTCAGGGGTCAAGCTGTTAACTATATACCTGCCTCCAGTTAGCTTGGTTTATCAAAAGGATTTTTAAATGATTCAAGATAATGTTTAGGATATTTGTTTTAACTCCTGCTGTGCTATGATTTAAAAAAAAATAGTCTAAGAAACAAATTTATCCATGAGATAAACATTATATTTTATAGTTTTAGAAAAAAGGGTTGGGGGTGGAATTTAGCCTAGAACTTGAAGAAACAACCTCTGAGAATTTCTCTTGACAGCGGAGTTGCTTGTCTTGACTTCTAATAATAGAAATCCAGGCAGTTTGATTATCCGATTTGCAAGAAACTTTAATGGAATTCTGGGGCATTTGTCCTGTTTTATGTGCAAATGAAAGTCTAAAAAATATTAGAAGGATATTACATTTTTCAGGAGCCTCCATTTTTTCAGTCTAAGAGAATGATAAGTGAGAGACCTATTGTGATGAAGTTTCATTAGATATAATGTGGAAAGTGAATAAATAGAACCAAGAATCTTCATATTTCTCTGTTGGTCCTTCAGGATTCTCTTAGCATATAGGAAAATGATTTACTTTCCAAATCTCGAAGGACTTCCAGTAGCATAGATCAAGTTTAATTTGATGGTCTATACCATCAGAAATAACTAATATCTGTTTTCTTTCCTTTTAGAGTATAATCAATTACAGATAGGCCAGAATATTTTTGGCTTCAAAACAAAAGGATTCATAAGCTTAAAAAAACAAAAATCCCAAACCTTCCATCTATCCCTTTTATTACGTTGAACATTTTAGATAGTAAGATTAAGATATATCATTAGTATATGGTGAAATTAAAACCGTGGTGTCTAACAGATTTAACAAAAAATGTTTAATTTACTGCAAGTTCATTTTTAGATCTGTATGGTGCCCAGTACTCCACAAAATGCATCATAATTGAAACAACAAAATTATTTTCATGAACAAAAATTCAAGTGCCAACTCCTATCAGCCAATTAAAAGCTGTAAGATAGTAATGATTTTTTTCTTTTTTTAGATGGAGTCTCACTCTGTCGCCCAGGCTGGTATGCAGTGGCGCGATCTCAGCTCACTGCAATCTGTCTCCTGGGTTCAAGCAGTTCTCCTGCCTCAACCTCCTGAGTAGCTGGGATGACACGCGTGCACCACCACACCCAGCTAATTTTTGTATTTTTAGTAGAGATGGGGTTTCACCATGTTTGCCAGGCTGGTCTCGAACTCCTGACCTCAGGTGATCCGCTCACCTCGGCTTCCCAACATTCTGGGATTACAGACGTGAGCCACCGCGCACAACCAGTAATGATTTTTTTAAAGGGCCTTTCTTAATTTACAGTTTTAAGCTGTAGACATTAATATTCTAACAAACAAAACATGCCAGTTTTACTGATTCCACTTTTTGCTTGATTCAGGAACTTTTCATTGTTTGGGGAAACTTTTGAATGCAGTACTGTGGAGGAAATCATCCTTAAAATAGCATTTCACATAGGCCCAATAATTTTTACTCAGAACTGAAATTGTCAAGGAAACCTCCACAGCATCTAACGTCATCTTGTAGAAGAGCTGGGCATACCTCTTCCTCTAGGCCAATTCAGAGGCCACTGGCCACCCAAGTAGAGTGGGGCCCGCTGGCCTGAGCAGTCCCTGTACGCATGCCCATGGTGGTGCTTGACTTTGCTTTGGGGCTTAATCCTAGTATCATTTGGCCATTAATTTTTAATTAAGTTTATACTTGAATAATCAGTTTTACTCCTGAAAAATTTTGAAACCAGCACTTGAATTTGTTTATATTCACTTACCTTGTATATGAACTTACGACATTAGAGTTTGTGAAACCATCTTAACGTGGCTCATACACGTGATGTCAGAGGGACTGGTCAGTTTGTTACAGGGCGAATTATCGGCAGCTGGCTAGTCAGAGCAACTGATGGGTGGCTTTTTTTTTTTTTTTTTTTTTTTTTGAGACGGAGTCTCGCTCTGTCACCCATGCAGGAGTGCAAGGGCGCGATCTCGGCTCACTGCAACCTCCGCCTCCCAGGTTCAAGCAATTCTCCTGCCTCAGCCTCCTGAATAGCTAGGATTACAGGCGCGCGCCACCACACCCGGCTAGTATTTTTTGTGTTTTTAGTAGAGACAGGGTTTCACCATGTTGGTCAGGCTGGTCTCGAACTCCTGACCTCATGATCCGCCAGCCTCGGCCTCCCAAAGTGCTGGGATTACAGGCATGAGTGGTGGCTCTATTTTTAAACCATTTGTTATAATGTGTAGACAGAGCTTTATTGCCCTGGAAAAGATTTTTTTTTTAACTCTCATGCAGTTCAGTGTTTCCATCATTTCACTTTGTGAGTCATTCACATAATTGTCAATCATTCCTCTGACCTTCTTAAGAATTTACATCTTACCGTCTCTATGATTGAAGCAGACTTCTCGCTTTATTTCCCTTAGGCTCATTTTTCTGTGGGCTCTCCCTTAGAGACACATGGCCACAGACACCTCCTCCGCATATGTAATATGCCTTCCCCTGCGGCCTTCCGTGATCACAGCAACAGGGTCTGCTCACCCCCTCCAGCTGGGGCTTTTCTAACAAGCACAGTCAGAAATGCACAGGCCCGGGGTGGGGGATGAACAGAAGTTGATTAGTGGGCACAAAAATACAGTTAGATAGAAGGAATAGTTCCAGCATTCGATATTACAGTAGGGAGACTGCATTTAACAATAATTGATTGTATATTTGAAAATAGCTAGAAGAATCAGAATATTCCCAAAACAAAGAAAAGATAAGCAAGGTGAAGGAAATCCCAGTTACCCTCATTCAGTCCATTACACATTCGATACAGGTATCAGAATATCACAGGTACCTCAAAGACATGTACAACTGTTAATTTAACATTTTTGAAAGAAAAGAAAACCAGCCAGAGCATTAAAACAAATAAAATAAGAAACACAGAGGCCAGTGTTAGGTGAAGAACTCCGGTGCTTCAGAAACAGAATAGCAGCGCTCGCTTACCGTGGGAACACGGCCAGTTGACAAAATGGGTTTTGTTTTTTGTTTTGTTTTGTTTTACCATTGGTAATAAGATAGTTAACATAAGTGGTCAGAACTTCGCTGAATTTGTAATAAAGCATTTGTTAAGCGTGTAAAAGTCCAAATTAAAAGTCTTGAAGAAAAACAGCTATGGCAATGAGCCTAGACATTTTTCAAAAAAAAAAAAAAAAAAAAAAGCTAAGCCGTCCTACCAGCAATCTCTCTTTCTCCTAAGAATGTCATGCCTTTTCAAGACCTGATGAAAGGAATAAGATATTTGTGCCTTTTTATAATAGCATCTATTATGAAAGTAAAATTCAGTTGCTTACAGTTTTGGCCGCTTTGTAGCACTATTATAAACAGCCCAAATTTATGGCTTTGGCCTTACTGCATGACACATGGCCTGGTTACCTGTCATGGAATGCTGCAGTGGTGGTTTGCCAAGCTTCTGTGGATGTTTGAAGACTTTATTTTTGCAGTCTTAACCTTGGGCTGGACCTAAGTGTATGTAAACCATATGATGTCTGTATTGTTTATAGATGCCGACAAAAGAAAACTAGACCTTTTGTTTTTTGTTGTAAGATTTTTGTTTTCATACCTATGCTCATAGTAGATAGTTTGCAAATGAAAGTTGATTTGCCATACTTTTAAATAATATTGTTTTAGCTTGAATATTCTATAATACACTTTTATAGAGTATAACATGCTAAATCACTGTTTTGTTGTAAGAAAGGTGTAAACATTTTGTTAATAAAATGCTATGTTTACAAATATATATTTGCCTCCCAAATGTTTTCTCTTTGTGGTATTACTCATCATATGTTCTTCTTAACCAAATACTCTGAAGTCATTTTTAAATGACCTTTGGATACTGAAGTACCAGAATTTTGACAGCTGTAGTGTCTGGTGAGCAGCAAGTTATTTGTACCAAGGTATCTGAAGCTTCCCAGCTTCCCATATCCTTATCTTATACAACTCCTCCCTCTCCTTGCTCTTCAGTAGTTAAGATGGGGGTTCTAGAAGCAGGTCAGCAAGGCCACCAGTGAGCTCTTAGAGGGAAGTTTGCTGCCCCTGGAAGAAAGGAACAGTGCGGTGCACTAGATAGTAGAAGAAAAGGTCTTCCCTCATCTTCCATTATTTTGGGGATTTCATCAAAGATGCTAGTCTTTCCATCCCAGTGTTGACTTGAACTGTGCACCCCCAGTACTCTTCATTGCCAGCGGAAGCACTGGCTCACACACACCCGTGTTCTCTTTGCTGTTCCTCTTAGGTAGAAGCACATTTGCCTGTACAGTGTAGTTGTGCCAAAGAGTACCTACAAGTTCAAGTGAGGGAACCAGAGAGCAGAGAGGGCTTGAGACAAACAGGCTTAGATTTGAGTCTTATCAGAGCATCTTTCCAGGCTTTGTGGCCCCAGACAAGGCCCTTAACCTCTCTGACCTGTGTTTCCTTTATCTTCACAAAGGGAAGATAATAAGAGCTTATCACATGTGGCTGTTTTGGTGGGATACCTATAGCTGTCATTTAACACAGCATTAACAAAGCATAAACATCTCACATAATTTATTTTTGTAAGCTGTCTTCCTGATAATCATTTTCTGATTCAGTTAAAATAACTTTGCTATAAGTCTGGTAGTTTGCTGTTTTGTTTTTTCTATATTTTTAAGTATAAAACCTACAAAAAATGCCATGAATCTTGGGTACAGCTCAATTAAATTTCACGAAGGTTACCCACATAACCAGCCCTCAGATCACAAAGTGGGACATCTGCCACACCTCAGATGCCCCACCTTGTGCTCCTTCTCTAACATCACTGATGAGTTTTGTCTGGTTTCAACTTTATATACATACCATATGGTTCCATATGGGTCTGGCTTCTTTCATCCAACATGGTATGTCGTATTCTCATTCATTCTCACTGCTACGTAGGATTCCACTGTGTGAATAACCACCATTTATTTATCTAGTCTATATTGATAGGCATTGGATTATTTCCAGATTTTTGCCATTATGAATGTACCACAATGAACCTTATATACATCTCTGGTGTAAAGGCTTGTACAGGTTTCTCTTGGGCATGTGCCCAGGAGTGAGAAATACACACACACACAAACACATATTCTCAATGTCTGTATTTGGTTTTGCTTTTGTAGATAGTTTTCTAAAACGGTGTGTTTAGCTGGGTGTGGTGGCTCATGCCTGTAATCCCAACACTTTGGGAGGCCGAGGCAGGTAGATCACTTGAGGTCAGGAGTTTGAGACCAGCGTGGCCAACATGGCAAAACCCCGACTCTACTAAAAATATAAAAATGAGCTAAGCATGGTGCCAGCCTCCTGTAATCCCAGGTACTTGGGAGGCTGAGGCAGGAGAATCACTTGAACCCGGGAGGCAGAGGTTGCAGTGAGCCGAGATCACACCATTGCACTCCAGTCTGGGCAACAAGAGCAAAAGTCCATCTCTAAAAATAAAGTGGTGTTATCAATATAGCTCCCCGCAGCAGTGTGCACGAACTCTAGTTGCACAGCATCCTTGCTAACACTTGATATTATTCTTTTCTGCTTTTAAAGTCTGGAAATCTGCAGTCCAAGCTGTTAACAGAACTTACCTCTGAGAGGAGAGGCGTGGCCCACAGAACTGTCACCTGGTTTTCACTTTCTCCTGTATATGTACTTCTGTACTTTTAAAATTTTTACCATAAGTATGTGTGGATTTTTTTTTTTTTTAATTTTTTTTTTTTTGAGACGGAGTCTTGCTCTGTCGCCCAGGCTGGAGTGGTGCGATCGTGGCTCACTGCAAGCTCCGCCTCCCGGGTTCACGCCATTCTCCTGCCTCAGCCTCCCAAGTAGCTGGGACTACAGGCGCCTGCCACCATGCCTGGCTAATTTTTTGTATTTTTAGTAGAGACAGTGTTTCACCGTATTATAAAGTTTCACCGTGTTAGCCAGGATGGTCTCGATCTCCTGACCTCGTGATCTGCCCACCTTGACCTCCCAAAGTGCTGGGATTACAGGTATGAGGCACCGCGCCTGGCCAGATTTTTTCTTTTTAGAAAAAAAAAAATCAGGAACTCTTGCACTCTGATCCGGTCTTCAAATCCTTAATGAAAATTGGCTCAATAGATACACTGAAGTTGAATTTGTCTTACTTTTCTCCTTTTAAACACACACACACACCCTATTCAATTTGGTCAGTAAAAACCTTAGATCCAGATGTGGGGCAAGTGTGCAAAACTTTATAGCACCGCTTCATTTCATTCTGAAATGTAATACATATCTTTTCAAGCTGCCCTAAATCCTCTTGGACAATAGGGGATAGAGGGAGCATAAATAATACCTGTTAAGAAGGAGAATATGCAGGTGCCTCTCACTTGGGAAAAAAGAGGAGAATATTAGTCTACACCCTGTCAAGATAGTACTATGACAGAAGCCAGTCCCATTTGTTGTTGGCCAAGAAAAAGGGAATCACAGCCGGGCACGGTGGCTCACACCTGTAATCCCAGCACTTTGGGAGGCCAAGGCAGGTGGATCACCTGAGGTCAAGAGTTCGAGACCAGCCTGGCCAACATGGTGAAACCCCGTCTCTACTAAAAATACAAAAAAAATTAGCCGGGCATGGTGGCAGGCACCTGTAATCCCAGCTACTTGGGAGGCTGAGGCAGGCAAATCGCTTGAACCCGAGAGGTGGAGGTTGCCATCAGCCGAGATTGCACCATTGCACTCCAGCCTGGGGACAAGAGCGAGACTTCATCTCAAAAAAAAAAAAAAAAGAGAAAAAGGGAATCACTACACCAAAAAGGAAGACACAAATTAGCACACACGCAAAACAAACAGGGATGTTTTAAATGCTTACACAAAACAGCCTTGCTTTATTTTTCCACAAGCATCTAGCTGCTTGCCTTGGAGCATATAAGAACTAAATTATGGACCTAGATTTCTAAGTAACTTCGAAGTTTACTGCAGATTTTTTTTCCATTAGAATTTAAGAAGCAGATTTCCATTGAGATGGTAAACTATAAAACACAGAGCCTTTTAAATCTGTCAGTTGTTTGGCTTATAATAATACTGGCCAAAAACATGATTCCACTAAAAATGTCAGTGTTGGTTGGGAAGCCAAGCATCATCAGCCTTCTAAAATTTACCCACCGGGAGTATTACTGCTTTTCATTATAACACCAGTGGAGCTTGTAAGAGAGAAGAAGGGAAAAAAGAAAGCTTTCACCTAGCACGTGGTCAAAATGAATCACTTTGTTAATTATGATCTTAATCAGACCTCTATTTGCTTATTTTTTTTATTTTAAACACAACTTTTCAGCATCTTCCAAGAAACAATTTAAAAATCCAGAGACCACATTTTGAGAAATGTGCTTGAAGATAATAGAACCTCAGATACTGCTGTTAGAGGGGTGGGAACAGAACAACGGGGTCAGATTTCTCTTTATTAATATTCAGCCCAGAACGAACCTTCAGGCCTCTTTTAAATAAAATATATGGAAAATATAAGGGGAAAGCTACAAGGTTCCACTCTATTAGAAAAAGGGCATTTTTAAGAAGAAAATTGTGGGGTTGTGAATGTAAATTAGAGGCTAATGTACAGCGTTAGGGCATGGAATATGCTCCAGTGGTATACTATCGTCAACATTAAAATTTCCATCAGCCGCTCAAGTGATAAGGTCAAGTCATATCTTGTTTGCATATAAATGAGAACACACAACAGTTAAAACACACACACACAAACAAACATGACAACAGACTGGGCTGGGTGACGTGGAAGCTCTCTGCCAGCCGGGTGGTTTGCAACCTGGGTCAGTCCTTAATGTCCAGGCCCTCAAATCATGAACTATCCCACCAAGAATGTTTTGCATGCTTAAATGTATTTTTATATTTCCTATTTCCAAGATGATAAACCCCTTACTAGAGAATTGAGATCCCTGTGGGTTTCTTTCCCTGTTCTTAAATTACTTCTAAAGGTAATAGGAGAGAGCAATGTTGGTGGCCAAGTGGCAGTCTTTTTTTTTTTTTTTTGAGACGGAGTCTCACTCTGTTGCCCAGGCTCGAGTGCAGTGGCATAATCTCAGCTCACTGCAAGCTCCGCCTCCCAGGTTCTCACCATTCTCCTGCCTCAGCCTCCCAAGTAGCTGGGACTACAGGCGCCCACCACCACACCTGGCTAGTTTTTTTGTATTTTTAGTAGAGTCGGGGTTTCACCATGTTAGCCAGGATGGTCTCAATCTCCTGACCTCGTGATCCACCCGCCTCGGCCTCCCAAAGTGCTGGGATTACAGATATGAGCCACCACACCCAGCCTCAAGTGGCAGTTTTTATAAGCCACCTGTGAACGACCTTGTGCGTGCTGAAAGGACAGCAAGTTTTGAAGCCTCTTATAGTACACGTATGCAGATGATTATTGTGTATATCAAAGTCTCCCCCCCAAAAAACAGCCACCTGATGGAAGGAAGAACCCAGCCAACATGGAAAGGAAAAAAAAAGAAAACTTTACAAGCTCTTCAGCATTCACTGGAGTGGAGGGATGTGCAAGTTTAAATTTAAATCCAGAAATTGTGAAGAGAACAATTCAAGAAGTGGAATAAAATTGGACTTCCTTGTGATGATCTCTGGAATGAATGATGGTGGGGTTATTTATTAAAAGGGGCTTCAAGGTCAGGTGGAAGACATTCCTCAGTCTTTTGCTGAGTCAGTGAATGTACTTAAACTTTGCCTACTTCTTCTGTGAGTTGGTGTGTGATTTTACATTGCTAAAGGATAACGTTGCAAACTTTATGAGGCTACTGTGAATAGCTAATGAGGGCAAGCAGTCGGGCTATATAAATCAATATTATTAATTGCACCAATAATAAACATATAAATTCCATTATTAGCCTTAGCATACAACTGCTTGTTACAAAACCATGTACATTTTAGTGCCTGCTTTTTTTGCCATGGGTCCATTAGGGAATTCTTTATTGTTTTTATATTAAAGCCTAAAAAATATAAAAGCTTGTCTTTATTTTTCATAATCCTGTCATTTCAAAATAGTACACCCACGCATGCATGCATGTACACATATAAACACGAAACGAAGAAAAGAAAAATGACTTAAGTTGCAAAGTAAAATGAGAAAAAGACAAAAGGTTCCTTGTAGCCCCAGCTGCAGGAGAATAATAGGTTCAAAGGGGTTTTACCGAGAGAAATGATGCTCAGAGCAGGGAGCAGAGAAGCTGGGAAGGAACGCAAGGACAGCCGAGGAGGCGGGGCGCCCTGGAGATGTTGCAGAGAGCGCAGCAGCTGCTGAGGCCAGGCAAAGGTTGCATTCCTGCCCTCCCAGGTACCCGCTTTCAAAGGCTGAGCCATCCTCATTTATTATTTGTTTTGTCAAACATTAAAACATTCCTGCCACTGCTAAGTCCTACATCTCAGACTCCCAGGAATGAATAAATGAAAATCCAGGACACGGTTTCAGGACTCCTACCACGTGCCATGCACTATCACAAGACAAATAAATTAGGACCTCAGTAGGGAATTAATTAATCTTCCGAAAAATGAAGAAATGGGGGGGAGATGGTTCTTTGGGTGATAACTTTCCCACAGGAAGAAATAACACAAGGTATTTATGACATTTTTCTTTTCCTAGTTGCTGCAAATTAAGAATCATAGGCTTTTACTTAAAAACATGTAAATATTGGAGGAGAGGGGATGTCTTCACAGAGTTCAAAATCATTATGAAGAACCGGTTTTCGGCCAGGCATGGTGGCTCACGCCTGTAATACCAGCATTTTGGGAGGCCGAGGTGGGCGGATCACTTGAGGTCAGGAGTTTAAGACCAGCCTGGCCAACATGGTGAAACACCGTCTCTACTAAAACTACAAAAATTAGCCAGGTGTGGTGGTGCACACCTGTAATCCCACCTACTTGGGAGGCTGAGGCGGGAGGATCGCTTGAACCCAGGAGGCGGAGGATGCAGTGAGCCAAGATTGTGCCACTGCACTCCAGCCTGACAGTGAGACTCCGTCTCAAAAACAATAAAATAAAAAATAACCGGTTTTCAGTGCCCCAATTCCTGGATGTAATTGGGGTATTTGGTACAAGAGGGGTTTAACAACCCCAACTGCATGACGAACTTACTTCCTTCACCAAGTACCCAAAGACAGACAAACCCAGCTGCAACAACAGCCTAAGAGAACACAAGAGCTCCCAGGCTCAAACACCACACAACCCCCAGATTCTGACATAAGAGATAGATTTAGGGACCTCGTTGAAATCCCTGGTGATGTGAGACCCCATGAGTGTGCCATCCTTGTGATAAGAGCTAACATCACTGCAGCAAGAACTTTACTTGCATCCGTTCACTGACTTGCATCCGTTCACTGAGTCCTCCCCAGATCCAAGAGGCAGGAACTTCCATTATCCCCACCTTACAGATGAGGAAGTGGCCGAGGCTCAGACAGCGAGGAAGAGATCATCAGCCAGAAGCTGGCCTGGCCCTCGCAGCTGGCCTTGGTATACTCTCTCCTGTCGCAGAGACACTGACATCAACACAAAGCCACAATTTCACAGGACAATTTCAGCAATGTCACAGGACACTGACATCGCACAAGGCCACTCTGACCATGACGGGTCAAAACATAAACAAGACTTCTCCGTCACTCTAGTCCTTGTGGACGCAATCACAGTATGACCCTAAGTCTTGGTCCCGACAGCACCTAACCCAGAGCAAAGCTCACTTCCTGGACCCCTGCCCTGAAATCATCAACATTATCCCCAATCCCCAAGTCTCTTCTGACCCCTCTTAGGGAACTGCTTCACACTCCCAAAGTGCCCAGGCGGTGAACTTAGTCCCCCACACACGTGTCCTGGGGGTCTTTGTCTGGAAGGCATTGCCAGCAGCCTAAGGCCACACATCTGCTGAGTCACAGTGCTGCGAAGGGCAGGGTGGGACCCAGGCCATCGGTCTACAGAGCCCATGATTTCCCTACTGCCTGATCTGCACAGGGAGGGGTCATAGCAAAGACACGTTCCTTTCTCAGCACAAAATGGCAGGGCCTGCTGCGAGCATTTGGATTTCAGGAGAGTGCTGCAGGTACTTTACCTATTGCAATCACTCTTGTTTGGGGTTTTCCCCTAGAAACAAAAGCAAAGTTGTGACAGTCACTTGATAATCTATGGCTCTAAGCATTCCTGGGAGTGGGGAGCAGAAAAATGAAAATGGAGAAATCGAAACTTACAATGCCATGCCATGGTCTCCCCTGCCTTCCCACATTATACCCCTCTCTCTGTCGCTCTCCCTCCCTCCATCTCCGTCTCTCCCCTATCTCTCTGTCCATCTCTTTTTCCCTCTCTCTCCTCCCTCTCTCTTCCCCCATCTCTGTCCTCCATCTCCCTCCCTTCCTCCATCTCTCTCTCTCTCCCCCCTTACCCATCTCTTTTCCTCCCTCTCTCTCTCTCTCTTCCTCTTCCCTCTCTCTCTTCCTCCGTCTTTCGTCCTCTCTCCTCATATATATATATCTCCCTCTCCCCAGCTCTCCTTCCATGTCTCGCTCCCCCCCTTCTCCTTTTTCTCCTCCTCCCTCTCTTTCTCTCTCTCCCTCTGTCTCTCTTTCCTTCTCTCTCTCCCATCTCCTCCATCTCTGTCTCTCCCTCCTCCTCCCCCTCCCCCATCCCTCTCTCTCTTTCCCTCCCTCTCTGTCTCTCTCTCCTTCTCTCTCTCCCATTTCCTTCTCCATCTCTGCCTCTCCTTCCCCCTCCCCCTCCCTAGCTCAGGCATTCAGGGATTCGTATTTCCTTTCTGATGCTGACAACCAGAGGCTGCTGCACAGTTTCTCTTCTCAGACACCCTGCGGTGGCTGACTAGTCAGAAGGACAGTGGAAGAGGGGATTCGAAGCTGCATTTGCAGAGTAAGCACAGTTTCTAATCAGATCAATGAAAATAACAAAGTTTTCCAATGGTGCTGTCACTCACTGGTTGCATAATCTTTTTTTAATGTTTATGTATTATTGTCATTTCTTTGGGGTGGCCTGAGGATAGGCAGACAGAAACAACAGGGAGAGGTCTAAGGCCCTCGTCCCCAGCCACTCCTTGGCAGGGTCACTCAAGGTTCTGTCTTACTCTGCTTTGTCTCCTAGCTAGACAGGGGGAGACAGGGGTCTGCGTGTCTTTTGTCTCTGGGTCCTCGGTGTTCTGCCCCTGTGCCCCTCCACAAATGTCTGCTCAATGAATGAAGGCCGTGAGGTGGAAAATCACCAGGGCTTGGAGAAAAGAGAGATTTGCAAATTTGACATACACACTAACAAAACGCATCCCCGCCCCCTCCCAACTGCCTCAACACACTGGAAATGATCTGTGGGGACCCTGTAAAATCTCCCCACAGTTAAGAACATGCTCACTCACTGCCTTATCAAACATTTATCATACAGTTCTTCTGCCTCACACTGCCATGGGGGAACAATGAGGTAAATACGCCGTTCTTACCCCTGAGAAGCGTGGAATCTAATTATCTTCTAGAGATGCTTTGGGGATCTGCTTACTAAATCAATACAAATGATTCGTAATTAGAATATCAATTATTTGTATGCCAATGTGGTCTTCTGGGTGATTGGGGACAAGTCCTAAGGAGCAAAAAAACTCCCCCCACCGTGCCCCCTCAAATTCTTAATTGCATTATTTCGTTCATTCATCAAACATGTATTGAGCACCTTTTATATGCCAGGCACAGAGATTGGGACCAAGAATCCATCCCCTGGTTGCTCACAGGAATGAAGAATCAAGGTGTTCCGGGCCTTGGGAGAGAGCTTGCTTCTTGGGGACAAGGGGAGAAAGCATGAACTTTCTTCTATCCATCCTGACTGACAGCCACCTAGTTTACTGAGACCCTCAGCTGAGGAGCCAGCCCTGCCGGAGTCCTCCTGCCCGAGTCTGGAGGAGCCTCCCTCAACATGGGCAAGGGTTAGCAATATGATTGCACCCCTTTTTGTAAAGATGGTGCCTGGTTCTATGACTACCTCATCCCCCATCCAGGCTGGTTCTGAGCTACTGGATCTGAGTGGGGATTTTTGTTTGTTTGTTTTTGTTTTTGTTTTTGAGACAGGGTCTCACTCTGTTGCCCAGGCTGGAGTGGAGTGGCACGATCACAGCTCACTGCAGCCTCAGCCTCCCAGGCTCAAGCAATCCTCCCACCTCAGCCTCCTGAGTAGCTGGGACCAAAGGTGTGCGCCACCACACCCAGCTAATTTTCGTATTTTTTTGGTAGAGATGGGATCTGTCTATGTTCCCCAGGCTGGTCTTGAACCCCTGAACTCAAGCAGTCCTCCCACCTCAGCCTCCCAAAATGTTGGGATTACAGGCATGAGCCACCTGGTCTCTGAGTGGGTTTTTTTTTTTTTTTAACAAATCCTGTGTGCCAGCTTGTCCTGAAACTTCAGTCCTTGGTGACCCTGAATCTTCATTAATTTATTCATTCATTAATTCATTTCTTCATTTGTTCACACACTCTTCCCTTTGTTGAGACTTTGTTATGCTCCAAGCCCTTGTCAGGTGCTAGAGGGTAGAGTGTTCAGCAGAGATGGATCACTCATGGAGCTGGCTCTCTAGTTGGGAGACAGATAGTAAAAAAGTTAACAAATAAGCCCATGCCCCCGACTCTCTCACCATGGCCCCCACTTCTGAGCAACGTCCCTTCATCTGCCCCATGGTCTATTTCATCCAGGTCCTCCATCTCCAGTTTCTCACTGCTCTGGGGCAAGTTACTAAACCTCTTGGTGCCTCAGTGTCCTCACTTGTACACCAAAGAACATCATAATATTACTACTTCTTTGTTGTGAGAATGTATGAGGAATACACACGCAGCTCTTAGAACAGTGCCTGGCATGGAGCACTTGACCAATGGTAGATGCAGTTGTTGTTATTATTAGTGCATTCTCTACAAAAAAAAATAAGAATAAAAATAAAGCCAGGTGTGGTGACACATACCCGTAGTCTCCTGGGAGGCTGAGGTGGGAGGATTGCTTGAGCCTGGGAGCAATCAACACTGCAGTGAGCTGTGATGATGCCACTGCATTCCAGCCTGGATGAGAGAGCAAGATTCTGTCTCAAAGAAAGAAAGAAAAAAAAACCACTAAAGATGCTACACTGCTGGATTTGAAGATGGGGGAAGTGGCCATGAGCCAAGGACTGTGTGTGACCTCTGGAAGCTGGGAAAGGCAAGAAATGGGTTTTTCCTAGAGCCTCCAGACAGAACACAGCCCTACCATCACCTTAATTTTAGCCTTATGGGACCCAGTTTTGGATATCCGACCTCCAGAACTGTAAGATCATAAATATGTGTTGTTTTCAACCACTTTGTTTGTGGTCATTTGTTACAGCAACCATAGGAAACTAAAACACATGCTAATAAGGTGCTGGACCCAGAACAGGAGAACAGGAGCTCAGTCCATGTGAGTGACTGTTATTCCCCTTGCCTTTCCCCATGCAAGCCCCTGCAGCCCCGACCTTTGCAGCTGTTGTTCCTCGGCTGGGAGAACCCTTCCTTTTTTTCTGTCTGGCAAGATCTTTCTTATGATTTTTTTTCCAAAACTGTTCTGTAACACCCTCTGAGGTTCTAAGTTTTCTCTCAGTCTCTAGAGTAAAGTTAATTGTCTCTTCATAGCTTTCTTCTCATCCATTTTCGTGTTTATCACAGATTGTGATGATTTTGTTTTTCTTCAACATTCCCCCGCCAGACAGTGAGGCTAAATGCATCCAGTGCTGAGGGCTCACACAGTAGATGCTGAGGAAATGCAAAAAATAAATAAATTAAATACATAAATACTATAGGTTAATAAATAAATTCCATTAAAATCTGATTGCAAATTTTATTAAAAACCTGGATGAATGAATGCATTAAAGAGAAAAAGTGAGTGATGGGTAAGTGACTGAGGCCATGAAGGATGGGGGGACTTGGACAGCCAGAGGTGGCTGTGTTTCCAAAGGAGGAAAAGGGATGAAGAGGATGACAACAAAGTCACTCATTTCCTTAAGACGGTTCAGCATTGTGTGTTCTGGTTGATCAGAGGGTCTGAGTGCCTGAGAGTTTGCCCCCTACAGAAGGAGGTTGGAAATTCAATTTAAAAAATGTTAAACAAGTTTAATTTTAGAATAGCATTTTTTTTTTTTGTTTATTTAGAGTATGTTTGGAGTTACAGAAAAGTTGCAAAGATAATAGAGTTTCCATATACGCGACACCCAATTTCCCCATTCTTAACATACATTACTGTGGTACATTTGTCACGACTAATGAACCATTGTTAATATGATGAATACATTACTGTTAACTCCATATTTTATGCAGATTTCCTTACTTTTCCTCTAATGTCCTTTCTTTGCTTCTGGATACCACCTTACCTTTACTTGTCATGCCTCCTTGGGCTCCTCTGAGCTGTGACACCTTCTGACACTTCCCTTGTTTTTTATGACCTTGCTCTTGAGAAGTACTAGCCAGTGTTTTATAGCATGTCCTTCAGTTTAAGATTTTCTGATGTTTTTCTTATGACTTTACTGGGGTGGGCTTTGGGGGTGAAGACCACAAAGGTGAAATGCACGTCATATCACATCATATCAAGAGTACCTCCTATCAGCAGGACTTATCGGTAATGATGTTGACCTTGATCACCTGGCTTACCAATGGCTTCCCAGAGTCCCACTATTAAAGTTGCTTTTCCCCTGACTTTCCATCCTGTAGTCTTTGGAAGAAAGCCGCTAAGTATAACCCTCGGTTAAGGGGTGGAAGTTATGTTCCACGTCCTGGAGGGAGGAGTATATCTAACATCAATTATTTACAATTTTTCTGTATGGGAGATGTGTCACTTCTACTCTATTTATTATTCGGTCATTTATTTATGTCATTATAGACTCAAGGATATTTACTTTCTAGTTTGATTTGTTTATTTATTTATTTTTGTAGAGACAAAGTCTTGTTATGTTGCCCAGGCTGGTTTTGAATTTCTGGGCTCAAGCGATCCTCCCGCCTTGACCTCTCAAAGTGTTGAAATTACAGGTGTGAGCCACTGTACCCAGCCTATTTTCCACTTTGGGTTATAATCCGATAGTATGTTATTTATTTTATTATTCAAATTGTCACAGCTTCAGCCATTGGGAGCTCTTCCAGTTGGTGTCCCTTTGACATGTTATCATTATTTTATCTTTTGAGCACTTCCTTACTTTCTACCTATACAAGATGTTCCAAGTTCACCTCAAATATTCCCTACCCCAGGCCAAGAATCATCCATGTTTCCAAAAAGTCCTGGTTTCCATTTCTGGGGAAATGGTATGAGAAACTAACATCTGAGGCATGGGTGCAACGAAGTGTTTTTAACATGAAAACTTTACTCTGGTGACTTCTGTTTCTGGCAATATGGAGGATTAGACATGCATGCTGAGTGACCTTTCCCATCAAAACAACTCACATGCTGGATAAAATATTGCAAATGCATTGATGAGCCAGCACAAGGAGCGTTCTGAAGCCAAACAGTGAAGGGAAGATTAAGCCCTTAGGGATAAGCTGAGTCCCGAAGCTGGGTTTTTTTTTTTTTTTCTCCTGGGGAACTGTGGAAGCCTGTGAACAAGTGAATTAATTTTCTCAGTACTTTAGGTTTTATAGGACAAAAGACAAAGCTCAGGGCCCACCCAAGTTGGGAAGTCTAGCAGGATCCTTCAGTGTACAATGAGCCCAAAACACTGCCCCCAGCCCCAAAGGAAAAGTGTCAGGTGGAGGCACTCAATGAGGGGAAATGGCCAATTATTCTAAGAATCAGGAACACAGGGTAGGCTTCCCAAAGGTTTGCAGCCCAAATTCACACTACCTGGGTGGTCTGAAAATATTAAACTGAGACCTGAAAGCTACCCTGGTCAGTGCCCACCCTCCACTTCTACCTGGAATAAGACAAGGCAAAGGCAAATTCTTTCTGGAGGAGCCACCTTCAGCCCAGGTGTGGCTGATTGTATATTCTGCAGATGGCTGAAACAATATTTCCTACACGATGTGCTCTCCTAGAAACTTGCCATATCCCACCAGGAGATAGAGTTTCCATCCCCACCCTTTCAAACTGTACAGGCCTCTTGACTGCCTCAAAGGATAAAATGCAGTGAGCAAGTGATCCCGCATGACTTCTGAGGCTAGGTTAGAAAAGGTGATACAGCCTCCATCTGGGACTCTCTCTCTTTCTCTTTCTCTCTCTCTCCCTCCCTCTCTCTGACACTAGCTTGCAAGCCCTGAGCTGCTATGTAAAAAGTCCCGCTACCTGAAGCCTTGATCTGGAGAGACAGCTCAGGGATAAAACATATAAGTCATAGAGAAATGACCACAGAGTCCCAGGTGTTCCCATTGGCTGAACTCTTCCAGCCAGGGGCAGACCTGTGAGCATGCAAGCCTTCCAATGATTCCAGACTGGATAATGAAGAATTTGGCCTTACCCAGACAGATCTGTCCTTTGTCCTGGTGTTTGGGAAGTAATCTCTGGGTCCTCAGAATGTTTTAACTGATAGGAGTGTTCACCTGGTAGCCTTGTGTCATACTGGATAGTCATAACAAGGTGATTGGGGGTGGGGGCTGGCCAGATAGCAAGGGGTTGGCTACCAAAGACCAACAGTGTGGCTCAGGGTGGGGACTTGGGATCATGTGATATCAGTTGACCTGGAGACTGAAATCAGTCATGTGGGCAATCAATCAATCATACCTGCATAATAGAGCTTCAGTAAATGGATACTGAAGCTCAGGCAAGCTTCTATGGTAATACTCCATGCACTTTGTTACACAATGACACTAAGAGTCACACATCCTGTATTAGTTTGTTCTCACACTGCTAATAAAGACATACCCGAGACAGGGTAATTGTAAAGGAAAGAGGTTTAGTGGACACACAGTTCTACATGCCTGGGGAGGCCTCACAGTCCTCCATGGCTGGGGAGGTCTCACAGTCATGGCAGAAGATATAGGAAGAACAAAGGGATGTCTTACATGGCAGCAGGCAAGAGAATTTGTGCAGGTGAACTTCCCTTTATAAAACCATAAGATCTCGTGAGACTTACTCATTATCACGAGAACAGCACGGGAAAAACCTGCCCCCGTGATTCAGTTACCTCCCACCGGGTCCCTCCCACGACACTTGGGGATTATCACAATTCATGGTGAGATCTGGGTGGGGACACAGAGCCAAACCATATCATATCCTGACTCCATGGGGGAGGGTAACAGAAGCTCCACATTTGGAGCCCTCTGCCCTATGCTCATCTTCCCTTGACTGATTTGATCTGTATACATTCCCTATAATAAACCATAACCATGAGTACACTTGCTTTCAGTGAGTTCTGAGGGTTCTTCCAGTGAATTATCAAACTGGAGAGTGGTTTGAAGACACCAACAAACTTGCAGTTTTGTTGTGAGGGAGGGTGATTTAGGAACTATGCCCTTTAACTTTGTAGTTGGCCCTAAACTCCCTGCACAGACCCAGCTGCTGTTTTAGCTCATGTTTCAGAGTCACATGAGAGGCTCTGAGTATGAACCACCCAGCAGAGCCCAGTCAACCCCTACAAGTGTGAGTGAGAATAATTAAATGGTTGTTGATATTTGGGCCGCTAAGTTTTGGAGGTAACTGAAATGTTCGGCCTCCAAGGATTCTCACAGATAAGGTCAAAGACAATAAAACACACAAGGGAACAGGCCACACTGAGCCAAAGCCCCCAGAAACAATAAAAGTAGAACTGCACACACGTCAGGCACTGAACAGACTGTAAAAATAAGTATTTCTACTATGTTTAAAGAAATAAAAAAGGGATTGGTAGCTATGAAGCTGTTGTCTCTCAGCTCCAAATTAACCCTCTACACCCTGCTCTGACATACTGAGGCTGTGTCTCTGGACATGTCATTTCTCCTCAGTCAGCGGGTTTTCTCTCAGGCTCCTCTGGGAGAGGCACTCAAGGAAGACCTGAAATCGGAAGAGGGGAGAAGGGACCAGTCTTTCCTGTCCTGTTCCTGTTCTTGACAGTGTTGCTTCAGCAGTGACCTTTCATCCGAATGCAGTAGTTGTTCAGTCTCCACGTGGTTTTGGCACTCCCAGAAGCAGCCTCATTGTATCCCCTCAGAGGCCCCAGCCCTGGCCAGCCAGTGCTCCCTCCTAAGGAGTCCGTGGCCACCTCCATGAAGCCCTTCCACTGAGCTCCTGAGGTCCCATAACCCCAGCATCTTCCCTATGTTCTCTTAACCCTAGGAATGGTAGTTTCTTCCTGCCGTTACTACTCTTGTGATACCTCAGTGTCTTCTTCTTTTGGCTTTGACAGTTCGCCATTACCTATTTAACCAGTTCCTTATACTAAATTGTCTTTGTTAAAACAGCTGGTGTAATTTCTGCTTTCCTGGCTGGACCTTGACTAAGAGAGCACTTGGTACCAAGAGTGGTCCCAGGAAACAGACTCTCAAAGAAGGGATTCTGGGATTGGATTGGCCACATCCTCATGCTTGACTGCAGTGCCTATGAAATATGGAATACAAGCACAGGTGTGCTGAATACCAGCTGGTGAGAGCCAGTCATACACACCTCTTTTCAACTCTGTGTTCAGTGACATCCCATTGGCAGCCTAAAATCAGTCATGGTGGGAGTGTTTATACCATAGAAATCTGCAAAACCTGGCTGGGCATGGTGGCTCACAGCTGTAATCCCAGCACGCTGGGAGGCTGAGTCAGAAGGATCACTTGAGGCCAGAAGTTTGAGGTTATGGTGAGCTATGATCGTACCACTGCACTCTGTCCTGGGTGACAGAGTGTGACCCTGTCTCAAAAAAATAAAATCAACCAACCAACCAAACAAAAAAACAAAGAAAAGGAAATAAAAGGAATCTGCAAAAACTACAGATATTATTTCCCCCTAAGAGAGCCAGTTTACTATACACCAGTGATTACAAGTAATCAATGGCTCATACTGACATCACTGCTAATATCATTTGATTGTGACAATGTTCCCACTGAAGTAAGGGCATGGAGAGCCATGGGACTGCCACACTTACATGGTAGTGACGACTTCAGGACCATGGGATGAGATAGCTATTTCTGAGTTCACTGGAGCTATTATGGAAAGTAAAGGACACACTCCAATCTTTAAACTCTCAGCTTAACTCACAGTCAGAGAACCAGAGAGACTCTACAGAGCCCTAAAATAATCCTTTATTTCTTGTAGTTGTAGATTTTTTTTTTTTTGAGATGGAGTTTCTCTCTTGTTGCCCAGGCTGGTGTGCAATGGCATGATCTCAGCTTACTGCAACCTCCGCCTTCCGGATTCAAGAGGTTCTCCTGCCTCAGTCTCCCAAGTAGCTGGGATTACAGGCAGCTGCCACTATGCCCAGCTAATTTTTTGTATTTTTAGTAGAGACGGGGTTTCACTATGTTTGACAGGTTGCTCTCAAACCCCTGACCTCAAGTGATACACCCGCCTCAGCCTCCCCAAGCGCTGGGATTACAGGCGTGAGCTACCGCACCTGGCCTAGCTGTAGATTTTTGACCTTGCTGAAAATTATACTCAAACTTTAATTGGGTGGCCTGCTGGATTACAACATAAATGGAATTCACACATTTAGCAGAATCTCAAGCAGTGTGTTTGGCTGTGTACTTTGTGTGGCTGAGAAACGACCAAGAGCACAGAGGTGCACGAGCCCCTGGGTAATGGGTGATCAGGGACGGAGAGAGCAGATGTGGATGTGTGGTGAGGAGGTCTGGGAGGAGGTACTAGATGCCTCTCAGGATGGGTGTGAAGACACTGGTGTCTCGGCCAAGCGCGGTGGCTCACGCCTGTAATCCCAGCACTTTGGGAGGCCAAGGCAGGTGAATCACGAGGTCAGGAGTTCAAGACCATCCTGGCCAACATGGTAAAACCCCGTCTCTACTAAAAATACAAAAAATAGCCGGGCGTGGTGGTGGGCATCTGTAATCCCAGCTACTTGGGAGGCTGAGGCAAGAGAACTGCTTGAACCCAGGAGGTGGAGGCTGCAGTGAGCCGAGTTCGTGCCACTGCACTCCAGCCTGGGCAACAGAGCAAGACTCCATCTCTAAATTAAAAAAAAAAAAAAAAAAAAGACACTGGTGTCTCATGTGAATGCCCACTCAAAGACATCTACTGTAGCAGCAACTCTATTAATTGAGTGGACAAGATGGCACATTCTGCAGACAACAGTCAGCCTTTCCCACAGCTGTGCCATTGCGTGCTCAATGAGCTTATTTATGCGTGGCCATGGTGGCAGGTGTGGAGGCTCTGTATGGGCTTAGGAACATGGGCTTCCCCTTACCAAAGTGACCTGGCAGAAGAGACCAACACTAAAGCTTTGTTATGGCACCATTCCCTGGGGAAGGGCAGAGGAGCTGGGAACCAGTGTTAAAAAACCTATAAATGTGGCCAGGCACAGTGGCTCATGCCATTAATCTCAGCACTTTGGGAGGCTGAGGCAAGCGGATTGCATAAACTCAGGAGCTCAAGACCAGCCTGGGTAATGTGGTGAAATCCCATCTCTACAAAACATTCAAACATTAGCCGGGTGTGGTGGTGCCTACCTGTAGTCTCAGCTACTCGGGAGGCTGAGGTGGGAGGATGGCTTGAGCCCATGAGGTAGAGGCTGCAGTGAGCCAACATTACACCACTGCACTCCAGCCTGGGCAAGAGAGGGGGACCTTGTCTCAAATAATAATTAAAAAAAAGAAAAAACACAACCTATAACTACTTGGATATGTAAAAGAACAAAATAGAACTTATAGGCTTAAAAAAATAATAAACAAAATGAAAAACTCCTGAAACAGGTTTATCAATAGCCTAAGAGATAATTAGTGACTAGAAGAAAGATCTGAAGAACTATCCAGAACGTGGAATATAAAGAGGACAGATTAAGATGTGATAGAGAGGTTAATAGACATGGAGAAGGGCACAAGACTTCTCTCTTTTTCTTTCACAATCCACAGTAATAAATGTATTTTACTTGTGACTCACTCCATAGATATGTGTATAAGTATATTAATAAATACAACTGAAACAAAAGATTCATGAAATAATACAATACACTCCAATATATTATATTCTCGTTCTTTCTCAACACTGGTAACAATCTACTACATTGATTTTATAAGCCACTGTTGGAAAACAACCTACAGTTTGAAAAATATTAGTTGAATAACTACTAATCACACTACAAGATGTAAAGAGTGAGAGAATGAGGTTGTAACATTTATTTTTCTTTTTTCTTTTTTTTGAGACAGGATCTCACTCTGTTACCCCAGGCTGGAGTGCAATGGTATAATGGTTCACTGCAGCCTCCACCTCCTGGGCTCAAGTCCTCCCACCTCAGCCTCCTGAGTAACTGGGACTACAGGCATGCACCACCATGCGTGGCTAATTTTTTTTATTTTTTGATTTTTTGTGGAGATGGGGTTTTACCATGTTGCCCAAGCTGGTCTTGAACTCCTGGATTCAAGCAATCTGCCCACCTTGGCCTCCTAAACTGCTGGGACTACAGGCATGAACCACTGTGTCCATCCAAGATAACATTTAAAAGAGATATTGTCACATATGATACAACATGGATGAACTTTGGGGACTTTATGCTAGGCAAAATAAGCCAGTCACAAAAGGACAAACATTGTATGATTCTGCTTACAAGAGGTACCTAGACTAGTCAAATTCATAGAGGCAGGATGTGGAATGGTGGTTGCCAGGGGCTTAGGAGAGGGAGCATGGGGAACGATTATTTAAGGGATACAGAGTTCTAGTTTTGCAAGATGAAGGGAGTTCTAGAGATGGATGATGGTGAGGTTGCACCACAATAGGAATGTTCTTAATACCACTGTATATTAAAAATGATAGATAGTAAATTTTATGTTACGTGTATCTTACCACAATAAAAAGTAAAATTAAATTGAAAAAAAAAAAGGTATTGTCTGAGAGCTTTCAAGAATAATGAAAGACACCAATCATCAAATTCAGAAAGCCCAAAGAATTCAAGGCAGGATAAATAAAAAGATACAGCATAAGCTGGGCATGGTGGCTCACGCCTGTAATCCCAACACTTTGGGAGGTCGAGGTGGGTGGATTACCTGAGGTCAGGAGTTTGAGACCATCTTGGCCAACATGGCAAAACTCTGTCTCTACTAAAAACACAAAAATTAGCTGGGAATGGTGGTGCGTGCCTGTAATCCCAGCGATTCAGGAGGCTGAGGCAGGAGAATCGCTTGAACATGGGAGGCGGAGGTTGCAGTGAGCTGAGATGGTGTCACTGCACTCCAGACTGGGGGACAGAGCGAGACTCCATCTCAAAAAAAAAAAAAAAGATACAGCATGGTAAAACTGTAGAACATGAGAAGAGGGAGAAAAGACCAACAACCTATGAAGGAACGATGTAAGATTGTCACTGGACTCCTGAGGAGCAATGAGGGGGAACAGGCAAACAGTGGATGGCAATGAACTGTGCTGAGAGAGGACAGCCGTCATTCAAGCAAGCAAGCCAAAATATCTTTCAAGAACAAGGGCAAGGCCAGGCGCAGTGGCTCATGCCTGTAATCCTCGCACTTTGGAGGCTGCGGCAGGAGGATCACTTGAGCCCAGGAGTTTGAGACCAGCCTGGGCAACATAGTGAGATTTTACAGAAAATAAAAAAATTAGCTGGGCGTGGTGGTGCATGCTTTTAGTCCCAGCTACACGGGAGTCTGAGGTGGGAGGATTGCTTCAGCCTGGGAGATACAGGCTGCAGTGAGCCATGATCATGCCACTGCACTCCAGCATGGGCAACAGAGCAAGACCTCATCTCCAAATAAATAAATAAATAAATAAATAAATAAATAAAATAAAAACAACAAAAGGCAAAAATGAATCCATTTGCAGACGAACAGAAACTGAAAGGGTTTGCACCAACAAAGCTAAAAAAAATAAAATTTAAAGGATTTACTTCAGGCAAAAGGAGAGTGATCCTGTTGGCGAAAGCTGAGATGCAAGAAGAAAAGGTGGATAAAAATGGTAATAGTGTGGCTGAATCTAAACTAATGTTGACTGAATAAAACAATTCAGTAATGTCTCCTGGGGTTACAATGGCAAAGATTAAACTTAACATACACTACATTAAGGTGTATAATTTAGAGGATGGGTGATTAAAGTACTCCAAAGTCTTTATATTTTAAGGAAACAGGGTAAAGACATTTTTACAAATATTTAAAGATATTGGACTTTCACAAGGTGAGTATGCATGCCCAAAATTTTGAAGTAACCACTAAAACTTAGAAATAGAGTATACAGGTGAAGAAAATCAGAATGAGAATAAAAATAAACCCTAAAGAAGAAAGGAAAGGGGAAAAAAACAGGCAGGACAAATAGAAATAACAAAATACAATGGTAGAAATAATTCCAGATATATTAGTAAATATAATAAATGTAAATGGACTAAATGCTCCAGTTAAAATACAAAGACTATTCTTTTAAAAAACCTTTTTATCATGAAAAATTTCAAGCATACAGCAAAGTGGGAGAAACAGTACAAGAAAACCATATACCTGTGATGTAGAGTCAGCCATTGTTAGCAATTTGCCACGTTTGTCTCACCTATATGGGTATGTATAGGAGACTATTAAGAACATCTATTTTACTTCCATAGTAAACATAATATAATGAAATACAATTTAAACGGTAATCATGATGTAGAGTATCCACTTTTGAGGTCAAGCAGATCTGGATTCTCCAGCAATTTTTAATTATTTAACTTACTTGTGTGGTTATTTATTCAAAAGATGTCTCCTCACTAGGCTATAGTAAAAGGATTGGAATCAGGTTAGCTTTTCTGATCATTGTATTTCCAAATATTTGTTGCATAAACAAATAGAATTTACTAGTAAAGAATTCAGCACAGTGCCAGTTGCATAGTAAACATTTAATTTAGAGTAGCTTGTATTTATTGTAGTTGCTGTTGTTATTGGAAGCATTCAGTAGAGTGATACAAAATAAATAAGCAATAATTGGTAGTTTATTATATTTATAATTATTATTTACAAGACGTCACAGTGCCTAGCCCATATCACTCACCCATAAACATTATACTTATACTAAGTACTTTCACTATTATTCAAAGTCTCTAACAGTGCCTGGCACTACATAAGCAAGAGAAAAGTGGAAGTTTATTCTAATTGTTATTATTGAATAAAGCACTCAACACGAGGCTGGCCCCCAGCGGGCCCTTAATAGTTTTCGCGGTGGCTGTCGTAGCTGGACTACAGACCCCGCCTCCTGAGCGGCCCGAAGCCCCGCCCCTTGCTGCTCCGCAGTCCCGCCCGCGTGGCTTGTGCCGCGCCTGCGCACTGTCCCGGGAAGGGCTCCACGCGCGCAGCTTTAGTCCCCGCCCCTGGAGCCGGCGGCGCAGGGCGCAGCTTCCCGCCGCCCGAGCTGGCAGCCTGCTGCGTGCGTGCGTGTGTACGCCTCTGCGTGCGTGCGTGCGTGCGTGCGTGCCGTCAGCTCGCCGGACACCGCGGCCTCGCCCTCGCCCTCCGCCCCTGCGCCTGCACCGCGTAGACCGACCCCCCCCAGCGCGCGCACCCCGTAGAAAACCCCCGCCCGTGTCCCGACCGGTCCCCGCCTTTTTGTAAAACTTAAAGTGGGCGCAGCATTAACGCTTCCCGCCCCGGTGACCTCTCAGGGGTCTCCCCGCCAAAGGTGCTCCGCCGCTAAGGAACATGGCGAAGGTGGAGCAGGTCCTGAGCCTCGAGCCGCAGCACGAGCTCAAGTTCCGAGGTAAGCCCCAGGGGCCGCCACCTTCCTGCCCGCGGCCTCCGCCCCAGTGCTAGAGGGACGGAGCCCGGCGCGGTGGGTGACGTCGGCCCTCGTCCCCACCCCGACGGCGCTGTCGCGGGGGGCGGCGAAGCCGGGCCGGGCCTTGGCGCTCGCCGCGCGCCCCAGAACTGCCTGGAGTGGCCGGGACCCGAGAGGGCTGGTGCGGGAGCGGGAGCCGGAGCCTCCTCCCCGACCCCCAGCCTCCTGGGACTTGCCTTCGAGGCACTTGTCACTTTGCTTGTAACTTACTAGTTTTTGATCCTCTCTAGTGTGAGCCTCCGCCGCTGCCATTGCCTAGAAGGTTCTTCCCCTGCTGTGTGACAATGTTGACCCCAGGGCTTAGTTGAGGTGTCACCTGCTCAGAGAGGCCTGCTGTGACCACCCAGCCACCGTGCACACGTGCTGTCATTCCTATTCCGTCACTGTTTCGTGGTCAGCACGGCACTTTTCATACCCAAAATCACTGTTTCAATACTAGAAGGGAAACTGCATGAGGACAGGCTCTTGTCAGTTCGCTGCTGTGTACCCAGCACACATTATACGCGTAGTAAATAAATACCTGTTGAACCAACAAATGAACATGTTGAACCAACAAATGAACCTCCTCAGGACTTCTGATGGGATTGGGCCCATTTTCCTTTCACTGCGTCCCTCATGCTGTCTCCAGGACGCGCGGCTCAGGGAGGCTGCCAGGGTGCTGGGATCCTTTTTCTCCGCAGAGCTTCCTGGAGCAACACCTGCGGTGATGGGAAGCCGTGACCCTGGTTTCTCCCAGATACTATTACTTCTGTAATTTGTGCTTTTATGTCTTCTACGTTGTTACTTTTGTTTTTTTTTCCTACCTTCACCAGGGCCACGAGGTAAAAGTTCTTGTCTGACATGCTCATTCCTTCTTTTTGCGTGTATCCAGTGATGTGGAAGGCTCTGGGGAGGTGATGGATGCACAAGACAGACAAGGCCTCTGCTTGCATAGAGCTTACCTTCCGACGAGGACAGACAAACTAGCACACAAGATCATTGCAGATAGTGCTAAGTGCTGTGTAGGATATGGAACAGTCTGACTCCATGGAAGCGTACTTTAGATTGGAAGGCCAGGTCTCCACTATATCGCTAGCACCGGCCTCACAGTAGATGCTCAGTTGGTATTTATGAATGAATGAATGGCCAGAGGCTCTCCAGTTTATATGTCCTATTGGGAAGTAGTATAGGGTAACTTACCCAAAGTTACCCAGTTGGCAAATGGTACATTTGAACCCAGACTTCAGAGTTCACACTCTTAACCGTTATGCTGTCTGATCACGGGGAAATACTCCAGAACGGTGGCTGTCACTTTGCTTTCCAAGTTAACAATGTGAAATAACTCTGAATTTACAGAGAACCAAAGGCTTTCCAATTAAAATGAAAAAACCGAAAAACCCCACCAAACCTACCGTGGATTGTAATTCCAGGATAGTACTTGAGCTTTCATGATGTTCTTCTCATGGCCTTCTGGGGATGCCAGATTGGGAAAGGAGTCCAGGTAGCTAAAGTGAAAATAGTGAGCCATAGTTTCCACTTGAGTTGTCTGAAGTTCTTTCTCTATCTGGGAGGCCTGGCTTGGCTTCTCCTGAGAATTGGTGGGTTCATTCGGTTAGTCCACAAACATTTACTGAGTACCTGATCTGTGTTTCAGATACCCAGAGAAGCCAAGTCATATCAGCTGTACTCTCCCATTTTCCCTCAATGTCCTCTCAGTACTTTAGAGAAGGGGGCAGATGAGAATAACAGCCAGGACAGGACAATGGTGTAAGGTAGTCCAGAGTGCTCCAGGAGCATTGAGGTCAACTCCTGAAAGAGGTGTCATTTCAGCTCAGTTATAAAGGTCGAGTAGAAGAAGGCTCAAAGAAGGAAAGGGTCGGGAACATTTCAGACAGAGGAAATTGCATGCACAGAGGCACAAGCACTGAGATGACTGGGCTCCTTTGGGATGCCACTAGTAGTTTTTTTTTTTTTTGAGATAGAGGTCTCACTCTGTCACCCAGGCTGGAGTGCAGAGGCGCCGTCTCACTGCAGCCTCTGCCTCCCAGGTTCAAGTGATTCTCCTGCCTCAGCCTCTTGAGTAGCTGGGATTACGTACAGGCATGTGCCACTACGCCTGGCTGAATTTTGTATTTTTAGTAGAGATGGGGTTTCACTGTGTTGGCCAGGCTGGTCTCAAACTCCGGACCTCAAGTGATCCGCCCTCCTTGGCCTCTCAAAGTGCTGGGATTACAGGCGTGAGCCGGGCCACCACTAGTGGTTCTGAATGACAGCAACAAAGAACATTTGTTGTGGTTGCCTGGCAAGATGGGAGACAAGGCTGGTGAGTAGACAAGAGTCAGATCTCAGTCGCTTTATGCATAGATGCAGCCAGTGTCCAAGTTAAAATTGTGTTGCTTCTCCTTGAGCAGTCCTTCCTTGCATTAACTTTCTGAAAACCCCCAAATCCCAGTACAAACTCTGTTGTCTAATATGATGTTATGGAAAGAGGCACTCATTTGAGAAAATTTAAGATTTTGTTCAATTGTTTTACTGAAAGATGTGTGACCTTAGGCCACTTCACTCCTCAAAGCCTGGGGTCATTCTTCGGTCAATGGGGATGATGCTCATGTCCACGTTGCCTCTTGTAGAAAGTGTTTAGAAGGAATGACATGGCTGTTAGCGGCTTTGTAAGTGCATAGTACTATACAGAGATTAGACAACCACTTAACCACTTAAGTGCTTTCATCACTTCTGTACCTGAAAGGTGTGGCAGAGAATAGGGATCATTCTGGCCCTGGATTGGCCAAAGTAATTACGCCAAAGTCACTGGATATTTTTGCTGGGGAAGTGGTCCAAGATAAGTGGTACCAAATTGTTGAAGGCCTCTGGCTCATAACTTTAGAATAGACATCTATGTGTGTTCTTAAATGACGTCATGAGGTGTTTTGTTTGTTTTAAGCTGAATGCTAAGACAGTACAATTAATAGAGACTGAATACCCTGACTTACTTAGAGATAATTCATTTCAGGATGAGAAATGGCACATTTAACTGGTTTCTTCCAGGTTACTCAGGGTGACGACTCTGATTTCTGGTGGTTCACCTAGATGAACCTCTGAACTAACTTTACTTGAGAAGGTAGTAACTAAAATGCCCATTCAAAGGAAAAATTGTGTTTTAAATGCAGCCTAATTTGATCGTATGGGATTGTATATTGTCAGACTCTATAATCTTGGGAATTTTGTGTGGTATGTTAAATTTAAGGATGTTACAGAAGAAAAAACGCAAATTTATATGACCTTATGCAGTTTTATAGGAAGTACTATGCTGCATCATAAATATCAAAAGGAGAAAGCCTGGTGGCTTCCTGAAAGAAGCATGACACAGGAGGATTTGCCTAGACTTAAGGTTGATTTTCATGAGATATTTTTAGTAAGTGAACATTAAGCTCTTTCAGACTAGGGGTATCTTTCTGAGAGAGTAAATGTTTTTGTTTTTTGGCAGGGTCTTGCTCTGTCACCTAGGCTGGAGGGCAGTGGTGCCATCATAGCTCACTGTAGCCTTAAACTCCTGGGCTCAAGAGATCCTCCTGCTTCAGGTTCCCTAGTAGCTAGGACTACAGGTGCCACCATTCCTGGCTAATTTTAAAATTTTTTTGTAAAGATAGAGTCTTGCCATGTTGCCCAGGCTGGTCTTGAATTAATGGCCTCAAGCAGTCCTCCCGCCTCAGCCTCCCAAAGTGCTGGGATTACAGGCATGAGCCACTGCACACAGCCTAAGTGTGTGTTTTCTTTCATATTTCTTTCTGTCTTTTTCACTAAGTAATAGGAGTTTTTTAAAATTGTGACTCTCTGTTGATCTCAGTTCTTCCAAGTCCTAATCGTTTCCTTGCCATCTCCTCACTCTGAGATCCCACTTGTTGTCCAGCTCAAAGAGAGCTTTCCGAATGAGTCACTTTCAAGGCATTATATAGCGCTCTTCTTTCATTCCCTTCTCTCTCCCCTTCCATGAGAGTCCATCTGTGGTAAATAGTATGTCATATATTTTTTGGTCATTGTTCAGGACTCTAGATCATTCTTTACATCCTAGCCCATTCCCCAGGCAATGGTACTGTCCCATGGAAATGGTCTGTTGAACATCCATCCTCACTAGGTTAAGGGTTTTTTTTTTTTTTTTTTTTTTTTTTGAGATGGAGTTTGGCTCTTGTTGCTCAGGCTGGAGTGCAATGGTGTGATCTTGGCTCACCGCAACCTCTGCCTCCTGGGTTCAAGCACTTCTCCTGCCTCAGCCTCCCGAGTAGCTGGGATTACAGGCATGTGCCACCATGCCCGGCTAATTTTGTACTTTCAATAGAGACAGGGTTTCTCCATGTTGGTCAGGCTGGACTCGAACTCCCGACCTCAGGTGATCCACCCACCTTGACCTCCCAAGGTGCTGGGATGGTAGGTGTGAGCCACTGCACCCAGCCGGTTAAGGTTTAAACATAACTGTGGATGCATTTACTTTTGCTTTATTCCTTGACTAAACCAATGGCCTTCAAGAAGTCTTAGATAGTCCTACCATTAGTAGGGATATCAGATGGGAGGGCACCAATGAATCAGTGTAGTTGAGTACCACTTTTGGGAGAAAATAGAAACTTGGACACTCTAAATGATAGTTTAAGGACATTGTTTTGTTTTGTTTTGCTTTGTTTTTTGTGTAGGAGAAGCTGGCTTAGACTCTTTAGTTTAACCCTTCAAGTTGATGTGTAATTTAAGATTGTTTAGGAAGTTAAAAAATCTAAAGCCCTGTGGGTATAGTTCATTCAGTGCAGTAATTATCTTTCAGATGCCAAGTACAACATTAATTCTTTAGCTTTAGCATAGCACTGATTTTCTTAACACTTCATGATCACATAGAGCAGACTGTGTTTTACAGCACAACAAAGTGTCAGCCATGTGCTGAAGATTCTTCATGGTAGTGGTTTAGATCTACCCTGAATAGATTATCTTCATTTATTTAATTATTAAGTAGCTTGCTTATCAAAAGCGGCATTAAACTTACTAAACTTGAGTCAAACTTAAATCTTCATAGATAGTACCATTTACTTCTGAAATCTTGTTCCTGGGAGAAAAATGTGGACTGGAAGTTAACTTTCTTTTATCCACCTATTCAATCCTTTTTCTTCACAGTTAACTCCTTAGGGGAAAAAATGTATAGTTCTTGACCACGTGCTTATATTTGTAAAGCGATGATGATTCCTTAATGTGAGTGGTTGTGACATAGATCACTGTTATCTTCATAATTACCTGGGACCTTTTCATCCAAGTGTGGATTTACTAAAATAATTAGTCTGAATTGATGCTTATTAAAGAGCTGAACTCTTAAACATTAACACTATCTTTTATTTATTAAAATTGTATGCATGTTTCCTTCAAATGCTGAAGGCAGAATACTGAGAACTTTGACCCTGTGTTATTATCACTAAGTAGTTGAAAATTAGGGGAGGAGTCAAGGGAGTATATTATATTGGTTATCACTCAAATACTACCCCTAGGCTTGATTTTTAGAACCGAAACTTGAATTTTTACATAAAGAATTATCTCCAAAAGTGTCTTTTTTTTTTTTTTGAGGTGGAGTCTTGCTTTGTTGCCAGGCTGGAGTGCAATGGCGCTATCTCGGCTCACTGCAACCTTCGCCTCCTGGGTTCAAGCGATTCTCCTGCCTCAGCCTCCCAAGTAGCTGGGACTACAGGCACATGCCACCATGCCTAGCTAATTTTTGTATTTTTAATAGAGACGGGGTTTCACCATGTTGGCCAGATGGTCTCGATCTCTTGACCTTGTGATCCGCCCACCTCGGCCTCCCAAAGTGCTGGGATTACAGGCATGAGCCACTGCTCCAGGCCAAGAGTGTCTTATATATCCCCACTGTTTTGAAAAATTTGCTGTCTAAAGGATGATCATGATTTGGGACAAATGAGCACAGCTTTCAACTAGATGACAAGAAAGATGAATACAAAGAGTGCTGAGTTCCATTAATCAAGACAAGGTTGCCACAGAATGTCTTTAATACAATAAAACAAAAGCCTTTTGCAGTTATTTTGCACTGAGGATTGTGTTAAAAACAAAGTTGCATTATGGTTTCCAGACTGGCATCCTTGTTTTTTCCTATCATTTTAGGCCCCTTTCCGGCTGTTATCAGCATAGCATATCCAGGATTGCTTTGGCCTTGTTCAGTGGGTATGTGCATTCTTTGAAGTTTTTACCTGACAGAGGTGGGCAGCTGGCTTTACGCAAGGAAGAGTTGTTTAAAGAGCTTTGTTATGGAAACAAAGTTACTAAACTTGACAGTCACTTGAGGATTATTTAAAAAACAAACGAAATAACTGAATGTGGTAAAATAATATCTCTAGAATATTTTTCAAAATGTTAAGTGCATCCTTTTAACAGAAGCTGTTGATGTCTACAAACACTGTGTTTGTTTGTAGACAAAGACAAACCCCCCTTGCTTGGGGGTTTGGGGGCTGGGAAGCAGTTGAGAAAATGGCATAGTCCCATGAGAAAACCTTGGAATACTTTCTTTTAATAACATTTTTTATTGCATAGAACTGTAAAGCTAAGAAATGCTTTCTTGGAGTTTTCCTTCATCCTTTCAGAAGGGCTAATATTGACCTTTGGTTAGCATGTTAGTGTTTTCACCTGTGTCAAGTGATGTCTTCAGGATTTTGGGGGGTGTGTGTGTGCATAGCCACCTCGTGTTGCGGTGGGGCACATTCACCAATACCTTTAATGTGTTTCAATTACTACACTGTTGGCATTTCAATAGGCTCCTTCAGCCTTTGCCCATCTGGGAAGTGGAGACTAGGGCAATAAATGTTTTAGGGGTAGATTGAGACTGCAGTGTTTTTCATCTTTTAGCTTGTACTTTAAGACAATGGGATGTACCCCTAGACCATTTACCTAGATTTGAATTACTTCTTTATGATGTGGTTTAAAGCTCTAAGTTCCTTGAGTTGTCTTGAAAGGCTGAAGGGTGCTCAGAGAATGGAGGGGAATTGAAAATAGAACCTAAGGATCTGGGAGTGGTCATATTTGTGAGTGGTGAAATGTGCCCCCCAACACCCCGTTGGGTTGGGTCTGGAGCTAAAAGCAGTGGCTGACATACATTTTGCAATATAAGGGTAAAGAAAGGTAAAGAAGGAACAAACATTTCTAGAGGATAAATGCTTTAATTCCAGAAGATAGGCCACACAGTTTAGGAACTGTGGTGAGATGTGCTTTGCCATATTTATGTTACTGTTTAATCTGTAACAATCGTATGAGATGGATTAGTCAGTGGCTAGGTAACTTTCCACTGGATGAGGCTGCACTAGTAAATGGTGGCACAGGCGAAGCCTTGTACTTTCCCGTATACCACTGTCAGCTCATTAGAGTTAACTCATAAAGGGGTTTGTTCTTGAGAGAGGGAGGCAGAGAATTTAAAACCATTAATGAAGTATTAATAGCTGTCAGGACAATTTCTTAAGAACATCAATTCATTAAGAGTTATTCTCTGTGAATTTTTTAGGAGGGATTTCTTGCCCTACTTTTAGAAAAGTTCAGACAGATGACTCCAAAGAATTTTTTATTTCTCTTGTGAATATTCACTTTTATATTAGATTCTGATGGTTTCATGATTCTATATATTTAGAAAGCATCAGGCCAGGCATGGTGGCTCATGCCTGTAATCCCAGCACTTTGGGAGGCTGAGGCAGGCAGATCACCTGAGGTTGGGAGTTCGAGACCAGCCTGACCAACATGGAGAAACCCCGTCTCTACTAAAAATACAAAATTAGCCAGGCATGGTAGCGCATGCCTGTAATCCCAGCTACTTGGGAGGCTGAGGCAGGAGAATCACTTGAACCTGGGAGGTGGAGGTTGCGGTGAGCCGAGATGCCGCCATCGCACTCCAGCCTGGGCAACAAGAGCAAAACTCTGTCTCAAAAAAAAAAAAAACACATTAACTTGTGAGTAATTTTTCCTTCTGCTATCCAGTCTTTGGAAGGCAGGGCAAAGCTTGTGTGTGGTAGAGATTTCATAGGCTTGCAGGTTTGTAGAGTGGGAATTCAAGAAGTTGTAAAGGACACTTATTAAGATAGGAATGTCTAAAATAAATGATCTTTAGCAGTGCCACCTTAAACTTTATAAGTGTTGCTACAAAACCTTTAGTTCTGCGTGCTCCTGACCAGCCATTGCCTTGGACAGAGAAACAAATAAGGGTGAGTTAATAAACTAGAGACTTCTCTCACTTGTTCAAAGAGGTAAACTTAAGGTGATTAAAAAGTGCTGTTTTATTCTGTATGAGGTACACTTTGGGAAGTCATCATTTCCCAAGACGATGATATGCCTGGCATGTGAATTGGATCAGAAAGGATTTAGAGACATGCATGGATATAATGATCTCTTACAGATGCTCCTCACCTTACAGCGGAGTTACGTCCTCAGAAACCCATTGTCAGTTGAAAATATTATAAGTTGAAAACATATTAAATACAGCTTAACCTACCCAACGTCATAGCCTTGTCTACCTTAAACATACTCAGAACCTGTAAGTTAGCCTCCAGTTGGACAAAGTCATCTAGCACAAAGCCTATTGTATGATAAAGTATTGAATATCTCATGTACTGCATATTACTAGTCTGGGAAGAGATCAAAATTCAAAATATCTCTCGGCTTTCGGCTCGGAGGAGGCCAAGGTGCAACTTTCTTCGGTCGTCCCGAATCCGGGTTCATCCGACACCAGCCGCCTCCACCATGCCGCCGAAGTTCGACCCCAACGAGATCAAAGTCGTATACCTGAGGTGCACCGGAGGTGAAGTCGGTGCCACTTCTGCCCTGGCCCCCAAGATCGGCCCCCTGGGTCTGTCTCCAAAAAAAGGTTGGTGATGACATTGCCAAGGCAACAGGTGACTGGAAGGGCCTGAGGATTACAGTGAAACTGACCATTCAGAACAGGCAGGCCTAGATTGAGGTGGTGCCTTCTGCCTCTGCCCTGATCATCAAAGCCCTCAAGGAACCACCAAGAGACAGAAAGAAACAGAAAAACATTAAACACAGTGGGAATATCACTTTTGATGAGATCGTCAACATTGCTCGACAGATGCGGCACCGATCCTTAGCCAGAGAACTCTCTGGAACCATTAAAGAGATCCTGGGGACTGCCCAGTCTGTGGGCTGTAATGTTGATGGCCGCCACCCTCATGACATCATAGATGACATCAGTAGTGGTGCTGTGGAATGCCCAGCCAGTTAAGCACAAAGGAAAATATTTCAATAAAGGATCATTTGACAACTGGTGGAAAAAAAAAAAAAATTCAAAATATATCAAAATTGTGATGGTTTCACACCATTGTGAAATTGAAAAATCGCAAGTCAAACCAATCGGGGATTGTCTGTACATAGTAGATGATTGTCCAAATTAGAGCTATTTTGGGTTTCTGCCCTTTGCAGATCCTTTGAGGTTTTCTTTATAGACAGATGACTCCTTCTGGGGCAATTGAATGTGACTCTGATTGAGATTTGGTTCAGTTACCACATACTGAAAGCTTCCGGTGGGCCAGGCACTAGGTTGCATTGGGGACCTGGGAGGAAGGCCTAGCCCTTAAAGTTTCCAGCCTCTAGGTATTGGGAGACAAGGAGGGAAAATGGGGACAAGATATTTATGGCCTGTCCTTATTGAGAGCTTAGAAAAAGCTGTGTTAATTCTACTTTGGGTGTTCGATCTCACAGGGAAGATGGCATTTGGGACATGTGACTTGGCGAGCTTATACTGTGCGCTTGCCATTTTTCTAAGCGTTCATTTATTTAATTCTTAATGGAAGCCTAGGAAGTGGGTACAGTTATGATCCTGAAGTTATTAACCCAAGTTATGAACCTGACTGAGGGTTGGAGTTGGGATTTGAATCAAGATCTGTCTGATTGCAGAGGCTATGGCTTTTTTTTTTTTTTTTTTTTGTCGTTATGCTGGCTGTGTTTCTTCCCTTAAAAGATAAGTGGGGGTGTGCCCTTGGCCTTCTTATTTATTATGTTGTTAGGAAGATGAGAGGAGGAGTGAGACTAGAGAACGAGGCTTGAAAGAGAAATGGGATAGAAAAATAAAGGAAAAGGCCAGGCACAGTGGCTCACACCTGTAATCCCAGCACTTTGGGAGGCTGAGGTGGGTGGATCACCTGAGGTTAGGAGTTCGAGACCAGCGTGACCAACATAGTGAAACCCCATCTCTACTAAAAAT
Source organism: Pongo pygmaeus (assembly GCF_028885625.2). Taxonomy (NCBI): domain Eukaryota; kingdom Metazoa; phylum Chordata; class Mammalia; order Primates; family Hominidae; genus Pongo; species Pongo pygmaeus. The sequence continues at coordinate 61,080,833 of NC_072394.2, forward strand.
AAAAAAGTTAGCCAGGTGTGGTGGTGCATGCCTGTAATCCAGGTACTTGGCAGGCTGAGGCAGGAGAATCGCTTCAGCTGGGGAGGTGGAGGTTGCAGTGAGCCGAGATCGTGCCATTGCACTCCAGCCTGGGAAACAAGAGCAAAACTCCATCTCAAAAAAAAAAAAAAAAGAGAAAAAGAAAGAAAAAGTGCCTTATTATAATTGTAGTCTTGTAATTGTCTCGTTGGCACCTCTTACGTAAAGTGCAGTTGCTCTGGGACATTAGAATGACTGTGACTGACTTTTAATCTTTGCCAGCCATGGTGACTCACACCTGTAATTCCAGCTTTGGGAGGCTGGGGTGGGTGGATCACTTGAGCTCAGGAGTTTGACACCAGCCTGGTCAACATGGTGAAACCCCTCTCTACTAAAAATACAAAAGTTAACCAGGCTTGGTGGTGTATGCCTGTAATCCCAGCTAATCCGGAGGCTGAGGGGCAGGAATCGCTTGAACCCAGGAGGGCAGAGTTTGCAGCTAGCTGAGATTGTGCCTCTGCACTCCAGCCTGGGCTGAGAGTGAGACCCTGTCTCAAAAAAAAAAAAGAAAAAAATCCTTCTACGAATTCTGTGTTTCCCCCTAAGAACTTCTGTCCTAACTTGATCACTTCTTATTGTGAGCTATTTGTTTATTAGTGTTGAAAATTCTGTGCTAATACTATCAACTATACCTTCCCTTCCACCACCCCACTCTCTACTCCGAGTCTTTCATGTCCTCAATACCTGTCGTGCAAACTAGGCATTTCTGGGTTAACTGAGTACTATTTTAGTCTTTTAGTTCCATCACTCAACATTTACAATATAGTAGAAAAAGGGAAGAAATTGAATGGTACGTACTTGAGAAATCAGTGTTATGGCTATCTCCATTTTAGAGATGAGAGGCCTTTGCGGAAGTCCTTTGCGAAGACTTTGCAGAATATGAATTTGTACCCAGGTCTTCCAGCCTCCCAAGCCTGTGTGCTTTGCATTACAAAGGGAGTCTGTGGTTCCTAGCATTGCTGTCACCTAGAGGCACTTGGGCTAACCTCCTTAGCTTTGGTTTCTTCCTTTGTGATGTGAGGAGGCTTGAACTCAGTACCTCTAGGTGGTCCTTCTAGCTCTAAGCTTGAGAACTTAAGTTTATTTTAGCTGACGAAGAGAGATGGAAAGCCCCTTGAGGACAGGAACCAGCTTGTATTTCCCACGGCACCTACTGGTACTTTGTTCCTATGGGCTCCTGAATATTAATGAAACATCTTCTTACTGTTTGAAAGCTCACTACTTATATTAACCTTTCCTGAGTATTCTTGGACTCTGATCCAGTTTTTTCTATATCACCTCTTATTGTACGAATTGTATGCCACTTTCACGTTTTGTTTTATTCTTTATGTGCTTCATTTACTTATTTATTGCTTGGCTTTCGCTGCTAGAATGTAAGCTCCTATAGGTTTTTGTTTTAGTATTTCTGAGTAGACTACATAGACTACATTCTCTTCTTATTGTTGTTTTCTTTTCCTAGTACCGCAAAGAAGGATACAACTCTGGATTTGGTCATCTTTTCAGTGTTTGCTATGATCATTTGAAATAGAAGCATACACAAGAGTAAAAAGAGAAATTTGCTGAAAAACCAGAGGTTTGTCCTTGTGGAGGCTTATTTGAATTCTCAATCTGTTGGTTGAATTGATTTGTTGGCATATAAATATATCCTGATGGACTCCTCTGAAAATCTAAATTTGTGCTTCTGACCTTTGTAAAGTCAGGCAGTGCTTTACTAATTGGATGAAGGAGAGCCGTGGCTTACTCTTGAGAGAATGTGCAGATGCACACAATCAAAACTTTTCATGTAATTTGCGGGCAGGAGGATCCCATCTTAGTGCATAGTTCACCTCTAACCTCGCTGAGACAAAAGGTGGAAGAAACATGAGCAGTCATCTAGAGAAATCCAGAGACCACTTGGTCGGCTCATTTGGATCTTTTTATTTACTATTATTTTAAAAATGAATGCTTTTGTTGCCTTTCTCTTCCAAAGCAAGATTGTTTCTTTTTCTTTCTTTATATACCTAGCACTCACTGAGAATAGTGCTTGGCCATTAGTCATTTTCATTAAACATTTGAGTATTGTCCCTTCCGCCTTTAAAGAAGAAAGACTGTGTTGTCAGTCCTTTTTACCCTGTCTAGCTACTCCTTTCACTTTCCTTCTTATCATGGTAAGCTTCTGGAAAACATAGTTTCCTGTCTTTTTTCTTTCTGTTCTTCACTTCTAATCACTGCCCGGGAGCTCAGTCATTGCTTCATCACTACATCTCCCATTGCATGTTCAGTCTTCACTACCATTTGACCCCTGTTGTCATCCTGCTCATTGACACTCTTCTCTTGACCTCCCTCATTGCTCTCTCTGCTTTTCTTCTGCCTGTGTGGCCAGTTTTGCCCACTCGTCATGCAGTCCAGTTGGTAATGCTCAGGGTTACAGGTTCACCTTCTCCCCCTCTTCTCCTTTCCCTGTTTCTCTCAGATTTGCTCTCTCTGTGTCTTCCCTTCTCCCCTTTGTGGAACTCTTTTACCAGTACCCTTAGCTTCTAACGTCACTTAGGTATGAACCCAGGACTGACCCAAGCCCATATAAAAAGCTGCAATACTTTAAATGCAGCATGACCCAAGCTGAACTCTATACCACCTTTTCATTTTTTCCTCCAAACCTCCCCTTCTTACTGTCTCACTGAATGGTACCTACATTCATGCATTTGACCAACTCAGAGTCTATGATTCAATTCTGTCCCTTCTTCCCCATTCCCTCTATGGCTGCCCCATTTTCTCCCGCAACTGTAATAGCCTCTTAACTGGTCTTCTTGTCTGAGTCTTCTCTTTCTTTCCACCCTGATGTGGTTTTCAAAGATGGTTTGCAAAGATGCAAATCTGAGCATATCTCTTGCTTACAATCATTAAATGTCTTCCTGTTGCCAAAAATAAAGTTTAAATTTTTTAACAAAAGTTGGAAAATTATTGATACTTGTTGCACTCCCCCCACATTGCCCTGCCCATCTCTCCAGCCTTGTCTTTCCTCATGCTTGTGTTTCAGCCTTTTAGTTCTCCTTGGCCATGGGGCTTTGTCATACTGTGTATCATGACTTACCCTGTATGTAGTCATAAAGTAACAGCTTTTAGCTGTTTCCACCACTAAAAATTAGTTGATTCCTTTTCCTCTTGCTTGTTTCACTGCGTCCCCCTGCTTACCTTTGAGGCTCAGCACGGGCTTCACTTCTTCAAGGTCACTTTGCTGACATTCTTCACTCACATTGTATCTGTTCCTCTGGCTCCCACACATGTCACAGCATGTTGTCATTGGCAACGTGATACGTGACTCCCTTCCGCTGTTAGTCAGCAAGCCCCCCCTCCTTTTTTTTTTTTTTTTTTAGATTGTGTCTGTTCTCCCCAGATCCCAGTGCCTAGCACAGCACAGTGCGTGGTGCATGGCAGTTTCTCAGGGAGTTAATGGTCTCTGGGTCTAAGGCATAGGCGAGGAAGGGTTGGTGTTTAGGAGAAAGCTGAGAAAGGAGAGGCCAGGCGCAATGGCTCACACCTGTAATCCAAGATTTTGGGACGCCGAGGCAGGCGAATCACTTGAGGCCAGGTGTTTGAGATGAGCCTGGGCAATATGGTGAAACCCCATCTCTACTAAAAACACAGAAATTAACCTGGTGTGGTGGTGCATGCCTGTAATCCCAGCTACTCGGGAGGCTGAGGCATGAGAATCACTTGAACCCAGGAGGCAGAAGCTGCAGTGAGTCAAAATTATGCCACTGCACTCCACTCTGGGTGACAGAGCAAGACTCTGTCTCAAAAACAAAAACAAAGCTGAGAAAGGAGAGAGGGGGGAAAAAGAGAAGACTTTCAGTGGTGAAGAGTAATGAAGCCTATCGGCAGGGCCTGTTATGTACAGCTGATCGATGTAGACACAGTGCATTTTGCTCAGAAAATATTTGAAGATTTTCCACTAAATGCTGGTTACTTTTCTCTCTTGTGGAAACTTATGTTTTTACTTATCCTCCTCTTCTATTTCAGAGAGTCAGGACTACCTCTTAGGTGTGTGTTCTTTTACCCCATTCCTTTCCCATCACTGAACAGTATTTTGCATCGTTAGTCAGCCTATTATTGCTGTCTCACATTTCTCTTGTACTTGATTCCTTCCTTGTGCCTACAAACATGCTTAAGTTGCCCCTTCCTAAAAAGAAATCTTGTTTTCTAGATCTTCCCCGCTTAAGCAAATGCCCAATCTTCTGTCACAGCTAATTTTGGGGAAGCGGTGAATCTCAGTTTCTGATATCTTCACTCTTCTTTCGTCAGACCTCACCCCTCCACTCAAACCCTTCTTAGTTCCCCAGCTTTCTCTCTGTGATACTTGTCTTTGACTTTTCTGATAAACTGTCCACCTCTTTATCGTCTCTTTTACTGGATGTTGAGGTTTCTCAGGTTCTGGCTTCAGTCTTGTCAATTTAACAATTCTCTGTATGTTGTCTCATTAATAATGCCTTCATCTTCCACTTCTGCACAGAAGACTTCCAAATCTGTATCTCCAAGCAGATCTTTTGATCTGTCAGCCTACTGGACATCCCTGTCTATCTGGTTGTTATGAGAACACCTCAAACTCAGCATGTTGCACACTGTATTTACCGTTTACCCTCTCATCTCCACTGACTGGCTTCTGGATCTTGGGAGTGGCCCTTGCACCAAGTTGGCAAGCTGGAAATCCTAAACTTGTCTTTCGCTCCCCATTTTCCGTAACCTTTCACATCTACTCAGTCCATTTAAATCAGCAACATCTCCTATGCCCTTTTGCTTCTTTGTATTCTGCTATCGTATCCTGAGTATAGGTCCTTTCCCTTCCAGACTATTGTAGTAGCACCGTGTCTCAACTTTCTGTCTCTATTTTTTCTGCCTGCTTCTCTTACCCTTTGGACTATCCTTTATACAGTTTCCTATCCTTTATACAGTTTCCAGAGATATTTTTCTAAAAATTGAAATTTGATATCATTTCTTGGTTTAAAAACATTCATTGGCTCTCTAGATCTTATGGATAGGTTCGTGGCCCAAATTCTTAGGCCAGCAGCAAAGCTCTTCAGAGTCAGGCCACACTGCATCTTTCCAGCCTCAGCTTCTTTCACTCCTCTTGTACCCCTTCCTCTTCAGCCATGTGATGCCCCCAGAAGCCCCTTATAGCTTTATCACACTATACTTTCACCCAAGTTCCCTACAGCTCAAAGTGTACTTTGCGTTATCTGCTTTTCAGACTCCAGGGCTTGCCTCAGTGATCAGTTCCCTGTGCTCCTCACCCTCCCCTTTTGATAGGATGCTTTACAGATTACCTTTCATACGGTGTTCGATGCAGTTAGAGGTAGTATACTGCCCAGGAGTTAAGAGTGTGAACCCCTAGATCTGCCATCTGAAAGTCATGTGTCCTTCAGTGATGCATTTAACCTCTCTGTGCCTCAGATTTCTCCCTCTGGGGCATGTTAGGAGGATACAAATTAACACATGTAAAGTGCTTAGAATAGATTGGTACTGTTAAATATGAGCTAACGTCACATTTGATAATTTTTTAAAAAGAAAAAATCATTATGGAGTCTCAGTCCTAGAGATTCTGATTCATTAATTCTGGATGGGCCCCAAGATTGTTCTGTGTATTCTGGGTGGGAGCTGCAGTGCCCTGTTTCTCTCTCCAGCTTGAGAGCCTAGCACAGCACCTGAACCATTCTGTTCATGGGTTACTTATTGAGTACCTGTAGCATGCCAAGCATTGCTGAGAGGCCAAGATGAGAAAACTTTTACCTTGTGGAGCTCATCTTCTAGTGGGGAAGGTGTACATTAAATAAAAACAGAAAATATATGTGATGTGGTGTCAGGCAGTAAGTGATAAATGGGGGGAAAAACAACTAAAAACAATGCAAGATAAAGGGATTTGGGAATGGATTCAATTTTAAGTAGGGTCATTAGGGAAGGTCATTTAAGTAGGGTGATTAGGGAAGGTCATTTACCTGAGAAGGCGATATTTGAACTGAGACCTATATAAAATGAGTGTGTGAACTATGGAGACATTTGGGAAGAGCATTACAGACGGATGGAAGGGCAAGTGCGAGGTGATGATGAGCTTGGTGTGTTCAAGGAGCAGCAAGGTCATTATGCCTGTGCTAGAGTGGTGGAGGGGCCTGCTAGGAGATGAGCTCAAAGAAGCGGGCAGGCGCCTTGCTGGTAGGCAGGCCACAAGAGGGACTTTGGATTTTGTTGTGAGATGGGAAGCCACAGAGGATTCTGAGCAGGAGTTTTTTTTGTTTTGTTTTGTTTTTTTTGGAGACAGAGTCTCACTCTGTCGCCTAGGCTGGAGTGTAGTGGCTTGATCTCGGTTCACTGCAATCTCTGTCTCCCGGGTTTAAGCTATTCTCTTGCCTCAGCCTCCTGAGTAGCTGGGATTATAGGCATGCACCACCATGCCCAGCTAATTTTTTTATTTTTAGTAGACAGTGTTTCACCTTGTTACCCAGGCTGGTCTTGAACTCCTGAACTCCTGAGCTCAGGCCTCCCAAAATGCTAGGATTACAGGTGTGAGCCATCACGCCTGTCCAGGAGCCTTTTTTTTTTTTTTTTTTTTTTTTTTTTTTGAGACGGAGACTGGCTCTGTTGCCCAGGCTGGAGTACAGTGGCGCGATCTCACTCGGCTCACTGTAACCTCCCTCTCCCGGTTCAAGCAATTCTCCTGCCTCAGCCTCCCGAGTAGCTGGGACTACAGGCATGTGCCACCACACCTAAGTAATTTTTGTATCTTTAGTAGAGACAGAGTTTCTAGATTAAATGTAGAGAAATGTAGAGGAATGTAGATTAAATGTAGAGGAAGAGAGACTGCTTTTGGCCTAAGCAGTTGGGTGAGTGGTGGTTTCTTTACTGAGATGAGAAGCATTGAGTTTGAGGGAGGAGAGTGGGACTCAAGAGTGCCGTTTGGACATGAGAAACTTGAGATGCTCAGTACACTTGCAACGAGAGGTGTTAAATAGGTAGTTGAGTCTGGAGCTCAGGGGAGAGGGCCAGGCTGCAGATATAAATTTGGCAGTCAGCTTATTGTTGTGACATAGAACAGTAAGGAGTAATTTCTTCGGACTAAAGAGATTTGGTAAACCCTTCCAAAAGAGAAGACGTTTGAGCAAAATTTTGAAGAATGAGCATAATTTCCAAAGGCAGAGAAAGGGAAAAATAGAAAATATTTTTCATCCAAGTCTCACAGCCTTTCCCCTGACCTCTTGTTGAGTTTAAGAAGCTGCTGACCTGGTTGATAATCTCTTATCACTGGTATAGCCACTTAGGTTCTTTATAGAAAAGGAACCAGACCCGATTACACACTAACTGATAAACCACGTTCTACTGTTTCTCATTGTTCACAGATTGAAAATTCCAGTTGGATCATCAAGGTGCAGAATGCTAAACTTTTTCTTCTCCCCTCTTCTGTATCTGGTGTGAATTGGATGTGTTGATTTTGGTTTGGAGGCTTTTTCACATGCTGTCATCTCCACTAAAGATGGAACACTTTGGAGAAGTTTTACTTCTATTGTTAATGACTTTTTGCACTTGAACTGTTAAAACAACTACAACCATGAGAAATTGGGACCCCATGCTATTTTATCACTCATACCCCTAACTTGAGCATATTATCTGTTTTGACTCATCCTGCTTTGTGTAAAATGTGAATCATCTTTTGTCACTCTTCTATTTAGATAGAATTTTATTTGCAGTAGAATATTGCTTATCTTTTGTTTATTTTTGTGATGACTGTAATCAGAAATTTTGGTCTTTCAAGTAGAGAATAATTACTAGATGTTCGTTAGTCAATGGGATAAAGAATGCATTGAAAAAATTCGGTTTATTAAATCGTCTAAGATCCTTTTAGAATTGATGTAAAATTCATCTGTGAATAATCTTCCACTGCACGATGATATTAGTGCTGGATATAGATAGAATGTATGAAGCCTCAGCTCTTATATACTCCTTTTAGCCATTTTTCTATTATGAAAAAAAATCTAATGTATTAAAGGAAAGTAGTGACAGTATTTATCTTTAGATGGTTTCTAGTCTTTGAAGTTCATACAGAAGCTTTTGTCAGAATTATACACATGGGTCTTTGTCTTGAGTTAATGAGACCACTGCAACTTTAAACATGTTTTAAGTGATAACCTTGATTTTTATAAATTATATAAGCATGACTATCAATGTTGGTTTATCAGTTTTCAACAACTTTACAAGTCTGAACAAGTAGAAAATTATTTCAAAAGAACCTTGTTTGGATCTCACATAAACTACAGGTAGCTTTCTGTATATGAAAAAATTTTTAAGTACAGAAAAATACAGATAATATAAATACCCCAGTATGGAGTAACTAAATGTTAATAATTTGTTAGAAGACTTGTTTTAAATCTTTCTTTAATAAAACAAGTAAAACTTCACTAATAATTTATGACATGTCTGTACTCCATATCTGCTGATTCATACTCCCTCCTTTTTTTTTTTTTTTTAAACTCCCCAGAGGGATTTAATGTGAACTATTTCCATTTTTTTCTAGATCACTTAATGTAGTGTCATGGTGTATGGATGACTTAACATGTTTTTGAGACCTATCAACTGTTGAAATACAGATCTAGTTCATTCTTTTAAAGAGTTGTATAGTATTCCTTCATGAGATTTTAGAATTTTTATTGTAAGTAAGAGAATTCTTAATATATTTTGAATTCTAGTCATTTGTCTGTTATATAAACTGCAAATATCTTAGTTTTCCAGGCTGTTCCTTACTGTCTAACTTTGTATTTTTTTCAGGTAGCTTTCCTGAATTTGATCTTAGGAATTCTTAAACTACAATAGCATGCCTTCCAGTTTAGTTTTCCCACCCGTGGAGGTGGTGGCAGGCTGACTTTTGTTTCTTTCTGCTCTGAAAGACCTGGGAAACTAGTGAATTGAGTAAGCAGCCTGCAAGTCTGGTATAGTCTATTTCAATCAAGTTGGCTTCTGGTGTGCCTTTGATGGCATCATCAGTGAGAGTTCTTGATGTTGATTTCTCTTGCTGCAATAACAGGTGTGATGTTTCTCAGTAGCTGGCTGGCTCCCGAGGATACCAGGAGAATACTTTATTAATTTAAAACACTGCATTCTAAGAGTTCTTCAGGAAAGTTATGTGTCTATGGGTAGGGTTGTTTTTGTGTGGTTATTTCAAAATAAGGGCTATACAATCAGGCTTTCTCCTGGAATATTGGAATATAATGTCTGCCATTTAAACACATTGGTTGCAAAGCTTTAAAGCTTTATTTTTGTTTCTAAAGCATTGATTCAATGTGTGAGCTAACAATTCGATCAAGAAAATAGATTTTTAAGAAAACTTCTCCAGTGTCCTTATTCTTGAGTTCATGGTTACTTAAGAGCTCACTCTCTTTGAATATCTGTTAGTATGGTATCTTTCATTTTTTAGGGAGGGGGCAACTTTAAAAAAAATCACCATAGAATAATTATGATGAAAGCATTATTGACACAGTGAGCATTTTTAATACCTTCCACCTGTATATAAGCAGCACAAATTTAGAATGATTTCAGATCCAGGTTTTGAAGTAGGTGTCTGTTTACAGGAAATGCAGCAGAATCAGAGTACAATGACCTCTGAGGAAGTCTCGTATTCATGCAGCATACATTTTTAGTATGTTTGTGGCACTGTTCTAGTTTGGAGGATCTGGTGATGAATAGGATAGACACCCCGCCCCCCGCCCCGCCCACCACTCCATGTGGAAACAGGAAAGGAACAAACAAAATATGTCCTATGCAGAAGATGAAAAGGGTATAATGCTGGAACAGGAGCAGCAGTAGTCTCAGTATTTATTCACCCAGAGCCTGGATGTGCGTACAGGGGTACACAGAGGAAGAATACAGCCATTGTGTGAAGTAGATGGAAGCATGGCATGGCTATTTGTTCATTCAGCAAATATATTTATTGAGCATCTGTTCTATGCCTGCAAGTGTTCTAGGTGCTGATGATCAGTAATGAACAAGAGGGACAAAAAAGTCTGTGTTGATGGAGTTTCGATTCTAGAAGGGGAAGATTTACATAAACAAGAAAAGAAATAATGTGGGGATTGGTGCACTGCAGATGGGTATGGAAAGCAGAAAGCAATAGGATACTTTTTAATGAAAATAGACTGTCAAAGGATAAAATTTAAAAATATTAATAAGGTATCCAACAGATTTTACTTTAGAATGTCCGTGTCCCTCCATTTTAGTGTATTTTTCCCACATTCAGAGTCTACTGTATTGAAACCTCAAGCACACTTTTATTGTCTTAACAAAATCCATCAAAAGTCATAGGCTTCTGGAGACAGATTATTACCTTCCCAGAAGGTAATCTTTTTAGAGTTGAAGTGAAATATGGTAACTTGTTTTTTGGAGAGGCTGTGAAAAGGAGAGATATTGTACCTAATTTGTGTTTGCAAGAGTATGAAATAATATAGCTTTTTCTATGCAGAGTGAAAAAAACTGTTGTGAAGCTAATAACTTTGAACTTGTATCTGGAAAGCTGAAACCTGATAGATTATGTATCAAATTGGTATATAACTTATTTGGTAACATATATAGGTTGATTTTCAAAGTATTGTAGCTACATCAGAAGATTAATTACAAAGGAAGGGTATGTATTTGTGAAACCAGAATTTCATGAACTCTAGAAAAGCAAGAGGAGCAATCACTTTGCACAACAAAGAATCTTTATTCATATATATATATATAAACACACACACACACACAATACAGATATATATTTTCAAAATCGCAACAATATTTAATATTAGAAATGTTAAGGGGGATACTACCGAAAGTGAATTAATATAAAAGACCAAATACTTTTTCCCCTTCCTTTTTAAAAAAAAATATAGTTTAGAACAGTTTTAGGTTCACACGAAAACTGAGCAGAAAGTATGCACAGAGTTCTCGTGTAACTCCTACCCCACACGTGCATCATAACCCCCTCCACTGGCAACATCCTACACTGAGTGGTACATTGGTTACCATTGGTGAACCTACATTGACATGTCATTGTTAGCCAGAGTCTGTAGTCTGCGTTAGTATTCATTTCTAGTGTTGTACCTTCTGTGGGTTTTGACAAATGTATAATGACATGTATCCACCATTATAATACCAGAGTAGTTTCAGCTTCACTGTCCTAAAAATGCCCTATGCTCCTCCTGTTCTTTCCTCCCTTAAATTCTGTCAACACCGTATTTTATTTATTTATTTATTTATTTTGACACAGAGTGTTGCTCCATCACCCAGGTTGGAGTGCAGTGGGGCGATCTTGGCTCACTGTAACCTTTGCCTCCTGGGTTCAAACTGTTCTCTTGCCTCAGCCCCCCAATTTGCTGGGATTACAGGTGTGTGCCCCCACACCCAGCCAATTTTTGTAGTTTTATTAGAGATGGGGTTTCACCATATTGGCCAGGCTGGTCTTGAACTCCTGACGTCAAGGGATCCGCCCCCCCTACTCAGCCTCCCAAAGTGCTGGATCACAGGCGTGAGCCACCATGCCTGGCCAGCACCTTATCTTTTTATTGTCTCTGTAGTTTTGCCTTTTCCAGAATGTCATAGAGTAAAATCATACAGTATGCTACCTTTTCATACTGACTGCTTTCACTCAGGAATATGCATTTAAGGCTCCTCCGTGTCTTTTCATGGCTTTATAGCTCATTTCTTTTTAGCACTGAGCACTATTTCAGTGTCTGGATAGACCACAGTTTATTTTATCCACTCGTAAAATGTTTCTGCATTTTGGCAGTTATGAATAAAGCTGCTATAAACATCCATGTGCAGGTTTTTGTGTGGATATAAGTTTTCAACTTACTTGGGTAAATACCAAGGAGGGTGATTGCTGGATTGTATGGTAAGAATATGTTTAGTTTTGTAAGAAACTGCTAAATGGTCTTTCAAAGTGGCTGTGCACCGTTTTTCATTCCCACCAGCAGTGAATGAGAGTTCCTGTTGTTCCACATCCTCACCAACACTTGGTAGTATTTTAGAATTTGGCCATTCTGAAACTCAACAATAAGAAAATGAACAAATGTGTAATAGTATCTCTTTGGACATCTTTTCTATTTTTGTTTTTCTGAGATGGAGTCTTACTCTGTCGCCCAGGCTGAAGTGCAGTGGCACAATCTTGGCTCACTGCAACCTCTGCCTCCCGGGTTCAAGTGATCCTCCTGCCTCAGCCTCCCCAGTAGCTGGGACTACAGGCATGGGCCACCACACCTGGCTACTTTTTATATTTTCAGTAGAGACAGGGTTTCACCATGTTGGCCAAGCTGGTCTCGAATTCCTGACCTCAGCTGATCCACCTGCCTCGGCCTCCTGATTACAGGCATGAGCCACTGCACCCGGCCAGACATCTTTTCATATGTTTATTTGCTTTCTGTACATTTTTGGTGAGATGGCTGTTCAGATCTTTTGCCCATTTTAAAATTAGGTTGTTCGTTTTATTTTATTTTATTTTTATTATTTTTTGAGATGGAGTCTCTTTTGCTCTGTCACCCAGACTGGAGTGCAGTGGCGCGATCTCAGCACATTGGAAGCTCCACCTCCCTGGTTCAGGCCATTCTCCTGCCTCAGCCTCCTGAGTAGCTGGGACTACAGGCGTCTGCCACCATGCCCGGCTAATTTTTTGTATTTTTAGTAGAGATAGGGTTTCACCATATTAGCCAGGATGGTCTCGATCTCCTGACCTTGTGATCCACCCGCCACAGCCTCCCAAAGTGCTGGGATTACAGGCATGAGCCACCGTGCCCAGCCTTCATTTTCATACTATTGAATTTTAAGAGTTCTTTGTATATTTTGGTTGACAGTATTTTATTCAGGTATGTTTTTAGCAAATATTTTCTCCTGGCTTGTGGCTTGCTTGTCTTCTGCAGAACAGATGTTTTTATTTTTAATGAAGTCTAGCTTATCAGTTATTTTTTTCATGGATTTTGTTTTGGTGTTGTAAGTAGAGTCATCTCCAAACCCAAGGCCATCTAGATTTTATTCTGTCATCCTGTAGGAGTTTTATAGTTTGGTGTCTAAATATATTTTAGCCTTTATTTTCTGGTAGAATTGCTAAGTTAAACGTAAAATTATGGCTGGGCGTGGAGGCTCACACCTCTAATCCCAGCACTTTGGGATGCCAAGGTGGGTGGATCATTTGAGGTCAGGAGTTTGAGACCACCCTAGCCAATGTAGTAAAACCCCGTCTCTATTAAAAATGCAAAAATTAGCCAGGTGTGGCATATGCTTGTGGTCCCAGCTACTTGGGAGGTTGGGGCATGAGAATTGCTTGAACCTGGGAGGTGGAGGTTGCAGTGAGCTGAGATCGTGCCACTGCACTCCAGCCTGGGTGACAGAGCGAGGCTCCGTCTCAAAAAAAAAAAAAAAAAAAAGGTAAAATTATATATTTACTCTTAAAAACTTCTATCTTGCCATTTAGTAGATAGGATGTTATGCTATGCTTGAGGTAATACGGATAGGTAAGGCCTAGATTGAGTTTTCAGTTCACTGGAAATTTTCATTGTTACTTTTTATAATTTGATGAGACATGAACTTTTAAATTATTCTTTTGTAGAGATAGTATTTACATTTCCTGAAAGGAAGCGTTTTAATTTTTCTTCCATGGCTCTTGAATGAATAATTACAGAAAAGCATTTAAATCATATGTAGATCAGGAGACTCTTTAAAGATTTAATGGAATACTTTTCCCACAAAATGCTCTTAGGTTTCCTGACAAGTTTATTCAGCCATTTTTTTATGACATTTTCAACACCTGGAACCTGACCTCTTAATGTTGTGCTGGATTGTGACGGTCTTTGACCTTCAAACCAGAACTTTATACATCTTAAGGCCCAATTTTTGTAATTAAGAGTAAAAAGCAACTATTTTTCTTTCACTTTTAACGGTATGCAAGTTTTTGCTGGTATTGTATTTGCCTTCTAAAACAGGTCAATTCTAGCCCCTCTTACTGTCTTACTCTTACCTCTTACTGCCTTAAACACAATTTAAAATGACAAAAATCCAAGCACAGTGGGTCCTGGGGGAAGGTAGAGGAAATAAATTATACTGTGTTTAGCTTTATCTAAATACCTTTTAGAGCATGTCAAGGAATTCATTTTCAGTTCGTTAGTGCTGTTTCATAAGCATCTTCAGCAAACTCACACAAATGTTCACAGATGAGTGTATGCATAATCTAGGACGTAAAGGGCATTGTTTACATTATTAAAAAGAGTAACAGTTTCAAAGAGTATCGCCAATTTCTCCCAAATTCATGTTTTTTCACTTTTTTAACCTCCCATTTCACATTTTAGATGCTTAGTTCCTGGTTTTGTTACAGACATTATCTGAAATAAGGAATAGAAGATTAAAAATGATTTAAAGTGTATGCTGTGGTTCTAGAGACACATCATGTTTTTTTATCTCTAAGAAGGAAAAATTCTAAGTTTAGAAGGAGATTTCATTTGTAAAATTGACTCTGTGCTTTATAAGCAGTGTTTAAATTCATTGGTGGTAAATATGCATGTTGGTATAGTAAAATCCCATTTTTTACGTAATGCTTTAATGAAAATGGCAGTTTTATGAAATGAAAGTGACTAGTAAAAGTCTGAATGATGCTCATAAGCTTTTACATTATTTTTATTGAGGGTTTTGTGTATGCTAATCCATTAATACAGGGGAAAAGGAGAACACTAACCTGGTTTATTTTCTATAATTACTCAAATAGAATATAATTTATTTTCAATAAAATTCTTGGAGTAAATTGTCCAGAGTAGGGAGAGGAAGGTTGGCCTGTTCTTACAAATATCTTGATTTTTACCCACGGGACTTTGTTATTTTACCAGTGATGTTGTTTCATTGCATATATTTTCAGTATAGTTCCCTCCAGATTTTTACAAATAAAAGCCTGTGAAAGGCCAAGAAATCCCAAGCATGTAAAGACCCAGGATTGTGGAGGGAGAAATCTGGGATGTTTATTTTATCCTGTTTATTATTACAAATGTTGCTTGTCTTTTAACAGTTTAGACTTCCTTTTATGTGATTTATGTAAGTTGAAGCACCATTAAGATTGCTGTGTAATAGCAATTAATTGCGATGTAATAGATTAACCTGGGGAAATTTTCAAAAACAGTCAAGTGTTTACATTTAAATTTGGCTTATTTTTGTAGAGTACCTTGAAGAAGAGGTCAGTGTAAGGAATAAACAAATACTTAAATTTGGGATCCTCACAGCACTACTTTATAAGGGGGAGAGGGAAGGAAGAAACTAGTAACTGAATTGGAAACTAGCAAATATTCTGGATTTCATCACAGTGAAATCTTGCCAGCATCTCGATTTTCTGCTCTCACTATACTTCAAACCATTTTAGAAAAAAAGATCTATGTATTTTTGGATGTTTTGGAGGCCATTATGAATTCTTGGCATTCTGCTCTGAAGATACTTCCATGTTTTTGAGGCGGAATCTTATTGAAACTAGTAACTTTAAGCTTTGATTAAGCTTTGATTTAGAATGCTTTGTGGCCTGAGAGTTTCTGAATCACATTCAAATTGTCGTTGAGTACCTTTCATTCCTAGGCTTTATATTTGAAAACTCACCCCATTTCAGGTGTCTCTTTATGTTGTGTACATTTTTGTCCTCTTTTTTCTCCCCCCAGTGTTGTGGTGCTGCTGTGCTTATGTGGAGTTCTTCTGAGTTGCAGTTTTTAGATGAGGGTCAGAGAATGCATGTACATGGTGATTTGCTTGTGACCTCTTTAGGTTTGTGTGCTCTTTATGCCTGTCTGTGTGTGTGTGTTTTATTGCTGGTTTGACCCTAGAAAATCAGAGCTTGCATAGCTATTCTTTTTCCCCCCACTCTGAGTGCTGAAGTGATCCTCTCCTTAAGCAAGCAAAGAGACTTACTAGGAGGACAGATTTTTCTCCATCTTTATTATGAGTCAGACTGCCTGTGTTGGAGAGTGGAGAAGGGTAGTCACAGAGAGTGCTGCCTCCATAATCTCTCTAGCACTGCCTCAGCACCCAGTGTCCTGTTTCTCCCTGTATGCCAAGAACTTGCTGCAAGGACGGAGCAGCGCCAGCATCTGGCACTCCCTTACTGTAGCTGAAAATCCTTTTGGGCCACAGGTACCTGGCCTCCTCTGTACTCTTAGTTTTCAGTGGGGAACTGACTTAGAGTGTAGTGATAGGGTTGTTTGTGATAGAAAGGTAAGCAAATGGAGCAATTCTCATGGAGTATTTCATCTGTGAAGGTGTCACTGCTCATGGAATGAGAATAGTGTTTGCAATAATAATTCACAAAACAATAAATGATGCAGTAGTGTAGTCAGTTCTGCTGTAATGCATTCCTGGAATCACCACACTATACTGAATAGCTTGGTAAAAACCACAGCGCTTATGAGGGAAGTGCGGTTAGGAGCACAGCACTCAAAGACTTTGTTGGTGACACATGCACAAAGATAGGGCGCTGGTAAAGCCACAAATGCTACAGTGGATATGGCACTTTCTTGAAAAAGACCCAAAGTTTTTCTGTGGATATGGACATCAGAAGAGTTGTTTTCTTGAAGTAAGGAGGATTACCTGAAATCATATGGAAAGTTGTAATACCAGGTGTGGATAGGTGTGGCTCATTTACCCACAAGGTGAACTGAGGTATCCCGTAGGTGGTTGAGGTGTGTGTGCTTGTGAGTTTTCTGTATTTCTTTGCAGTTGGGTTCAGCGAGGAGCAGTTTTCTTTGTTCACCAGTGTTGATAGCAGACAAAATCACACAGAAACAAATACGAAAATTGTTTTATGTCCAGAATGTCCCTCTAATATGCACATGAGTAACGTTGCATCAAATTTATGTTTTCAAAGTAAGTCTCCTAGCAGAACTGGCTGTCGTTTGATTTTGGATTGAGTCCCATTTCCTTCCTTCCTTATCACCATTTTGATTTCTTAATTTGTATTAAGGTAAGCCCATATCAGATTGATTTTTTTTTTCCATGAAAAAAAAGTACCTCTTGAGGTACTTCTTGAGCACCTCAAGAGTAGAGACACCAGCCTGAGGATCTTAATTTTGCTGGAGATAATCCACACACAGGTAGTTTTCTTCTTGGTGAATATGTAGATTGAGACCTTTATTCTGTGCCAGCCACAGTGCTGGGGCTACAGAGATGGATAAGGTATAATCCTTGTCTCAGGAGCTTACAGTCTCATTGAAAAGTTTTTCAAAACACACACTTGAATGATTTTGTTGGGTCAACATTACGTATTTGTTTGTGAACACATAAGCGCACACCCTTTCCCCACCTTCACTTCCTGTTTCCTTGCAAATGCAAAGACAAGAGTAAAGAACTTGCCTAGAGGAAACACAGAAATAGTGATTTACAGGTGAACAATATGTAAATTTGAAAAGGTGTTGAAAAGGACCTAAGTTTTTGTAGCCACCTGACTAATAAACACAGAGATCACATGTCCACCATAGATGGGTAAATGAAAAAAAGCAAGTTTCAGAGTAATAGGAATAGTATTATTTCATTATTTGTTAGCCCCTATCCCTTGCACATGTGTGTATGTATTGTTTGTGTAAACATAGATGATGTGGAAAGATCTCCCATATTGTTAATATTAGTTATCTCAGGGGACAAAGGAAAGCTTATTCCTGTTTATACATCTTTTATTGTTTGGTTTAAGAAGCATGTTTTACTTTTTTAATTAAAAAATCTAATAAAGTAGGAAGTGAATAAATAATAGTAATAAAAAGTATCTTCAGGTCGCTGAGCCTGTTGCAGTCTTGCCGGTGGCGTGAGTAATTAATACTGTCTGTAATGTTTCCGGTGTGGACTGCCCAGCAGGACTCTGAACTTCCTGCTGTAGCCTAAGGTGATACTAAGTTTTCTGTAGCAACACTATAATGTTGAGAGTTTCTGTGTTTATGGACCATTAACACCTCAAAGTCTTTCTTCCATCTGCTCCTCTTGGCACACTGTGCTCTAGATAATCATTTTGGAACGAGTTTAGTCCTTTACGCTCTCCCTGTTAGATTTCATATCGTTATTGTGGAAATCAGTATTTAGCACGGGTAAGAACTGGCCTTAGATGCAAGCCATCTGGTTACAGATCCTCACTACCACTATCATGAAAACTTGGACAAGTAACTTGTCTCCCCAAGCCTCAGTTTTCTCATCTGCAAAACAGCAAGAATCATAAAGTTGTGAAGTTTCAATGAGATGCCATATGTTAGAACACTTACACTAGGTACCTGGTGAAATAGTAGGAACATGGTAAATATTAGATGTTACTGCTAGTGCATTAACCTCAGCTCATCTCTTTCATCCATTGGCATGTTAATGAGATAATCGTGGATCTCAAATCTTCCCTTAACTATATTTATAGCTCTCTTTTCCACAAACCTTCTAAACTTTCCTCATGACACCCCCAATCAGTCTCTGTCTCATTCTACAGGTCCGTTCACTGATGTTGTCACCACCAACCTAAAGCTTGGCAACCCGACAGACCGAAATGTGTGTTTTAAGGTGAAGACTACAGCACCACGTAGGTACTGTGTGAGGCCCAACAGCGGAATCATCGATGCAGGGGCCTCAATTAATGTATCTGGTAAGTCCTGAGACTGGAGGCCTAGAGGGTGGGCTCAGAAGGCCCCTGGACAGTAGGTTTTCTTAAAGTTTGTATTTGCAGTGTAGCAGAAGAAGATGATAGAATTCTCTCCACCCCACCTCCACCCCACCCCACCCCACAACCCTCCACCCCGTGATCAGAAAGCTGGGTCTCAGTCGCCTTTTTTTCATAATTAATGCCTCCTTGTTTCAATGCTTACAGCCCCTTTGCACCTCAATAGTTAGAGCAAAACTGAAGTGATAACTTTAGACCTTACTTCAGAATGAGTTTTGTTTTCACTCCCTTGAAATTAAATCTGCCCTTTGGCAATAAATAAAAAAGGGCTAAACAAACTTAATTTTACTTTGTGGGAGAAAGCTAAATGGAGTTATTTTCTTATTTAAGCTAAATGATTTCTGACATTAAGCTCATACCATTTCCAGTGATTGGCCACTGCACTTTACTGACTGTGAAACGCCAAGAGAGATGAGGGCTGAGCAAATTGGAATATACTCATGGGTGTCAGTTTGGTGCATGTCTGATGGTTTTCTCTTCTGTCTGGAAGTGCATGTATTTTCCAAAATCCAACTTTTGAGAAGATACTGATAAAGTGCCCAAATTGAGAATTGGATTTCAGAATTAAGGAGATGTCAGTGATGGGTTGGAGTTTAAATGTATTTTAGAAATGGAATAAACTTTTAGCTCATTAGAACTTCCCCAGCCAAGAAGGAGCTATGGGGGAGTGTGTATTTATCTTGTAAATATCAGATGACTCAGTGTCACAGGGGCTTCTGCATCAATAGAAGCTACTGCTCATTTGAAATGAGTATCTCTCTGGCTTTTTCCATGATAGATTTTGATTGTGATACACTTGGCTATTCATTTGACACCTAAAAGAAAATGATGCACCTCTTTGGAAAGATATAAGGTGTTTCATTATCTGGTCATTTCTGCAAACTCTTATTCCCTGCATCTGGTCTCTCTCATTATGGTGCACCCATGCCAGCTCTCCCCCTGTGCTTCTCTGAGTCTGCAAGACCTGATCTTCGAATCAGGTTATTATCTTGAAGTCAGGAGGGTCGAAGCCAGCATTGATTGAGGGGCTTCTATGTGCTGGACCTGCACATGTACTATCTCATGTCATTTCTCTTACCTGCCCTGTGAGGGATGCATTGTTACCTCCATTTTACTAAGAAGTAGACTGGTGGTCATAGCATCGTGAAGCTAGCAAGTAACAGAGCCAAGATGTGGATCATTCTGACTGGCTCTGAAGCCCATGCTCTTTGAACTGCAGCACTCTGGAGAAAGGAAGGGACTGGGATTTTGGCATTTCTGTATCCTCTGGATAAGTATGGTTTAAATTTTTCTGTTGACATCAAGGGCAGCTGAAATCTTTTATTCCCCTCTTCTATCTACTTTCCCCCCTCGGTTTCCATGCCCGTATCAAATTTGAGCAAGTTTGTCAGTAGGTGAAAATTACCAATTTTTATAGTAAGAATAGGGAATGCAGCATGGTTTTCTGAATAAAAGAATCTCAGTAGGTAGTTGTACAATGTTAGTGTGTTTTCTGATATAAAATATAAATATGTATGGGTGGGTGTATGTATATGTCTCTCTCTCTCTTTTTTTTTTGAGACAGTCTCACTTTGTCGCCCAGGCTGGAGTGCAGTGGCGTGATCTCTGCTCACTGCAACCTCCACCTCCCAGATTCAAGCAATTCTCATGCCTCAGCCTCCCGAGTAGCTAGGATTACAGGTGCGTGCCACCACACCTGGTAATTTTTGTATTTTTAGTAGAGACAGGGTTTCACCATGTTGGCTAGGCTGGTCTCAAACTCCTGACCTCAAGTGATCTGCCTGCCTCGGCCTCCCAAAGTGCTGGGATTACAGGCGTGAGCCACTGCGCCCGTCATCTCCGTCTCTCTTTCAGAAAGATCCATTGTTTCCCCATCATAGGAATTTTTAAAAAGTAAAAGCGAACTCTGCCTTTGTTCTGATTTATGATTGCTTACTCAAGGAAGACCAAAACTTTGTGGTTGTGGCCTTCCTTTGGCAGATAAAGTAAGGCACAGAGTGTGGCATAGTCATCGAGGGTCACTTGGGTGGTCATGGCAGCACTGCTATTTGAAGCTAGTGGCTTGGCTCCTGATCCAGTGCTCTTTCTGTCATACTAAACTGCCTCAGTAGTGTTAGAGGATGACCCCACTTATGAATGAATGTAAAAAGTACCATCATTCTCAACGTTTAATGTATTTGGGGGAAAAAGTAGTTGAATAATAAAATGTCCGTGTGTCTGTAGACTTTCTTCCTAGATGAGACAAGATCATATCTGCACCTTAGAAAGAGCTCCTTTGTTATTATTTGGTATTTAGCTCAGTGCTTGGGGGGAACCAAGGTGAAACCAGATGTCATTGCATTTCTAGGACAGCCTTGCAAGTCAGCAAAGGAGGCCAGCCCCATTTGCTGCAGTTGTATGTGCTGAGGGACCACTGCATCATTTATTAGACATGCATAGCTTGGGATAAAAAGCACTGCCTTTTTCCAGGAGTCCTCTTGGTATTAATACAGCTACATGATGACCTCTTGGTGAGTCAGTAGAGTCCTCAGGAGGAGGAGGATACCAGTGGACAGGCAGTGCAGATTATCCAAAAGCCAGCCTTCCCTTCTCCCCAGATGTGCACATGGCCAAGCTTGGTTTTACCCACTCTCTTCAAAGATTAGTGGATTTGAGGTCAGGAAACCTGAACAGGAAGACCAGTTGTGCTGTTTAACCAGTCGGCTGAATTTTGACCAACCTATTAACCTTTCTAGGTTCTTGTTTTCTCACTTGTAAGGTAGGGAGAATAGTGTCTACCTTACAGAATATTTACAAATACTGCAGAATCAACAGCATGGTACAAGAGTGGTACATTTGTACGTTGTTCTTCCACTAGCTTTGACAAAAACCGGCTAGTTTTTGAAGAAGGTGGATTGCATAATACTTGAGTTGACTGTTTAGAAATAAATTAACCCCTACATTTTATTTATTTATGGACCTTTGCTAATTTTGAGAAGAAATTTGTGTTTTCTCTTCCTTGTGTAATGTTCATTTGTTTTATAGTGAAAAGTTGCCAGTACATTTTCAGGTGTAATCTTTAAAAAAGTGGCCACCACATCAGCTTAAAATACTGCTAGCATTGCCATGCCCACCACCCAAAGTGCCACCGCATACCTGAGAAGGACATGACCAGTGCATTTTTCCCATTTCTGAAAACCCTTGGGATGCACTAGCTATTCGGGAAGGCTATAAATCATTATTTTAAAGAGAGGAGGGAGGGAGGGGGAAGGAAAGAAAGAGAGGAGGGAAGCAGGAAGGTGGGAAGAGAGGGAGGGTTGATGGTAATGATGTCCGCCCATGGAGCTGGCACCTGTGCTGGCCAGAGGGATCAAGGTTTTGAAGGCACACAGGTTCAGATTGTGACATGGAAAGCCAGATGTCTTTCATAGAAACCCTGTGAAGGAAGCTCTTCTTACCTTTTCACGTTACCCTGATATTCAAGGGACCTTACATTGTGCTTCAAAAGTGCAGGCTCTGACCTATCATGCAGTTTTCTTCAGAATACAGCAGATCACTTATTGGGTCCTTAAAAAAACTCCCTTTTATAAACTTAGGTGGTAAAGTAACAGTTGGACACAGGCATAACCTAAACTTTTTGTGTCAGTGGATTATAATATGTGGGCTTGCCCAAAGAGTTGCTTTAGGCCCTGGCCCCTTGGACCTGTGATTTGAATCCTTTTCTTTGTCCTTTCCATAGGTGCTCGTCTCATCTCATTTTTATTGTAGCCCCTTCTGGGCTTTGTGCTTTTTGGATGAGGTCACGTGGTAGATAGGGGGTGCAGGGGGCTTTCTGTTTGCATTCACTGGCCCAGAATACTGTAGTTTTGGCCCCTTGCTCCATGATACATACTATCAACTAGGGATGGTTTTGAATTATTTAATCTGGACCTCAGCAAAATAGGTACACTTAAATAGAGATTGAAGCACGGGAGGTTGGATTTTTTTCCTCCTGAGATTTCAAATGTAAGGAATAAAGAACTTTTTGAATTAACGAATTGTTTTGAGGCAGTGGGGATCTTCCCATTTGTTCTAGCTTTACAAAATTAAATGTATTTTCTGAACTGTATGGTGGGAAAATATTTTTAAGGTACATAATTTCTGAAAATGTCTTTGTGGTAAGCTGTTAGTGGTTGTGGATTTTTTTTTTTTTTTTTAGTGCTTCAGTTAATAATGAGCGAGTTTTCCATTAATATTCCAAACCATGTTTGCCAGCGGATACAGCAGGTGAAGTGGTAAAATTATGGGCCCATCAAAAATACTTATGCTTCCTGTAATATGATATTAAGTTTAATATTTTTATAACCTTCACTGAATTCTAATTTCACTAAAGTAGCAAGCATGCTTCCATTTGCAGTTCAATTATGCACATTGGTTGCCTGTGTCCCAAGCAAATTAGAAATGCAAAATATCTGTGTGTGGAGGGGGGCATTGGAAAGAGTCATTAAAGATACCAATATTTAGGTACGGATACACTTTACTACGTGTACCTTGGGAATTGAAAATGGATTAAAGACAAACACAAAACTCCCAGTGTCTGAATCTGTATTTTAAATTAGAATTCAAAGGATTAAGGAGCAGTATTCATTCCTGACATACAGCCCTTTTCAGCACTCTTTTCAATCACATTTAAAGCATAAAGTTTTTCCAGTAAAATCCTCAGGACAGCCAGGTGTGGTGGCTCACGCCTGTAATCCCAGCACTTTGGGAGGCCGAGGCGGGCAGATCACCCGAGGTTGGGAATTCGAGACCATCCTGACCAACATGGAGAAACCCTGTCTCTACTAAACATACAAAATTAGCCGGGCATGGTGGCACATGCCTGTAATCCCAGCTACTCAGGAAGGCTGAGTCAGGAGAATCACTTGAGCCCAGGAGGCGGAGGTTGCGGTGAGCCAAGATCGCGCCATTGCACTCCAGCCTGGGCAACAAGAGAGGAGAAACTCCATCTCACAAAAAACAAAAAAAAAAAAGAAAAGAAAAATCCTCAGAGCATGAACATCAGCAACTCTTCTTGGATGGAAACATTGATCAGTTAATTTAAATGGATAGTATTGCGATTAATAATCCTTTTAAGATTTCCGTGACTCAGTTTAATGTAGCTGTTTGGTGGCCCTGGAGCAGTCAACCAGGAGTGCACCTTTCAGGTGATTAGCACTAGGGTATAAACGCACAGAGCCCTTAGACAAAGAAGCCAAGCATTTATCCATCAAGCACTGATAGTGGGAGCTGCATTTGAGGAGTTTGAGCTTCTTAACAGCAACATTCTTCTTCGTTTGATTGTTTGCTTGGGAAGTCTCTGATAAGCGAAACTTTTTTATAAGTGGTTTCCATGAACCAGGCTTATTACTCTCAGATAAGACCAACTCACATTCATACTTTAAAAGATGTCTTTAATCATTTTCACCACATGAGATTCTGGTTAAACAAAAAGTAGAAAAAAGAAAATTACCAACAAAAATTAAGCTTAATTACGCTTTTAAGGGTTTTTACAAGTTTACCGTAATACTTAGGTTTTTAAGGAAGAATTGTTACCTTTTTTTGTGACTATGAGACAGTTTATTCTTTACAAGATCAAGAGGACTTACACATTTTGTCTACCTCAGTTAGCTGAAGGTAACTTCAACTCTGTACAGCATAACTGAGAAGCAAAAAATAAGCAAAGTTTTAAGAAGCCAAAAGTGATTTTCTTTTCACTCATTATGGGTCCTTCCATACTTACACACTTGAGGGCTCTCCAGTCTTGAATCTTGTCTTGTTTATTCTTACCTTAGACTTACTGTTAACCCTGTCCTGGTTGCCAGCTCATCACAGATCAGAATAAAGGGAAAGGGGTACAGAGGTGGCCACGTTGAAGGCGGCCCATGTGACAGTGCATAGCAGACAGTGGACGGGCTGGGCAAGAACACCACAGAGAGCAAGTGCAGGGAGCATTCAGAAATAACAGTGGGGAGCTGGAATTCCTTAAACCTCGGGGAATTGTTCTCCATGTTTTAGGTGATCAGCCCCAAGAGACACAGCTTGCAGGTTTCATTAAGATGGTATATAATGGGGGTTCATGTCACAACATAAGAGTAATCAGAAAAGGGATATGTTGTATTCCATTATAAATGTTAGAGGAGATTGAAAAGTATGTTGGATTTTTGAAAAGATTTACATTTTTAAAGATATTTATAAAAAAGAGTGAATAAGCCTTGTTATTTGGCCAGTGCCTGTATGTAGCAGTCCTCATCTTCCATTGATACTGGAGAAAGGAGACCTCACTGTTAGCACATTTGTACTAGTCTCTGCACAAATAAATTAATCAGACTGTGAGGAGTTTGTTTTCTAAGACAGAATACACGAACTGGAAAATCCTGTAGAGAACACAAAGACACTTCAGTGTTAACTGATTTATAAATAAATGCAATTCATTATTTATTCGCTAGACTCAGAGTTCCATCCATGGGCCCCTGAATAGGCAGAGGTCCAGCAAGGTAGTCATGATCTCAACGTGTTGAGGACCCTAAAGGAAATAATAAATTTGCTCACAGTCTAACTAAAATGTCCAGCTTCTTTGCTTTAGGCTAGAATTATATCACCTCGTTTAGGTAATGCTGGTTATCTCCAGCTTATCAGGAGCTCTGCTTGGCATTTATGTATCTGTGTCTTTGATTAGTCTCAAAAAGGTATATCAGTGACTTCATTCCGACCCTGTAAGCACCGTATGATAGAGGACAGTCTTTCTCTGTGCAGCCTTTGTGAGAGGACGGGGAGTGCGAGACTGAGGGCACTGCCATCAGAAACTGTAAGCCCTTTCTTGCCCTCTTGGAAGGGAGGGAGTGACTCTGGGAAGTAGGACAGAAGAAAAGCCAGCTGGTGGGGGTAAAGAAGGATTTCCTCTTTGGGCTTCTCCAAGGATATTTCTAGGGAGAGCATGATTCAGGAATGCTTTGAATGTTGGAAGAGAAGAAGGTGCAAACCTGTTAGCTAATGAAAAATGCAAATTAGCACCCAGAATGTGAGCTATTAAAACATTAAGTTCTGGTCTCAGTCTCATTGGGGAGAGAAGGCAAACATGTCAGAAGGAGCTTAGGAGTCTTAGAGTTGACAGTCTCCCAATAAAGTAAGGTGCCCACAGTAGGAAATGTGGTATGAAATGGTGTTTCAGCAGGAACTGCAGTATTAGGAGGTATAGTACAGCACAGATTTTCCAGGTGTGGGCCCTGGGCCAGCAGCAGCAGCAGCAGCAGCCGCCCACCTGGGGACCTGTTAGAAATTGGAGTGCTCATTCTCACTCCAGCCCTGCTAACACAGAAATTCTGGAGGTGGGGTCTAGCAGTCTGTGTTGTAGCAAACATTCCTGGTGATTCTGATACTCACTGAAGTTTGAGAACTTTTCCCTCCAGAATTCTTATTTAAATTTTATTATATTTATATATTTATTTATTTTTGACAAAGTCTCTCTCTGTCACCCAGGCTGGAGTGCAGTGGTGCCATCTCAGCTCACTGCAACCTCCACTTCCTGGGTTCAAATGATTCTCGTGCCTCAGTTTCCCCAGTAGCTGGGATTACAGGTGTGTGCCACCACGCCCAGCTAAATTTTTTGTATTTTTAGTTAGGGATGGGATTTCACAGTGTTGGCCAGGCTGGCCTCAAACTCCTGGCCTCAAGTGATCAGCTCACCTCAGCCTCCCAAAGTGCTGGGATTACAGGTGTGAGCCACTGTGCCTGGCCTTGTTTATTTACTTATTTATGGAGTTGGGGTCTTGCTGTGTTGCCCAGCCTGGAGTGCATGCCGCTCTCATAGCTTACTGTAGCCTCAAATTTCTGGGCTCAAGCAGTCCTCTTGCCTCAGCCTCCCAAGTAGCTGGGACTACAGACATGCACCACCATGCCTAGCTATTCCTTACAGAGTTCTGTTAGTGGATTCAGTCCTGGAAGATGGGGTATATTGACATGTGAGTAGAGTAAGGGAGAATCAAGAGAAAAATGTCAGGCAGGGCCGACATGATAAGAGGAGACTTTGATGATGATAGGAGAGCATCACTGGGTATAAGGACATAGGGGCATGATGTGTGGCCTGAGTGATGCGCACACCTGTTGGAGCAGAAGGGAGGCCTGCCAATTAAGAGACCAAGAAATCCAAGAAGGGCCGGATTGTGAAAAGCTGAACTGATTGCCTTTTACTTCGGAAATAGTTACTCTTATAGGAGGTTTTTGATCTGAGGAATTACCATGATACAAGTAGGGTATTAAGGTACAATTAAATTGTGGAGTTAGTAGGGGCTAGGCAGGGTGATTTGGATGGGAAAGAAACTAGAAGAAACTTGGAAAAATCTAGAAGGATCTGTGGGCCTTAGCTGAGATTGTGGGCACATAAAATGTGGAGAGAGAGATTTCGAAGATAAGATTCTGAGATTAAAAAAAAGTGAAGCATGTGCCGTAGTACTTGTTAGACTTTATTTGCTCTGTTATGATGCAGACGAAAGTGATCTGTGATCTGTTACCATTATGATGCAGATGAAAGTGATCTGTGATTTGCTTGGGTTCTCAGAAGCAGCATTTATGCTGCATTTAATCAAGTCATCATTTCTCCAAGGGGTGTGTGTATATGTTTTAAGTAGCTTGTCTTCTGTGTTTCTTCTCTGTTGAGGAAACTCTGATCTTAATGATCCAATGTTTTGTGACCCCAAAGGCCCTTTCTTAATAGGATCCCAGTTTGCAATCTGTAATACAACAGGCATTGTATCACAAAGCGTTAATGTAGATGAGTAGTGACGTGGCTTCCAGGTTGTCTTCTGGTAACAGGCTTCTTTTTAGTGTAGTATCAGCAGATACGTTTTAAAAGTAGGATAGATGGTTCATTTAAGAGGGCTTTATCATCAGTATTCACTTGAATACCAGAGATACTGGTGAATACCATTTGGTGTAGCATAACAGTGCTTAAACTTTTTGGTCTCAGGACCCCTTTACATTCTTAAAAATGAAGACGCAGCTGGGCACAGTGGCAGGCACCTATAGTCCTAGCTACTCAGGAGGCTAAGGCAGGAGGATCACTTGAGCCCAGGAGTTGGAGGCCAGCCTGGACAACATAGCAAGACCCCATCTCTTGAAAAAAAGTGAAAGTGAAATAAATTTAAGTTAATGGGAAACTCTTTTATAGTCTGCCATGGTAAAAAGTACATAATTTCTGTCACAATTTGCACGTATGGAGCTGAAAGAACTAATGATTAGCAACATTCTGTCATGTTTTTATAAAGTTCCCACTGTTGTGTTTTTATAACTATCCACTAACAGGATAGAGCAAATTGAATTTGGCATGAGATGATAGTAGCTGAGAAATACAAACTCTTTGATGGGAGTTAGGGGCCGTGTTATGCAGGATCTGGATACCGAGATACTCCAGAAGTTTATGAAGTTTCACAGAGTCTGGGTGTCCCAAATCCTCACTGTGGCTCACTGATGTAGGAGCCCACAAGCCAAGGAGAGCTGGTGATGAAAAACACCCCCATTTGCTGTTCCAGGCTAGTAGAAATCTAGAAGTGAGTCTTTGGGGCCTGAGCTGAGATTGTAGGCGTGTAAATGCGAAGAGATTTCAAAGATGAGATTCTGAGATTTAAAAAATGAAGCATATGCCATGGTGCTTGTTAGACTTTTTTTTTTTTCAAAGCAGAAACCTTTTATCAGATCAAAAACCTCCCATAACTACCCGTACCTTATACCCAGAACTTCCTGAAAGTTGACATGCTGGTAGGGCACAGTTTTTATTCCCAATTGAAGTTTCCATTCACCAATGCATGTAGGCATCTGTGTATATATCTCCTCAGTCCTCCGCTTTTGCAGAAGGGCTGTTGAACCTGCTACCTCAGGCTGTCACCGGTGCTCCGTTAAAGTGATTGCTTGCACCCACTGCCTTGTGTGCTTGCGTGCCTGTTTATGTCTTCTCCTCTGCCCATGAAATGGTCCTTCCATGTCTACACTGTGGTGACTTGGTAGGTAGGATGTTCCAGGCCTGGAGCTGTGCTGGTGACATCTGTAAGGTCTGCAGTAAGGGGGCAGTATATCTCAGACAGTGCCCTTTTGTGGAGGTAGAGCAAGCAGTTGCAAAGGCGTTTGATTAGAGGAGCATAGGGAACGCCCGTTCCTTCCGTAAGGGATGTGTGTGCATGCATATGTGCCTCTGTTTTCACTTGAGGGCCAGGTACGTCCCGAAAACTCAAGACCTGGTTTGTGTAAATCTCCTTTCTCTTTTTAAACTGCAGATTCTCCCAAGAGGGTACTACACAGAGCCACCAGTGTGTTATTACGTGACCGCATTGACTTATTTAACTATATTTTTACCTCCTGGAGGGCCTGTGAGACCATTTGGTGTAGCGCAACAGTGCTCAAACTTTTTGGTCTCAGGACCCCTTTACATTCTTAAAAATGAAGATGCAGCTGGGCACAGTGGCAGGTACCTATAGTCCTAGCTACTCAGGAGGCTAAGGCAGGAGGATCACTTGAGCCCAGGAGTTGGAGGCCAGCCTGGACAACATAGCAAGACCCCATCTCTTGAAAAAAAAAAAAGTAAGACCCAAAAAGCTTTTGGTTTGTGGGGTATGTCAATATTTATTATATTAAAAATTAAACTGAAAATTCTTATAATTATTTAAGAATAACATAATTACATGTTAACAGAGTAACATTTTTAATGAAAAATAACTTCAAAAAAATTAGGAGACTGATACTTCACATTTTTTCATTTTTTGCTAATTTTTCTTTTTTTTTGAGGTGGAGTCTCTGTCGCTCAGGCTGTAATGCAGTGGCATAATCTTGCCACTGCACTCCAGCATGAGGGACAGAGTGAGACTCCATCCTCCCAGGTTCAAGTGATTCTCATGCCTCAGCCTCCCGAATAGCTGGGATTACAGGTGCCCACCACCGTGCCCGGCTAATTTTTGTATTTTCAGTAGAGAGAGGTTTTGCCTCTTGGCCAGGCTGGTCTCAAACTCCTGGCCTCAGGTGATCCACCCGCCTTGGCCTTCCAAAGTGCTGGGATTACAGCCGTGAGCCACTGTGCCTGGCCTGCAAATTTCATTTTTCTTTTTTTGTTTTGTTTTGAGACAGAGTCTCACTCTCGCCCAGGCTGGAGTGCAGTGGCGCAGTCTTGGCTCACTGCAATCTCCACCTCCCAGGTTTAAGCGATTCTCCTGCCTCAGCCTCCTCAGTAGCTGGGATTACAGGCATGCACCACCACACCCAGATAATTTTTGTATTTTTAGTAAAGAAAGGGTTTCACCATGTTGGCGAGGCTGGTCTGGAACTCTTGACCTCAGGTGATCCACCCGCCTCGGACTCCCAAAGTGCTGGGATTACAGGCATGAGCCACTGCGCCCTGCCGCACATTTCTTTAGTGTCTGTTTCAATAGAAGACAGGCTGGATGCTCATATCTGCTTCTGCATTTAGTCTGTTAGGATGTGTTCTTTTGGTGAATGCATATGAAGAAAAACTGCTGTCACCACAGATAATGTAGTTGGAAAAGGGAAGAGTATGTTTAATTGCTTTTTCAGATAAATCTGAACATTCTTCGATACTACACCAAAACTTGACAAGTGTTACTTTCTTCAAGGTTATTAGTATGATGTGGAATCTGAAGCCATGTCTGTGACTTTTTGAACATTGTTTCACTAAAACACATCAGTCTCTGTTGTACTTTGAATGGATTTTGTGATATCATGCATGGATTGTTTGGAAACCATTTGCTGAGTGTTGCAGAGCTTCCAAATGTTGGCATATTGCATTGTACACTTGCAAAAAAATCATTCTTTTCCTGATGATCTCATTGGAAAAGTCTGTAAGTATTTGCAAAACCATGAAGCTCTGGTTGGCAGATAAAAGTATTCCACAATTATAATTTTTGCCTAAAAGCCTGTATTTTATCATTGGCAATAACTACTGTAAATTGTTTTTCTCTAGAGTCAAAGCCAGGTTTGAGCCCTGGCACTCTTGTTTAATATGCTGGCCATGGGACCCAGGTGAGCCCACTTAGCGCCTTTCTGAGCCCTTATCTTGTTTGTTTTTTTTTTTTGTTTTGTTTTTGTTTTTTTCTTTTTTTTTTAAGAGACTGGGTCTTGCTCTGTCACCCAGGCTGGAGTTCAGTGGTGCTATCATAGCTCTCTGCAGCCTTCATCTCCCAGGCCTAAGCAGTCCTTCCACCTCAATCTCAGCCTCTCAAGTAGCTGGGACTATAGGCTACCATGCCCAGCTAATTTTTTTGTGGTGGAGATGGGGTCTTGCTTTGTCGCCCAGGTTGGTCTTGAACTCAAGTGATCCTCCCTCCTTGGCCTCCCAAAGTGCTGTGTTACAGTTGTGAGCCACCATGCCTGGCAGCCCTTATCTTTTTATCTTGAAAAAGGAGACATGTGCTGCTTTGATGGATTGTTGTGAGTAGTAAATGGGAGCACTAAGGAGAATTTGCCTTCTATGGTGCCTGTTACACAGGAGGCGTGAGTCAAGATTCTTTTCCTTTCTTTCCTTCTTGGGCCATCATGAAAGTATTGGGGATGAAGAAGCTGAGGGATGGTGGAGAAATGGGAAGGAAGGACCTGTTTTCCCTTGGGGCATTCTTAGAACCCAGGCGGAGCTCTAGACACAGTGCTCTTGGCTGTACTTTTTTAGTCCCACTGCCTCTAGGAAGGTGATGAATGGGAAGGGGCAGGCAGAGCTTCCTGGGGCTGTTTTTTGGGGGTGTGTTCTGTTCTCTGGATCCATTGGTTTTTGTATTTCATCTAAACAGCTTCTCTAAAAATTAGCATTTTCCTTGGATTGCTGTCATGTGAGCATCAGGGATCTTTACAAGTAAACCTTGTTCCTCCTCAGAGCTCTCCAGAGTGGTAGACTTGGGAGTGGTGCAGTAGCTGTTCACAGCTGGGAGAACAGAGGCTCAAGGGTGAGACAGTGTTTACTACTAGATCTGTGCCCTGCCAAAAATCTAAGAGTAGTTCAGGTCAAAGTTCTCTTCTTTCCTAAACTGAAAAATACCAGAGCATGATTTTGTCACAGCCAAGCAAGACCTGAAATTCTTAAAACTGAATTCACTTTAATTTTAGAAAGGGAACATTAATCTAACAGTGAGTCCCAGCTCCAAAGAAGGTTGACAGTCCCTGTCCAGGAAGGTTCACAGAGCATGTGAAGACATTGGCTCTTTACTTTAAAATGTGTGTTTTCCTTATTGCAATCTTGGGGGCAGAAAAAAAACACATTGGGAATTTGGCTTTCAGAAAAAGCATTGACCTGCCAGTCTGGTCATTTGTCCCTGAGGTTAAGTGTCAAGCCCAGGTAGGTAAATGTTCCAGGTCTGTCTGTAGGAAAGTTCAGCTCTTGCCAGCTCAGTGATGCCAGAGAAAGAGTTACGTTGATAAAAGGTTTACTCTCTGACAGTTATTGAATTTTGTCCTGAAGAAGTCTCCCAGCAAGGCTTCCTGTAGCTCAGGGCACTCAGGTGGGTCTTGTGGGCAGTGAAGCTGTCTGGGTGACTAGGGACACCAGTGCATTTAAGTCCAATGCATGGTTAGGTCTCAGTGGACTTTCTCTGTTCCCATGATGAAAAGTGCTGCTGCATCCCTAAGATGGATGGGGGAGGTTGGTATTTCTATCCTGTTTTTCCATTAGCTTTGTTGTGGGGCCTGGGTGCCAGATATAAATCTAGCTCATGTTGGAGTGACTAGTGTGGTGAAAGAGGTGCTAGACTGCACTTGGAGTCAAGTCTTGGCTCTTTGTCCCAGTGTTGCCACTTCTTAACATTGTGACTTTGAGGGAGCCACTTCACTTTGTGGAATCCCAGATTCTTCATTTGTAGACCAGGGCTATCCTGCTTTCTATCTGCTGCTGGCTGTGGTTGATTGTGTGACTCTAGAGGAAGCACCTGGGAAGTCCTAAGTTGGGGTTTCAAGGCAAGAGAATGCCGATGAGGGCCCAGCAGAAAGGTGGTAGAAGCCCTGCTGGTGAGAAGCATAAGACTTGTACTGTCAGAGGACAAGGCACCAGTCCTTTGTAGTGGCTGTGAGCTTAGGTCCCCACACCAACTGCCTGGGTTTGAGTCTGCACTCCACCAAGGTGTAACCTTGGGCAAATTCACCTCTCTGTGTTCATTCTTTTCATCTGAAAAGTAGACACCAGAATAGCCCCTCTCCCCCGACAATAGTACCTACTTTTTAAGGATTAAATGAGCTAATGGTAGACCTAAGGGACAGAGCCCAGTTTCTGGCACATGGAGATGCTCAGTCCATGCCCACTGTTGTGGTCAAGGCCACAGTAGGCTTTCCCTGCATGTGAAGTTGTTTCAGGGAACTTAACTAGATGTGTGGGTTAGCCAAAGCCTTGTAGCAAAGTAACGTATTTCAAAGCAGCCATCATTTGATAGGAGTAGGCCCAGCTGTACTCTAGGAAGTAGGCTGAAGGGAGCCACTTGGGGTAGGAAGGCACCTCCCTCCATGCAGTGGGTGTGACTCATCCACAGGATTCTCTGTGTGAGATTTCTCTAGGTTCTTAGGGAAAAAAAGGGGGAGTGTAAGCTGATACCGTTTTCCCTGCTGTGTGAGTGTCCTGATTGTAAAAATTTTCTAGCATTCTATTGGCAAAATTGTATTTCAAGGATTACCTTGATTAGCTATATGAGAAATGGGTTGGAGAGAAGCTAAAACAGTTCCTTAAATGTTCTTAAACATCTTAGATTATTCTATTTAATTCCTGAAAAGATCATTTGGATATGTTTTCTTGAGCAAAACAGGCAGATGGTGTTGCTACCCAGTTTCCCAATTCTGTAAGGCCTGTAGCAGACATTTATGGTAGGCTTGCAGTAGTGCAAGATCCATGGACTAGGAATTGGAAGACTGAGTCCTCGGCCTTATTCCCAGCTCTGTTATGCCTGATTTTGTGGCTCTTAGGTTGGTGACCTGCAAAATGGAGATGTTGGTCATCCTTGCTTACTTCACCAGGGGCGTCCATCCTAAGACATAAGAGAATGCTGGTAAATTGCTTTAAACCAAAGTACAAGTATTAGCATAATAAATGGCACTGACAACCAAGCTCTGACCCTCCTAATGAAATATTTTCTTTCTCAGTGATGTTACAGCCTTTCGATTATGATCCCAATGAGAAAAGTAAACACAAGTTTATGGTTCAGTCTATGTTTGCTCCAACTGACACTTCAGATATGGAAGCAGTAGTAAGTACTGAATGCTTCTTATTTTTTTCAGTAATAATAATTTAAAAAACCAATTAGATATGGAATTGTGGGTGCATGCATTTCAAAGTATGTCAAAATTGTTTAAAAGGGAATAGTTTTTTTTCAAGGAGGTTTGTACTTTAACTACCTTTATGGTTTTTCTAAAACTTTGAGGAATAATTTTAACATTTTTTGTGACTTTCTAGAAGGCTGTTCTTTTATGACTTTCCTGAGCTCAGTGTGCTTCAGCAGCTCCTTGCACTGGTGGATGGTGTCTTGCATGGTTAGGGATTGCCTTCTTTCACCTCTCCTTTCTGCCCGGACAGAAAAGGATACTTTTCATTGTCCCGCCTGTTTCTTACTTGTCTTCTCATCCCCCACAAACTCAAGAGCCATGTGAGAGTGCCAGTGCTGAGTGTCCTCACCCATTTAGATATACATGTGTGTGGCTTTGTTCTAGTAAACATGCTTATTTATTTTCCCCCCTGCTTAAATATATGTTTAACTTTTCTCTAATTTTGATAAAATTAAGATGACTTCATTTTTATAAAAGATATAAGTGATATTAATGATGGTTTTGGAAAAAAAAAGAGTATAATGTGCATTCCCTCCAAAACGAGCTTTTTATACATTTGAATAAGTCCTTTGGCATTCTGGGGCTGGGAGTTGAATTGAAATCTACAATACAACCCACAGCCCCAGCAGGGACAGATGCGCTTGTCCTTACAGTTCAGGAAAGCAGGACAGGGTTGCCTCATACCACTTGCATTGCTCTCCAGTTTTGGCCAGCCCAAAGGGGAGCCCCGAGTCATCCACTGCAGGTCTGCCCACCTGAGTCCGCTGTTCATCACACCATACTGCAGTTCTCCTCTGTCTGAGTTTCATACCAAGGGCAACTCAGGCCAAGACCACCCCATGCCCTATGTCACCACATAGCCTTTTGTTTTAGTTCTGGAAAAGCATCTCCACTGATGTTTCACTTGTAGGCAGAAAATGAAGGAGGAGGCCAGATATTTTTGAGTTTTAAAGAGATCAGTGATAATAGGCTGTCTTCTTTTCATAAGAACAATTCTTATGAAAACTTTCTCTGATTTTCTGCAACATGATGTGTTACTTCATGTTAATTTGTGTGATCAAAGAAACATGGCAGATAGAAAATAATGGAAGATCCAAGAGTATGTTCTGTTTGGCTTTTGCTGCATGGCATAGTGAAAAGAGCGTGGGCTTGGGTGTTTTCGAGCTGAGTTCTTCCTTTTACTAACGTTGTGGCTGGGAGCAGGTTTTATTAACTCTGTTGAGGTTTTGATCATTTGTAAAATAGGGATAAAAATGCAGCTCACACGGTGGTGAGTATGAAGTGTGCCTGTGTAAGTGCCTGGTCGGTCCAGTGTCTGACATTTGCTTATCAGAGTGTGTAATAGGCCAGTCACTGCATATCCAATAAAGGGTCATTTTAGTTCCTTGTATGATGATATAACAGTTTAAATTTTTTTTAATAAAATGTACATTGTGGGAAATTTTGGAAATACACAAATGAAAAAAATTTAAAGTGACCCATAGTTCTTTTCTACTAGGCCTAACCATCATTAATGAGAAATGAGAGCGTTGTGTTTTTCTTCCCTTTTTTTTTTTTTTTTTTTTTTTTGGAGACATGATTTTACTGTGTCACCCAGGCTGGAATACAGTGGAGTGATCTCAGCTCACTGCAGCCTCCACCTCCTGGGCTCTAGTGATCCTCCCACCTAGCCTCCCAAGTAGCTGGGACCACAGGAGCGCACCACCATGCCTGGCTAATTTTTTGTAGAGACAGGTTTCGTCCATGTTGCCCAAGCTGGTCTCAAACTCCTGGACTCAAGTGATCTGTCCACCTCAGCCTCCCAAAGTGGTAGGATTACAGGCATGAGCCACTGCCCCAGCCTGCTTTTTCTTTATTTTAAAATGTTTTTCTTTTTATTGTGATACACAGAAAGTTGAAAAAATGGCATGGTGACCACTCATATAACTTTTACCTAGATTTACATTTGTTAACATGTTGTCACATTTGCTTCCTTTCTGTCACAAACTTTCTTATTTGCTTAAGATGCAGATTTTATGACACTTCACCCCTAAATGCTTCAGAACAAGGACAGTCTCTTATATAGCCAGGATACTATTAATCATAGCTGAAAAAATTAACTTCAATTCAGTATTATTATGTGATAAATTCATATTCATTATTTCCTAGTTGTTCCAAAAGTGGCCTTTAGTAGAGGACACCCAAACCTTTTTGTTTTTCAAACTTTGAACTTTTTTTTTTTTTTGGAGACAAAGTCTTGCTTTGTCACCAAGGCTGAAGTGCAGTGGTGCAGTCATGGCTCGACCTCCACCTCAGCCGTTCGAGTAACTAAAACTACAGGCATGCCACCATGCTGGCTAATTTTTAATTTTTTTATAGAGTCGGGGTCTCACTATGTTGCCCAGGCTGGTCTTGAACTTCTGGGCTCAAGTGATCCTCCTACCTCTGCCTCCCGAAGTGCTGGGATTACAGGTGTGAGCCACTGCACGCTGCCCAAACTTTGAACTCCTTTTTTTTTTTAGAGTCCAGGCCAGTTGACTTACAGAATGTCCCGTATTCTGGATTTATTTGATTATTTCCTCATGATTAAATTCAAGTTAAATGTGTTTTGGCAAGAATATTCCATAGTTGGTATTTCATACCAGGTTGTCCCGCTGTTGATGATGCTGTTTGATCACTTGGTTAAGATGGTGACTGCCAGCTCTCTCCACTGTCATAGCACAAAGCACATTTGCCCCTGTGGTTAATAGGTAATCTGTGATACTCTGAGTCATCTGATGCTTTGAGACCATGTGAATATCCTGCTCGCCAGCCGTCTTTCACCTGGTGCTTTTAGCATTCAGTGATGATCCTTGCCTGATATTTTTTTGACTCATGTGGTAGGCACACGTGTACAGATGTGTGTGTGCAGAGGAGCAGACTTCAGTATTCTTTGCGGTTTCTTCACTTAATATTTTGGACATTTTCTCCATCTAACCGAGTGCTCTTCAGCATCATTTGAGTGGCAGCATGCTATTCCGTTTAGTGGATCTGCCATAATTTTTGTGGCAGTTCCCTAGGGTCAGATGTATAGATTGCTTCCCACTTTTGGTTCTTGGTACCTGTGTTACACTAGCTGCCTCTTGCATGGTTTTGGGAAGGGTTGGAGGCATGGAGGGTGGGGGTGCCTTCTTTTTCTATATTATAACCTTGCTGCTATCCTGGTCTGTAATCCTAGAATACCCTGGAATTCCCATCTTCTGCTGCCAAAAGGAGAAGTAATCAGGAGCATATCCTCTTAAGAGATGGGATTTAGCTAGGAGGGTGCTCTCACTACAGCCTGGAGGGATGGAGATGGGTCTTGGGGTAGACACAGCCCACACACTGCCACAGTGACAGAGGAGGGATTTGGTAATGAATGTGTTCCGTTGGTAGTTGGCAGAGTGGTTCTGAAACTAGTCCCAGATAGTATGCGCTTACACTTTCTAGATATGCCTTTAAATTGTTTCATTTTCTCATTTTAATTTAATTTATTATTTTTGAGACAGAGTCTCTCAGTGTCCCCCAGGCTGGAGTACAGTGGTGTGATCATGGCTCACTGCAGCCTCCACCTCCTGGGCCCAAGTGATCTTCCCTCCTCAGCCTCCTGAGTAGCTGGGACCACAGGCATGTGCCTCCATGCTCAGCTAATTTTTTAATTTTTTTGTGGAGATGACGTCTCCTTACGTTGTCCAGACTGGTCTCAAACTGCTGGGCTCAACCAATCCTTCCACCTCAGCCTCCCGAAGTGCTGGGATTACAGGCATAAGCCACCATGCCCAGCCTAAAACAAGTTTTATTTTCTTAAGGAGAGCCAAGGCTACCTGGTCATCCAGACATTATTTAGAGGATTCCTTTTTGTTCAGTAGTGGGCCTCTCCCACAGAGTAGCAACGTGGGGAGCATTGGTTGACTTTGAGGAGTCAGGCAGCAAGACTTCAGGGTTTGTGAAGTGTAATAAATATTTTGAGAAAGTGAGTGTATTTAATCTTGTCATGTTACAAATATTGAAATCTCAGCAGACTTCAGTTCTTTATTTGATATACAGCAGGGCTTTCTCATTAAGAGTATTTTTCTGAAATTGTCAGTTATAGGAAGAAAGCAATTCTTCCAGCAGGTTTATAATATCTTGATTATTAAATTTAAATTGTTTTAGTGGAAGGAGGCAAAACCGGAAGACCTTATGGATTCAAAACTTAGATGTGTGTTTGAATTGCCAGCAGAGAATGATAAACCAGTAAGTATGTTTATAATTAACAATAATTGAACGTTGTAAGCTGATACTTATTTGCATACCATTTCCTGCAAAACCAAGATTTAAGTTGGCAAATTATTTTCCTTTATCTGATGTCTGAAGAAAAAAATAAGCTGAAGTCAGCAAATAAGTGGGCCTTTATGAAATCGGCCTTTGAAAAACTCACAGAAAGACAACTGATTGAAACAGTGTTTCCCCTTGAAAAGTGCAGCCCGATGGCGGTTGAGATGTCATAAATCCTGAAGAGCTTCTATGGCCTGGCGAAGGTATAGGTTGCTGTTAAACAGTGGGTGAGAGTGAAAGGGAATAATTTGCCCTTTATCATGGTGCTTGATGGACGTGTGGGAAGCTTTCAGGTTCTCTTGTTTTACAAAGTGCCCTGTCAGCCTCCCTACCCCTTTTACCCTATCTGCCTCTTCAATCAAAGGCTGCTTTTAGATGAGGATTTCTCAACCTCAGCACTGTTGATATTTGGGGCAGATGATTCTTGGTAGTGGAGGTTGCCATGTGTACTGTAGGGTGTTTTATTAATAGCAGCATCCCTGGCTTCTGCCCTCTTGATACTGGTAGTACTTCCCAGTTGTGACAACTAAAAATGTCTCCAGATATTGCCACATGTGTCCTGGAGGGCAATATCAACCCCCATTGAGAGTGATCCCATTTCGGTGTTGCCTGCGGGGAGAAGGAAGGAGCCCCATCCTCTAGGCTGTCCACTTGCAAGTGCTTTCACCCTTCATGGTCCTCACTTGTGACCAGTTGAAGAAAGGAGACTGTATCTGAAATGCTAATTTGGACTTCCCTTCAACCTAGCCGAAAACATTTTAATTTCTATAAAAACACCAAAACTGTGAAAACATGCAGCATATGAAACTACCCTAGCCGTTAATAGCTGGAGTTGGGAAACAAAAGTGCCCTGAAATGTTGTGTTAACAGTATCTATGTTGGTCTGCGGGAATGCTGTTGATTTGTGTCAAAACTACCTGATATTTTATTTCTGCTGAATCATTTATCACTATCATTACCCTGTTTCTTTAAGTGGATAGTGGTCATTTTTTCCCTCTTCCCAATGTACATCCTGTCACAGGAAGGTCAGTTTGGAAGCTGTGAAAACAGTATTCTGGCCTCAGCTCTGTGATAGGTTGATTTGGTAGCCTGGGGCCTTGCTTCACAGGGCCTACTCTTCTCGTCTGGAAAATAATGGGTAGAGCTGGATTCCAGGTCAATGATCGTCAGTTACTCTTTCCCTGACAAGCTGCGTGCTTCCATACCCTCCCTCCACTGACTGGCTCTCATCCCCAGTAAATCTCCAGAGGGGTCACAGCTCAGTCTTGGCAGCAGAAATAAGGGGAGTATGTAACTTCCCAAGATTGAAACATTGCAGACACTGAGCTTGTTTCACCCTCATCCCAGCTTCCAAATGCTAAGTTGGTAAAGTAGTTTGCCCTCTGTCTAATGCTCTCCCAAGCCTCCTGCCCCCACCAAGGCAATCCTAGGGATGTTCACATCTTTGTGGTGACAGTAATTTGTGGCTAATAATTCCTGAGCTTGCACAATTACAGTATGCTAATTTTTGCATGGCAGGAATTTGATAGTGCAATATACACAGCCCTTTTTTCTCTTTCTTTGAAGTATTAGTCTCAGCCGAACTTCATTATTTGCCCTTATCCATAATTTCTAGGGCCCTGTTGCTTTAGATTATTAAGATACCAGATAAAGTAATCCATTTTAAAAATAAGTGTGACATTTTACAGTGTGGATGAAATGCTACCACGTTTGGTGTTTGCTGAGAACTACTTTACTTGGCATAAAAAAGTCCTTTATTACATGGTCGGTGACACTTAGGCTTTCATTTGTTTTTGAACAGCATGATGTAGAAATAAATAAAATTATATCCACAACTGCATCAAAGACAGAAACACCAAT
Source organism: Pongo pygmaeus (assembly GCF_028885625.2). Classification (NCBI taxonomy): domain Eukaryota; kingdom Metazoa; phylum Chordata; class Mammalia; order Primates; family Hominidae; genus Pongo; species Pongo pygmaeus. Next base: position 61,121,049 of record NC_072394.2, read on the forward strand.
AGTGTCTAAGTCTCTGAGTTCTTCTTTGGATGACACCGAAGTTAAGAAGGTTATGGAAGAATGTAAGAGGCTGCAAGGTGAAGTTCAGAGGCTACGGGAGGAGAACAAGCAGTTCAAGGTAATAGTTTATTTTCTGGTAATCTACAGAGAACAAGGGCATTTTCACTAGCTTCTTGGGTGGGGAAGTTGATGAGCCAGTGAATATATAGATTTCTTTTTGCTTTTGGTATTTGGCTATTTTTTTCTCCCCAGGGAGAAATTTCCATGGCTTTCATGAGAGTCTCAAAAGGGTCCTTGGATCTGCCTAAATTAAGAACCACTGTCCCTTGATCAGAAATTTCTCAACTGTTTTTTTGTCCCCTTAAAAAAAAAAAAAAAAAACTTGGCCGGGTGCGGTGGCTCACGCCTGTAATCCCAGCACTTTGGGAGGCCAGGGTGGGCCGATCACAAGGTCACGCGTTCAAGACCAGCCTGGCCAACACAGTGAAACCCCGTCTCTAATAAAAAATACAAAAAATTAGTTGGGTGTGGTGGCAGGTGCCTGTAATCCCAGCCACTTGGGTGGCTGAGGCAGGAGAATCGCTTGAACCCGGGAGGCGGAGGTTGCAGTGAGCTGAGATCATGCCACTGCCCTCCAGCCTGGGTGACAGAGCTAGACTTCGTCTCAAAAACAAAATAAACAAAACCCCAAACAACTCAAACTCTCCATTATTGTAAATTGAAAATAAATGTTGAGACCAAAATAGCAGTTTTTATTTTGAATATGCATTTTTAAACCACTTGGGTGAGAATCTTTTTTTCAGAGAGTGAATACTGACCTATACTCTGTTTTAATGTAGGTATAGTTCTGATTTTAGAAGACTCTAAATAGGTCTGGGCAGTTGTGGCTCATCAAACTATTGATGTGGTGATGAGCTTGGAGGTGGGGTGCCTCACAGTGGATAGGAGGTGGAGATTATGGAAGGAGAACCTGAGTTTCTAGCTCGTGGACGAGGCAGTTGGCATTGGCAATGGAAGGTTGTATTGTACTGAGTGATGAAGTGGGGAGGCAGGAGGTGCTGCTTTTGGCTTGTGGTGGTGTGGAAGTTGCTCCCATCCAATATGAAACAGCTCTGAATCTGTGCTGGTCACAGCATCTCTTAGGCCTCTGTTTGCTAAACACCTGTAAGGCCCCTTCCAGCTTTAAAAGTATGAGTTTTCTTCTCTTTTACTCTGACAGTGAGGTATAGATACAGGAGAACTGACAGCATTTGGGAAATGGCATCATCTTCTTCCTTTGCAGTGATCTTGATTTGCCTCAGTCAGTAACTTCTTTAGTGTGTACTAAATTGTGAAGCTGACACTATTTTTTGGCTAAAAATCTAAGCTATGCCTGAAGCTTCTCAAGTGTATTTCTCTTCTGAAACAGAGTTCTGTGCTATTTAAAGTGGTAAATAGGTAGAAATAGCTTCTATATAACCCAATAAAATAAATGGTGTAGTTTGCTGGTTTTTTTTTTTTTTTTCAAGCCAGTCGGACACCACCAGTTGTTTATCACTGTGCAGTGATACTGGCCATGCCCCATGAGCAGAATATCCTTAAAATATGATCAGACCAATCTCAACATTAGAAGATTCTTTATCCTGCCAAACGCTGCCTTCTTGTTTTGTGTTGGTTTATTCTGTCATCTGGCCAACAAATTTACTGAGGGTCTAATATGTGCCTGGCACCGTGGATTCAAACACGAACAGTCCCTGCCCTTGAGGAGCTCTCTGTTGATGGGATAGCAGGGAGAGACATAGACAGAAATGATTACAAGCCAGTGTGGTAAATGTCCCACAGAGATAGCAACAAATTGCAGGGAGAGTCAGCTCCATGGGACTCATCTGCCTGTGGTCCCCAGGACCTACTAGGTACTCGGGTGGATGGGAGCAAATGGAAGGAAATGAAGAAAAGAAAGTACAGCTGGTGTGTGGGGTTTAAGGATGAGGAGATGAGGTAATTAGCAAGAGATCTATCAGCAAAGATGAGTCTGGGCCAGAATAGAATGGCTTGATGCATGTCCCTCTTCAGGGATGTGGGCTTGGCTTTGAGAGCATGGAAGTGGCATCATAGATCTACATAGTAACTTGCAGATTCTTAGGAAAGTGCAAGGCAGTTGTGGCAGTGGAGGTGAAGGAAGAAAAAATTTTTCATTTCTTACATATCCATGTAGTTTGGGGACAAGGGGAGGGTGGGGAATATGGTCAAGTATTTTCACATGTATGAAAAAGAATGTTGCTTCTTCAATGAGAAATCTATGCATTAAGTAGAAAATATTTGAGATGAGTGTATGAGGGCCAGTCACATTTTAATATTCCAAATATCATTTGATCCAGCAGTCTGGATGTAACTCATCAAGTACCAACTATGTACAGAGCTCTGCATTTGAAAGCTTCCAGATGTCCCACTTTTAGATTTTTTTTTTTTTTTTTAATATGGAGTCTCACTCTGTCACCCCAGGCTAATTTTTGTAATTTTAGTAGAGATGAGGTTTTACCATGTTGACCAAGGTGGTCTTGAACTCCTGAGCTCAGGTGATCCACCCGCCTCAGCCTCCCAAAGTACAGGGATTACAGGCATGAGCCACCGTGCCCAGTTGACTTTGTAGATTCTTATCATTTATATATTTATGTCTTGGGAAATGCCTGTGATTTTAAAAATCGATGATTTGATCAAGGAAGGCTATTCATTAGAGGCAGGAAGGACAGAGAGGTTGGGGTTGAAGAGAAGCATCTGGAAGACATGGCCATAAAGGTGGGTGGGGCCGAGGGTGCAAAGGGCCCAGTTGACCCTTTTAAGCACTTTTTTCTGTAAATCATGAGAAACCAAGGAGCACCCTGTTTAGATTTCTGTTATAACTAGCAGCATCAAGTGGAATGTATGAAAGAAAAGAAGGGACTGTTTTCTCAGTGGCTTCAGGCTAGCCCTTTCCCCTCTGTAGCCTGCAGTTTCTCCATTTGCAAAATGAGGTTGGACCATATCATGTCATCCAACACTGGGCATAAACAGCCCATCCCGTTAAGCTGTACAGTTGACTCCCCTTTCTGGTACCTTGGCTTGTCTTTAAAATGTGTGTTTGCTCCCATAGGAAGAAGATGGACTGCGGATGAGGAAGACAGTGCAGAGCAACAGCCCCATTTCAGCATTAGCCCCAACTGGGAAGGAAGAAGGCCTTAGCACCCGGCTCTTGGCTCTGGTGGTTTTGTTCTTTATCGTTGGTGTAATTATTGGGAAGATTGCCTTGTAGAGGTAGCATGCACAGGATGGCAAATTGGATTGATGGATCCACCATATCATGGGATTTAAATTTATCATAACCATGTGTAAAAAGAAATTAATGTATGATGACATCTCACAGGTCTTGCCTTTAAATTACCCCTCCCTGCACACACATACACAGATACACACACACAAATATAATGTAACAATCTTTTAGAAAGTTAAAAATGTATAGTAACTGATTGGGGGGGGGAAAGAATGATCTTTATTAATGACAAGGGAAACCATGAGTAATGCCACAATGGCATATTGTAAATGTCATTTTAAACATTGGTAGGCCTTGGTACATGATGCTGGATTACCTCTCTTAAAATGACACCCTTCCTTGCCTGTTGGTGCTGGCCCTTGGGGAGCTGGAGCCCAGCATGGTAGGGAGTGCGGTCAGCTCCACGCAGTAGTCCCCACGTGGCCCACTCCCGGCCCAGGCTGCTTTCTGTGTCTTCAGTTCTGTCCAAGCCATCAGCTCCTTGGGACTGATGAACAGAGTCAGAAGCCCAAAGGAATTGCACTGTGGCAGCATCAGACATACTCGTCATAAGTGAGAGGCGTGTGTTGACTGATTGACCCAGCGCTTTGGAAATAAATGGCAGTGCTTTGTTCACTTAAAGGGACCAAGCTAAAGTTGTATTGGTTCATGTAGTGAAGTCGAACTGTTATTCAGAGATGTTTAATGCATATTTAACTTATTTAATGTATTTCATCTCATGTTTTCTTATTGTCACAAGAGTACAGTTAATGCTGCGTGCTGCCGAACTCTGTTGGGTGAACTGGTATTGCTACTGGAGGGCTGTGGGCTCCTCTGTCTCTGGAGAGTCTGGTCATGTGGAGGTGGGGTTTATTGGAATGTTGGAGAAGAGCTGCCAGGAAGTGTTTTTTTCTGGGTCAGTAAATAACAACTGTCATAGGGAGGGAAATTCTCAGTAGTGACAGTCAACTCTAGGTTACCTTTTTTAATGAAGAGTAATCAGTCTTCTAGATTCTTCTTACACCACCTCTCAACCATTACTCACACTTCCAGCGCCCAGGTCCAAGTCTGAGCCTGACCTCCGCTTGGGGACCTAGCCTGGAGTCAGGACGAATGGATCAGGCTGCAGAGGGTTAGAAGCGAGGGCACCAGCAGTTGTGGGTGGGGAGCAGGGGAAGAGAGAAACTCTTCAGCTAATCCTTCTACTACTAGTTGAGAGTTTGACTGTGAATTAATTTTATGCCATAAAAGACCAATCCAGTTCTGTTTGACTATGTAGCATCTTGAAAAGGAAAATTATAATAAAGCCCCAAAATTAAGAATTCTTTTGTCATTTTGTCACATTTGCTCTATGGGGGGAATTATTATTTTATCATTTTTATTATTTTGCCATTGGAAAGTTAACTTTAAAATAAGCCCTGTCACTGAGAAATATGTGTTTCATGATTTAACTATGTGTGTGTGTGTGTGTGTGTGTGTATTTTTTTTTTTTTTGGTTGTCTTCAGCTGACAGTATGAAAAATGAAACTGCTGAAAAAGCTGAGCACCTGGTCACCCTTGGCCTTCCATTGCTTTGGCCTTCAGTAAAAAGCAGCCTCCCTTCTAGGTCAGGGAACCATGCCATTGAGACTAGTAACAGGCGTTCTGGGCATAGACCCGCTGTGCACAGGTTTGAGAGGACAAGTTCATCAGAAGGAAGGCAGTCCTTAGAAGTCACATACGTCGAGCCACGTTGCTCCTAAGCCTGGCTCTGCAAGCTGGGTCAGGGGCCTTGAAACTGGAGAAGTGGAAGTCTGTGGTTGGTCTGAGTAAGCAACTTCCTGTGTTCATGAAAAAAGTTGACTTTGAATCCCAGGTACTCACAGAAATGGTGAACAGACTTAGTTGTTACCCAGGCACCCATGGATTGTGTTGAGTGTGCAGACAGGGAGGCCACCCCAATAGGAATTCGTCTCCAGGATTTTTCCCACGTGGCCCCCAATACTTATAAAAGGGAGTGAAAAGACCAAGCTGTAAGGCACGTGCCTTCTGCCACCTGATTTTCCGTGAGGGGACTAAAATTTACTAATTGTAGCTGCTGCAGCCAGTTAAGTCCTGTAGCTTCCAGGCCCTCATGTCCTTGATAGGAGAGTGCTTAGATGGTCCCCAACAGTGCCTAGGGGTACAGTACAGTCCCATTACACTAGAGCAGGGCTCTATTTATTTTTAAAGGATATGGCCGTGTGTTTTGATAAAACTTTATTCACAAAAACAGCCAGGTCATGGGATTTGGCCTGTGAGTCTGTGACAGTTCTTAAAAAGAATATCTGAGAAACTACTCTGTTTTAGACCTTTGAACGTGATTTAGAGTTTTGTGTACATCTAGGAGAAGGTGTTCAGCTTCTCAGAGGATGTGGACATTTTGGTTGCAGCTGAAAATCAGCCTCTGAAGTCTCTCTCCCTTCTAGAGGTTAGGACTTGGTGAACATGTTTGTGGGCCTTTTGACTGAGTGGCAGAAGGAAACTCCTCAGGAAGAGAAGCAGGTGAGTGATGGGAAGGTTGATTATTTTCTCAGTCATCCTGGCAGCCAAAAATGTGCCAGGAAAAGAAAAAATGTGGAGCAGGCGTGGCTCCTGGAGAACTTGGAGATGCATGCACATTTAGGGTGTCTTCCCTAGAATTACATAATGAAAAAAAGAATAAGGCAAAGAGGAGGTGAATATGGGGCCTGTCACAACGGCCTGCCCTGCCCCAAGAGGTTAAGAGTCAGATAATCGGGATGAAACTGGCATGGAAAGAGCGAGCCTGGGGAGGGTGCCGCTGGGCAGTGTGCATGGGGGAGCTGCTGCCAGGCTGCCCTCCAGTCTGCTCCTGTGGTTACTGGCTCCACAGCACCTCAGAAAGGGCGGCCGTGGCTTCAGAAATGCCAGCCATAGTGCTCACAAATGCAGAAGAGATGGAAGCGGTGACAGAATCCTGAAAGTTTTTATTGATTGAAGTTTTAAATTGATAATTTAAGCTTCCTTGGCACGATACAAAATACCTCTTAAAGACAGCAGGCTGTTTTATTTGTAAGTGTGAGGAACTGGCTTTAACTTTTTTCTCCTCCTAGTTTGCATGTTTTCCTTCTCTAGTCTTCTAAACTGCTGGCACCAGCAGTAATACATACTGATAAAATCAAAATTGATTTTTACCAGTGGCCAGTTTATGGCTAGAGAGACGACTTATACCTCCATAACACAGAAGGGGGAAAAATGAAGAACCTCCAGTGATCCGTGAAAACCTAAACGCTTTCAAACAAATCCCAGGAACAGAATTGCTATCAAAAGATATCAGTGCCCAGTTTGCAGGCTGTGTTGAGTCAGATAGAACTGAACGTAGTGAGAGCTCAGAGCTAAAGAGCCTTTCAGATGAATTTGAAAACAGGCTCTGTGTGTGCGTGCATGTGTGCATGTGTGGCATATGTGCCGTATGTCAGTAGCTTGACAGTTTTCAAATCGTGCCTATGTTTTTTGCATACACAAATTTTTGTATTTGCAAACTCAGAATCCATGCCAAAATACAATGTCATTTGTCATTTTCAGCTCCTTCTCTAAAGGAATGGCCCATTTCTCATTGTAGTTTGAAAAATAACGTATATCAAGAGATAGGGGTCTTGGGCTTCCCAGTGTCACTTCGAACACCTGAATAACATTTAACTCCCGAGACCTTCTCGGTGTAGAGGCCACTGCTTCCCCCTGCTGGAGATGGCATTTCACTGAAGGGCCTCTCATGGCTTCCCCTGCCCCTGACTGTCTGGCCTGAAGAAGGAGAAAGAACCAAACTGAACTATGAAAAGTTACCACTCTGCGGAGACCTCTCTTAATTACGCTTGGGGCCATGTTTGCTGTTGTTGAGAAGGAGTGTTCTCAAAGATGAGCTGGAATGGAATTGTATTTAGAAAGGCCCCTGCAAAGTATATAGATGGATGACTCTAGTTCATGACATACAAATCCCATAAGGCCAACGACCACTCTTCTGGAACACCAAGAGCAGCTCTGAGATCATGCATGCCCTACTCGAATTGAGTTTCTGCAGCCTGATTGGATTTGGAGAACGCCTTCCCTGGCCCCTTTTTCCTCAGACAGATCTGCTCTGATAGGAACCTTTTCAAGAAAGTTACTGTTGTTTCAATGCCATTCCTTACCTGTATAGAACATTTCAAGTACATTCGCTCATTGAACTTAATCCTTACAACTGTGACTGGGGGGTAGATGGCTCTGTTTGCATACAAAGAAATAAAGGCTCCAGGAGGTTAAATTGGGCAACTTTTTAGAACTAAATCAGTCTCTGTAAGGCCTAAGATACCATTTCAGCTCTGAAAATCTGCTTCAGGGAACTGAGTGGATGAAGCCTTCCTGCCTCAGCTCCTCTGCCCGTCTGTACATCTTTTATGTGTCTGCCTCCATACCTTATTCAGTTATTTTCACACTAAAGTAAGTAGAATTAAGACTGTAGTTCAGATGCTTTTTCTTTTTCTGTTGGAAACTGAACACACTCCAGACAGTGAAAAAAAGTACATATTCCATTTTCTCATTGCCTGAAGCTCTCTGCCCGATGCTCCTGGGGAATGACTTTGGGGGCATTAGAAAGAATATTACCAGTCTGTCTCGGCAAGGAGGTGATGGGAACGCTTTATATGGAGGCTTTACATGACTTGTAAATTAAATGTGAATGAGGGCAGTTGATTAAAATTGGTATTACAGAAGTGCCCTGCCGAGGTTTGAAAACAGCTGAGCTGCTGATGTCTCAGGACTTTTCCTGAATTAGCACTGCGTTTCTCCAGGAAATCAGCGAAGGGGGCAAGTAATAGAAGCCCCTAATAAGGAGCATCAGCCGAGAGGCAAGCTTGGGAGGCTGTGGGAATGGATCTGCCCCCAGCTTCACAGACCTCTTCCTCCAGCCTCTGAGCTCACCCACCCCTGTGTCGGGGGGCCCTGACCTCCCTCCATGCCATGTTTTTAGCTGTATCTACAGCACTTAACAATAGGGGCTTCTTTTTATTTTCATTACAGAGATATTTTGAAAAATTTAAAAGACACGAACTCACATAAACAGTTATGGATGATAGTTAAAAGGGAAACCGGTGGAGGTGGATGAGAGGTTGTCTTCATGAATATAATTGAGATTTTTTTTTCTTAGTGGAATTAATTTATTAGAAAATGTCTGCGTTAAATTCGTAGAAAAGGAAGAAAAGTGTAGCAACAAAAATGTAGCTATTATCTAACTTGCCATAAATATTTGCAGTTATGATACCTTGGAATGTTGCCACGATATGGATTGCTTTGATTAAAAGATGTCAGTTGAATAAAACAGTACTGTGGGAGAATCGCTTTCTGCTGCTAGATAAATGCTGATGTTTATTTTTAAACCAGGAAACATTGATCCTGTAACAATGCCCGATTACAATTGCTTTATTACACCCCAGGGCTGATGGAGATGTAATCACTTGGCTAATGGATGTGGGTGCAGGACGGATGCTCGCTTGCTGGCCTGCTTTCCTGCTTGCATTCTGATGAGCTGCAGGAGCGCGCCTGGCCTTCTGCAGGTGGAGCTGCTGTCAGAGCTTCATTTCACTGATACTCAAAGCCATGTCTGACTGAAATAGAACAGGTTCCCTTTTTTTTTGTTTTTTTTTTTTTTTTTACTTTGGAAAATGCCAACTAAGGGAGACTAATCAGATATCTTAACACAATTTCATCCAGGCTTAGTGCTAACAAGATTGCGGGGCTTTTTAGGGTTTAAGAAGATGAGAAATTAGTGTGCACGTTTCACACGTTGACTTGCCAGTTTTTCCACGTCATACAAAAAAGTCCTGGCTGTTTCTCCGAACTGGCTGCCTGCATTCCTGTCTTTCTTTTGTTTTTAAGAAATAGACTGAATTCAGCTGTTAATCTGCTAGTACAGCATCCATGTTAAAATGTTTTTCCATTGCATCTTTTATGTGAATTCAAAGGTCAGAATTTATTGTCTGTGATATTGAGACCATGTGTATAAGAACTACTTTTTGCTTTTCATCATTCACTCCTTAGCAAACATTTCGTAAGTACCCTGTGTCTGTTTGCTACTCTATGAGGTGCTGCGAAATTAGTGGGAGTGGCTTTTTATATTTTTCATTCATATGTAGCCTAAGTAAGGTGACTCAAGATGATACACCAAAAGAAAAATGCAAAATATATTTGGTTCTCATTACTGTTGCTGTCGTTTACTTTTTAAAGATGATTTATCAACTGCTGCCATTTGGAACTTCCTATAAGAAACTAAAAATGATCTATTTCAGTGTTCCTTTCACCTTTCCTCTCCTTTCTGAATAAATGGTTTCAGTAACCCATGCTGTTCTCTCCCTATTCTACGTCTTTCTCCCTGTGTTGAAAAAAGATTCCTACAGTTTCTGATGTGTGTGTTTATTGTCTTCGATGTATGTTAACATTTTAGGAACTGAGGATCTTAAGAGATGTCTTAGAATGCTTTAGTTTTCATAATTTTTCCTTTATGTATTTTTCATTGTATTTGCTGTTTTGACATGGAAGTAATTTAAAAAGTTGGTGCAGGAAAGGACTCTTTTACCATTGCACATTTTGGTTATCTGATATGTAATAAATTCATGGCTTGGCAGCTGACATGATGTTTCCCAGAGAGGAGATGTATTTCTGCAGGGTCCAGACCGAAAGAGCCATTTACAGCATGTTCTCCCATGTTCCATATCAGCCTGATGAAACCTGCCCTGCCAAGGCATAAACTTTTGTACTAGCTGTCTCCATATTATGTTCAATAAATTCTGTGCTCTGAATATATTTAAAGGATGCTTCAGTGTAAAATTATTTTGAATGGATGGCTTAATTCCATTGAGATAGGCTTTGGAGTGTGGACTAGAGCCCGTTGCTGGACTCTCACTGCTTTGTAGGAACATGAAATTGCTTTAAATTAAAATCAGAGATATTTTGCACCAGAAAACAGATCTAAGAGATCACTTAGGTCAACGTCCTCATTTTACTGATAAAGAAACTTTTGCCCAGAGAGCTTAAGCACAGGGACCAGCTTGCATGCCAGTGTTTTCCTGTTGGGGGAAGTGTGTGTCATCACTGATTTACAAAAGTACCCACCTGTGTAAATTGCTTCCAGCTTTGAAAGGTGGGTGGATTCTGTCTTTTAAGTAGTGGTTGGCAGTTCTCCATCTTACAGTGTTACCTTGCTAAAACATTAATTAAGACAATTTTAACTTCTTTTGGAAAAGTAAGGTGGGCAAATGGTAAGACTTCATACCAGACCAAAGGGTACACAGTATACAAAATCAGGTTTCCTCCATTCCCAAACCTTTCTTTCCCCAGAGATATCCTGAACTTTCCATGTGTTGACTCTTTCCAGAGATCTTCTATGCACATATATGTCTTGTGTATATACAGCCTTGTGTTTTCCTTTTGTTTTGAGACAGGGTCTCACTCTGTCACCCAGGCTGGGGTGCAGTGGTGTGATCACAGCTCACTGCAGCCTCCACCTCCCAGCCTCAAGCAATCCTCCCACCCCAGCCTCCTGAGTATCTGGGACCATAGGCATGCACAAGCATGCCTGGCTATCCTTTTTATTTTTTTGTAGATATGAGGTCTCTCTGTGTTGCCCAGGCTGATCTCAAACTCCTGGGCTCAAGCCATCCTCCTGTCTCAGCCTTCTAGAGTGCTGGGATTACAGGCATGAGCCACTGCACCCAACCGTGTGTTTTCTAATACACAGGCAACAGCACACACTCACTGCTCTGTTGTGCATGTTCCTTTTTTGACTTTGAAGTTTATCTTGGAGATCATTTCATGCTAGCCCACATCATTCTTTATGGCTCTATAATTTTCCTCTGTATGGATGTGCCCTTAATTTACTTAACCAGCCCTCTATGGAGGTACGTTTAAGCAGTTTCTAGTCTCACTGCTAAAGACAACGCTACAACAAATACTCCTACAAATGAGCAAGAATATCACAGAATCAATTCGTAGAGGAGCAATGGTTGGCTCAAAGGGTGCCTGCATTTTAAATTGTGTTAGATGGCTTCCACATTGTCATCCAAAAAGGATGTACCAATTCATAGTCCTCGCAGGGTCTGCTGCTTTACGCTTTGCCAGCACCTTGCGCCATCTAACTTTTTGATCTTTCCTCACCTGTAAAATGCGCGTGGTGTCTTACTTTGAGTTTGTGGTTCTTTGCATGAGGTTGAGCAGTTGTTTATGTATGTAAAGGCCATTTGAAAACACAATGAAGACCCAGAGTGAAGTAAGGTCAAAGGGAGCAAAGGTTTATCACACACAGGGCTGATGGCAGAGCAGCAGAAATGAAGAGGCTAAGCGCACACAGTCATGAATGTGGAAATTGGAATCTACCTTGTTTTACTAACAGGAAAAGGACTTGCAGCAAAGTGTATCGAAGTGGATTGGGCAGAGGGAAATAACCCTTCATGGCAACTGCTGGAGCTTTGATTCTTGACCTGTACTAGCCACCTCACTTGCTCTCTTCTGGCTGCATTCATGTCATTCTTGCATCTCTGGGGTCCTTTTAACCATGGCCTTCACAGAGGGTGCAGGGGAGGCAAATGTCAGCATCCCAGACCAAGGAGAGCTTCTGTAAAGAGAGACTGAAAAATGGTGGTGGTGGTTAAAGAGTTAAAACCCGAAGCGTTAAAACCCGAACTGTGAAGGAGTTTTCTAAACAGCAACACAAGGAGCTATTTTGAAGAAGTGACCACACTGATTTGCCATTATCTCTGGTTAGTGCATTAGAAGACAAAACCTGCTACCTGATCATTTGCCAAGGAGTGATGGGAGTGACATGCCCCATTAGAAACTGAAAATACTCTCAGAAATTGCACTTAAGAGTCTAGAGTTTTCTTTTTTTCCAAGTAGAACTTTGGCCTCTGTTTTCTTAGCAATGTTTGACTGCTAAAATCACTTCAAAGAAGAAAATAGTAAAAATTTGGAGAAACACAAAATTAGTGTTACGGACTTTCTGAAAAATGTTACCTTTATGCCACTTCAAAAAATATTAAAGAAATGTGTAGGGAAGACAAGAAGCTTTTTAAGTCAAACCAAGACCCGCTGTATATTTTAACCCCACCCTGCAGTCACATTGTTGGTCCTAAAAGTGCCTCCACACTAAAGAAAATACTCTCCATTAGTAATGAGAAAACTACCCTAGAATATTCATCCAGCTGATGTGTGAGGAAGGGCTGGCAGCCCACGGCTAGGGCCCTGGCATGGTCCCACTTTTCCTCTTGTTTCCCAGAAGCTCAGACTCCCAAATGCTCTGTTATTCCCATGAGTGGGCCTGGCTGCTCTGCTCAGCCCTCGGTGCTCCACCTCTCTCGCCTCCCAGAGCATTCGAAACCTCTCTTAACAGTCTGCCCTTTAGTGGGTTGAAAGCAATTTGAGGGGAAGTTCAAGGGTTTTTTGTTGTTGGGTTTGGTTTTGTGGTGTTTTCAGTTTTTTTTTTTTATACCAAAGTATTTTGTGTGCCTAATATAAAAAGCCAAACAGCTATAACAGGCTCATAGTGAAAAGCAGCAGGCCCATATCGCCCTGGGCTACCTCTTCCCAGAGGTAGCCAGTTTAGCACATTGAACTGTTTCTTCTGATATTAACATCTACATTTCCTAATAATGTGGTTATATTACTTTTTCTTGATTTTTCACTTCTGTATATTATCTATTGATTTCCTCCTAAGGAAGATAGGGATTTAGCTCTAATAATCTTTCTCCCAACCACATCCCAAGCATAGATTTCCTTCTCTCTCCCTCTCAGTCATGTTATAATTTTTGGCTACATCAGTATACTTTTGCATGATTAAGACTACTGAGATATTGTTTACAGCTGTACCTTGGATGTGCTATGCTTATATTTCCCTTTTATGTGTAATCTGGAGTCTTTTTTTTTCCCGGAGTTACTACGTCTTAGTGTTTTGTTTGCTTAGTTTCCTATGTATCTATCACAAATTCAGCCCAGACCCTGATAGAAGTGTAAATCTCAGCACAATCACAACACCTCAGGCAATCTGATTTTTCTGGTTTTCTTAGGTCACTCCTGGAGCTCTCTGTTCTGCTCCTCTCTGGACTGACTGCTATCTAAGCCTACTGCACAGCTCTCATTCCAGGGCCTTCACTCACTCTCATCTTTGGAACTCCTTTTGCTCTCTTCTGGATTGGATCCCTTCTTTTCTGGATTTCTAGCTTCCTCTCTCTTGTTTTACTACCCCATTTTGGGGGAGCACATCCTTTAGCAGGTCTCTGAGCAAGGAGTATGTGGGACATAATTTTTTTGAGAACTTTACATGTCTGAAAATGTCCCATTCTGCTCTCCCACTTGATTGATAGTTGTACAGGGTATAAAACACAAGGTTTAAATCATTTTGAGGATTTTGGGAGCATTGTTCCACTGATTTCCAACTTCTAGTGTTTCCTTTAAGAAATTGAGTGCCATTCTAATTCCCAATTCTTTTTTTATTTCTGGGAATATTCTTCAACTTTAATTTCCAATCTTCTTTTGATTTTTTTCTGCTAACATATTTATAGTTTTCAAGACATCTTTCTTTTCCAGTTATTTGTTACAGCAACCTGCTCCAAGATGTATGTATATTTTTTTTCACTGAGGATATTATAGCTCTTTGTTGCTTTGTTCTTTTTTGTTGTTGTTCTGTATTTTTTGTATGTTGTTCTGCTTGAGACCAGAAGTGTTTCATAATTCAGATTTTTTTGGATTTTGGGATATTTACATTATACTTCCCAGTTAAACATTCCTAATTTGAAAATCCAAAATTCAAAATGCTTCAGGGAGCATTTCCTTTGACCATTGTGTCACCACTCAAAAAAGGTTGTGGATTTTGGAGCATTTTGGATCTTGAATTTTCATACTGGGGATACTTAACCTGTATCTAAATTTTTAGCATGATACTCTGCCCTGGGCTGTCCCTAAGTCCAAAGATTTTCGGGTTAAACTTTTGGTTTCTTAAATTGGTTAGGGATGGGATCTAGGAGTAGAATTCCTTTTACAGACTTGTAAAACATTTCAAAGATTCCTGCTGTTTTTAGCCCTACTGTTCTGTTGGCTTCTGCCATGCCTAGGGCCACCATTTCCTAAGTCTTAGGGGGATTCATGGCACAAGTGGACTTGCTTCTGAGCTGTGCCCTTTGACCAACCTGCTTTCCACCTTCTGTAATCTCCCGTCAGTGATAAATTACCCATCAGCTTTCCAGATTCCAGAATTTTGCTGACATCTCCTGTTGGCTATGTTCTTATTTCCTTTTCTGTTTATTCCTGTGATCTTGTGCCCTTTAATTCTTTCCCATAATTTGTTGGGACTTCAGAAGGAAGTGGAGCTAAAGGCATGTGTCTGCCTGCCCCATCTTGGCTGGAAGTTGGGAAGGCCTTCCTTCCAAGGCACCCAGCATAGCACCTGGCACATGATGGATGCTCAGCAAATGTCTGTGGGTCTTTTTACTAAACAGGCAGTTGATTTCACCAGAAGTAGTGACCACCTAAGTTTTGGTAATTTTTTTTTCTCCTGAGGGATTAAAAACAATGCCAAACGCAGGAGTGAGGGTAGTAGGTTATTAATAACCCCTAGGAAATACATACTATATCACAGGACAAAGACCCATCCTCACTAAGAGTTTGTTTTGTTTTGTTTTGTTTTGAGACAGAGCCTTGCTCTGTTGTCCAGGCTGGAGTGCAGTGGCATGATCTCGCCTCACTGCACCTCCACCTCCCGGGTTCAAGTGATTCTCCTGCCTCAGCCTCTCGAGTAGCTGGGACTACAGGTGCTTGCCACCACGCCTGGCTAATTTTTTGCATTTTTAGGAGGTGGAGTTTCACCGTGTTAGCCAGAATAGTCTTGATCTCCTGACCTCGTGATCTGCCCGCCTCAGCCTCCCAAAGTGCTGGGATTACAGGCGTGAGCCACCGCACCCAGCTTTTTCTTTTTTCTTCCCTTTTTTTTTTTTTTTTTTGCCATTTCTTTCAAAATACATTATTGATTCCATTTGAATCACTTACTATTTTGGGTCTTCCCGTAACCGGTGTTGGGGCTGGTTGGCTCCAGGAACCATCAGGTTTCAGCCCATTTTATTGATAAAGAAACTGAAGCTGGCAGGGTGGGGGGTGGGGGAGATGGAGGCTCCAAAACTAAGAAAGGAAAGCCATGGGTACCTGTGTGAGGCTGAGGCTCTCCCAGTCTCCCTGGCCTTTGGGGGATGAGAAGCTTGAGATGGAGTCTCAAAGCGCCTCTTACCAGGCCCTGTGGCCTCCTATTTGGGGACAGCAGTGGTCTTCAATGCCTTTCTAGATATATCCTGGCTACTAGAAAACAGATGTCCTCAAGTTCACAGGCCTGGGTTCTGCTTTGCTCATCTGATTAGAAAAAAAGTCAGCAACATCAAAATTCCAAGCCGGTATAGTGTGTGGGTGTCATCTTGCTGCTTGAATTCGGAGTCTCCAATCAGGTCTCGGAACATGTATTCTTTTAACTGGTATTTATTGACCTCCTACTATGTGCCCGGCACCATTCTAACACTGGGGATCCACAGAGAACAAGACAGACAAGGACCCTGCTGGCAAGGAGCTCATTCTAGAGGAGAGGGGCTAACAACAGGTGAAAACCAACAAACCGGATTTTTTTCAGATTTCGGCCACTGACAAATGCTGTGATGAAGTGACTGCGCTGTGGTGGCCGCTATCTTTGGGGTGGTCAGGGCTGAGGTGGGCAGAGCCTTCCAGGTGAGGGAGAACTGGAGCCAAGACCTTGAGAGGGACCGGGTTCCATGGGACTGCAGGAGAGCAAGGAGGCCACTGTGGCCGAAATGGAAGTTGGAGGTGTCAGGTGAGCAGGAGGAGGGTCTGTCTGGAAGCTTGGAAGGGTGGTTTTAGGGAATGTCGACAGGTCATTTGTGCTCAGGCTGACATCCATTTAAGGGGGGTTGTGTGTGTGAGAAGGAGCAGGCTTTCAGTCTCAGAACCATCAGGAGCGGACAGGAGGCTGCACGCTACTGTTCAAGTCCCCTCTTGAAGT
The DNA here is from genome assembly GCF_028885625.2 of Pongo pygmaeus. NCBI lineage: Eukaryota > Metazoa > Chordata > Mammalia > Primates > Hominidae > Pongo > Pongo pygmaeus. Next base: position 61,137,368 of record NC_072394.2, read on the forward strand.
GGAAACGCTCTTCCCTGCTTGTCTCCGGTCTGCGATGCTAATGGGTATGAATCAGCCCTGACCAGGCCCTGATGCAGTGCTACATTCTGCGTCAGAAAGCTCCAGTCCCTCGTGTCTGAGTCACCTGTGCCCCCAGGAGACGATGCACAGACCAGGGCCACGTGCTGGTGGGCCTGCGTCACCAAGCCACACACTGCTGTTCAGCCCGGTAGCACCGCTGGGAGATTAAAAACATGCGCTTAGTGAAAGGCAAAGAGCTTCTTTTGATAACCAGCATCTGTTAGTTAATGGACTTCTGAGAGCTGTATACAATTTCAACTTTTTATTAAAGAAAAAAAGCTCATTTGCTCTCCTGGGAGTTGCACAATGAAATTATCAACTGCATGGGCTTCCCACCCACCCCCCATCTTTCAACGTGACTGAACATGCAATGGAGAACATTAATTTTATTTGGAAATAGGACTCTGGGCTTTCCTCCCCATCTGTAGATGAGAGCGCTCTCACGTTTTATGTGAAGGGCAGAGACTTAAGGGGCGGGAGCAAAGGGCTGGAAGGAAGGCTTGGTGCCCATGGGCCTCTGGCCCTGTACCCAGAGAGTCTCAGCCCCTCAGCCTCTGAAATGACCCCTTCCTTTATCAGCCCAGAGTCTTGGAAGCCCTGACCTCCTGCCTGGGAGAAAAGGGATGGTTGCCCTTTCTTCAGCCTTCGTAGCTCCGAGCAGCATCACCTGCCCCCAAACTAACAAACCCCAGTGAGCAGAGAGCAACTAAGTCCCACTGAGGGGATCCAGGAAGCTGCTGTCCTGCTCAACACACTCCTTCTCATTAGGGATGGCTCATGCTGCATCCCACGAAGCAACACTAAATTGCCTTCCCCAAATAAAATCAAGGAATCCCATTCCCTCCAAGAGTCAGGAGGACACCCCAAGCCCGTGGGCTGTGAGACAGAGGCCCAGATCTCAGGCTCTGGAGCCCAGCCCCTTCTCCTCTCTGTGCCTTAGTGTCCTTGCACGCAAGACGCAGAGACTCACACACCTCTCACTGACTCAGCTGGGCCTTTCGAGGGTCGCTGAATCTGGTAGATGGAGGTGATCCATTCACGGGTCTCAGTGTGAGGCTCAACAGGGATAACCAACATTTACTGAGTCAGCCATATTTATTGAAGTTCTTTCTACCATGCACCAGGCACACTGGACCCTTCTGGAAAGATCACAGGAAGCGAGTCAGAGCCGAGTCTTTTTCGTTGGAGCTTACATTCTAGGCAAATAAGGTCATTTCTGACAGTGATCAGTTTTCATGACAAAGAACATACAACTGTGATGCAATGGATTGACAGAAGGACCAGGAAAATGGGGCTGCTCTTTGGGATGCGAATGGTGACATCTTCAGGAGATAACATCTGGTCTGAGACTTGATTGAAAAGAAAGTGCTAAACTTCTGAAGGTCTGGGGGAAGAGAGGCTAGGCAGAAATCAGGGCTTGTGCAAAGGCCCCAAGGCAGCAACAGCTCCTGTGATCAAGAAACAGAAAGAAGGCCAGTGTGGCTGGGGCATGAGGAGGCGTGGCTGAGCCTTGCAGGCAACAGCGAGCCAGAAGTCGGGCTTTTATTCTGAGTGCAGTGGAAGCCCCTGGGGGGTTTTCAGCAGGACAGGCAGTGGCATGAAAGCAGAACTGAGAGAGCTGGGGTTTACCTCCACTGGTTTTATTCTCTTTCACACATTTTCTGGAAGACACTCCACTTCCTTTCTTTAGAACTGTAATTCCCTTGGTTGACTTTAATAGCCAGCAAGAACATTTTTCAGGCTGTTTAATTTTATTAAAAGGTTCAAATTTGATGATAAATGGTGGCATCGTTACTTCAAGCGTCAGATACAAGACCTGCTCAGCTGTGGACATATCATCGACACCCACTGCCATCCCCACCAGGAGCTTCCCCCACCCTGATGTAGTCTGAGACCGTAAATAATGTAATGATTTCTTGTACTTTGGTAAATATGCCAGGAACACTCGTAGCTGTCTGAGACCTACAGAGAATACTAACTTGGTGGGCTTTTTTTTTTTTTTAAGAGGAAGAATGGGTAATAAGTGGGAGCAATTTCAGCAGGCTGACTGAACCCCACACAGTCTCAGGGAGGAAAAGGGCTTCCCTCTGAAAGCATCATTAACCTCACAGACAATTGTTCAAAATCTGTGATAAGAGCTAGAGATAGGGATCAGGAGGAGGAAGGAGGGGGTGAGTCATTGGCCCCCAGTCCTGAAAACCCTTGGGCCCACCAGGCTGCCAGTTAATTTCACAGTGTACAGATGAGGCCCTGGGAACACAGGCAGAGTCCCTGGAGAGGCACAGCCTGCTCCCACCATGATGACAGTCCCCTCTGAGCAGAGGACACCAATATATTAGGATTATGGCAAGGAGGCTGGGCAAGGTGGAGCTGCCCACATGTCGCCATGTAGCCTGGCGACCCCGACCTCTCCCAAGGGTGGGCCCAAAGATACACATTCGGAGATTCTCTTCCTTTGTCAGGCAAGCACAGGAAATCTTAGCAACCGAGGATGGCTGGGCAGGGTGAATTGCAGAGCACTTTAGTGTTACGGCTGTCATTACTATTAACTACTTTCAGAAGGCTGGAAACGCTGCTCCCCTCCAAAGACCTGCCCCCAGCAGCCAGCCTGGTGCACACTGGCATTTGCTTGGGCCAGGCAGGCTTGGAGGCCGCAGCCTGCTCTGGGGAGGCCACGCTTCTCAGCTTAGATGGAGTCCTCTTCATTTGCATGCTGGCCCGGGAAAACTGGATTTATCCACACGCAGTGTTGGCAGCTTGAGTTCTGACTTGCAGAAGCACAGGGAAATGCAGACGAATGCCAGCAGTCAGGACTCAGGAAAGCTGAGCTGCCCCTGAAGACACAAGCCCTTTGCTCAAAAGCTGAGAAGCGCTGAAAGCCCGAAGTGGCATCTTTAATTCATGGCACCACTTAGAGATCGTATTGCTAAATTCGAATTAATAATCTTTAAACAACAACCTACAGACATGGCAGAACAGTAGGCCTCGTCCCTAGGCAGAGACTTAGGGTCTCCTCTTGCTCCCATCTTGGAATCCCAAGGGTCAGGACGGGAAGAACTGGGGGGAGCATGGGATGGGGGGTGTTCCGTGTGGCCCCCTGACTGCACCTGTTGGCAAGCTGCCAAGGATGAGGAAAGTAGAAAAATTGGGAGTGATCTTTAGAAACTCACTTAGCGATGAACATCACTGCCGCGTCCAAGTGCGTGAGTGGGGACCCGGGCTGCGGGATGTGGTATAGGTTTTGCAGGTGTTAAGCTCATGCCCTGAGCCACATGGGACGCAGGCAGAGTTTGGAAGCAGTGGGGCTGTGCATCCATCCATGACACAGCAGAGGAGAATGGTTCCTTCCCTACAGCTGCCAGGAGGGAGTCTGAAGGGTTGAATGGGTGTCCAGAGCCGCCATCCTGATGTCAAGTCCAATGTCATAGCCAGTGGAGGAAGGCCAGCCCTAGAACTAGGGGCAGAAGTGGGAAGGGGGCTATGTGAAGACCCCCTGTGCTGGGGTGCTTCTGCAGCGATGGCCTGTGCTGCGGTGGCCTGGAGAAGTCGGGGACCTCCCCATGACAGAGCACCAGGGGTGCTTGGTAGGAGGTGGGACGTTTCTCTGGGGTATCGGGACTTGACCCATCGGTGGGCCTTTGTCCGATAAAGAGCAGGCTTTGCCCGAGGGGGTCTTGCTCCATCTTGAAAAGCTCGTACTCCACGTGAGGGAGCCGGATGCCCAGCGGTAGGCAGCCGTTGGTGGCTGTGACATCCCGCTCAGTGCCCATGGACCAGGCCCCCGCACCCCCACAGCTGCTTGGCTCACAGAAGTTGAGCATGGCCGTGGTGACCTGGTCCATGGGGGTCACGTGGGCCCGTGTGACCTCAAACACCAGCTCGGTGCTGCCGCGGACCCTGGCGGATGGCATGCCCCTGGTGTAGCGGCCGGCGGCATACACGGTGAAGGTGGGCTGCCGGCAGGCTGGGTCTGAGAAGTGGTGGTAATACCCTTCCCAGGAGTGGCTGTGCCCGTGGAAAGTGAAGAGTCGGGTGAGGAACAGGACCGCTGGGCGCACCTCGCACCCGGAGCTGACCCACCAGCCGCCCAGGTGCAGGGGCAGGGTCAGAGGGGGCGGCAGCACGGGCGGGTGGTGCACATCGGAGCGGGCAATAAGGCCACAGGCTGGGCATGGCTGCACGTGGTGCTGGCAAAAGACAAACAGAAAAACGGTGGTTGTCCCACATGGAGAAGTTGGGGTGCAGCCTGGAAAGGAACCCCAGCTCTGTAGGGGTGTCAAGGCAGGGTGAGGTGCGACCTGTCCCTCTCTCCTCTCTCTCCTCACTCCCTGCCTTCAGTCAGGATGACCTCCTTGCTTCAGCCAGGACAACCTCCTTGATGGAGGTCAGCCCCTGTCTCCCCCGGGCCTTGGGTCTCCTGCTGTCTCTTCCACCTGGAATTCCCCGCCAGCTCCTTCTTACCTCTTAGGTCTCAGCTGGGCACCAGAGAGAGCTTTCCCAAATGCCCCATGTAAGGTGGGCCTCAGGGCTGTCATGCCACCCTCTTTTATCTTCCTCATTCCACCCCCTGAGACTCTTCTCTCTACCCCTCACCCCTCATCCCTCATCAAACTGGAATGCATCATGCCTTACAGTCCTAAAAAGCCCCAGAAAGCTGGGACGGTCTCTGTGGCTACCCCATCCCCACCGCACGGGGCTTGGCTCACAGCAAGCACATATTTGTTGCACGAATAAATGAGAAATGAATGGAAGCATAGGTGGCCTTCGTCTTGGGGCCTGAGAGCAGCTGTCCTTGCTCGTGCCCAGTCTGCTTGGTCCTGGAATTTGACCGTGAAAGTTGATCTTTTTCTAGCTCACTCTTCTAGGTGTTTCCGAAGTGCTGGGAACTATGCTAAGTACTTCCTGGGCAACTGGTACATGTTATAGCTGAGGGAGCTGAGACCCAGAGGGCCGGCTGGGCTGCCCAGGTTGTCCAGCCTGGAAGTGGCAGAGACCAGCTGAAATGTAGCCTGGCGTACACCCGGCTGTCTGAGCTCCCACTCTCCTGTGCTCATAGCAGGTTACATCTTCCCTACAGGTAGAGAATAGAGGATTTTTGTCTTTAGAAATCTCACAGTGGAAGGTGCGCATCATTTGCTCTACCTACCCCATGGAAAGTGAATATGGCAACAAGGATCAAAAGCCATCAAAATATGTCTGAGCCGGGTGCAGTGGCTCACACCTGTAATCCCAGCTCTTTGGGAGGCTGAGGTGGGCAGATCACTTGAGGTCAGGAGTTCAAGACCAGCCTGGCCAACACGGTGAAAATTCATCTCTACTAGAAATACAAAAATTAGCCAGGTGTGGTGGCACATGCCTGTAATCCCAGCTACTCAGGAGGCTGAGGTAGGAGAATTGCTTGAACCTGGGAGGTGGAAGTTGTAGTGAGCTGAGATCACACCATTGTACTCCAGCCTGGGGGACAGAGTGAGACACCATCTCAAAAAAAAAAAAAAAAAAAAAAAAATAGGCCAGGTGCAGTGGCTTATGCCTGTAATCCCAGCACTTTGGGAGGCCAAGGCGGATAGATCACGAGGTCAGGAGATCAGGACCATCCTGGCCAACATGGCGAAATGCCATCTCTACAAAAAATACAAAAATTAGCCAGGTGTGGTGGTGCATGCCTGTGATCCTAGTTATTCAGGAGACTGATGTAGGACAATTGCTTGAATCCAGGAGGCAGAGGCTGCAGTGAGCTGAGATCGCACCACTGCACTCCAGCCTGGATGACAGAGCAAGACTCCATCCTACAAAAAAAAAAAAAAAAAAAAAATTATGTATTTGGAAGCCCATTGCTTAAGTCTGTGCGAAGGAGATAGTTGAAATCTCGTAAAGAGCTGTGGCTCAAAGATGTTCATTCTCGTATTATTTGTTATAGGGAAAACCGGCCACACTTGGGTCTTCAGGTGCCACCACACCCTCACTTGTCCCAGGCTATGAGTTGGTTTCCTCTATCTTTGCCCTTATTTACAGTTGTCTCTGCCTTACAAACTCTCGTGAGCTGGGTTTACCGTAAAACATGTTAACAGGAAACAGATGCTAAACCAGATTGCGTGGGAGTAGTCTGCATTTTGGAGTGAAAAAGCTCAGCAGACACTAAAAAGGAATGAGATACAGATTTCTTCTTCCTTCTTTCTCCTTCTTCTCCTTCTCCTATTTTATTTCTAAAAAAGAAGCTGCTGCCCAGACTGTAGGCCAAAGCACCGTTCTGGAAAGTAAATGGCCTTGGAACTTGTCAAAGCTGATGTGAGAACAAGCAAACATCTCCTGCTGTGGCCATTCCAGAAGGAAACTTAGAGTTGCAGTCCAGGTAGGACAGCCCCAGGAAGGGGGCATTTTGAGGGCCCAGCTGGGAAATTAGCTCCAATATATTTTTTCTTGCAAAAATCCCAAAAGATTTCCACATAGCACTGCTGAGTGAGTTTCATGCCAGACAAGTGGCACTTAGAAGTTCTGGTTTAGAAAGAAAATATTGGATGATTGAGAACAGTTTTTTTTTTGGGGGGGGGGCGTCACATTTTATAAGCTGTTTTTTTTATTTCTATAATGAACCTTAAGTTTCCTTGATTTATATAATATCGGAGACCATATTGGCTTTGCTTATGGGGATTTGGGCCCAGAGAGCTTGATGGTTCTCTGAAATGCTAGCAAATGGCTGCAAAAATGTTTGTGATGGGAGCAAGAAAGCTTGATAGTTAGCTGGAGTGTTGGTGATTGGGATGCCGGCTGATAAGAGTCGACTCTAATTTTGGCATTTTAACCCACATTCTGACTTGTCACACTAATATATATTGAGAAGACATAATGCATTACAGCAACATAATCCCAGAGCTGTCCTTACCCACCACAAAAGACAAACAAGAGATATTCTCTGCAGATAGGACATTTAAGGATGCTAGTTGGTAATCTGGGGTGAGCAGTTTTCTGCAGAGCAGAAACAAATTGAGAACCACCAAACTTTTAAGGTGAAAGAGGGATGAGAAAAAGCATTTTCTTCTATGGTGCTTTTGAAGCTGGTGAAACAAGGTTCGCGGCTCCATGGGAAATCTTTCGGGCATCTTTCTGCAGAGGTCTGAAGTCTCATGCGTTAATAAACAAGGCCCCCAGCCGGCAGAATTCGCACTTGTAGAGAAACCAAACTCTTACTCGTTTAAGCCTGTTACATAAAGTTATTTCTCAAACAGCACAAAACAGTTTCTAATTAACCCCCAGAGGTGACACCAGGCTCAGATAATTTTGGTCCAGTGTTGGCTGATTGATTAGGATTCTATATCCAGGCAATGAATTTGGGGATCAAATTGGTTTTAAATTAACTTCTAAAAATGTTAATGTTTACCATCTGGTTTGGGTCGTGGGCAAGGCATGGGCCCCAGAGAGCTTAAGGCAACAACTGATTCGTTTCTTGGGGATTTCTCTGCAGCAATTCCTTCTTTGAAATTATCTGTCTTTTCTTTCTTTTTTTTTTTTTTTCCCCCAAGGAGAGGGGCCATTGGTGAGCAGACCTTTAATTTAATGTCTGTACATCTGGCACTGTTCATCTCTGCATACATTTCTATGTGTTTTGCTTCTCAATCACATTTCAGGCTGGATTGGCCACCCAGGTTGGCCGCGCAGCAGGGAGGGCAGGGACAGCCATGGCCCCAGAGTTCTGCCTGGGGATGCACAAAATTGCGAGCCCCCACAGCCCCCGGGGATCTGTCCTCTCTGCATTCAGAGCAGTTTCCCCTCCTAATGAGGTGGTGGCGGCCTGTAATCAGCTCTCCGCTAGCACCTTCTCTGAACTAAGTAGGATTAACGCCAGAGCAGCCTAGAACATTGGTTGCCAAAAAGGGAATAATTTCGAGGTCATAAAAAGAAATCTGAGGCTAATTTTCTGATTATGAGAACTTCGTGTCATGCTCCTCCTCTGCTACCCAGATCCTCAGTTTGGAGGAGGGGGTGGGGGAAGGGGAGGAAGGCAGGCTTCTGGTCTGTCTCATCCACAGTGCTCCCGCGTTGGGGCAGTGACGAGTGGGTACTACCAGGGGTTAGAAGTTGCCTCATCTGGTTTAGTTCCTTGAGTATCTAGTACCAGTAGGCAACAAATACATGCTGAATGATGTGAAGGTGGCCTAAGAGCTCCAAGAGGACTTCATGGGGATGCTGAACACATCCATCCATCCACACCCATTCATCCATCCTCCCTCCATCTGCTCGTTTGTGCACTCAAGAAATACGCATTGGGTGCCTTGTACAGAAGTTTTTCACCTCGAATGCTAACCTCAACTTCATTTTCACTAACCTTTCACTAATAAAAGTTAACATTTCTTCTCATTGTAAATGGAGGCAACGAGCCCCAGTAGCGTCAGCAGAACCTCTGACTTTGTATGACACTAACACCGCTGCAGGTACTGGAAACATGGTTTGCAGTCATCCCTGCTTTGAAATGAGGGCAAATGAAGATTTCACATTTATCGTTTCTCTATATCACAAACTAATGTTTTAAAACTTGGGTAACTGTTTTAATAGAACTGGTTTTCATTTAAATCCCACGTATTTTCTCTTATGCTTTTTTTAAAAACAGGTTTTCTGAGGTGGGGGGGGTGGTCCTTAGGCTTCACCAGCCACCAGAGGGGTCTCTGACACTGGGAAGGTCCTAGGTCCACACCCTTGTAGGAGCCAGGCTGTGAGCTATGTGCCAGGAGCCATTACACAGTAAAGTTATGTTTCTTTCTGCCTGTTTGCTCACCTGGCAAAACAAACAAACAAACAAAAAAAAAAAACTGTGTTGGAGGACTGCTAGATCCTCCCCAAATTAGGATGGTATGCGTGCAATGGCTTCATCTAAAATCTAGGTTAGTCAGCTTAAATGAAATTCGTGTTGGAGTCAAGGGGGAACATGCTAAAGAGGGGGCAGTTTCCTTTAGCCTGCAGCCTCCCCACACCCCGGACAGCTTGCTGGAAATGCAGAACCCCGGGCTCCACCCAGACCTGACGGATCCCTTTCGACCCTCTCACAAGAAGCCCAGGCCACGAGGCTTCGCCGTCTGGTTTGGGAGTGGGCGAGGGCGGCGCCCCAGTGGCTGTGCGGCCAGGTCAGCGTGAGGCTCGCACTGAGATTTCGAGGGTGTGGCATCTGGGCTGGTGTGCGCGGCCCCAGCGGCGTCCTGGAGGAAAGCTGCCCTCTCCCTAATTCATCCATCCACATTTATTGGTCCTGATGGTCGGCCTGACCCGTGCTAGGTGCCCGCTGTGGCCCCACCCTTGTGAAGGACCTAGCGCCAGAGGGAGAGGCAATAAACAAGTCGCCAACAGACCTTCAGAGCGGGCTGAGAGCTGGCAAGGTCACCCGCGGGAAACGGGGAACAGTAGAATGGGGACTGGAGCGGATATTTCAGCCGAGAACTAAGGGAGGGGGACACCCACCCAAGCCTCTGTGCCCAGCAGGGGCAGAAATGAGATCCTGCAGTGCCCACGAGGACAGGGGCTGGGGAGGACCAGCTTGGGAAGGCCGACCAGAGGCCCGCCAGCCTTGTAAAGGCTGAAAAAAGATGTCTCCAGCAGCGTGAACAGGGTGCGCAAATGTCCTGAGGCACGCGGACCAGAGTGAGAAGGGGCAGTGATGAGAGCCGGGCAGCCAGAGCCCTGGGCAGGCCCAGATCTTGCAAAGCTGCGGGGCTGGGCTCCGAGCTCGCCTCCCCGAGACCACCCCCCCACCACACCCCAACACACACACTCACCAGTGCGCTCTGCAGCGGGCGCTGGTAGCCGGTGGGCCGGTAGTGCCGCCTCTCGGCCGGGTCGGTGTGGATGTCCCCCAGGTACAGCTCCTCCACCAGCCGGGGCGACGCCCGGGGCTGCGGCTGCAGGCGGCGCTGCACGCGGACCAGGCTGAGCTCGTGCATGGTGAGGCCCAGCGCCTCCAGGCAGTCCCCCTGAGCGCTGGCGCTCCGCAGCTCGTACAGCGCCCCAGGCAGCCAGGCCCGGGCCGGAGGCAGCCGCTGCGCGCAGTCCCGGCCGGCGCGGGTCTGGTTGAGGCGTCCGGTGACGTCGACCAGGGCCCGGCGGCTGTGGAAGACGATGCCCACCTTGTGCAGGTGGTAGTCGGCCTCGGTGGCTCCCCGGGTGACCCAGGAGGCCCGGCGCAGGCGGACTTTGCCCCTGACGAGCAGCGAGTAGGCAGGTTCCCCGCAGAAGGGGTCCTCGTAGTAGAACTGGTGGGCTCGAAAGAGCCGGGTGGGGTAGAAGGTGTAGGCGCGGGTCAGGAACTCCGGTCCTGGGCGCACCTCGCAGCTGCAGGGGTGGAAGGAGATGGGCTGGGTGCAGAGGGAACACCGCGCCGCGAGCCCCTCTCCCCTCTGGGCTGGGCTCCTTTCTACCCCCAGCTCCCCTCTTAGTCCTCAGCTCAGGCCTGGGCCACTCCAGCCTCAGTTCCCCTCACGGCTCGCGGTCAGCCACCCTTGGGGCTGGGGCTTTGCACTGGATGCCTCGTGGCCCCGACACAAGCCTTCTAGTTCATTCTCCTTTCCTTCAATCCGAATTGCCCTACTGGAGGCCCTTTTGCAACCATCTGGGGACCCACTGGCCTGGGAGCTCCGGGATGCCCTGCCTGCTTCCTCCCACTCTGGACTCTGGGCACCTGGCCCAGAGCCCGCCCCGCACCCTCCCCCGTCCTTGCTGAGTGAATGGAGGGAGGGGAGAGTAGTGACCAGGAATGACGGTGGCCCGTCCTGTCTCCCCCTTCTCTAGGATCACTGCCCTGACCAGGTCTCATCCTTGCCTGTGACAGGGCTTGAAGATATAAACCAGGAGTCGGCAAACTTTTTCTGTAAAGGGCTGGATAATAAATATTTTTGTTTTTGTGGGCTGGGTGGTTTCTGCTGCAACTACTCAAAGTTGCCATTGTAGAGCTAATGCAGCTATGGATGATATGTACATGGATGGGCGTGGTTGTGTGCCAATAAAACTTTGTTTACAAAAATGGGAAGTGGGCTGGACTTGGCCCCGGACTCCATTTGCTGGTGATGCAAACAGATCCAGGGGAAGGGGTTGGAGGGAGAAGAAAGAGAAATGACTCCTAGACCAATGGTCAACTCGGGGATGGGGCAGAGGAGGCCTCTGGGACTTCCTACTGAGGGCGCAGGTGGGGTGGACGGTGGATGAAGTCAGGCAGGAAAAATAGCAGGCACCTTCCTCACGATTTTACTCTAACCAGGTACCCTCTTGTACTGCTAGTTTCTTTCTTTTTTTTTTTTTTGAGACAGAATTTCACTTTGTCACCTAGGCTGGAATGCACTGGTGCAATCTCGGCTCGCTGCAACTTCTGCCTCCTGGGTTCAAGCAATTCTCCTGCCTCAGTCTCCCGAGTAGCTGCAATTACAGGCATGTGCCACCATGCCTGGCCAATTTTTGTATTTTTAGTAGAGATGGAGTTTCGTCATGTTGGCCAGGCTGGTTTTGAACTCCTGACCTCAATCAATCTGCCCATCTCGGCCTCCCAAAGTGCTGGGATTACAGGCGTGATCCCAGCCTATTTTCTTGATATTTTTTTGTACCAGGGCTGTTGGAGCAGAGGAAACATGTTATCACCCAGCAAGGAAATAATTCCCTTTTCTTTTCTTCCATCTTTTTGATAATGTTGAGGGGAAATTCTCTGGTCAGAGCTAATGTGTCTTTAATGCCAACCTCCCTGTTCTCCCAGAGAGAGCAACTTAGAGCTTCGGGTTGGCAACAGATCTAGAGAGGATTTATGTTGTTTTGTTTTCATGGAATTTAATTTTACAGTTACCTTTAATTTATGACAAGTGGCTCTGGTCCCCATATCCAGGATAATATTACGTTTTCTTTAAAAATAATCACATTACACTGTCAATGTATGCCAATTATATCTCAATAAAGCTGTAAAAATAAACGAATATATTTTAGTAAATAAAAGCAAGTTGGTTTACAGAAAATGATAAGTAAATACTAGTATAGGTACTTAAAAATAGGGAGGGGTGAGCCACACCCCTGAGGGTCTCAGACAAGGCCTGGAGAGGGGAGATTTGCCAGGAGGACACAGCAGGTCACACTGGACCTCTTGATGGTTCCCAGGCTCTGGGCCCTTTCCCACTCTTCTCCCAGGAAGCAGCAAGGTCAGTCTGGAGAGCATGGCAGGGAACTTTCAAGGAAGAAAGTTCTAGAAGAAATTTCTTAAAAGAATTGCTCCAGAATGTTACTGTCTTGGGGGCAGAAGCAGCCTACAACCAGCATCCCCCCTTCCTGTACCCCAGTTCTGTCTGGGTGACCCTGGTGAGTGGATGCCTGGATCCCCCCTGGACTGTGCCGTGGGCGTGGGGGCTGTGTGCAGCCTGGCTGAGCCTGCAAATGCATTCAAAGTGGCCTTGAAGGACTCACGTCCCCTTCCTCCACCCAAAGCGCTAGCAGATGTTTGGCAGTCGGGAGTTTCTCCCTGACCTCAGGAGGTACAGGAAGGACACGGAGAGGCCAGTCCTTGACTCCAGAATGGGACTGGCCTGGAGGGGATGTCGGGGGAAGGAGGAATATGCCGGGTGTGAAGGGGGCCACAGCCTCCCTTTTCCCCCATCCCTGCCCCAGGAGTGGGGACTCAGCTGGCTGCTGTAGGGTTTGTGCACCACAGATGAGGAGAGAATGCAAAGTCCATTGGCCGCAAAGCAGCGACTGAGCCTCTGAAATGTCGAGTGAGCCTGTCATGTTAGACAGAATTAGGTGGGTGCACCCAGGCTCTCCCTGGCCTGCCACTTCCCGCCCCAGGGCCTTTCACCAGCTGCCCCCTCTGCCTGGCTCTTCCCTGGCTCTCTAGATGGCTGATTCCTCTCCTTTTAGCTCTCAGCTGGTGTCACCACCTCCAAGAAGCCTCCCCTGATCACTCTCTAAAGAACCCTCCAGGTCACTAGCTATCACATCTTTGGTTTTATTTCCTTCATTGAAGAGCTTAGTGCAGTCTCAAGTTTATATTATTCATTCGTGTGTTCGCATGTTGAGTGCATGTCCCACTGCTGACCCCGGGCACTTAGCTCGTAATAGGTTTGTATAATAGGTGCTCAAAGTGTTGAATGGATTTTGCCCATGGACGTGATGCCCAACACAATCCCTACCTCCCATTGCACTCTGGGAGGGGAGGCAAGAATTGCCAGCAGCTTGGCAGGTAGAAGGCCTCTTGGATAACTATGTGAATTATGCCCATTTCAAAGATTGGATGCCGAGTCCCCGAGGTAGAAGTCTCCCAGTCCAGCGGCCCATGGTCAGGATAACCTGAAGTCTTACCCTGTGGAGATCCAAGGTCCATTAAGGCGTGGGGGCAGGATCGCAGTGCTGGGTGCTCTATCTGGCAAGGGCTGCTGGCAGTGGGGTTCCCAGCGCAGGCGGCTGCCCCCGGCCTCCCCAGCCGCCGGTGCGGTGTGGGCTGCAAAGCAGACAGACCTGGGTAAGACCCCAGCATGCCCCAGAAACACCCACCCCATCTGCCCTCCCAACCCCACTGTGGACACAGAGAGCCAGGCAGGGCTGTCCCGAAACCTCCATCACAGCCCCGTCCCCAGAGTGCCCCAGTTCTGGAGACAGTGATGGGTTCCCCATATTGAGGATCCTAGAATCAGCCTCCCCGACGCATCTCCTCCTGGGTTCCCAGATGTGATCACCCTGGAATCCAAGCCTCCTAGATGGAGCCTGTCCCAGATTCTGGGGCTGGGAGGCCTCTGAGAATTGTACACGTGGAGCAGACTCTTAGAAGCCCAGACCTTCCACAGGTTCATCAGCCTTGGCCGGGTCCTGCCCGCTGGTGGCTGAAGGACCCACGCTCCTGGACAAAGGGCACTCTGGACTCAGGACCCAAGGTGCTGGGGACAGTGGGGCCCTAGCCCATCCCCAGAGTAGACCACTCCTCTCCACCAAGGAGCCCTGGGGGCTGCTTGGCCTCTCCCAGCACAGAGCAGGCCCCTCAAGGCCACTCGCTTCAGGTCTCACCTGTGCTAGGCACCTGCTATCTACTTGGTACTCAATGAGCGTGTGGCAAGTGAAAGAATGCATGGACGCTGCAGAGGCCCGGGCCGAGGTATGAGGCCAAACAATGCAGGCCCTGCCCTTCAGGGCTCCGGCCCTAAGCCCGGACACCAGGGGAGGAATTGGGCTCAGGACAGAAGGTGACTGGAAGATGGACATGGGAAGCAGGCGCTGCAGCACAAGCTCCAGGTCCTCTGGAGTGACCCCTAGATGAGCTTGGCTGGGCCTGGAGACAAGTGAAGCCTGGGCGTGGGGCTGTTCACGATCTCTTTTCGGGCTGCTCAGAGGCGAGAGTGCCAAGACCTTCAGCTGCTAAAGAGCAGCAGCTCTCCCAGAAACTGTCATCTCCACTCAGGGCTGATGGGCTTGAGACGGCCCAGATGACGGGATGCTGTGGGAAGCTCGGCAGTGAGCTATGTCCAAATACTCCAGCCACGGGCTGTGCTCAGGGGCGCCGGCCTGGCCCTGGAGGCCCAGCTCCTGCGGCGATGCTTCCAAGCATGGCTCTTCCCACCCAGTCTGGGGCTGGAGTGGGTCAGGAGGGGCTGAGTCTTAGGGCTCCAGTCCAGGGGATGTGGGGGCCTGGCTGTAACTTCAGGAGGCCTTGGGAGGGGTTGGGGGCTGAGTTGAGAAGTGAGCAGATGGCGTGTTCTGTCCCTTTCCTGGCCTCGCAGGCAGACCTTCCCAGCAGGGGTTCAGGAGAGCTGAGGGCCCCCCACTGCCCCCTCAGAGCTGCCTGACCCCAAACTCTCTGTGCCCCAGGGATATTTTAGGAAAACGAGGCAGAGTGGATTCCTCAGTTCCCTTGAGGTTGGGGGTTGTATCTGGAGACTTTTGGGGTCCCCAGTGATCAGCTGAGAAGGCAAGAGTGACGCTGATGATGACGAGGGGGATGACGGCACCCGTTAACTGGGTGTGGACCCCTTGCTCTTCTGTACATTATTCCCATCTGATCTTTGCAATAACCCTGGAGTCAGTGTTAGCATTATCTTCCTCTCATGGGCAGAGAAACAGGCTCAGCTCAGAGATGGGCTCAGCCTCCACGGGGCACGTGCCACCCGGATGTGGCAAAGCCAGGATGTGAGCCCAGGTTGTTGGACTTCGGGGTGTGACGGCCTCACTGGTGCTTGTCTTACATCCCCAGAGAACACAAAAGGGGCTGACTTGGAGATGGGGTAAAACGCAGGGCAGTCAACAAACATTGGCCGACTGAATAAACGAAGTCATGAGTACAAGTGCTGATGTAGCCCTAGGTCCCTGTTGTAATCTTGGTTCATCCTGCAACCGATTTATTGGCTTTAATTAGCCAAATAGGAGAAATGAAAACAAATAGCCACCCAGCCAGGGCCAAGGTGTCCCCAAACCGACTCATCAGCACTCAGGGCCACGCTGCCAAGTGAATGAAATGCCAGTGGGATCTTGAAAGAGAGAGGCTGTGGTTGTTTTGTCTCATCTTGCCACGTCTACTTTGCAGGAATTTGTGGCAGGACATTGTAGTGGGTAGGTAGGCACCAAAGTTGGGCCAGATCCCCATACAACTCGCCAGGAGTCCTGAGCTGACGGGTGCACGTCAGCGTCAACACCTCGTGCATGTGGGGCTTCTGCAATCTGCTTCTTCAGAAGACACTGGGTTTCCTGGATTCAATTCTGCAGGTTAATTTGAACATCTTCAGTGTCAATGAAACCTGTCCAAAAGTGTTGATTTGGGGGAATGGATGAAAACAGAGTGAGGAAAAGGATCAAAAGGGGTCAGCAATATTTGCCTGGTAGGAAAATCAAGCTTGCATTTCAGAGTAAAATAGTGAAGGGGCCCTGCAAATTATCTTGTCATTGTTTCCACAAAACTCGGGCTCTTGAGGAAATGTTTTTCTGTTCAAAAGGAAACAAGGCTTTTTTTTTTTTTTTTCTCTGCACCCTCCCTGAAGTCACTGAGACTAGATGGCCCTTTTGTCACGAATCCTCAGATCCTGTGTTTCTGCCAAGTGCATTTTAGTTTATCTTGTTTTTCTGTGAGGAATCGGGATTTAATTATGTTGGGAGACCCTGAGATACAGCGAAGTGTTGCTGCATTCGGAACATGTACACACAAATGCGAAGAGCTCCTCAAGACGCACCTCTTGAGGAGCATCATGTCGCCTCTTGGTCATGCATGAAGTCTCACCTTCAAGGTTGCAAAAACAAAATTAACCAATTATAAATGATTCCATGACATTTTCTCAACACAGCTCTTGGGGTAGATGTTGGATTTTCTTTGCTTCCCCCCCCACTCCTTCTCTTCCTCCAAAAAATCTTAACTAAAGAAATAACAGCTGAAAGCAGATGGTGCGGTGGGTTGGGTTACACAACTTTTTGCAGGGAAGTGATAGACGGAGTTAAATGCATGGACCAAATTGACTTTTATCAACCATGGATTTTTAATTAACAGTGGTGTCCACTTACTGTCATTCATTATTTACTGTTTACCCACTAATTAAAAATTATGCTGCTTTTGCATTCATAAGAGCAGGGACATTTGAAATTAGATAGCATCGTTCAAATTACCTGCAGAATTAAATCTAGAGTTTCCAATTGCTCAGACCAGGCTACCGGAGCTTAAAATATGACCTGCTTGAGGCCGATGTGTTATCCTGAATCAGAGCACCAGAAACAGGCCTCATGAATAAATACCACATGGACCTGCCTGGGGCCTTCCAGGGAAAGGACACTCACTGAGCACACCCATAAGTGTGGGCACTTGGCTAAGATTGTCTTGAGATCATCAAATGGTGCCCAGCGTCTCCTGAGCACACATTCTGGGAGGCCCAAGGTCAGGTGCTTCATCTGCATTATGACCTTGAGCCCTCCCAGCGGCAGCGTGTCAGTACCTTGGTAGAGCCAAAAGGATTGACAGGTGTAATCGACACAACCACCCGTGACATGGGTTCCGTCAATGCACCCATTTTGCTGATGAGGAAACTGCAGTTCAGAGGGGTGGAGGGACTTGGCCATTGTCACTCCTCCACAGACAGATGCTTCTTAGCCAAATAAAACACAACAATACACCTAGTAAAATACACCTAACATAAAAGGTACCATTTTTGCCGGGCACGGTGGCTCACACCTGTAATCCCAGCACTTTGGGAGGCTGAGGTGGGCGGATCACCTGAGGTCAGGGGTTTGTGACCAGCCTGGCCAACATGGTGAAACCCTGTTTCTACTAAAAGTACAAAAATTAGCTGGGCATGGTGGCACGCACCTGTAATCCCAGCTATTCGGGAGGCTGAGGGAGAAGAATCACTTGAACCCAGGAGGCAGAGGTTGCAGTGGGCCGAGATCATGTCATTGCACTCCAGACTGGGTGACAAGAGTGAGATTCAGTCTCAAAAAAAAAAAAAACAAAAAAAGCCAAAACAGGCACCGTTTTAACCATTTTAAAGTGAACAATTTGGTGGCATTAGTACATTCACAATACCGTGCAACCACCAACATGATCTCATGCCAGAATGTTGTCATCACCTCAAAAGGGGACCCTGTGCCCATCAGCAGTCACTCCCGCTCCCCTCTCCTCTTAGATCTCGGCAACAATGGTTCCGCTTTCTGTCTCTGTGGGTTTTGCCTATTCTGGATATTTCATAAAGATGGAATCCCACACTCTGTGCCCTTCTCTTACCTCCCTTCCCCAGCAATTCTCCTAGATGGGTGTGGTTATTCCATTTTGCAGATGAACAGTGGAGGCTTAGAGAGGCTTCACTCCTGGGGCCACAACTTATGTTTTCGTCAAAGATCATGAAAAACACAGGTATGGATCAAAGAGAGAAGAGGGTGGAGAAAAGATGTGAGCTTTGTAGCCAGAGCAGATGGAGAAATACCAGCTTTTCAGGTACCTTTCTTTTGGGGGTAAAAAGCAAAAGCAAAGTACTTTTTTCTCTTGTAATCTGCTTGTTCTGAGGTTCTCGAAGCAAGGCACGAACGAAGAACACAGGGTGGGGTGCGAGGTGATTTTAGGTGCGATGCGAGCACTTCGTATTCCAACAGTCACGCATTGATTTTAGAGGGTGTTAAAAGTGGCGGTAGTTATCATAACAACCTTGTACTTGCACGGCCCGTTTTTCTGAGGACTGAGTCTTAAAAGGGGATTGATCTGAACTTGATATTAAAATATTAGGTATTTTATTTTAATTATTTTCTTTTAATATTTTAATAAAATCATATTTAATAAGGAGATGTACAAGGGACTCGTGGGTGTGGTAAATGGCCTGAGGGTGGTGCACGGAAGACGGAGGGAGGAGCAGTTCAAGGCGAACTCGTCACCTCACCTGAGGCACGCGAAAGGAGATCATCTGGGCATCTCAGGGCTGCCACGACAAAGACCACACACTGAGTGGCTGAAGCAACAGGAGTTGATCCTTTCCCAGTCTGGAGTCTCCAAATCTGAAGTTTGAAATCAAGGTGTGGGTAGGGCCTCTCCCAGCACCTGGTGGCTCCAGGTGTCCCTTGGCTTGTGGCTGCATCACGCCAGTCTTAGAGACCCCCGTCTTCCCATGGCCTTCATCTCTATTTGTGTGTTTCCTCGGTCTGCACCTGTGTCCAAATCTCCCTCTCCTTTCTTTTATAAAGGCACCAATCCCTGGATTAGAGCCCACCCTAATCCTAATCCAGTATGACTTCATTCTAACTTGATTACATCTGCAAAGACCCTATATCCAAATAAGGTCCTATTCCCAGGTACTGGGGGTTAGGACTTGAACATATCTTTTTTGGGGGGTTACATTCAACCCACAGCAGATAACAAGGGCCATCCAAAATTGAGGTCCCCCAGGTGACCTCAATTCATTCATTTCTTCTCCCCAACACAAACACTTATTTTTATTTATTTATTTATTTATTTTGAGACGGAGTCTTGCTCTGTCACCCAGGCTGGAGTGCAGTGGTTCAATCTCGGCTCACTACAACCTCCACCTCCCAGGTTCAAGCAATTCTCCTGCCTCAGCCTCCTGAGCAGCTGGGACTACAGGCGCATGCCACCATGCCCTGCTAATTTTTGTATTTTTAGTAGAGACAGGGTTTCACCATGTTAGCCAGGATGATCTTGATCTCCGGACCTCGTGATCCACCCACCTTGGCTTCCCAAAGTTCTGGGATTACAGGAGTGAGCCACTGCGCCCTGCCCCAAATATTTATTGAATGCCTGTTGTATGCCTGGAACTGAAATGGACTCTGGGTCTATATGGCTGCACATGATGGTCAGAATTCCTGTTCTCCTGGAGAGACTGGCATTAATCAAATAGGCTCACATCAGAGTATAACTTCAAACCATCCCAAGTGTCTTGATGGAAATTTAAACAATGGCCAACAATTTCAAAGATTTCCCAGTGCACTTGGTTCAACATCCAAGCTTTCTTGTGTAGCCTCTGAAGCCCTTTGAAACTGGGTGCCTTTTTACCACCAGATCATCCACCCCATCCCACTGTGCTTTTCCACTGTGAGTCCCTAGTGTTGAAAGGGCAAACCTTTGGCTGCCTTGAGGCTATTGCCTGTGCTGTTGCATCCTCTGCTCTGTGCTGGGCTCTCCATCTTCGCGGAGATCTCAGCATAAATGGCATTTCCTGGCAGTGCATCCTTTCCAGGCACCCCTCCTCTGTTCACTCCATTCTCTTCTCTCCTGTGCAGCGCTCATCACATCTGGCATTTATTATCTGCTTTCTTACTTCGGTTTACTTTTTTGACTTTTCATTCTGAAATAATTTCAGACTTACAAAAATGTTGCAAAAGTGGTAGAAAGAGTTCTAGTGTATGCTTTGTTCAGTTTCTCTACAGGTTAACATCTTACACAGACATTGTGCAATTATCAGAACCAGGACGTTAACATCGATACAGAGTTCTTAACGAGTCTACAGACCTAATTCAAGTTTCACCCATTGTCCCATTAATGTCCCCTTTCTGGTGCAGCATCCAGTCCAGGATCCCACATTGCATTAACTGTCATGTCTCCTTCAATCTGAGACATATCTTTTCTTTTTGTCTTCTACGACTTTGACACTTTTGAAGAGTAGTGGCTCTTATTTTGTAGTGTCCTTAGTTTGGGATGGTCTGATGTTTCCTCGTGAGTAAATTCTGCTCATGTGTTTCTGTTAAGAATGTTGTGGAAGTGATGGTGTACCTTTCCCAGTGCATCATCTCAGGAGGCACACCATGGCAATCATCCCATTCCTGGTGATCTTGACTGTGATCACTTGCTTAAGGAGGCATGTACCATGTTTCTCCACTATTAAATTACTACTTTTCTCTCTGTGATTAATAATTACCTTATGGGGATATACTCAGAGATAATGGAAATATCTTGTACTTCACTATACATTCCCCCACTAATTTTAGCATCTATTGATAACTGTCAATGATTCTTGCCTACAATTATTATTGGTGGTGTTTTCCAAACCACCAATTCTCTAGTTCCATCACTCTTTCTGAGTTTACTTTTGTTTTTAGAGACAGGGTCTCACTATGTTGCCCAGGCTGGTCTTGAACTCCTGAGCTCAAGAGATCTGCCTGTCTCAGCCTCCCAAAGTGCTGGGATTTCAGGCATGAGCCACTATGCCCAGCTCTTTCTGAGTTTATTAACTGTAATTGTGCTATAAAGATGTACTGTCCCTTCTCTCCCATTTATCTTTTTATTCAATTATTTATATTACTATGAACTCCTGAATATTTATTTTACTTTATTGGTTATAACACATTACTATCATTATTTATTTTGTTGCTCAAATTGTCCCTGATTTGGCCATTGGGAGCTCCTCCAGTTAATCTCCTGTGTCCTTTCTGTATGTCTTTGTCATTTTGGGGGGAGTACTTCCTCATTTCCTGGTGCCAGAGGATCTTCCAGGATCATTTTGTATTTTTTTCAGTCCCATCCCTGAAACTGACCATTTCTCCAAGGAGCTCTGATTCCTTTTATGGGAAAATGGTGTTTAGAAACCAAGATCTGGGTGCTAGGTGTGCTCACTGCTAGTGGGCTGTCACTTTAGGCTTCTTAACTTTTTCTTTTCTCCTTCCTTCCTTCCCTCCTTCCTTCCTTTCTTCCCTCCTTCCTTCCCTCCTTCCTTTCTTCCTCCTTCCTTCCTTCCCTCTTCCACTTCCCTTCCTTTCCCTTCCCTTCCCTCATTTCTCCCTTCCTCTCCCTGTGACTCCACTACTCTGCCAGCCTCATGAGGGCTGGGTCCTCATCTCTCTTGCTCACTGCTGATTCTCCAGCACCTGGCACAATGCCTCATGGATGCCCAATACATATTTGTTGTGTTAAGTCAAGGAAAGTGCTTAGGACAATGCCTTCATATACTAAGTGCTCAATAAATGCTATTTATAATGACTACTTTTCGTTGAATGAATGAATGGCTTGTGGTCCATAGCAGCACGTGTGTGAGTTCCTTGTTGACCCTTCTCCCATCCCTCAGGATGTGGCCATTAGAGTCAGGCTTGAAGAAGCAGAGGAGAAAGAGAAGGTTTACAGCTGTTGGGATTGTGAAGAATCTGGCTGAGGGCAAAAGGGTGATCAGTCAGGGAGTTCCCAGCAGGCTGGGGGCCCAGGCTGATCGAAGCAGGTAGAGAGGAAAGAGAAGTAGGTGAAGGGAGGTTGGTGAGCATCAGATGTGTGAGCATCAGATCATGTCACAGGCTTAGATGGGCTGGATCTGGCCTAAGAAGCAAATGCCAGGTGCTTTGCTTTAAAGCCTCTTTTCACCCTTGGAACCTGCCCTAGTGAAACCAGGATCCTGACATGGTCCTGCACACCCCAGGAAGGCTCCGCTAGCTCCATAGGCACATAATGCAAGCCATAAATGTCAGCCCTGCACGTGATTTTACTGGTGTCTGTTTTCTAGTAGCCACGTTAAAAAAACTAAAAAGAGACAGGTAAAATCAATTTTAATGATATATTTTATCCGGCTCCAAGTACTATATATTTCAACATGTAACAAATACAACGATTAATGAGATATTTTATGTGCTTTTTTCCCCCCATACCAAGTCTACAGAACTTGGTGTATATTTTATACTTATAGCACAACTCAATTTAGACAGGCCATATTTCAGGTGCCCTGTGACTACATGTGGCCAGATTAGACAGCTGAGCTCTAGCTCAAGGATGGAGCATGCATGTCACATTTTGCTGTATCAGAGGTTTTCAAGTTGGCTTCTGAAGACCCCTGGGGTTATTTTTGAAACAGATAGGGCAACTCAGTGGGTAGGATGTAGTCTTTGACCCAGCTTTAGCCCAAACAGTCCCTATCTGTTGCTCTGTTTTATATACTGAGGTTTGGATTAAGATTTGCTTTTTTTTTTTTTTTTCTTAAAATGTCTGAAACCCTCTAGTTTATTTCAAAACCATCAGCTTGAGGTAATTCACCTAGAATGTTTGGACTTGGAGGAAGCTTACACATATTTTAAATAAAAATTTCAGCAATGGCTCCTCACCCAAAAAATAACCTCTCTTGATTAGAGGAGGCTGCCTTTTACAAATGGAGATATGCTGGCTACAACGGTGGCCCCGGCTGCGTGGCCAGTAAGCTTCAGAGACCGGCTGTGGAAATGGACCCATCACAGCACTGCTACAGCCAAAGATGTACTTTCCAATAAAGTCACTGCACAAAAGGTATACAGGGTTTGCGCCGGAACTCCCCCAGAAGGCTGCAGATTGGATGCTATGACTGGATGCTGCATCAGCAAACACAGAAATATGAAGACACACTTTGCATTCTAAGGAGCCCACCCCCAACCTCTGGTGTGAATGGCTGGTCCTCAGATACCTCACATGTCTCTCATTTGGCTATAATGGAATCTCCTGATCCACCTAATCCAAGAAGCTTTGTGTTCAGGGCTGGGAGGCAGGTTGGGGAGTGGGTTGGACTTTGCTATCTTGGGAAACACAGAAATGATATGCTCTAAAAAAAGCACCCTCCACTCCCCGCAGCCTTCAGCATCCCAGCCCTTTGGAATGTGCCCTCCTCTGCTCAGTGCACTCAGAGAGTTGAAGGCTGCCCGAGAAAGTAAAGAGGAACTGGGTACCTGGCAGAGCAGGTCTGAGGATGTGAGAAGCAGGAGGGCCTTTGGATTAAGAAGCCGCGGGTTGACAGGCAATCAAAGGGACAGGGTTTGGTTAGCTACTGGCCCCCCAGTTCTCCATGAAAAGTTTCAGGTCAGGCTGGACCACAGGATGGAGGACAAAGGTGGGCCTTGCTTGGTACCACCTGGAGAAGGTGACTGCTTCATGTTTGTATGACGTGTGCTTAAGCCACAAAGGAAAACGCTGTGTATGAGGAAGCGGCTGGCCACTGAGGATAACTCCCTGAGGCCTCTGCTTAGCCTCTCCTGCTGAGGGAAAGGAAGTGCACAGTTCACAGAATGGGAAAGGAATGGGGGCCTGGGGAGACGAGTTCTGGCCTACCAAGCCTGGCTCATAAGCTAGGTTTTTCTGTTTGTTCGTTTAGGAATGTTCCAGAATGAAAACTGTGCACATGAAAACTCTCCCTTGGCCTCATGATAATGCTAATTATTCTCGCTCTGGCTGGAGTTCCCACCCAGTTGGAAACTGGAACATCCCAGCCACAGGCCAGCTGCTTCCAAAGAGCCAAGGAAGCAGGGTGACGGATGGAAGCGTTTCCCTTTTCACCCAGATGTTCCGGTGTCTTGGAGACAAGGCCTCGTTAACTTGACTTTAGCACCTGCGTTCCCAGCTTGCACGTTGGTCTGTAGACATTATTTATACCAAACTTGGCCAATGCTGTCCACTGATGCCAACATCCCACCTGGTGCTTGGAGGAGCCGGTGAGGGGATGATGATAGCTTGTAGCATCGCTGTGTAGAAGGGGTTCTGAACGTGCCCAGATCTCACCGAATGTCCTGTTGCCTGCCCTAAGGGGTGTAGTTAGGAGTCAGCATTTGCCAAACAGAATGTGTATCTGGGAGTCTCCCGTTGGACTGAACATTTATTAGCTCTCCTGGCAGAAGGCTGAAGCTTTCATTGTTCTATAGAACAGGACTTTGGCAAGATAATCACAAGGTTTTGACACATTCAATAAGAACGAAGGTGTTTGTACACATCACAGTGAAGACCCCTCAGAACCCAGAAAGGGTGCCTGAGGGGGACTCCTGGGATGCCAGCTTGAGCGGCTGAACTCTTCATGGCCTTGGCAACTGGTTCTCCACCAGATCTTCCCCAGAGGGGCCAAGAATCTTGTCCGACCGCAGAAATATTTAGGTTTTGAGGAGAGAGGGATGGAGGATGGTGGTTTCCATTGAGTGTCCTTGGATCTGAGACCTGCCCAAAGATGTTGGGGGTGACTGGGAGGAACCCCAGCATGGGGGGAAGCACACCACTCACCGAGCTGTTCTTGGGAGCTTCCACAAGGGGGCCCTCTTGAGCTTTGGTTGGGGCGATTGGGAGCCAGTGGGGAACCCTCACCCCGCCGGCTCCAGCTTCGGCCTCCAGCTGAGGGTCACCCAGCCTCCCTCGTTCCACCCAGTCCTTGCGGAAGAAGGAGCCCACCAAGGCCAGCTCTGGTGCCCAAACTTTCTTCCACGTGGGAGATCTTCCTTTCCACTCGCTCAGAGAACGTATTTAGAGACTGAAGGCAAGGTTGAAGGGTCACCAAGACTTGCCTCTTTCAGAGAAGTTTGCAACAACGCAACAAAAGCTCCAGTTGGAACCACATAAAAGGGCATGTGGGAAGCTTCATAAACAATGAAACAAGACATCTCGGCTCCTTGGGCCTCTCCCCAAAGACACATATACGGAGGCCTTTGGGTCAGCTGCAACAGGAAGCACTGAGATTTTAAATGCAAGAAAATTATTATGATTTAACAAATCAATTTTTCTTACATTGTTTTGAGATTAAGTTCATGGTCTCTTTCATACATTCAAAATAAGGTATTTCCCTAGAGTGCAATTTTGTTGGAAAACCTACATCATGTTTCGAAAAACCCATTTTGCTAGGAGTTACCAGTTTTTAAGATAGATGGTAATATTTAATTATTGCACTATTTTACCGTGTACAAAATTAATGTGCTTTCAGAGTTTCAGGAGAAAGACCGGCTATAAGTCCGAACCCTATTTTTAAATTACCATACAAATAGAATCCCAAAGACCCAAATATTGGCTTAAGTGTTGCAGACGAGGTACAGGAAAATGTGTTGGCTTCCTAAATGTTAAATAAACAGGCCTGTAATTCTCACCTTCCCTCAGGACCCTGGCCCAGCTGGGCTCTTACCCTCGGAAGAGCGCACGTAGCTCAGGAAGGGGACAAAGCGGTGCTAATTGGATGACCACAGCGGGTGAGTCATCAGAGTATCATGGTTACCACCACAATAACAAGACGCACGTTTTTGGTAAAGCTCTGGAGTCTTCAAAGCCCACATTCATGGATCTGCTTGACCCTTATCACAAACCTTCCAGATAGGGGTGATGACTGCCCCCATCTTACAGACCCCAAAACAGAGGCTCAGAAGGGAAAGCCTGACAGTATCTTGCTTCTGTCACACAACCCACAGGTGGAGAGGCCCAAATTCAAAACCGGGTCCGGTAACTGTAAACCCCTAGCCTCCTTCCATCTGCACTTACAGCCCCTGATCTTGGCTCAACATTTATTGAGCACCTACTGTGTGCTTGGCCATGGGGTTGCAGAGCAGAGAGGCATCTACAAGGGCTCAGGGTCTGACATTCCAAGCCAATTATTTTGCCCAGTACTGGTTCAGTTTACCAAAGGGAGCTCAAAGAGAAGAGGGGCCCCCAGAGGGGCCCCACTGCCTATGTGTGCCTTGAGGTCTTGCAAGACAAGAAGCTGCTTGACAGATGGAGAGAGCTGTAATGGGCACTCCAGGCAGGAGCTGTAAAGGTAGCAGGGAGGTGTGAACCAGCAGAGAGAGATGGAGGAGGATGTAATTAGTCCGTGTGTGATGGTGGCGCCGTGGAGAGGGTTGTTATGGGGAGAGCTAGAGAAGCACAGAACGGCTGGTGCGGAGGGAGGCCTTGCCGCTGCTTCTTGGGGCTGGAATGTTCTCCAGGAGGTGGGCAGGGAGCTTGCAGGGGGTGAGATCAGGTGTATGCTTTGAAAAGCAGTGTTTTCTACGCTGGCTGTGCCTCCTGGGTGGCACTGCCCACCATTCCAGGGATCCATGGTGGACATTTTACACTGGATTAATTTCATGTCCATTTTGACTCAATTCAATAACTGACACATCAATCCTGGGTTGCTGTTAGGATGAGGCTAAGGCACAGAGGGATAGATTATTTTTAAAAATAAGTTAAGTGAGAATGAGCTAGTTGATGTGGAGAGAAATGTTGACTCAATTACAGAACAGTAATAATCAGATGTGGCCAAATGGCCGGAATGGCACCTGGTGACAGGTGGTTGGAGGCCCAGGCTCTAAGGCCCCCGCTGGCTCGTGTTAAGGATGATGTCGTGCACATTTGAGGGCTGGGGAAGGAGGGACTTGAGAGGGCCTGTGGGTACCAATTCAATTCATGAGCGAGGAGGTGAGGCTGGGGCCAAAGATGGGGAGGCCACCTTGTAAGGTGAAGTGGGGTGCAGCTCCTCAGCCTGGAACATGGGAAGGATGGGGTGCAGGTGTCGGAGATAGAGAACTGGGGAGGAGTGCCACGTTTAGGGGGTACATTTTGAGCATCTAGAGAGGGCACCCAGCTGGGCCCAGTCACCTGTCCACACAGCACCCAGGGACGATAATGGGCTGGAGAATCCGGCCTCTGGAGAGGCAGAGTCCCCAGGGAAGTGGCTCTAGGGAGAAGGCTGAGGCAGAGGCCAGGGGAGGGGGCACAGTCAGAATGGGGAGCAAGTTGTTTGATAAGCAGGGTTGCAGATAAAATGCAGGATGCCCAGTTAAATCTGATTTCCATACACACAACAAAAAACATTTTAGCATCTGTGTGTCCCTAATATTGCATGGATAAGTGTAGCAATTTGGCTATGGACAGAGAAGAGAGTCAAAACCAGGGAGATGTGTGAGATAGATTGTGCTTAATGGTTTAATTATTATTTTTATGTAAGTTCTTTTATGCCATACACAGGGCAAAAAAAAAAAAAAATCAGAAAATGCAGAAAAGCACAAAGATGGTTTAAAAGTGCGTCCACAGTCACCTAACCCAGAGTGAACTGCCATTAACCTGCTGGTATACATTACCCTCCAGCTTCTAGAGTCTGGGGATGCCAAAAGGCACAGCACAGGGACTCTGGTCCCCTCTGAACTTCTGTCTCTACAACAATGCCTGGCCCATGGTAGGCGGGCAATACATTTTTGTTGAATGAATACATAAATCTTTCTAGGCTTTTTTTTTCTTATACGTACATACCTGCATTTATCCAATTATCATTTTTATAAAATGGGGTCTTCCTATACCTATTATTTGAAATCTATTGTTTTAACTTAATAATAGGTTTAGCGATCTTTGTGGAAGGTTGATTTTTTTTTTTTAAGACTGTGGGGACTAACACACATTCACACATTCACAGTCTGCAGCAGAGGAATCAGAGATGATGCAGGGGCAGAAGCAGGAGATGTAATATCTCAGGGAGGCCAGTGCCCTAATCAAGAAGAGTCCAATAAAAACAGGCTAAACTCTTCAAACAAAAGAAATACGTGGCTTGCGGTGGAATTTTCAAAATGTATAAAAAAAGGTGTAAAATGAAAACTGCAAGTCTCTTCCCACCCCGAAGCCTTGGTTGCTTCCTTCAAACAGAATCACTTTAACAGTTCCTTGTGCATCCTCCCAGAAAATGGTTTCATGCCGATCTCTGCTATTAAAGTTTTTTTTTTTTTTTATGAATGCAATCTTTCTATCCACATCGTTTTGCATTTTGCTTTTTACACTTAAATTGTCAGAGATAGTTTTCCATCTCAGACTTATCTCTTATGGAAAAGACAAAATAGTATTCCATTATTTAGATGAATCTTGATGTAGCTAAGCAAGCCTCTGTTAATGGTCATTTAGGTTGTGGTACACACACACACACACACACACACACAATTATCAAAACAACAATACATTGGACATCCTTTTAAATATGTCTTGGCATAAATATTGTGGGTCTGCACTGGAGAAATTCTTAACAGAAAAATTGAATGTGCATTGACATGTCAATAGATTTGGCCAGATTCTCCTCCAAAAATACTGTTTCAATTTGTCTTCCATCAGTGATGTACAAGAGTGCCTGTGTCCTTAGATCTTGGGCCACACTGGATATTAGCAAATATAGAAAGCAAAGTTTTCATTTTTAGAAGTCTAACATAAGAATATTGGAAGGGAAATGACAAGTTAATGAAGGTTTGTGGTTAATCACACATTTTTGTGCCTACAAATAAACAAGGGGTACAAGTTAATCAGCATATACTCCATTAACTTGGATTCATACCCTTCTGTTTATTTTCACTGCCATCACTCTGGCTCAAGTCACCATCATTTTTCAGATGAAAGGCTGACAGGGGCCTCTCGCTGTTTCCCTGGCACTCACTCTGGCCCCTGTAATTCATTCTCCACGGAGCAGCAAGCATGATCTTTAAAAAATGCAAATCAGCATTCTGCTTCTGCAATATAGCTTATCTGAATATTCTGAGGGCCTTCCCCACTGTGCCTAACTAGATTTGGTATAAATTATACTTTTTCATAAAGTAGGGAAGCCTCTGAGTTCTCTGGCTCCCAAAGTGAGCTTAAGGGGGGCCTGTAGAGCCCCTCCTGAGGACAGATGTCAATGTCTTCTTTGACTGTGGCATGAGGTTGGGCAGACCAGGGACTAGAGTGGTTCCAAGCTGCTGATGCCCCTGGCTCCTGGGAGAAGCAAATATAAATAATCCCTAGAAGAAAGCGTTATTATTTTCAATTCTAGGATTTTTCGCAGATCAAGATCAAAATAATATGAGTTCTCAAAGGTCCCCCAATACACAAGTAAACAATCCACTGTGGTGTTAAGAGTTGGCAGAAGCAAAAAATGAACATCTCATGAATATCAGATGTTGGAATTATCTATCACAGAATATAGAATAATATACATGAAATGTTTAATAAAATAAAACATGGGATTTAAAAATTGAGCAAACAGCATGAGCCTGTAAAAATGACCAAGTAGATCTGGAAAATGAACAAATAAAACTTTGAGAAACAAAAATAACGTTGTTGAAATAAGAACTTAGTAGCTGGTTCAGGGAGCAGATTAGACACTGTTGAAAAGGAGATTAGTGAAGTGGAAAATAGATGTAAAGAAATTACCCAAAATTTAGGACAAAAAGAGAGGGGATGCAAACTAAGACAAAGAGGTTAAGAGACATAGGAGCTATCATGAGAAAGCCTAACTAATGTCTTCCATAAAGACAAAAAAAAAAAAAAAAAAAAGAAAAGGTAGAGGAGATGCAGTCAGTGAAGAAGAACATCTAATAGTCTTCCAGAAGTGATAAAAGACACCAAACTACTAGAAGCACAGTGAGTACCAAGTGGGATTAAGAAAAATCCAAAGAAATAAACACTTGACCATGCAAACCACCAAAGAGAAAGTAGCCACCAACCTAGATTTGTGTACCCATCAAAATACTCTTTCAACAACAAGGGCAAAACAAAGACATTTTCAAATAAACAATACTGAAAGTGTTTATCACTCTACACTCTATTAAATGACCTTCTAAACAAAGGAATTTATTAAGAAGGAAAATTTACTGGAGGGAAGGTTTTTTGTTTTTTTTGTTTTTTTTGAGATGAAGTCTTGCTCTGCCACCCAGGCTGGAGTGCAGTGGCACAATCTTGGCTCACTGCAACCTTCACCTCCCAGGTTCAAGCAATTCTCCTGCCTCAGCCTCCCGAGTAGCTGGGATTACAGGCACACACCATCACGCCTGGCTAATTTTTGTATTTTCAGTAGAGACGAGGTTTCACCATGTTGGCCAGGCTGGGAAGGTCTTAGTTTTAAGAAGAAATAACAAGCAAAGAATTGGAAAATGTAATTCTTTAAATAAAGAAATAAAATGATACCCTCTAATTTTGTGGGGTTAAGAAAAGAGGAAAAGGACAGAACAAAAATACTGGAAAACAGAAGTATGTAATTTGGAAGATAAATGATTAGGTTAGTGTTCTAAATTTCTTGCATTAATCAGGAAAAGAGTTAAGATATTATAATTTCAAGAGTTAGCTGCTAAAATAATAGAAGCATTGTGTAACTTCCAAACCAGAAGAAAGAAAGATAAAGTAATAGGAGTAAGTATAAATAAGCTAATTCCTTAAATATTAAAAAAAAAGCAAGAAAGGAGGAAAAGAGCATAAAAAGTATAGTTTGTGGGAGATAAAAGATGGTTAAAAACAAATATGAAAAAATGTAAATGGATTTAATTACCAATCAACAGAGATTATCTAATTGGATTTTGAAACCCCTAGCTATGTGTTATTTATAACAGACATACTTGAATTATAGGGACACAGAAAGTATGAAAGTAGAATAATTCATAAAACTTGCCAAATACTAAGTAAAAGGAAACTGGGTGGCTACATCAAAATCAGGTAGAGTAGGATATGCAATAAAAAGCACTATTAGGGATAAAGGTGGTCACTCCACAAAAGGTCCAACCTGCCAGGAAAAGATGGCCATATCAGAACACACAAAGCAAACATTGCTATAGCTAGAGGGAAATGTTGACAAATCCATCATTATAATGGCATAGTTTTGCACAACTCTTCTGATTATTTATAGACCAAGTAGACAAAAGATCAGTAATGACACAAAAGCTTAAAAAACACAATGAACAAGTTTATTTCCTTTCATATATATGTGCGTGCCCATGTGTGCATCTCTGTGTGTGTGTGTGTGTGTGTGTGTATGCATGTGTGTTGTGTAAGCACAGTGTATACAGTGGTCCCCCCATGTGCGGTTTTGCTTTCCGTGGTTTCAGTTACCTGCAGTCAACCATGATCTGGAAATATTAAATGGAAAATTCCAGAAATAAACAACTTATACATTTTAAATTGAGTGCTGTTCTGAGTAGCGTGATGAAATCTTGCACCATCCTGCTGCGTCCCACCCTGGATGTGAACCCCCTTTTTGTCTAGTGTATCCACATATACACTACCTGCCCTATACAATGCAATAATAGGAAAAAACGTAGTATACATAGGATTTGGTATTATCCACAGTCTGAGACACCCACTGGGGGTCGTGGAATGCTTCCCCTGAGGATAAGGGGGGACTAATGTACACACACACTCACACACACATACATATATATTACTGTGTCCAACAATTAGAGTGTGAACATTCTTTTCAAACACATGTGCAACATTTACAAAAACTGACCCCATACTAGGCCATACAATGTCTCAACAAATTCAAATAATTGGTATTATAGAGGCTACAGTTCTGATTGAAATGCAAATAAATTAAAAGCCAGTAATAAAAATATTTCAAACATTTCTATGCATTTGGAAATTAAGAAACACTTCCCAAACAGTCAGGCATCAATGGAGAAATCAAAATCAAAATCAAAATCAAAAGAACATAGATCTTAGAACTAAGCAAAGAGTGAAAATAGTACACATCAAAACTCATGGAATGCAGATAAATCAATACTTTGAGGTAAACCTATAGGCTTATGAGCATATTGTTAAAAGAAGAAAGCCTAAGAATTGAAGATAACCATCCAATTTAAGAAGTTAGAAAAAGAAAAATCGAGTAAGCCCAAATAAAGGAGAAGAAAAAAGCAGACGCTAATAAAATAGAAAACAAGGTCCAAATTGCTTCTGTGAAACCCCTGAGAGATTAGATCAACCTCTGCTAAGACTGATCAAATAAAAGAAAGAAAGGAAAGGAAAGAAGAGTGGGTGAGTAGGGGGAAAAGAGGAGAGGAGAGATTAATACTATTGAGAATGAAAAAGGGACAAAACTACAGATCCAGCAGGCTTTTATAAAAAAAGAAGTTTATGATCCAATGTCTGTGTTTATAACCTGAATAGTTCCATAACTGTTGAAGGAATTGAGGAGTAATTTAAAAATCTGCCCCCCACCCCAAACATAACCCAAACCAACACCAAACAACAAAAAAACAAACCAAAACAAACAAACAAACAAAACCAGGCAGGCCAGGTGCAGTGGCTCACATCTGTAATCCCAGCACTCTGGTAGGCTGAGGCGGGCGGATTGCTTGAATCCAGGAGTTCGAGACTCCAGCCTGGGCAACATGGAGAAAACCCATCTCTACAAAAAACAAAAACAAAAAAAAATTAGGGTCAGGCACGGTGGCTCACACCTGTAATCCCAGCACTTTAGGAGGCCGAGGCAGGTGGATCACGAGGTCAGGAGTTTGAGATCAGCCTGGCCAGCATGGTGAAACCCTGTCTCTACTAAAAATACAAAAAAATTAGCCAGGTGTGGTGGCGGGCACCTGTAATCCCAGCTACTTTGGAGGCTGAAGCAGGACAATCGCTTGAACCCGGGAGGCAGAGGTTGCAGTGAGCCGAGATCGCGCCACTGCACTCCAGCCTGGGCAACAAGAGTGAAACTTTGTGTGGAAAAAAAAAGAAAAGAACACAATCACTCCAATTTTACATAAACTCGTCCAGAAAATAGAAAAAGGGTGCAATCTCCAACTCATTCTGTGAGCTCTTAGTATGAACGGCAGATCTAGGTTTTGTAGAGCCTGAAGTTTATTCAATTTTGGGGGCCCTCTTAAGAAAAAGAATGGAAATTCATACAAAAATTAAAAATTGGCATAAAAGTAAATATTTAGAATGGGAAAAATAACAATAAATTACAAATTTTATAAAGCTGACACGTACCACAAACACAACAAAATTCAGAGAACTCGTATATTACTTTTATTACTCAATAACTTGAGTCTTCTATGATAATGTTTTCCTACATGTTTTAGATTGGGTTGGCTTTGCCTCTTCATATGACAAAGATTTCATATTTTCATTTTCTATGGCAAGAGTTGAAAGGCCACTTATTCTTTCTTCTTTCTTTGTTGATTAAAAATATTTTTTGTTACCAATCATTCAGAAAGTTTCTTTTTCAGCTTAACAACTCATTATTATAATGTCATAAGTTTTTAGGATTATCAAATTTGGAAAACTTCTATGAAGTTTCTTTCATGTATAAGCTATGAGATTTGCAACAACTTTCCCTAGACCAGCTTCTGGTTCTGCACATTTCACGCCTGTCTCTCCACTTCCCCATGGTTCTAGTGATTGGTGCTGAGGACACATTCATGGTGCACCTTCACGCCATGACAGTGGACAGGTAGGACAGTGAGAAGCAGGGGTATTCGGGGAAGCCTGTCCCACACTGACCTCGCTAGCGAGAACTTAACGACACATGGAAGTGGCTGCATAACACACAAACTTACGGCACTAACTAAAAGAATTCCCAACTCAATGTCCCGTAAGCTGATCCCCCAGGTGCCAGCGGTCACTTCAACATTCACAGCAAAAGGCAGAGTGTGAAGAACCAGTGAAAGAACCAGCGAAAGACAGTGTGGGAAGAGACTGTCTCTTCACTGATCAATGTGGAAATATGCTATGTTTTCAAAAACTGAAGTCCACGTGAACACATTGCTAGGGTTCTCGCACTCTATACCCTTCCGGGTTTTGGAAAGCACTCTTGCAAGACAGAGACCCTGAATCCTTTTGAGGGCAGTGTGAAAAAGAAAAATTAAGGACAGTACGAGGGAGGAAAGTTATAGGCCAATCGCATATATGGACATGGTTGCGAAAGTCGTAAATAAAACATGAGTAAATGGAATGTAAAGATAACACATTATGTCCATGTTGGGTCTATCCTAATAATGCAACTCATTAACATTAGAAAAATCTGTAAATATCTTTGACACGTTCACAGATTACAAGATCTTTCCAAAGATGCAGAAAATGCATTTGATAAAATTCCAAACCCATTCATAATTTAAAAATGAGAAATAGTTTGATATGTGTCTATGCTGATTAAGGGCATTTTGTACCAAAAAAACCTATTCTAAATGATATTTCTTAGTGATGAAATTCTGAACTTCTGAGATCAGGAATAAATAAGACAAAGATGCCTCCATCACAATGAATGAGAATGACTTTCAATGTTTTACTGACAGTCCTTGCAGCAAAACAAGAAAAAGAAATAAAAGGTATGAGTATTTTAAAAGAAAAAAATGATCACTATTTGTAGATGATATGATTGTCTATGTAAAAACTCAAAATCTACAGACAAATTATTAGAAATAATGAGAGTGTTTAGAAAGATGGCTGGATAAAAGAAATCAATATGTAAGAATCAATTACATTTTGTAACAGCACATAGTTGTGGGGAGGGAATATATCATTTACAACAGTAGTAAAAAATATAAGATACCCAGGAATAAATTTTATAAAAATATGCAAGATGTGTTTGGAGAAAATCATTAAAATTTCTTGAAAGACATTAAAGATATAAATAAATGAAGTGAGATATATTCAAGGATAGACAATATTAAGAGATGTCTACCTTCTACAAACTGGCTCACAGGTATAATAGATTCCATTCAAAATCCCAACAGGTTATCTTATTTTTTTGGGATCTTGAGAAGATGGTTATAAAATGTATATGAAAGAGCAAAGGTGTCAGGAATTGAAAAACAGTAAGATATAGGGACGTGTTGTATCAGAGCTCTTACAAGATTTATTGAAAACTCGAGTAACTGTAGCATTGTATATTCTGTGAAAAGATAAACACATTGACCAAACAATAGAACAGAGAGCTCAGATGGTGACTCCTGAAATTTACAGAGGCTTGCTAGATGACGGGATTGCTGCTAAGTGGAGAAGAGAGGGCTGGTCAAGAAATAGAGCCAGGAAAATTGGTTATCCCTGTGGAAAGGAAAAGAAGTCGGTTCATACACCCAAATCAACTTCCAGTGGGGGGTGGGGGGGATACTTAAATGTACAAAAAGGTAAAATGCTAAAGCTTTTAGAAGAAAATGCAGAAGAATATCTTATGACCGCGAGCTAGCAAAGGATTTCTTAAAATGCGCAAATGCAGAAAGCACAGAAAGACAAGCTGGTAAATGCGATCCTATTAAAATGAGGAACTTCTGTTATTCAAAAGATATCATAAAGAGAATGAAAAGACATCTACAACACACATGACCAACAGAGGATTAAGATACAGGATGTGTAAAGAAGTCCTCCAAATCTTAAGGAGAAGATAAATCATACCAGAGAAAAATAGATGTTAAGACACAAGCTGGTATTTCACAAAAGAGGAAATGAGAATGGTAAATAAAGATATATAGAGATGTCAAATGCATTAATAGTCAGGGCCATGCAAATTAAGACCCAATGAGGTTATATTCTGTACACACTGGATTAGCAAAATTTATGAATTGCAAAAATAGCAAGAGTAGGTGAGGACCAATGGGAACCCTGCCCATGGGAGCATACATTGGGATGAGTACTTAGTAAAATAACTTTTGTAAGTTAACTTTATAGGCATTTACAGCATGAGATCAGTGGTTTACAAACACTTTCTGTGAATCACAATCAGAAATACATCTTACATCACCATCTGACATATACGCCTGTGCACACACATGCACTGACACATACATACACAATGCAAACATGCACAAACATGCACAAACACATACACATGCACTCACACACAATGCAAGCATACACATACACATGCACCTACACACAATGCAAGCATGCACACATGCATACACATGCACTCACACACAATGCAAGCATGCATACACACATACACATGCACTCATGCACAATGCAAGCATGCATACATGCATACACGTATTCACACACAATGCAAGCATGCACACACACATACAGATGCACTCACACACAATGCAAGCATGCATACATGCATACACGCACTCACACACAATGCAAGCATGCATACACACATACACATGCACTCATGCACAATGCAAGCATGCACACACATACACATGCACTCACACACAATGCAAGCATGCACACATGCATACAGATGCACTCATGCACAATGCAAGCATGCATACACACATACACATGCACTCATGCACAATGCAAGCATGCATACATGCATACACGCATTCACACACAATGCAAGCATGCACACACACATACAGATGCACTCACACACAATGCAAGCATGCATACACACATACACATGCACTCATGCACAATGCAAGCATGCACACACATATGTATGCACTCACAGTGCATGCACACAGGCACATAAACATGCACATAATGGAAACAAAAGTTTCAGGAAACAATATTGGCTCTTACTATGAGACATCCACTCCCAAGTATTCTCTTCTCGTTCATTAAGAAAGGACACTGGTTGGGCCCCACTAATGTGAGTCATGAGCCATTAAGAGATCATGACTAAGATTTTGGTAACTCTTGCACATTTACATGCAGCAACAAGTCCAAGAAGGTTCCTAAGAGCCTTATTTGTAAAAGCCAAAAGCTAGAGACAAACGAGATGATGGTAGATAGAAGAAGAGAAAAATAACTTGCAGCTTCCTCACACATTGGAATATTATCCAGAAGTGAAAATGGAGGAACTACAGCCACACCTAATAGTGTGCTCACACCTTAGAAACATAATATCGAGTGCCAAAAGCAAACACAGAAGAATACATACAGGGAGCTATGACTTTCATCAACCTCAGCAACAAGCACAGCTAAAAAAAAAATACCCTGTTTAGGGGGCACCTGTACCCTGAAAAAAAAACAAGGATAAGATAAACACAAAATTCAGAAAGGGAGAACAGGTGAGTGGATAAAGACATGGGCAACGCTGTGGTTTTTGGGATGAGGGCTGGGCTCACGGGTGTCCACAGCTGACCTTTAACAACACGACACCAGAGTTAGGGGCACCAATGCCCCACACAGTTGAAAATCTACCGGTAACTTTCAACTCCCCCAAAACGTAACTACTAATAGTCTACGGTTAACCAGAAGCCTTACTGATAACATAGTCAATTCACACATATTTTATATACAATATGTATTATATACTATATTCTTACAATAAAGTGAGCTAGAGAAAAGGTTACTGACAAAATCACAAGGAAGAGAAAACATATTTAGTATTCATTAGGTGGAAGTGGATCATCATAAAGGTCTTCATCCTCATCATCTTCACGTTGAGTAGGCTGAGGAGGAGGAGGAGGAGGAGGAAGAGGAGGGGCTGGTCTTGCTGTCTCAGGGGCAGCAGAGGCAGAAGAAAATCTGGGGATAAGTGGACCTGGGCAGGTGAAACTCATGTGGTTTAAGGGTCAACTGTGTTTCTTTTTTCTTTTGTTTTCTTTTTTTACTTTTCTTTTCTTTTCTCTTCTCTTCTCTTCTTTTCTTTTCTTTTCCTTTCCTTTCTTTTCTTTCCTTTTTTTTTTTTGAGTCAGGGTTTCATTCTGTTGCATAGGCTAGAGTACAATGGGATTGGCTCACTGCAGCCTCAAACTCCCGGGCACAAGCCATCCTCTGGCCTCAGCCTCCTGAGTAGCTGGGACTACAGGTGTGCACCACTGCCACACTCAGCTAATTTTTAATTTATTTTTTGGTAGAGATGGGGTCTGGCTATGTTGCCCAATCTGGTCTCAAACTCCTGGGCTCAGTGATCCTCTTGGCTCGGCCTCCCAAAGTGTTGGGATTATAGGTGTGAGCCACTGCGCCTGGCTGTCAATTGTGTTTCAAAGTATACATATACTTTGTAGTCCTCAAATATCTAATAAAAATGCACATTTGATCAAGTCAGTCCTGTTGAAAGCCCCTTCCATTCCGAAGTCCTACTAGCCCCGTACTTTGCCTGGGATTCCTGTATCACGATCTTCTCCTGGCATTCTGCACCCACTGAGCGCCTGGCAGTCCCTTGGCCACGCCCCACTTGTACCCACCCTGGGGCCTGTGCACTTGCCGGTCTGTCTGCCAGGAATGCTCTTTTTGGGCCTTCTGGCTCATTCTCCTCCTTCAGCTCAAGCGTCTCCTCTTCAGTGAGAACAACCCCATGGCCTTGTCTCAAGGTGGGCCCTCTGGTGTCCCCTGGAGCCTGCTGCCCCCTGCACTCCTCCATAAACAATAGTGGGGTCCTTTCTGGTCACTGCCTGCTGGACACTGGCCCCAACTGGTGCAGATTGGACGCTTAGTGCTCACATGCCTCCTTCAGCCGAAGGGAGGGCTGAGGACACCTCTGTCTCCCTCGACTTGTCATCTGCCAACCCTAGTGCCGTACCTGCCTGAGTCACACAACAAATATGCAGCCCTGGGACCAGTGGCCTAGTTTGAGAGCCCAGTCCAAATTGAAAATACATGGCCCCTTGTTCAAAAAGTTTTAAGAATTTCAAGACGATGATGGCAGAGTGTTAAGGCCAGTGTGGGGCCCTTCTGAGTGTGGGACCGTGTGCCTGACTGCACGGATGGGGTGCCCAGGAAGCTGGCCCTTGGGGCCAGATAGAAGCCTTATCAAACGCTGCAGGGCTGGGGTCCACAGTGGCGTGGCCTTAGTCTGAATGGGCCTGACCGTCTAGGCTGAGCTGCCTCCTTGAGCCCCAGCGACACTTGCTCTTCAACCCCGCTGTGCCCCGAGGGCAGGGACCTCGACTGCATCCTCCGGAGGTTGAAGCCCAAGCTGAATCCAACACGTCTAGGCTGGAACTCAGGCCCTGCCCCTTCTGAGTGAGGTGGCTTTGGGTAACAAGCCTCAGTGCCCTCGTCTGTGGCGGGGTCAGAGACATGTTGGGGGAAAAGGGGTGAGGTGGGTTGAGAGCCTCACCGGGGGTCGCACACACCAGAAGGTGTGACCCGTGCCAACACCACTTCCTATAGCAACACAGAACCAGAAACCTGTGCCTGCCACACTTCGCCGTGGCCCAGCACCCGGCTGGGGTCCCCACATGCCCTTGTCTCCCCAGCTGCTGCCAGGGCCATCAGCGGAGTGGGACCCAGCCTCCCCACCCTCCAGCCTTGAGGGCCCCGGGTCCCCCTCTCCAGGCTGGGCCCCTGTGCCCACATCCCCCATCCTTGGCCTGAGTGACAGAGGGGGCGGTGGCTGCGCTTGAGGCCCTACCCCATTGAGGGTCAATGACATACCGTCTTTAGGATAATTTTTATGAGCAGATGAGAGCAGGGGCGTTTCTATTCAGTCCACTTTTCCTAGGGTTAATGAGTTCAAGTTGGTTTTCTGAATCCTAAAAAGGCCTTTTTGTGTGCACAGCAACTGCTTTATTCAGCCATAACCTGTGCCCAGCCTGGGTCAGCTGTGGGAGAGGCTGGGGAGGGACTGTGACAGTGGGGTCAGAGGGGCTTGCAGTGGGCGGGGAGCCAGGCCCCAGGCAAATGGTCCTGTGGGTGCCATGGGGCACCTGCTGTGCTTGCCAGAGGCTGTAGCAGCCCCTCACGGGCAGGTGCCAGGCTGGGGCAGGATTGTGGCCCAACGGGACAGCCTGGCGCCTGCCCCCAGGCCAGGCAGGGGGACAGACATTGCTCAAATCATCTCATGGATGAAAACAGAATGACAAATACTGACTCAGTGCTTGGAGGAAGCCCAGCCAGGGGGCTGCCTGAGGCTGGGAGCTCAGAAAGCCCACCTGGGAAGCGACAGGGGAGAGAAAGGTGGGCCCCGTGGACCTGAGCAACAGCAGGTGCAAGGGTCCCGAGGTGAGTGGGCTCCACATGGCCGAGGAAGACACGGAGCTAATGTCGGGGGTCAGCTTGGGGCAGACAGGCTGGGAGGGTGCAGGGGCCAGAGCAGGCCCTGAGGCTCAGGTGAGCCGGGCGATTTGGTCTTTATCCTGACACCAGAAGCCCTTGGGGTGTTACAGGCAGAAGCTGCAAGGAAGAGTGGAACTGTGCATAGGAGAGTGCAGGAGGGCCAGGGAGACCCCGAGGGGATGCCCCTTAGGGGGCCAGGCCAGGGTGGGTGAGGCCTGAGCCTGGCATGGAGTAAAGGGACCCCCTATGAGCGGTGCTGAGGAAGAGTGGTCAGTTAGACTCTGGCCAGTGTCCAGTGAAATAAAAAACAAGTAACTCAAACTATGTAAAAAAGAAAAGTCACGATGCAAATTTGCATATGTATATTAGAAGGTCTGAACTTGCAGACACTAGCCAGTGACAGGGGCCCTTTGAGGAGTGAGGCCATGCAGGGGACAGCTCGAGAAAGACAGGGCTCCAGGGTCAGCAGCCTGGACACCAGAGGTCACAGGATAGGGGATGAGGAGGGGGTTGGCGGGCCTATGGGAGCTGGTGAATGGGGCCTCCTGGGGGTGAGGGGGCATGCAGCGGGTGGAGGCTGAGGGGCAGATGCGGGTTTCAGGGAAGGAAGCTGTAGCAGGACCGAAGGCTTAGGCCTGGCCACAGCTGCCCTGGAAAGTGGGTTCTCCCTGGGGGAGTCTCCCTGCCATGGGGAGAGGGCCCACTAGGAGGCCCAGGGAACAGACGCCTTACATCATGTCCGCAGATGGGGTGCTAAAACAAGAGGAATTTACATTCTCATCCTGCTGGAGGCCATGAGTCTGGGCTCAAGGTGCAGGCTGGGTTGGTTCCTTCTGAGGCTGGGCCGAGATTGTTCCAGGCCTTTCTTGTGGCTTGTAGATGGCCACCTTCTCCCTGCGTCTCTTCACATCGTTTTCCTTCGACGCAGGTCTGTGTCCAAATGTCCCCTTTCTATGAGGATACTAGTCATGCTGGATGAGGGCCCACCTGAAAGGCCTCATTTTAACTTGGTGACCTCTGCAAAGACCCTGTCTCCAAATGAGGTCACACATGCTGAGGCCCTGGGGGTCAGGACTTCAACATATGGATTTGGGTAGGGGACACAATTCAACCGGCAGAACTTATTGAAGATCACATGGCTGGTGGAGAAGGGACCTTGTGCAGCCTCTATTAATAGATTCTCATATTAAAAGAGAAGTCTCATGCAGAGAAGCAGAATTCCCTGTACACACACCTCAATCATTTCTCTCCCTTCTCGGCAGCAACGACCATTATCGGTTTGTACATCTCTCCAGATCTTTTCCTGTGGGGGCATATGCATAAATATATGTCCCGAGGAGGAGTGCAGTGGCGGGCTGTTTTTAAAATAAAATTCAAATCCCTGTTATGATGAAAAACCTGGCTAATGAAAATTATGTTTCAAAACAGACTGAGGCGTTTTCATGCTAACTATGGCGTTCTTTGTCTCATTTGCAATGGAAAAGTCCCTTGTTTCAAAAAAATACATTATTAAGAGGCCTTACAATACAAACCACATTTTCCAATTCAGTAGGGTACAAGGTCAGCCAAGCAAAGACAATGTAAGCTAGCTTCAAAAGCATCTTGCTCAAGAGTGAAATTTGTTCGGAAGGGCAGCATTCTAATCCGAGCCGTGGGGTAGGCTGGTTGTGGCGTTGCTGAAATTTCAGCCTCCAAAATGAACCCCTTCGGTAATTGAGAACCTATTAAAGGAGCTTAAATGCAGTTTCAGATATTGCATTTCCTGATTAACAAGGATATAATTTCTTGAAGAAAGAAAGAAAAAAAGGATTCTGTTAATATCGTTGGTTTTCCTGAATCGGCCCTTGTACAGGAAGAAAGGCCAGGGGCTGCTGGCCTGGGGGGAAGCTGATAGGGACACACTTGGGTGGGAAGAGGGTGTTGAGGGCCCGGCAGGGCAGAGGGAGGAGGTCCGGGAGAGTCTGTCTGGCCTGGCCACCTGAGTTCTGTTTGGACCTTGAGACCAGCTGAAGCCACCCCTCCCAGCCTGATAACCTTCGTCTCCACCTGCAGTCAGCCTCCCTGGTTGCAGATGCTGAGCTAGAGCCATCTCTAGAACATGCCTCCTCCTCCTCTGTCCAAAAGCTCCTCTGTCATTGGAGACACGTCCCCATGTGCCCTCCTGGCGGGCATCATCTGCAGCCCCTGGTGCTGCTTTTGGCCCCCTGAGGCCATGGGCACCTGCCTCACATCTCTTCCTCCCTTCTTGGCGTCTCACCTCCATCCCACATCTGTGGGTGGCTGGTTCCCACCTTGGCTGCAGAACCCTTTAACTTCTCATTTCATTCCAATAACGAGGACACAATTTTGGCTGCTCTGATGCAGACCCACAGTAACAGTCACTGCAATGAGGTGGAGGTTGACTTTTCTTCTGTGGGAGGGGCAGCTGGGGCCAGTGTGATGGCTCTGCCCAGGTTCCTTCTGGTGTGTGGCTCTGCCCCATCCCTAGGTGTGACCTTCATTGGCATGGTCCAACTGAGCTCACAGCAGGTCTGTATTTCTACCAGGGGAAGGAAAACAGGGGCTGTGTGTCCTCCTGGTGGCCACACTGCTGGCCACACCTAGCTGCAAGGGAGGTGGCGAAACCTTCCACCACCTCTGGACGGCCACATGCCCAGCTAAGACAGGGCTTCGCCACAGTGAAAGAGGAGGGGAATGGAACCCAGGGGAAGCCTGCAGCATCCCCACACCTCCCCTCAGTTGACCACACCTATGGCGACACCTGTCTAGGAGGAATTTTCTCCTGCAATAACCCTCAGCCTCCAGTTTCTCAGTCTCTTCTCATGCTGGCCTTACCTCTGCAATTTGGTCTCAAAAATGTCAATCACCCCATCCCATTTCCTTGCCCTCAAGAGCTGTTGGATTGGGCACCAGAACTGCCCTTGGACAAGCTGTGGCTCCTTCTTCCCTCCATCCACCTCAGTGCCCT
Source organism: Pongo pygmaeus (assembly GCF_028885625.2). Lineage (NCBI taxonomy): Eukaryota > Metazoa > Chordata > Mammalia > Primates > Hominidae > Pongo > Pongo pygmaeus. The sequence continues at coordinate 61,180,126 of NC_072394.2, forward strand.
TCCCAAGCACGTTCATAGGAAGGGGCTCCTGGCCCCTACCTGCTCCTGCTCTGTGGGCAATGCCCCCTCACACCCTGCTTCCGCCCCGGGACAATGGAACTGCACCCTCAGTGGGAGGGCACCCCTGTGCCAAACACCCCGCCCATCCCTGTCTCTCCTCTCTCCGGCTTCCCTCCCTAGCCCCATCTCCCTCTCTGTCTCTCTTGAGTCTTCAACCTCTTTTTTTTCTCCCATAAGTATGCAAACCTGCTCCACCGTCTCTCACCCTCCCTGGCCTCCCTTTGTTCATTTACTCTTTCAACAGATATTTTGTATGCGTGCCTACTACAGACCGGACACTTCCATCTCACACCAAGACTGTCTTTCAACAGATATGTTGTATGTGTGCCTACTACAGACCGGACACTTCCATCTCACACCAAGACTGTCTTTGAACAGATATGTTGTATGTGTGCCTACTACAGACCAGACACTTCCATCTCACACCAAGACTGTCTTTCAACAGATATGTTGTATGTGTGCCTACTACAGACCGGACACTTCCATCTCACACCAAGACTGTCTTTCAACAGATATGTGGTATGTGTGCCTACTACAGACCGGACACTTCCATCTCACACCAAGACTGTCTTTCAACAGATATTTCATATGTGTGCCTACTACAGACCGGACACTTCCATCTCACACCAAGACTGTCTTTCAACAGATATTTTGTATGTGTGCCTACTATAGACCGGACACTTCCATCTCACACCAAGACTGTTTTTTTAAAAAAAACACATGTAAATATTTTAGTTTTTAAATAGAGCTGGAGCCTAGAAAAACAAAAACAAATTCCAAAGTGCTCTACACTGAACGGCATAAGGTGAAGCTTCTTTCTCCTTCTACCCTAGTCCCTCCCTCCCAAAGCAAAAATTATCATCAGATTTTTCAGCATTTTTTCTGGGGGAAAATGCATATGTGAATTTAAAGCACTCTGTTTTGATTTTTTCACTTAATTTGTAGAGACAGTTTCCCATTGACACAAAATCATCTTTCTACTACGTTCTTTTTCTGGCTGTAATATGTTCCCATCTGTGGATGCATCACAACGGATTCAGTCAGCATCTAATGAGGGGCATGCTGGGGCTCCTGGCATTTGCTACCCTCCCACCCCAAGCATGAACGTCACCAGTGGGATCCCGGGGGTCATATCCGGCCCGCTGTGGGCCAAGGGCATCCTGATGGCTCTGTTTGTGTTCACCTCTCTATCCCCAGCCCCAGTCCTGCACCTGGCCCGTAGCAGGTCCTCGGAAATGCTTGAGAATGAAGCTTCACAAGCTACTTGCTATATTCTTTCATTTAATCCTTTTGGCAGTGTTTTAGTGTTTTGATATAGAGAAGTGTCATGCCCTCGCTTTACAGGAGGGGACACCAAAGCCCCTTGTCTCTCCCTGTCCACCCAATGGCTTTCCTTTCGGCTCACACCCTCCCCACAGCCACCCATGCTCTGAGGACATCCCATCCTTCCTCCAGGCCACACCTTTGACTACCCCTGGACATTCATCCTGGCTAAGGAAGCCACCGTCCACCAGGAAAACCCTTCGCTGCACTCCCCACTAGCCAGTTGCCCAGTCCAGGGAGTTTTGCGTTTTGTGGGCTCTCCAAGCTGTCCACTTCCCCCAGCCCTCCCACTCCTCCAGATGCACCCCAGCTTTGGGTGAAGCCATCAATCCTGGCCACTGCTACCCGGCCTCCCTGAGGGTTAGCACTCTGCCAGGTACCCCACAGTGCGACATGTGACATGCCCACTTTAAAGATGAACCCCTGGGAACCCCTCCTTGAGGCTAAGATCTGGAATACTACCAGTCTTATTGAAACCTCCTGTCCCATCCCCAGAGGTAACTTTAGTCCTGAAGTTTGGGCAAGTCATTCCCTTGAATGATTATGATGGACGAGATAGTCTACAGTGTCTACCTTTAAATATATTTCTTTTCTTGTTTGTAAGAGCCTCTGTTGGTGGCTGAACTGTATTCTCCCCAAATTCATATGTTAAAGCTGTAACCCCCTGTACCTCAGAGCATGACTGTATTTGGAGACAGGGCTTTTAAGGAGGTGATTAAGTCAAAATGAGGCCATTAGAGTGGGCCCTAATCCAGTCCGACTGGTGTCCCTGTAAGAAGAGGAAATTTGGACACACAGAGAGACACCACTGATGTGTACCCACAGAATAATGGCCATAGAGGGCACAGCTACAAGACGACCACCTACAAGCCAGGGAGGGCAGGCTCTGCAGAAACCAACCCTGCAGACACCTTGATCTCTGACTTCCAGCCTCCAGAGCTGGGCAAGAAAGAATTTCCGACTTGTGTGAAGCCAGACAGTCTGTGTTCTTTGTTATGGCAGCCATAGAAAGCAAATACAGACCCCCCCCATCCAGTTCATCTCCAAGTCCTGACAGTTCCACCTCCACATGCACAGGGGAAAGGTCTCACCTCTCTCTAACCCTACAGATATAACCAAGCCACTGTCACCACCTCCCATGGATGCATTTCCACTCAGCAACCAGAGAGCCTTTTTGAGCCCGAAAACCTGCCCCTGGCTTTCCAAAGCCCTTAAGCTTGGCTGTGACCCTCTTCGTGGCCTGCTCATCCCATCCTCTTGTCCCGTTACCCTCTAGCAGCCATCCCAACTTTCCTTCAGTTGGTTCCTCTCATCCTGGATCTTCTAGTGCTGGCTCCTTTTCATCTCTTAGGACTGGGTTGCAATGTGGCCTACTTGGAGAAGCCTTCCAGATATGCCCCATCTAATAGCCCACCTCCTTGGTCACTCTCCCTACACTCTTTCTCCTCTCCTCTCACAGTGCTTGTCACCATCTGCCATTGTCTTGTGTTTTTTTGTTTTGTTTTGTTTTGTTTTGTTTTGTTTTGTTTTGAGTCAGAATCTCACTCTGTCCCCCAGGATGGAGTACAGTGGTGTGATCTCGGCTCACTGGAGCCTGTCTCCAGGGTTGGAGTGATTCTCCTGCCTCAGCCTCCCAAGTAGCTAAGATTACAGGCACCCACCACCATGCCAGGCTAATTTTTGTATTTTTAGTAGAAATGGGTTTCACCATGTTGGCCAGGCTGGTCTTGAACTCCTGACCTCAAGTGATCCACCTGCCTTGGCCTTCCAAAGTGCTGGGATTACAGGCGTGAGCCACCGCATCTGGCCTTTGGTGTATTTGTTTTCTAATCTGTATGTCCTACCTCTGCCCCATCCCACCAACTAGATTGCAAATCCCATGAGGTCCATGACAGGCTCATTTTGTTCCCTGTTATATCCCTGGGGTGTAGAACAGTGCCAGGCACGTAGTCGGCACCCACTGAATGCTTGTTGAAGAACTGAATACTTAAATGAAGAGACATTCTCACCACTGAGTTGAAGTTATAGGACGTTATCTACAAACGTAGTAAAGATATGCTTACTCATTTAAGCTCTCCTAAATTAGAATTTGAAGTAGAGAGAGAAAGAAGTTTGTCTTTGTATTTAAGCAGAACAAAAAAAAAAAAAAAAAGAAAAGAACTTTCTAAGCAAATTATCTATGTAAACAGGGAATATGTTTCACCCACTTAATAATGAAGTCCAGCAGCTCTGGTCTCAAACACTCTTAGAAGCTCTTTAGCAATAAATATGCAAATTACAAATTATTCCACGTTCTTGTTGAAGCTCTTACAGGGCTCTAGAGACTCAGGGGCCCAACCTCTCTTCCTTAGGTCCCCGTCAGCAACAATAATGAATGTCCTGCGTTGCAGTGGACATGACTCTTTATATGGGACCGGAATTCCGACTTTTCCGGAAGTCAGGCTTCCCCTAACCACCATCAGAGGCAGAAATGCGCATCTCTGAATTTCCCTAACGCAGCATTTACAGTCCCTGAAAGGTTGGGGGTGGGGTTTCCTAGCAAAATACAGCCTGCCACTCAATCATGTAGGTTATGATCTTCTCGGAGATTTTGATGGTTACCTTGAAGTGATTTCCTGCGAGAGGCAGACAGAAATGCAAAAGTATTGCAAGACTGTGGGAGAAACAACAAATCCAGATGCTGATCATCATAAAAGCCCAGGTACTTTCACTCACTGGCAGGTTGGTTTTAATTTCAGTCTGTGGGTTGCTGTTAAGGAAACTGGAGTCCATCAGAATTTGGTTAAAGCTGATGGGCCAAACAGTAGACTTCAGTTTCAAACTATCTAGAAACCACACCCAATTACGAAAAACACATGTTAAAGCAACTCTAATTGTACATTTCAAAGAACAAGTAATTTTGTTTTACTGTGGTCACTGGTAATTTCAGGCTAAATACAGCCATGTCGTGCTCTCCTGTATCTACACATACTTTTGGAAAAGAGTAGGGTTGGATGTGAACTATTGCTTTTCCTCCCTCTTTCTATATGATTTAATATTGAGGCTTGGGGAAGACAGCTCAGATTTTGTTTTTAACACACATTGAGCTCTAGGGGTAGTGAACAACAGGGGCGTACAGCACATACACTATTTAGCTAACTGTTCAGAGGGCATGGTCTCAAACTTTGTAGGCATATAGGTTAGCTGCTTTGATTGTAAGCAACAGAAGCAACATCTGACTCATGTAAGCTAAAAAGGGACTTCTTAGATGGGCATGGATCCAAGGGATGCTCTGGGAGTGCAGGTGGTGGGAACCACTCTGCACTTTCTCCAGGACACTCCGTGGGCAGAATGTGCTTAGCTTCTGGTCACTGCCCTTAAAGTTCAAAGTCCTGGAGCAAGCATCCCATGAGCCTATCTGCCGACTCACACCTCAGGTGGAGATGAAGCACCTTGACTGACAAGTCCTCTAGGACTGGAGTCAATGAAATTCTGCTATAGCAAAAGAAGGAGGAATGGAGCCCAGGCAGGCAAAACTGGTACCTATCCACTGCAATTTTGTTTCTAGCAGAGAAGGACTTGAGATGGGGGAGAGGAGAGAGCAGATTGCTCAGGGCAAAGGCTCCATGGCTAATGGTACCAACAAGTAGCCCAATGCATCTCCCTTGCTTTGGTAAAGGATCCAACCTTCCCTGGCTCTTCTCTGTGATGAGCAAGAGGTCTTCTTGCCTCTGAGACAACCATGTGAACAGACTGTTAGCACCTCAGGGCCCCCAGGGAGCAGTGAGTTCTGGGCTTATTGGGTCTGGCCTTTCACGCATTCTGGATGGTTCCTGAGCAGCCATGAGTCCACCAGGCAGCAGTCTTCCCAGGCTTCTGCTTCTTCAGAAGCACCCTAGCCCAGTGGCATCCATTTCCTCAGGTATCAAGTGGTGATAAATAGCAGTACCTAAACCACAAGACAGTTGTGTAGAAATAATATAATGCTCCTACAGTGTTTCATAAGGGCAAGTGACCAATGGACGTTAGGTATTGCTGACATTGATCCACCCACAGCTACAGTGTAGCCTCAGTCACCCTAGTGGGGTTCCAGTTCCCTGTTCTGAAGCCCCATCCACAAGACTGAGGGCACCTTTGGCAAGCACCCCTCCTCACAGCAGGGAGGGCACAGGGCTTTTTCTAAACATCTGGATGTTTGGGGCCCTGATGTTCCCCAAATCCATTCCCAGGAACATTGGTCTGCCTAAGAGCATCTGGACTACCCAGGACCCCCAGTTCTGTAGGTGATCCCACTTCTGACACCAGGACCAAGTCCTGCAGCCAGGTCAGGTTTCACTTCTCCAACCTCAACCTCTGTTACATTTCTAACCAGCCGCTCTTGCTGAAGTCCTAGCAAATTCAGGAGGTTACAAAACTGTGAAGCTGCAAACCCAGCTCTTTTCCTTGAACCCCCAGCCTCAGATGGAACTGATCCTATAGAAAATACAGAGAAAAACATAGAGACAAAGAAAGAATTTTCTCATAATTCCCCCTCCCAGAGATAACTGCTCATTTCATATATTTTCTTTTTTTATTTAAGAAAAGGATGCCTCCTCCATGAAAACATAATTAGAATCAAATATACTATATTGTGTTTCTTTTTAAATTTGTTACAAATTATTATTATTTTTATTTTTTGTAGAGACAGGGTTTCCTTTGTTGCCCAGGCTCATCTTGAACTTCTGAACTCAAGTGATTCTCCCACTTTGGCCTCCCAAAGTGCTGGGATTACAGGCATGGGCCACTGTGCCTGGCTCATTGTGTTTCTTGTTCTAACATCATGTCATAAATATCCTCCCATGTCAGTCAATTTTTTTTGGATATATATTTTTTTATGTATGCATAATTCCCTCAAGATGTATTTAAGTCATTGCCTATTGTTGGGTATTTAAATTTTGGCCTCCTGACCTCCCTTCCTTCTCTGGAAACCTGGATATGATTTGGCCCTGTGCCACTCACCTTTCAACTGTTGGATGATCACATTACTTCTCAAATGCCATTTCCCAGAAACACCTGGTGCCATCCCACCCACCAGAGTGGGCCCTTTGGATACAACACTAGGCATTTTGGGCAGAATTGCAACCCTGCAAAATATATGCTGAAGTCCTAACTCTAGTACCTCAGATTGTGACCTTATTTGGAAATAAGGTCACTGCAGGTGTAACTAATTAAAATGAGGTCCTACTGGAGCAGGGTGAGCCCTAAATCCGATATGACTGGTGTACTTATTAGAAAAGGAGATGAGACACAGTGATAGAGACACACAGGGAGAAGAGGTCCACATGGCAATGGAGGTAGGAACTGAAGTGATGAGTTTAAAGCCAGGGAATGCCAAGGACTGCTGGCAAATACCAGAAGCTGGAAGAGGCAAAGAAGATTCCCTCCTACAGGCTTCAGAGGGAGCATGGCCCCACTGATACCTTGATTTTGGATGTCTGTTGTTCCAAGCCCCCCACTTTATAGTACTTTGTTATGACAGCCCCAGGAAACAAACACAAACTCCCCAAATCCCCACTTCCCAGAAACACCTAGTACCATCCTAGCCACCAGAGGATGGCCCTTTGGATACATCCCCAGGCAAAAGCAACCTGAGTCCCCTTGCACCTCTGGAAGCAGGAATTTGGGCTTCTCACCTCTTTACCCTTCTGTATACCCCCATCTTCCTCTAACCCATCCAGACACCATTTCTGTCTCTTTCTCCCCAGCCAAGCTCCTGATATCCCAGAAGGAGAACGTGGCCTTGTAGCCACCCAGAAGAAGCAATGTAGCAGGTCCAAAGGCTGGAATCCATAGGGCAGTGTCCTGTTACCTTCATAAATGGTATGAGTGACATTTGCTGAGGACTTGCTCTGTGTCTGCTCTGCAGTGAGCTTCCCACATGGACACTCTTATCTACTCAAGCAGCCCCATGGGTTAAACATCATTTTGCAAAGGAGGAAACTGAGGTGTGGAGGGATTAAGTGGTGGGCCAGTCAATGGAGCAGCTGGAATGTGAGCCTGGGCAATTGAATTCCGGAGCCCAGCCCATTCTGCAGTCTTTGCAGATGAACAATTAGGATCTTTCTCTCTTCAGTGACTCTCAGATTAACATTTAATTGGGGTTTTAAAAAGCTGTTCTTGTTAGCATGTCTGTGGTCTCCTATTGCAATCTTCCCGATTAAGCCATGTTATATAAACAGTCAGCTCAGATGCCTCAGAGTGTGTGTGTCTCCTGGTGCCCAGATTTTGCTTTAATTCCTGGTGCTTTCAAAGGCATCAGGGCAGGGAGGTATTTGCATGAACTTGGAGCTGAACTTTCACTGAAGGGTGGCAGTTGAGGCATGAAGCTTGGTGGTCCACAAATCTGGGTTGCTGGGCTTGCTGGCTGGATGACTTGAGTGCCTGGTATCTGAGATGGTTTGGCTGTGTCCCCACTCAAATCTCATCTTGAATTGTAACTCCCACAATTCCCAGGCATCATGGGAAGAGCCCAGTGGGAGATAATTGAATCATGGGGGCAGGTCTTTCCTGTGCTGTTCTTGAGATAGTGAACAAGTCTCATGAGATCTGATAGTTTTTAATAAAAGGAGTTTCCCTGCACAAGTTCTCTCTCTTTGCCTGCTGCCATCCTTGTAAGACGTGACTTGCTCCTCCTTGCTTTCCACCACGATTGTGAGGCCCCCCCAGCCATGTGGAACTGTAAGTCCATTAAACCTCTTTCTTTTGTAAATAGCTCAGTCTCGGGTATGCCTTTATCAGCAGGGTGAAAATGGGGTAATACAATGTCCATGGCATAGAGAGGTTGTGAGGATGAAATGAAGTAATGTGCTAGCACAGTGTTCTAGCTGTCTTTTTTCTCTGAGGTAAGTTGGTCTTTCTCCCTCTCCCTGACTCTTTCCCTTCCTCTCCTTCTCCCTTTCCCTCTCCCTCTACCACATACACACACCCACACCCACACACACACACCCCCAATGCACACACAAAGTGGTAATTAATGGTAGGAATATCTGACCATCTGTTCTCCCCTCTGGGGAATATATACACTTGCTAATAGCCCATGCACCCTTGCACAGGTTTCAATGGAGTGAACATGAAAGAGAAGAGAAACAGCAACTTCTTTTTTTTTTTTTTTTGAGACGGAGTCTTGCCCTGTTGCCCAGGCTGGAGTGCAGTGGCACCATTTTGGCTCACTACAAGCTCCACCTCCTGGGGTTCATGCCATTCTCCTGCCTCAGCCTCCCGAGTAGCTGGGACTACAGGCGCCCACCACTACACCTGGCTAATTTTTTGTATTTTTAGTAGAGACGGGGTTTTACCATGTTAGCCAGGATGGTCTCGATCTCCTGACCTCGTGATCCACCCGCCTCGGCCTCCCAAAGTGCTGGGATTACAGGCGTGAGCCACCACGCCCAGCCTAGAAACAGCAACTTCTGTTTCAGGAAGCTTGAGTGAACAAACAGCAAGCTGAAAAAAAAACTGCAACATATACAAGAGACAGCTACTTTTCTGAATATAAAGAGCACTTACAAATCAATAAGAAAAATGGTTTGAATGTCCAATATGATGACAGCAGAAAGATGTGACCAGGCAGTTCATTGGAAGAGCAATATGAGAGGTCTATAAAACACAAATACTTGCTTCTCCTTGCTCATAGTTATAGAAATCCAAATCAAAACCACCAAGCATTGCCACTGGCATGATTTTTAAGAAGTAATAATAGCAAGGGTTAGTGAAGATGTAAGAAATGAGTGCTCTCCTAGGTCACCCATGTGGGTGGTGCTAGTGCAACTCATTTGGAAAAAAAACTGGTGGGAGAATTTAGCAAACACACTTTGCCATAGCAATTCCACTGCTAGGCATTTCCACTAAAATCTGCAGGTGAACGGGAGGCGGGCAGCAGGGAACAGAGTTCTAGGCAGAAGAAACAGCCTATGCGTGCATGTGGAGGTTGTGGTGGGAAGGAATGCAGCTGATGGACAGGCTGGTGGGCTCTGAGTGACTGCTTCATGGTGGTGCTTCCAGCCCAGCAGCCACCATCCTCCCTAAGAAGAAAGAGAGGTTATCTGTGAAGTGTGTGGAGACAACTGTCACATGGGAATCAAGGGGCACGGGGAGGGGAGAGCACAGAGAGAGTGAACATGGCTGAGACTGTGTCCATAAATCAAGAGAGACTCCAGCTTATGTGCTTTACATCTTGACAGCATGCAAGGGTTTTAAATCTCAAAATGCCCCCTGAAGTGGTTGACATCCTCAATTAGATGTTGGCATTGGTGGTGGGGGGGAAGAGATGAGGACAACAGAGCAGAGGACTGGCGGAGGGGAGGTGGCTGGGGAGGCCCTGGAGGAGCTGAGGAGGGCCTCAGCGGCAGGGCCCTTCAGTGCAGTTGTGACTGGGGTTCCCGTCTGCTGCTGCTTACACTATGTTGGATATATGAGAGATTACTGAGTACCTACTATGTGCCAGGCACTGTTCTAGGGACCAGGGAAAGAACTGTCGATAAAACAGGCCAGGCCTTCTTCTTGTGCAGCCTACTTTGTAGTGAGGAACAGACTGTAAACAGGGAAACAGGTAATGATAGGCCACGGTGTATGGAGAGTGAGGGGTGCCATGCAGAAAGGCAGAGCAGGGTACTGGGAAAGACTGTGCACATGCGTGAGTGTGGGTGAGTGTGTGTGAGTGTGTGTGTCTGTGTGCACACGTGTGTGTGCATGTGCATGCATGCGTGTGTGTGTGTGTGTGTGAGGGGAGTCAATGAGTCAATTTTAGCCTTCCTTTAGCCTTCCGGGAAGGCCTCTCAGAGAAGGTAACATCTGAGTAGATACCTGAGTGGAAGAAGGAGCCAGAAGAATGTTCCAGGCAGAGGGAAGAGGGCGTGAAGGCCCCGAAGGAGTCGTGCTGCCTATGTGGAGGCCAAGCCAGGAGCTGCCCAGGTAGTTGGTGCCGAGTGAGGAAGCAGGCAGGACCAGGGCGGGCAGGGTGCTGTGGACCATGTCAGGGCCTTTGGATTGGACTTTACTCAGGGGTACTAAAATTCTTCTCGTTTCCCTGATGATGAAACTGAAGACAACACTATGATATCAATGGGCACAGACGGTACCTCTAGCTTTGCCTGTCAAAATTTCCAGTTTGCAAATGAGTCTTAGCTATACCCCTGCCTAGCTCTTCTTGGGCAAGTCACCTACTTCTCTGGGCCTCAGTTTCTTCATCTGTCAAATGGGAGTGAAAACCTCCACCTTCCAAGAGTGTTGTAAGATGGGACTAACAACTCACCTCAAATGCTGCTGTAAGTCAGGAGCTGAGCCTGGGCCCTGGTGGACACAGAGAAGGCTCAGTAAGTATAGCCCATCACTGTCACTGTCATTATTACCAGGCTCTGAATGGGGGCAGGGAGAAGTGAGGGACCAAAACAGCCATTGATGGCACATGTGCTGGCTTACTATTAGAGCCTTTCAGGGCTGGAAGCAAATCCGGGCCAACTCCTAGCCAGTGCTACTCGCATCATCCAGCTAGATTCTTGGATGCCTCCAGTGATCGGGAATTCACTACTTCTAGAGGCATCTCATTCTTACCCTGCTTTACATCCTTCAGTGAACACTCCATTGCTCTTAATATAAAGTCCAACTCTTTTCTGAGGCCCCACAACCCTCCAGGAACCAGCCCCTGCCAACCCCTGACCTTGTCCACTGTCCACACCTTGGTCCCTTACTCTCTTTTCTTTTGCATCTAAGCTTTGCACATACTAGTCCTTCTGCCGGGAATTCTGTCTATTCTGCCTCCTCCTCATTCAGTTAGCCCCTCCCCTTTTTTCAAGTTCCAGGTTACATATCACCTTTTTAGGGAGGCCTTCTTGAACCTCCCAGCCTGGGCTAGATACCCCTAAAACTGCTTAGTAAGGTGCTCATCAATCTTGTAATTAGTTGCTCATTTAAGATTTAATTGCCCTATTTTCCATGAAGGTGGGGAGCTGTCTGATTGGTCCTTCTGTCTTCTGCACCTCACACCAGTGAGTAGCACATACACAGGAGGGCACACAATACACGTCCACTGAATTGAGACTCTGTCAGTGCCTCTCTGCTAGACAATTCTTCCTCTTTTTTTTGTCTCGCTCTGTTGCCCAAGCTGGAGTGCATTGGCACAATCTTGGCCCACTGCAACATCCGCCTCCCGGGTTCAAGCAATTCTCCTGCCTCAGCCTCCCAAGTAGCTGGGATTACAGGTGCCTGACACCACGCCCAGCTGATTTTTTATTTTTAGTAGAGACAGAGTTTCACCATGTTGGTCAGGCTGGTCTTGAATTCCTGACCTCAGGTGATCTGCCCACTTCGACCTCCCAAAGTGCTGGGATTAAAGGTGTGAGCCACCATACCCGGCCCAATTCTTCCTTTTAGCAAGCTCACCCTACTCCAGCAGTGAGCGTTGTCATCATCTCCATTCTACAGATAAGGAAATTGATGATGGTAGCACTGGCAGCAGGGCTGGGGCAGAATGACAGGAGACAGCAGCAAGAAGGGTGGAGCCTGGCCCTGCATGGTGTCAGGGTTAAACCCAAACAATTATGAATTTTGTTGCTGTTGGTATCATTTTAATAGTCAAGGTGTTCTCATGGGGAAGAAAATACAGCACCTGCCAAAAGGAGACAGATGTTAAGTGACGTGTCCAAGCTCAAGCTGAAACGGCAACTTCCTGAGAGCAGGGGCCCTGACACTTTCTTCCCCAGGTCTGGGGACTTTACAGCAGCATCTGACTCCCTGCAGGGACAGCACAGAGGGTTCACCAGGTTCTCAGTGCTAAGTCCTGGCCATATACCATCTTGTTGAACACTTCCAGCACTCCCTGAGGTCACAGCTATCACCATTCCCAACACACTGATTGGGCCACATGCCCAGGGAGGCTGTGTGGGTCCAGGTGACAGAACAGGAAGGTAACAAAGCCAGGGTGGGAACCAGGTCTGCCTAATTCCAAAACCACCTTCTGTGCCAACTTCAGAATTCACTTCCTTCTCAAGAGCCCCCCAACTCAGCTTAGCTGCCCTGAAGCTCAAACCAATGTTAATGGCTTCTCCTTCCCTTTGCATTGGGCTATTGATCTTCATTTTCCAGGCTGGTTTTGGCAGTGAACCACTGTATCTTGGAAGTTTTATCAGGGGCTCATTCTGGCTTTAAGCTTTCATTAGCATAGTTAACTTCCAATACATTGCAAAAATATTTCTTCACATGTAGCTTCTAACTGCTTTGCCATCCAGATGGTTTTGAAATCAAGGAAGCTGCTGTATTTGCCTGGAGCTGGTTGTTTTGAATTTTGAGATTACAGCCTTGGTCAGAAGACAAGTGGCACAGCTGGCCACAATGATTCGTCTTCGAGGAGCACATCACACAGCAGCAAGAGGAAGTCTCCACTGATAATTTTTTTTGTTTGTTTTAAATCGCTAATATGATTACGGGTCTCTATTCACTTTAGATTTTTGGATGAGTGTATTTAAGTAATTTTCTTCTTAGTTTTTATTCTGGGTTTCAAAGCAGAGCTCCATATCAACAACTAATTTATTATGGAATAGCCTGTGATTTTGACCTAGTTAATCTGACTCTAAATGATAACTTGCCATCGCAAAGTATATGGCGAGAGATAAAAGCAGAGCTGAAATTACAAAAAAAAAAACACAAGTGCGAAAAAAAAGCAGCAGCTATGGTTTCTCATTTTCCCCCTCCAGCATAAATTGTTGAGTAATGAGATTTTTAAAAGCCAGAAATTGCTGTGGAGTGAACCAACACTGGCAGCTGGAAAACTGGCACCAGACACATCTGGCCTGACAGGGTTTGAAGGAAGGTTCGCTGTAGTGGGCGACTACCCATACCGCAGCCTGGCTCCTGCGGCCACCATGCGGACATGTTCAGATACAAGAGGGAGGGAGAGCAAATGGGAAAAATCAACGTCCAAATTAGAAACTACCTAAGCTATGTTGTTTTTCTTGGGGCCCCACTGTGCCTTTGATTTCCTGATCGTTCAGAGCAAGAATAACAAAATCCGTCTAACCCAGTGATTTTGACAGATTCGTCTGAAAAGCTACCTGTTGGGTGTGATCTGTTCATACCAGTGATTGTCAACTGGGGGCCACTTTATCCCCTGGAGACATGTGGTCATATCTGGAGACATTTTCAGTTATCATAACTAGGAGGAGGTGCAACTGGCATCTGTAGGAAGAGGGCAGGGATGCTGCTAAGCACCCCAAAATGCATAGGACGGGCCCCTCATCCCCCACAAAGAATCATCTGGTGCCAAATGTCAACAGCGGCGAGGTTAAGAACCCCTAACGTGTGTACTTAATCTGAATTCCCTTTGTGGGGTGGCTGGTGTACCATTATACATATAGTTTCTGGAACCTGGAGACATGAAGTTCAGGCATGCCCAGCTCAGGCACCTAAATTATGTAAGTAGCTGAAGGATTAACTGGGTCCTGTTTCCTTTTACTAAAGCAAAAGGATCTCATCACCTGGTGATGTAGCCAGTGGTGAAAAGAGCTTTTCAAAGAAGGGTTCAGTGGAAAATAGTGCCCGTTGTAGAGCTGGGAGCTGCAGTGGCAGGCTGAACGGCATCCTCCCCCTGTCTGGTGGCTGTGTCTGAATTGAGGGCAGGCTGTGCCCCCCTCTCTCGTCAGCACCCCCCGGGCACTCTTGGCTTCTCTGCTGTTGAATCTGTCTGACTTGCTATGGTGAAAGGTCACCGAGGAGCTGGGCAGCAAGACTCCCCAAGAGCCAGCCACGGCTCTATACTCACAGTGATTTCATTGGCATGACGGGAAGCTTGGGCCTGCCAAAGACAACAGCCCTGTGCTGTGACTGAGACTGCAGGTTCCTGGGGCATGTGTCCCACCACTCTAGACTGTTCCATTCCCACTGGGTGCAACGGCCTGGAGGAGGCGGATGAGAGCAGATGGACGCCCGGTTTCCCCATCCTGTCCTCCCTATCTCAGTACTCAGCAGAGGCGCGCTTCCACAGCTGGCCCCTTGTCACCCTTTACAGTTCGCGTTTTCCTGCCCTTTCTAAAGAACCAGCAGGGCTGAGGTGGTCTATTTTCATGCTGATGATCAACTAACTCTGTGGCCAAGGACAGCTGTGTGACCTCTCGTTCCCAAACTGGCAGGGGAAGCGGCCCCTGGATGAATGTCCCTTTCGACAGGTGCATCTGCAACTCTTCAAACTGCGGAGGCACCCTCTCTTGACCCTCCTTCAGACCCCTGCCAGTTCTTCTCAAAACAGCTTGCTTAGAAATGTGGGGGCTGGGAAGAAAAGACTGTGATTGAAGAGCTCCTCGAGGTGACTTAGACTTTGCTCCTCGCCTATACATGGAGCAGAGCGTGCTCTGTGGGACTGCGCAGCCCCTCGTCACCCCGGGGTTCTCGGCTGCCATTCCCTGAACACGAGCTCAGTGCCAGGCAGCAAGTGGAGTGCCCCTCCTGCACGTGCTCTCGTAATCTTCACAATCATCCCAGACGGAGGAGGGGATTTTGTGAGCCCATTTGACAGGAAAGAAAGTCAAGGCTGAGAGAGCCGATGGCCATGCTTACCCAAAGCCAGATGGGTTGATACGATGTTGATCTGGGCTTCCCAGCCAGGTGGTCTAACTCCAGGGCCAGAATTCTTAGCCCTTCATAATGTGAGGGTGCTTGGGGATGAGCCCCCAACTGGGCACACTTCAACTGTGGTTACTGTCATTTTTGTCAGTGGTGACTGGGCCCCTGTGATGGCACACTCCAGTCAGCTGGCCTTTGTACAGTTTTGTCTACCCTACTCCCTACCACCACGAAGAGCCACCAGGGAACCCTTAGTCCTGGAGAAGGCATTGACTACTCTACCAGGGGTTCCTGAAGCCCCTTGGCTCCCTTCGTCAGGCCTATTGGGCACAACTCGAGCCTGGGGTCACTGTGCGCTTCCTAGCTTCTCCCCGAGTCCTGCTGCAGGACGAAGTCCCGATCCCGCACAGGTCAGGATTCCATGGGCAAAAACAACCCCAGTAACCTTGGTCTGCCTAGCCGGGCTTGTCCCGCACCATGGGGGTCTCAGTGGGCCTGGGATCCTCCTGCATCTTCTTGGAGGCCCCAGTCCCACTGGGCCCGGCACAAAGGGCAGCTCTGGGTACCTACAGGCCAGATCCCGACTGGCGCAGAGCGTGCAGGGGCCCTCACATTGCGCAGTGACACGACTCCCTCCCGCTGGGCCCAGGAAGCTCCTGGAGGCGCGCAGGTGCCGGCTAGGTGAGACTGGAGAAGGGCGAGCAGGGCGCAGCATAGCAGCCGCGTGCGCCGGGCCAGGGCCGTAGTCCCCAAGGGCCCTTAGGGGACATTAGACGGCGAGCTCTCTCCCTTCCGAACTCAGCCAGTTTGCCGGGTGGGGGAGGGTGGCACCTACCTCCCAAAAACACCAGGACGCAAGCGTAGGGGAGCATGGCTGCGGGCATCCCGTCGGGGCTGGCAGGACCGCCCGCCGGGCGCCGCCACGGTGCGCAAGGGGAGGCGCGGGCGCAGGGCTCTCGGACGGCTGCAGGCGCCGACGGCCAGGCTGGGGTCCTGCGAAGAAGTTGCGAGGGTCCTGCGCCCCGCTCGGCGCTCACACGCGCTCAGCCTTCCCGGCTGTTGATAGTTGTAAGCGGAGCTGCGCACTCATAGGTCCAACTCGCCAGAAGAGGTGGAGACAGCCCCCGGCGAGGCGCGCACACCCGCGCAGCGCGCACAGCCCCCTGGTGCAGCTCCTGCCATTCAGACCCCCAGCCCTCCCCCGGATGTCCGTCCCCTGGCCGTCGCCTTCCCCAAGGTCTTCGCAGTGGGCAAGGAGGCCTCCCCCAAGCTCTGGTCCCGGCCAAGCCAGAGCGATGCGCTCCTTGCGTCGAAGCGCACCCCTAGCCAGGCCGTTCCCTGGAAGGGCAAGCGGGGCGGGGAGTTCCTCTAAGCCCTGCCAGTCCTGGGACCCCTGAAGTTTCTATTCAGGTCTTCCAGCTACTCCTGGAAAAGTCGCGTCAACTTGGATCCCAGCAAACCCAGAAGCGCAGTGAAAGTGGCCAACCCGGTCGCCTAGAAGCCAGCCCTGGCGTCTGTCTGTAAATGAGGCCGTCACCCCCTCCCCACCACACCCAAACGCATCTAGGCAAAGTGTGGAGCCGACCAGGCGGGTTTTCCTCCTCCTCCCAACTCCTCCTCCTACCCCTCTCCCCCGCAAATCTCATCTGAGTGAGTCAGCTGAGGGTGGCAGCTCAGAGGCGAGGCAGCCGTGAGGCGGAGGACAGGCTGGGGGATCCCAAAGGGTCCGCTCCGGCCCCCACCCCAGGCACTGGGACTCTGGTGGCACCCTGGGTGGCAGGCAAGCCTTGAAGTCAAGTGCACGAGCCTTGGAAAGGAGGACCGGGAGAGTTATGGCATTTATGAATGAAGAAGAGAAAGAATCACTCGGAGGGGAAAAGTTAACTGGATTGTTCCCACCTGCATGGATCACCGGGTAACTGCAGTGGGACCGAGGGGGCGAGGCTGCGGGCTGGGGATGTGCGGTTTCCTTGTGTTGCCACAAACCCAGAGAGGCAGAGGAAGAAGATGGAAAGAAAAAGGAAAAAGGGAAAGAAAGTAAGAGGGGAGAGAGGGGAAAAGAGAGGATGAAGAGAGACAGAGAAGAGAGACCTGAGAGAGGGAGAGAAAGAAAGAGACAGAAAAAGAAATGAAAGTGAGGAAAAGGGGAAACAGGCAGAGAAAGAGAGAGAAAGGGGAGGGAAGAGAGAGGGAAAAGGAAGGAGGGAGTGAAATCAACAGAAAAAAAGAGAACCAGGAAGGAGGGGGGGGAGAGAGAGAGAAGAGAGAAGAGAGGAGAAGAGAGAAGAGAGAGAGAAGAGAGAAGAGAGAGAGAAGAGAGAAGAGAGAGAAGAGAGAAGAAGAGAGAAGACCGAGATGCGGTCTCCTTGGGGAAAGGTTTGGAGAACTGGGCCAGGCCCGTTTCCCGGGACTCACGAGTGAACAGTCCACCTGCCCCTCTGAAGCGTTTTATAGATTCATTTGTCCCACTTTTGTGGGCTGATCATCCCACAGGGGAGCAGGGGACACCACCTCACCTTTTGATTTCTTACCAGAAACTTGGCTGAGGCTTCCAGGAGCCACAAGAGCCCTTCAATCCACCCAGGGACCCCCGATGTGGGCCCACCAGCCGTCCTTAGCTTTCCTCCTCTCCAGAGGCAACAGGAAATAGAAAAAAGTCCAGAGCAAGGCCACAGCATGATCTTACGCAAATGGAAATGCGAGGAAAACGATCAATTTGCTTCCTGAAAATGACATTTTTTTTTTCTGGTTTCTATGAGACTCGAGGTGGCCCTGCTGAAACTGAAATCAGTATGAGCTTTCCCTGGCAGACAATGGCCATTGTCACATATTAAATTCTCATGAAAGGGATAACTTTGTGGGCAAGAGGAGACTTGTGCAGGGTGACTATTTATAATTGCATAATTGTGATTATTTGTGGCAATTATGTGTCTTTCAATGTAAAAAATTTACAATTATGGGTAGTTTAAAAACTACATGCTAAGGCCGGGCACCGTGGTGCACACCTGTAATCCCAGCTCTTTGGGAGAGCCAGGTGGGTGGATGACCTGAGGTCAGGAGTTCAAGAGCAGCCTGGCCAACATGGTGAAACCCCAGCTCTACTAAAAATACAAAAATTAGCTGGGCATGGCGGCGGGCGTCTGTAATCCTAGCTACTCCAGTGGCTGAGGCAGGAGAATCACTTGAACCTGGGAGGCGGAGGTTGCAGTGAGCTGAGATCGTGCCATTGCACTCCAGCCTGTGTGACAAGAGTGAAACTCCATCTCAAAAAAAAAAAAAAAAAAAATTAAAACTACATGCTATTCTGGCCAAATCATTTGAGACTTCAGTCTCTGGGCTTTCTGGATGTGGGTATTTCAAAGTCCCAGGCGGCTGATGGGGGTTCAAGCATTAGTGGCTTTTTCTGGGGAGAATGGGTGTTACATTGATGTCCTACGTAGGGTCGTAATTCAGTATTTTCAGAACTTATTGTACTGCTGTTAGAGGTATGAACTTTTCCACAAAGTATGGTGCTTGTGTATTAATAGTTGTATTGGCTTATTTATAAATGAGAGGATTTGCTGATAATTATTGAGACTGTGGCATGGGCCAGGCGCTAGGTGGGTTGAGTACTTTATATGCATGTACTTTATATCTGAACAAATTGACAAGAAGTGGGAATTATGGTCAGGCCATTTTACAAACTGGGGCAACCAAGTTCAGAGAGTTTGGACCACTGTCCTGAGGCCAGGCAGCTGGAAGGTGGCAGAACTCCCAGATCCCTGCTTCCAACCACCATGCTGTGTCTCCAGGACATGTCCTGTCTCACTGGGTTGTTTGCTCCTTTCCAAATCTGAGGACCCCAAAAGAGAAGGCCTGTTTTATGATAACGGCTTCTTTTCAAAGAGGTGTGTGAATAATGGAGGAAACACGACTCCAAAATACTTTTTCTCTTCAGCCTGGGCAACATGGCAAAACACCATCTCTACAAAAAATACAAAAATCCTCCAGGTGTAGTGGCACATGCCTGTGGTCCCAGCTACTCGGGAGGCTGAGGTGGGAGGATCTCTTGAGCCTGGGTGGTCGAGGCTGCAGTGAGCTATGATTGTGCCACTGCATTCCAGCCTGGCTGACAGAGCAAGACCTTGTCTCAAAAAAAAAAAGTGCTTTTTCTAGATCCTAGCTAAACTCCAGCTGTTGGGGCTGAGAGTTACAGGTGGGCCCTGCGCCTGCTGCATCCTCACCCTTGCGATGGGGCGACACTTGGGAGGATGTGGGCAGCTGTAAAGGGCACTGGAGGCTGACAGATCCAGCGTTCCTCACTTTCCAGGTGAGGAAACAGAAGCACAATGCAGGTGAGCTGACCCTGTTGAGGTAACACAGATTTTACCCCACAAATAGAAAAAAAGCAAAGAAAATGGACAAATAGTGTTTGAACAAGACTCTCCTCAACTCACAAGGAGGTCAAACAAGAGCAAAAGAAGGAACAGAAGCTAAAACTCATTTATTGTCTTCAAACATATATTAACTTTTAATCAAAAAAAGAAAAAAGTTATGTTGTCCAGATCTTGCATTTTGCTCAAGGAAGGGTGATATACGCTTGGTTCCTGACCTCTTTCTTACTGAGTAATCGCTTGAGAGCTTTTGAAACGGCAGCAATCATAAGGCTGTTTTGGGGAGAAGCCTCAGCTCTGTGTTGGCCATGAGTCACGTCTGTGGGCATTATCGCATCTTGGCCTCCGTAGCTGGGCTTTCCTGGGCTGTTAACTGCAGGGGCCCTCGCTGGGTGGTCAGAGCTGCTGGGGGTGAGGTTTTGGGAGGATTCAGGGGGTCTTGCTGGGTGTGAGGGAAGCAGCCTCGAGTCAGATGTCCGTGAGTGGGAGCCAGCCTTCTTGCTCCATGTTTATCTCCCACACCACCCCTTCCCCCAGAATCAAAGTGCAGGGGGAATCAGGAGGAAAGTATTGCAGAGCAGGGCCTCTTTTCCTTCCCCCTCCCCTCCAAACGCCTACCTTTTCATCCTCGTCCCTGTTAAAAACACCATGGGATGATAAGATCACCCACAAAATCTTGCTATAAAATGGTCTGTTTCCTCTGCTTGTTATCAGGGGTATCTGATCAAAGAAATGGTGCCCAGGCCTGGTTATCTAATAACCAAATAAACATCCAGGCAGCCTCCTAGGCCAAGAAAGGTAGGCGGGGGCAGCTCTGGATGAAGCAGGGGATAGGCCGGGGTGAGCTGGGCCCCTCTTGGTGACCATTTCTGCCTCCAGAGTGAGCATGCTGGCTCGGCCCAGAGTCAACCAGATCCTTACAACAACCTGCATGTTACAGACTAAGAAACTGAGGCAGGGAAACCAAGTCTCTGTCCTTCAGAAGTGCCTGGTGCAACCCTGAGCCTAGCACATGACTTGTGCATAGTAGGGGCATGCTACACGTTTGCTGAGTGAATTAATGAGAGAACAAATGAACTATCACAGAATGAGCACTGGGTTTATCAGAAGACCTGACTTCAAATCATAATGCTACCACTTAGCCACTCACCGTGGCCGGTGCTAGAGGGAGGCAAACTGGTTCCCGGGGCTCACCATGTAATGGGCACTCACTGTTGGGTGGGCATAGGTGCAGATAGCCCCTCCAGGTGAATGCCTTCTCATAGTTTGAGCCCTGAGTGCCTCCCCCTAGTCCTGGCCCTGCAATTCCCTTTGCATCTGTTTCTTCCTCTGTAAAATAGGATGAAGCTGTGCCACCCTGTAGGAATTAGAAGACCATGTCCAGGAATTGAGCACTGGGTGCAGGATCCAGTCTTCTCAGGCCCTGAATCCACATGGTGAGAAGTTGAAGGTCACACAGCTGGTATGCAATACAGCCTGGATGGAAACCTGGTCTGGGCTGGAAAGACTGGCTCCTCAGCCTGAACCTAAACTACCTAAGTCTTGAATGGCATCTTGTTCACCTGCCTCTGGGAAGGCAGGTTGTGGAAATACCTTGGGCTGTTTGGGAACTCACCCTCCAGCCCTTAAACCTGTATAGGTATTCTTGCTCTATCTGGCTATTGTGTGTATGGTGGGGGCTGGGGGATGATGGCATTGGAGGGCTTAACCTAGCACTTGGCACATAAATGTTAAGTGAATATATTTTGAATGAATGTATGAATTCGGTAGATGAATGGATGAGTGGGTGGGTGGGTGGATAAATGGATGGGTTCGTGGGTAGGTGGATAGATGTGTGAGTGGGTGAGTGGATGGGTGGATGGGCTAATGGGTGGATGGATGGGTGGGTAGATGGATGGATGAATGCGTGAATAGATGGATAGGTGGATGAAGAGCGAGATGGATGGATGGATGGATGGATGGATGAATAGATGAATGGGTGGATGGGTGGATAGGTGGGTGGATGGATGCATGGATGGGTGGGTGGATGAGCGGATGGGTGGTAAGTGGGTGAATGGGTTAATGGGTGGATGAGTGGGGGGGTGGATGGATAGCTGGATGGATGGGTGAATGGGTGGGTGGATGGATAGATGGATGGATGGGTGAATGGGTGGGTGGATGGATAGATGGATGGATGGGTGAATGGGTGGATGGATGGATAGATGGATGGATGGGTGAATGGGTGGGTGGATGGATAGATGGATGGATGGGTGAATGGGTGGGTGGATGGATAGATGGATGGATGGGTGAATGGGTGGGTGGATGGATAGATGGATGGATGGGTGAATGGGTGGGTGGATGGATAGATGGATGGATGAGTGAGTGGGTGAATGGAAGGGTAGGAGGATGGGTAGGTGGATGGGAGTGAGATGGATGGGTGGATGGATGAGTGGATGAGTGGGTGGATGGGTGGATGAATGGGTGGATGGGTCAGTGGGTGGATGAGTTGGTGGATTAATGGGTGGATGAGTGGGTGGGTAAATGGATAGATGGATGAATGGGTGGGCAGGTGGGTGAGTTAACGGGTGGATGGTTGAGTGAATGGGTGAGTAAATGGGTGGGTGGGTGGATGGGTGGATGAGTGAGTGGGTAGGTGGGTGGATAGGTGGGTGGGTTAATGAGTGAGTGAATGGATAGGTAGATGAGGGAGTGAGTGAGTGAGTGGGTGGGTGGATAGATGGGAGGGTGGATAGGTGTGTGGGTGGGTAGGTGGGTGGGTGGATAGGTGGGAGGGTGGATAGGTGGGTGGGTGGATAGGTAGGAGGGTGGATAGGTGGGGGGGCGGATAGGCGGGTGGGTGGGTGGGTGGGTGTATGGATAGGTGAATGGGTGAGTGGATGGATAGGTGACAGATGGGTAGGTGGGTGGGCTAATGAGTGGATGGGTGTGTGAGAGGGTGAGTGTATGGGTGGGTGGGTGGGTGGATAGATGGAAGGGTGGATAGGTGTGTGGGTGGATAGGTGGGAAGGTGGATGGGTGGGTGGATAAGTGGGAGGGTGGATAGTCAGGTGGGTGGATAGGTGGGTGGGTGGATAGGCAGGTGGGTGGGTGGATGGATAGGTGAATGGGTGAGTGGATAGATAGGTGATGGATGGGTAGGTGGGTGGGCTAATGAGTGGATGGGTGTGTGAAACGGTGAGTGTATGGGTGGGTGGGTGGGTGGATAGATGGGAGGGTGGATAGATGTGTGGGTGGATAGGTGGGAAGGTGGATGGGTGGGTGGATAGGTGGGAGGGTGGATAGGTGGGTAGGTGGATAGGTGGGAGGGTGGATAGGCAGATGGGTGGATAGGCAGGTGGGTGGGTGGGTAGGCAGGTGGGTGGGTGGGTGGATGGATAGGTGAATGGGTGAGTGGATAGATAAGTGATGGATGGGTAGGTGGGTGGGCTAATGAGTGGATGGGTGTGTGAGACGGTGAGTATAGGGGTGGGTGGGTGGGTGGATAGATAGGAGGGTGGATAGGTGTGTGGGTGGATAGGTGGGAAGATGGATAGGTGGGTGGGTGGATAGGTGGGAGGGTGGATAGGCAGGTGGGTGGGTGGATGGATAGGTGAATGGGTGAGTGCATGGATAGGTGATGGATGGGTAGATGGGTAGGCTAATGAGTGGATGGGTGTGTGAGAGGGTGAGTGTATGGGTGGGCGGGTGGATGGGTGGGTGGGTGGATGACTAACATTCCAGTTGCCATAATTGTTGCTCTGGGTGGTGCTCACACGGAATGGTTTGTTAATTTATTAGTAAAAATTCATTAATGTGTTAACTCAAGCTGTGGAGACACATCTTAATCCCTGCACTTAAGAGGTGCTTTCCCACAAAGGCGGGGCCTTGTGTTCTTCCTGTGAACAGCCATAGCACCAGCGTGACAGGCAGGTGCTGTTGAGCGAAGAGCAAATGCCTGCTCTTATGTGGCCAGCCTTCTTTGCCTGGGAGGTTTGGGGATTTGTTTTTGTTAAATTTCTGGGTCCCCAGCCCAGCTCATATCCCTCATTGATGCCAGGGCCACTCATAGCAGGCTGTGGAATGGCAGCTGAGCAGTTGGGTCTGGCACCAATAGCTTCATCAACATGACACCCAGACAGTCAGGTCCCTCTGGTCAAGGAGCTGACCGTTTGATGCTATGTAGACCCACCAGGGCTTGCAGACAGTCTGTAGAAAGAATGGGCTGGCCTGGTTCATTTTACTTGGGAGGCAAGAAAATTCAGCCTGAGCGAGGGCTTCTGTTGATGCAGGATGGAGGAGAGGCTGCCCTACTCATGGCAGAAGGAAGGCTTTGGGCGTCTAATGGGGCTCATGTCTTGGTGCCACCCTTCATGAGGTACATGACTTTGGGCCTGTGGGCGCAGCCTTCTGAGCTTTGTGTTGCTCATCTGCAAAGGGAGAATCCTGAGGTTTTGGGGAGAATGCAATGAGATGACACAAGTAAAGCCCTCAGCCTGGGGCCTGGTGGGCTGCAGGTCCTTGGTAAGAGGGCAGATGTCACCATTATTTCCGAGGGGACTGGGTAGGTTTGTGGATGAGTGGCTCACATCACCTAAGACCCCATGTTGGGCTCAGCACTGCAGGGTGTTGGAGCTGGGAGGCCTCTGCAGACCAGGTCCGCTCATTTTCAAATGGCCTCTTGGGAGCCACCTAGAGAGGAGAGGACAAGGAAGGGAGGCAGAGAGGCCAGTCTCTGAGCCTTCTCCTCCCCCGTGTCATCTCAGGGTCACCATAGTGCTCTTCATGGGGTGGGAAGTGGTGGCCTTTAAGTGTCTATCAAATGTGAAGACTGCAAAGAGGGATCCATGGCTGTCGAAGCAATGAGTTACGCGATGACATAGATCTGGAAAGCACATCTGAGCAAAAGAGCACACTCGTGTAAGCCTAGAACACAAACCTGCACGCAAGTGTTGCATGCATTTAACTTGTGTGTATCTAAGGCAATCCATCAGACATACTCCAGGGGATGTCTTTCAGGAGGAAGAAGGAAGGAAATGGGTGTGGAGATAGGAGGGGGGCAAAGGGAAAAATTTATACAATAAGAAAATAAGACAGATAAGGGTCCCAACATAGACCAACGTTGTTGGCGTGCCATGAACTCAGTAATGTTAAATGCAACTTTCTGTGTCTGCGGTCCAAAAAGTATGATAAGCAAAAGAGACTATGGAGAGACTGAGGCACAGCAAGGGGGAGGGGGATGGCCAAAATGGTGGTTGGGTGTCATCCAGACACTCAGGTCCCTCTGGCCGTGGCACTGACAGTCTGGAGTGATGTAGATCCACCAGGGCTTGCAGAAGAGCATGGTTCGGTCCCCATTCTCTGATGTCTGCTCGTGTGTGCAGAAGAGCTGCTTGGAGCAGGGTCTCACCTTTCCATACCCATCGGCCTCCCGCTCCCATCCATCAGCTGGGTCGCAAGAAAAGACAAAAGCTATTGTGACAGGTTCCTTGTTTTGAGAGGCTTTTGTCAAAGGGGGGAAAAAGAAAAGTTAGGGAACATGTGTGGCTTCAAATTATGTCAGTTATAAAGTTTATTGTTAGCTCCCAGTATAAAAATCAATATATGCTCCTCATATAGGATTTTAAAAGCACTAAGTTTATTATTTCTCTCTCATTGTAAAATTAACGTGGTCCTAATATGCTATTTGGAAAATACAAAGTGGAAAGAAGAAAAATGAAAGTCATGCACCGTCCTTCAACCCAGGGATAACTCCTGCTAACACTCGGATGGATGAATTTTACATATACATATAAATATTCTCATCTACAGTCAAATTGCCTTAATAAACCACTAATTCCTCAATTTCATCTTTTGGATTAATTTCCTAGCCTTTAAGGAACTGTTAGATGCAAGGCTACAGGTAGTAGGGGAGGGACACAAAAAAGAAATCTTATTTTTTGGCCAAAATATCCTGCATGTTGGATTTGCCTTCGTTTTGTTTTGTTTTGTTTTGCTTTGAGCCTTCCGCCTTGTTAGACAGCTGTTTGTACACTTTCCTCTGCTTTGGATTTCAGTCTGGAAGCAGCACATTGATTTTAAACAGAAATACCTTAAAAGAGGTGTCGTTTGGGGGCTTACAATCCCCCCACCATCAGCTTGCAAGTGGTTCTGTTCCGGCTGGCACGTTACACCAGTAAGAGGCTTGGTGTATCACCCAGGGAGCAGGTTAGCTAAATTCAAGGTGAACAGACGGCATTCTCTGTTTCTCTTCTGGCTGTCTGCCTAGTTTGGGGTCTTGGGGAATTGGAGAAGCAAAATTTGGGGGCGGGGATCTTACTAGTGCTCACAACACAACCCAAGCCGAAGACCTTATTTTTCCCTTCCTTCCCTCTTCTTTTTTTTTTCATTTTACAATTAACACTCAGGGTTTAGTCTCCACCCCTCCCTCTTGAAATGGAATTTTTATCTCTTGATTCATGCTACAAGATAAAATCCATGTTTATCCAGTTGCATGAATAATTGATAAGCTCTTTCCAACTTGCCAGAAGCAACTTAGCCATCTTGCCTTGTGGCCTGGAACCCCTGGCAATTTCCGGAGCACCAGCAAGAGACTTTTGCACAGTTTCTGCTTGGAGTCTACCGACTCTCTGTCTCAGAGGCGGGGGTTTATCTCTTGATCCTGATTCGTGAGCACTGAAGCTTCCAGCACCGGGGATGCGTAGGGCCTGGGGAGGGAAGGAGGTGCAAGTCAGAGTCCACTTAGATTTTCTGAACTCATGTCTGTGACAGGTGCAGACCTGGACTCCACTGGGAGCACCCCCGCCACCCCCTACCCAGGGCTGGCAGTTTCAGAGTTCACAGCATTAATTAACTCTAATCTGTTCCCTGATAGTTTAAAGCAGGCTCAAGATGTGAAAGCATTTTCCTTCCTGCTTATTTAATGGACTTAATGAGATAACAATGAGAATCTGTGTTTAGGCTCTGTAGCGCATTTGGCTCTCCCGCCATGTTTATATGATAAAAGGCAGTGGGCTGTTATTTATGCACTTAGCTGGGGTTTATTCTTTTTAAACAGGTCTGGACAGCTACTTGTTATATTTGGCTCACGCTAGCTTAAAAAAGGAATTTATGGACCTTACTGCAGAACGTCCCAATTCTTCAGGCCAAAGTTGGGGTGGTAGTGAAGTTGCAAACTGCCCCTAAGAAAAAAGGTTAACAAGATATTGTTCCTTCCACCCCCGGCCTCCCGTTGGTTCCCCCGCCCCAAGAGCCTTCCCACCAGGCTTCAGGGTGACAAACGCTTGGATTTGATGGGGCTGAGATTTGCTTGTGCCTTTGTTGACAGCAGGGCACTTGTATTGAAACTTGTTGAAAGGAGCTAGCTTCGAAGACTCCTCCAAGACTCTACACCACAGGGGGAAGCAGGACTTTGATTTAAGATACTCACATCTATCAACCACAGGCATTCATTCAGTTTTCTCTTTCATTTGGGGAAGGAAGGGAGAAAATGAATCAGAGGCTGATTTTTTTTTTGTGGTCCGTTTTCCCCAAGCTCCAGGAAATTAAGAAACATGACATTAGTTTTAGCAAACAATTTAAACAAAGTAAAAGCAGATCTCCCACCAAAGGCCAAGGACCATGAGGGGTGTGAGTGCCCCTGGCCCTTTCTGTGGACTCTGCGGGTCGTGGAGGAGCCATGAAGCAGGAAGAGAGCTTGGGTGATACAGGATGGTGTGCGTGACAGGCCTCCCTGTGTCTTCTTTGCTACCATATTTATCATAGCTTAGATGTTTGTGGCCTGGTGGTGCCAAAGGTGAACAGAAAGCATTTTTGGGGCGCCATGGCCCAGACCTTAGCCTGGACGTTGTGGGAAGCCGGTGGGTGTCTGCATGCGTTGGCGAGAACCAGTGGGCATCTCCTTGGAAGCCAGTCCTCAAGGTGGCTCTGGATGGCCCACTCCTGCATCTCACCAAATCCACAGGGTCCAGCTGTGCCTCCAGGGCTGCGTGGCTTATTGAAAAAGAGAGTGTATGGTGGATTTCAATATCTATATTCTACAAAAAATGTAAAAGGGGCAGGAGACGGGAACAAAGAAACCAGTGCTGGTGATCCTGTCCCCACAGTAAGGTCTGCTGTAGTGTGGACATGGGACAGGGGCCAGGCCCTGCTGCTCCCTGGGGGAACACAGGTCCGTGGGGGTGGCTCACCATCATGTATGATTTTGATGTTTGTACATTTGTTGTACCACATGAACCAGTCTTGGACGGCTGTTCTGAGTAAATGGGATGATGTGGGTAAAGTCCCCAAGACCAGAGCCTGGCACAGGGCCAGGCTGGATAATGCTGACTCGTGGTGATGAGGGGAAGGAGGAGGCAGGATGCCATGGGTGAGGATTCCAGGCTCCAGTGCTGCTGAACCACCATCCACCAGTATGATCTCAGCAAGCCTCTCTCCATCTGGACCCAGATGGTTCACCCATTCAACATCCCGGGCACATTGAAGGGAGATGAACAGTGTCCAGCATGGTCTTCAGCTGTGAGAAGCCATACACTCTCCTTTTCAACCCTACAACTTTCCGTCATCTCGGGTGCAGGTTTCTTTCCTCTCTTTTTACTTATTACAAGGTAAAATACAGTCTTATTACAGAAAACTAGAAACCAGAAAAGCCCATCACACAGTCATTCATTCAACAAATGCCTATTGGGAAGGGTGGGGGATGAGCCCCTGGTGGAAATGGGGTGAAGCCGTGGACTTTCTCTGGGTGTGATGAAGGCTGACGGAGGGCTTTGAGCATCCTCAAGATTCAGAAGTCTGTTCTCAGTCATCAGCAGCTGTACCAGGAGAGGAAGAACCTCTGAAGTGTTCTTACTCCAAAAGCCAGTGAAAGTGCAGATTTCCTGAGGAGTGAAGCTTAGGGCCCTGCCAGGCAGTGATGCTTTCTCAACTTTGGGGGCAGTAAAATGTACAGACTCCGGGGAAGGAGACCAGGAAGGAGGCTGCAAAGTGTGCATGCTCTGGGAAGGGGGCAGGGAAGGCTAGCAAAAAGCTGTTGGGGACCTAGCCAGGCTGCTTCCCTTGGAGGCCCAGCCTGAGGTGTGGTGTTTCCCACCAGAGATGGCAGAAATGATTTCAGGTGCTATGTAGATAAGCCACGAACTATCATTGAATCTTTTCTTGGTTGTATTGTGAAAGAAAAAGTCTCTGTTGGGTGCTGGTGTATCTTCAACACCACTTAACGCTTGTCAAGCTCTCCTTTACTGAGGTAAAGCAGTCCTCAGGCTCAGAGCTTGTGACCAGGGAGCAGTATCTAGCCAAAATTTTATTTTGATGCTTTGTTTTCATTGTCTTTAAAACAAAAGATGGTTATCTTCCATTTGCCATGAAAGATACTGCTTCCCATTTCTGTTTTTTACCCATTTTTCATTAAGGTGTAATTTGCATGCAGTAAAGTCTAGTCTTTTTAGTGTACAGTTCTGTGGAATTTCGATAAATGTATCCAGTGTGCAACCATCACATCATGATATAGAAGGGTTCCTTCACCCCTAAATCCTTCCTTGGGGATGACAACCTCTCTTCACCCTTAGTCCTTTGCAACTAATAATCTGTTTTCTTTTCCTATAGTTTTGTCTTTTCTAGCATGTCCCATAAATGGAATCTCATAGCACGTAGCCTTTTGAGTCTTTTCTCTCACTTAGCAGAATGCATCTGATATCCATTCACGTTGTGCCTGTATCAGTAGTTCATTCATTTTTAATAATGAGTGGTGTTCAGCTGTAGGGCTACACTATAATTTGTAGAGGGACATTAGGATTGTTTCCAGATTTGGCAGTTACAAATAAAGCCCCTATAAACATTAACGTAAAAGTTTTTCATGAGCATGGGTTTTCATTTCTCTTGGGTAAGTACCGATAAGTAGGATTGCTATGTTGTCTAACACATGCATGTTTAACTTTGTAAGAAACGGCCAAGCTGTTTTTTGGAGTGGCTATACTATTTTGCATTCCTACCAGCAATGTATGAGAGTTCCAGGTGCTCCATATCCTCATCAGCACTTGATGTTGTCAGATTTTTTTTTGTTTTTGTTAGTCTAATGGGTATGTACTAGTATCTCATTGTGGTTTTAGTTTGTATTTTCCTGACGACTAATGATGTTTAACACCTTTTTATGGGCTTATTTGAAATCACTATATTTTCTTTGTTGAAGATTTCAAATCTTTTGCCCATTTTAAAATTTGAATTGTTTGTGTTTTATTATTGAACTTATTATTGAGTATTTACATATTCTGGATACAAGTTCTTTTCTAAATATGTTATTAGCAAATTATTCTGGTAGCTTTCTTATTAATTTTCTTATTGATGTCTCTTGGAGATTGTATTACTTAGTCTGTTCTCATGCTGCTGATAAAGACATACCTGAGACTGAGTAATTTATAAAGGAAAGAGGTTTAATTGACTCACAGTTCAGCATGGCTGGGGGAGCCTCAGGAAATGTACAATCATGGAGGAAGGGGAAGCAAATATGTCTTTCTTCACATGGCAGCAGGAAGGAGAAATGCCAAGGAAAAGGGGGAAAAGCCCCTTATAAAACCATCAGGTCTCGTGAGAACTCACTCACTATCACAAGAACAGCAGCATGGAGGTAACTGCCCCCATGATTCAATTACCTCCCACCAGATCCTTCCCATGACATGTGGAGATTTTGGGAACTACACTTCAAGATGAGATTTGGGTGGGAACACAGCCAAACCATATCAGAGATCATAGGTTGTTAATTTTGATCAAGTATAATTTATCAATTTTTTCTTTTGTGGATTATATTTTTGGGGCCATATCTGAGAAATATTTACTTAATCTAGGGTCACAAAGATTACCTTCTATGTTTTCTCCCGAAGGTTTTATAGTTTAAAGTTTTACATTGAAGTCTATTATCTATTTTGAGCTAATATTTTGATATAGTATGATATATGAATGGAGGTTCATTTTAAAAATAAATATCCAATTATTCCAACACTATTGGTTGAGAAGACTACTTTTTCTCTACTTAATTGCCTTTGCAACTGTGTCCTACATCAATTGACCCTCTCTGTATAGGCCTGTATCTGGACTTTATAGTCTGTTCTGTTGGTCTATACGTCTGCCCTTACTCTAATTCCACATTCTCTTGAATATCTTACCTTTGTACTAAATCAGGTAGGGTGACTTTTTTTTAAAATATATTCTTCTGGCCAGCTGTGGTGGGTCACATCTGTAATCCCAGCACTCTGGGAGGCCAAGGTGGGAGAACTGGTTGAGGCCAGGACTTCGCGAACAGCCTGGGCATCATAGGGAGACCCCCATCTCTACAAAAAATAATTTTTTAAAAATTAACTGAGCATGGTGACATAGGTCTGTAGTCCCAGCTACTTAAAGGGCTGAGGTGGGAGGATTGTTTGAGCCCAGGAGTTTGGGGCTGCAGTGAGCTATGATTGTGCTACTGGATTCCAGCCTGGGCAACAGAGTAAGACCTTGTCTCCAAAAAATATTTTATATATAAATATATATATATTTCTATTCTAACTTTATTCTTCTTTTTCAAGATCACTTTGGTTATTTTTTCTTTGTCTTTTCATAAAAATTTTAGAATCTGCTTGTTGATTTCTACAAAAAAATTCTGCATTATTTTTAAGGCAGGGTCTTGCTTTGCTGCCAGGCTGGAGTGCAGTGGCATGATCATGGCTTACAGCAGCTTTGACCTCCTGGGCTCAAGGGATCCTCCTGCCTCAGCCTCCCAAAGTGCTGGGGTTACATATGTGAGCCACCAGATCCAGCCCCCCCTGGGTTTTGATTAGAATTATGCTGACTGTATAAATCAGTTTGGAAGAATTCACATCTTCACAATATTTTCTTTGTCAACATGGCATGTCTTTCTATTTATTTAGGTCTTTGATTTCCTTTATCATTGTTTTTTTGGTTTTCAGCATATAGAGCTTGCATGTCTCTTATAAGATCCATACCTAAGTATTTTATAGGTTTTGGTGCCATTGTAAGTGGTATCTTAAAAAATTTCAATTTTCATTGCCAAGTATACAGAAATACAATTAATTTTTGAATATGGATCTTATTAATGTGAGCTTGCCAAACTCACTTTTTAGTTTTAGTAGCTTTTTAATAGACTATTTGAAATTTATATGTAGATTATCATGTCATCTAGCAATAGAGTTTGAATAATTTCTATTGACCTATCCTCAGGTTAGTTGATTCTTTTCTTACCTTTGTTGAGTTTACTAATGAGTCTATCAAAATTATTCTTTATCTGTGTGAGTGTTGTTTTTACTTCCAGCATTTTCAATTGATTTTTTTCTTATAGTTTCATTCCTCTGCTGAAATTATGCATGTGATAATTCATGATGTTCTCATTTCCAGTAGAGTCTGTAACATATTATTCATAGTTATTTTAAATTTCTATCCA
Source organism: Pongo pygmaeus (assembly GCF_028885625.2). Classification (NCBI taxonomy): domain Eukaryota; kingdom Metazoa; phylum Chordata; class Mammalia; order Primates; family Hominidae; genus Pongo; species Pongo pygmaeus. Next base: position 61,211,854 of record NC_072394.2, read on the forward strand.
TTGTGTTTCTACCTTTCCAATGTGGATGTCTTTTTTTCCCTTGCCTTATTGTACTGATACAGTATTAGACAGGAGGAATGAGAGCTAATATCATCCCTTGTTCTCAATCTTAGGGGAAAAGCATTGTCTTTCACTATTATGTATGACATTAGAGTTGTAAGTTTTCTTGTAATGTCCTTTATCAGGTTGAGATTGTTCCCCTCTAGTCTTTGTTTCCTGAGATTTTTTTTATCATGAATACGTGTTTAGAAAATGCTTTTTCTGTATCTCTTCTGATGATTATTTGATTTTTAGTCTTCAGTTTGATGATATTACATTGAATATTGATATTACAGAGAGTTACATTGATTGAGTTTTTTGAATGTCAAACTATCCTTGCATTCTTTAAATAAACTCCAGTTGGCTGTAGTGTACTATCCTTTTTATATATACTTTTTATTTGCCTGCATTTTGTTAAGGATATTATTTATATTCATGAGGATTATTGGTCTGTAGTTTTCTTTTATTATAATGTATTTGTCTGGTTTAGATATCAGGGTTACACTGATCCCATAAAATTAGTTGGGACATGCACCCTCCTTTTTTTGTATTCTGGGAGAAATTGTGTAAAATTGATATTATTTCTTTCTTAAATATTCAGTAGAAATAACCAGTGGAGCCATTTGGGCCTGGAGTTGGTTTTTTTTTTTTCCTTCCTTCCTTCCTCTTCCTTCCTTCCTTCCTTCCTTTTTTTTCCACAAGCGCTGACTGCTAGTGAGGTTTCTTTTTAGAAAGTTTTGGCCAGGTGGCTCACACCTGTAATTCCAACACTTTGGGAGACCAAGGTGGGTGGATCACCTGAGGACAGGAGTTCGAGACCAGCCTGGCCAACATGGTGAAACCCTGTCTCTACTAAAAATACAAAAATTAGCTGGGTGTGGTGGCAGGTGACTGTAATTCCAGCTACTCAGGAGGCTGAGGCAGAATCGCTTGAACCCGGGAGGTTGCAGTGAGCTGAGATCATGCCACTGCACTACAGCCTGGGTCACAGAATGAGACTCCATCTCAAAAAAAAAGTTTTAATTATGCATTTAAATTTCCTTAATAGATATAGGATTATCTATTCTTTGTAAGGTGATGTTCAATGTTCAATCTTCCATTCCTGATATTGATCATTTGTGTTGTCCTTTTCCACTGGTCAGTCCTGATAGAGGTTTATCTGTTTTATTATTTTTTTTTCAAAGCAGCAGCTATCGGCTTCATTATTTTCTTTTCTCAATTTCATTAATGTCTACTCTTATCTTCATCATTTCCTTTCTTTTGTTTATGATTGTTTCATCTTCACTAATGGCTTATTATTATTTATGTCTCTTTAAAAATTTTTAGTTGTTGACCCAAGTTTTATCACATGCATCTTTAATTAAAAATTCTAACCTCAAATAATATGATACTACTTTATATCTAGTCTAAGAAACTTACAAAATATGCTAATTATTCTTTTCTCCAACACTTTTGTGTCACTGGTGTCATATATTAATATTTTATTTTTATGTATGCTATGAGTACACAACAGCTTGTTACTACTTTTGTTTTTGCTACTACTTTTTTGAAAGTCAGTTATCTTTTAGATTAGGAGTTGACAAATTTTTTCTGTAAAGGGTCAAATAGTAAATATTTTAGGTCTTGTAGGCCACAAATTCTGGACCCTGTCATAGTGTAAAAGCAGCCATAGACAATACACACATGAACTCGTGTGGCTTTGGTCCAGTAAAAACCTTTATTTACAAAAACAAGCGGTGGGCTAGATTTGGCCCACAGGCTGGGATACATTTTGAGTTGATAGTTTTTGTTGTTGTTGTTGTTTTAGCACTTTTATTATCTTGTGGCTTGCCTGACATCTCAGGGGAAGTCTGATGTAATTCTTATCTTTGTTCCTCTGCACCTATTATTTTTCTCTGTCTACCTTTATGATTTTGTCTTTATCTTTAGTGTTCAGCAGTTTGAATAAGCTCTTTCCAGGTGTTTGTTTTTGTTTAATTTATCCTGGTTGGTGTACTCTCAACTTTTTGGATCTGTGGTTTGGTGTCTGTCATTAGTTTTGAAAAATGCTTTTTGTATAATTTCAACTATTTTAATGTATTAATGTACATCTTTTGTATTTTAATGTATTAATATTGGTTTCATGGCCCATAAAATGATTTGCTTTGGTTAATACTTCTTGTGTACTTGGGTGGAGTGTTCTATAAATGTCAATTAGATAATTATTTCTTCAAATATTTTTTTCTGCCTCGTTCTGTCTTCTCATTCTGGAATTCCAGTTACTGTTCTGCTAGACCATTTGTTATTGTCTCACAATTCTTGGATACTCTGCTTATTTTTAAAACTCCTTTTCCTCTTTGAGCCTGAATAATTTCTACTGACCTATGCTTAAGTTAGTTGATTCTTTTCTTACCTGTGTTAAATTTACTAATGAGTCTATAAAAATCATTATCTTTATGAGTGTGATTTTTATTTCAAGAATTTCCATTTGATTTTTTTTCTTATCATTTCACTCCTCCGCTGAACTTACCCATTTGATAACTCATGGTGTTCTCATTTCCACTAGAGTCTATAACATTTTAATCAGTTATTTAAAATTCCTATCTAATAATTCCATCATCTGTATCATAGCTGTGTCTAATTCTGTTGATTCTTTTGTCTCTTGACAGTGTGTTGTTTTTTTTTCCCTCACTTCTTTGAATGCCTCACATTTTTTTATTGAAAGCCAGACATCTTATGTAGGACAATAGATACTGAGGTTTTAACATCTGGGAATGGAGCATGTCTTTATATCTGCTAGGACTTGAGTATGGGCAGTTGAGTTGGTCTATTTAGGAATTCAGATGTGTTAGATTTCATTGTTGGCTATAGTTGCTCCCAGTGTGCTGCCAGCTTCAAAGTCCTTTTATGTTAGTCTGAGTTTAAGTTGGGGGCTGGTTTGCCAGAGTATTTTTTTCAGCCTTTGCTGCACCCTCAGCTTTTAGTCTTCCTTTGTGCTTTGCCATTGATTGAGTCTCTCTCCTGTCTCTTGTTTCTCTCCCGGGAACAGACCACTGTTACCTGCTACTCCATATCTGTTTGCCTGGTAATAGGGGTTGGGGAATATTCTCTGTTGTGCTTATTTTGTCTCAGTCTTAGCCAGGCACTTCATGGTTCTGTTTAGCTCCCAGCTATTGGTCTGGGCCTAGGATGCATTCCTGCCCACCCTACTATACACCAGGATAGTGTGAGGGGGGTTTGCTGTTGTTGTAGTTTCCTTCAGTCAGCTTCAATAATTTTCATTAGTGCCCTCATGGCAGTAGGTTTCATTGCCCTTCCCCTAGATGTTTTAGGGAGATCCAGGTGAGGATTTGTGCTTTTTCTGCAGTGGTTTCTGTCCCCCTTCCCCAGTCCTATGCTGCAAGGGATGCTTTCTCGGTATTCTCATCTTGCCCTTTCCTATCTTTTTTGTGAGCACTCAGTTCAGCAGTGGAAACAAGCCTGCATATAGAGTGAATTCATCTTATGTCTGTGGCTCTCAGAAGTGCCATATAGTCTCAGCAGCCCATGCTCAGCCTTTAGCAATTTGTTCAATATTCTAGCTATTTTTTTTCCTGCCAGCATCTGATGGCATCTACTCCAGATAAGCAAGTATTCCAGTCCTGGCTCTCCTTAGAGGTACCTATCTTTCCTTACATTTCATGTTTGCTGGTTGCCTTGTAACTCAGATCTCTGCTGGATTAAAGAAAAGTTGCAAAATTTCAAATTATCTGGCTTGGTTTTCTATTGGAGTAGTAAGAATGGGAGTGATAGTCTTTCCAGCATTTTACATCTGAAGCAGTTCAACTTCTTTTAAAAATAAACTTTCTCCAGTAAAAATAATGTGTCCTTTAATATATTAATGACATGAAGCAAAGCAAATACTATGAAGCAAAGTTAATCATACAAAGCACCTACAACAGGGCTTTGGAGTCAGCATTCTGTCTCATATTTTCTGTGTGACTTTGCAGAAGGTACTGGACCTTGAGCATCAGTTTCTGTTTCCTGGTCTGTACAATGGAGATCGAATATTATCCGAAGAATTAAAAGAGCTAGTATATGAAAAGTGCTTGGCTGATGTTAAGTGCTCCACTAAATTGATAAAATTAACAGATGTTATTACTTTACATGGATTTAAAGACCATCTCTGCGGTGTGGAAGACAGTCCCAGATGCAGTTGGGAAATGAGGTGATTCTTCTCTGTGTGATTCCCAAATCTCCTGTACTCTGGCTGGCATAAGTGTGTCTGTGTGTTTAGGAGAATGTTCACTGGTAGAATTCTCTGAAGTAGCTTCTGCCACTACTACCACCATTCAAAGCATACTCTAAGAGAAAAGAAGGAAATATTTACAGAGTGTGAGAGACAGTGAAAATATCCAGCCCAAGACCAGGCATGGAGAAAGCCCCCAGGAAACATCAACAAAGTGAGGAGGGAATGTACAGATGGGAGAAGTATGTATGGCTTGGAATAGATGCCCCCACAGCTTAGTCCTTGCATGTGAACCAATAGCTGTGTGTCTGGGTGACCTTGGGCTCGACCCTTGACACCCCTGAACCTCAATTTCTCATTAGCAAGATGGCAGAAATCTCTGCTGCCCTCCCTCACCTCCTATGATTGTTGTAAGGCGGAAACAAGACCCTGTCTGTGACCATTTGGAAACTCTACAAACATATCAGGTATTAGTGTTAAAAATGATCACTCAAACCCATTCTGAAAGGTTGAAGGATACATGAAAAGTGGACCTTGAGGCCTTCTCAATTATGGCTTCAGAAATAGTTAAGGTAAAGTCAGGCGGCAAGTGATCAATGCCTCTCGATGTTTCTTTCCCAAGGAGGCACTCAGATTTTTGCAGCTGCCTGACATGTTTCTTAACAACTTACCTCCAACTGGAGAAACATCAGTAGTTGTCGAGGCCACAGTTTGTCTGGCTGATTTATACAAATCGGTGAAACAATATCTCCAGCCTATTCTTTGATCTTGGTTTGAAGCAAGTCAACTTAAACACTCATGGGAGCTGGAAGGAGATCCTTCATATAAATGTGCCCACAAATCTTTCTTGGATGCTCAGGGTGAGGCCTCTGCTAGTTGTTTCAAAGGCCTCATCCATCATGACAGGGGGAATAAAAACTCAAGTTATGCTTTATTAACCTTATTGATTGCCACCCTTGACCCAACTCAACCCGTATCCAACTGCGGCAGGAATTTCTAACTCAACTTTTGCTGTAGTAGAACTGCACTTCCTCCACTACAATCCTCTCTGCACCCTCCCTCCCTGTCGTGGCACCTCTCTTTAATCAAGAAGAGCAGCACAGAAGGAAGATCTCACTGCTGGAGACCAAGTGCTGTGGGTCATTAAGGGGGCCAGTTCTGGAGCTTGAATGCCTGGGTTTGAATCCCAGCTCCAGCATATACTGACCTTGGGCGAGTTCTAGAAATCTGCCCCTGCCTCAGAATCTCCATTTATAAATTTATATGGTGCATTGCTAGGGTTATACCAGATAAACAGAATCAGGAATTTAAATATGTATATTTTAAGGAATTGGTTGTGGGACTGTGGAGTCCGGCCTAGTAAGTCTGAAATCTGCAGGGCAGGCTGACAGACTAGAGGCCTGCAGGCAGGAGCTGATGCTGTGGACTAGACCAGGGGCAAAATTTCATTTTCCTCTGTGAACCTCAGTTTTGCTGTTGAGGTCTTTCCACTGATTGGATGAGGTCCCCAGATTATTAAGGACAATTGTTACTTAAAGTCCCTGACTGTAGACGTTAACCCATGATAACTATAATACTGTCACAGCAGCACCTGCATTAGTGCTTGGTGGAATAACTAGGTGCTAGAGCCTAGCCAAGTTGACACATTGAACTGACCAGCACAGATGGTGTAGAAGTGATGTGAAGAGTATGAGGTACCACATGTAAAGTTTGCAGGCTGGGACCCAGAACACAGTGTGGACTCAATAAATATGAGCTGTTCTTATTGCTGTGAGGATGCAGAGAGAAGACTCACAAATGGCCCCGTGTATGGTAAGTGGTAAACATTAGCGATTATTATGTCTTCAAAATTTCACTCAATATGCATCATTAATGTCAGGGCTGTGATGGTGGTGAGGGCACTGACTGGGGCCTATGGTAGCAAGTCTTCTCATGCACACTCACACACACAGTCTCACACACACTTGCATACTCACACCCATACACATACACACACTCATACAATCATACTCACACACACACATGGTTGATGACAAGTGGTGACTTCATAGGATGAGGACTTATGAAGGATCTAGAGTCTGAGGACTTCGGGAGTGGAGGTTTGCAGGATGAGCAAGTTTCCTGGGGAAGGGGTGGTGGCTGGAGGGGCGGGGCTGTGGAAGCCCACCGCAGCTAGGACAGGCACAAGCGTCGGCCCCTGGGCAGGGTCCTAGTGTGGTGGGGTGGGTCCCAGCCAAACCCTGCATATCAGATCCTGACTATGGATACTTGATTGCTTTGATTTGATTTTATTTATTTTTATTTTTTTGAGATGGAGTCTCACTCTGTCACCCAGGCTGGAGTATGATGGCATGATCTCGGCTCACTGCAACTTCCGCCTCCTGGGTTCAAGCGATTCTCCTGCCTCAGCCTCCTGGGATTGCAGGCACCCACCACCATGCCTGGCTAATTTTTGTATTTTTAGTAGAGATGGGTTTTCACCATGTTGGCCAGGCTGGTCTCGAACTCCTGACTTCAGGTGATCTGCCCTCCTCGACCTTCCAAAGTGCTGGGATTACAGGTGTGAGCCACCATGCCTGGCCCTGCTTTGATTTTGTATTGGCATTTTTTTTCTCTCTTGGTCTGAAAATAATTTAAAAAATTGCTTATTGGCCATATCCATCTATCAATCTATTTTAAAAATAACATACCAACATTATTGCTAACAATATGATTATTCCTAAAAACAGCTCCAGATTTCTTTGCAGTTCTTGTCTCACTAGGGCTGTGCGTCCCTATCTGTGTATTTTAAAATCATCTGAAATGATTCATCTCTGACTGGGGAAACCAGGAGGTGGCTAACCTTTCCTTAAAGGCCAGATCACCTAGGTGAAAAATGAGATATCCTCTTGAAAGCAACAAGGACAAGGTTGTTCAGCATGCGTAAACCTGAGTGTCGTGATTGGTTCGTCTGGTCAGGTCAGGATACACATGCGCTCCGCATCCCCCTTGCCATCTCAGTTCCAGGCCAACATTGTCTCTCACCTGATAACTGTCACAGCTTACAAAATGGTCTCCCTGCTCCCACTCTACCCTGTGCCCTAGCCTTATCCTTTTGTATTTGGCAGCCAGAGTGATTTCTTTTCCAAATTGAACTGTAATATCACACTGAAAAGGGGTTCAAAGAATTGTCCCAAAGTCATGGACAGAATGGGAGGCCATTGCCTAAGTGAAATGAGTCAGAAGCAGAAAGTCAAGTCACTGCATGTTCTCACTTATAAGTGGGGGCTAAACAGTGGGTCCACATGGGCATACAGAGGAGGGTAATAGACACTAGAGACTCCAGCAGGTAGGAGGGTGGGTGTATTAGTCTGTTCTCACTCTGCTAATAAACAAGTACTGGAGACTGAGTAATTTATAAAGAAAAAGAGGCTTAATGAGCTCACAGTTCCACATGGCTGGAGAGGCCTCACAATCATGGCAGAAGGCAAAGGAGGAGCAAAGGGAGGTCTTACATGGCAGCAGGCAAGAGGGCATGTGCAGGGGAACTGCCCTTTATAGAACCATCAGATTGAGTGAGACTTATTCACCGTCACAAGAAGGGGAAAAATCCACCACCATGATTCAATTACCTCCCACCAGGTCCCTCCCATGACACATGCAGATTATGTGAGTTACAATTCAAGATGAGATTTGGGTGGGGACACAGCCAAACCATATCAGTGGGAGAGGGTTGAGTGTTGACAAGTTACCTATGGGGTACAAAGTGCACTCTTCAGGTGATTCAGGTACACTGAAAGCCCAGACTTCACTGCCATGCAGTATATGGAGGTAACGATGGCACTTGTATCCCCTAAAGCTATAACAATTTTTAAAATAAAATAAAAATGGTCATATAGCACACTTCTATGGAACCTCAACCCAGATCAAGAAGTTGCTTCCTTGTCCCATCTCAGAAACTGTGTCCCCCTCACCCCCAGCAAGAGAACCACTGTTTTGACATCTCACATTATTATTTCATTTTACCTGCATTTGAATTGTCTTTCAATGGAGTAACTCAGATTATATTCTGTTGTGTCTTGCTCCTTTTGCATAACTTTTTAAAGTGAGACACAACCATGTAGTTGTGTGTGGGTATAGCTCTGCTGTTATTTTTGTTGTACAATATTCTGTTTATAAATATGCTATAAATTATTTATCTATTTTGCTGTTGATGGATATTTGAATTGTTTCCTTTTTGGGGGCTACTACAAACAGCACATGTATGAACATTCCTGTCCGTGTATACACCGCTGTTGGACAGAAGCAGATTTTCTGTGTTATGGAGTATACATAGGTTCAGTTTCTATAGATACCACCAGTTTTCCAAAGCAGTGGTCCTAGTCCACATTCTCAGCTGCAGTGTATGAGAATTCTAGCTGTTCTATACCCTTGGATTATGTGCCATTGTCTGGGGGTCTTCTGTTTGTTTTATTTTTGTTCCTTTAGTTTTTCCATTCTCTGGGTGTGTAGAGTACTTTACTGTGCTTTTAATTTGCATTTATCTGATGGCTAATTAGGTTGAGCCTCTTTTCATGTGCTCACTGATTATTTGGACATCTTTTTGTGAAGTGTGCCTGTTCAAGTCTTTTGCCCATTTTTATATTGGTGTGTTTGTATTCTCTCTGGACTTGTAATAGTTTCTTACAGGTCTGGATATGACTCCTCTGTCATTTGTCTGTGATTTAGTTATGAAAGAGAATCTGTTCAGGAATCTGATCTTGTCACTCTCCTGGCATCCCCGTCTTCATAGGGCAGCATCTTTGAGAGGTTCTGGTACTCAGGCCTTTGAGTTCTCTGGCCTGTCTTTGGGCCACCCTATTCTATGGCTTCTCCTTCAGCTATACTAGAGCCTCTAGAGTGTCCTTCTCCTTGTCCTGGAATCTGACACAGGGCAGTGTGACTCAGAGCTAAGGGCACAGACTCTGGAGCCAGACTGCCTGGTCTCACTGCTCAAGTGTCAAATGGTGCTGACAATAATAATAATCCCCCCTCAAGAGTTGTGAGGAGTTAGTGTGAAGTCCTTAGAAGAGTGCTGAGCACATGGCAAGGGGGGGAGTGAGCGTGAATATTTTTTTTATCATCATTTATGTTCATTGAGGTTCTGCTTTTGGAAATGTCCTTTCCTTTCATCCCCTATGATTCTAATCACCCCTGGCTAATTCCTACCTACCCTATAAGTCTCAGCTCCAAAATCATGTCTTCAGGGAAGCCTTCTGTGTCAGTCAGCACAAGCTTAGTTGACTTGCAGTAATGAACAGCCTCAAACTTGCAGTTGCTTTAAACCATCAGAACATATTTTCTGCCACATGTTCCCTGTCGGGTGGCTAGGGGATCTGCCACCATGATGCTTTTGGATCTTTGCTCCAGAACCTCATCCATGGACCAGCCACTACCTGGACGGTCAATAGGCAGTGGTAGAGGGAAAAAAGGCTCTGGCAGGTTTCACACAGGGGATTAATGCTCACCAGGAATGACTCATGTCTCTCCCACTCTCGCCAGAACTAGTCACAGGCCACACTGACCGCAGGGGCCAGGAAGTTCAGTCCCACCTTGTACTCAGAAGGAGAGAGAACTGAGATATTTGGAGGGTTGCACCAATGACTAATGACAATTTGCCTGAACCCCAAACTGAGTTAGGCCATGCTATTGTGTGCTTTGTCTATTTTACCTTTCTAACACACACTAGTGTGCAGTCATGTGTTTGTGTGACTATTTGATTATTGTCTATGTCTCCCACCAGACTGAATTTCACAAGGGCAGGGCCCTATTGGAACTGTTGACTGCTCTATCCCTGTTTCTGTCACTTGCCCCTTGCAGACATTTGAGAAGTTTGGTGTCTAGCAGTCAATCATTGGAGAATAGATTCTGGTCTCTTTATCCTGCCATCTCTAGATACCTTTTCTTCTTTTAATTTTTCACTGCAGAAATTTATCTATCCGTCTCCCAGCTTCCACAGTTATCAACATGCCAATCTTGTTTCATCGAATTCCCATATTTCATTGCAGAAATTTTTGAGTCTATAAAAAATAGAATCATATAGCAAACTCTCATGTACCCATCTCCCAGCTTAAACAGTTATCAACATGCCAATCTTGTTTCAGTGAATTCCCACATTCTCTCCCCACCACTATTTTAAAGTAAACACATCCTATCATTTCATTCTCAAGTCATTCACTACAATGTAATACCATTACTGTGCCTCAAAAATGGACAGTCATTTTTAAATATCATATAATACCCAGTCAATGTTGCAATTCCATTGATGGCCTCATAAATGCTTTGTTCAAATTAAGATCCAAAGAAGATCCACATATTACATTTGGTTGATTTGGTATTGGAAATATTTAGTGAATCTCCATTGCCTTTTTTATTTTCTTATTTTTCTGTTGGAAACCGTATCACCCATCCCGTATCCTTTGCCATAATCTCGATTTTGCTGATGGGATGGTGTCTTTTGATATGTTCCTTTGTCCCCTGTGTGTCCTGCAAACCTGTAGCTAGCTCTCAGTAAGATCTAGAAGTTTGATGATGTTCATATTTGATTTTTTTTGGCAAGAATTCATCAGAGTTGTCATTGTATACTTGTACTGCCTCATTCCACGTGATGCTTCCTCAGAGGTTTTGGGGTTTGCCAGCCTGATCCACCATGGTACCCACCTTCATCCACGGTACCCACCCCCACCCCCCAATTCCCAGTGACCCCACTCCTGTTTACTTTGTTCCACTTTCTTACAAGAAAAATCACATCCTGAAATGTTCCCTCCTTGCATGGAAAACCCATCCAGACGAGGCTCAAGTCATAAAAGAGCATGAGACATGGATCTCCATTTGTTATGAGGTTAGTGGGCATCAGCTTTATCAATAGCCCCCATCTTTAATCAAGAAGAAATTACCCACTGGTGGGACATTATGGTTTTCTTTTACAACTAGCTCGTTTTTAAAAAAATCAATTTCAGTTCAATTTTTTTTTTTAATTTTAAGTTTCGGGATCCATGTGCAGGATGTGCAGGTTTGTTACATGGGTAAACGTGTGCCATGGTGGTTTGCTGCCCCCATCAGCCCATCACCTAGGTATTAAACCCCACATGCATTAGCTATTTATCATGATGCTCTCCCCCACCATCCCCCCACACAGGCCCCAGTGTGTGTTGTTCCCCTCCCTGTGTCCATGTGTTCTCATTGTTCAGCTCCCATTTACAAGTGAGAACATCCGGCATTTGGTTTTCTGTTCCTGCGTTCATTTGCTGAGGTTAATGGCTCAGTTCAACTTTTAAGCAAGGAAAGAGAAGGATAATTGTGCAGCGTTTCCTGAAAAGTTATGAAAGAAAGCAAAGGGTCATTTTTCAGAACTCCTCTCCCACCGTTAAGAATCATCCGTCGTGGCTCTTCTTTGCATCTTGCAGCTGAGCTGTAAGCCCTGGAATTGGCTGATGGGGCTTTGCTTCCAAAGATGTTTCTCAGATCCTCCTATTTACAAGGAGGGTGTTTGGAACTAGAAAAAAGCTGGAGGTTCGCGTCAGGGGAAATTCTCAGTGCAGCTCCACACTCTCATGCCTGCTGGGAATCCGGGCCCTCCCCACTCCCACCCTCTCCTCTGCAGCCCTCTCCTCTCTTCTCCATCCTTATTTCCATTCGAATCAGTGGTTCTGGGGTGCTGTCAGGCATGAGCACTGATGAAGGGATTTTTCAAGCTGTAATTTATCATGTAGATGAAGGTTTGATCCCTTGTTTGGTGCCTGCAACATTGGGGTCCTAATTTCCACTCCAGGGCCAGTTCTCTGTGGAGCAGGGCAAACCTTGCCTAACCTTTCTATGTTAGTTTCATCTCCTGGAAAATAGAGTTAATATCTACTCTGCTCCTAGGAACACAGGAATTAGTTATTGTTTTTTCAGAGTGCTAATCTCATACCTTTGCCAACACAAAGCAATTCCACCAACAGCCCACAAATTATATCTGATCACATAGTGGCAGAATGTGTTGATCATCACTACTTCCATTGTGAAACTCGAAACTAATACTTTTAAGGTTGCCACTTTATTCATAAATCCAAGAAGTTATCACAGCCACTGCAGTGAGTGAGGTTCAGAGCTGAGGGCCACTTGGAAAAAATCACCACCCACTGCAGTCCCGGCCTCCATCCAAGGCTGGGCAGGCTATCACGAAGCAAACAAGAAGGTCACGACAGGCTGCAGCTTCGTCCCTTTCCATTTCAGGCTATGATTAATCTTTTCTGATGTTCTTTTATTTGAAAAAATAATCTAAACTGGCCCCAGACAGAACCAACTCTCCTTAAAAGGGAAATCTACATGAAAGGACAGAATGTTGCTCACGGAGAGAAAAGACAGGGAACCCATCGCTGGAGGTTTGAGGCTCCTGAGGAGAGCACTAAGGTGCCTCGTCTTTAATTTATGGGCATAACGGGAGAGCTCTTTCTTCTTGAAGTTGGTGATTCACAACCTCATTTGAGGTCTGATTCCATCAAAAATACATCCAGCTCCAAGGGCTGCCAAAAAAGGAGGTTTTCTCTAACCCAAGAGACCCCACACAGTTTCTCCTCCAGCCTGGAGACCTGGGTGTACTGTCAGGGCCCCCACCTTCAGTTCTCCTGCCCTCCTGAGTTGTAAGTAGTCCCCAGGAAAGACTCTTCAAGAGGCAGGCTGCTTGGGTCTGGATGGTTCTCTAAGTCAGAGTTTCTCAACCGATGTGCAACTGACATTTGAGGCTGAGTCACTGGGGTGGTGGGGACTGACCTGTGCATCACAGGAGGTTTAGCATCCTTCCTGCTCCCACCCACTGGATTCTGTGAGCAGCCCCTTCTCCCGTTGCGACAACGAAAAATGTCTCCAGACATTGCCAAATGCTTGTGGGTGAGGGGGTGCAAAATCACCCTGGTGGCAATTCATGGAGCTGTTGGTCCCACAGCCCTTTCCAGGGTGCCTTCATGTCCACAGGGAAAATTTGAAGTGCCAGGGCCTTTGGCTGGGTGGGTGAGACCTTGGGAAGGCAGAGCATGGAGCTGTCCTGACATGTGAGCATTTTTTTCCCTTGTGCACAGGTCCACCTGGCAACCGTGCTACGAGTCATTGTGGCCTGCCTCCCAGGTGCCCCTTTGAATTGTGCCCACAAACCAGGTGGTTAATCAGCTCTCCAGCACTGCTTGGAAGCGTCCCTGCCTAAGTGAGCATGTAATTACCAGCTCGCACCCTCAGCCGTGGACACGCAGGAGAGCAGCGGCAGAAACGGGTGGCTCATTGCAGGAGGGGGAGCGGGGGACTCTGGCTTTTGAAGCGTGACATGAATGCCAAAGATGATGGTGTCCATCCCCTTTGGAGACTGGACATGTTTTACTGGCCTTTACTGGAACACAGCCGCCGGATCCCTGCAGATGGCTAGGGCTACCTGAGCTACCTGTGTGAGGGAGCGGGCCCCCAGCCACGGGGGGCACCTGAAGAGTGGCCTAAACCTGCACACACCTTGGCCTCTTGTTAGGTCCAGGGGGGTGTTTTATTTAGCAGCCTTGCTCCCCATCATATCAAAAGAATTAAAATACGCCCACACTAATTATAGTTTGTTTGCATAAAAATATTTGAAAGGAGTTTAATGGTTTTGCTTCTTAAATTATCTGGCGGCAGGTAATTCATCAAAGTTGCAATTACCTGTGATTTGCCCCACAACCAATAGGCATCCTTAGGCATTCTTGCAATGGTTTTCTCAAACGTAATGCAGTTTTTATGACGACGACATCATCAATACTGCATCCAGCAAGCAGTGAGGAGGCTGCACTGCTGTAGTTGGCAGGCGTTTAATGAAGCATTTATTAATTTTGATTTTGTGGCTTTCTTGTTGAATTTTGGAGCCCATAATTGTCTTCACATTGCACACACTTGCATGGACCCCAGAAAGGTTCATGCCTAAGGCTCTTGGGGGTTTGTGGGTGGGGGGGTGCTCTTTTCTCTTGGCAGTATGCTGAAGGTGAGAAGATTCCAGAGGCAGCTGAACAGTCACTTTGCTGGGGAGGATTTGCTTAGCTGCTGGAGTCACTCCCAGTTTCCTCTTTCTTGGTTTTTGTGGTGGTAAAAATTAAGTCCAAACATCTGGAGAGCCACAGGTGTGATTTGCAAACATCAAACACAGCATTCATTCCTTATTTCTTGATTAATTTGTTGGCTGTCGGCTTTCTGATCAGTCTACCAGCTGGGCATTTTACTTTTCTCTTACTGCAAACGAAGCGTAATTGCTGGGACGCAAACCGGTCGGAAAAACAATAAGAAATTAGGCATAATTGGGCGGCATTTCCTGACGAGCTATAATGCCGAGCTCAACATGGGAGCTAGTGTTTTATTTTCTTTTTTACAAAAAGGGACTTCACAATTATTCCTAGCGCGTGAGTTTTCCTCCCCACTGCTTTCCAATGCCTGGGACTGAGCGGAGGGGGTGATTTCCTTCTTCCCAACCAGAGGTAGCGAATCTCTCAGTTGCTTATGGTAATATTTAAAGACACAAAAAGGCCAGGACAATTAGAAATGTGCACAAGTAGCTATAGGGCTGACGTTATTGATGCCTTTGTGATCAATAGCACTATTTTTATTTGGATTGCTGGGTAAGAACAAGCCTTAGGAAGCTACGGACACAAAATTTAGAGAGCCCTGCAGAGGGCTTGTAAAACCCTGTTGTAACTCTCATGTCAGGCCGGGAATAACGGCTGATTTAAAGGCTTTGGCTGGTGCAGTGAGGCGGGGTTTCCATCAGTGTATGCCCAGGAGAGGGGATTACATCTGCCCGGCGTCCAGACCCCAGGTGGAGTGAAGCCGTTTATAACACAATTTGGCTGCAGTTGAATTTTAATCTTGGGATCCACCGATTGCTTTAAGGGTGAGCTCGAGAAGCCACCATTTGTTTTTAATAGCTTTACCCAGAGACTAAAGAAATCCCTCCCCCCACAGTTGTTCTGTTCGGGGTTGTGTTTGTGGAAGGGAATTGAAAGAGAAGATTTGGTAAATAGGAGTCATGGACTGTCATGCTTTCTGGATGAACTGTTTGGACATTGGCTTTCTGATAATCATCGTAGCTAATATTTACTGGGTGCTAATGACACGTGGGGATGCTGCTAAGCACATTTCACATCATGTTTATCTTCTTAATTATTTATTTTATTTTATTATTTTTTTTGAGACAGACTCTCACTCTGTTGCCCAGGCTGGAGTGCAGTGGTGCAATCACCACTCACTGCAGCCTCTGCCTTTGAAAGGGCTCAAGCAATCTTCCCACCTCAGCCTCCCGGGTAGCTGGGAACACAGGCACCTGCCACCACGCCTGGCTAAATTTTTTTTGTATTTTTTGTAGTTTTGTAGAGATGGGGTCTCCCCATGTTGCCCAGGCTGGTCTTGAACTCCTAGGCTCAAGCAAGTCACCCACCTTGGCCTTCCAAAGTGCTGGGATTATAGGCCTGAGCTACCATGCCCAGCCACATCGTGTTTATTTAAAACAAACAAACAAACAAACAAAAACAAAACCCGACTCACAACAACCTGTGAGAGACTATCTCAGGCCCATCTTCTGGACCTGCACTGGCCAATATGGTCACCATTCATTACTGCGCTTGAAATGTGGCCAGTCCATGCAGAGACAAGTTGTAAATGTCAAGCATTCACCAGATTTCAGACTTAAGGTGAAAAAAAAAAGTGTTAACTACTCAATTAATAACTTTTATATTGATTACATGCTGGGATTTGGGTGATATAAAATGTATAATGAAAGTTGTATTCTTTTGATTTTGTACCCATTTGTTTTTACTTTTTGAACATGTGGCTAGGAAATACAAAATTACGGATGTGATTCACATTATACTTCTGTTATAAGGCACTGATCTAGAAGAAGAAAAGACTCACAGACCTGTAATCCCAGCACTCTGGGAGGCCAAAGTGGGCGGATCACCTGAGGTCAGGAGTTTGAGACCAGCCTGGACAACATGATGAAACCCCATCTCTACTAAAAATGCAAAAATTAGCGGGCCTGGTGGCATGCTACTTAGGAGGCTGAGTCAGGAGAATTGCTTGAACCTGGGAGGCGGAGGTTGCAGTGAGCTAAGATCACGTCACTGCACTCCAGCGTGGGTGACACAGTGAGACTCAGTTTAAAAAAAGAAAGAAAGAAAGAAAGAGGCCCAGAGACTTAAAGGATCTTGCCCAAGGCCGCCCAGTATGCAAGTGTCCGGGCCTTTTAGATGCTAACAGCATGACCCCAGAATGGGCACTTGTGCATGAGTCAGTTTCTCAGTCAGCTTTTTGTCACCGGCCCTAAATCCCTGCAGACTTTGGTTGAATTTGTAGCCCCTCCGGTCTCAGTTTTCCCAGCTCGGTCATCAGAGGCTGGAGTTGAATGGTCTTTGTGGCTTTTTTGCGGACAATGACGTTCTCAATTTTGTACTCTTTGGCACAGAGTGGTGTAATGTGGAGAGGGGAGCATCAGTCTCTCTCTTAATGCTTATTTAATTATATTTAATTAGGAATCTTGTTGCAATTGGTCTCCTGGGGCCATCTGCTGTGGAGATTTTTGAAAAATCCAAATTTTATTTCTTGCCATCGATCCATGTGGTTAATGGGCCTGAGGAGGAATGATGTCATCTGTCCTTCTAACTTAGCACAAGAGGCAGAAGGAGAAATCGAGCAAAATTGGGCCGATCGCCCGAGAAGGCCACCCTTTGGAGAGCCAGGGCGGGCCTGGCTCATTCCTTCAGGTTCTCATCTGTAGTGCCCACTGTGTGCCCCAGCTTGCTCTGCCTTGTGCCAGGATTTTGGGGACAGCTGGGTTCTGGCATCATCTGTGCCCTTGTTAACATGGTACCCTAAAATTGATGCTTGCCCTGATGGTAAAATGGTGGTCTGCATGTGATCGGCACCAATTTGTGATGTCCAGGGTTCTTGAGTCAGCCACCTATTCCCTGGGTTGCCTTCAAGATGACCTGAGTGGACTCACTGCCTATTCTTTTCCCTCTGGGTGGAATAGGATTCTTACAGGAGTAGGGTGATAAGAGAAGGGGGCTCTCCTTCATTGCTGCCATCAGGCTCCTTGGTGGAAAACTGGGGCAGGATTCAAAGCAAGGCTGACATGACCTGTACTTCCCCAGAAAGGAGCCGCTGGAGGCCTGGCTAGGGCCAGCTCTCCAGCCCCGGCAGCTGCCCCCCACCCACCCCCACCGGGCATTTAATCAGTGTAGCTGATTAGTTGAAACACACCACAGGCTGGGAGCCTGCGACCCTGGCTGGCGTCCTGGGCTGTTGTTTATGGCTGGGTGATTTGAGGCAAGCCTCCCGACCCCGCTGAGCCTCGGATCCCTCATTTGCAAAATGAGACTTATCGTATCTGCCCTCCTCCCTCCCCAAGTTGTTGAGAGGCTCCAACAATGTCGAGAGGCTGATATGAAATGTGGGTAAACAGGAGAGTGGTATTTAAATGCACGCTATTACCATAATTGCCTTGTATTGTGTGTGTATATCTTATCTCCCCAATTAGATCTGAGATCCTTGGTGACAGCCACCATGTCTCCCCCCTTTTGATATTCCCCACGCAGCTGGGATGATGCTGAACATATGGCTGCTGCTCAATAAATATGTTCTGAATTGTACTGAATTTCATTTTGGTTCCAAATCACCCTAAAAACTTGATTAGGTGCAGCCCAAAGGAGCAGGCTGGATGAGGGAGGCTCCCCAGCCTGGCTCTGTGGCTGTTATGGGAAAATGTCTGTGGAATGAATGAATAGATGAATGAATGAATGTCTTGTGGTGTTTGCTTTACTCTTCCCGCTCCCAGCTTTGACACTGGCTGTGGAATCTGCCTCCTGTGCTCAAAATGACTTCTCCCTCTCCTCCTTCGGGATACGCTTTCTGCATCCTGCCTCGCTGTAGCTCAGATTTCTCTTAAGTAGTCAAACATAATATAAAATTGCCAACAAAAAGATCATTCCTGGATTAATTAATCTCCCCCTTTACGTAGGGAAAGACATAAAAGAGAGCATAAGATAAGAAAAGAAAACGAAATTAATCTCATACTTTCTATGGCTGCCTGTTAATTTCAAGCTTTCCTGCATCCAGGTGCCTGTGTTCCTGCTCGGTTTCTGGATTGCTTGGTACTTAAATGAAACATCTTATTAATCATTTCCCGGGAATGCTGTGCAGCCAAAAGGAAAACAAAGGCATTCAGGACCCACAGTAAGTTTATTTTTATAGTAATGCATACCTTATCATCAAGCATGGCCAATACATCAAAATGATAAGCCACATTTGTATATGATCTCACACTGCTATTGATAAATCACGTTAACGGTAAGCTGCTGGATCATTTCTGCCCTGACACCAACCTCTCCACGAAGTAGAGATTCGAGAATAAATGTGAAGGTAACCAGGGAATAAAACTGTTTGAGAAGTTTCACAAAAGAAGCTGAACTCTGCTAATCAGAAAGTAGATCCATCTTTAATTCCGAAATGACCGCACAGCAATTCAGCAGTCCTGAGGACAGGCAGAGTTTCTCAGCCCCAGGGTGGAATGGATGGCTTCCTATCTGTCTCCTGCCAAGGCTGCGTTCTCACATCTTCCAAAATGTCCATTAACCCCAGCTGGCCCCTCACCCCACCGAGATGATGTAAATATAATGATTAACCAATCCACACTAGCATTAAGATTTCTTGAAGCTCCTCTTCACTGAAAAATGCATTAGCTCCTGGCAGTACTGTCCAGAATTTAATTCACAGACAACCGAGCATCATTACCCATGGTCTGCCCTGGCTAACTGCTCTCTCTGTTAGTGAATTTGGGGATGGAAATGAGCTATTTCCATCCACTTTATCATCCAGAGACCTTAGTACATAGTGTATCTCTGGTAAGTGCTGTTATTGTAACCTGTTTCTAGAATTGCTATTACCAGTAATTCTGCAGAAACAGGGTCCCACCCAAAGCCATCGGCACAGTGCCTTTAAATCTTAAAATCAGCCTTTAATCTCTACTTTGATGTTGTTGGCAGAGGTGAGAGTTTCATTTCAGCCCAATTGCTGTGTCTTTTAATTTTTTTAAGTAGTGAGCTATCATCCCTCCAACCCCCTCCCCCAAACACTGAAGTCCAGAGGCCACTTTCTGGGAGAAGGTTGTTGCAAGGGGCCCAGGTGCTGGTGCTGGTTGGTAGGAAGGGGTGTAGAGAACCGTAAGGGCTCCCTACAGGAAAACATCAGGACTAGCACAAGCCACCCCTACAAAACACAGAGTGAGTAATGGAATTGGCATATGGCAATGAAGCCTGCAGGGAGAGCTCCCTTGACCTTCTGCATATGGAGTTTAGGGTCCCCTCTGGAAGGATCCCTGTCCCGGGATGCTGCCCTCCCTAGTACTTCCTCCTCATTCCCTTACATGTGGAGCTCCTGTTAGCTCTTCCCTAGTGGCCCACACTACCTGACTGAGCATCCCCTCCCATCATTTGCAGATCACAGTGGCCCCCTGCTCTCTAACTCCGGGTTTCACATCTGAGCTCCAGTTCCACCCCCGGACTTCTTGTCATCTGCTTCTCCTGCCATGCATCCGTCCCCTCACTTGTCCCCATGGACAACTCTTCTCTATGGTGTAAGCCTTTGTTCTTCTGCAGGGGCCTCTCCTTCCTTCCCCACTTCCCTTCCTGTGGACCTGCTCAATGTACATTCTGGCTATACATATATTTGGTCTCGGGATTCGGTTTCTGTCTGATTCTTTGAGTAGCTGCTGGGGTTCCCAGGGCATGGTCTGGATCCTGCTCATTTGAATTTCCCCTTTCCCTGCAGGGTTTGTTGCACAGTAGGTCTCTACAAATATTTATTAAATGAGTGTGCCTGTATTCAAACCCAGGAGATAGGGGAGAAAGATCAGAGGGAAGATTTGATAAACAGAAGTCTTCCAAGAAATAGCTTCCAACTCCAATCAGTTCTTTTTTATTTTATTATGGTAAGAACACTCAACATGAGATCTACCCTCTTAACGAATTTTAAAGTGAATTGCATATTATTCAACCTAATGATGACTGAAAAACGAAGTGCTGAAAAGACACTCAATAAACATAGGCCACCTTGGAAATGTATTAGTAATCATTATCGTCACCATGTGGCGGCTGTGGATTGAGCGTCTATTCTGTGCCAAACACTGTGCTGAGTGCTCTGTGCCTGTTCCCTTTTTTACCCCTGCCCCAATCCTCTGAAACAGGCCTGCTCTCACCCTCAGTGGAGATGAAGCCATGGAGGCTCTGAAAGCCACACCCGCCATCACCCAGCCAGGGGCTGCCTGAGCCCAGCAAGAGTCCATCCTGGGGGATGCTGAGTCCCTGACTCTCACCACCATGCATGTTGTCTCTGGGCTTCTAAAAAGGTTGAATGATACAAAGGTCCTGGGGAGGACCCATTATGAAAAGGGCATGTTCTTTGTTTTGGCCCCAGTACACAGCACCATCCGCCCATCATTGTCTTTCATTCAATCTCCAGCATGATCAGTAATATTTGTTAGCGGGAGAGGGGCTGGTGTGCGGGCTGCAGCCAGGCAGCAATGAAGCAGAAGCTTTACTTCTAAGAGAAGCTAATGGGCCCGGTTTAGGGGGGCACAAGCCCCTGACCTTGGTTGGATAAGCCTCTAGCACTAATCAGCATTACCGGGGAAGTCTGTATGCGCTAACAAAGCATAAATATTTGGTCTCTATTGAAGGTCTCCAGGGCCATGGCACACAGCAGCCTTAAACATGCATAGTCTACTTGCTTGTTAGGAAAGAGAAAACACACAGAAAAACAGCCCTTTGAATCCATTCTTCCCCATAGAAACAGAAACGATGTCCTGATCATTATGTCTAAAAAAGCAGTAGATACGAAAATTGGATTTGGTTGGAGCTGGATTTTAGCTGCAAATGGGTGGTTTTTAATAAAGTGCCTCATAGCAACCGATCTGTGAAAAGCTGCTACTTAAAAGCAAGTTCATATGATCTCAGAAAATGGCTCATCAGACAGGGCAGTCTCTAACTGTTTATTTATAGTTGTCTGCGCCAGATCAGATAAGCTAGTGCTCACAGAGGTGGGGCGGGGGGGGGGAGCTTCTAGAATGTACCATCCATTGGAAACTCACAGCCGCAGACTGTGGATGTGATCAGAAAACGGATCATTGACTCACACTTTTGGAAACAGGGCCCGGTGGGGTGAGAGCTGTGGGGAGTTGGGTTGTGTTCTCGGGATAGAGGTTCTCCAAGTGCTCAGACCTGAGAGTTGTTTGTGAAGTCTGGGGGCTGAAGAAATAGGACTGGAGCTGGAGGACAGGCACCAGGGGCATGAATGAGGATAGGTGGATTGGGACTGAGTCCTGCCTATCAGACGTTTTGCCTGTTTGAACTTGAGCAAATGCCCTTCCTTTTATTTATTTATTTATTTATTTATTTGAGGCAGAGTCTCACTCTGTCACCCAGGCTGAAGTGCAGTGGCTCGATCTCAGCTCACTGCAACCTCTGCCTCCTCGATTCAAGTGATTCTCCTGCCTCAGCCTCCTGGGTAGCTGGGATTATAGGCACACACCACCACCCCCAGCTAATTTTTGTATTTTCAGTAGAGACGGGTTTTACCATGTTGGCCAGGCTGGTCTCAAACTCCTGACCTCAGCTGATCTGCCCGCCTCAGCCTCCAGAGTGCTGGGATTACAGGTTTGAGCCACTGCGCCCGGCCTATCTTTCTTTTTAAAAAGGCTTTATTGAGATACAATCCACGTTCCACACAATGCAACTATTTGAAGTGTAGAACTCAAAAGTTCTTAGTGTATTCACAGAGTTGTGTAACCATCACCACTGTCCATTTTGGAACATTTTCATCACCTCAAAAAAGAAACCCCTTACCCTTTAGCAATCATCCCCTATCCCCCTGTTCCCTCTAGCCCTGAGCAGTCTCTGTCTGCTTTGTCTCTACAGATTTGCCTGTTCTGGACATTTCCTTTGAATGGACTCATAGGGGATGCAGCGTTTTGCGTCCGGCTTTTCTCACTTAGCGCCGTGTTTTCAAGGTCCTTCTGCACTGTGGCCTGCGTCAGGGTTCCATTCCCTTTCAGGGCAGGCCCTTTCTGGTCTTCAGATTCCTCATTGGTCACATGGGGTGAACGCTGCCACGGGCTCCCTGCTGATAACCTTCCACTGGAGGGGAATCCAACTCAAGTGTTAGTGAGGGTCTGAGCTATGGAAATTCCCCCCAAGGGCAACTACTTCTTTAGCTCTTTATCCCTCTCTCACTCCCCTTAAAATGATGGTAATAGTTGAATGCTACTGTATTTCATCCATCAGAATAGAATAGCTTTCTCTCTTCCCCCACTGGGACTCCTGTTTTGTCCCATGGAATGCTTGGATGTGCGTTTGTTTTGATAACAGCGACAAGATTCCCTCGGATTTTTTTGAGCTTTCAGAGGGGCCAGGCCCTATGTTTGGGCTTTACATACAACAGCTCATATGGACCCTGTGAGGCAGAGAGTCATGGCCCTCACTGAGCAGATGAGGAAACTGAGGCTCAGAGAGGGTCAATGAAGTATCTCATATTCTCCACAGAAGGCTCAGTTCTTCTGTAAATGCCTCTGGGGTTCAAGAAACATAGTGTTCCTGGACTTGAATTTTCCAATACAAGTCTCTTGAGTAGTTCTAGGAGGCCCTGGAGAAGCTGTGAAACTGGTCTCCAAGCCACAGCACCCTGATACCTGGACACCTACGCCCCCAGGAGTACAGAGACATTAACAGACAAGGCCAATGAGACAGTGTGACAATGGGGGTTGCGGAGGAGCTTGGCTGGCCCTGAGCAGGTGCCCAGGAGAGGGGGCCTGGCAGAGGTTCCCCCAGAGGTAACGCCTGAGTGGTGTCTTACAGCACAAAGCGAAGTCACCCTGGGGGTGGGGGAGGCCCTCTGTACATCGTTTGATTAACTGTACTTAGAGGAGGTAGGTACAAAATGCTGTGGGAGTGCGGGGGCAGGGGTGATTAATCCTCCTATAATCTGTTTGCCACAGTTTTGCTGTTGCAGGAGGTTTTGCTGGAGAGATCGATTGGGTCTTAACAGAGTGGTGAAACGGTGCAGCGACTCTGTTGCTAACTCCAGCAGAGCCTCACCCAGAGGGAGGCTCAACCCTCACAGCCATGTGGCTTTGGGGATTTCAAACCAGTGCTTCTCTTGGTGGACTGGTGAAATTTTCCCACAGAACCCATTTGTTTGATGCAGGGAGTGGAAAGGATCAGAGGAGATGGGAAGAGAACAGGAAGAAAGGGAGAGATAGCAGGAATAACTAGCCTCTTATTTGATTCATTATTAAAAAGGTGAAGGTGCCCCTTCTTCCTTACTTCCACACTCAGAGTTTCTCTCAACCCCCATCACAGTCCTGTGAGGCAGATTCATGTCCCTCATTTTACTGGTAAAAAATTCAGGGGCCCAATAAGTGGAGTGGCTTGCCTAGAGTTGGGCAGGGAATCAGTGCCAAATTCAGGTCTTAATCCCAAAACTCCAAATGCCGTGCACGGCCAGAGGGGAGTAGGAGCTGGTGGTGCCCATGATGTTCCAGGAACCCCTAAGATGTGGCCTGATGCAGGGGTTGTACAGATGATCTTGCCACATTGCTGGGCTGGAGGACAATTTGGCCTATGCACATTGGGCTGTGGAAGCCCAGAGAAGGATGCCAGAATCTGCTGGGGCAGTCAGGGAAGGCTTCTTGGAAGGGGGATATTGAGGCTGGGTTTTGGTGGATGTGTAGGAGTCCTTGAGTTCACTAAGGGTGGAAGCTCATTCTGGGAATGGAAGCAGTATGTGCAAAGGCTCAGAGTTGGGATTGGGGACCGTGTATCCAGAGAACAATCTGACTTGCAGAGTGGCTGATGGCAGGATGTGCGGCTAGTTCGGAAAGCAGAGGCAGCCGGAAGAAGCATCACGGTTCGCAGCTCCTCCACCACCCCTGTCTGTCAGGCACGCACAAGGTAGACTTTTCCTGGGGCAAGATTTTACTGGAAGTTAGGGAACTGCTCATTGCTTTAGGGTCTTTGGAAGCTAACAATGGATTCTCCAAGGAGTGAGAGCAAAGCCACAAGCAGAAAAGGATTATGCTGTTGAAATTGTGTAACTGACTCCCTCTGTTATTTTCTAATTAAGGAAGGGGTGAGGGGAGCCCCAAGGCTTTGAAGTAGCAAGAGAGAATTCTGAAATGTCTCCATCCGGCCCCACGAGAGGGTCTGATTACAGAGCAGGCTTCTCCAAGTGTGACGTCACCCACTGGGCAGTGGGGATCGGTCACAGGAGTGGGATGAGGCTTCAGCGTCTAAACCATAGAACTAAAATATCTGCAACCACAGGCCCTGAGGCCACAACCCAGTGTGGCCCTTCTCTTCCTAGGATAATGCAGTGGGCTCTGGACAGTGTCACTGGAAGCCCATGCTGCGTGCTGGGGTATTTCAGAGGGAAGACCCGAGTGCAGCATTCTGCTCTAGCTGTTCATCTTGGCTCTTGCAAGAGGCGTTTTCTTTCTCAGGAGAGAAGCAAGATTCTTTCTGGAATAAATGTTCAGATCTACCAGCTCCACGGCTGGTTAGAAGGAAGGAAAGAAGAAAGATAGGTTATCACTCCAAAGACTTCATCCAGCCTCATGAATGACCTGAATGGTACTATGGGCTGGTAGATTTCTGAGAGGTGATGGTGGCACCACTTAAAACATATAGCCCTGCGATTATGCCTGAAAATGCCACTCTTTGGGAGTCACTAGTTCAGCGAATCTTTACTAAGCACACACCACGTGCCAGGCACTGTGTCAGGGACCGGTGAGGATGGTGAACCCTGCCTGTCCGCTGTGACTGCATAGTCTGCAAGGAGAAAGCAATAGACAGATATAACAACTCCAGATTGGAATCCACTCCATGAGAGAAAGAGGGAAGCAGACAAGGGTGGTGAGAGGTACTGGGCTTTGGAGGGCAGCTGAGCTGACTCCACAGGAGGCCCAGAGGCTGCCCTGCAAGCGTGGGAAAGGCGTGCTAGACAGAAAGGGTGGCATGTGCTGAGGCCTCTGGGGCATTCCAGAAGTCAGCAGAAGGTTCCTGCCTCAGGAGGGATGGAAGCAGGGGAAACATTCTGAAAGGGAGGCAGAAAGAGCTGGGAGGCCAGCTTCACTTTTGCACCAGGAATGGTCCCCAACAAGATCCACAGTGTAGACCTTGCCCCAAGAGGGTCTATAGAGCCCACCTCTCCCCCTTCATGGGAGTAGGGAAGGGGCCAACAGGTAGACTTCTTCTATTTCTATGTCTTTGCATCTTAAGATTTTGTATTCTGTAGTCATTGAAGAGGTTGGAGAATCTTTAGTTTGAAATGTAAGATGATTTCTTCAGGAAAAATGATCAGATTCCTCCTGACCTCTTGTTCCAAGGAGAATAGGCAGTATTTTATTATTGCGGCATTGTGTCATAGCTACAGCTAACACCGTCTGAATGCTTGCCAATGTAACAAAGGGAAAATAAAGTGGGATGACTCAGTCTTGGGTCGTGAAAGCTCAGGAAAGTGAGACAACCACCTCCCCCTGCCAGCCTTGGTACAGGGAAGGAGGAAGATGGGCAGAAGCCAGTGCCTTCCTCTTGCCCAGCCCCGATCTCCACTTAGCAGACATCCAGCTACCCAGCCTGGGGTCTTCACCATCTCATTCACCTGTTTGGAATATTAACCAGTTTAAAAGAGCTTGGATGAGGGATGCTCTGTGATGAGTTCATTATGAAGACAAGAAGCCAACATTGAACAAAATACCTTGAGCCAAACACATTCCCTCTTTGAAGGAATTCTCAGGGCTAACATGCTAATGGGCATTATGACCACCCCGTAAGGAGGCTAAAGTATGTAGCCTTTCTCAAATCTACTTAAGGATGAGTGCTTATTTTAAGGTACATCTTATAGGCAGGGGATTTTGTGGAAATCGGTTTGGGATACAATGCTTTAACCTGATATGATTACCCTTTTACCTTTGTTGTCATCAAGAACAGCTTTAAAAATGGCAGTGAGCAACCATCCATTCATCCAATCAACTACATATCCAACCACTTGTTCAAATAATCATCTGTTTATTCATTCAGTCTGCCATCCATCCATCCATCCATTCACTCATCCATCCATCTATCCATCCATCCATCCATCCATCCATCCATATACCTATCATCTGTACATATAAGCAGGCAGCCATCCAGGCTTTCCATACCCTGTACACAATACTAGGACTTTGGCAGACCCAAGACTAGATGTTTTCAGGGAGCTTCTAGTCTAATATAAGACTACCTCCCATACACAAATAACCAGATTTCTGGGTGAAAAGTGATTTTTGTCTTTGAGAAAATGAAATTCTAGAAGCTAAGAAACGGGGAAAGCTCCTCTCCTTAGGTGAGTCCTTGAGGGCATTTTTCCCGGGAAAAGGGATTTGGACATTAAACCCTGGAAGCTGGAGACCAGGGATCCCAGCAGGGGACCAGTGAGAGCAGAGGGCCAGAGGTTCGACAAGGGCATGCTGGGGGAGCCATCCTGCCCCCCTTCTTTGAGTCTCTGCCTGGCTGAGTAGCGACTACAGCACCGATAAAAGGCTGCTGTTCAGCTGCCACATTACTGGCAAGAACATCCCTAACGAGGCTTAATTCTTCCATCGGCATGCCTTTCCTTAGGTGCTGGCTTCAGAAACATTTAGTTCCATTTAGAATCAGAGGCTGAAATGTGTTTTGCTTCACAGTGCCCACAGATGAGGCCCTGAGAACTTGTCCTTGGCTGCACTGGGGCTGAAAAGTAACCACTGTCCAGTATTAAGCACCATTCACCTGTGGCCCCAGATGCTGACTTCCCAGGATATTCTACCACAGGGCAACAGAGCTGGCAAGATCTCTATACATAATCAGAAAGAGATGAGATCCTTGGGGCTCTGCAGAGAAACCACCTGTTTGCCTAATAGGGCAGTGTGCTCAACACTCAACATGGCTGTGGGCTACGTAGGGGGACCCGGGTCCTGAGCTTGGGGTATAGGGGCTGGCCCACCAGCCAGGCACCCTGCCCCTAGAGGTTACATTCTAATGGGGGAAGACAGACAGTAAGTGCCAAATAAGTAAATAAGACAATGACACACCGTGCTAAATACTTGGGGGCGATAGGCTGATGTGCTGGAAGACAGTTTTAGACAGGGTGGTCAGGACAGGCTTCCTAAGGACGCGACATTTGAACTCAGATGAATGGCAAGAAGGAGCCAGGTGAAGTAAGAGCTAGGGAGGTAAAGCTGGTGACAAGACCCCGAGGTTAACAGGAGGTGACATATTTTGAGAGACAGAAAGGCCAGTGCAGATAGAGGCTGTTGAGCAAGATGGGGAGTGGTAAAGAAAGTCACTGGTAAGGTGGGCAGGGGTCCAACCACTGGGGCCTGTGGCCACAGGAAGGAGTTTCAGTTTTATTTTAAGTGCAGTGAAAAGCAAGGGGAAGGTTTAGGTAGGTGAGTGATTTTGTGTTTCATTTTGAAATCCTTGCTCTGGCTGCTGAGTGGAGGGAGGGTGTTGGGGTGAGTGCAGAAGCTGGGAGAACTGTGAGGGGCTGGCACAGTCATGGAGGGACCAGATCAGGGGTGGAGCAGCCAGGAGCTGGAGGGAAGCGGAGGGTTGGGGATCTGGTGTGGAGGTGGAGCCGGCAGGACCTACTGCTGGATTGAATGTGGCTGTGGGAGAAAGAGGAGAAAGAAGGACCACTCCAAATGGGGCTTGAGTAGCTGGGAGATGTGGGAGAAAGAGGAGAAAGAAGGACCACTCCAAACGGGGCTTGAGTAGCTGGGAGATGTGGCTCTACTCCTGGGCTGCAGGAAGGTCGGGGAGAAACAGGTTTGGGGACAGGGAAAGCCAAAGAATTCTGTTGCGGCCATGTTGTGTGAAAGATGCATCTTAGCTATCATGGAGGCAGTTGCATATATATCTGGACTTGGTGGGGGAAATCTGAAGCAGGGGAGAATGGAGACCAAGGCAAAGAGAAGCAGAACCAGAGTCAAGCGATAGCAGGATGGAGGGGAGAGTGCACAGCTCTGTGTGAACTCCCGGATCCAACCATGCCTGAAGCTTGACCCACCTTGGACTCCAGTTATGTGAGCCAACCAGCCCCACATCCTTTGTTTTATCCGAGTCCATTTGAGTCGGGCTTCTGTTGTCTGCAGTGGAAAGAGTCTTGGCTCAACACAGGAGGCATTTTCAGTATTTCAGGCGGATATAAATGCCTTTCCTTTGCCTTGGGCTGGAATTGCATCACCCCAGGGTGGCAAGACAAAAGGTGGTAGCCAGCTGTAGAAAGAGTGGACCTTCAGCACTGGGCAGACTCAGGAGCTGGTCCTGGCTTTGCCTCTGGCTGCCCGTGTGACTTTGGTGAAGGAGACCTGCTTCTTTGTCCCTCCATGTCCTGGCATGGAGGGGTTGTGGGAGGACAGCGTGAAGGGTGCGGGGGCAGCGGCTGGTGCGTGGCAGGTGCTTAATAAGTATCAGCTTTTGGCCTCTCTACCCCCTAGACTGATTAAAAGCTCAGGTTGGCAGTTATTTATATCTTTGATTAATTAAACAATTGGAAAACAAATTGTTACTTAACAAAGGCAGTTTGGGCGACAAAATCTTTGAAAACATGAGGCCTGGTGGGGAAAAGAACAAAAGTGGCACTCAGCAGTGAGGATGGAAACTGCCAGAGTAGAAAAT
The DNA here is from genome assembly GCF_028885625.2 of Pongo pygmaeus. Classification (NCBI taxonomy): domain Eukaryota; kingdom Metazoa; phylum Chordata; class Mammalia; order Primates; family Hominidae; genus Pongo; species Pongo pygmaeus. Next base: position 61,240,840 of record NC_072394.2, read on the forward strand.
CTTCAAGGTCCTTCTCATCTGGAAAATTCGCCTTTTCTGGATGTGCAGAATGTGGCTCCTTACAAATAAATGTTGACTTACGGTTTGAGTGGCTCCTTACAGGTCACAGCGCCTTCAAATGGCAGCCAGGTAATCACTCTGGTGTCGCCTGCATGGAGTTTATCCAAGGCAAGAGGCGGAGAGGGAGAAACTGGACCTGAGTCACAGCCATGTGGCCGGCCGCTGCCGTCATTCAGGAGAAATCCACCTCTGTTGCTGTTCTCCACGGCCTCCCAACCCCCATGGCCAGCCCTCCATAGTGGCTGAATTAAGCATCAACCGCTGGGCAGTAACCCTCATAGACCCGTGGAAGTGCCCTTGGCTCAATGAGGGTGGGGAGAGGTGAAGAGGGGATGGGGGCAACCCTTGTGCTTGAATTTCAAAACCGCTCAAGTTTTTCACCTCATTAAGTTATCATTTGCTTCGAGGAAAAGTTCCCTGGAGTCCAAGGGTTGTGTGATGAAGTCCCCTGCCTCCACCCCGTAAACTTTCAGGCCATCTGTGTGGCTCGCAACCCTGAGGCTTCCAAGGAAGAGCAGTTCAGCCACCCCTCAAGACTGCTTCACAGCTGGCATCACTTGAGCGCATCGCCTCATTTTTTTGAAGGGATCACAGTAGTTTATGGCTTTTTCATCTCCAAACCTGCCCTCACTGGGTGCAGGAGAAATTCTGATTTGCCAGGAACCTGTCCGGTCATCTGGAACCTTCGCCAGGGCTGGGAAGGTCAACCCCTGCCACAGGTCATATTGATTTCATTGGATGGCTTTTTCTAAAGCAGTAGAACAGCAGCAGGACACAGCAGGCAGGGAGGGTTTCCAGTTCTGCACATGAGCACACGGCCCACGCTGCCTTAAACGGCTCTCCTCTTCCTCGCTGGTACAGGGAGAGGGTATAGGGGCTGGCCCACCTACAATCTGCTCCTAGATCAGGCCTTTGCTTGCATTATCAGAGCGGGACTATCAACCTGATTTCCTTAAATTGCTGTGTGAGCTCGGTCCACGTGTTGCCACAAAGCAAGACACCCCATCCGCCTCACGGAATATATGAAGCATCTGTGCAGTGATTGCTGTTGACTGCTTCCTGCGAGCTGGCAAGGAAGCCCCTGCTAGCCCCTGATAGGGAAGAGACAGCCATGGAGGCCAGAGCAAATGTGCCTTGGGAAGAGTCAAAAGGGAAGAGAGAGGGGTGGGCTGGGTTGAAAGCCTGCTGGACCTGGGCTCTACACTTTACCACCTTCCAGAGGAGGCATGAGCCCATTGTACAGAGTAAGGCCCTGAGACCAGGAAGGGCAAGGTGACCTGAAAGCTGGCACCAGAAGCCAGGCCTGGCTCCAGAGTCCTTGCCTGTAACAGAGAGAATGGCTGTTCTCTCACTTTGGTACACATCAAAATCAGAGTGCTTGTCAAAATGCTGTTTCCCAGGCCCTGACACCAGCTCCTGGGGGGTCAGACTTCTCTGGATAGCCAAGTCACAGATGTATACTGTGTACTGGCAGGGGCCAAATGAGGACCCATGGCTGCACTGCTGACCGAAGGTCTTCTCCAGTGATGGGCAAACAACTCCGGACCCATGAACACTAGGGGAGTGATCCAGGGAAGAGAAGATGTCTCGGGCTCTCTGGTTGCGAATTCTAACCTCCATCATTTATCTGATCTTTTCTCACTCCAAATGGTTTTGGAAACGCCAGCACACACTCTACTTCCTCAGAGGCACATCTGTGTTTCGTGGTGCAGCAAGGACAGCCTGGGTGCAGGCACAGAGGTCTGCAGTCACATGGGAGTTTGGAGGCTGCAAGTTGCTTGATGCCAGTGGATGATCAAGTATGAGACGTGATGTGGAGGGGTAGATAAGACAGATCATGAAGGTCAAATATTGTATCTGTCCCTTCTGCCTTTTTTGTTTCCCCGAGTGGTGACAGGAAGTCTCATAAGGGTTTTAACTGGGGGATGACATGGCCAGTCCTAGGTGTTTGAAGGCTCACCCTGGCTGCAGTACAGAAAGGCAAAGCTGGGCCAGGGCCACGATCAGTTAGGAGACTTGTGTGGTCCAAGCAAAAGATACAGAGGCATTTGAGTTCAGATTAACCAGAATGAGGAGTCCTTATAGATCAATGAGAGCATTCACTAGAGAAACCAGAAGAGCCATACCTTAGTAGTGGGCCTAAATTATTCCTACAGTAAGTGCTACATTAGACCCACCCGAACCAAGATTATAAACAAGTCTCCAAAGGGTCAAACTGAACCACCAGTTTGATTTGTCTGAAAAAGTTTTTGCCCCCAAAAGTCTTTATTTTATAATTATCTGCCTACCAAAGCAAAGCCCAACACTCTAAAGGAAGACAACAAAATTTTAGACACTCAACATTGAAGTGTCTAAATGTTCTTAGAGCAGAAAGAAAATGATGCCAGATAGAAATTTAGATCTACAAAAGAAATGAAAGAATAACAATAACAAATATGCATGTAAATATGATATTTTTAATTTTTAAATTAATTTAAAATAGATCTGGCCATTTAAAACAGAAACAAAAGCAATGTGTAGTGGGATGTGTAATGTAATTATCATAATGTTCAGCATCCAAACAAAAATTACTCAATATGTTAAGTTGAACAATGTGAGACAATCAGTCAAGAGAAACAGTCAGAAATGACAAGGATGATAGAATTAGCAAACGAGGACATTAAAACAATTATTAAATGCATATTCAATTATTTTTAAAACATAAACATAGCGAAGAGAGGAATTTAGGAGATAAAAAGCACCAAATGGAATTTCCAGAGAAGAAAACTACAATATGAGAAATGAAAAATATAATGGGATTAACAGCAGATTTGGAAATAGGGTGAAAGGAGAAGTGAATGTTAAGACATAGCAATAGAAATGATTCAAAATGAAACAGAAAAAACAAGACTAAAAAAAAAATGAATAGACTTTCAGTGACCTGTGGGACAGTATCAAACATGTGTAGTTTGAGTCTCAAGGTAAGAAGTGGGGGGAGAAGGCAGGAAAAGAAATGAGAAGAAATACTGATTGAATATTTTCCAAATTTGTTGAATGCTATAAACCCTAAGATCCAAGAGGCTCAACTAGCCACAAACAAGATTCACACACACACCCACACCATACCACACAGTAACATAAAGCCTAGTTGAATTACTGAAAACCAGTGATGAAGAGAAAAATTTTTATATAGCCAGAGGGAAAATGTAAGCCAGGAGACAGTGGAATGACATTGTCAAAGTTCTGAAAGAAAAAAAAAAAACTTGTCAACCTAGAATTCTATACCTATCAAAGATATTTTGCAGGTGAGAGCCAAATAATGACTTTTTTTGACAAGAAAAAAAAGGTGATAGAATCTGTCAGAAGAAACCTGGCACCACAAGAAGCATTAAAGGAAGTTCTTAGAGCAGAAAGAAAATAATGCCAGATAGAAATTTAGATCTACAAAAGAAAGGAAAGAATAACAAATATGTACGTAAATATGCTTTTTCATTTTTAAATTAATTTAAAACAGATTTGGCTGTTTAAAACATAAACAATAGCAATGTGAAGTGGGATGTATAACAAGTGAAAGGTATGACCACAGAGGCAGGAAGAATGAGAGGGCAAAATGGAAATCTATTATTTCCTACATTGTACGAAAGTAGCGTAATATTATTTGAAGGAAGACTATGTAATTAAAGATGCAATTTTGTAAAAGTAAAATTAAACAAGAGGTCTAATTTCTGAGTTGACAGTGGAAATGAAATGGAATCATTAAAATGCTTTATACCATTAGCAAGAGGGTAGCTATAAATCCAATCATATCAGTAACATTAAATACAAATACTCAGAACACTCCAATTATAAAAGACAGACATGATCAAATTGGGTGTAAAAACAAGATATGCTATCTTCAAGAAACCCATAGTAACTATGAAGATATAAAGTTCAATGATAGGAGAAGATATACTATGCAAACACTAATTAAAAGTGGGCTCGGAGTGGCTGTATTAATCAAGGAGGATTAAAAACAAGAAATATTATCAGAGTTAAAAAGAGAAATTCTATAATGATGAAGGGGTCAATTCACAAGGAGACATAACATTCCTAAATGTATGCATATAAATAACAGAGATTCAAAATACTTGAAACAAAAACAACCGAACTGGAATGAGAAATAGACAAATCTAACAATACAGTTGGAAATTTCAACATCCCTGGATTGATAAACGTAGAAAGAAAATCCGTAAAGATGTAAAAGACCTGATCAATGTTATCAACCAACTTGGTTTAATGAACATTTTAAGTATCATTCCACCCAACAGCAGCAGAACACACTTCCTTTTAGAGCATATGTGGACTAGTCACCAAGATAGATCATAGCTTAAAAATGGAAACAAAAACCCTGACATTATCAAGTGCTGGTGAGTAGGCAGAGCCACTCGACCTCAGCTACGTTGTGGATGGGAAGGCTGAATGATGCAGCCATTTTGGAAAGTAGTTTGGTAGTTTTTTTTTTTTTTTCTTCTTTTTGCAGCCTTGACCTCCAGGGCTCATGGAATCCTTCCTCCTCAGCCCCCCAAGTACCTGAGACTACAGGCATGCACCACTGCACCTGGCTAATTGTATGTGTGTGTGTGTATTTTTTGTAGAGACAGGGTTTTGCCACGTTGCCCAGGCTGGTCCTGAACTCCTGGCCTCAAGAAATTCTCCTGCCTTGGCCTCCCAAAGTGCTGGGATTACAGGTGTGAGCCACTGCGCCCTGGCCTGGCAGTTTCTTATAAAGTTAAATATATATCTACCATAACACCTAGCATCCCACTTCTATGTACTTACCCAAAGGAAATGAAAACATATGTGCACAAAAACATATATGTGGATGTTTACAGTGGCTTTATTTATAATCGCAAAAAACTGGAAACAACCCAAATATCCATCAGCTGATGGATGGGTAAAGAAACCGTGCCACAGCCATATGATGGAATTCCTACTGGAACTACTCAATGTTAGAGAGGAATGAAAGGCTGATACACACAACTCCGATGAATATGAAAAGTATTATGATGAATGAATGAAGCTGGGCTTATAAGGCTACAAAATGTATGACTCCATTTACATGATATTTACATTCCAGAAAAGGTAAACACATAGGGGGTGGAGAAAGGGGACTGATTAAAAAGGGGCATGAAGGAACTTTTTGGGGGAAAAAAAAGGACTGCTGACATGGTTAAGAAAACCAAAAGACAAGACACAGAGTGGGGGAACATATTTGAATGCACATTTCTGTAAAGGACTTTTATATCGAATATATAAGTAACTTATACTATTCAGTAATAAAAAGACAAATAACCCATATTTAAAATGGGCAAAGGATTTGAAAAGACATTCTACCAAAAAAGACATATGGATAGCTAATTAGTAATAAACGATTCATGTAAAGTTGTTTGGCATCATTAATCATCAGGAAAATGAATATTAAAGGCACAATGAGATACCACTGTGCTTGCCGGAATGGCTAAAATTAAAAAGATAGACAACACTAAGTGTTGGCGAGGATGTGGAAGGACTGGAATTTTCTTTTCTTTTTTTTTTTTTTTTTTTGAGACAGAGTCTTGCTCTGTTGCCCAGGCTGGAGTGCAGTGGTGCAATCTTAGCTCACTGCAACCTTTGCCTCCTGGGTTCAAGCAATTCTCCCACCTCAGCCTCCCGAATAGCTGGGATTACAGGTATGCACCACCACACCCGGCTAATTTTTGTATTTTTAGTAGAGATAGGGTTTCACCATGTTGTCCAGGCTGGTCTCGAACTCCTGACCTCCTGACCTCAGGTGATCCACCCGCCTTGGCCTCCCAAAGTGCTAGGATTACAGGCATGAGCCAGCATGCCTGGCCAAGGGCTGGAGTTTTCCTACATTGCTGGTTGGAAAAGAAGTCAGCAGTTTCTTAACAAGCTAAATATATTCTTGTCATTTGACTCAGCATCCTGCATGGTGTACGCGCCACTATGGAAGGCAGTTAGAGAACTGCTGGTCATAAACTCCATTGTACTTGTGGGTCTGCTGTGGCCACACTGGTCCCTTCAGGGTCTATGGCTGTGTTGGTCTTTCATGGTCTCAGGTTGCTGTGTCTTTTTATGTGCTTGTGTCCAGTTTAGGCAGTTTTTCTAGCTTGTCTGACAGCAGGCTGTCAGAATAATTTTTTGTCAATGTTTCTATCTATAGCTGCTGCCTTTCTTGTTCTTTTTCTTTGAGATGGAGTCTCACTCTGTTACCCAGGCTGGAGTGCAGTGTCGTGATCTTGGCTCACTGCAACCTCTGCCTCCCTGGTTCAAGTGATTCTCGTGCCTCAGCCTCCTGAGTAGCTGGGATTACAGGCACACGCCACCATGCCTGGCTAATTTTTGTCTTTTTGTAGAGATGGGGTTTTGCCATGTTGGCCAGGCTTGTCTTGAACTCCTGACCTCAGGTGATCCACCCACCCTAGCTTCCCAAAGTGCTGGGATTACAGGCGTGAGCCACTGCACCGGCTGTAGCTGCCTTTATTTATTTATTTATTTATTGAGATGGAGTCTCGCTCTGTCTCCCAGGCTGGAGTGCAGTGGTGCGATCTTGGCTCACTGCAAGCTCCGCCTCCCAGGTTCACGCCATTCTCCTGCCTCAGCCTCCTGAGTAGCTGGGACTACAGGCACCCGCCACCATGCCCAGCTAATTTTTTGTATTTTTAGTAGAGACGGGGTTTCACCGTGTTAGCCAGAGCGGTCTCGATCTCCTGACCTCGTGATCCGCCCGCCTCGGCCTCCCAAAGTGCTAGGATTACAGGCGTTAGCCACTGTGCCTGGCCTGTAGCTGCCTTTCTTTAATGGTGCCTTTGATCTGCTATGCTTTTCATACCAGCAAGGACACTGACTATCATTCTTACTGTTGTCTTACCTTCATTTCTTTATGCCTTTTGCCAGCATTACCTCATTTTGTCTGCTGGGGAGGGACTGTCACTCTCATTTACCACTGGTCGTCAGCTCTGGCACAGCGCTGGGATTCAAGTAGTTTTGACTCCAGTGTGTTCTTTGATCATGGAGCTGACAGCATGAAGGGAATTCAGAAGTTGACACTATGTTGCCCACAGACAGAAACGAACAGGGGGAGGGTGGGGGAGAGAGCTGCGGGGGCAGGTAGGCTTCCCAGAGGAGGTGGAACAAGATCCCAACCTGGAGGTTCTGGCCAGTAGAGAAAAGCCACAAGCCCAGTGAGAAGTGCTCAAGGGGACCAGCCCAGTGATGACCTGGGGGACGAGGGGAGAGTGCTAGCTGGAAGATGAATGCGGTGCTAGATTATGCAGGGCCTTGAATGCCAGGGCAAGCATTGGGTTTGATCATGTGAGTGGGCACTGGAAGGCACCATGCCCAAGTGCCCTGGCTAGGGAACTCATGCCAGTGATCTTGGGACGCAAGCAGCTCACGCAATGGAGGCTGTGCCGACTATTGGCCATTCGACGTGAGATCTCAGCTACCTTCCTTTGCAGGAGGGGCAGGGTAAGGCTCCAAGCTCAGGCAGTGGACAAAGGATGGATTTTCCAGCTTTCCTGCTGTTGTCCAGGGGCGTTCTGCCTTTCCCAGGAGATAAGGGGTCCTCTGAAGCCCCATGCTATTTTCTGCCTCTCTGCTTACCTTTGAGGGGACTCAGCCTTCCTCACTGAGATTAAGTGGCCACGACTAGTATTAAGTTTAGACAGGTGACCCAAGCTACGGGCAGATGTGCCTCACTGTCTCCCAGGTGCTCCCCCTTCGCAGTGAGTTGGCGAGGCAATGTGAAATCACGCACACCCAGTGAATCTTCGTCCCATGGCTGCAGCGGGAAGGCATAAAGCAGGTGGCAGAACCCACATATGCCTGAGCACACCGTTGTCATCCATCCCTGGAGATGTCCTCCTTGTCCACTGCCTTTTCCTCCCAAGCAGGACTGGCTACAGAACTTGCAGGGCTGAGTGCAAAATAAAAATGCAAGGTTGCTCCTTCAAAAAATATTAAACCAAATGTGGGCCTCTGCTCAGCATGGGGCACTGTGTGGCTGCATAGCCATGTGCCCGTGAAGCCGCCCCTGTTCCTGTGCCTGGCTTCATTCCATCCTGCAGGGGAGGCTGGCTGGACCTCAGAGGGCCCTGCCTCTAGTTGTGGGGCCTCCATCTACCTGTGGCTATTTGCGTTCTGGCAGCACTGAACACCCCATGCACCTGGGCATGGAGCCTTTTAGCACCCAGCTCATTTGGTCAAACCTGGCTGGGTCCTGGCTTGCCTTGCTCTTGACGGGTGAAGATGTGTATTCTCCATTCTCCGCCAATTTCTCTTCCTATTCATGCATTCCTCACCCCCAAATTTACAGTCTTAACACATTGTCTTTCCTCTAACTATGCCCTCCTCCAAAACAATAGATTTCGTCCAGATCAATACCAGCCCATGCCTCTGTTGAGCCTGTCAGTGGGTTTCAGGGCATCCTTTCATATCCCTAAGAGCTGATCAACATTTCTTCTTCAGTGCAGAGCTCAACCACCGGGCTGGTCGTGTCTGTGCGACTTCTCAGGAGGCCAGGCAATTAGCTAAGACACTGTTTCTTCTACGGCTTTGACTGCATCCGCTTCCTTGCTGCCCCTCCGGGAGACTCCGTCTCCACCTCTCAGCCTGGGGACACCACGGGCCCTGTGAACAGAGGCCCAGCCATCACCCAGAGAAGTGTGAGCCGACTGTATTTCCTCAGTGGCTCATTCATTCATTCGCTTCCTCTCATTCTCTCCAGTGTTGTGGGCTGGCCAGTGCACAGGTGCTGGGATGCAGGGATGAAAGGCAGGAGAGGGCGGGGAAAGAAGCCTCAGAAGCCCCACACCCTCCAGTTCAAATCCCAGCTCTGCTGTTTACTAGATTTGTAACTTTGGGCACGTTTCTGAGCTTCTCCTGTCCTCAGTTTCCCAGCACCTGCCTCACGGGTTGTGGAGGGAATGAAGGGGGCAGGGAAGAGGGGCAGCTGCCCTCGAAGGGCTTGGCGCCTGTGACCTGTCATGGTCCATCATGTCTCACAGCCCCAGCCTAGACTTGAGCCTTAGGGCTGTTGGGAAGGCGAGTGTCAAGTGGGGCAGTGGGTGGCACCCACGGCGGGGAAGGCCGGGAGCCTGGATACCGGGAGACATCATGCCTTGCTCTGCACTGTTCCCCTTGGACTGGGGCCATCTTCCTCAGGCTCCAGGCTCGGACTCACCTGCGCCTCCTGCCTCCTGTAGCCACCCTGCGGCTCCCAGAGATCTCCCCCACCCCTTTCTAAAGAAGGGCCTCTTCTTACCATGCCCTTCAGTTCCCCTGCACCTTTCTGCACTGGCCCATACATTTACATTTAAAATATGTGTGTGATGATTTGGTGAATGTCCTCCCTCACGTCACTGGAAGCCCCATGAGGACAGGGACTCTGTGTGCACCATCGTATCCTGGGTGTTCAGCATGAGGCCAGGTATCAAGGCCAGGCTTGAGAAATCTTTTTTGCATAAATAAATGAGTTACTGGCTGAGAGAAACAGAGAGAGAGAGAGAGAGAGACGGAGAGAGACAGACAAAAACAGAGAACTCCAAGGGGGCCTCATGCCTGGGGTATAGACATAGCGGGGTTGGCAGTGGGTCCAGATGTCTGGGGCCGAGAACCATCTGGCCCTGTGGCCATGGATAAGGATTCAGGTCTTTCTCCCGAGGGTCCTGGGATGCCTCTGAAGGGCATCTCGGGGCCGTGGGGCCGCATCCGATTTGCATTTTAGGAAGATCAACCGGCAGCTGTGTGGAGAGTGGATTTATAGCCTGGCTTCTTTGTTCAAATCCCCAGAGTCATTTTCTTCTTTTTTTTTTATAGGATTCTGCTTGTTAGGGCCAGAGCCAGGAGCTGATTATTTCTTCCTAACTCACTTTGTGACCTTGGGCAAGTCCCACTGCTCAGCAGAAAGCAGGCGCCGGCCCCTGGCTGTTCCTCCCAGCTGCACAGCTGTGGTCTCCCAAGATATCCGTTCCTCCCCCAGAAAGCCCTCACCTGCCACCCTCCTGGCCACCAGCCATGGATGGGGGTCATCTCTGCACCGAGCTTGCCGCACTTGTGGGGTCTCCCTGCTGGTGCTGCTGCAGGAGGGGGTCGAGCTGGGGGTGTGTGGACACCTCCCTTTGCCAATGACTCCCACACAGTTGAGAAATCCACTGGGGCCTGCCTCGTTTTGTTCCCCAGGACTGCAGCTGTTGCTCCTTACTTAACTCCAGCATTCCCTCCTCATACAGTCCCACCCTGTCCCACCCTACCCTCCTTGTGGGGGCTTAGACAGGATGGTGGCCGTCCAGAGCCAGAGCCAGCCTGCCTCCTCCACACATGGGTGCCCACCCACCCCTCCGCACACCGGGGCCGTCGGGGGGCCCACTTGGTGATGTTTTAAGAGAGGCCGATAGAAAAACACCACTCCACTTTCCAGCACTGCCAAAAACAGCTCTCCCGCTAGATTTATAAAGTTTGCCTAACTTTCCTTCTGCCACCCAGGAGAGGCCTTCCCTGCATTTGAAGAAAACACCTCCCCCAACCTTTTTTTTTTTTTTTCTTTCTGAAAAACAGATGAAGGTTTTGGCTAGAAATCCAGAGGTCTGGGGGGCAGGCGTGTAAATTCAATAGTGGTTTATTGCCCTAAGGAAAACATACCTCGGTTATGAAGTATTCCCCCTTGAAATCTCACTTGACATTCTGTAAAGAAAGAGGAACGTTTTTAAGAAGTTGTCAGAGCCACCTAATACCTTCCCTACAAAGCAGAGCCTTTTTGAAAGATTAATATCGAGCTGCAGACAGTCAGTCACCATAATTGTACTGATCCCGGCGTGTTCCTCTGCCCATGCCGTTGGGGCGCTGGGAGCCGCAGGAGAGCTTCATCCAGGGTGCCCGGGGGTTGGGGCCTCCAGCTGAGTTCCATGAAAGGCTGCCAGCCCCGGCCCCAGGTACCCAGTCCCAGACCCAGACCCACACAGGCCAGCACATTTCTGCTGATGATCTTTCTTAACTCTTTTTCCTAAGCCGAGGAAGGGGCAACGCTGCGTTTGGGGTTTGTGGGCATTTATTAATGGAATTAAGGACGATTTGCAAGAACCCTCTACTGCTCACACCACTTCCCTCCTGTCATTGCGTAAGAGGCTTTTCCTGGGCAGCTCTATCCACCTGGTTGTGTCCCTTTAACTGGAGAAAAAGGGAAGTTTGGGGGGGTTGGGGGCCCTCTGACTCGGAATAAAGTCTTCCTGCAGATGCTCCCTGTAGTGCTGTGGGCTGGTTAACATGAAGCGTGTGCATGTGGGTCCTGGCCGTCGCAGTGTGTATGAAACTCCCTCCCTCCTCCAAGGTCATGTAGTCGCCTCACAGATATGGCTGGTATGGCAGTGGGTTTCAAGGCTGCCAAAGCTTAGAAGTGTCACCTCAGACAACCCCTGCAGGTGCCTTGGTGGCCTTAGGACACTTGCCTGGTAACCGGAAGCGCGGGGCAAGTCGGAGTTGCCATTTGGCCACGTGGTGGTCATGCTAAACAGGCCCTGAACACCCACTTGGGCACCCCTGGGACCTCAGCTTGCAGATCAGGGGCTGGCTATGGAGAAATGTGAGGTCCCCCCTCCCCTCATCTATGGGAGAAAAACAAAGGCCTAAGCGAAATGACTTTTTTTTTAAAGCTTCATTCCATAGAGCATTAAGTTTTTAGGCTTTCTTCTGGGAGGGGAGATCAGATCAGAACCACAAATGATATGAAAACATCAGTGTCTTCATCTGGAGAGGAGTAGGTGGTGCAAAGATCCGACCACCACGAGGTCAATCTTCTCCCGCCCGGCGTGGGCTCACTGACCTGCCATGGGGTGGATGTTGATTAACTTCATCCAGGGTTTCCCCTTGGTGTCTGAGGGCAATTTCTGACCCGGATAAAGCCTGCTTTCACCGCATGACCTTTACAGAAAGGTAGTGCTGTGTCCCCTCTGGGGTCCCCGAAATAATAAATCACCAGAGACCCAGTGAGAGATGAGGCCATGCGAGGAGGCAGGCAAAGGACAGAAACGGACAATAAATCTCACTTCTAGGGAGCAGTCATTTCTTTTTCTTTGCAGTAATTTTTGTGAAATGTAATTATGATCCAGTAATACAAATACCAACATTTGGAATTCTGCAAGCGACATCCCTGCCTGTTCTGTTTGGAAATGGAGTGCTCGGCAGGCATACTTTCTTTCCCGTTCGTGGACAGGGAGCAAAGCGTTCAGGGGAGGGCCAGAGGGGAGAGAGCCCTGCCGTCTGCTGATCGTGGATGGAACCCTCATTTGAGAAGCCCCAAGGGTAAGGGTCATCAGTCAGACCCCAGCCCCCCTCCCCCACCCCCCGCCGGCCACTGACAGTCCCAGGAGCCAGGCATTTACAACCCAAGCCCACAGAGATGCGGAAAGAACTCTCAGAACCAGCGTGGTTTGAAAAGCACCAAGAAAGACGGGAGACTTGGTCGAATAGTCACACTTATCCTTTGCATTTCTGTCCTGGGCTAAAAATATGAATTCTAGATCATGAGATTGAAGACTTTTTTCTTTTTTTCTTCTCAAATTAAGGTCCAGGGGGAAGGAAGCTCAGCTCACCTATAGGCTGAAATGGTTGGGATGTGCCCTGTCTCTGCCACTCTCACCGCCCTCCTTGGAAATTCTCTTTTTTGTGGGTTTGGGGGCTTTAGTAACTTTAAATTTTCTAAACCTTTTTTCAGGCCATCAGAGGAAAAAAATGCATTTCCCTACCCCAAATCCAAGCTCTGAAGAATCCAGAGTTTGTCCATTTTCCTCATTCGATGAACAAAGAAACATTAAACTCAAAAAGACAAAAGTGGAATGTCTACAAAATACCTCAGAACAGTCTTCTTAATTTTAGGGGAAATGACTGGGTCATCTTCTTCCAGTGCTGTCAGAAAGCAAAGATCCTCTCCTGGGAGAAAGAAAGACTGCTTCAAAGTCCTCCAAGATGTGATGAGTCCCTGTGGTTATTAATTTTTAACTTTTGGTAGTTTTTATTACCCAAGCTTGTACATACCTCAAAGGCTCTAAGACAAGACAGACGGCTCAAAAGAGTTTTGCTACCACTTAAAAAAACACAAAAAAACCCCCTACAGTTTTAGGATTCATGGCTGTGCCTCTGCTGTCATGCACCCAGAGTCTGGAGTGAAGAAAAGTACCAGGTGTCCTAAGAATGCTACGGCGGCTGCCTTCAAACCAAAGACCTGCACAGTTTTAATGACCAGATGTTTATCTAGCCAGAATTCATTTTGATGTGTACTTTACAAGCCACTGGTCAAGAAAGAAAAGTAGTTTAAGCCCAAAAACAATCACTAAGGTCAGAAATCCAACAGTTTGTAAATCCATAGAATTTTATGCCTTGGGGATAACAAACCTTTATTTTTCTTTAGATAATGTAGGTTGGACAGAAGTCATAAAGAGGGAAGTCACAAAAACTGTTCTGACTATGCCCCCGCAACGCAGAAAATCACAGCCGCCCATAGACCATAAGGAGGAATGCCGATGTTAGGGTCTTGCAAACCAAGGTAGCAGGGCAGGACTGCTCGATTGGGTCAAACATTTTGTTCTTACTGACTTCCTAACCTTTTCCCACTTGACATCTTTATTGAGCACTCGTGAGGAGGCCCCAGCTGCCTCGGCTCCGAGCACATTCATCTCTGGGCGCTTGCATTTTTGCAGGGGCAGTTACATTTTCCGTTTTCTAGCTGGGAATGGAATGTTGATACTGTGTGATTATTTTATTTATTTTATACTTTTTCCTTGGAATGTCTACGTGTGGCCGCTGCCCTGGCTTGGTGGCCTCTTGATTTACGGTAGTTATAAACATTCCAAAGTAGACATGTCAGCTAAGTGATACCATAACATTATACAGTTACAATTCTGTTATAAATGTGCCCAGAGTTCCAAAAAATCCGTTTTCAGCTCCCCTCCTCCACCCCATTCCTTCCTGCTACCTATGCATGATGGCTTTGGAAGCCACTAGTTCAGTGGAAAGAAGACAGAAGACCTAAGGTTTAGTCACAGCCTCACCACCCCCTAGCCCTACCTTCTGGAAAAAACATTTTTTTTTTTTTTTTTTTTTAGATGGAGTCTAGCTCTGTCACTCACTCAGGCTGGAGTGTGGTGGCACAATCTTGGCTCACTGCAGCCTCCGCCTCCTGGGTTCAAGTGATTCTCCTGTCTCAGCCTCTTGAGTAGCTGGGATTACAGGCACCCACCACCACACCTGGCTAATTTTTGCATTTTTAGTAGAGACGGGGTTTCACCATGTTGGCCAGGCTGGTCTTGAACTCCTGATCTCAGGCGATCCACCTGCCTTGGCCTCCCAAAGTGCTGGAATTTAGAGGTGTGAGCCACCATGCCCAGCCAGAAGAAACATTTCTAAGAAGCAAGTTGGCATCCAGAAGTAACATGCCCCTTTAGAGAACACATTTGAACTTTCTTCCTACTGAAAATCACGTTTATTCACATCATCTATGTATTCCCAGGAGAAAGTGGTTCCAAGATGGTGGCCACTGAGTAATTCTGGGAGGTGACCTCTCAGTCCCCTGGCCTGCTGCCTTTACCGCCCACCAACAAAGAAAGAGTGGTTTGTGCTTCCTAAAAGATGCTGAGAGAGGGAAGGAAGAAAATATCTCTACGGACATAGCAATTTGGAGAGCTTAACAGTCAACCAGAAAACCCACTTCAGCATCCTCCCCAGGAGAAATGTCAGGGAGGAATTCCCTATACGCCTTCTCACAGAAAACACTGGGACCTGGGCTGCTTTCACTGCCCACTTCTAACCCTTGGATGCATACAAACCTGACAACTGATATCTGAAGCAAAATGTACACCTAAAGAATTTTCATTCTCTGTGCTAGAGCAGGGGTTGGCCTGGGCTTGTTTTTGTAGATAAAGTTTTATTGGAATGCACCCACGCTCATTTGTGGATGTCTTGCTCATGGCTGCTTCTGTGGGACAAGGGCAGGGTTTGATAGTTACCACGGAGACTGTACGGCTTACAAAGCCGAAAACGTTTACTGTTTGGTCTTTTGCAGGAAAAGTGTGCTGGCTCCTGTCCTGGATCAACACAGAAAGTAAAACACACTGGATTCTGTTCGGGCTGGGCACAGCAACCTGGCCCATCCATGTGGGGCCTACAGTGACCACTTCCGCTGGCTGCACAAAACTGGAGAGAGGCTGGGGTGCTCCAAGTATAAGTTTCCTCATCAGCAAACTGGAAAGAGAAAGACCGGCCTGGAGGCTGGTTATGGGAATAAAATAAATATGTCCTTAAATGTGTGTATAAAGCCCCAGCACAAACAGCAGTCGCCACACGGGTCGGGGAGGCACTGCTCGGAGCCTTATGTGACCATGTTCTCACATTATCTTCCAACCAGTTAGGGAGACAGGTACTGCTATGATCTCTGTATTACACAGAAGCAAACTGAAGCTCAGAGTGGCCGCTCACTTCACTCCGAACAGAAGGTGCTTGAGCTCTGTGCTGATAGATGGGATCCCAGATTTTCCATTTAACTTTTGATGATGTGTCATGGGAGTGGTGTTCCACCTTTGGAGGGTTTTAAGGACTCTTTATTAACCAGCAAGGGTTCTTGTGCTTTTACGGAGGTGTGATTGAGAGACGCCTGCAAGGCCGGTGGAGGCCGTTCCGGAGGCCTGCCTCTTCCAGCCCACAGGTCCTGCTTCCTGGAACTGGTGTGGGTCACTCATTCCAGTTTGCCCCTGAAACTATTTTCATGACAGTAAGCTGCTACCTCAAGAAACAGCAACAGCAGGGATTTTACCTCTCAGGTAAGGTGCTTGGGGAGTGAAGGCTGTGGTCAGGATCCAAGCAGGAAGCCTGAGTTCATGTCTATTCTTCACCGAGCATGGCCAAGTCCATTTGAGTCCATCTCCAGAAGACGTGTCAAAATCGCCCACTTATCTCCATCTTCAACTCCTCCCAGGTCACCACCTTGTCTTCCTTGGATGACTGTACTAGCTTCCTGACTGGTTTCCCTAAAACCCATTCGTTTATCTATCCCTTCTACCATTTCTCCCACCACACATCCATCTCACCACTCACCATCCTGCCACTTATCTTTCTCTCCCTCCCTCATTCCCTTCCTCCATCTATCTCTCCATCCATCCATCCATCCATCCATCCATCCATCCATCCATCCACCCACCCACTAATATGTATTTAGTGGTTACAATGTCCCAAGCACTGTGTAGGTCCCAGTGTAGGTGAAAAAGGAAACAGATTTCCTGCCCTCAAACAAAACAATAAATTTCAAAGTAAGAAGCCCCCTGAGGGAGGAAGAGTAGGCTGTCTTGAAAGAGGATGATATCAGGAGACATATATGGAGGTGATGCGCCTCACCAGGAGGTGATATACTGATAGAGGGACTATATAATTTATTGATCAAACTGGGGCATTTTGGGGAGTGAGAGGAGGAGCTATTAAACATTTTGTCAGGGCACCAGGTGCATGCCAGGACTGGCCAGGTAAACTGAGCTGCATGGCTACCTCCTACAAGCCAAGGTTCACAGCATGAGCTGAGAAAGGGGCAAGGAGGAGAGAGGTGCCCCTTCCTTTCCTTGGGGAGAACCTGCAAACCTACATTTAAAAGAACTAGGGGAAGGCTGGGTGTGGTGGCTCACGCCTGTAATCCCAGCACTTTGGGAGGCCGAGGTGGGCAGATCACGAGGTCAGGAGTTCGAGACCAGCCTGGCCAATATGGTGAAATCCCATCTCTACTAAAAAATACAAAAATTAGCTAGAGGTGGTGGCGCACGCCTATAGTCCCAGCTACTCAGGAGGCTGGGGCAGGAGAATTGCTGGAACTAGGGAGGCGGAGGTTGCAGGGAGCCGAGATCATGCCACTGCACTCCAGCCTGGGTGACAGAGTGAGACTGCATCTCAAAAAAAAAAAAAAAAAAAAGAGCTAGGAGAGAAAGTAAAGAGGAAACAGAAAGAGCTAGGAGAGAAAGTAAAGAGGAAAAAGAAAGAGCTGTGGAGTGCTGGGGCAAGAGTGAGTTTTGGGGATGGAGTTTAAGCAAATAAGAGTCTCGGGGAAATGCGGGATGGCAGAGTTGGGGGAGAGGAGAAAATAGGGTGTAAAAAATGTTTTTCTGTGTTGTGAATTGGGCTCCCTTGGATGCTGCTTTTACTGTTGTCTATCAAAAGACGCCAGTGAAAGAGTGGCATTCCCTTTGCTTTCTCTAAGGCGTGTTTGCTGTTTGGGATGTGCATCTTGGACTGTCTCCTTCTGGAGCTTGGAACACCAGGTTCGGCCATCACAACCTTTATCATGCACAGGTCGCCCTGGCATGGACAAGACCTTATCTTTATTGTCCGCGCTCCCTTGCTCAACTGAGAGCTTTCTGAGGGCAGGGCCTCTGTCTGCTTGTCTCTAGTCCCAGCACCTAGCACAGGCTAGCATTTAGTATGTGCTCAATAGTGTGCTGTGTGGGGACGAGTGCATGGGCTCCAGCGTGGTTAATGTCCTTCACAAGGCGCCTTGGAGGAGCCGTCCCCGAGCTCATGCTTCATTTCACATCCTGCTCCTGCAGAAATGGAGCAGCTGCTCTGCTTGGGTTATTTAGTGTCGGAATTTCATCTCGCCCCACACCAGGCTGCCCTCGTCTCTACCTCCATCAACTCCCCAAGGCCAGCCAAGGAGCCTCATGGAAGCAGATATCTGCAGATGGCTTGTGTGACCCGTGGATGGGTATTGAGCTTCACGCCTCACCGCCTTACAGTCTGGCCTCTTCGTCAGCATCAGTGGGACAGGCAGGGTCTCCAAGAAGAGCCCCAAGCTCCCAGAGGCCCTGCCAGGCAGTTCTGGGCTGGTTCCCTCAGGTGTCAAGGGAATCATCGCCAGCGTGGGTCACAGTTGCAGGCTGGGGAGTCTCAACCGCTGATCTTCCTCTGGATAGCTCTGTGATTCGGAGTGAGCCGTGTGGACTCCAGCCTCAGTCCTTCTGTAAAATGGAGACAACTCGCACCAAACCCTATGCAGTAGGCACTGGACACGCCGAGGTTTATCACCACCATGACTTGCTTAAAGGCTGCTCGGCCTCTGGGAGGACACAGCACTGGCTGGGGAACAAGGCTCGGCGGACACCTGACACCCAGGGGGCTTCAGGGGAAGGGGGGTGCTCTTTTATCTATTTCTGTCCTCAAAAGTGTAGGAAATTGTTCATCCAGGCTAGGCGGCCAGGCCTCACTGCCTCTGTGATAGCTTGTTAGCAAAGGCTGCACAAGGCAGGCCACGACGTTGCCTGCGCCTGCCACGGGCTTTCTGTGACCGTGCTGAAACACTAATGCCAGCTGTAATTCCCTCCTGGAGACCTGGTAATGAGGGCTGGCACCATGTCCCCGACATGATTGAAAACGGGCTTTGTTTACGCACTCTCAGAGCAGATGAGACGTGCATTTAAAGTGGTCCAGCGAATTTGGGGAAAGGAAGGATGCAATTTCTTGGATAGGAGACGTTTCTAGGGACCCCGCCCTGAGTCTGAGGTGGTGGGGGGATTGTTGGTGAGGGCTCAGGTTTATAGGTGACTAGCTCCTTGATGGAGGACACAGTCTTAGGAGAAACCCAGACAGCATGGTTGCAGCAGTCCATCCCTTCATTCCGCCCCGTGTGCTGAGCACCGCCCACGCGCCCAATCTTACGTGTACCCCATCCCGGGGCTG
This sequence comes from Pongo pygmaeus, assembly GCF_028885625.2. Classification (NCBI taxonomy): domain Eukaryota; kingdom Metazoa; phylum Chordata; class Mammalia; order Primates; family Hominidae; genus Pongo; species Pongo pygmaeus. The sequence goes on from NC_072394.2 coordinate 61,259,617, forward strand.
GTGGGCCGCGATCAGAGGCCAGGGAGGAGTGGCGTTGTTTGAGGAGATTTGATTAAAGGTGTGCAGATGTGGGTAGGACTTAGAAAAAGCATTGAAGGGATGGTGCAGTCCCGGAGGACTGATCACGGGGGGAGCAGTTCCCACTCCAGGGACATAAGGCAGGGGTGGAGCCATGGCCAAAGCCCTGGGAAGGTGGCTCCATGGCAGGAGTGTTTGGAGGGGCTGCGGCCTTTAGCAAAGCAACCCGGAGCCAGTGCCATCCGGCCAGAAGACAGCCAGGAGACTAAATCCCCCCAGGTCTCCCGCAGGTGCCTCTTCTGGCCAGAAGGCATAGGGGCCTGCTAATGGTCCATACGGAGTGGCCTCCTGGGGCCCAGAGAAAGTAGAGAAGTGCGGACGTGGATGTGAGTGGCCATGGGGCGTACCCAGCACAGGTCAGCTCCGGTGGAGTTTCCAGCATCTGGTGTAGGGGCTGCAAACTCAGGGACCTAAAGGGGCCAGGTAAGTAGTTAATATAAATGAGGGGCGCCAGACAGGTGTGTGAGATAAGGGAAGGGTGGGGAGTGTGGCAAACTAGATTGCTCATGCCAGGAGAGAAAGAGGTCCAGAATGGCCAGATCTTCCCATTTTTTAGGCAAAAGCTGGAAATTGGGGGTTTTTATGAGCTCTCTCCTGATTTTAAATTTTAGCGGTGAAGTCAAACTTCTGAAATGAAAACAATTTGCAAGCAAGACAAATGAAATTTGTCTGTGCGGGGGACATCACTCTTGAGCTGCTGGTTTGGCACCTCTGGTCAGTGGGAGCGATACGATGAACGAGTGTAAGGGACCAAGCTGGACTCGCTCTCCAGGGCTCGGAGGCAGGGGGTGGTAGACAAGGGCACCGCCGAGCTAAACCTGCCGCTTGTGCCCAGCACCATTCCGAGTGTTTTCACACCCTCATCTGTTGTCTTCAATCCCACCCCATCCTGCCTCCCCCACACTCTATCACCGTACTCCGTCTGTTCTTCAGAGCATTTACCCAAACGTATGATTGTGCATTTCTTTACTCATTTATTTGCTCTTTTTCCCTTCCTGAAGACGAGGCATATGTCTGTTTCCTCCTTTGTCCCCAGAGCCAGGCAAATACAAAATGACAGATAGCTGTTTGTGCAGTAACTGCTGCTGAGCCCTCTCAGGAGGGAGGCATTGTTATTCTTATTCCTAGTAGTAGCAGAAGCTGTCATCGTTGTAGTGGTCACCTGTGTTTTATAATTGAGGAAACAGAAGTACAGAGTGGATAAGGGACTTAGTTCAGATTGCACAGCCAGGAAGCACTGGAATGGGGATTGAAACCCAGGACTGGCATGTTCTCAAGACCCCTACCCTCAGCTCAAACACTGGCTCCTCCCTAGGAATCCCTCAATTTGAGTGCAGACCTCACCTCCTCCAAGAAGCCCTCCCTGACTTACCTGTCAGCTGGGTCAGTGGCCGCCCCTGGGATCCTCTACACGGGATCTACCTCTCCGTATTTCACTTTCCTGCTTCCCTGTCTTGTGCTCTGGGTTGTCAAGTTCACCGTGTAAGCAGAGAGGTGGTTTTGTTCACGCTTTCTCTCCCCACCCCTTACAGCCCAGTGCCTGGCCTGCATTAATAATAATAAACAATAGTAATAATAATAATAATAGAGGAGACGACTGCCATGCTGACTGCTTCCCACGTGCCAGGCGCCATACTCAGTGCTTCCTGTCTATGCTTTTATTTCCTCTTCTCCACATCCCCATTTACAGATTCGGAGCCTGGGACTCAGACAGTAGCTTGCCAGAGGATAGGTAGCTGGTGGGAGGTGGAAGTAGGATTGAAATCCAGCCCTGCCTGTGCCTGAAGCCACCGTACTGGTTGTAACCACCACCCTGACAGATCCCACTGCAGGGACTTAACCACCAGGTGATCTCAAGGACCAGGGTATCAGTACTCCTGGCTTTGCGGCCGTGCTATCTCTGCTGGAACCCTTAACCCCGCTGCTGCCATGCAGTCAGCCAGAGACTGTCCATAAACCAATGGGCGTGGTTGCATTTCAATAAAACTTTATTTATAAACACAGGTGATAGGTAGAATTTGGGCTACGGACCTCGGTTTATGACTTTGGCGTATGCCATGGATGTCAATGTTACGGGACGTCCTGGTTTCAGACACGTGATGTAAAAAAAACTGTGCACCTTAGAATCAAGGAGATGTGATATTTGTTGAGTGAATGAATGAATGAGTGAATGACTGAGTCAGGTGTGTGCCCCTGAGTGTTTGGCAGGGAAGATGGGCACCTGGCAGTGAGTACCATGAATGTTGCATGAATGTCCTCTGAGTGGCCCTTACTCTCACCCTGGGGACACCACTGTCCCACAGCACATAAGTGGAAACTGAAGCCCCAACAAATCAAGAGTTTGTCTCTGGCCAACTGGCAACAGCAATTCAGTGAGGTGCCAGCTTGCTTAGCAGGGCTTTAGAAGCAGGTGGGCACCATTCCTCATCGGCTGAGGAAGCCAGCCCTCAAAGTCATAGTGCATAAAGAATAACTTTTCACTTTAATTCCATCCAGATTAATTTAGCGAGAGTTTATTGAACACCTTTCATCATGGCTGGACGGGTATGTGGTGCCCATAAAACAGGGCTCCTGCCCTCAGGGAGCTTAAGCACATCTAATCTTGTAAACCACCCAGATCTAAAACCAGCGTGAGAATTCAGAGATGCCAGGCCCCCTTCCCGTCCCCACGGAGCCTTCTGAGGGCTGCAACGTGGATATTTTCCAGGCAGGAATTAATCACGGCTTCGTTGGTGCTCCAAGCCAGACCCTACATAATATCTTCTATAAAGAGCCTTATTACACCGGAAGGTTGTATATTATATTCTTCACTGCACACCAGCTACGTGCGTAGGCTGCTCCCTATGTCCCTGGGCCAATAAATTAGATTTAGATTACAAGGGGAGGAAAGGCGGCCCCGCGCGTGAATACCTAACAGTCACTGTGGACTGAGATGTCTTGATTTAGATGGCTAAATGGCCCAGTGAAGGGGCCAAGAGGGCGCAGGTTGGCACATAAAAAGCTCACAGCCTCCACAAGCCAACCATCACCTTGAGCAAACAGGCCCGCCAGCAGGGGCCGGGACTGCAGGCTAATTGGCAGCTTGGATCCAACATCACGCTTATTTCCTGAACGCAACTCACTTCCAGCTCCAAGTTATTGGTCCCTGTTGAGGAGGGTGGTCTGGCTTTGATGCAGAGGCCCCTCATCTGTCTCCAGAGTTTTCCAACTTGGGGCATTAATATTTTTCAAGTGCCCCTCTGGAACCAGAGGCCAGGAAAGCCAATGCAAAATGGAGGCAACCCCAGGGCCCTGGTGGGGTGTGTGGAGAACCATGGCTGTGAATGGGCAGGTAAACTGTCTTGCTAGGAGCAGAGAGGGAGGAGCCTCCTGTGGCAGCAGGAGGGGGCACAGTTGCTGGGAGGCTGATGGTGGGGCTCCCCAAACTTGCCTGGGGGAGGAACCGCTAAGCTGGAGCTTCTGATTCTTCGGGCACCCACTCGAATGCTTCTCTGGGATACCTCTGTGGACCCACAACTGCTGGGCTGCAGTAAGTACACGTTTCAAGTTTTCCTGGATTTTGTTACACTGCTCCATGACGGCTAGTGGGATGTATGACCCCAGAAAGAAGCAGTGAGATGTCTTCCCCACTCTTCTTTGTCCACACCAGGTATTATCGACATTGACAGCTCCTTGCCAATCTCATGGGTGCAGAGTGCCACTGCCTTGTCATTTTAATGTGTTTTTTGTTTTGTTTTTGAGATGGAGTCTCATTCTGTCACCCAGGCTGGAGTGCAGTGGTGCCATCTCGGCCCACTGCAACCTCCACCTCCCAGATTCAAGCAATCTTCCTGCCTCAGCCTCCCGAGTAGCTGGGATTATAGGCTCCCGCCACCAGACCTGGCTAATTTTTCTATTTTTAGTAGAGATGGGGTTTCACCATGTTGGCCAGGATGGTCTTGAATTCCTGACCTCAGGTGATCCGACCGCCTCGGCCTGCCACAGTGCTGGGATTACAGGCGTGAGCCACCATGCCCGGCCTTAATTTGATCTCATACATTTAAAGGAGTAGGAATTAGTCAGGTAAGAAGGAAGAAAAGAGTCTTCCAGAAAGAGGCAACTATGGGAGTAAAGAGACGGGAGGAATAGCAAAGTGCTCAGTATTGCTCAAGGGGCTGGCTGTGGAGAGGTTGGAGAGGTGGAGTGCTCAAGCATCACCTTGCAAGTTAGAAACAGGCCAGTCCGTGCGATTGTTCAGCTTCCCAGGTGTGTCCTGACACCCATGTACAGAAGAGATGATTATGGGACATTTCAGAGATGAAGGCTCACGGGAGATATAGGGTGGGACAAGAGAACAAGGTGCTGGCTGGGGAGCCAGACCCCCTGCATCAAATCTCAGCCCTGCTGCTTGCTCAGCCATGTGGCCTCGGCTGCCTCCACCTCCCCAGTCCTCAGGCTCCTCCCCTGTGAACCGAGGACAAGAAGAACTCTTACTCTTAGGCTTGTGATGAGAACCATATGAGACGATGTGTGGCACATGCTTAGTACCAGGCAGGGTATGGTGCGTGAGCTGAATTGTCATGTGTCACATCATTTCCATGGGGCTCAGTTTAGAGAGAAGGAAGGCCAAAGTGGAGCTGATGAATTGGGAGAAAGTGGAAGAGTCAGGGTCAGGGGGTCTCTTGAGGTGAAAAAGCATGTTTCCTGGAAGCAAAGGAAGAAGGAGGCTATGGAGAGAGAGAAAGAGAGAGAGAGAAAGAGAGAGAGACAAGACAGAGAGAGAGGGGGGATTTGGAGGCTGCAAGATGAAGCAATTCAGGATCCAATGAGTAGCAAAGGGAGTGAGGGGATGAGAAGTGGAGGAACAGGGAAAGGAGGGTCATTGGGCAAAAGGCCAAAGAGCCAAGAGGCCTGGGGTTGGGGGACAGATAGGTGGCCCACTGGGACGTTTAGCTGAAACCAAGTTGATGGCAGAATATGGGATGGAGAGGTCTCAAAGCGGTGGAAATGGAAAGTGTAGGTTAGCCAGGTTGCTTTTGTTTACAAAGAAATAGAACCCAACTCAAGTAGGTGTATGCTAGGAAGAGGGACACTGTTGGCTCCTTAACCAGAAAAGACCAGGAATGATGGTTTCAGGAATGGTTGAATCCAGGCACTCAAGTGATGTCATCAGGGCTTGGCTCCCTTTGCCTTCTCTCTGTTCTGCTTTCTTCTATGTTAGCCTCATTCTCAGTCAGTCTCTCCCCAAGTGGTGGAAATATGGCTGGAAGCAGCTCGTTGCCTGCGTTCCTCAGGTCAGCAAGCCCCTGGGCAGAGATCACTTTGTTAAAAGTTTCCGTGGAAGTCCTGGGGTTGAATTTGATTGGACTGTCTTGGGTCATATGCCCGTTCCCAGAGCCGGGGGTCAGGGAGTGTGATCTGATATGGTTTGGCTGTGTCCCCACCCAAATCTCATCTTGAATTGTAGTTCCCATAATTCCTACATGTTGTGGGAGGGACCCAGTAGGAGATATTTGAATCATGGGGGCAGTTTCCCCCATACTGTTCTTGTAGTAGTGAATAAGCCTCACAAGATCTGATGGTTTGATAAGGGGTTTCCCCTTTCATTTGGCTCTCATTGTCTCTTGTCTGCTGCCATGTAAGACGTGTCTTTCACCTTCCACCATGATTGTGAGGCCTTCCCAGCCACATGGAACTGAGTCCATTAAACCTCTTTATCAATTACCCAGTCTTAGGTATGTCTTTATCAGCAGCATGAAAATGGACTAATAAAGATCCAAAGTGTGTGTGCTGTGAGCGGGTGAGAATGGTAAAATTGGGTTGCTTTTCAGAAGAAGGGGGACTGGGTGCTGGGCAGTATTCCCTTTAAGGACTGACCCAGGATCTGGAAGATGATACCAACAGTGAGGAGGAAAGGCTGGGGCCAGCAGGGCCGGGGGGTGGCGTCCATTTGCTGGAAATGACCGAGGGGCAGTGTAGAAATGTTTGGGAAGGGGCAGTCAGCCGACTGCAGAGCCAGATGCCCTGTACCTCTCCCCGCAGCCAGTGAGGCTGCCTGCTTGTCACTGTGAAAGTGTGTTGAGTTTCCGCGAGTCACCCAGGCAGAGTTACATGGCCCATTGTGATGATTTCCCTTTTTGCCTCAGCTGCCAGGACGCAGGGAGCCAAACTATCGTATCTAATTCGTATCTAATCTGTTACCGTTTCCCTAAACCCGGGGATTTGGGAGCTTTTCTCCCCCTCCTTCTGTGTGGTGTTCTTGATTTTTCTCTTTCTATTTAACAGCCTTTCCAGTTTATGTGTCGTTTATCGTAAACCACCTCAAATCCTTTTTTGAAGCAGGCAGGGTATAAATTATAAATAGATTTAATTTAAAAAATTCAATAGGGCAGTTTCTCTGTAGGGCTCCCAGCAATCGCTTCTGCTGACATTTCCCTCATTACCCCAGTGGAGCGGGAGGGGGGCGGTGGGAGCAGCTGGGAAGGGGCTTAACCCTTGGAGTGCTGTGTCTGGGGGCTTGGCCCCATGTGCTGGGACCAGGAGCCTAGCACAGGTGGACGACCACGCAGCCCTCAGAGGGGTCGAGCTGCTGAAGAAAGTGGGGTGATGCCCCCCACCCTCCTGGGAATTCATTCCTTCCCACGGTTGCCCCATGTCATGGTTCAACATGTGCCCACTCGAGCTGGCCTTTCCTTGTCCTTCTCTTTTACAAACCATGCAGGCCTCACACCTCCACAGTGCCACAGATGCAGTCCACACGCCAGGTCATAAAACCCTGCAGAAATGATGCCAGAGTTGTGGCCCGGTGCATCAGCGAGCTCTGGGGGGCTGCTCACCTTTCACAGGTCCCCAGAGATGTATAAAATAGCTCACTCCTAGTCACTGAGCTATGAATGTAGGCCTTGCACTTGCCAGCTCAGAGTCTCAAAGTGTGGCAGTGGCGGAGGCACCCGTGTGGAGGAGCCATGGCTGGGCCATCCTGGTGCCAGGCAGCGTAAGCAGGTTAGGGTACAGGTGCCGAGGGCAGTCTGCCCTGCTGGCAATGCAGTAGGCTGCCCTGGGCTGTGTGACCTCAGGCAAGATACCCAACCTCTCTGAGCTTCAGCTTCCTCATCTGTGCAGTGGGTGGACAGTAACACCTACTTAAGAGGGTTGTTGATTATTTGAGTTATTAAAGCATATCAAAAACGCTCAGAATGGTACCTGGCATATTGTAAGAACTTCATCTTTGCTATGGTTCTGTACTTTTGGGGAACACACACACATATACACACCAATATAGATCGTTTTTACAATTTCAACTCCTTATCCCTGGCTCACCCAAGAAGCTCACATCATTCAATGGAGGCAAGGTCACAGGAGGTATGATCCATCCGCCCATCTGTCCTTCCTCTCTTCTCCCTCCCTACCTTCCCTCCTCCCTTCCTTCCCTCCTCCCTTCTATCCTCTCTCCTCCCTCCCTCCCTTCTTCCCTCCCTTCCTCCCTCCCTCCCTCCTGTCCCTCCTCCCTTCCTTCCCTCCTCCTTTCTTCCCTCCTCCTTTCTTCCCTCTCTCCTCCCTCCCTCCCTCCCTCCCTTCTTTTCTTCCTTCCTTCCTTCCTCCCTCCCTTCTTTCCTTCCTTCCTTCCAAGTGTTTGTTGAGCACTTACTTTGTTCTTGGTATCAAGGGATACAGTCGTGAGCAAAGACAGATGCAGTCCCTGCTCTCTTGGAGGCCACATTCCAGGCTTTGTTTAAGGAAACAAATGAACAAAAAGAATGTCAGAAAATGAAAGTGTTAAGAAGAAAATAAATGAGCTTGAGAGGCTAGGTTGTGAGGGGGTGGGAGTGCTGGTTGAGAAGGCCACCCCAGGCGGGGATGTTGGAGCCCAAATGACAAGAAGGAGCTAGCCAGGAAAGCTGAGACGCAGCCTTCCAGGTAGAGGAGTGGCCAGTGCCAAGGCCCTGAGGCAGGAATGAGTTCGGTGGTTTCAAGGAACAGAACGGATGCTGGAGTGAGCTGACCCAGGGGTAGAGAAGACGGCGGCGAGGTGGGAAATGCAGGCAGGGGCCAAATCCTGTGGAATCCAGGGAGCCTGGTGAGGAGTTTGGACTTTATTTTAAGTCATTAGAGCAGAGAAGACTCCAGGGCTTTCTCTCTAGCAACAACCCTGCCACTCACTAAGGCTCCCAAGCTGGTTGACCAGAAGGATGGACTCAAGGAGGGTAGCCCTGGGAGGGCCATAAGGGTCAGAAGCCCTTGGTGGCCTCACCTCTGTGACCTGCCAACTGATTTGGGCTGTGCAGGGGCTGTCAGGGCCAAGCCTCCCCAAGCACTCAGTTGTCCGGTGCTGCGGCCACTGGGCTCTGTCCACAGCTTGAATGAATGGCTGGTGGATCTAGTGACATCATTTGTTTATGCTCCATCTGTACAGAAAGTTTGTACTTCATTAAATTTATGTATGCCTTACATTTTCCAATGGGAGAAGAGTTCTTCTTTTCCCACCTGCCCTAAGCCAGCTATAGAACTCTGCAGCTTCAAGAAATGGTGAATTGATTCATTTGCTTCTAAGAGATTGTTTTGCTTCTCCTCTGCGGGGGAGTCAGGCCTGGAGGACACGAGAAGGAAGGAAGAGGTCATCATTTCTGCCTGTAAGGCACTCGCAGTGGAGCAGATAATATTAGCATAAACCGAAAAGTTAAAAATAAAGGAGAGCAGATTGTGTTGTCCACAAAAACCTGCGTGCCTGTACTGTGGAATATTCCTTCCAGAAGTGGTTGATAGAGGCTGAACAGAAGAGGAATGGTGGCCAGATGAGCTGGATTAATCCAAGTTCGAAAGCTGCCTGTCCTGCAGGACTTGTCAGAGCTTTGACACTGCCCGTGCTCCACTCATGTCTCAAGTCCCTTTAGCACTTCCATATCTGTTCCCGGGAGCTTTCACTCCCAGGATCCTGCACCTGGGTCTCTTTGCTAAAGGCTGCTCTCATGCTTCCAGAATTGATTTCGTCTGCCAACATGATGAGCAGGAAGTGTCTGGAAATTCACATCCCCTGCCTTGGGGCAGCTTTAACCAATAACTAGGGAATGTGGGTGTGAGGGTATAAATACCTCAGCTCCCTTGCCCTGATGGGAGTGTTTCCAGAGCCCGCCACAGTGGCGAGCCAATGCTGCTCTCCATGGAACTTGGTTTGTTACAGCCTTCTTGCTCATCCCCCTTCCTCTCCCAGGCCCGTTTCCCACTCCCCTTCTGGTCCCTTCCATAAGGGCTGCCTCCCAAAGCACTCTCCCACCATTCTCATCTCAGGGCTTGCTTCTGGGGACTCAACTATAGACAGTGATGCCTCAGGCCAAGTATTAAATGCAGCCTTAAGCAAAGTTAGACAGCTGGCTGTGCTGCAGGACTTGTCAGAGCGTTGATTCTATGTATGCATGGCGGTGCTCCAAGAGGAGGTAGTAGGAGGCGGCATGGTGTGCATAGTTATCTGCCCAGAGATGGCGGTCACCCTGGAGCACCTCCAGGGAGGACCACCCCCCACATCCACACATAGAGCATCCTTGGGATACTGTGCTGCATGGTGGGCTGTGGGCTGGAGCTCTGGGAAGAGCCTCTATGGCCAAGGTCACAGAGAGTAAACAGAAAGTTGGCATTTGGAATTCAGATGTGGGTCTTTGGACTCCAAAGCCCACACCGTCAACAACCCCACCTCCCCAGGCCTGGAGTCTGCAGCAGATGCCTCTGTGGCTCCCAATGTGCCCGTCACAGCCATTCTTGGGACACTGCACCTATCAGTTCACTTGTAAGCCACCAGCCTGGGAGGCAACTGGGTCTCCAGTCTTTCCATGCCCAGACCCCAGGCCAGTAGGTGCTTGCTGAGTGAGGTTGGAAGGTTTGAGGGACCAAGTGCTGCCCCCGGGCTGGGCTCTGGCCATGCCCCGGTCCACGTCTCCCCTCGGGCTGTAGACATGGAGAAGGACCTCTTGCTGAAGCCCTCCCGCTCCTCACCCCATCCTGGACCTCCCCGGGCAGCTACTCTGAGTGTGTATGGTGGGATGGTGGGGGGAACGGAGGATCTGGGACAAGCATCATTTCACTCCCAGTTACAATGTATTATCCAAATTATTCGTGGTCATTGACAACAACATTGAAGGTACAGGTCACAAATCAAAATCACCCGAACTCCTTGCACAGCAGCCATGCTTATGTTCTTGGCTTTTGCTACACTAATGGGCACAACATTCCAGCCCCCATTCACTGAGGGCTGTGGCTGTGTCTCCACCACAGCTCTGAAAGAGGGACACGGGCACCAGGAAGAGCTAAGCACTCACCCAGCTCACAAAGTTGGGGGCCATGTTGGAAACCGGAGAGTCTCACTCCGGAGGTCATCTCCCCCTGCCCAGCTTGTCCCCATGTTTATTTCAGAAAGTCTTAAACATATGTAAAAGGAGATGGAATCGTCCGACGAGGCTCCCTGCACCAGCACCTATCTGTGACAGCCATCCATACCTGCCATGCCGGGGTCTTCTCGGCCCACATGGTCGGGAGCCCATCCCAGACCTCACAGCATTTCTCTAGAAAATAGTTCAGTCAGTGTCTCTCAGAACGTGCACTCCAAAGATTCTGCTATCCTGGCACAGATAATAAAATCTCTCTAGAAAATCTCTCTACGAGAATGTAAGCTCCATGAGAGCTGTATCCTCGAGACATAGGACAGGACAGTGCCTGGTGCAGAGGAGAGGCACAATAAATATTTTTTGAATTTCCATCTATCTATCTATCACCTTTCCATCATCTATTATCTATCATCTATCAATCATCTATCTCCTATCTACCATCTCTCCATCATTTCTCTATCTACCATCTATCTACTGTCTACCATCTATCTTTCTATCTCTCTATCGTCTGTCAGTTATCTATTATCTATCATGTATCTATCAATCATCTATCATCTATCTACTCTGTCTACCATCTATCATTGATTTATCTACCATCTATTTATCTTTCTATCATCTATCAGTCACCTATTATCTATCATTTATATATCAATCCTCTACCTGTCATCTATGTACTGTCTATCTACCCTTTATCTACCTATCATTTATCTGTCTATCTACCATCTACCTACTGTCATCCATCTGTCACCTATGTTTCTATCTCTCTATCATATACCAATAATCTATTATCCAGGCCGGGTGCAGTGGCTCATGCCTATAATCCCAGCACTTTGGGAGGCCGAAGCAGGCAGATCACTTGAGGCCAGGAGTTCAAGACCAGCCTGGACTACATGGTGAAACCCATCTCTACTAAAAATACGAAAATTAGCCAGGCGTGGTGGCATGTGCCTGTAATCCCAGCTACTCAGGATGCTGAGGCAGAAGAATCACTTGAACCCGGGAGGTGGAGCTTGCAGTGAGCCGAGATCATACCACTGCACTCCAGCCTAAGCGACAGAGTGAGACTCCATCTCAAAAAAATAAATAAAATAAATAAATAATAATCTATTATCTATCTTTTCCTATCACTTATCTGTCAATTATCTATCTTCTATACGCTATCTATTTTATATGAAAATGAGATTCTTCTAAACGTACTGTTTCATGATTTTCTGCTTTCCCCTGACAATTCATTATAATCACTGTTCCTTGTCAATAAATATGAGCCTCCTATGCCACCATTTTTACTGCCTGCACAGTATTACATTGTATGAATGTATTCTCATTTGTTTAACCTATTTTCCTTGGGACGTTTAAGTTGTTTCCAATTTTTCATTATTGTAAACAATGCCGCAATGAATATCCCTGTTTATGGGCCCTTGGGAACGTCGACAATGATTTCTTTAGAACCAATTCTTGGAAGCAGAAGGGCTGGGTCAAAGATTAGGTGTCTTTAAAAGATGTTTTTCATATTTTAAAAAACATTTTTGATGGATCTTCACATTGAGTGGTAACTTTCTTCAAAAAACAGTGACCTCCATTGAATTGTTTTTACCTTGAATTCTGTTTGAGAAATAGATGTGGAAACAGAAGCTGTGGCAGAGGCGGGTGGTGAGGGTCCTGTTAGCTTGTGGCTTTGCCCTGGCAGCACAGACTGGGCGGGAGCACTCTCAGCAGCGATGTCCAGCCTCGTGATGGGCACCCCTGTGATTGTTGTCTAGTGCTCACATCGCAACCCTACTCAGCTCCCTCTTGCCACCTGGAGGGCCATCACCCACCTTTTACTTTGAACCTTTTGGGGTCTCTCTGTTGCCAAACAGCCCCTCTGTTCCGGGTCTCCTGACTTGTTTGGTCCCTGGACTGTGGCAGGACCCAAGTCTTTCCTCTCTGGGTCAGCTGTGGGCCATATACCAAGTGGTATAATAAGACCAGGAGCTTCTGGAATTGGGCAACCTGGCATGGAGTCTCAGCATTACCATGTACTAGCTGTGTGGCCTCAGGCGAATTACTTAACCTCTCTAAACTTCAGGGCACAATTCCCATATGCCCCAGGACTACTGGTAGGGTAGGGGAATGAGGTCCAAGACACTCCAGAGGCCCTTGCTGCATGGCAGAACATCTGTGGAGCTAACTGTAGGGCTCAGCTCTGAGCTCTTTGTCTACATGTGCTCATCCTGAGGCCAAGAGAAAGCATTTGGAGCTCTGGGGACTGGCGTCAAATCGCCCTCCCTGCCCAGAGCTGTAAACTGTGGAGCTGGGGATCCTGTCCTCCTGGTTTGTACCATAGCCCCAGTGCCTAGCAGATGCTGAATACAGAGCCAGTGTGCAAAAAGTGTCTATGGGACGAGTGAATAGATGAAAAACTGCCCAAAGCCCTGGGGACAAACCCTTCAATCTGACGGTATCTCCCTGGAGAGGTGCGTGAGGCCTAGCTTTGTCTCACAGTAACACTGGAAGAGAAATACAGCAAGAAGGGTCCAAGCCTGGTGGAAAAAAAGGGTGATTTCTTTTTTACAAAAAGATGCCAGTTGAGACTATTGGGACAAGAGAGAGAAAGAGAGAGAGAGAGAGAGAAGATGAATGAGAGAGCAGGTTTCTGGGCAGCCAGAGAATCAACACAGCCTGCAAGAGACAATCTGTTCCGCCTGGGTTGCTAGGCAAAGGGCTGTGGACAGAATCGATTGGTCTTTGGGAGCCCGCAGTGTTTATGCAGCTTGAGTCTGGAAAGGGGCAGAAATGGCCCGCAGAGCTGCCCGAGGCGTCCGTGGGATGTCTTCGTGGAGGTGGAAAGAAAAGAGAGCTGGGCAGAAACCCTGGCTCTCAGCATGGGCCACGGGGCAAGGCATATCCCTTGCCAGTGCCTCCATGTGCTCAGTTGCTGTGGTTACTGTTATTGGAAGGAACACATCTTCATCTGTAAAATGGGTCAGCGACCCCGGTGCCCAACGCAGGGTGCTCACAGCACCTGGCATCTTGATGCTGAGAGCTTAGTAGGCACTTTGCAGGTTTTAATTGTCGCACTCCCTTCCCCCATTCCCTCCAAAAGTTAATGACTACTGTGCAAACCCAGACCCTAGCTTTCAATAGTAGCTTTCACTAACTATGTGTGGAATGAATGAGTGAATGAATATATGAATGAATGAGTTGTACCTGTGCCAGGCAGCTGCTGGTCACCGCGCTAAGCTGGAGCATTAAATATGCATTAAAACCAAAGGCTTGGAACTCGAAGCAACTTGCACTGAAATCCCAGGTGGGTCACTTCACTGCTGTGTCTCTTCACCCCTGATACCCTTGTGTGGGAAAAGGGGAAGACACTGCCACCCCTCCCAGGCTGGGCCGAGAACTGAGATGTTTTGTAAAGTGCTTAGCCAAGTGCCCAGCACAGGGCAAATTATCAAAGGCTCAAAAACGACCATCAGCTGTGCTGTGGCTGTTGTCATTAAGGGCTAAGGATGGGCTTTGGTGGTGGTTCAGGAAATGAAGAAAGGGCTGGGCTTCTCCGGCTGTGCTATCACAGCCAGCACTCACACTTCGTGCTCATCAAGGGGCCTTGCTTCCACACCTCTGCAATGTCTGTGGTTGTGGAACTCCAGCAGCCCTCTGAAGTGGGGGGCTGCAGGGAGTACACCCATTTTACAGAGGAGGACAGAGAGGCTTGCAAAGGAAGTGCTGTGCTCCAGCCTGCAATAAGCACTTAGCATAGAACAACTTGTTCATTCACCCGACTTGAATTGTGCTTCTACCACTCCCTGAGCTTGCATCATTCCATCCTCCCAACAGCCACTCGAGGTAGGTGCTATTACGAGCCTCATTTGTACATGAGAAACTGAGACCAAGGCCAGCACAACCAGGTGGACTGATTCAGTGCTTCGTGGCCAGGAGGAGCTCTCCATGTACTGTGTGGGGGCTGGAGAGCAAGGTGCAGCTTCCTCTCTCACTTTCCAAGGCACCCCACTGTCAGCCTGCAGCCCTCCAGACCCCCAGACCCTGTTAGTGTCCACAGCAGTCAGACAGAGATGCCAGACAGGTCCAGAGGCCTGAAGCGGAGACTCTGTAGTTGTCTAGGTAATGGAACCCCAGTGACGTCCACAGGTAACATCCGGAGCCTGTGAATGTGTCATCTTACAGGGCAAAAGAGGCTCTCAGATGTCATCTGAATGTTGAGACAGGGATCATTTGGATGATCTGGTGGGCTCAGCGCCATGCTAATGTGAAGGAGGCAGGAGGTCACAATCAGAAAAGTAGATTCTGTCAGGGTTGACACTGCCGACTCCAAAGGTGGAGGAAGGGGCCAGCAGCTGAGGAATGCAGGGACCTCTGGAAGCTGGGAACGGCAAGGAGATGGATTCTCCCCTAGAGCGTCCCCAAGGAAAGTGGCCTTGTGGACATCTTAGTTCAGGATTTCTGACTTCTGGAACTGTCAGAAAAGGAATTTGTACTGCTTTAGGCCATCCGGTTTGTGGAAATTTGTTACATCAGCAAGAGGAAACGAATACAAACTCCATTTGCAAAACTAATGCCAAGCTGTGACACCACAGGGCACGTTTTCCACTATGCTTCCAGGGCTGCTGGAGGAGCAGTAGGCGTGAGGATGCAAACTGTGGCTACCTGGGCTGAGCTGGCATCTCTGGGGCCATGGTGGAGCCACTGTCCTGATTCGAGCCCTGTCTGCTGGTTTAACGGCACCGGCCAGCAGCTAACAGCAGCAGAAACTGCCCGCAGCACCACCTTCCACCCTGTGCACTTCCAGAGTGACAAAGCCACGGCGGCTATGTGAAAAAGGAGGCAGAGAAACCAGTGAAGAACAAGGGTCTCGCCTAGAGCTGCTCAAAGCTTCCCTTTGAAGAGCCAGGAGGACAGAGGGGGCTGCTGGCTGGATGGCACTCATTAGCAGTCAGTGCGCTGGGAGGGGTGGACAGTGATGAAATGAGTGGGCCCCGGGGTGAGATGAGGGAAGATGGCACATCAGGAGATGAGCCCCTGTCCCTGCAGTCTTCTCTGTCTCCCTCACCGTACCTGCTTTTCCACCTTTGCATCCACCACAGCATTTAGCTTGCCCACTGCAAACGTCATTTTTTCTTGGGCATGTCATTGATTTCCTAGTGGGATTGGTGGTGCTTCAAACCAATTGTCTCTTTGCCCCCTGGTTAAACAGACAGAGAACAGGCTTGGGAGCCAGGGGGACCTGCATTGTAGTCTCAGCTCTGTCTTCTAGCTTTGTGGCTTGGAGCAAGCCTCTCAGCCTCACTCTGGCAGCCGTGAGCCCTCCTTGAGGGTTACTGGGGGAGATTCGGTCTCTCGGGTCATCTGGATGCAAGCGAGGTCATGTTTACCATGGTGTCCCCAGCACCTGGCTCATGGGAAGTACCTTCTAGATGTTTGCTGAATGAAGGAGGCACAGGGGTAGATGCAGGTCTTACTGCAGTGCCAGGCACAAAACCAACTCCGGACCACAGTGTGGGAATGAAGAGACAGCTAAGGTCCCACCCCCTCCACCCTTCAGCCTTCTACTTCCTTCCAGCCTTCTTCTTCACACTGGGGAAGCTTGTTCTTGACTGCCTACATGTTGACACTTTTTAGTAGTCTTTCAAAATTGTCATCTCCTTAATAATTTTCGAAAAACATCTTTGGAAGTTGGGCCTTTGACATCCAGGAACGCCATGTAGGCGCCTTTTATATTCTGTAACCCGGGGGCATTTCTTATCTTCCCTGCCACCTGGGAAGCTTGGCAAAAACAGAGAGGCACTCAGGTTTGCCTCTGCTCCTGTGCGGTGCTTGGCTTTGAGAACCTGTGTTGATGAATGAATGATGGAAGGATGAAGAAGGGATGGATGGATGGATGGATGGAGTCAACATGTGTGTGATGAATGAATGAATGGATAGGAGACGAAGAGTGAGCTCTGGTCTTTTCTGTAGCTCAAATGGTCTTGGAGAGGTTATGTTCCATGGCTGGCATTTTCTAAAGCATATTCCATGGATTAGCAGTTCTGCCAGACATTCACAGGTGTTATTTGAGAAATGTTAAAAAGGGACTGGGAGCGGGGGGCGGTGCTTCCTGTGGAATAATTTGGGAAATGATGGTGTTCAACAAAGTTAAACAGGTTTCCCTCTGACAGGACTTCTCAGAGCCTTTGCTATGCCAACACGCTTTGCAAATTCCCCAAAGGAGTGTAGATTCGGTCGTTTTCTCCAATATATAAGCTATGGAGTTCATATTTCCAGGATGGGTTTGGCAGATCAGGCTGGTGGGAAAACTCTTCCTGCGGGAGGTTGTTGTGAGGAGGAAGGAACCTTCTCCTGGCAGTGGGGTGCCCAATGGGAACAGCGCAAAGGGCTGTGCTGCCCGAGCCCGGGCTGCTGGCTCGGCCCCAGGCTGGTCGGCAGCAGGTTCTGGGAAGGACAGCCTTGACTTTGTCCTGAAGCAGCCAATCTGCTTGTCAGACACACTCGGTGTCTTGCAGGAGCGAGGAGTGGTGTTGTTATTGTTGTTGTCAGTCAGCAATTCTCTGCTTTTATTCAGGGAGAACAAAAGGACACTGCCAGCTTTTATTTTTTCAGCTTTCGCACCCACTGGATCCATGCCATAGGCCATCGTTCTTCCCCAGAAAGTGCTTGTCGAGGGTTAATCCATAAGGTCACTTGAAAACGAAGCCATTATTCCCTTCTTAAAGGTTAATGTGTTTTTTCCGGGAGTGTGTGAGTGGAAATTTCAAGCATTCCACATTCTTCATTTACTTCAGGGTAAAGTCCTGAGCTCTTCTGGAAAAATGAGCCTGTAGAAAGCAAGACTGGGAGCCTCCAGCAGGAGAAAGCAGGGTAGTGGGGGTGGCTGTGCCCCCCTGCCTCCTAGCCAGGTATGTCACAGCCTGCAGAACGGGAATCCCAGGGGGTCTCAGGGAGTTTGCCAGCCACACTGGTCCTCTTTGCAACCCCCTCTACCTCCCCACTCCCACGTCTGTGCTCTTAGTTCGAAATGGATCAGAAGGCTGTGTCTCAGGCCAGACGTAGTGGCTCACACTTGTAATCCCAGCATTTTGGGAGGCTGAGGTGGGTGGATCACTTTAGGCCAGGAGTTTGAGACCAGCCCAGACAACATGGCAAAACCGCGTCTCTACTAAAACTACAGAAAATTAGCCAGGCATGGCGGGCGCGCCTGCAATCCTAGCTGCTCGGGAGCCTTAGGAAGGAGAATCACTTGAACCTGGGAGGCGGAGTTTGCAGGGAGCCTAGATGATACCATTGCACTCCAGCCCAGGCAACAGAGCAAGACTTCGTCTTAAAAAAAAAAAAAAAAAAGAAGGGCTGTGTGCCAACTCCACATGCCACCTCGGGATGGGCATCTGCCCCTGGTGCAATCTACCTTGGTCAGAGGGCAGCATTTTATGTATCACCGCTCTTCCATAGAGGAAAGAGGAAATGGCCCTCAGAGACAGGGGGACTGAGTCAGGCCAGGACCCCCCAAACCCCCAAAGTGAGTCTACTGGTGCCCTGCCCAATCTGCCAGGCATGCACATCTTAGCTGGAGCTACCTCTAGATTCTCTTCACCCTCAACTTGGGACGTTCTTTTTTGTTTCAGATAAGGGGTTAGCAAACTATGGCCCACCGGCCAAATCTGGCCTACACCTACTTTAGTAAATAAAGTTTTATTGGCACCCAGCCATGCCCGTTCATTTACACGTTGCCTATGACAGCTTTTATGTTACACTGACAGATAGTTGCAACAGAGAACTTCTGGCCCACAAAACCAGAAATATTTACTATTTGGCCTTTGAAGAACAAGTTTGCCAATTCCCATTTTAGATGACTATTGTATAATGCTTACTTAGCTCATGGGAGTCCTTAGAAAACATCAGGTGTAATGATGATTATTATTACTATCATTATCCAAGACGGTCTTTGTTCATTTAGCAAATACTTACTGAGTGACTGTGCCTGCCAGGCCTGTACTGAGCTCTGGGAATAAAACGGTAAACAAGATGAGGTCCCTGCCCTCGCAGAGCTCTGAACACTGAGATGGTAGGGTGTGCTTTCTCCTACAGATGATCAGAGCACTCAGTCCCGGGTGTTTACCGCTTGGGGACGTAGGTGTGGGGCTGGCAGTGTGGATTTGGTACACACTAAAGAGTCAATGGGATCTCTGGCTCAGGAAACAGAGAGTCTGCTGCGGATGCTTGTACAGACTTGACAGAAATGCCTGGGCTCCAAAATAGCCAAGCACCTGGTAGAGAGAGGGTTGTGGAGGGTGGGGGCCTGGAGGGGTGGTTACAGGGAGAGATGAGGTTGATCAGTTGGCCAATGACCTAAGTAATTCATCCCAGAAGTCTACCTGGACAAGGAGGATTTTGCACACTGCCTTGAAGGCCAACAGAAAGGAAGGGTGTCACCCCTACAGCCCAAGGGCATACCCAAGAGAGACTCAAGCTGGAGGCTGTTGTTTTCACCCTACTTCCATCAAATTTGTCTGTGGAATCGACTGCTCTTTTTCCCTTCTTCTATTTTATAGAATGTATCTGGGCACATGATCACCAGAAATAAAGAGCACACTTCCCAACCAGCTTTGCAGCTAGATGTGCTCACGTGTAGCTCTGGGCCAATGTGATATGAATGGAAGTGGTCTGAGCCATTTCCAAATCATGCTGTTGAAAGGGAAGAGGCAAGCCCACTCCTTGCCCCTTTATTCTTTCTCACTTGCTGGAATGCAGATGTAATGGTTGGAACTGGAGCAGCCATTTTGTGTCTTGAATTGGAAGCCGTGTGCGCGAGAAACTGAGAAATGAGGTAGAAGGGAACTGGGTCTCTGATGACTGTAGAGCTGCCCCACCGGCTCTGGACTGTGAACTTGGACCTTTATGGGAGAGAGAGAAATGGATTTCTGTGTTGTTTCAGCCATAATTATTTTAGGACTCTCTGTTGTAGCAGCCAAACCTGTGAAATGAGACACCCCTAAGGCACTCCACATAAACATAAAACCGAAATGAAAACAGTAGGGTTGCTATGCAAGTAACGCTCCATAGCCTCTTCCTCCGGGAAGTTCTGGGGCTCCATTGCTAGTCTCTGTTTTCTCAGCCCGGTATGCAGACAGCTTTCTCTGACGGGGAGCCCTTCTCCATCTCGCCAGCTGCTGGCTCCCTCACCGCCGCTGAGTCTTCAATATACATTTCTGGATGGAGGAAGAATTGGAGGGAAGCGGGGGTGTGTGCAGCCAGCAAGGCCGATGGAGACTCCCAGTCCTCAGCAGCCCCCTGACCTTTGTCTTGGCCTCCCCCGACTGGTGGATGGGGGCAGCCTGCGAAGAGCCCAGGGTCAGCTGTGCCGAGGGCCGCTGGGAACAAAAGGCTGTAAGGGATTGCAGATGGGCCTGCCACGATGTCAGAATAATAATTCACGTCCCCGGTTCATCTGGCCTCTGCCGGGCGGGGCTGCGTTTCTCAGTGATCTCAGCCTTCCGCATCCCAGCCCGGTTCCCATAAAAATCACAGGAGTGCTGCCAATTAGAGGCCTGCCAGCCGAGGCCCCTCTGAATGTAATCAGCCATAATAACTTAATAGCCTTAAGTTTGGGAGGCTTCTTTTGAAGCTCAGCGTCTTCACCCCCAGTAGCCCAACTAATCTGGAAAAGTGTCTGTCTTGCCCTTCCCATACCAATTATCTTGTCGGTCCTGCTCTCCAGCACTCGGGAACCCGTCTCAGAGGGGCTGCCTCACTGTTTAACTGACAGGCACGGGGCGTACTTCAGGCTCCCCAGCTCTCATTGCAGCCAGCATCCTGGCACAGATTCCTGAGAGAAAACGAAGTGCAAAATGCAAAAGGCTTGGCTTGAGCCACGTACAATCACACACACCAAGAGCAATCAAAGAAAGTACCCACTGGGTGCCAAGGATCATTTGAGAATGAGAAGATCCATAATCAGGGAGAACATTTAATATGCAATACTTCATGTTGGATTAAGTGTACCACGCAGCTGAAAAAGGAGGCTATAGCTACAAAACAAATGTTCAGATGTCTTCATGGGTGACCTCCAAGTTTCCACCGGCTCCTAATCCCTCTGTCATAATTCAAGCTCGTTGGCCTGGAGTTGACGACTTAGCGGGTGGAATTCCAGGATCTATCAGCGGCTCTCTAAGGCTGCCAGTGGTTCCCTTTGTGGAGCCCAGCACACTGATATGTTTCTTTCGCAGGATGGAAGCCCATGTTTCCATTTGTCCGGGCAGAAAACCACCTCTGAGCTCATCTTCCCAAGAGCTCAATCCATGCGGGAAGGGGATCGGGGAGGGAAGCAGGAGGGTCTGTCACAGGGCAAATGGTATGAACGCCTCTACTTCAGAAAGAACGTATCCTTGGAGAACCGAGGGCAGGGATCTTTTAAGTGATTTTGTCAGAACCAGCCTTTAGCAGTGGACTATCCATCCATCGATCTATCAGCCCACCTACTCATCTTTCCATTCTTTCCTTCCTTCATTCATTCATTCATTCAACATTCAACAACCTATCTACCCTCACCCATGCTGCAATCTTAATAGATTATTCAGACGCATCGAAAACTTACCATATCCTAAATAAAACTTTTGGTTTTCTCCCAGCGTGGTAGGCAGCCTCTAAACCGTCTCCCAGCCATGCTGGTAGTCATGTCCTTGTGCAGTCCCCGCCCCTCCACTGTGGGCTGGGCCTGTTGACTTCCTCCCACACCAGTAGGAGATGGCGAAAGTGATGGGAGGCCAGTCCTGAGATTAGGTTGCAGCAAACTCTGACTTCTATTTTGCTCCTTCTCTGGCCCTTCTCATGTACTCACTCTGATGAAGCCAGAGAGGCCCATGTGGCAAGGAGCTGCCGTCTCTGGCCGCCAGCCAGCGAGGCCCTGAGGCCTTCAGTCCAACAGCTCCTGAGAGGCGATCCATCTCTGTATTCATCTCTCTCTTTCTTTCTCTCTCTCTTCCTTTTCTCCCCATCTCTCCATCTCTTTATGTATCTCTATATCTATCTATCTGCCTATCTTCTATCAATCTATCATCTATCTGCCTGCCTGTCTGCCTGCTTATCTATCATCTATCTCTATCTATCATCTGTCTGCCTATCTATCTGCCTATCTATATGCCTGCCTATCTATTAATATCTATCGATTCATCTATCTATATATCATCTATCTGTCTGCCTATCTATCTGCCTGTGTATCTATACGCCTGCCTATCTATTTATCTATTAATATCTATCTATCTGTCTGCCTTTCTATCTGCCTGCCTATCTGCCTGTCTATCTATCTTCTATCTGCCTGCTTCTCTATCATTCTATCTATCTATCTATCTGCCTATCTAGCTCTCTGTCCATCTATCTGCCTGCCTATTTATCTATTAATATCTATCTATCTGCCTGCCTATTTATCTATTAATATCTATCTATCTGCCTGCCTATTTATCTATTAATATCTGTCTATCTATCTATCTATCTATCTACCTATCTAGCTGCCTGTCCATCTATCTGCCTGCCTATTTATCTATTAATATCTCTCTGTCTATCTGATCTATCTAGCTATTATCTATCTGCCTGCCTATCTGCCTGCTTATCTATCTACCTATCTGTCTGTCTGTCCGTCTGTCTGTCTATCTGTCTATCTATCTACCTACCTATCTGCCTATCTATCTGGCCTTCTGTGTGTCTCAGCTTGTGGCTGCATTGCTCCAATCCCTGTCTTCTTCTTCATGTGGACTTCTGTGTGTCTTCCCCTTCTCTGACTCTTTTAAGGACACTTGTCAGTGGGTAATCCAGGATGATCTCATCTCAGTCTCCTTAATCACGTCTCAAAAACCCTTTTTCCAAGTAAGGTCCTATTCACCAGTTTCTGAGACATGTCTTTTGGGGGCCACCATTCAATCCACTGTACTTCCTCTCCACTGTATTTAACCCTTTGGCCTCCCACAATTCAAGCTACACCTGGGAGTACCCAGCAAGCATTTGTTGAATGAACCCATCCATTAGTTCAGTGGTTCTCAGCTTGCATCAGAATATCCTGGAGGGCTTCTAAAAACACAGATTAGGACCGGGCATGATGGCTCATACCTCCAACCCCAGCACTTTCAAAGGCCGAGGCAGGAGGATCACTTGAGCCTAGGAGTTTGAGGTCAGCCTGGGCAACATAGTGAGACCCCGTCTCTAAAAAATATATAATAATAAATTTAAAATAAAAATAAAAACACATATTGCCGTGTGAACCTCCACACTGAGATTCTGACCCAGCAGGTCTGGAGTGAGGCCTGAGAACATGTGTTGCTAAAAGGTTTCCAGGAGGAGCTACTACTGCTGCTAGGGGACCACCTTTTGAGCGCCCCTGCTTTAGGTCACCTGGTTTTCCAGTCAACCATCAGAGGACCCGAGTCGTGCTCAGACTTAACTTCCCCCGCAAAGAGCGGGTAGGCCCCATGCTTCTCCGGGTGTCCCTGGTTCTTCTTTGCCAAGGAGACAAAACAATCGGATGACCTAATTCTTCACCCAGAGCCTTGGTATCTCACCCCCTCCCTGGGGGTCACGGCAGCTAACACAGCTGTCTGGCAGAACCGCAGGGTGAAGTCACAGCCAACACCTGGTGGACAGCCCACTGCTGTGCGTGGAGGCGGAGTCTTCCTGGATTCTCTCAGGTTGTACCTTGGAGGCCACACCTGAGGTGTGTTACAGAGACCAAGGGCTGGTCCAAGTCCACCCCCCAAAATAAAATTTCTGGTTTTGGGGGCACATGTTCCACAGAGGAGAAAAATACAGGAAGAGAATACTTTGAAAATAACACCATTTAGACAGATTTTTAGCCAGGAAGATATGTGGCCCATTAGGGACGTCTCTGAGTGCAGCAGACTTGCCTGGGCCTTAGTGATTCAATCTTCAGCCCAACAGGGCCTGGGTGTCTTTTTTTTATTCTTTCTTTTTTTAAAAAAAAAATAGCTTCACTGAGATATAATTCATAAATTATACATTTTACCCATTTAAGCGTACGATTCAATGGTTTTTAATATATTTACAGATCCATGCACCTGTCATCACAGTCAATTTTAATAGACTTTCACTTCAAAAGGAAACCGTGTAACATTTAACTATCACAGCTCTATCCTCATGCCCCACACCCAGCCCTGAACAGCCACTAATCTACCTTTTGTCTCTAAAGATTTCTGTGTTCTGGACTTTGATATACATGGAATCATGCAATATTTGCCTTTTGTGACTGGCTTCTTTTATTTAGCAGAGTATTTTTGAAGTTCATGTTGTAGCAGGTATCAGTACATTATTCCTTTTTATGGCTGAATAATTAATATTCCATTGTCTGCTATACTACGTTTTGTTTATCCATCCATCCGTTGATGGAAATTTGGGTTGTTTTCAGCTATGATAAGTAATGATGCTATAAACGCTCATGTACAAGTTTCTGCTTGAACGTATGTTTTCATTTCTCTTGGGTATATACCTAAGATTGGAATTGCTAGGTCATGTGGTAGCTCTATGTTTAATCATTTGAGAAACTGCTAGACTGTTTTCCAAAGCAGCTGCACCATTTTCAATTCCTACCAGCAGCGCAGGAGGGCTCTAATTTATCCGTATCCTCTGAGAGCCGACGCTTGTTGCCATTGGACTAGATTCTAGCCGTCCTAGTGGGTGTGACATGGTGTCTCATTGTAGTTTTGATTTGCATTTCCCTAAACAATGGTGAGCATCTTTTCCTATGCTTATTGGCCATTTATAGATCTTCTTTAGAGATATGTCTATTCAGATCCTCTGCTCCTTTTAAAATTGGATTGCCTTGTTTATTATTGGGTTGTACAAGTTATTTGTATGTTCTGGATACAAGTCTTTTATCAGACATATCATTTGCAAATAGTTACTCCCATTTACTGTGTTGTCTTTTCAGTTTCTTGATAGGGTCCTTTGAAGCACAAAAACTTTTAGTTTTGAAGAAGTCCAGTTTATCTATTTTTTATTTTATTGCTCATGCTTTTGATGTAGTATCTAAGAATCCTTTGCCAAACCCAGGTTATGAAGAATTCCTCCTATGTTTTCCCCTAAGAGTTTTATAGTTGTAGCTCCTACATTTAGCTCTTTGATCTATTTTGAATCAACTTCCCGTATGGCATGAGGTAGGAGGTTCTACTTCATTCTTCTGCATGTGGATGTCCAGTTGTTCCATTACCATTTGCTGAAGAGACTATTCTTTTCCCCCATTGAATGGTTTTGACACTCTTGTCAAATGGCAGATTTTTTAAAGGTCGAGTTTATGGAGGTATAATTTATCTAGATTAAAGTTCACCCTTTTTAGGTGCATAGTTCCAGGAATTGTGATAAACACATACAATCTTGTGACCACTGCCACAGTTAAGATATAGAACAGTGGCATCTGCCTCTTTGGAATCAAGCTGCCCTTAAAACCCCTCAGCCCTCGGCCCCCAGAAACCACTGGTCTGTTTTCTGTCCTCATACTTTTGCCTTTTCCAGCCTGGCATGTGCTGGATCATATGGAGCTGGAATCACACAGTACTTAGCCTTTTGAGTCTGGCTTCTCTCACTCAGCAGAATGCACCCGATATCCATCTGCATGGTGCCTGTATCAGTAATTTTAATAATGAGCGGTGTTCATTGCAAGGATATATCACAATTTGTTGAGGGACATTTTGTTGTTTCCAGACTGGACAACTACAAATAAGGCCATTATAAACATTCACATGCGAGTTTTTGTAAACGCGAATTTTCATTTTTCTTGTGTGAGTACCTGTAAGTGGGATTGCCAGGTCATAAAATCAATATATGGTTAACTTTATAGGAAGCTGCCAAACTGCTTTCCAAAGCAGCTGCATGCACCATTTTACATTTGTACCGGTAATAAATGGGAGGCCTGGTTGCTCTATATCCTCATCAGCACTAGCTATTGTCAGATTTAAATTATTTTTTCTATTCTAATAAGTGTGTAGATGTATCTCTGTATGGTTTTAATTTAAGTTTCTTAAATGACTAATGATGTTTAGCATGTGTTTATTGTCGATTCATATATCTTTTGTGAAATGCTGGTTCCAATCTTTTGCCCGTTTTCTTAAGTTGTTTTTCTGATTCCTGTGCTGAGAGAGCTCCTCATATATTCTGAATATATGTGTTGTTAGATATGTGTCTGGCAATCATTTTTTTCCAATTGTGCATTGTTTATTAAGTATCTGCTACTGCCTAACAAATTGCTCCCAAACTTAGGTAATTAAAATGATATACATTTATTATCTCACACAGTTTCTGTGGACCATGATTTCAGAAGCAGCTCAGGTGGGTGGTCCCGGCTTGGGGTCTCTCATGAGTTTGCAGTTAAGGTATCAGCCAGGGCTGCAGTCATCTGAGGGCTTGACTAGGTTCAGAGGATCTGCCTTCAAAGTGGCTCATTCATGTGGTGCTGGTCACTGGCAGGAGGCTTCTGCTCCTTTCCACATGGGCCTCTCCAGAGTGCTGCTTGAGCATCCTTACAACATGGCTGCTGGCATCCCCCTGAGTGAGCACCTAAGAGAAAGCCAGGCCTAGCCATGACCTAGCCTCAGAAGTCACACATGGTCATTTCTACAAAAATTTGTTTAGGTTAACACAGGTCAGCCCTATTCAATCTAGGAGGACATTGTACAAGGGCATGAATGAACGACAATACGTGAGACTATTTGAAGACCGTCTTGGTAACTGGAAACTGTGTTTGTATTTTCATTTTTTCAACAGTGTTTTTCAAAGAGCATCCTGAGTGAATTTGATTCTCCCTTCTCAGCCTCAGTTTCTTTACCTTGAAATGGGGAAGATGATCCCATCTTCAGGCGGGAATATTTTTCAAAGCACTTTGTGGACCACACAGTCCCTCATCTCCCTTCTCCTTCCAGGTTGTCATCAGCTCCTTGAAACTATACTCTAGCTTCTCCCAGACTCTAAGACATCCATTTTCTCATGAATTCATTTACTGAAAACATTCCTGGAGCCTGAGCTGTTCCAGATGCTAAATGCTGGTGATTCCACAGCAGACAAAAGAAAATTCCTGCTTTCATGGGGCTTCTTGTGAGGACAATGACACTGGGCCAACACAAAAATGAAAGTTAATCAGGGCAACACCATAGCTCGGACGGCATCCATGGAGCACTGGGCGCTGGGTTTCATGTAATCCTGTGACAGTCCTACAGTGAAGCAATGATCAGCTCCTTTTTATGGATTTTATAAATGTCCAGAAAGATGAAGTGATGTGCGAGGGTCATAGAATTAGTCCAGGGACTGGGACTCTGCACTGTCTGCCTCTAGAACCTGGGAGAAGAGAGTCAACTCCTAAAATTCCTAAGCACCAATGAGGGGGTTTTGGATGAGGTGGGGTAGGTACTGGATTGAAGAGGAGAGGGGACCAGCTCATGAGCTCTGGCATTGCTCCCGAAAAGCCCCTTGGGACCCCCATGGCCTCCTCCACCCACACGCACACAAGTCCCGGCAGAGCTGCTGACCCCTTGGCTCCTGGTCGGGGATGAGCCAAGTTTCACAAGCAATTATGTTTCATGCAAGATAAAACTGCAGAGGAGACGCTTAATTAGATTCTTTCCAAACCTTAGGTTTCTTTGAAATGAAACAGCCCCAGGGCTGTGAGAGTTATGCGTATGTATGTATTCCCCTGCCCAGAAAGGGCTGCTCTCCAAGGCTGGAACAAAAACAGAGCTGACTGCTGCTCCATGCCATGCAAAGGCATCTGGACTGGCTCCGGTGCAGCCGCTAGCCCCCCTGCTCCCCAGCTCTGCCCAGCCATCTGGCCAACGCGGGCGGGAAGCGGTCCCAGTGGGGCAGGGTGAGCCGCCTCTCGCTCGGTTGATGCCAGGTGTCGGAGTCTGAGCCCAGATGGCCCTGGTCTACCGGGAAGGCCTGCCTGGGGCAGGGGCTCCTCCCGGGGGTCCAACCAGCCTGTGGGCCTCCTCCACCAGCCTGCCCTCTGGGCCTCAGTCTTCCCACCTGTGAAAGCCGGCAGGGACCCCGGGAGGTGCAGCTGGAATGTGAGTTTCCTGAGGGGAGGGACCTCACCTGTGTTTCTCATGCTGGAACCATGAACTTGGAAGAGGGTCAGCCTGCAGTGGACTCACAAGGACCTGCTCAATTTGGCCTCCTAAAGGGCATGAGTCCATAGGAGAGCTCTTGTTCTTCAGGCATCTGTGCTACCTGGAAAAAGAGTTGCCAGAATAAATGCAGGACACCCAGTTAAATTCTAATTGCAGGTAAATAATGAGTAATCCCTTAATGTAAGTATATCCCAGGAAATGTTTGGAACATACTTATGCTAAAAAGTTATTCATTGTTCACTCGGAGTTCAAATTTAACTGGATATCCTGTGTTTTCATTTGCTAACTCCCTACCTGGGGAAGGTATCCACTACCCAGAGATTCAGGGTCTGTGGAGGCGAGGTGAGGCCCAGGAATGTGCATTTTTATCTCGTTTCCTGGACATCCTAATGCTCAGAGTCCTTCATCCACACTTGGAGACACATGCAGTGTGTCCTTGGGGCCAAGCTCAGGAGTTGAGGATGAATGGAGGAGCAGGTCTTCCCTTCGCCTCCCCAGTTAACACAACACGTTCCCCGCCCTCCCTGTCAGGGCCGGGGTGGGTAGCATGGTGGGGCCGCTCAGAAACATGGTTTAAAGCTCTGGGGCGCAGAGTCAGGCAGTCCTGGGTTCACATCCCATCTTCTCTACTCAGATCGGAGCAAGTCCCTGAGCCTCTCTGGCCTTCAGTTTCTTGTAGAGAGATGGAAACAGGAGCACTTCCCAGGCCGCCACAAGGCTGGATGGAGGCCACAGCTGGGGACTGCTGAGCACAGTGCTTCCGTAATCATGATGAACCCCGGAAAGACAGTGACAACAGCAGCCCTTGCTGCGACACATGGAGCATCCCTGTGTCTGGCGCTGTCGCAAACACTGCATTCGCTCAGTGAGCTCTCTGCTTGCCTATGCTCGGAGTCCTCATCCTGACCAGGCTCACTCTGGCTTCCCTCGGCCCCTAGCACGGGGTCCTCAGGCTACACGGCAATTACAGCATTCCTGCCGACAAAAGCTGCCTGCTTACCAGGATGGGCTGAGCACGTGGGCCGGACCCAAGGCACCCTGAAGACCTGGGACGAAACCTGGTCAGTGGCAGGGAAGAGAGGGGGTTCCCTATCCCGCCACCCACCTCCCTGCCACATCCTGCTTCCCGGCTCATATCCCAGGCCCAGAGGACACAAGGATATCATCGGGTGGCGGAACGAAGGCCAAAGGGAAAACACAATCCCAAGCCTGCAGCGGGCACCCACACTCTCCACCCTTCACCTCCCACATCTCCCCATCCCCACCCCACATTTGAGCCAAACAAGGGCTTCCAAGGATGTTAAAGGACAACCCTCAACTAGCTGGCAGCAGGTTCGGTGTGCTCATGTCACGTGAAAGTAAATGCATCTGAGCCGGGACATAAGCCACAGCGGAAGGAGCAGGAGACGGAGCGTGGTGGGTATCACATGCAAATTCCAAGCCCTCAGTTCTGTCCTGCCTCCCTTCACTCTGGCCTGGTCTATGATCACCCCTCCTGCCTCAGGCTGTGGGAGCTCCCGTGCAGATGGGAGAGGGCCCTTACCAGGAGGATAAGGGAAGGGTTCACGAAGACCCCAGAAGAGGAGGAGGGGGTCAGGGGACAAGGATTTATGGACATTTAGCCAACGCCATCTGAAAGAGAGGTGCTAAGTCTCAGGCCATGATTTCTGGTGGGTTCTGCTGTGAATCAGTTATTTCGTCAGACTCCTTTAGGGTCTGGTAGATTGTCACTTAATGTTTCCATCTCCTGGGTGGTAGTTCTCTGACTTCCACTCTCATTCCGCTCTCATTTCAGCCTTTTGAAGGCCCGTTGACACCCCAGAGTCCTTCACAACTACAAGTACAACCCTGGAGTCCTTCACAGCTACAAGTACAAGTCACGGGAAGCAGAACCAAGGATTCCAATCTGATGGAGAGTCACATTTGCCCTTTCAAACAGATAAGCAGGCATAGAGGGTGTTATACATCAGTTTCTTGTGAATTTGGTTGATGTGAGTCCATCCCCCCAAAAAAGACCAATAAATTCTGGAGCACCTGTAAGACCTTATTTTTTGCACCTGAAAAGATGTGGTCCTCCTTTGAGGGCTTTCTTTGGGTGGCCAAACTCTCACCCCTCTTGACTTTAGGCACCAAGCTTTGGGCTTTATTTCAAAGAGAATTCTGCATGTATCTTTGTAAATAACATTTGCATCATGCTAAGAGTTTGCTAATGACTTTCATACATGATTCTGCGTGTCCTTCTGTGTACCCTGTTGACATTTTTGTATTGAAGTCTACCTTGCTTGCAACTATAGCAAATGTCTTGAACAGTTAATACTATTAGGTTGAGCCCTAGGAAATTGTCACTACTGGACTTGTTTGATCTACATAAAACAGCAGTTTCCTATGGTTCAGCCAATAACAACTACCATTTCCAGGGCTCTGATCACACAGGCAGGCCCCTAGTAGTATCATTGGCATTATTGTTGTCATCGTCCCTGTGAGTTTCAGAGAGGTTGAACATCTCACTCAAGGTCATACGGCAACAAATACAGGAATCATCATTTGCACCTGGAGGGCCCCAGGGAGGCCCTGGGTCACGCTGGACCACATCTGTCCACGTCGCACTGTGGCCATGCTATTTCCCCGGCCAGGTCACCTTTGTCTCTTGCCTGTTGTATCTCAACAGCTTCCTGGCTGGTCTTGGTTCCTCTGGTTGCTTCTCCACTCTGCAGAAAAGACACCCACGGCTTAAAAGTCTCCTGAGGGCTTGAGGGAAAAGCGTGGCTCAGACTGGCTCACAGGGTCCCCCCTTCTTGCCCGATGCGCGCTGCATTCAGGCCATGCTGGATTTCTTTTGAGTTTCTCTGCAAGGGCACGGACTGGCTCACCATTCAAGTGGGATGACGGCGACAGCCGGGTAAACTGCACCAGTAGCCTAAGCCATTGGCTCAGAAAATGCCAGCTGAGCACCTCCTATGTGCAGACACCCGGGCAGACAAGGAGAAAATCAGCAAAACCCGGTCCTTCCCAAACTCTGTGAGAGCATGGGAGGTGATCACCTGGTAAACAAACCCCATCGTGTCACGTCCACACAGGTGCCACGCCAGGAAAGTAGAGCGAAGGCAGAGAGGGAAGAGCTGGCCAGGGAAGCCTCTCTGGGGAGGTGACATTGGAATAGAGCAGAAACATATCCAGAAGACGAGCATTTCAGGGGATGGGAGCAGTGAGTGCCGAGGTCCTGGGGCATGAACCTGCACTTGCACCCTGAGCTGCGGGAACTGCAAGGGCCCACAGGCCCCAAAGCAGGGGCTTGAGAGGATGGGAGTGAGGACCGAGAGGTGGCTGAGCTACATTACAAACCACCCATGGGAGATGTGGCCCTTGGCACAGAGGCAGCACCTGGAGACACAGAGGCAGCACCTGGAGGCTTTAGGACACAGCACTGTCCCCATCATCATAGGGAAGCTTCCTGGGGGATGTCCCAGCCAGGGTCCATTAAGGGTGTGGCCTCATTCGCTGTCTGTCTGTCTGTTCATTCTTCACTCCCTCCTAGCTTCTGCCCCAGGCCCTGCCTCGTGGGCTGAGACTGCTGCCTGGCGTTTCCTGCCCCAGCTGAAGGAAACCAGGCAGCCCACACCTGCCATTCGGGTCGCATGTGTGGGCCTGGGGCCTGGGGTCACCGTCGGGATGGGCTCAGCAGGACCTAGCTTGCTGTGTGGAAGGCCTGGGGCCACACAATGCCCCATTGTTCATCAGGACATGGAGGTCCAGGCCAGAGATGCCAGCTATTTTGGGTGCTGGGCGAAGGCCTGGATTTACTCGCCATAAGCGTTTTTCTCAGAAGTGGGCGCAGCCTGGGAAGTCAACCAGTCCCACTTGGCTCCGATTCTTCCCGTGCTCTCAACATCCTCTCTGCAAAAGACAGGGGCCAGGGTGTCTGTGCAGTGCCAGTAGGGGGGTCTGGGGGTGTGGTGGGGGGGGGGCGCTGTGACTGTGTTTTCCAACTGCAGAGGCCACACTGGGCCTCCCAGAAGCACCTACCACCTCCAATGAGCCCCTTCCATTTCAGGGAGCCCACCTGTAGACCCCCGATGCTTGAAAAACCCTGATTAGGAACTCCTGGGCTGGTGCAGCACCTAGCACATGGAGCCAGGTAATAGAGCACATGCATCCTATGTTCAGTCCGCAACCGGGATCAAGCTCTCTTTCCGAAGCCCGCACGAGTGTGACAGCCGTTCCAGCCCACTCTTTGGGTCAGGGGAAATCAACTGCTTCCAGGAGCACGCACACACATGGGCATGGAGGCATTTGGTTTCAGAAAGCTCAGACGCCCCAGATCAGATGATTCTGGTGTAGGTTTGTGGCCTGCCTAAGCTGGGGGACTGACTTCAGCATTACCCCCAGGACAGGTGGACTTGGGTGGGGCCGCTTCACCACTGCCGAGCCATATGCAACCTGGGACAAGCCCTGGACCCCTCTGAACCTCAGGTCCATCACAGAACAGGAATCACCATCCTCCTCACCTATGGAGTTGTTGAGGAATGAATGAGCTCATCTGGGCAGAGCGTGCAGTCCCAACACGATGGAATTTGCTTCCCAAGGGGGAGAAACGTATTTTACTCTTTACATTTAAAGCATGGATACATGAACAGTACCCAAACAGATACCCAGTATACCTGTGGCATTAAAATTTCATCGGAGAGAGCTATTAGGAAAAATGCCTTAAAAGGCTCCTTGCAGGGGTGAAGAATGGCAAAAGCTTACAAAGATGGTTCCTGGAACACAGCAGGTGCTCAACAAACTTCAGCTGCTTTGCTGTTATTATTACTCACAGCAGGTGTCACAGAGGAAGGACTGGTTACAAGCTTGGGTTTAGGAGCCATACTGTTGGAGGTCCCTTCCTGGCTCTGCCACTTGCCAGCTGTGTGACCTTGGGCAAGTTGCTTGACTTTTCTGTGCCTCAGTTTCTCTCATCTGGAAGCAGAGTTAATTAGAGCACCTGTCTCGTGCAGCTTTGTGTAGATTAGATGGGTTGATTTGTGTGGTATGTGTAGTTCAGTGCCTGGCACACAGTAAGCACTCAATAAATGCAAGCTATGATTATTATTGATTAAGATTGTTAATTATGACATGCAAGGAACTTGGGGGTCAGTGGTGCTCATTGGGGGGAAACTGTAAGGAATGGTGAAGTTCAAGGTTGGCTCCTAACTGCTTCTCCTGGGCATCTGGTCTGGCTCTAGCCTCAACCACTAAGGGCTGTCCTGGGCTCTAGAGGAGGGGCCGGGTGCCAGCCCAGGGCAGGAGCACCAACCAAGCATGTGAAGCACTTTGCACAGTGGCAGGGTGCTCAGGACTCCATGGAACACCCCTGTCTGAGCACTGGCTTGAGAGCAACATGTCCTCCATGCATAACCCGGCTCCACATGCAGGGAGCCTGGGCCACTGCGGCCAGCTGCCCCCTTACCCTCTCCATGCCTGACCTGGCTGAGGTGGGGAGGGAGGAGTCTATCCCCTTCACACGACTTCCCAGACGGTGAGCCCCTCGCTTTCCTGGTCCGGACTCACAGTGAAGTCTTGCTCTCCTGGGATCCCACGGAGACCGTACGAGGCCCCATGTGGTCCAGCCTGCCCGCCCATCCCTGCTCATCAGCCCACTGGCCACCCGCTGTTCCAGAACACAGCAAGCCTGTCCCGGCTCAGGACCTTAGCACAGGCCATTCCGCTGCCTGGAACTCTCTCCCCGTGGCTGGGGTCTTCTCAGCCTCCAAGTCCCCCAGTCAACCGTCCCCTGTCAGGACAGGCCTTCCCAGACCATCCAGGGTGAAGTGGACGTCACACGCTCTCCCCTCCCCTCCCCAGGTCTTCTCGTCACATATCCTTGTTTCATTTTTGTGTTGCTCTAATCATGAACAACCATTCTCTGTGTGCGTGTGTTTCTTGTCCTTCTCCCTGTGAAAGAGGACAAGCTCCGTGGGCTGGGGGCTTTGTCTTGCCTGCTTCCTGCCTGCCACCTCCCAGTCCAGGGCCCCGCCAGCCCTCAGTACCTGCTTGTTGTGGGGATGAAGCCCACCGAGACCTTGGCTGTGCTCATCATTTGCTGTGGTTGCAATCGCATTTTACAGCTGTAGACACTGACAACAGAGATTCCTTTTGTGTCAATATCTCAGGGAAGTTTCTGGAACCCCTACCCAGGACCCAGGGAAAGGACTCTGCCTGGGAGGTTTCAGACGGCACAGGAATGCAACGCTGCCCAGGCCCTGGCACTTACATTTCTCTGCAAGGAGCATTTTCCTAAAATTTGTCTGTTGCCTCTGGACGCGTAAGCAAGGTGACTAAGGGACTCAGGATTTGATTAGGCAGCAAGAGCGGGATAAACAGGACAGGTGGCACTAATCAGAGCTGACGACTAGACAAGGCCTGGGAGGCCCTCGGGCTCTGTGAGCTCAGAGCACCTCTGTGGAAACTTCCTTCTGCCCGGGCCCCAGAGAGGATGGCCACAGCAGCATCCTGCCTGGCTGGGACGTGGCTGGATGGGGCACAGGCCCGGAGACCATGTGGCATGCACCCTGCCACTGAGCCCCCAGGCGGATGTGCCAGGGGAGGGAGGTGGGGCTGCACAGGGTTTCTTGGCTGTCTCCAGCCAGTGGGGGACGCTGAGCTTGAACTGGGCAGGTGACGACTTCTCTGGGCCTCAGTTTCCCCTCTCTAGAGGAGATGGGTAGAGGCCTGGGCTCCTGGCCCTGAGGTCCTAGGAAATGCTCTGTGCTGCAGACAGTCCATGAGGCCAGGACTGGCTCTGGCCCAGCCTGGTGTCTCCCAGGGCATGGAGGGAACACACATTCCCTTCCAGAGAGCTGGAGCCTGGGGCAGGACTCTTGCCAACAGCCCCCAGCCAGAACCTGCGGGCCTCCCTCAGGTCCCACCTGGAGCCACCTGCCTGCCATGCCTTCCTGGCCTCATTCCCCCATGGTAAAGCAGTCACTGTGCCAGCCTTGGGCCAGGCGCTGACCTAAGTGTGTGTTTGTAAAGCAGTAGCTTCCTTTTTGCCTTCCAACAACCCGCAAGCCAGGAACTGTCACTGGCTCTCGTGTCACAAACGTGGTTTGAGGAACGCCTACAAGGTCTCATGGTTAGAAAGGGCAGAGCTGGATTTCGGACCCATGCTGGCTTGAGAGGAAGCCTCTCTCCCTCCCTCCCTCTCTCCCTCCTTCCCTCTCTCCCTCCTTCCTTCCCCCTTTTTCCTCCCTCCCTCCATCTTCCTCCCTCTCCCTCCCTCTCTCTTTTCTAGTGACTAGAGCTTTCATGATCAGCTAAGTTTTTGGCTAGCTCCCCAGGGTCTGCTCCTCAATCCTAAATGGGACAGAAGTCTTGGTCACCAAGTGTGCCTGTGTCCCCCGCCAGGTTGATGGGCAGAGGGTGCCACTGTGGCCCCCCTGTGCCTGGCGGAAAGCACACCCTGGCTGGGTTCTTAAATTCATAAGGTCACGATCAACAAGTGAAGGCACCCTGAGGACCCAAGGGCGGAGAGTTCCAGGAGGCGGCTGCAGGAGGGGCTGTCTGGGGCCCCCTCAGGCCCGCAGGGGTCAGGGCCTGTTGACTCTGGCGTCCTGTGAATAGACTCTTGCAAAGCCGCCACGTTCTCCGCTTCCTTGGGGAGGCACCTTGTCTTTTTAAGTCATTCCGTTGTGTCGATAATGCCTATTCTTTCCACGGGGCCATCTGCCAAGGTCAATGTTTGTGTTGTTTTAAAAACTTACATTGTATCACTGTGGGAACTTGAGTGTACAGAAACCCTTTTTTTTTTTTTTCCTTTTAAGGAGGGGGCTGGGTGAGAGGTGGAGGTAGAAAAGTTTTCTCACTTTTCCTCTATTGCTTTAACATAAGACACCATTTGGATGGCGATGGCTTCCCGAAGCTCCAGATGTTTGAAGCTGTATTCACCGCATGTGGTGCTTGCTTCTCCCTCCCCACCCTCTGAGGACACAGCCACTGGCCATTCCCTAGTAAAAAAGGAAAAAGGAAGAGAGGGACAGAGGGAAGAAGAGGTAGGAGCTTCCTGGAGCACAGACCCTGATTGATGTTCCAGGGAGAAAGGTTAGAGGTATGTAGTCAGGGAAGAAAACAGGAAAAAGGCCAGGTGCAGTGGCTCATGCCTGTAATCCCAGCACTTTGGGAGGCTGAGGCAGGAGGATCACTTGAGCCCAGGAGTTCGAGACCAGCCTGGGCAACATAGTGAGACCCTGTGTGTACAAAAAATACAAAAGTTCTCCAGGCATGGTGGCATATGCCTGTGGTCCTAGCTGCTTGGGAGGCTAAGGCGAAAAGATTGCTTGAGCCCAGGAGGTTGAGACTGCAGCTAGCTGAGATTGTGCTACTGCATTCCAGCCTGGGCAACAGATTGACATCCTGCCTCAAAAAAAAAAAAAAAAAAAAAAAAAGGAAAGAAAGAAAAAAGAAAAGGAAAAGAAAAATGGTGGTGGGGAACCATCTTGGAATGAAATTCACTCCATGTTTATCTGAGCCTGTCTGTTTCTGCAGAAGGGAGAGAGGGGTGATTTTCACTGAAAAGGACAAAATTAAATAAGGCCCGGACTTCAGGTACTCAGGAGCCTGATGGACTTGTCCCCTGGCACAGTGGCTGCCGCTGCCACCTCATGCCAATTACGTGCCCAGCCACCACCATCAGGGTCCCCAGATTCGACGTCAGGCCCCTGGGCCTGCTTTAGTCTTGGGCAAACCAGGAAGCTGGCCGCCAGCAGCCCACAGCCCTGAGATGCCGGGAATTTATTTCTCCAACAATGCCCTGATGAGGCCGGTGGAAAGGAGGGAAAGGCCTGACACCGGCCCTGGTTCTCCCGGGACACAGTGGCCCAAGGCTGTGCCGGCCCCAGCCCCAGGAGAGGTCAATGGCAGGAGGGTTTGTGTGGGGATCAGACATGAAGCCGGGCAACAGCAGCAGACAATGGGTCCTGAGGCTGGGCCCAGACTTCTCAGGCCCCATCAGCCACCTCCTCCAGGGAGGACTCTTTGATTAACACTCACTGGGCCCTTCTGGCTTTGGCTGGTGTGAGAGGAAACCTTCCTTCCCCACTGCCTCTTGTCCTTCCACGATTCTTCCTGGAGCACTGGATGCTGGGGGCCCAGAGACCCCAACACACAAGTCCCTCAGAGTTTGCAGTCTAGTGGGTAGAGAGATGAGGAATCAGTCTCTCCCAGCAGCCCTGAGCTAGGGAAGAAAGGACAGAGTGTCTTGGGGGCAAAGAACAGGGCTGGGGGTCAACAGGGCCCTTCTGGGGATGGAGGAAAGATAAGCGGGAGTGAGCTAGGCAAAAATAGGGGTGCGGTGCTTTAGCACAAGCAAAGAGCAGGGTGCCTGTCTCCTTAGGGGGATGAGAGGAGAGAGCTGCAGCCTCACAGTGGGGTGGGAGATGCTGCTGGCAGCAGAGAACAGACTGCTCGGGAGCCGCCCTGACATGACAGGGGCCTCAGAGAGCCCTAACTTCAGCAGCCCAACCCACACATAGCTGCCTATACATCTGCACTGGAGCGGGCAAGGGCTTGGCCTGGGAGAGGGGCTCCGGCAGCAGCAGTAGCCCTGGCAGCCTGTGCACGGGGCCTCCCTGGGTCCCGGGGTCACTAGCAAGGCTGCTTGCCCTTTCTTCACAGGGTGACCCACCCGACTGCTCAGGGCCGCACCAGGGCCTCCATGTGCTCCCACCTCTAGCAGGCGAGGCTACACGGGCAGCTCACTGCCTCACCCGTGCGTCCCTGGGTGCTCCAATGGCACCGAAGGCAGTAGGGATGCTCCGCCACTTTGGGGTATATGCAATGTGCAGCCCTGCAGCCCTTCATCCTCCTCTACCCTGGAGGCTCAGTCAGAAGTGGGCACATGCACCTCTCTCCCGAGGTGAGGAAGCTGAGGCACAAGAGCGCAAGGGGCACCCCAAAAGCCACCAAGCTCCTAAGCAGTACACCTGGGACCTGAGCCCATGTTGTTTGGGATTTCTGTTGGAGGACAACTTCCATGAGTCTCTGCCACTAGCTCACTGTGTGCCTTGGGGCAGGTGACTTCAGCTCTCTGAGCCTCACCATCCTTGTCTGTCAAATAAGGCTAATAGCAGTGCCTCCTCTGTAGAGTCGCAGTGGGGAGTAGGGGGTGATTGGTATACGTAAGGCATTTGCAACCGTGCCTGGTGCAGTTGAGCCCCTACCTCGTCCTTGCGTCTCCCCTCTGGCCCCAGGATCTTCTTCACTGTGTGCCTAGATCCAAGTTGCCTGACACCAAGTCCTTGCGTGAGCTCATGTTTGTTTAGAAATGAGAGACACAGACCATGTGGTTGTGTATGCCACCTCAGCAATATATGTATCAATCAACAATGTGCTGCCAATCACCGGAGTGTCCTCTGGGTGCAAGGCGAAGCCATTTTCTTGCCTTTGTTCACTGTGACCTCACAACAGCCATCCTCATTTCACAAATGAAGAAACAGAGGTTTTAGCGGCCCAGCCATTGACCCAGCATCTCACGGCCATTGCGCAGGGGACCCACAGTCAAGCTGATCCCAGAGTGTACCCCCCTCCCCACTATCACCACCCACAGCCCCACAATGGACCGTGGTGTGCTTTCCTGGTCATTACGGACATTGTGTGTGTGTCCACCGGGCCTGTGGACTCTGAGAATGCAGGCAGCACGAACCCACACCTGCGATCCCCACTGTCTGCAGGGTGCAAACAGTTCCTGTGCCCCACAGGCCAGGGCTGAGCTGCTTCGAGGGAAGTACAGGAAAGAGTAGCCAGCACAGCTGTCCGCACGCCCTTCCTCTCCTTCATGCGTTTCCTCTGACCAAGAGCAGCGAGGCAGGTAGGCAGGGAGAGCTCAGGTTGGTGCCTGGGCCCAACCGTGACGCTGTTTTTAGAGGAATGAGTGTGAAATGCTTTCCATGCAAAAGGGAGGGAGAAAGGGGTAAAGGACCAGGAGAGAGGCAGAAGCTGCTAGCTGAGTATAGGACACCCCAGCTCAGAGCTGGAGGCAGCATGGCACCAGCACGTTTGGCACTTCTGGGGCCACGGAGGCAGGGCAGGGACCCACGGAATGCTGGATCTTAGAGACCTGGCAAGGAAAGTGGGGTGGAGGCAGATCAAGGGGCTGTGTTTGGGTTCAGGGGCCCTAACCCATCAAACGGTGCAGGTAACGGCTTCCTTGGAGAGGCTGGGTGAGCTGGGACCAGGAACATAGCTCAGGTGACCTTGTGGGGCTGAGGCTGGCACACAGCAGGGTCACCACAACCATGGGCAAAAAAATGTGTGCACCTTGTGCTGGAATTCTCACCATACTCTGAGCTGGTATGCTGTCAGACGTGGGGGTCTGCTCCCCAAACTCTGCTCTGCTTCTCCTCTCCCGAGGTCATTTGGCCAACAGTGATGGAGCAACCCGGCCTCTTGGCTGCTGGTATTCTTTGGAAGGTTCAAGGAACTGAGAGGTGTGGGCCAGCCATGCAGATCAGTGTGAGAGGGAAGACCCTATCTTGTCCCTCTCCAGTCCCCGGGCATGTCAGGAAGCACTCCCTGAATAGGTGCTGTGTAAGTGGACCGAGGGTTTGCTCTCTGCCCAGCTGGGAGCCAAATCCTCTCTGTATAGTATCTCATTTCATCTCCCACGACCACCTCGAGACAGATCTCGTGGCTGTGCCATGAAGGACTCAGGGCTCAGAGAGGAGCATTGAGGTCACGAGACGAGGAAATGGCTGAGTCCAGACCTGAACCCACCATTGTTTCTAACAGCTGCATTGAGATCTAATTCACAGGCCATGAAATTCACCCATTGCGATGGCTTTCAGTACATTTACAGAGCTGTGTAACCATAACCAGACTATATTTTAGAGCATTCACCCCCAAAAGAAAGCCCATTGTGTTAGCAGTCACCCCATTCTGCTTCTGCCCTCCTCTCCAGCTTGAAGCCAACACAAATCTATTTTCTGTCCCTATGGCCTTCCCTATTCTGGACATTTCATGTGAATGGATTTATACAATATGTGCTCCTTTGTGCCTGGCTTCTTTTACTTAGCATAACATTTCCAGGGTTCATCCATGCTGTGGCCTGGGTCAGTGCTTCCTTCCTTTTTGTGTCTGGATGATACCCTGTCATCTGGATGAACCATGTTTGTTGGTGCGATGCATCATCAGCTGATGCACACTTGGACTGTTTCCACATTTTGGCTAGGACGAATATTGCTTCTATGAACATTTGTGTGCAAGTTTCTGTGTGAACCTATGTTTCCATTCCTCCTGGGAATGCACCTAGGAGTGGAATAGTACGTCATGTGGTAGCTCTGTGTTTAACTTTTTGAGGAGCAGCCAGATCCTTTTCCAAAGCAGCTGCACCTTTTATGTTGCCATCAGCAGTGAATGAAGGTTCCACTTGCTCTGTCTCCTTGTCGACATTTGTTATTGTCTGTCTTTTTTATTTCAGCCATGGGCATGACATGGTCTCTTGTGGTTTTGATTTGTATTTATCTGTTACTTTTACCATATTGCTTTCCCTACATCAGCTGTGCTTCTCTCAAGGCAGCAAGAGTCCCCCACTGGGTGGGACTTTCAAGGTTTGGATTTGAAGTCTAAGTGTATCAGATCGTATCTCCTCTTTTCTTGTCAGCAGTCACTCAACACTTACACTCCTAAGCACCTATGGAGTATCTGCTCCTTCCTCGGGAGGTGAGGGTTGAAGTTGAGAGCCAGGAGAGGTCCTCACCCTCACAGAACACACAGAAGCCCATACTGACACAGGGCACATACTGGAAGAGGCGGAAACACACATGGAGTCAGTGTCCTTCTAGGAGGGCTCTGAAGGACAAAAGAATTGCGTAGAAAGACAGGGAGGGATAAGAGGCTCAGCATGTTTTCCTTCCTTCACTTCGTAAGTGTGTATTGATCACTGATTGTGTGCTAGGCCTCATGCCCATCAGCGGGAGGCCCAGAGGTGGGATTGTGTGCACTCTCTGCCTTCCCTCTAGATAGGTGGGACCTGGTGAAGGTAATCTTATTTTCGAGTTGGGTAGGGTCCCTCCAGCTGTGTGAGCAGCCCCTAAATTGCAGGACAGCTTGTGTCTGCAACGATTCCATACAAACCACAGAGATGAGAACAGGGGATGTCTGCCACTGACGGGACTCACAGAAGCAGTCAGCAGCACCTTTGTGGACCATGCAGTGGGCTTCTAACTGCTCCTGCATCTCTTTTGTATGGAATATCCCCTTTGGGGCTCAGTCAGGTCTGTCCAAACAGCACCAGGCTCTGTCGTGTGTTAAGATCTTGATATTTTCCATCTTGGTAATAGAAGCTTCTCCACTGCTGAGAGAACAGTTCCATGTAGATGACTGCCCGCCTCGCTACCCCAACCCTCACGATTAGATTTTTGTTCAATGGGGCTTCTAGATTCCTTACAACAAGCACTCTTGTATGTGGCAATTATTTTGTTCAAGGTCTTAAGCTCTCCTTTGGAGGACAATTCCTGCCCCTGGGAGACTCAAGGGTTTGGCCAAAGCATATGGTCTCATCCATGGTAACCATTTGGGCTCCTGCCAAGTGCCCAGCTTTACATAAAGTGTCACTGTAATGGCTGCACAAATATCTCCCCTCCTCCCTTGCCCCTACCCTGTCATCTGCTTTCTGTCTTTCAGGCTTCAGCTAATGGCAGATATGTTTTCTGGATACTTACATACTCGTTTCTGTTCAGACTCTTGAGAAAAAAGTCAGTTTGTTGATTTTGTGTTGGGGATGTGAGGAGGTTTTTTTCTCTTTTTTCTTTCTTAATCTAGATGTCTTGAACAAGTCAGCAAAGAAAAACAGTTCCGCCCTTTGGAATGTATGAAAATGAAGACCGTTGCAGGAGGTCTTCAGCCACAGAGCTGGCTCCAGAGGCATTGGGAGGACAAACGCGGCAGGCCTGGCTCACTCATTATATTTCAAGATCTATCCCAGCTTGTCACAACGTGGACTGCGTAACTGAGACGATTCGCGGTTGGTATTCCTATGCTGAGGCATGTGCTGCCCCGGCCCTTGGTTGCTGGGCAATTTGCTCTCTATGGACTGTACCTGGGGTGCCTACCCTGGACTTCAGACAAGCTTTTTCAAGAGTAGCCCCTGCCAGGGCTGGAACCAACAGCAAGAGCAGCCCAGGGCCACTCTGCCCAGGCTCAGAGGCATCACTGGGAAAGACTCAGGGGCAGAAGGAACTGGGGCGGGAAGCCCTGAAGGGTGTCGAGTCCCAGGACAAGGGACTGGGGTGTGTCCCAGCAGACCCCCAGGGAAGAAGCAGCTTTGGATTCGCCTGACCCAAACCCTTGCCGCCAGACAGGCTTAAATTGCCCCGACTTTCCCCATGAAGCTCGGACAGGAGGACGGAGGAGCAACTGCCTTCTGGGGTCAGAGTCTGTCCCCGCTCCTGCAGGCCGGAAGCATGTGTGGTCAGCGGTGGGCCAGAGCCTCTCAGCCTCTCAGCAAGGGCCTTCCTGTAGCTCTCGGCTCCTCCGACAGCCCCATCCCTTAGCACAGGCGGGGCTGGCGGAGCACTGCAGGGGCCAGGCGCAGCCACTGTGCAGCAAGGCACAGCTGCCTGATCAAACCAGATCAAAAGCCATTCGATCATCCAAGGACTATTTTCATTCGATATTTATTGATTTCTACCGCTTGCTAGGGCTGTACAGGGCCCTGAGCTTGCCATGAGGAGCACATTTCAGCCTCCACCCCTCGGGGCTCACAGTCTGGTGGAGGAAGCACATGAAATAAAAGAATTGCACAGTAAATATCTCATTACAAATGTGCAAGAACCATGAAAGAAAAAAAAAGAACATGATGGGAGATAATCACAAAGCCCACTTATTTTAGACAAACTGGTTGGAGACAGCCACATTTTTGCCAAGACCTAAAGGATGGGCAACAGTAAAAATAATCATCATCATCATCATCATAGTAATTTTTTGAGTGTTTCACTGATGGCATGGTAAGCACTTAATATACATCGACTTTGTATGGACTGGCTTATTTAATGCTGAGAAGAACTGTATGAGTAAGTATTGTCATTATCTCCATTTTGCAGATGAGGAAACTGAGGCACAGAGAGGCTCAGGGACTTGCCCGAGGTCTCAAGATTGGTTGGGAGAGCCGAGCTAGTGGTGAGAGTAGCATTAAGCATTTTCGCAAGCAGGGGCCATGCCCTGCATGATGCTTTGCAGCTGGGGAAATGAAGGCACAGAGATGCCAAGCCTCCTCCTGGGACAGAAACCAACCCTCAGGGCCCCTCAAGCCCCAGCTGGTAGGACCCTGCAAAGCAGCCTTCTGCAGTCCTATGTGTGCCCTCCATGCTGCCCAGGATGAGGCTGGGGTGGGAGAAGCCGAGCTTGCCAGGCAGGTCCCCAGTGAGGCCCCTGGACTCCTGCCTTGGGGACGGTGGCACAGAGCCTGGTCTAGCTGGCAGAGCTGGCCACTCCAACATCCTTCAGGCTCCATATTGAAGCCAAGACATTTACAGGGGCCACTGAGGACAACTGTGCTCTCAAACCATTTGGATAGCAATGGAATGACACAGCCTCTGTGCATGCGTTCCCTTGGTTGGGGACAATGAAATATGTCAGCAAGCAAATGGGAATGCCTAAATCCTGGAGTCTGGGCCAGAAGCCCTAGGAACCCCACCCCACACAGAAACCCTGCCCCTGAGCTACAGCATCCCGTACACACACACACACACACACACATGCACACACATATACACACATACACACACGCACACATACATACACACGCACACACGTGCACACACATTCACACACAGGTGTCCCTTGGTGGTGGGAAGGGATGGCCATGCAGGTACCAGCGTGTGCTTTACAGCTGCGATCAGTTAAGAGCTGTGGGCGTTGGGGAGATGCACAGGCAGCTGCTGCTTGCGTCTGGTGGGTGCAGCCTGACTTTAACTCCTGGGCTTCCCCGAATGCTCTCCCCATCAGCCCTTCCCATCCAGTCCCTCAACACATGGTCATGGTCCACATCTCCTCCTCCAGGAACTCTTCACTGGCCTCTGTACCAACCTCCCACCTCACTGGAGGAGGCGCCATCTGTGCATGGCGTCCACTCAGCCGTGTCATTGCCGGTTTCTGTGTCATTGGTGTCTTAGCTGGACAGTAAGCAGTGCGAGGGCAGGATGCCGTCACATCACTGAACATTTGGCACTTGACAGATGCTTAATAAACATTTAGAATCAATCAGTAAATAAGTGGGTGTGTTCATTTGTCCTCACCACAGAACTCTGATCTCTCGCTAACATAGCATTTTGTAGATGCCCCTCAAAAATCAAGCCCCCTGAAGTGCACTGAATTGTTTCTCCCCAAAAGACAGGTCCACCTGGATTGTGACCTAATTTGTAATAAGGGTCGTTGCAGATGTCATTAAGGTAAGGATCTGGAGATGATATCATCCTACATTGGGGACGGCCCTAAATCCAATGGCAGGTGTCTTTTTGAGAAGCTAAAAAGGAGGAGACATGAGGAGAAGGCCGTGTGAAGACTGAGGCAGAGACTGGGGGTGATGTGTCTACAAGCCAAGGAATGCCAGGATCCCCACAGTCACCAGACACTGGGAGAGAGCTGGGAGGGACAGGTCCTTCCACACCGCCTTCAGAGGGACGGTCTGGACGGCATCTTCATTTTGGACTTCAGTAA
This sequence comes from Pongo pygmaeus, assembly GCF_028885625.2. Lineage (NCBI taxonomy): Eukaryota > Metazoa > Chordata > Mammalia > Primates > Hominidae > Pongo > Pongo pygmaeus. The sequence continues at coordinate 61,303,841 of NC_072394.2, forward strand.
ATTTCTGTGGTTTGAAACTACCCAATTTGTAGCAATTTGGTGTGGTAATCCCAGAAAATTAACACATCCTCCTTATGGAGTCTAGTACCCCCACCCCAAGGAGCTCCATCCACCAACCACAGACCTTAACGCTTCATACCCACATCTTGAAATCTGTCCAGGTGAAATCTAGTCTCTAAATGGGGACGTAGCCTGTCCCCATCTCCCCATTGCTCTCCACTCACAAGTTCAGCCCATCTTCCCCCAGTCCACCAGTCACCATCTCTCTGTCTCTTACAGAGCAGGCATCCTAGGCCCTGCTACTAAAGAAGATGGACTCTGTTGTTCCAACAGCCCTGCATCCATTCCCCCTTCTTCCGGTGGCAGTGCGCTGGTTTTTCTTTAGGGACCACCCTTCCCCAGCTTTCAACCCATGATGTCTGCGTGAAGCTCATGACCCAGAGCTGATTAGAGCATTCTATCCTCTGGCCACTAGGGCTGACTTAGAGATGGGCACTTGAGCCGGTGAGTTAAGAAGATGCGATCATGGCTTTGGGAAGGACTGTAGGGAAACAAGCTTTTTCTGTGGGAAGGCAGACTGGGGTGGCTGCAAGTCGGGACCCATCATGATCCCCCATACAGGGGGAGCCTGTGTAGGAATGAAGCCAATGTGGAGGAAACCAGAGCTCAGAGTAGAGCAAGACCTAGATTCCTGGTGGCAGCTCTGATGTTCCTGGGTCTCGCCATGCCTGAAATCCACCCTATCACCACAGATATGCACTTTCATGAGCTAATAAAGTCCCAGTTTTTCCTGGGGCCACACTGAAGTGGGTTTCTGCTCTTGACAACCAAAAGAGCATTGTCAGTACAAGAAGACATCCTTCTCCTCCACCCAGAGGTTAACAAAAAACCTTTGAGTGGTTCTTCCTGCTCAGCGCTGGTCACCTCTGGCTGAAGGCCACTCCCCAGCTCTCAGATCCCTGCTGACCACCCTCCCTGAACTGTTGGCAGCAGTAACTAGAAAGCTGAACGGCTGTTTATCATCGTCAACCCTTCCTCCACATTACCCCTATGGTTTTCTTCCCCAAAACCCAAGCCTTCTGTGCCTCCCACGCCCACCCCACTTGGTGCCAGCTCTGTGGCTCACTTGCTGTCTGGAGTGTAACTCATCTGTGTACCTGTGGTCTCTACTCCCAGACTCCGGGTCTACAAAGAGGAGGATTGTGCAGCTCAGACTGTGCATCCAGCAGATGCTCGTCGGATGCACAGCTCAGTGACTGATCCTGACCACAGGGGCCAGAGCCAACGCTGTGTGCTGTGGTGTGTCCAGCTGCGATCAGCACTTCACATGGAGGCTCATCCTAGGAAGGGGCATTCATAGTCTCCACGTCTCACAGATGAGGAGTCAAGGCAGACAGAGCTGCACAGCCACACGTCCGTGGTCACACCGCTGGTTGGCAGGGCTGGGGTAGGATGACCTTGGTCCCAAAACCCATGTGCTTAACCAGGAAGAAAAGGAGGAAGGCGTGGGGAGAGGGAGAGAAGAAAAGAAGGAAGGAAGGACGGAAGGAAGGAAAGAGGGAGGGGGCTGCGTAGGCATATGAGAATGTATGTATAGTAAGTGTGGATGTGGATGTGGGTGTGTATGCACATGTGTGTGAATGTGGATGTGAACATAAGTGTGTATGAGGGTGTATGGAGGTGGGTGTGAACCCTGTGCATATGAGTGTGTGCATTCAAGGGTGTGTTTGTGAATGTGGATGTGAACGTGTGCATGAGTGTGTGTGATGTGTGTATATGGGTGGGTATGTGTGTGAACTGTGTGTAATGTGTGTGCATTGGAGGGGGTGTGTGCACATGTGTATGAGTGTGTGAGATAGTGTGTGATGTGTGTATACTGTGTGCATGTGTGTGTGTACTGGAGGGTGTGTGTGCATGTGTGTATGTACGAGTGCATGGGATAGTGTGTGAAGTGTGTGTGAACTGTGTGAATGAGTGTGTGCATTGGAGGGTGTGTGTGTGCACCTGTGTACAAGTGAGTGTGATAGTGTGTGAAGTGTGTGTGAACCATGTGCATGAGTATGTGCATTGGAGGGTGTGTGTGCACATGTGTGTACGAGTGTGTGTGATGGTGTGTGATGTGTGTGTATACTGTGTGTGCACATGCATGTGTGCATTGGAAGGTGTGTGTGTGCACCTGTGTACGAGTGTGTGTGATAGTGTGTGATGTGTGTGTGAACTGTGTGCACACACGTGTGTGCATTTGAGGGGGGTGCCCTCCCATGCCCTCTGCCTGAGCGCCCCATCCTCCATGTACTCTGTCCTGCTGGGGTCTCATTAGTGTGCGGAGGGCGTCAGAGCTGGCCGGAGCCGCAGAGCCGCTGACTCACGCAGTGTCTGGAGTGAGTCACTGGCTGAGCTGGAGGCTGCGGGGGCCGCACTCAGCCGGAATCCCTGCTGGCCTCCTGTTCTCATCCGCCCGCTCTGAGTCACCCACACCTATGCTTAGGGCCGTTGTGGAATTAAACTCTCCTCTCCTTGAGGAGGATGGGAAAGGGATTGAAGAGCCAGTGGACGCTGTCCCCAGCTGGAACCCGGGGGTCCAAGGGCAGGCAGATGTGCTCCCAGCACTGCTCTTCTCAGAAGCTCCGTGGGCTGTGGGCCAGGCTCAAACCATTTCCAGTCCATGTCTCTGGGGTGTCCCCCAGATACGGGCAGTGGGGCCTCTCCGGCCTTGCTTGAGGCCTGAGACTCTGGGAGGCTCTTCATGGGAAAAGTTGCCCCCATCCCCACCAGGGGCAGCCCTCCTCCACAATGGGTTGCTCTTCTGGGCATGGTCCAGAAGCTTCTAGAGAGGAAATGTCAGCACCAACCCCCGACCTCATGAAGCTGACGGTCCAGGGGGAGGGCAGACAGCAAACAGAAACAGACAAATAATAAGAAACAGAGCCGATATCAAGGGGCTGTGCTCCATGTGTTTTCAGAGCTGCTAGGACTGCCTGGAATGACCATCCACGCTTATTTGTGTACTGAATCAAACCCCATATGGTTGGAGCCATGCTGATCTTGCTGTGTCTCTGTGTCGAGTACAGGGCTTGCATACAGTAGGCACTCAGCAGATGCATGCTGAGTGAAGGCTCGTGTGAAGAGCAAGGCAGAAAAGTAGGTGCAATGGTGCAAGAAAGAGCAACTGGGAGAGCTGCTGAAAGAGGGCGTCTGAGCAGAGGGAGCAGCCCGAGCTGAGGCCCTGGGGCAGGAACGTGCTTCCATATTCTAGGGAGATCAGCAGGGCTGGAGAGCAGGGGGAGGCGGTGAGAGGTGCGCTTGCAGAGATGAACCTGTGGGCTGTGATCAGGAGGGTGGATCTTGATTCTCTCCTCCTGATGGGTTGTTCTTCTAGATGTGGCCCCAGAAGCTTCTAGAGGAAGATGTCATGGAGCACCAGCCCCAGACTCTTGTCCATCCTCAGAAAGCAGTAAGGTGAGATTCCACATGCATGCCTGTTATCTGTCAGCTGGTGTTAACGTGCCCACCAGCAGGACAGAGGCCGGCTCGGAAAAGAAGAGCAAGTTTGGAAACACCCTTGAGGGCCAGGGAGCTGGGAAGAGCATGGTAAATGTGAACCCTCTGTTCTTGGCTGAGCCCAGACCAGACTTACATCTCCATCATTAGGGGCCTCCTTTGGAGACGAGAGAGCAGGCAGAAAGCCTGCCCTGTTGAAACTGGACCTATGTTTTCTAGAATAAATAGTAGCAGCATAATGACTCTTTAGTGTAGGTAAAAATGTGTTGCCGACACTTAGCAAGAGACTAGGCACCCAGTGACATGGGAGAGGTAGGTTTGGATGCGACACAACTCAGAATTGTCCCGATCACAGATTGTTTGGGAAGTGGCCTAGTGGCTGTGAGCCTTAAGGGTGACAGCGGAGAGGGGCCCCTAAGTTGCACGTCTCAGTGTGACCCAAGGCAGGCCCACCTTCCTGGGTGGCGTGACCTGCCCTGCCCTCCCCCTCTGCAGCCCGGCCTCACTGGCTTCCCCTCAGCCGATGTCCCTGTATTTTTCTATCACTGCTGGGACACGGTTTCCCCACCCTTCCCACATGCTTTACAGATGTTGGCACCAGCCTGTATCCCTGGCCACCTGGCAGTCATTGGACCTATTAAACTGGAGTTCACATGCAACACAGTGATGCTTGGCTAGGGTCCCTCCCTCCCTCTGCCTGCTCCACCGGGCTGTGAGCTCTGAGTGCAGATGTACTTCCTGTCTCTGGAAACCCAGCACCTGGAACAGTATCTGATGCAATGTACGAGGTCAATAAACAGCTGCCGAGATGGGGATAGGTGAACCCATTTTATGGATGAGGAAAGTGAGGCCACGTGGCAGAGTCCTGTGTTCCTTCTCTCCCACTCAAGTGAGATGCCCAGGGTACTAATTTAAGGGGGTGCTCACCTTCAGAGTCCAACCCTGTGCCAGCACCCCTTGTGAGTGAGTGCCACCTTAAATATGATGCCTTGCTTGCCTTGCCCTTGTCCCACCCCAGAGAGGAAGGAAGTGAAGGGCAGAGGGACAGTGGCCAGGCAGCCCCTAGCCCAGGGGGCTCTCCACCCAACTCCGGAAGTACCCAGGCTGCCCTAAAAGTCCTGAGATGAGCTCACTCTGTTCATCACATCCAGATGCCACTGTACAGGGAGCAATCAAGTCAGCCATTTCCCCCAATGAGCTTGACTTCAGGGGACTGGAGGAGCTATTTGTAGCACTTTTAAAACCTTTTATAGATCAGTGTGTTACCACTGACGACAGTGGAAGAAATGCTGCTATTAGAGGCAGGAGCTTTAAGAGGTTTGGGTATTGGCTATTTCTGATCGGGAATGCCATGCTGGGAATCAATGCTCCATGCATCCTTACAGTGCTGCGTGAGGAGGCCACACGGTGGCTTGAGCCTCCCTGCCATGCACGCCCCCCTTGGCTTGGTACCCCCCTTGACTGAGAACTTGGGGGTGATTTTCTCCTCCGTAGCCAAGCCAGAACCCCCCCAGGCTCCCAGCTCAAGGCTGACTGAAGCTTGGTGTTAGGTCCGGGTTTCTTGGGGGTGCATGAGCTGCTGGCGCTTCCGCAGTCGGAGGCTGCTTTGTCTCTCTCGCTGTCTCTTTTCCTCTTGACTCTCTTGTTCTCACTCCCTCCCGCTATGTCTTTGCCCTTGTGTCTGCTCTCCCTCATCTTCTTTCTCTTTCTTTTGCTCTTTCTTCTCCTCCTTGCCTCTCTTTTTCTTCCTTTCCTTCCTCTTCACAGAGTCCAGGAAATTCTAAGGAAATGAGAAGTGTGGGCTCATAGGGTTTCTCACTTTGACTATCCTGGCTCCTGCTAAGAACTGGGCTCCTTCAAAAGGCCTGTTGCATCTGTGGAAGTGGCTCTTCTGGAAGAGTCTGTGGCACCCATGGACAACAGCAGAGTGAGGCCCACTGAGACCATGAGACTCATGTGATTCCTAATTCCACTAAACACTATGGGTTGGGTGCCAGCTACCTGCCAGGGGATCCTTTTCTTGGAAGGAAGCCAGACACAGCCCCAGGAGACCGTAGTGCAAGATGGAGGAGGGCAAGGCCAGTGAAGGAGCTGAAGAATGACACCCAGTTCCAGCTGAGTGAACCAAGATGGCACCAGGTGGGGTTGGCCTTGGAGTGGGCCAGGACAATTGAGTGGGGGAGATGCTCATGGGTATGGCAGTGGTGACGGGGCAGAGAAAGTCATTTGAGGAGGAGGTAAAAAAGGGAAGTGGATAAGAAGATTTAGTCTTGGGTTCAGATCTTGGTTTCACAGCTTTCTGGCCATGGGGCCTTGCTCAAGCTGCTTCCACTTCTGGATCCTGTTTTCTGGCAAGTGAAAGGGGACCTACCTTGCAAAGGAATGACATAAGATGACGTTTGTTGTGTGTTTGTCCCCTGCCTGGCGTATCCTCAGAATGTGGTTTGTGATATCTTTATGAACTTGCCAACAGAGGCAAGCTGTGCATGTGACATCGCTGGGCGTGCAGAAAAGCCTAGAAAGGTAATCCTAGAAGCTGTTGCTAATGAGCACTTACTGTGTGCTAATGAGCACTTATATGTGCCAGGCAGCGTTCTACAAGCCGTGGGTGTCCTGCCACTCAGTGTTTATGACAAGGACTCAATGGGAAAGATTCACCACCATGATGCCTACATGGCTGAAGAAGTGGATCCCCTGAAGGGAAAGCGGCCGCCCAGCAGCTCCTGGAGCCGGCGTCCTCCTGGGCATGTCAGCTCTGGAGCCATGCTCCTCTCACTGTGGTTCTTGCTTCCCTATTGAAGGGCTTCGGGGGCCAGATGAGGGGTTTGGGCTCTATCCTGGCAGGAGGGGAGAAGGGGTGGGTAGCCTCTGAAAGTGTCTGTGCAGACCAGGTCCAGTCTCATTACTGGTGGCCAGTGGGGCAAAGGGCCTTGGGGGCTGTGGAGCAGCCACTATTGCTCCTATTTCTAGGAACTTCTCTCTCTCTCCCCAACCTCATCACTGGGGAGCATCCTGTCTAGGGTTTCTGGAAGGCTCTCTTCTTACTTCCTTCCAGCCTCATGTCCTGATGGCATTGTGTGCCAGGGGGCTCACGTAATATTGTTTTCCTCTAACGACTCAGACAACCGATGAAATACTTGGTGCCTTGTTCTCCCTAAGACCTGTCCTCCCGAGGGCCTGCCTTCACGTGGCTGCCAGGGCCTTCAATGCCAAGTCTGTGTTCCTTGGGGACCATCAACATGTGGAACTTATTTTTAATTTAAAAGAACAACAGACTCCCCAACCCCATTCCCCTCCCCTCCTTGCCTCCCACCGCTGCTCCTGGCTATGCGGTAAACACCAGGCTGTTGCTACCTCTCAGCTTTGCCATTGTGTCCAGCCTGGAAATTCTTGCTGGGCCATTTTCAGGGGCCAAGCCAAGGTCCTGGCCAGACCAAGGAAGCCCATAGGCACCTCAGCCTTCCCCATCTCTGCCCCCTGCATCCCTCTGACTTCTAGGCAAGCCAACCCATGCCACTCCCTTCTCTAGCAGCTGTCCTCTGCCTGTTCTTGGGAGGGCTATGGGAAAGAACAGCATGGCCCAAATCTTTAGATGGTTTGGACAAAAATTAGAGGGGGTTCAGTCGAACAGTACCTGCTGTCCCAGCAAGGCTGAAGCCTCCCAGAGTGTGAGGGTCTCGTCCTGCAGACACCACCCCACTCATGGCTGCTCCTGTCCAGACCCTGGGATGCACTGTTTGATTTTGTCCTCATCGCAAGCCCATTTTACATGTGGAGAAACTAAGACAAAGAGGCTGAGTAACTCGTCCAAAGTCCAGTGGTATAGGCAGGACTTGACCTGAATTCTGACCCCAAAGCCTGGCCCTTGACTGCCCCCTAGAACTGCACTGGCCAGGATTCCATGGTGGCCACTTTCTAAGACTGCATCACAGCTCGGGGAGGGGCTCCAGGATCATTTACTTGCTCTTAACGTTGGCGACAAGGATGTGCTTTTGCAGATGTTGGTTTGTTCATGAGAAATTCGAGTCAGATTTGAGGGGGAAAGAGGAAAAGAGAGAGACAGTGTGTGTAGAGCCATTATGTCTAATTCAGCCACCAACACACTTCTCCGTGGGCCTCTTCTGGCTCCAGAAGCCCCCTCCCCAGCTGTGATGTCACCAGCCAGCCTCTGCAGATGACAGCCCTGTGATTTATCATCAGCCACCTGCTCTCACTGCTGGGGACAGCCAGAGCCCAGAGCAGCCCCCACTGGGCTGGGCAGCAGCTGCCCCTTGCCCCATTGCCGCACTTCCAGGCCTATGAGCTTTTTGAGATTGTTTGCATTTTGGGAAATGCCAGTCGTCTCTCCCAAATCTGCAGATAGCAGCATCTCACCATCCAGGGTTGGAGTTTCTAAACAGTCAGATAACCTTGCTCATAGAGAAACAGCCTGAACACCATTTACAGATAGCGACAGGATTTAATGAGATAAAGCCTTGGGCATCCATGAACCAATTTATGTTACGAGCCGTGATGAAATGGCTGTTTTCTTAATAGATACCCAAACGGAACACAATTCAGGGCTCTGAGAGCTTCAAAGGAACTTCTCAGCTCTAGCCTCTTGAAATTTCGGGCAAAATCCAAACACGTATCAGTATTACCACTACCATGAAAATGATATGCTTTTGTAAAATTGTGGGACCTATCTATCTGCCAAGGGAGAGACGCCCCAGATGCTTTTGGGGCTCTAAGCCAGTGTCTTCAGCCTTTTCTCACATAATGTGAACACCAAATTCCAGTATCACTTTCTAGAGGGGAGATTGCAGATGGACAGCTTGTCCTGGAGAGGTTGAAACAGTGGGAAAGGAAGTAAAGAGCATGCTCTCTCTCTTCCTCCAATTCCCTGAACTAGCTGGTTTCCTGAAGACTCCAGTGTGGGTAGACTGTGGCAAGTGGGCAACCGAATACTGACCTAGTCCTTAAAAAGAAAAAAAGGTCAAAGGGCACACTTCCAACCCCCACTGTGTGACAATGACCTCCTCAGAGAGCAGCCTTATGGGCCCCCTTTGAAAGGGCACAGTGACCCCCCTGGTGTCTGTCTGTTCTGCCCTGCTTGGAGAAATGGCTTCCTCCTCTGAGTTCTTGAAACATATATCATCCCTATGATTTGCCAGGCAATTAATCATGCCCTGCCTTGAATATCTCTTCTATTGTATCAAACGGCTGTTTAACCCTTATCAGCAGTGCAGTTTTCGATATCTTGTCTTTCTAACTCGATGTGAGCTTCCAGAGGGCTGTGCAAATGTCCACCCATGTCTGTCTCCTGTGCCCATGGTCCGTACACGTCTGGTCAGCACCATCCCAGGGTAGGACTGTGTCCTGCCTTTACAGGTAAAGTGTTTAGCATGCAAAATGCTCAGCACAGACACTGGCGCCTCACAAGGGCCCAAGAAAGAGCCACTAGTGTTTACCTTGTTATTCATATTGTTATCTGGTTTACAAGAATAGCTAATGAGCACCCTCCATGTGCGGGACACTGTGCCTGGTGCTGCTGAAGCCGCTTGGAAATGGTACCTGTGAATTTCCCCAAGGCCATCTGGAATCAAGTGGGAAACTCTAGTTCTGTTTCCTACTGAAGGGAGACAAGTATCCCCTCGGCGAGAAGTCTTTTCCTCAAAGGCCCTTGGTCGGTGTGAAGGATCCTTCGAGTCTAGGTGAAGTTGGTTGTTTTGGTCTCCAGAGTGGTGAGTGAATACAAATACAAATACTTTATTCACAGAATAGAGGATTTGTAGGCGGAGATCCTTGTCAACCTCTCCCCCAAAGTAGTCAGAGAAATGCCAGAAGAGAAGGAGCTCTCCAAAGGGGGGTGGGCTGGCCTGGGGGAGCTCGGAGCAAACCGTGCCCACCGTGGCTGGAACTCACTCGTGTCCCAGCGACTCCTCTCCCTGGCCAAGGAATAAGGTGAGACAGTACACAAGGTTGAGGTGGGAGAGCTGGGTACACTTAGGGAGATACAGAGATGGAAACTTTGCTGTGGTCACGTCAAGTCAGACGATCTGATATAACTTCATCCACACCAGCCTCCACCTTCTTTATAAAAGCTCCCTCTGGTTCCTGTGTGGAGAATGTTTAGGGGTACAGGAGGGAACCCAGAAGTCCAGTGGGGGGGGCTTCACAGTGGCCCAGATGACCTGGATTGGATCAGGGAGGTGTGGGTGGGCAGGGCAAAGGAGAGCAAGAAAAGCCAGGACCTTCTGAAGCCTTCCTCCCGGCCCCCTGGACCCCAGCTCAGGGTCTCTCCACTCCCTCCACTCACCTTGTCCCCAGTCCTCCTTGCCCTGTATCGGGGCTTCCTGTTTGCGTGTTTTTGGCCTCATGGATGGGGGGCTCCATGAGGGCAGAGCCCTGGTTTACTTGTCCCTGCTCACTGACCCCAGCAGGAAGAAAAGGAGGCCTGGTCTTGCGTACCCTCCGGGCTGAGCTCCTCACAGTCCCTGCATCTGCGGCCTGTGACAGCCAGGCCTGGAATGAGAGGAGAAAGCTGATCTCCCAGGCTGTCAATTGTTCCATTCTAACCCAAGCATTCTGACCGATGCTGTACTCCCGCCTGGGGTTTATGACTCTTTGAGTCCACTCTGCAGCCCACTTCCCAGCAAAGCCTGGTTTGAGAGCAGCTGAGACCAGCCCCAGGCCCCAGGAGAAAGGAAACCTACATCTCCCCAGAAGACCCCAGCCCTGTGGACAATGGATCCTCTGTCAGCCTGCAGCAAATGTTACAAGGCCCTAAAGACACTCTCTGGCCCTAGTGAGCCTTTTAAGAAACAAAACAAATTTTTAAAACACACATACACAACAAAATACAAAGCAAAAATTGATGATGGTGATGGAGATGATAGAATCCAAGGTGACCTTATCTTCACCGGGCCCCAAAAGAAAAGAAATGCAATGTGTGGCCTCTCTAAAGCTATTCCGGAAAGTGAGGGGGCACAAGCAGACCCCACTGAGAAGGAGCTCCATGCCAAGGAGGAGCAGGGCTGGAGGCGTGAGGACCACCAGGAGGACTTGAACAGCAGCAGTCTGGCTGCCTATGTTGGCCTCTCTTCTGGGGTCCTCTGGGCCTGCGGGAAGTCCTGGGTACCCAGAGACATCTGCCCATAGCCAGCCAATGCCCTGATGACCCTGGGAGTCCCTCCAAATTCCATGTCCACTGGAACCTCAGAGTGAGCTTATTTGGAAATAAGTTCTTTGCCAATGTCATTAGTAAAGGATCTTGAGGCGCAATCATCCTGGTTTTAGGGTGGGCCCTAAATGCAATGATGGTGTCCTTCTGAGAACAGAGGAGGACACAAGACACATAGGGAAGAGGGCCATGTGAGGACAAAGCAGCGATGGGAGTGATGCGGCCAGAAGCCAAGGAATACCAGGAACCAGCACACTCCAGAAAAGGCCAGAAGGATCCTCACCTAGAGCCTTGGGAGGGAGCGTGGTCACACCTCGATTTCAGACTTCTAGGTTTCTGGAACTGGGCCTGGGCCAAGTGAATACGTTGATGTTTATGTTTTTCCATGTCAACGATACATGATTCATGGATGATTTTCTAGCCACCAGCCAGTGGGTTGGCCACACCAGTCCTTGCCTCCTGTGCTTACCTAGGGAAAGTGGAGCCCCCACTGATCAGGGTCGGGGGAGATGCAGAAGTAACTTCGCAGAGGACCGATGAGCTCATGCCGGGGACGCAAGTTGCTGTGCGGCTTTCCACAGGGGAAGAGTTATGGGCAACTTCAGAGTAGCAACCAGGATTCGGTGAAATACTTAACGCAAAGTACTGCTCTATAGTGACCCGAGACCCCTGGCCTTGTGGCCGGTACTTCCCATGAAGACCACCGCAGGTGCACTCATTCTTCATTCTTTGGACAAATATTTATGGAGGACCTAAATATGCCTAACACTAGATGTTAGGCCCACCATGGTGAGCAGGCCAGGCTGGCTCACATCCTAGTAGAAGAGACACATATGAAGGAAATGAACAAGGTACCAGGACAGAGACTTACAGGAGACAGTGTGGCTGGAAGGCTTCTCCGAGGAAGGGACTTGGGGACCTGAAGGACAGGAAGGAGCCAGCCATCAAATGAGCTAGGGCAAGACCATTCCTGGCCGAGGCAGCCAGAGAACAGAGTCCTTGAGGTGGGGAAGGGCTTGGCCAGTTCTAGGCATGTGCCCAAGGCCACTCTGGCTGGAAAACAGTAAGGTCTGGAAGGCTCCAGTAAGGAGTAGGAATTTGGCACTGTCTCACCTAGGAGAGGTGAAACTGCTAACACAATGGCACATCACCACCTCCAGGAAGTCTTTCAGGGTTGCCTTTGTGGAGGTGAGCCGCCATACCACAGAAAGAAAGCCTGGGCCTACTGTCATGGTCTCAACTGGCCGTCATCCTCTGTGACTTTGCCTCTTAAGATTCTTTGTATTATGAGGGGTGGGTGTCTTCCCAAAGGCCTCTAATTCTCCCACTGCCACTGCTGTAATGACCTCCTGAAGGTCTCTAATACTCAGAATAGCAGAATAGGGTGACATGTGGGTGATTGGTCTATGATGTCTGTTACACCACTGATCACCAGGATCCGTGTGGCACATCTGGCTAGTCAAGTGGGTGACCCCTTACCTCCCAAAGCTACGCACAGAAAGCCCTTCCCAAGGAGGAGCAGCCCAGAGCTCTCTGTCAACCAGCATTCTGAAGCTCCACATGTGGTGATGGTTTAGCAGTGTCTGCTAGGAGCATGGGAGGGGAGGATGGGGTTAGGTGTGCCATGAATTTGCCCTCCTTCCTAAACAACTTCCTTCCCCTCCCCAAAGCCCCATATACTTTCTAGGTCTTAACCCAGTGGCATATACATGATAGATGTTCAAAACATGTGCTGTTTGATCAATAGTGTATTCAGCAGTCATTTCGCAGCCTAGTGACTGCGAGCTCAACTCAGAGAGGGAGTGACAGTGACGGGGTAGAAGCACGTGGCTGCCAGTTGGGCGATGGGAAATGTTCTGCACACAGAAGTCAACCATCCTGCCAATTTGGGAACACAAAGTCACTCGTTCAATGCCTGTCAAGTCCCTATGCTCTGCCTGCCACTGCCCTTGCTGCTAGGGTACCACGAGCGTCCCCAGGAAGACACCTTGCTTGTCTCTAATTCCATGAACTTTCTGCAAGAAAACCTTGCTTGCCTTCCCCAGGGGTCAGGTCTTCAGAGGGGAGACTCCTGCCCCCGTGTGCCCGGCTCCTGCCCATCCAACAGAGCAGGAAAAGGTGACTCGGGTTCCATTTGACAAACGGCTCTTCTGAAAACCGCCCTTAGCAGGCAGGAGAAAAGCCCCCATTTACTGGGGCCTTGTCAGAGTTTCTAGAGCTTAAATTCTCTTCCTGAGAAAGGAAAAATATCTGCGGCCCCACACCCGCAGATGCCTAAACGTGGGCGTGATTTATGAGTGCACGTGGTATCCGGCGCTTTCCCCCAGCTACTGTGAAATCGTTCCTCTTCTCTGACTGAGACGTCAACAGTATGGTCACTGTATATGTTTTCCCACTTTTTCCAGAGCCAAGAACCAGGAAAAAAAATGAAAAATGAAAGTGTACAGGAAGTCAAGGTCAGGCCATACCCACCACAGTTCAGAGAGCCATAGAGGAGAGCTTTCTTAACGGTCCGCTGGGACCCAAGTGGGCCTCCCCTGGGACTGTGTGCTCCGCTACAGAACCTGATGGCTGGAAACACTCACACTACTGCCTGTCCCGGCATCTCTCCCTCTGCTGCAGGGGCTGATACTGCTACAGGACACAGAACAGCAGGCCCCAGAGGCTCCTCTGCACCTCTGCTGCCTTTCTGAGTAATCAGAGGAGGCCACGCCCACTCCAGGACACCCAGACGGGCCTCCCGGGCGATGACACTCCTGGCCCGGGAGTGGGGGGCTGCCTCACACCTGCTGCTGTGGGGCAGAGTCTCTCCTGGGTCGGGGCCTCGCTGGCGGATCTGCTCCATGTCGTGTGATTTGCTGCAGCCCTGCGTCACCAAGAGCCTCTTATAGGCCACCCAGTCCAGACGGCCACTGGCCATGGGGCACCCTGCAGGTGTCACACTCTGGACACAGAGACCTGTGGTTCTCAGCCAGTGGTGATTTTGTGTCCAGGGAACACCTGGCCAAGTCTGGGTTCAATTTTGGTTGTCACAGTTTAAGGTTGGGGTGTCACTAGACATCCTACAGTGCACAGGACAGCCCCGCAGCAGACCAGCCCCACTGTCAGCAGCACCAAGCCGGGAAAGCCTGGTCTGGAGCCGTTTCTCTCCAGGCTCCCTGCTAGGGAACCCCTCGCTGCCACAGAGAACCCCTCTCCGTGGGTCAGGACTCTCCGAGGGTCAAGGATGGATGCCTCCCCATTGAGGGCCAAACGAACTGACAAATCGAGTGGGCAAAGGGCTTACTCAAAGGCCAGGAGCAGCTACCGGATGGCTGCTCCCTCGACCTCTCTCTTCTCACTTTCTTCCCTATTCCATCCTTTGATGGGTGGCCTGTTACACGTTTGGAAATAAAAACAAGTGGGAAAGAGTGCCATAAACATTCCTGGAAAAAAAGCAGGGCCGACTGGAGGTCCATTGTTGCTGAGAGACAAAAAAGATCAAAGAGGAAGAAAGAAAGGATGGAGGGAGGGGAAGAAGAGAGGGAGAAAAGGAAGGAAAGAAGGAGGAAAAGGAAGAAGTAAAGGAGGTAGGAAGGGAAAGAAGGAAGGAAGGAAGAGAGAGAGGGAGGGAGGGAGGGGGGAAGGAAGGAAAGGGAAGGAAGGAAAGGAGGGAGGGAGGAAGGAGGGAGGGAGGGAAAAAGAAATGAAGGAAGGAGGGAGGGAGAGAGGGAACACAGAGGGAGGGAAGAAGGAAGGAAAGAAGAAAGAAAAGAAAGAAAGAGCGAGAGAAAGGGAGGGAGGGGGAAGGGAGGGAGGAGGGGAGGGAGGGAGGGAAGAAGAAACGAAGGAAGGAAGGAGAGAGGGAGAGAGGGAGCATGGACAGAGGGAGGGAAGAAGGAAGGAAGGAAGGAAGCAAGGAAGGAAGGAAGGAAGCAAGGAAGGAAGGAAGCAAGGAAGGAAGGGAGGGAGGGAGGGAGGACAGAGAGAGCGAGGGAAGAAGGAAGGAACGGAGGGAGGGAAGGAGGGAGGGAAGGAAGCAGGGTTCTCCCTGGTAAATCTCCCTGGTAAATCTCCCTGGCTGCCCTCTGTGCGTGTGTCACGGAGAGATGTTCTGTAGAAGTTTCAGGAGAAGGGCTTTGGAATCCTTTCATCCCAAGTGGTATCAAGCACAGGTGACCATCAGGATGTAGGGATGAGACCGCCCATTTGGTGGGAGCTCACCAGACTGACATTAAAAGGAAAGGCCACCCCAAACCTCCATAGCAGTAGCTGGGAAGGCCTGAATGGCTGTGTCTGGCCTGGAGGAACTGCTCCCTTCAGGAACCATAGCACTTCAGGGGCCTGAAGCATTTCAGAGACGAAGAGGGAGCCCCTGAGACGCCCACATGTAGACACTCCAGGAAACAGCAATACCTGACTACACTCAACAAACCCGAAGTCCTCACGGCCTGGCAGGCTCTTCCCCTCTGGCCCCTGCCACACTCCAGCCTCACGGCTTTCCCTCCCCTCCCTGCTCTTCCCACTCCCTGTGATACTCTTCCCTGCGACAGCTTCATGGCTTACTACTGGTCTCTGCATCAATGTCACCTCCTCCTGAAAGCCTTCCCTGATCAGCCTTCGTGTGTGTCTCCTGTCCGTCATAGGGCAGAGAACTTATGTCTGGCTGCCAGTGGCATCCCCAGCAGCCAGATCCCTGCCTGGCACATAGTAGCTGCTCTGTCAATATCTGTCTGTGGTTGAGTCCAGCTCCTATTCCTGGCAGATCTGTGAGGTCCCCAAGGACTTGGTTACAAGGTGCTCTCAGCTGAGTGGCCTTAACTAAGATTATCATGGGTGATGCTGGTAGGTTTCCCCCAAATCAACATGATTGAGTGGCCAGGAGGTGGGCACTGAGCCAGATTGACCTGAATTCCATCTTGGCTCTGCCTCTCCACGACCTCAGGTCACCTGAGCTCTCTGAAATGGCTTCTTTGTCTGTAAAAGAGAGAGCTGAGTGAGACAGACCATTTTCGGTGCTGAGCACAGAAGAAACTGCGGCATCCCGCCTCCCCACTAGGGGAAGCCCAGTTAGGCCGGTTCTTGAAAAACTGGATGCTTCATCAGCCTGAGCCAAGAGCCTGGGAATGCTTCTTTCCCAGTAGGTCGTTGGGGACCACCAAATTCTTCCACCCTCCATGTGCCTCTCATTTTAAAAGACCCAAAAGCTGTGAAAAAGCTGCTCCCTGCGTATGGGAAACTCAATCACATGACTTGCGTGAAACGCATCCCAAAGCAGCCTTGTTTCGCCTTCGGACATGGGTGGCCCCTTCTGCCCACCCCTTCCCAAGGCTGAAGATTGCCTGTTGGAGCTTCCTGCGTTGAAAACAAAAATCTTCAGTTCCATTGCCATTGCCATTGGCCCAGCCCTGCTGGTTGGGACCTGGAGGGCTGGACTAAGGAAAGCAAGGGGACACCAGACAGCAAGGGGACACCAGCCAGGCTGAGGCCCTCCTCCAGGGTAGATAGAGATGCTGCCCCATCCTCACTCCCGGATGTGCTACGGGCCTTCTGCAACCACCCCATCCCAGCAGAAATGCCTATCGGTTCTCCATTCTGATCTGCGCCGGCTCAGCCTCCGTGGAGTGAGGGAAATTAGCATGGCCAGGGGCTCTCTCCTATCACTCCAGATCCATCTGTTGCCTCCAAAGTTTCCCTAGGACGAGGGCCGCTGGCCAAGGCTGACATGTCTGAGAAGAGCAGCCCTCATTTCACACTGAGCTGCACCCTGAGCCTCAGCCCTGCCACCAGCACGCCAGCCTCCCTGCTCTAACTTCAAGCCCAAGTGCCCTTGGCAGGGGTGCCATCCTGCCTGCTGTGGCCCTGCACACTGTCCAAACAGCCTGGGCACCCGAGATTGTCTCGCCGGCCAATCACACCAAGTGTGGAGCCCACGGCCGTTCCCTGCGCACAGTAGTCCCTGCCTCGTGCCCATTGTAAAGACCGCCTTTATCACTCAGGAGGTTCATTCATTCATTTACTATTCATTTATTCTTTCATTCACTCAGCAAATATTTACAAAGCCCTCACTCTGCGTGAGGATAGTACAGACATGAATTAAGTACACATGGTTCCATGGTTCTTAGTGGTTCTGACCAGGAGATAAGGAAATCCTTGTTTGCCGTCTGTAGGGCTCGCCGTTCTTTCTTGCTTGCCAGGGTGTTCTGGTAACAGCACCCTGATTTTCCTCAGGACAGCACCTTACTGCTTCAGTCTACAAATCTGGAGGGCCTGGTCCAGCTCTAGCTCTGTCGTGAGCAGGTGACCAGGCTAGACCAGATGAGCCTCACACCCCTGGTGATAGCCACTAAGTGGTCACAGTTATGGGCACATGACTCGCTTCAGGCCATTGAGACTCAGTCCTGGGACCCTTACTAGAAGGACTCATGAGTCCAGAAACAGTGGAAGTTGCTTAGGCAACTGGTTCAGCCCAAAGATTGACCTTCCATTCCACTAGTCCAGGAAGTCTTCCTGGAGGTGAAACTGCAGGGCTTTAAATTATGGGAGAGAAGAGAGTGAAGCCAGCACTCATGTGTGACCACCATCCACCTACTGGCCCATTCATCCACTGCTGCAGTGAGGGCGCATGGCACTGCATGCCGGGTGGACTATGTTTTTACCCTGCCATATGCTTCCTGCGTTGGTTCCCTCCAGCCCGTGCAGCCCACCCTGCTCCACCCCTGCTTGTGAACTAAATCAAGATCTAAGTGATCGCATCTCCACAGTGAGAAAAGACACCAATTGTCCCAGAGAACCAAACGCAGGATGTACTGATCTTTATAGGGGACCTGGGGAAGACACTAACTCTTCTCTAAGGGGTGCTCCGGGCTGCTCTGGCAGTCAAAAGAACTAGCTGCAAGGCCAAACTATGCTACTGAGCTGCTGTGTGACCTTGGGCAAATAGCTTCCCTTCTCTGGGCTACATGATCTCTAGGCATCTGTCCAATAAATACGCTATTTCTAAATCAATTAGACAGAAATGCTGAGGCTTGGAACAGGAGCCAGAGAACGAGAGGCTGACCAATGACCCCTTGGGAAGGTGGCTGCCATCTGTCCTGTTTCGGGAGCCTCTCCCTCTGCTGGACTCCAAAAGCCTTGCCTTGAAACGGCTGCCCTACCACTCCCAACCCAACTTCCCAATACCATTTCTCTCTTTTCATTTTTCTTCTGTTCCAAGGCAGAACAGGGTAGGAAATTGTGTCAAATAAAGACAGAAGTGCTTGATGTTCCTAATGGCATCCCAAGGAAATGAAGTGTAAAATCACACGAGTTATTCAGCTTCACATAATGCTTTTATCAGAGGGCTGGACAGAACTCCTTAGCAGGAGAAAGCCTGATTTCCTTGGAAAGATGGAATTCTGGTGACAGCAGCAGGGAGCTGGGCTCTCCCGGCACCGATGCAGAATGGAAAGGTCTGTAAGTCACGCCGAGGCAAAAACCAAGACACAAATCACCCCCCACCCCAACACACACACACACACACAGAGCAAGACCACATTTTGTCCCCACTTTTCAAGGGCAAAGTCGTGTGTGGGCTTTCACTCGGCCAACTTTAAAAGATCCCTTAACTCCAGGATGCTCTTAGAATAAAATCCAAACTCCCTGCCTTGTCTTCCAAGCCCACCAAGGTTGGAGCCAGCCTTGGGTTCCAGCTTACCCTGTGCACACTCCCTCCTCAAGGCCCTCCAGTCCGCCTGGCTCCTTTCTGTTCCTCAAAGACTCCAGGCTCATGCCACCTGGGACCATCACCCTGAAGTGCCTCTTGTCCAGAGTGCTCCTGCATAGCTGTCCCTTCCTTCCCTTCAGGGCTCAGCTCAAATGCCATTTGTTCTGAGAAGTATCCCTGAACTACCCCTGGTCCAAGCAGGCCACTCTTTTTGGTTTTCTCCTGGCATTTATCACTCTCTGGGATTGCATTATTTATTCGTTGTTTATTTTCTGATTCCTCCTCCTAGAAAGTGAATGGTGGGGTGGGGGAGAGGAAGACAGGAATTACACTGGTTTTGTTCATCATTGTATCCTCAGAGTCCTCAACAGCGCCTAGCACAGGATGGGTGAATCTGCCAGAGTTCAACTGGAAAAGTGGAAATAGGAGTTATATACATGTAAATTATTTTACGGGATTTGTTACGGAGAATTGGCTTATGCATTTGTGGGAACCGGGTAAGCAGTCTTTGTAAGGCTGCATGTCAAGTCTGATGCTGGTGTCAGATCCACAGGATAGGCAGTCGAGAGGAAAGGCAGATGTCAAGTAGGGAGAGCAAGAACCCACGAGCACAAGCTAGAGCCCCAGGATGGCAGCCTGAAGCCCGTGGCTGTTCTTGTTGCCTCTGACCACAGTGATGAGGCTGTCCTGCAGAAGCCTAGCCCTTCATCACAGAGCTGAACACATACACGCAGCCGGGAGTCGAAAAGTAGCAAGAAGATGCCGGGGAAGGTTGCGGGTGTTGTGGCAGGCTGCTTCACTCCAGTGAGGTGAGTCAGCAGATCGGCAGCAATGTGTGTCAACTGCAAAACATGGCTGCAGCCTCTCTTGCCTTCTGAATCTTGCAAGAATCTTCCTTGTGGTCCATCTTAACTGCAAACATGCAGGAAAGATAATTCCAGGAAATGCAGTTGAGCCTGGCCAAGTTAATATTCTCTGAAGCCATCATAGGTCCACATCAACGCTGATGGATGAAGAGAGGGAGTGGTTTTAGACTAAAGTGTGAACTCCTTATCTGGCACACAAATCTCAGGGTCCAGCCTCTGCCTGCCCATCAGCCACCTATCCAAAGTCCATCTGCTTTCCAACCCCCATCAGGGTCTCTAAACCCCTGGGCTCATTTGGACTGTCCCCTCTGTCCAGAACCCTATTCCTCGCCCATCTGCCTGGGTAACCCTCAGCACCTTCTAAGACTCAAGCTTTAAGCAATACCTCCTTTTGGAGTCATTTCACATCAAGATTGAGTCACAGCCTCAGCTGTACTCCCCTCTTTATTCTCCTACCTGGAAACAACTATTATCCACATGTCTCGTGTCTCTTTCCGGAGATGGCCTAGTCATTTACCAACAAAATGTATATTTCTTTTTTTCTCACATGTAAGATAGCATACAATATATTTTTCCTGGATCTTGTGATTTTTTTCTCTTAACACTATATTTCGAAGATCTTTCCAAATCAAAATATACAGAAATTCTTTTTTGTTTTTAAAGGTTGCCTAAAGTTTCATGTGGGTGGACCAAATTTGTTTAACTTGTTGCTTTTGCTGGATGTTTAAATTGTTTCTCATTTTTCACTGGGATAAATAACACTGCAGTGAACATCCTTACACGTGCCTAGATCATGCTCCTGCCCCTTCTACACCTGGCCGACTTCCAGTGCTCTATAGGATTAACATAAATATCACCTCCTCCATGAAGCCCACCTAAATCTTTCCTAAATTGGGTTGGCCAGTTGCCCCACTTTGCCTCCTAGGTAGCTACTTTCACTGCAACACTTACCATGAGATATTGATGTGTCTGACTTGCCCTGTGACTTGTTCGTCTGTGAACGTCCTGCACAGTTTCACAGTACCTGACACACAGTAGATAATCAATGTTTGTGAATTCAATACACATCAAATTTAAACCCCTAACTCTTGGGGCCTCCAAATCTTGCTTCGTTCTTTTTTTTTTTTTTTTGAGACAGAGTCTTGTTCTGTCCCCCAGGCTGGAGTGCAGTGGCACCATCTCTACCGCAAACTCTGCCTCCTGGGTTCAAGTCATTCTCCTGCTTCAGCCTCCTGAGTAGCTGGGATAACAGGCACCCATCACCACGCCAGGCTAAATTTTGTATTTTTAGTACAGATGGGGTTTCACCATGTTGGCCAGGCTGGTCTCGAACTTCTGACCTGAGGTGATCCGCCTGCCTTGGCCTCCCAAACTGCTGGGATTACAGGCATGAGCCACCGTGCCTGGTTGCTCCATTATAATTTATGTGTCCACACCTTGCCCAGGCTTGCACAGATCAGTCAGGCTCTCTCGCCTGCCTTATTCTTAGCCCTGCTTCTTCAGCTTTGCTCCTACTGTTTGCTCTTGTCTGGAATACCCTTCCCTTTCTGAAGTCCTTTTCCATCCTTCAAGGCACAGGTCTTCCCCTACCTCCTCCATGAAGGATGCTTTCATTGAAATATCATCTCTCCCCTTTCTGAACTGCTGCTGCCTTTATAGTCACTTTGGCATATTTTTTTAAGCTCCATTGCTCACTAATTGTTTCCCGTCTGTTGGTTTTGTGTCCCCAGCTAGACTGTGAGTTCTTTGAGAGCAGAACTTCTTTATAAACTCTTGCATCTCCCACAAGGCTGGGCTCATGGTAGCTACTCCATACTTCTGTGTTGGTCAGTCAACTGGTTCTTTCATGGATTGAGTCAGATCCTGGTACCGACTGTTAACAACCTTGTCCTTGGGGCACTACGGAGGTGCCAGAAATCATCGTGCTGGTAACCGTCACAGTAGGAAGCACGCTTAGATGGGGGAGTCCACTGGAGTGCAGCTCCTCTTATCCTCCTACCACACCCTACCTAGATTGGAGCTTCTGCAAGAATGAACCTCTCAGTTACACCACGTTTTATCACTCTAACATCTTTACGGACCCCAAAAATATCTATCCTATGGAAGTCTCTCCTTTGGAAGACATAGATAACATGTGTCTTGGGTCCCCAGATTCTGGAATAGCTAGCTCCTCAGGAGAAACGGAGCACCCAGAGAGAATCAAATGAGACTCACCCAGACCCCCTGTCCAGTCATATTTCCAGAGATAACGTGACACAGTCCGACTCAATCAGCCTTGATTTCCACCAAAAAGACATGAAGGCCAGGCACGGTGGCTCACGCCTATCATCCCAGCACTTTGGGAGGCTGAGGTGAGTGGATCACTTGAGGTCAGGAGTTTGAAACCAGCCTGGCCAACATGGTGAAACCTCATTAGCTGGATGTGGTGGCACATGCCTGTAATCCCAGCTACTGGGGAGGCTGAGGCAGGAGAATCACTTGAACCTAGGAGGCGGAGGTTGCAATGAGCCGAGATCGCACCATTGCACTCCAGCCTGGGCAACAGAGCGAGACCCTGTCTTGGAAAAAAAAAAAAAATGTCGAAGCGCAGAGTATGCAGAGAATGTTCTGCAGGGCACAGGATTCAAGGCAGGGGTGGCTAGAAAGACCCTGGACACATCCAGCTTTGAGAGCAAAGTTAAAGAGTTAATTTTTTCTAATAGGCAGTAGGAAGACAAAGCAGTTATCTAATCAGGAAAGGAACATGAACAGATTGATATTTTTAGAAAGGTGATGGTTTGGAGAGCATTCCACACCAGGGACCAGCACTGGAGGTGTGACGACCAGCTAGACAGTCTGTTGTGATTTTCCAGGCAAAAGAGGTGGTAAGAGCAGTGAAGATGGAAAGGAGAGCAGACTGTTGATATTTAGGATGCAGAATCTGTCATGCTGTGGTCCTGAGTGGTATATTGGCAGGTGGTGGGGGCAAATGGGAGCAAGGATGGTAAATGATACCAAAGGCTCTATTTAGGGGTGCCACTGAAAGATAAGGAATAGAGGAGGAGAAGGAAGAGCATGCTCAGATGGGCAGCCAATGGTTCACTGTTGAGCGTGTAAGACACCTAGGCAGCTCCATGCAGTGGAAAATCCACATGGATGCTCTGAATGAGAGGCAGAGTGTGTGCAGGAGGCCCGTGGGTAGGCAGGACCTGCCACTGTGGTTAGGTGAAAGGTAACAGAAAAGCAAGGACTTAACACTGGGGAAAATCAAAATTTGGGGGCTGGGCCTCAGAGGGATTATGAAGGAGGAGAAGCAGGCATGATCAAAGTTCCAGAAGCCAGAGGAGTGGGTTTGAAGGAGAGGCATATAGCAGTGTGCAAAGGGCACAAAGTGGGTTGAAAACAGACCCGAGGTAGAAATCTGTTGCATGCGAGCACCCAACAGCGCTTTTCTTGGTTCTAACACACCGATTTCAGAAGAGGCGAGTTTGTAATCCATTGTGTTTGGGTGGATCAGACCCTGGCACCCTCCCTGAGTTCAGAAGTGGTCACGTGATCCTGGTCTGACCCATCTGATGATCACTACTTTCTGGCTAAGTTTAGAATTTCGGGATATTAGCTCACATCTGCAATTCCAGCACTTTGGAAGGCCCAAGGCAGGTGGATAGTTTGAGCCCAGGAGTTCGAGATCAGCCTGGGCAACATGGTGAAACCCCATCTCTACAAAAAGTATAAAAAATTATGGCTGAGTGTGGTAGCTCATGCCTGTAATCCCAGCACTTCGGGAGGCCAAGGTGGGTGGATTCTTTAAGCCCGGGAATTCGACACCAGCCTGGACCCCGTCTCTACTAAAAATATAAAACTTAGCAGGGTATAGTGGCACATGTCCATGGTCTCAGCTACTTGGGAGGCTGAAGTGGGAGAATCATTTGAGGTTGCTGTGAGCTATGATAGCGCCACAGTACTCTAGCCTGGGTGACAGAGTGAGATCCTGTCACAAAAAAAAAAAAAAAAAGTATAAAAATTAGCCAGGCATGGTGGTACATGCCTGTAGTCCCAACTACTTGGGAGGCTAAGGTGGGAGAATCACCTGAGCCTGGGAGGTTGAGGCTTCAGCGAGCTGTGATTGTGTCACCACATTCTAGCTTGGGAGACAGAGTAAGATCCTGGCTCAAAAAAAAAAAAAAAAAAAAAAAAAAAGAATTCAGGGATAAGGCTGTAACTCATGACAGGCCAATGAGAGTCCATTCTAGGACTTTGGAAACCACTGGAAAAGAGAAATTTCAATCGATTGGGGTTGCTGTCCTGTGAGATAATAGGGCAGAGCTTCCAGAGAGCAATCTGCCACCTCCTGGGGTTCACTGGCTTGAGAATGAAACCAGCACAGGGTAAGGAAGGGCTGAGAGATAGAAACTCCTTGTTGATATTTCTCCCCCTCTGGATCCAGCTACGCATAGATGTTTGGGCCAACACATTTGCTTTGAAGCTTAAGTCCATTTGATTTGGGTTCTGTCCCTTGCGACCAAAGGAGTCTTGAGCCATGCATGGCCACGTAGCTAATAAGGGGCTGCTGCTTGCACAGGCAGCATCTGGAGAAGACTGGAGTCCAGCCCTGCACTTGCACATCACACAAATTACCACGAGCCAGTCAGTGGTCACGGCCATGGGGAAAGAAACTAGAAACGAGTGAGTTGGCTATGTTTCAACACCTGCTAGCGGAAAAACACAATGATTTCCTTTATGTTTTTCAGGGGTTGAGTCATCCAGGTCAGTCCTGGCTTGGCACATTAACTTATTGTTCCTGCCAAGGGAGATGGTTAAGATGGGAGGGTTGATTTATTTGAGTACACATGTGTCAACATCATCCTGGAAAAAAAAGAAGTAAAATGCAGATATGCTTTGCTGGCATGTGTTGTGACCCAAGAGGCCTCTTCTTGGCCTCAAAGACCAAAAGCCACGATGTTAGACATTGTTTCAGTCTTGAACTTGACCAAGCATGGGCAGGCACCTGGTATGATGGTGACATAAGGGCCCTGGGAGAGGAGAGTCCTTTCCCCACACGGTGGACAGGGTGGGAGGATGACTTTCTATTGAGTAGTCTGAGACAAGAGTGGTGAGAAGGAGCCAGTTATTTGAAGAACCTAGGAAGGAGAGCATAGCAGGTGCTAAGGAGGTGTGAGGAATGGTGGGAAGGCTAGTGTGGCTGAAAAGGGGTGAGCGAGGGGGACAGGGAACTGCCCTAATCTCTCCACCCATTTTGAGTCTTGACTGTCTGGTATTCTCTAGCACTTAATATAGTTAATCTCACCTTTTGTGCATTAATCCATCCATTCATCCATTCCGCAGACATTTATCACACCTGACAGTGTAGGGGGTGCTAAGTCTTGAATGAAGGGTTCACCAAGCAGAAGGGGCAAGACACATCCCTCGCCACTACCCCCACCAGGCAGAGAAAGGCCTGTGAGCCAAGTCCTGGAAAGAAAAAAGCTTACCATTTGGGTGGGGCCTGTTGGGCAGGGCTTTGAATGCCCAGGGAGCACTCCACCATGTGGAAAGCGTAGAAAACCTAAATGCAGAACTCCAGGAAATACTGATCTATGGGGGAAAAAACTGTAATGAAATCCATGATTCTGGAATAAATCAGATCTAGTCTTATACTGTATTCTAATACAGCCAAGTGGTGGCAGGGACTGAAGGTTTAAGAGAAAGCGAGAAGAGAAACACTTAAGATGGAGACTATTGCATTAATTAGCTTAATTTTTTTTTCCTGACAACCAAGGAAAGTCCATCATTAGTTAATATTAGTGATGCCCAGCTTGGTTCAACTTAGAGCACCTGTTTTCTGCTGAGCGTCATTTGAGATCGGCTGGCATGGGCCAGAGGGAGCTGTTTCAGGGCCTCAATCAGGCAGTGACATGATCAGATTTGTGCTTTGGAAAGGTCGCTGTGGCTGCAGGATGAGGAGGGAAGAGACGGGTGATTTTTAGCAGGCTGCTGGGAAAATGTACACGATGAGAACCAGAATTTGGGTAGAGACAGTGGAGATGCAAATTCCCTGAAGGCAAGAGTTTTGCTGTTTCATTCTTTTAGCAGTGCCTGGCAAGAGATAGGCACAGCCACTGGTAGATTTTTAGAAATGCCTACTGTATTGAATTGTCTGGTATTAAAAGCTACGGGACTCCAGACAAAATAAAAGTGTTGCCTCTCTCCGGAGTCTCCCTTCTTGGGAGAGGCATCATAGCTGAAGACAGACCTGGGTAGGGAGTTTTCTGTTGTTGGAAATACTCAAGGTTTTGAGGAACTATTTGGGGACACAGAACACACAACTCCTGTTACCCGAACCTGGCCCGAATCTGTCTGTTATGTCAGATCTGTGCAGACAAGACATATGTTAGGCCTGGGGGCTTTTGCTGCTTGATAAGCAAACAACCATCTGTCTTTCTAAAGGTGGGAGAAAGGCCAATGTTAAAAGGTGTCTTTGAGACTGTTTAGCCCCCTCTTCCACATAAGAGTGCACTGCAGACACATCTGGATTCCCAAGGTCCAGAACAAGAAGCTCGGAAATGTGCTTAGATTTCCAAGTGTTCAGTTCTCAACACCATGCCATTCTCTTTGGAGTTTATGATGCCTTCCAGGGAGAGCAGAGCCCACGTGAGCTTTCCAACAGTAAGACTACTGCTGTAATAAATCACATTGCCCATTTGTGGAGCACTTACTCTATGCTGAGGTTGTATAAGGGCTTCACGAGCCCTATCTCATTTAAATTGTTTTCACCAAAGGGTGTGTGTCCCACTGCTGACCTGTTGTGCTAACCATCCCCTCTCAGTACTTGAAAACCTGCGCCTGGCCAAGCCATGGCCTGGCTTCACTGGGGCTTCCTCCTGCACTGAATGAGATGACAAGAAAACAATGAAACACTTGTCCCCAAAAGTGACTTATTGGATTCGTTGGCAGAATGTTAGAAAGTGGGTATGAAGCCCAAGAAACAGGACACGGAGCCTCACCAAGCCCGAGGAGTATTACTGAATCCTAGCCCAGGCCAACAATGAGTCACAATGAAAGCTTTTAAAATGTAAAACCATCAACCTAGATTTCAGTTCCAAGGAAACACATACTTGGCCATGGGGGAATGCTTTTAAAAAAAAACAAAAAATCAAGCTTAAATCACTTGACAGGAAAATAAAACAGCCAAGGAACATTCAAATATAATGATTTACATCCTTCCCCAACTCCCTTCCAGTGTGGGTCAGGGCGAACATGGACCACGGACGTGACTGGAGCCAGGGGTGCATGCCCTCTCTGGGCTCCCTCTTGATTAACACTATTTCAGGCACACAATCCCATACCTAAACACAGCCTGCTTAGAGCTGCACGGTGCTGCCTTTGGGGCCTGGTTAGAGCTGCACGGTGCTGCCTTTGGGGCCTGGTTAGAGCTGCACGGTGCTGCCTTTGGGGCCTGGTTAGAGCTGCACGGTGCTGCCTTTGGGGCCTGGTTAGAGCTGCACGGTGCTGCCTTTGGGGCCTGGTTAGAGCTGCACGGTGCTGCCTTTGGGGCCTGGTTAGAGCTGCACGGTGCTACCTTTGGGGCCTGGTTAGAGCTGCACGGTGCTGCCTTTGGGCTGCTATGCCAATTTCTTGGATTTTCATGACCCCCCCACTGTTAGGCTCTTGGGTTGCTTGGAGTGGCTGTTTTGGGAATACCAGGGTTTTTCTTCCATTATTTGTGTGCAAGCAGTGTTCATTTCGCTCAAAGAAATGGAAGCTTGATTGATCTCCTAAATGTAAGAATGAGATTGTCCTGTAATAAACATTTAAGACTGACCAGGAAAGGCGACCACCATCTGCTGAAACACAAGACCAGGAATTACTTTGCTAAGCTTCCTGAATGGAGGGAATGAATGAATAACCATCCTATATAGTATTTGCTCAGCACCTGGTAGTTTACAAAGAGTTTTCACTTATCTTATTTGATCTTCACAATAACCCCAGAGAAGGAGACAGGGCACGGATTACGAGGATTACGAAAAACCCACATTTTTTTTTCTTTCTTTCTTAACAGACAAGGGCTCTAAAGGCTTACAGTCACTCGAGGGAGGTCAGAGAGTTTGGGGACTAAATCTCGAGTCTCTCATTAATTCATGCACATATTTAAAAAATATTTATCCGGAGCCTGTTCCAAGCCAGACGAGATGGCAGTGGGTACAAAGATGAATAAAACACTGTCCCTGCGTAGGAAGAAGATCACGTTCTAGCCTGGGGGAGAGCGCCAGGAAAAGTAAACAAGTCCCCCCCTGCTTTGTGAGGTGATGAGTGCTGGGGAGATAGGAAGAGAGTGGGGACCATGTTTCTAATCTGATTCTCCTACCGACGACCAGCTCAGTTGTTATTTACAAATACCTGTCCCCTAAAGAGGGGAGCGGGGTTGGGGGGGCTTGGCCGTGCTACTGGGGTCAGAGCTCGCAGGGGGGTTCTGCCGCGGTGTGGGGACAGAACTCTCCCTTATTGGGCAAATATTTCCCGGGGCGCTGCGCTAAGCCCACGGGCACCCCGAATTTCCCTCCCCAGGGCCTCTGTCTTTGGATGGCCTGTCAGCAAGTCCCTGCGGCGACCCGGTCCCCTGTCGCCCGAATCTTCCACCGCTGCAAAGCGTCCCCGGGCGAGCGCCCTGCTCTCCGCGCCACGCGGAAGCCAGAGCCGGTCCTCACAGTGAACTCGCCCAGCACTGCTCGCGGCTCTCCCGATTTTATGTGGGTTTCGTTGTATGCATTTTGTTATTTGCCTCAATGGATATGTTTCACATTAATTTTTAGTTGCACAACGAACGCGCGGGAACATTCTCCGTGAGAGAAAAAGCACGGGTGGGGGGCGGTTACCAGCGCTTCCCCCGGTCGCCTGGGGGTCCCGCACGCGCCCCGCGGGTGCCGCTGTCTGGCTGGGGTCCCTGGGTGAGCCGCGGGCACCGGCTTCGCGTCTCCCCGGGCGCGACTCCGCTTTGCAAGCGCTCAGCACACGGGAAACCCTCGGAAAACACACACGTGTGTAAAGTTTGTTCCACGCAGAAACAAAGGACGCGTGGGGGCCGCTTCTGGGGCCTTGGTCCTTTGTTGGAATCCCGCACGGCAGCCGGGCCCGCAGCCTCGCCCGGCAAGGGGAAGCGGGCCCTGCACAGGCCCGGGGCCCGGAAGGCGCCGCCGCACAGCTCTGCGCCCCCGACCCGCTCCGGCCGCGCGCTGGGCCAAGTCCTTGGCCTCAAGCCTTCCGGGCGGCTCCGGGCCGGGACCGGGTCTCCGTCGCAGGGCGCCAGCCTGTTTGTGGGTGCCGTGGTCTGGCCCGGGCGGCCCCTGCCCGACGCGGCCCCGCGGAGCCCCTGCACGAACCCCGCCGACCTGGCCCGGGGCGGCAAGTCGAGGTGCTTAGGGCGCCCCGGGCCCGGCCAACCGTGGAAAACCGGGCCCGGGGCGCGGGGGGCGCGGGGGTCGCAGGGCCAGGGCCCAGGCAGGGAACAGAGATTTTTTTCGCGGGTAGGGGGGTGGGAGGTGTCAAAGTTTTCGGGGAACTTTTCCACTTGAGATTCCACGACCCTGCAGTGCCCCCTACAGAAAGCGGCAGCTGGGGAGGGCCGGTGCCCCCGACGACCCCTGACTGCCGGCGGCGGCGCGGCCAGGCTGCCTGGAGTTCTCGCTTCCTTTTTTTTTTTTTTTCCTTTTATTTCCTCCTGGTTGTTTGTCGGATACATCTTTTTTCAGAGTGGGAAAAAAAAAAAAAAAAAAAAAAAGCGAGCGCCGCCGCCTGCAGTAGAGCGTGCTCGGCCTGCAGAGGCAGTCGTCTCCAACTTTTCCTCTCCCGCTCCAACTCCCCGCGCCCAAAACTTCGGTTCTTGGGGAGCCCAAATTTGCCTGCCGCGCAACTTCCACTCTAATGCAGGGACCAAGGGCCCTGGCAGCGGTTTGCAGCCTGGGGGCCACGCTCCCCAGGCTCAGGCCTACTCGTTGGCCTGCTCCTAGTGCCTGGACCCAGTTGGGGGAGGCGAAACAGGGAGCCCGAGGAGCACCCCGGGAGAGGGCGGAGCACTCCCGTGCCCCAGGGCAGGAGTGCAGGGAGCTCCCGCGCCCGGAACGTTGCGAGCAAGGCTTGCGAGCGTCGCAGGGGGGCAGTCGCGAGGGACGGACAGGAAGAGGGCCAGGGGGGACGCCAGAACCCGGGACCACAGCACGGAAACGGCCCGGGGCTGAGCTGCAGTCAGATCCGGGGATGGAGGGAGCCGGAGAAGAGGAGTGAAAAAGCCGGGGAGGCAGGCCCCGCTGTCTTCTTGCAGGCCAGCAGCCTGCTGGCAGTGGAGGACCAGGCCGTCCAGGAAAGGAAGGGGTCAGGAGGTCGGGCGGGGCCTCAGCAGGCCCAGACAAGTCCCCAGAAGGGAGCTGCAGGCGCCCTCGAGTCCAGGCCCCAAGCCTGGCTCCGGTTGTCCAAAGAGGGCCTAGGCCAGGCCTCTGGTGCGGAAACTGAGTCACAGCCAGACCTCAGGGCACGGCCTAGACGCTTACGAGCCAAAGTTAGGGGTAGAGAGCAAAGACCTTCGGGGGGTCTCAGGGAGTAGGGGGCTTCACGGCCTCCCAGTCTAGAGCCGGATTGGCGAGTTAGACGCTTGTAGATCCAAGGTTGGATTGGGGTGGGGTCTCTGGGACGTTGGATCGCTACGCAAGGATTGGGGGGATTCAAGTGCTTAGAGATCGAAGTCTGTCCTGGGTAGGGGGAGTCAGACAATTGGAAAGCCTAGGTAGTTATTTGGGGAGGGGTCTCTACGCTTTGGCGAAGCGCACAGCTGCATCTTTTTGGCTTGAGGCCTGAGGCCTTGTCGAGAAGCTTCCGTGAAAGGGTGGGCCAGCCGGGCCAAGAGAAAGAAAGTGAATAAATCAGGAATATAAGTGGGCGGGGGGCCCCGGAGAGGGGGGTCGCAAAGGGTGAGACATGGCCACCAGGCGTTTAACCGACGCTTTCTTGTTGTTGCGGAATAATTCCATCCAAAACCGGCAGCTGTTAGCCGAGCAAGTGAGTAGTCACACCACCTCCAGCCCTCTGCATTCACGTAGCATTGCTGCGGTGAGTCTCCTGGCGGCCTCTCCGACACACGGACCGTGTGCACTGCGGCTCTGCCTGTTTGTCTGTCTCTGTCTGTCTCTCTGTTTAAAAAAAGAAGATAAAAATAATAAGACTAAGAATAATAAGATATCTTGGCTAGAGTCAGGGGGCATCTGTAACCCTGGATGGGGAAAAAGCGGTGCTGTGAGGCCGCAGCTCCACCTCTGCCTCGTCTTCTCCTCACTTCCGCAGCACCCCCCCGCACCCCCCGCCTTGGCGTCACTGCGCTACAGGCCGCCTGTAATTTACATATGTTTTAACGCTAACATTGGGAAGCATTGGGCCTTTCTGAAGCCTTTTTGTTTCGTTTTGTTAGAAGCTCCCCTCCTCCCAGTAATGAGCCTCAGTTTGGTCCTAATGGCTGGGTCGCGGGATCGTAGACCCAAATCCTTGCAAATGAACGACTCCCTCCCCTCAGAGGAGGGAGTTGTGTTGTTGTTTTGTTTTGTTTTGTTTTTCTGCCCGTTTTCTTTTAACGTCCCCGCAGCCTTCTGTGTGGCCTTGTTCCCTGTGAATAATTGCCTCACTGTTCTTCCTGGGGGCTTACGTTTGTGAGACTCAAGGTGCTAGCCTCTTCACTTTCCATTTCCCAGACGAGAAATTAAGCTTTCCTCTCCGTTCGAACTTTTTAAAACAACCTGAGGAGGTATATGTGAAAATTAACCCCGTAAAATAGCACTTTTTTTTTTTTAATTAACCAGAATCTTTAGTTAGCCTAGCAGTAGCGTTTTTTAAGGGTGGCCCTGGAAAAATGACTGTTTTGAGTTTGTTTTTAATAGGGGCTATTTTTCCCTTTCTGAGCCTCAGTTTACTGCTCTGTTAAATAAGGGGCGAGTCTGGATGGTCTATACCAGACAATGATCGTTAGCTCTGTAATGTCTTCAATTGAAAAGTGAAGTTACGAAACTGGCTGTAGTTCAGGCTACCTGCTGTAGGCAGGCTAGGTTGGAATAGAAGCAGCGTTGGAACAGGCGGGGAATAGCCATCCCAGGACCACATTCTTGGGGATTATACTTGATATTAGGCAATTTTGGAACATTTATTTCACTTCTTAGGGACTGTATTGCCAGTTTATTTTTTTCTTTATGGCTTTATCTAAATGCTTCAGGAAAATTTTGCCATATGTCATGATTATCATGTCTACAAAGACAGTTTCTCCTTTTTGTAAGTCACAGGTGGAGAATGTCTTTGGCCATATAACTGATAGAAAAGTCATTTTAAGCCATGTAAGCGGTTTCAGGAATAAAAGCATGTAAACTCAGGTCAAAAAGCCTAGAAATAGGGACAGAGTGTGTGTGAGATTTCAATTAATTAAGAAGTTGAAGGGTTTTTTTTTACATTTATAAACTGAAAGGAATTACATTATATTGAAATAAATGTAAAGATGTCTGGTAGCATAGAAACAGGCTAATTCTAGCGCTAATTTTGAAGAAGAAATAAGCCAAGAAATCGAGTAGAAATTGGATGAATACAATTCCTTAATGGAACTTCAGTAATGTTAAATAAGAACTGCATGTTCCTTAAATGACTTGATTTTGTGCTGCCTCGAAAACTACTGAAACTCATATTAAGATTTCTAAGGTATCAGTTTTAATTGATTGAAAAACATATTGTTTATTTTTCAATTTTTAATCATTAAGGTTCAAAATACCCTGAACCTTTGGGTAACACGAGGGGTTTTTTTTTCCCCCCGATTAAGTCAGACAGTTTAAAGACCTAGTATCTGAGATGGGAAGCTTTTTAAAAGTGCATCTCTGAATCAAACCACTTTAGAAAATTATTTTCTAAGTTAGGCAATTTTAAAAAATATTTAAGCTAAGCAAAATAATTAAAAATGGATAGTTAAAGTATACAGTTTGGAAAAATAGATATGTCAGGGTATATACAGATACATTTAGCTAACTCACAGTTTTTTGAAAATAGATTTCTAAACCCAACTAAAAATACATATCTAAGAACGTTAAAAAATGTTTTCTAAATGTCATACCATTGAAAATGTTAATATTTATATTAGTCTGACCATTTAAAATCTTTCTCAGATCATTGAAAGCAGTCATATCATTTAAAATATCCTTATGGTCAATTCATACTATCTAAAAATAGGTTTTGCAGTCTAACAAACATAGTTTGCCTGAATTAAAATTTAAAAAGAAAACACAGATTTATATATTTTAATTGTGTTAAAAAATGGCATGTCATAAATTTCTGAAGTATTTAGGGTTGAAGTGTTACAGCTTCACTTTGCTTACAGGTGATTCTTAACAAAATCTATTTCTGCACACCGTACGGCGAAATGCTAACAAGACTAAATTGAGGTTATGATTTTTTCAACTTTTCTGGAAGTTGGAAAAGCTTTATAAACATTTTGAAGCAAAAGCCATGTTTAACACAATTTGTAAAAACAATATATTGAGTAACTCTTAGCAATGCTTTTCACTGCATATCTAGCTCATAAAAAATTTAAAGCCTTGTTTCTGACTTGTAAATTTCAAAGCCATGTAGCAAACCAAACAATACCGTATCTGTCAAATTTTGAATATGGACTAGGTATTAGGTGACATTAAGGAATTAATTATAATACATTACATTTGTTAATTTTATTAGAGATGCCTACTGAAATGTTTAGTGGTGAAATGTCAAGGCCTCTTACCTAAGTCCTTAAACCCCTCCAAAAATAGAGGAAGCAAATAAGGCGAATTGTTACTCATTGTTGAGTCTAGTGATGAGTATGTGGGGGAGATTTTACCATTTTGTAGGCTTTTCTGCATGTTTGAAAATTTTTAAATAGAAACTTAAGTATATTTTAGTAAAGTAAACCAGTTAAAAAGAGGCAATTTGTAAATACATATCTAACACTCAGGCAATTTGAAAGGAAGAAATTAAACCTGAGTTTAACTTAATTTAAAAAATAATAACCTGGAATTTTAAGTTTCTAATTAGAAGAAAAAGCTGTAGACTTTGATCTTGATGCATTTGATACCAACTAAAAATACACCTAAAATAACAGACTTTTTAAAAAAGTTGTAATCCTGAATTTTGACATCTTTATTTCAGGAAAAAGCTGCAGAAATTAATTGCAGAGTAGTGTGTATCTTACACCTCAAAGCAAAGCACACCTAAAGCCATGTCATTCAAAAAATTTAAACATGCATTTTTTGCATCCTAGTTTGAGGGAAAAAACTAGAATTTGGTTGTTGTAGTGGGTTTATTGTGTGTACCTGTGCGTGCATACAGGGTTTTGCAGCATTCAGGCAAATATGTCAAATAAACAGGAATTTAAGGAGGATACGCAGTGACCAGATAAACACAAAGCCTCAAGGGCCAGAAGGGACCTAAAGGTCATTTGGCCTAATGTCCCCATTTGTGATAACCCCTCATGCCTGTCTTATTTGGCCATGTTCTATGACAATGATGGAAAATGCCAGCAGCTCCATGATTTTTACCACTAAAAAGTCTTTGCCTGTTAATCCCAACTATTTGTGTCCTGGGGTCCTGCTTTTAGTTCTGTTCCTTCAGGTCTTCCTTCTGTCTGGTAACCCTGCAGCCTTGTTACCCAGAGTTCTTTCCAGGCTTAGCATTCCCGGCTCAGAGTGGTTACACTTTTTTCTTATAAATGATGTTTAGTTTTTCTGTATCCTTTTTAAATTTCAGCACCCAGAACCGAGCAAAATTCTACTTTTTTGTGTTCTTAGTTGTATTAATGTTAGTAAAACTAATTGTTAAAAAACAGACAGGTTTGACTTTATACACTCCTAACAAAATGCAGTTGTATTTCCCATGCATTTTGTTCTGGCCTCAGTTTTGAGTGCCCCATCACGTTCGTGCCTCAGGGCAGCATGAAATAAAGGAAGGAGCACTGAGAATTGAATCTGAGAATTGAGGCCTAAGTCCTGTTCTGCTGCAGGCTCAGAGTGTGTCCTTAGGCAAGCCTTTAATCTTTTTGGACATTTTTTGCCTCATTTGTAAACTGAGGGGTTTGAGTTAGGTGATTTCCAGCAGCCCTATCGATTCAACAGTATTTTCTCAAGTTCTGTTTTAATACATTGTTTCTCCTGACTTTAGCTTTAATTTGAAAAGGAGAAATTCATAGTCAACAGTGTTGTAGCTGTCAGTCCAAGGTTACTGACAGAAATCCTTAGAAGTAGCCCCAGTACTGTGCAAAAGTAACTTTCACATTATTATGCCAGCCAAGTTCAGGTTTTAAGGTAGCAACTCATTCGAGCAGCTTGGCTTTAGGAAACTGAAATGGATTTATGAAGCTAAACAATTATTCAAAATAAATTGTAAAGTCATAAAGAAACGAATGAAAGGTAGATATTGAGATGCTCTTCTGATCTGATGAAATTCTGTATGGATTTGTGTGGTTTCCTTCGATCTCCAGGAATGGATCTAATATAGGGGTTGGAGCTACTTTGTTAGTGTTTACTGCCTAATCTATACTCTGCTTTAAAATAATGCATAATCTATAATTGGAAGCTAGCGTTAATTGGTCTTAGATTAGTTTGAAACGTAAGCACATTATTTTTAATAAAATGTGTGCTTTAGGAAAAAAAGGAAATTAAGGATTAAATATGGTTATAAGAAACCTGAGGTCCTTATTCAGGCTTGACTACAATATTAGCTAAGATTTATGGAGAGTTTACTTTGTGCCTGGCTCTGGGCTAAGGCCTTTCCATGTGTAAGCTCAGCTCATCTTCACACTGCTCTATCAAATAAGTACTATTGTTTTTCTCAGATACAGATAAGGAAACAGATTTTAGAGGAGGTAGGAAGCTGGCCCAGTGTCACCCACCTGATGGGTTGGGGGCTGTGATTGGAACTCTGGCAAACCTGGCTTCAGAGCCCCGTGCTCACCTCCTGGGCCACTCTGGTGTTGGCTGCATTTTCAGAACTTGTGCTGCAGATCCTGGAAAATGGAAGGACCTATTGTTTTAAAACAATTTTTTTTCTTGCAATAGGCTAGCATCTTTCTTTATCTCACTTTATGAACCTTACGTAGTCAATTTTAACTTGCAGATTGAAGATTCTAAGTTTTAGTACAAGCTGAGTCTGTTGGAAAATTAGTTCTCTGTCTTTAGAATCCAAGTATGAAATCATTATATATTTCTTTTTAGATCTACTTGCTTTTCTGCTTTTAAAGATTCCATGGGAGCAGTGAGGCTTACTTTGAGAATAAGGGTACTTTGTTGGATAAAAGTGAAGCAAGCTTTTATTTTGGCAGTAACGGAAATAAAGTAAATATCACTATAGCATAGACCTGTGTTTCCAACTCATTTTGCTCAACTTTTCCAGACTTCCTGAGTAAACACAGATGGGTTTCCACTTATTTTTCAGTTTTATGTAGAAAGTTCTTTAGACTATAAATTCCACATGCTACTTGGAGTTTTCAATGTTTGCTTGATTGCATGCCATTGGCAGGTCAAAAACCTAGATTTAGACATTATAAAGATTTAGAAGGTGATGATGTGTAATAACGTGTTTTCATTTGGCTTTATTTTGGTCTTTCTTGATGGTAATTCTAAATGTTTTAATTCAGGTCTTGACTAAATTTCCTGGTAATTTGGTGGCAGACAGAGTTTTGAAAGCCTTCTATTTTTAAGTAGCAGAATGGTGGGGAGGGTCTTTGAAAAGGTGACCTTAATTTAATATTCCTGATGTGGTGGTAGCTGCCTATGACAAGTAATTCCCTGAATTGTTAATAAAATTAGAGAGGCTGGAGGGTGGGGTGGAAAGAGACCTGAACACCTGGGTCTGTCCCCAGTCTGACCATTAACAAGCTCTGTGGCTTCAAGCAATGCATTTATACATTTTGAAGCTTAGTTTTCTTATTTGTAAGAAAAGAGTTATTTCTAGCCCTAGAATCCCATGATTCTGATTTCACCTCTTATCAACTAGTAATTGTAGAAATCAGAAGATCAGGGTGTGTGTGCTCGGTTAATAATCCAAGAGCATAGGCACATGTGCAGCAGAGATTCTAACCGAGGTTTGCAATAATACATCGTTCAAAGATTAAATGCCAGGGAGCCGCTGCAGAATAGGAAGAAGACTGAGATACTCAAGTTAGGGATTTTGTCTTGCATCATGTTTTATTAATAAAAAATTTTAATGTTCTCTTAATGTTAAGCTTTTAAAAAATAAAAACATTTTTTCTTTGTAAAGTAAAAGGTAATTAAATCAGCTTTCCATTAGATTTATTAATATCATCTAGTACTACTATTATGGCAGGGTGTGTATAGAGTTCTTTTTTTGCTCTCATAGAAAATTGTGGAAGGAATGAAGAGGATTTGCAGCTTTTCATAATGTCATCTAATTGAATTTTTACGTGGAGTAAAGTTTGATTACATTTTTATTGCTATCATTGTTTAATAATATTTTGACCCTGATAAAGCAGCTTCATTTGCACTATTTTTAAATAAGAAAGTTGTTTTATTTTCTAAATTTACTGCTAAACATAAAAAAACACAATTGATTATTGAATTTCACCACTAATTATTTCAGTGATCAATACTGTACCAAAAAAAGACCTAGTTGTTTAGATTATCTGTCATTAGTAAATGTCTGTCCAGAAGATAGAGTTCCATGTTGATCTAAAAAAAAAACCTTTAGTTTTCAATTGAAACTTAACCCTCTGGTGTCATGCTTCTCCCTTCCCCCTCCCCTTAAAAGAAAAAAATTATTCTTACCTTTTGTTTTGTCTCGTTTGCTTGCTTTTATAAGAGCTTTATGAATAACTGTACGCTTTCTAGCTGATAATAATACATACCAAGAGATGGTAAGAGTTTTTCTTTTATTTTGCCACCTGTGTCTCTCTCCGGGAAAGAGTGGTTTCTCAGCTCTCTTACTACCAGGGATGAAGCCGTGTCTGCGGGATGTAATTTGCAGAGACCTTACATATGTGGTCACTCACATGTTATCTGAATACAGCTACAGACAATTTTTGTGGCTCATTCATTTTTTAATTTTGTTGCATTTGCAGGTCTGATTTACATGTTAAAATATACATTTATTTAACATGATAAAATTACATTTTAGCTCTGCTCTCTTATTTTATTTTCCTAAGGGAAATTAGAATGTGGTATCGTATGTGATATTTGGTGTTTATGAAACAGATTAACAGCATATTTTAGTGAAACCAAAGCAAGTGTGTTTTATCTGTTTCCAATGTATTTTAATATTTACAGTCATTTTTTGCTTGTTTCCTAACTCATTTTCAAAACAACCACAGTAAATAAAAATTAAAGCATATATTGATGTAGCTTAATGTAAAAAAAAAAGAAAAGGAGATTTTAAAATGCCTTGCTTAGTGGATCTTTATATTTAGTCAGCTTAAAATCTCAGTGTTTTCTCAACTGATCATGCCTTGTCTGTCTGTCTGTCCCATGCTGCTTTCTTTTTGCTTTCCCTAACTGGATGGGACTGATGGGAACAACATGTCTCTTCAGGAGCTGGACGAGGTATTGTGTTTTGAATATTTTTATATGTTGGGTAATTTGAGTTTATAAAATACCTGCTTTTCCTGAAGTCTTTGCTCATATATAAAATGCTAACAGCTTATACATATTTAGCATTTGTTTTGATTACTTTATAATTTTTTTAACAGTTTAATATGTAGAATTTAATATATTTTCACACCATGTGAACTGATGATTTGAAAAAGGCTTTGGGAAGATTGTTTACTAGTCTTGGGAAAGTGTCTTGACTTTGGAAGCAGTAAAGGTTGAACACTTTCTTCAAGGAAGCCAGAATGTTTTGGGAATTAATGTCTGTAGCTTCCTGATTTCTGAGAGGTGAGTTGTGCACTTCCTCAGGTAGACAGTATAGAAGGCCAGCATGTCTGTGAAGGCCCTAAGTGAGAAGGACTGTAGCCACGGCAACTGTGGGAGGGTCTTCCTTGTCACTCCTCTCTGGAATGAGATGACACCCAGTGGATGCACCTGGAGCTATTGTCACCTGGGCCCAGTTCTGCATCTCCTAGCTGGGGGTGCCTTTGCCTTTTTATTAGCTACTAGCATCTTGCCCAGAAGGTGGAGAGAGTATATATTCAAAGCACTTTATTTTAGTAGCCCAAGTAAAAGGGCTGAGAAAAAGTGAGATTAAAACTGTTGTTAATGTTTGTGTCTATTGTCTGTTTCAGCATTGAAGGGGGTAAGAATATTTTTCCTGATTATAGACCTTTTAAATAGAGTGATGGAGAGGTGAGGGTTGTTCTTGTTTGTTTTCATTTAGTAGTATAAATAGTAAAGTAGGATTAAGAGGACCACTGTCGTTAAAACCAGTGGGGTCCTAACTAGTAGATTCAGATCTACCTATATATTCTAAAAACCTTAACTAGTTGATAATGACAACAGACTGAGCACAGCCTAAATAGCCTTCATTGGGAACTGGTTAAATAAATTGTGTAGCATCTCTGACCCTCTGTAACAGGTAAATAGTGAGGCCCATCCATGAGAGCTGCAGTGGAGTGAGCCCCAGACACATGACAGAGTGGAAAGACCCAGATGCAGAGTAGCATGGATATGATTCCTGCTTTTTGTTTTTTGTTTTTTGTTTTCAGGAAAAATAACTCATATTTATGCTTGTGTGTGCTTAAAAAATTCCTGAAAAGATACACAAGAAACTGTTAACAGTGGATACACCCCAAGAAACATCTGGGATAGACAACTTCCTTTCTATTGCAAACCCTTTTCTTAGGGTGGATATATATTTTTAAACCATGTGCATGTATACTTTGCCACTAAAAACAATTAGTTTAAAAAAAAAAAAACACTTAACTGGTAGCTGACTGAGCCAGGTGTTATGGTCATGCCTGTGTGGGGGTTTCCTTTCCCATTCAGGAACCTCACTGCCAGCTCCCCGCCTGGGCACTGGGCCCTGGAGAGGGCTTGGGGGCTTGGAGAGCAGGCATTCTGAGTTAAAATAGATGTTGCTACTGGCTGAACAGTTGGAAGATATGGAGCTTATGACCTCAAAAGGAAGTGTATAGGGTGCGGGGGAGGGTAACACATTATGGAATCACTTAGGTTGGAGAACCATTTGAATGATGTTCCAAGGAGGGGCACGTAAGTGGTCATAATTACTTCGGGGTCTGCTGTCTGAACCGATTTCCAGTCTTTCCTACTTCCTTTTTCAGGCAGCAAGTTCCAGAAACTGGCTACTCACTGCATGAACTTGGCAGGCCCTTTTGCTTTTCTTATGCTTCACCTCTAAGGGCTTAAAAGGGAGTCTTCACGCTCTGTGATCAGAGGCCCTGCGTAGAGAGCACTGTCTCCTCCACGCGCACCCCAGTGCTATTAGAAGTGCAGGTTGCTGCCTCATCGTGGGTGCCCACGGCCACCTCATTTCCTTGTGCGTTTCACTTGCCTTTTTTGCTCTTTTGTGCAGCACGGTTATCTTTTTCATGAAGTGTGGCTTCCACAATTGTCTGCGACGTACATTTTATTTACCTCGTTCGTTCATTCCGCTTGTTTCTCGTCGGCTCATTCAGCTGGTTGTGATTGTGCGTTCAGGACTCTGAGGTGCCAGGTACTGGCCTAGGAGCTGGGGATGTGGTTGGGGACAGTGTCCAGAGGCTTCTTTGAACCTGAAGCAGGGCCTCACATTGGCACCTCTGGAAATAGTAAACACCCAGCTCCGGAGTGGATTAGATGGTAGCCACCCCTTTATAGGTGAAGCCTGAGCAGATGTCCCTGAGTGCATATCACTTGCATCTCCCAGAGTAAAGGCATCTGACGGCCTCACTTCAGAGGCTTCCTGCAGTCTGCCCATGTTTGATTGTCATTCTCCTCCTCTAGCCTGAGTACCCTGGAGATGTCACTTTTCCTTCTCAGAAAACACTAAGTAAGGTGTTCCCTGAGGAGGACGCCAAGCCCGCCATTGGTTCTCTTACCCAGGGAAGTGTCTGGCCCTCTCCTTTGTTCTCTGTCTTTAATCTACTTCCCGTCTTATGACAAAGAAATCTTTGGGAGTTTTTAAATTCAAGATAAGAATTATTTTAAAAGTCACAAGATAACAAATATCAAGCCCCCAAACCACACTGCCTGGAGGACGGGTGATTGGTGCACATCTGGGAGTGCCTGGGCCAGGCCCCAGTGTCCATGTTGGTGAAATAGGGAGCAGCGCCCCTCTGAAGGATTGTTGTTGGGACTGGCATGGGCCAGGTCAGTAGCAGTGCTCAGTACAGTGCTTACAGAAGGCAGGGAGGGACGGATTCCTCGCCTCCTTTTTCTTCCCCCTAGAGTGTGTATGTTATTTGAGAAAAAAGGATAATCAGTGGAACTTAACAACAGTATCAGGGTGATGTGATTCTCAAGTGTTTTTATCTCTATATTTTTTGTATCATTTTATTTATTTTTATTTTTTTGAGACAGAGTCTCACTCTGTCGCCCAGGCTAGAGTGCAGTGGCGCGATCTCGGCGCACTGCAACCTCTGCCTCCCTGGTTCAAGCGATTCTCCTGCCTCAGCCTCCTGAGTAGCTGGGACTACAGGTGCGTGCCACCATGCGTGGCTATTTTATTTATTTATTTATTTTTGTATTTTTTAGTAGAGACAGAGTTTTGACACGTTGCTCAGGCTGGTCTAGAACTCCTGAGCTCAAGTGATCCACCTGCCTTGGCCTCCCAAGTGCTAGGATTACAGGTGTGAGCCACTGCGTCATCCTATGCCATTTTAGAAGTATTTATTTTGACCATTTATTAATTTCATAATCAGAAAAGGTAAGCATTATTTTAAAATTATTACAGGTTTAGAAAAATGTAGTGCTGACCTCACCTTTTTCTTTTATCCACATGCTTATTCACTTCTCCAACAACTCAGATTTCTTAAGCCTAATTGTCTATTAGCGAAGTAGTCTGACTTCATCATACAGGCTCCCAGAGTTTCACGTGGAAGCATGAGTTGCCAGTCTGTTGATTTTCAGTGTCCCTTCTGGACTTTTTCAGTGTTCATTGCCATAGACAGTCCAGAATTATCAGTATTGTTCTCATTACCAATGCGTTACGGCTAAACTTGGTTGATTTTTTTAGATGGGGAGGAGGTGTATCTGACTTTTCCAATCTCCACAGAGGCTTTGCTATTTCTGTAATCTTAGTCTACACTAAATCAGCCTTCAGGGAAAGGCAGGGTTTTTAAGAGTAGGAGGGCCATAGATTTGGAACAGCAAGATCTATAAGAGAGAATGTGTATGTTCTTTCCATAGATGGAGAACTTGTCCATACTGGCTGGTACTCTTTAAATGGACAAATGTCAACATTTGAAGTGGATCAAAGGCAAAAGATAACTTTAGTGAGACTGGCAGGAAAGGCATTGGGTGTGCTGTTTTGAACATCTGTTGGATTTTTTTCTGCATTTCTCTCAGGAAGGATGGCTCTAGGTTAGGGGAGTGGACCCCAGTAGTTCTTGGAGAGAGGAACTACTTATCAAAGAGACAAGAATTCTTAATTCTCTTAAGTACAATTTTTATTTAAAAAATATGGAAAGATTTTTTTTTTTACTTCAGAAGCACAAATTTATTTATTTATTGAGATGGAGTCTTGCTCTGTCTTAATAAAAAGCTGGAGCACATTGGCGTGATCTTGGCTCACTGCAACCTCTGCCTTCCGGGTTCAAGTGATTCTCCTGCCTCAGCTTCCCGAGTAGCTGGGATTACAGGTGCATGCCACCATACCCTGCTAATTTTTGTATTTTCAGTAGAGACGGGGTTTCACCGTGCTGGCTAGGCTGGTCTTGAATTCCCGACCTCAGGCAATCCACCTGCCTCAGCCTCCCAAAGTGCCGGGATTACCAGCGTGAGCCACCGTGCCCAGCCGCACAAACCAACATCATATATTTGGAGGGGGCACCATGTTGAAATTCAGTAAGGGTAAGTAGAGAGAATTAGAAACCTGGCCATTTTTTAAGATCTGTATGAAATAGGATGGCAGCTTGAAAATTGATACATATGCTGGATCTTCAACAATAAGAAGACATGTTTTTAAATGGGAAGTGAGGTTTCTGAAATTAAAAGGGTGCTTATGTTGCACATAAAATTTTTTTATGTCCGTATTTGTTCCCATTTCAAATAGTTGACGCTTATCTTCAACAATTGTTTTCTCTTCCCAAAACATACTGTCTTGTTTTTTAATAGTACGTACTGTGATACACATTACAAATCCATACTGATAAAAGAAATGACACATTTCTTCTCAATAGGGTGGTGTTTCTTTATTATAATGAACTATATATAGTCTATATATATATATAGTCTATATATATATATATAGTCTATATATATATATATATAGTCTATATAGCTATAGACTGTATCATAAAAGAGACAAATTATTTGCTATTTAAAGTTTTCATTCCCAAAGAATCAGCTGTTCTATCTTAGCGGCAAAACTCTGATACAGTGTGTGGGAAAGCTAGTACCAGCTGAGCAGGCTGGCATCCATGCCCTTCGTGTAGGAATCTCTTAATTAGCAAGCTTCCTTAGGACCCTTAACAAAGAGTGTGTTCTCCCTACTTTTGATTTACATCTAATTTGGGGGGAACACATGCATAAAATCAAGTACTGCTTCAAAGAGTTGTATTCACTTCAACCGACTTTTCATATGTGGTTTATAATTTATTGTTTTGGATAAAATGATACTAATCCCAATGCAGGTAAATTTAGATAGATACCATCTCTCTGTCTTCTTTAGTTTAATGTGTATTTGTAAACAGTAAAAACAGTACAAAATAAGATCATGAGTTTAAAAACTATAAAATCACTATAAATAATTACTGATTGAAATGTGTAATAATATAGTGGATTCGATAATAAACTGGTGTAGTGGAAATTCTAGGACCCATGAAGAGGTACTTTAGCAATTTTAGATTTTACTTTGTATAAACAGCTGGAGTTCAAGTTCTGTTCCAGTCCAGCAGTACTGTAGACAGCACCTGATGTATGGCTGGCAGGTGCTGGGAGCTGGGCCTGTGGTTTGTCCCCCTGCTTTTTAGTCAGTGTGTCCTCCACAGAGTTGTGTACCTCTTGGTGACTTTGGAGCAGGAGTGTTGAGGAATAAACAAGTCTGCCTCTGATTGCTTGGCACAGGCCCTCTCTGTGCCTGCTCTGTAGAGGGTGAGGTCTGCGCCTCTTTGTCCACGGATGGTCAGTAAGAGAGGATGATCTTTACTGACACTAACGTCACTCACTGGGGGCCTATCGTATAGTCCCTGGTGTAGTTGGTGGGAAATGAATCAAACTACTGTGTTTTGTTGTTTTAATCTAATGGCTTGTCTTGATTCATTTTCTTAGCAAATTGCAGTTATAGTTAATGGGCCTGTGGAGTGAGTGGCACCTTCCAGGGTGGAAGGGGTTTCTGGAGTCAGCCGACCCAGGTTTCAGTCTGTCACATAATAGCTTTGTGACCTTGGGCAAGCAACTTAACT
This sequence comes from Pongo pygmaeus, assembly GCF_028885625.2. NCBI lineage: Eukaryota > Metazoa > Chordata > Mammalia > Primates > Hominidae > Pongo > Pongo pygmaeus. The sequence goes on from NC_072394.2 coordinate 61,347,580, forward strand.
TTTCTGAGTTTCAATTTCCATATTTATAGGTTAGAATAATAGTTTCTAACTCACCTAGTTTTTATAAGGATTAAAATAATGTCAAGAATGTAAAATTCCTATTGATGAACTCTTAAAACCAAACAGAAGGTAGTGGTGGTGGAGAATTACCACTTCACGGCCTGGGAGCCCCAGACAGTGCAGGTTTGGATGACACACCATTTGTTTAAGAAATGACACTGGCCCTGCAGCATCCGTACCGCGCTTGAGCACCGGTGGGCTTAATCACGGCTCCTCGACGCGCTGGGATTAGTGAATGGGGCCTAGTCCTTCCAGCGTGGTCATTGCCCAAGATGTGCTCCCTGAGTGGACACGTGCCCCAGAGCACACAGAAAGCCTGAAGCAGATGGTGGCAGAACCACTCCAGGGCGTGCAGGGAGGTTGATGGTGAAGATACCAGTTTGCTTTTAGGAATTTTACTGTGAACTCTTTAGGATTTAGGGCCTATTACTTGAAGTGTTCTTTTAATCTAAGTTTTTCTTTATATGATATTTTCCCCCCTTCATCTGTGGATTTTAAAATTTTGTCTTGTTCCTTTATTATTAGAAAAGCAAATAAGTATTTAACGAATGAAAAAATAAATTTAGTTAAATGCAAGGAAGAGGGAAGAAAAGCAATATGAATTTTTCACCCAACTCGACAGTGTGATTTAGAAAATTTCCAAAGTATTATCTTTAAAAAGGACTTTTATAGATTATTTTCCATTATATTTTCATCATCATTTGAATCTTTTGAAACTGGCATTTAAAAATTCTGAGTTCTGGAGGGCACCTCAAAAGCTTTTCAACCCATTCACTGCCTGCAGGCAAGAAAACAGCTTAACCATGCCAAACCCATGATTTCCCTCTTTATTTTGTTTTTGTTTTTGTTTTTGTTTTTTGACACAGAGTTTCACTCTTGTTGCCCCGGCTGGACTGCAATGGTACGATCATGGCTCACTGCGACCTCGCCTCTTGGGTTCAAGGGATTCTCCTGCCTCAGCCTCCCGAGTAGCTGGGATTACAGGCATAAGCCACCATGTCCAGTTAATTTTTGTATTTTTAGTAGAGAACGGTTTTCACCATTTTGGCCAGGCTACTCTCGAACTCCTGACCTCAGATGATCTGCCCGCTTCGGCCTCCCAAAGTGCTGGGATCACAGGCGTGAGCCACCGCGCCCAGCCGATTTCCCTCCCATTCTTAAAAGCTTTCTACTGCGGTGTGTTATATAGTTAAACAGGAACCATCGATATCATTTCAAAATAAGGGGAAATGTTCCCTGTGGACATTTAACTGAAGAAAAGAAATGACAGTGTAAGATTGCATTGAGATCTTAAGGATTGCTTTTGCCAAATGGTAGATAATTTGCTAGCGGTTTTAGGCAGTTGTTTCACACATCTTAACACATGGTTAATGATTGTGTGACTGAGATAACTGGATCAGCCCTATTTCCAAAATAAGCTAAGTGTATTTAAGTAAACCTTGCTACTATTGAGCATTTTGTAGTTGTTTCATTTACTGCCTAGTTTTTTTTTCACTTGTAACTGATCACATGAATCATTGAGGTTCATGCCGTTCTATCACAGTACTAGTAGTAAGAGGTCTTTATTTTAAGGATCTTTTGTTGACTTTTTCATTACATTTCTATAGCCAGATCAAGTCAAATTCACGTTCTGAAGTATATCCAAGAAAATTAAGAGCTGGTGATGAAAAAATAGGAAAACAATCCAAATCCTAGCAGTTATCAAAAGCAAGTTTATAATACAGGCAAGTGCATTCACTCCTTTCTATATATTTTCAGGGAGCAACATTTAAGAGAGAGTAAACATTCACTCCTTTCTGTATCTTTTCAGGGAGCAACATTTAAGAGAGAGTAAGAGTATTTGTATCTAAATTGGATTGGAATAATTTTTTTCCTGTCCCTTTACTTTCCTGTAGCTTGCTGATGACCGTATGGCACTGGTGTCAGGCATCAGCTTAGATCCAGAAGCAGCGATTGGTGTGACAAAACGGTCACCTCCTAAGTGGGTGGATGGAGTGGATGAAGTAAGTTGCATGTTAGTTTCATACCATCTTGTTTTTTTAAGTAATTATGACAACGTATTTTAAGATATCTGTCATATAAACGAATTTGGCTACACTTGAATGTATATTTCTAGAAATACTTTAGGTTAAGTTGTCTATGTGTGTGTTAATGATTTTAGCTGTGGTTTTAACATTGGTAGTAACTACCTGAATTATAGGAAGAAATTGAAACCCCATGCAACAAGGAAGAATGTGATTTTCTGGTAATTTGAATTAGAAGCTGCTCACACATCAGCAAGCCAACAAGTTTGCTGAAGACCGAATTCTGTATGCTGAGTGTAGCTGATGGAGGCAGACCATAGCCTGCCTGGCATCAGCGGAGTTCTGACTTCATTTGCTTAGATTCAGTATGATGTTGGCCGGATTAAGCAGAAGATGAAAGAATTGGCCAGCCTTCATGACAAGCATTTAAACAGACCCACCCTGGATGACAGCAGCGAAGAGGAACATGCCATTGAGATAACTACCCAAGAGATCACTCAGGTGAGGAGTGCAAGTGAGTCCTGGGGAAACCAGCGAGCCTTCTCATGGCAATCTCAGAAACTAGAGTGTTACTCACAGTCAGTCTCCTGGAGTTCATTGCCAACCTGAAGTTCTCAGAGGGACCTCAAGAGGCCCTGAAGTCCTCCAGCTGTCAGCGTAGGTACCTGTGAGGCCTTGGAGGTGTGGGGACTGTTTTTCCATTGTTGGCAGATACTGCTGTGAACTTACTAAGTAAATATGAAATTTCAAACATTATCGAGTTCAATCATTTGATTTTAAAATATATAACTAATATCGTATACTAGTGTTAAGGAATTTTAATGCTAAAATATAGTTCTCATAATTGAAAAAACAACTTAGTATCCTAGAAAAAAATTTTTATAAAATATTAAATTTGATTAATTTTAAAATAATAGGACTAGTGTTTAAACTTCAGTGTTTACATTTTTAACTTAAGTCTCCTGGGTGCTAATTATCAGAGGAGTATGGTGCTTTGAGAAAAGCCCTGGGGTGTTGGAATGTTTGAACCCTGGCTCTTAGCAGTTTAACAGTTACACGATTCTCATTTAATCTCTCTGACTCTAGTGTTCTCATCTGTAAAATGGGACTAATAGTAATAGTACCATCCTCATAGGATGATTGTTAGGGATTAAATCAGAGGAATGCAATAATAATATGATATATGATAATACACGTTGAACATTCCTAATCTGAAATCTAAAATGCTCCAAAATTTGAAACTTTTTTTTGAGTGCCAATATGACACTCAAAGGAATGCTCATTGGAGCATTTTGGATTTCAAATTTTCAGATTGGGGTACTCAACAACTAGTAGGTATTCTGCAAATATTCCAAAATCTCCCAAAATTTGAAATCCTAAACATTGCCAATCCCAAGCATTTCGGATGAGGGATACTCAGCCTGTCTAATGTGATGATATGTGAGCAGCTGGGCACACAGCAGGCCCTACACAGCAGGAGCTGAAATCTAGTGAAATCTTTCTGTGTATATAAATTAAGCCGCAGATTCCTTTTATCTGTTCACCTTTCTCTAAACCAGACCGAGTGAACAGAGCCTCTCACTTCTCACTCTGGCTTGTGATGTGGCAGTGTTAGCAGAGGGGCTTCTCTCCCAGGCTTGCCCTGAGCCTCGGGCTTGTTCTCTTAGCTCTTCCACAGGTGCCAGCGTGCCGTGCAGGCCCTGCCGAGCCGGGCCCGGGCCTGCTCCGAGCAGGAGGGGCGGCTGCTTGGGAACGTGGTGGCCTCGCTGGCGCAGGCCCTGCAGGAACTCTCCACCAGCTTCCGGCACGCACAGTCGGGCTACCTCAAACGTGAGTGCTGCCCGGGCCTAGTGAAGGGATTTTGAGTAAGAAAAGCACTTTATGTTTTCTTTTTTGCGACTATTTTTTCATTGAGTCCAGTACCTTTCATTGTTAGCTTTTGAACACGTTCATACCTTGTACAATAAAGGGAAGCCTCCTCCCCATGTGAAACCCTGGCTTGGAATGAAGGCACAGCGTGGGGTACCGACCAAGGCTGGGGGAGGGCACAAGATAGTTCAGCATCTCAGCAAACAAAATTTGTTTTGCGTCAAGCTGCAAGAATTTGAAAATCAACCAAGCACATTTTAAAAACCTGTTGTTTTCTAGATGTTGGGGTTTGGGAGAGCTGCTTTTCAATAGGTAAAAAGCAGTTGTTATTACGAAAAGCCACATATTTGCATAACAACCAAAGTGTTAGAGAGCACCTGAGAAACCCTCCCCAGGGTCCTTGAAACACTTCCTCTGCTGGCACCACGGGTTTCACCCAACAGACCTTTTCTTCCCAAATAGTGCAAAGCCAGATTTCAGCTCTCTTCTCATTCTAATCACCCTGTAAACTGGGTTTTTAAAAATTGCCATTGCAATCAATAAAGTCCCCACATACTCCAAAAAAACTTTAGTTCTCCCTCCCTCTGACAACTGGCATATTTGTATTTTAATTTTATTATTTCCAAAATTTGATTAGGGCCATATGGAATTCTTACTAGAGATGCTTCTAGAGAGAAATACTGATTTTTAAAAATGTTTTGTAACAGCAGTTAGATTAAATATTTCTGCTTCACTTAGAGATTCTCAGATGGTTGTGTCATTTTTATCTTGGCATCAAGTGAATTGTGCACATTTACACTGTGACTTTGTCTTGAATAATCCCAAATGCCTGCATATTGTTGTATGTTTGTAATCCTTTACTCTCCCTCCACCCATTGGAGATAGGCTTCTTTAAAGCGGCTAAGAATATCTCAGTTTTGACTGTTGGAGTTTACTCTAGAATTCCCCCTTTTAATGGTAGAACAATACTCAGGATGGTTTACATATTCAAGTAAAATGAATTCCTATCTGTGATAGGCATGAAGAATCGAGAGGAAAGATCCCAGCATTTTTTCGACACATCAGTACCACTGATGGATGATGGAGACGATAATACTCTTTACCATCGGGTGCGTGAAGGGGCTGCAAAGCTGATTGCTGTGTCTGTGCACCCCATTCTGCTTCTTTCACCTCCTAGACCTCGAACTTCTGTGCAGTGTCAGTGGATTGGTACAGTTGACTTGTATATTCATCAGGTTGTTTTGCAGCAGGTGGAAGAACAGCCATACTGTTTCTTCCTTTCCAGAGGCCACAGGGAGACCTTGTAATCTGCTTTCCAGAGCCTTTGGGAAAGTGGTCAACACCCTGCCTTCTTAGGAAGAGCCCAGAGAAACAGAGGGCTACCCCGGGGGTTTTGTTTATCTGCCCTTGCAGAGTTGGCAGACGTGGGCTTCTGTCTTCCCTGCTATGGCCTCAGAGCTTTAGATCCTGCTGGTTTAGGGAATTTGAATCTTTCCTGTTAGGGAAAAATAAGTGCTTACTGTGCTTTGTAGAAATATTTTCAGAATTCATTTTCTTTAAATTATTTTCATTGTCTTTAAATTATATCTAAACAAGTACACCATAGCGTTCCTGAGAGGGAAAACATTCTATCCAACACATTGTGCACTGTCTTGCTAGGGTTTTACAGAGGACCAGTTAGTTCTGGTGGAGCAGAACACACTGATGGTGGAAGAGCGGGAGCGAGAGATTCGCCAGATTGTACAGTCCATTTCTGACCTGAATGAAATATTCAGGGACTTAGGAGCGATGATTGTAGAACAGGTACGTGAGCTGGCCTTCCTCGTGAATAGGTTTTTCTGCCATACTATCTGTTCCTTCTTTTTCCTGTACTCCTTTCAGGGAAAAAAATTGGAGCCAGTTCTCCCAACATGTGTGTGCACCTGTCCTTTTTTTTTTTTTTTTTTTGTGTGTGTGTGTGTGTATACACACATATACATATGTTTATGAATATATACATAGCAATCCTAATCAGAAAATACGAAGTTCAAAATGCTCCAGAATTCAAAACTTTTTGAGTGTTGACATGATGCCACAAATGGAAAATTCCTACACAAGACCTCATGTGACAGGTTACAGTCAAAACTTTGTTTTATGCACAAAACTAGTAAAAATATTGTGGCCGGGCATGGTGGCTCACATCTGTAATCCCAGCACTTTGGGGGGCTGAGGCATGTGGATCACCTGAGGTCAGCAGTTCAAGACCAGCCCGGTCAACATGGTGAAACCCCCGTCTCTGCTAAAAATACAAAAAAATTAGCTGGGCGTGGTGGCAGGTGCCTGTAACAGCTACTCGGGAGGCTGAGGCAGGAGAATCGCTTGAACCCGGGAGGTGGAGGTGGCAGTGAGCCGAGATTGCACCATTGCACTCCAGCCTGGGCAACAAGAGTGAAACTCTGTCTCAAAAAATATATATATATATATAGTATAAAATTACTTTCAAGCCATGTGTATGAAACATTGATGGTATATGAAACATAAAGGTATATGAAACATTAATGAATTTTGTGTTTAGACTTGGGTCCCATCCAGAATATCTCATGTGTATGCAAATATTCCAAAATCTAAAAAAAAAATCCCAAATCCAAAACACTTCTGGTCTCAAGCTTTTCAGATAAGGGATACTCAGCCTGTATATGTGTGTATTTATAAATTATATACATAGGCTACTGTCATTCCCTATAAGAATATTAATAAATCTTTTTTTGATAAAAAGTAAATAGAAGTTCTAATATTCTTTTCCCATGCCTCGAGGGTACTCATGTGACCACCCTACTCTAGAGACCTAGTTGACTGTGACCACGCTCAGCAATGATTCTGACGCTGTAGAAGATTTCCCTTCTAATTTTGGCAGGTTTATTGTGTAATGGCAATTGGAACCACTAGCGTTCAAGTGGAATTAAATTGTTGTTCACCGTTAAAATCTGATTAGGGCATTTTATTATCTTGCCAGCAGGGATTTGGGTCCTGATCCCCCTGAAACCAACTGCAGAATGGAGTGTTCAGGCTCTGGAAGATCCAGTTACATTAATTACTCCAGCGGTTCCCAGTGAACTGCTATCTCTTCTAATCCAGCATGTTTCCAATAAAAGCTCTGTTCTTCCTCATAGCCCAGTGTCCTCTTCTTCCAATTTGTATTAAGAGATTAAACAATTAAACATCTTCCCCTTGAGTCCAAATTTTTAATTTTAGGTGGTAGACTGGAGTTTACCATTTCCTGCTCTGACCCATAGAGATGTGGACCCACGTTTATAGACACGATAGTCAGTTTGCAGGTCTACTCATAACAGGGTCGAGCTTACCTGGTGTTCTCTGCTTACTTGAATCCAAGTATGTAGGCAGCAAATGGGCACAGAGCTTCTGTGCTGTTCAGAGCCTCTGTCCACTGAACCACATATTTCTTAAGGCCCCAGTAAGTCTGAATATGGCATATTCTATGGCAGCTGAAACCAGTAAGGAAACCTCAGTCTGTCAGTACTTCTTTCTCGTGAGCTAAACGTGATGGCACTAACCAGCATTCTGCCATCGAGCTCCTGACACTGCTTGAGGGTGAACTCCAGAGCCCTCCGTGTGTACCTGCAGCACACAGGGAAGGAAAACATCATCTTATGGATGATGATGTCTGTAATTTGCATATCTCATTTTTGACGTTCAGTTTTCCTAGTTGCCATTGTTGATCGTCTGCAACTGTCATTTATTACCTAGGGTACAGTCCTTGACAGAATTGACTATAACGTTGAACAGTCCTGTATCAAAACTGAAGATGGTTTGAAACAGCTTCACAAGGTAATATGTCTTTCAAGACTTGGGAATTTTAGGAACTATTTTCACATAATCAAGAATTGGTAAGAGGGTTCTTTTCCACCATAACGATCTTCAGCATTCTTGTTTGTGTTGTCCACTCTCAATACAGTAGTGTAAAAAGGGAGTCATCATTTCATTTAAAGCCAATTGTGGGGGCTGTTGCCGTTTTATTGCAGTTAATGATTCCAGGTGTATCTCACACTTAAATCCAAAATTGCTAAGAACTCCTTTTTGTGACAGTAAATTCTAAAGAGATTGGAGTTCTTCCTTTTAGAAAATATTTCATTCTTTTCTGATGCTGCTTGTTTTAGGAAATCAATTGGGCATTTGCTAAAATATGTGTTGAAAATCTGTCTGCGTGTTGCCGCTGACTTGGTCCTCTCTTGTGATACATTCCTGATGAATTGCTGATGGAGAATCATTCTGGAGAAGATAAAAATCTAATTTTCTCTTTAATTACCACAGCATATCTGTATTACCTTGAGAAAAGAGAAGTTTGTTGAAGTGAGAGTAGTAATTCTTTTATTCTGTGCTAATAAGGTAGCTGTTTCAGGGATGTTTTTATGATATTCTTTCTTTTTAAAAAAAATAGATGGAAAGCATCTTAGGAATCTTATCAGTTATGAGAAACATGCATAAACGGCTGAGACTCTCATATATAATTGGTTACATATTTTCTTTAAAAGGAATATAACAATACTTCACAAATTAAATAATATCCATTTCCTTGTATCTTTGAGACCCAGTGGAGTTTCTAGCCATATAATGAGTGTTTTGCCAATTGATTATTGGACTACTCTACCATTTTTCTAAAATCAGTCACTTCCTATTACCAGAGATCGCCCCATTTAATAGCAGTATTGGGTTTACAAAAAGTCAGCCCTTGCACCAGCCTAACCAGAAGCCCTGAGCTGTCTTTTCAGGGGCCTTGTTGCCACGTGTGGGTGGATATGAGACTCCAGCCTGTGGTGGGGAAGAGAAGTCTGACCTCGTCTATGCAGGGTTTTTTTAGGTATTTAGATTAATTTGGTTGCCAAGCCCTGTCTATTAAAAGTGAAAACTAACTTAAGTTTCTCACTCTGTAATACCCAGGTTTTGATGTGCTGCTGAATTATGCATTGGTTTTGAAGTTTCTTAAATAAAAACTAGTGAAATATGTTTTGTAATATAACACAGATAAAAGGAAAAGCTTTCTCTGCGGGAGTGAGCAAATCTAGTGGGAACTAAAAATTTTGTTTTAGGTTCTACTTTATAAATCATTTTGAGAGGTTTTACAGTATATTATTTAGTATTGGCTTCCCTGGTGTTCTGGGTTACTTATTAGAAAAGTCAGCGTGCTCCATCTTCCCTCCAGCCACAAGGCTGTAGGCAGCACGTGCGGCTGGCCGCGTGCTCGGCAGTCGGCTAGTCTAAGGGTGATTGAGCGTCGGGAGCTGCTCCCCATGACCGGACTCTCGGTGCTGTCCCCTGCCTGATGTTTCCTCCTGGTGGATGAGGGGCTACTCCAGCTGGGCGGGCAGGCTCACTTAGGAAACAAGCCCACCGCGGAGGATGGAGCAGGAGAGATTGCCATTCTCGCCAGGGCTACCTTCCCGCTGTCTCCTCCTCCCTCCTGTGCCATAGCAAGGTCTGGAAGAGGCAGCGCATGGTCTCCCTGGACGTGCCTCCCGGCGCCCTCTGAACTCTGCTGTCCTCTGGCTCTCTTTTCTCAGTGCTGTGTGTCTTTCGCCAGCCAGGTGGGGCCCTTTGGCATTTCTCGACCAGGCATGATGGAGTTCCCGCTCCTGCCGAGCTTCCAGGATGCGGTGTTCAGGTGAAGAGATGTGCAGGGTGCGGCCTCGTCCGCAGATTGAGCTTGGAGGGCTCCTTTGCTGTATCATTAGAGGCACTGGGAGGACGCGCCTCAGAGGGATCTTTCTGCATATGACATCCATGGGGCACACGTGTCTGTTTTTATTTCAAAGGATGAGTTCTTGTTTCCAAATTTAGGGGAGGTCAAAATGGGGCCTCTTTGGGGCGTCTGTTGCCTACCTGCCAGGTACGGTTCTCCAGCCCGTTGTTTCCTTCCGCGGTGAAGGAACTGTGCATTCGCTCCAGGAACACGGACCGGGAACAGGCGGCCCGTGCTGCAGGGGCGCTTGCCACGGCCTGTAGGAGGAGAAGCAGGGAGAAGTAGGCCCAGCTGCACCCGGAAGCATGAGCTTTCACTTCCCTGTCGGCCTTTGTCTTAGTAGTAGGTTTCCAACAAGTCCATTTCCACGTCCAGGGTAAATAAGCAGCACCGGGATCATGGGGCTCTTCCACTCATGGTGATTGAATTCCCTGGGATTGATGGAGGGATTACAGTCATGTAGCCTGTAGCAGAGACCCCAGTCACTGTGCAGAGAGATCTGGAAGCCTCATTCTGGAAACGAGTGGGACCTGATTTGGGATTTTGGGGAAAATGACGGCCTTTTTTCCCTCCTCTTTTTGTAGGCCGAACAGTATCAAAAGAAGAATCGGAAGATGCTTGTGATTTTAATATTATTTGTCATCATCATTGTGCTCATTGTTGTCCTCGTTGGCGTGAAGTCTCGATAAGTGGCATTGGGTTTTCGTGTGTGCCGCACGTGTGGATCTCCCGAGTGTGAGGGGCTTGGCCTGCGCCCCGCCAGCTGCCCGCAGAGGTGCAGCCTCGAGGAATCTGAGGGTGTCGGGGCAGCGAACCTTTCCATCCACGGACTCCTCCTCCCCTAGTCCTGCTCAAGCGGTCCGGGGAATGGGTTTTTGTTTTTCCTTCATTGTTGAGAATTTAAGGACCTTTGATACTGCTGCACAATAGAGATTGAGTTCTGGGATCAGTTATAATATATATTTTTTTTAGAAAGAGAAAATGAGCTGAGAGTTTACAGGCACTGCAGAAGCTGTTCAGTATTATATGTGTATATGCTATTTTTTTAGCAGCCATGTCTGAGCAGAATGTTAAAATAATTTTTGGAAAAATTTTCTTTAAACCATCTGGTTTTTAAGAAATTTGGTACCAAAAATTGATGAGTAGAGGCAAAAATGCCCCTTCATCTTTCTCTATATATTTTCCAGTTGAAAACAAACTAAGAAGTCCTTTAAGAATTTATAATCCGTTCCCCATTAACTTAATTTAGCTTTTCCATCACTGTTAATGATCAGAGTAACAAAGTGTGAAAAATAAGAAACCATCATTGATGTTAATTAACACATTTAGATGGGACAGTTAAAACAGCTTCATAAGTTTAAATTAATTGTAAATGGAATATTCCTCATTTAAAATTTTTGCACTGCATTTTCTACTGTAAACCAAAAGAGGTTATTAAGCAAAACCACCTAAATTTAAGTTGGTGATTTAAATGAATCTCACATTAAAAGAAAGCTTGACAGTGTTCTGAAAGCCACCAGACTCAGCCAGTGTGTCCCCATGGGTGTCCCCAGCCATCCTTGCTCAATCCATTACTTTATATACTAACTACATAATGACCTGTTCAAACCAGACTCTATTTAATGAACTGTGAATTTACACAGAGGCCATTTTAAATGGGTCACCCCATTTAGGATTAGTGGATCTCAAATTATTAACCAAACATCACTCCATTTCAAAGTAAAATATTCCACCAGTGATTTGATTTATTGGCTCTTCCATTGCCACTGAGCAATGCCCAGGAAGCAGGCACATTGCCAAGGACTGGAGGCATCTTGACTAGGAAGCTCCTCGTTTGTGTTAGCGTGGGTCAGATCGCCAAAGTAGGACTTCATCGTTTACCTACCTATCATCAATATGGTGCTTGAATATATTCCTATAACTATAGAATAGTGTGGAAAGTGATGGTAACTTTGAAGTTGTTCATGTTTTATTGGCTTTGTTTTAATTGACACCAGTAGAGTTTTAATGGTCTTTGTGTAAATTTTAATGGCTTTTCCATTGTTTTTGCTTCTCTTAAAAAGTTTAAGAAGAATATGACCTCATTAAATGTACTATGTTTTATTTGGACCGGTCACATAAAATGTCTCTCTAGAATTGACTTTGAAGTTGTTTACAGAAATTTAAACTCAATTCCAGATATTGAAGTTGTCCAAACAGCTCATGGGCTTAACGTCCAAACCCCTGCCCAGCCTTCCCTTTCCAAGTTGGTGCCACCTCCAGGTAGCCATTGGTGGTTTTCTTCTTACTGATGTAGCTGTGGAATGATAAGGTCCTAGAGGGGCCCTGGCGTTTCAGGAAGCAGACCTGTTATTCCCTGACCACCATTGTTTAGGAAAGAGGGCCGGAGAATAAGAAGCCGGCACCTCATCCGTCAGCCCTGCAATGTGAGACTTCCATAGCTGTTGAGAGTCACTGCAGGTGTTCTTTCATCCCGGCTGACTTTAACCCATGGTTGAGACGTTCCAAGTTAGATCTGCTGCTCTTAGGAGTGGGGCTGTCCAAATTAGGGAACTTGCCTCAAAAACAGTCCACAGTGGCAATACCAGATTTCTGTTCAAGCTTTTTAAAGTGCTGAGTCTTACAAACCCCTGAAGGAAAGTGACCCTTTAAGAGAGGATCATCATTTATTTATATTTATTTTCACCAAATAGGGTGATGAGGGTTGGTTTTTTGTTCCCTCAACCCATTTGGGTAAAATAACGGATCTGATTAGAAACTGTTTTAAGGAGGGGCTGGGCTCGGTGGCTCAGGCCTGTAATCCCAGACTTTGAGAGGCCAAGGTGGTCACGAAGTCAGGAGTTTGAGACCAGCCTAGCCAACATGGTGAAACCCCGTCTCTACAAAAAATACAAAAATTAGCCGGGTGGGACACGCCTGTAATCCCAGCTACTCAGGAGGCTGAGGCAGGAGAATCGCTTGAACCTGGGAGGCAGAGGTTGCGGTGAGCCGAGATCATGCCACTGCACTCCAGCCTGGGTGACAGAGCGAGACTCCGTCTCAAAAAAAAAAAAAAAAAAAAAAAAATTGTTTTAGCGCTGGGTTTCCCAAGGTGGGAGAGAGACAGACCCAGCCTGGAGCTGTCCCCGGGCCTGTGTGCTGATTTCTTGGGGTCCTCAAGCCACTATATTTTTCTGTTGAGCCTGTACTTGGGGAGAGATCAGTAGCATTTGAGGAAGTAAGAGAAAAGAATCACGGTACCTCAGGGTTTCTTTCCCTTTACTCGCTGGCAGCCATTGTCTGTGGGCACCTCATGCTTTTCCGCACTCTGTTGGGCCATGGAGGTAACGATCACCCAGGCCAGTCTCCTCTGCCTGGGATGCGTCCTCTGAGAGGAGGCCTAGCAGGGCAGGCTCCCTCTGGGCATCCCTGGATACAGCCTCTGGACACATGCCTCCTTTAAAGTGTCCGGGGTGGCTCAGGTTGAGTGCAGGTAGAAGGAGAAACAGACATGTTTACCATGCGTTTTCCAAAGCTCCTGATCTTTCCCAAGATTGTAACTGAAAACTGCTGTCTCTTGTTTTGTTCGTTTCGGGGGTGGTGGTGCTGGCTGGGCCATGCTTGTGAAGTGATGTGTGTCTCTGATTTAACGGATTCACTGTTTTCTCTGCTAATTGAGAGAGCGTTATTTACATTATTTATTTGTTTTGACACAAGTGCTTTCAGTGTTTTATCCTAGCTAATGGCTTCTTAAAGGTAATAAAACCCTTCCAATGTAATTGGTCAGATAAAACTTTTTTTCATGTATGCTTAAATAAAGCAATTAGTGAAGCGCTTCTATCCAAAATGACTTTTTTGTCCTTTTTTAAAACCAATTTACTGTTACTGGAAACTTTTTGTACAATAAAGCAATCATGCAGATTAAAGAACATCCTGCAATCCTAGTATTAATTTTAACAATGGGTTCATGTTTTCTTCCAGTGCATTTGTGTTAGGGGAAGGCTTGGCCAATTTTGTGATCCTCTGGGCCCCTGAATCTTTGTTTTGTGCCTGAGGGCTTTGCCTCAGTGTCTGAAAGTAGATCTATCTAATGGATGCTTTCAAAGGGACAATCCATTTGCTATCTGATATACAAAAAGAATAGCTGCCTAAAAGGCAGATAATTATTTTTCTTATGAAAATATATGCTTTATATACATACCAAGAAACATTTGGAAATCTCCAAATAAAACTGTGATGTGCCTTGTTGAGAAGCAATTCTTACACACAGGCTCTAGGAGACTTGACTTTCTAAATGACTTTGTTTCCTACTCTGTTACACCAAAAACTTCAGAGACAAGTGTCTGCCAGTTTAACTCAAAGCCAAGACTGTGTTTCCCCTTGATTGTGCGTGTCCTGGGGTCCTCCAAGGAGGACCTTTGTCCTGAAACTTGACTTTGATGCATTTGTTTTGCTGGTGGGAGATGTGGACCTGAGTGATGGTAGGGGTGTGTGGTTTCATCACCAGAACCTATACAAACAAAAAATAGTAGCTGTCATGCCAAGTCTCTTTGGCGCACTTGGCGTTTGGTCCTGAGGTGCTGCGGCGACTCAACAGCAGTACCCTTCAGAGCCTGTCGACAAACCACACAAAAGAAACAACCTCCTCCTCTTGCACTCTCACCTTGTTTTTTGTTTAGAAATTACATTTCCCCAACTCGCATGTTGGCCACTGGCTCTGTCTAAGAATCAAATCCACTCTCAAGGGAGAGATGTTTGCCATAGGGTTCAAGAATATTCTGACCGGCAATGATATTTAATAACATTGAAGAAATCCTCCATCCCGAAGGGGACCACATAAAGGTGGCAACACCTCTTTGGTGATCTCTTGGGTTATGTTCTCAGCTGAGGCTTTGGTGGCCCGGTCTTGAACCCGCACTACAAGAGTATGCAGACGCAGTCTGAAGAAGCATTGCTGTCAGTGGAGAGCTGCAGGATGCCACCAATGACTTGGAGGCATGACTTGCCAAGAGGCCTGGAAGTGGGGGGCCACTGGGGTGTCCCTTTGAATGCTCACTTTGACAGCAGGTAAACAGGCTGGATATAGATTTCCTCTGTGAAATTTAGCAACCATCCTATAAGAAGTCTGATCCTGATCCAATGTTTGGGCAATCTAGAATCCTTCCTGGTCCGTCTGCCATAGTTCTGTAGCCACAACAAAATTTACCTAGCCTAGCACCATTTCTATCTAAATCTAATAGGATAGCATGTCATTCTACATGTGGCCTTAATTGTGATCATCAGCATCCCTTACTCTAGTCAAGCCATGTGGGACCATGCGGAGAGATCTTTTCACAGAAGGGATGTCCCTAGTTGGGTGTAGAGAAGACAGCTCATCGCAAAGCCTTCCTGCTTCTCTATGATTCTAATTCATCGATTAGTTATGGTAAGTTTCCATTCCTTCTAAGATTTAGGTAGGCAGACCTGGTTCATCAAACATGAACTATACTTCAGAACCTAGTGCTGTGCATGCACATAAATGCATCCCTAGAATTGTGTATCTTGGTGTATATTAGCTCTTAAAAACTAATTTTCTTGGCCGGGTGCAGTGGCTCATGCCTATAATCCCAGCACTTTGGGAGGCCAAGGCAGGTGTATCGCTTGAGGTCAGGAGTTCGAGACCAGCCTGGCCAACATAGTGAAACCCTGTCTCTACTAAAATACAAAAATTAGCTGGGTGTGGTGGCACACACCTGTAAACCCAGCTACCAGGGAGGCTGAGGCAGGAGAATTGCTTGAACCCGGGAGGCAGAGGTTGTAGTAAGCCAAGATTGTGCCACTGCCCTCCAGCCTGGGCAACAGAGCGAGACTCCGTCTAAAAAAAAAAGCCGGGTGCGGTGGCTCACACCTGTAATCCCAGCACTTTGGGAGGCCGAGGCAGGTGGATCACGAGGTCAGGAAATCAAGCCATCCTTGCTAACATGGTGAAACCCCATCTCTACTAAAAATAAAAAAAATTAGCAGGGTGTTGTGGCAGGCACCTGTAGTCCCAGCTGCTTGGGAGGCTGAGGCAGGAAAATGGCGTGAACCCAGGAGGCGGAGCTTGCAGTGAGCCGAGATTTCCCACTGCACTCCAGCCTGGGCAACAGAGCAAGACTCCATCTCAAAAAAAAAAAAAAAAAAACCTAATTTTCTTGACCACCCAGATGCCACTTCTAACCTTGTTGCCTGATGGTTTTCTTTAATTCTGTTTTGAAAACAACCTCCTCCCAAGTGATGGGTATTAGAACCCTGGGTGCAAGCAGAGACTTTTAGCACGTATGAAAGTGCTTCTGATTTAGGACTCGGAGTTAGATAGTGGGTGTCAGCTGCGTGTGTCTTGTCCCCAACTCCATGCCACCCTCGGACAGACGTCATGATACCAGTCTATGGCCAGGCTTTCTTACTACACAAAGGGACATTCCATGGAGTCAACTGGCAGAGACTTGTGTACAATTATCTGGTCAATTGAGGCAAAAGAAAATAATCATTTGTCCAATTGTCCAAATTAGCTCTCTGGATTGTCCTGAATGCTCAGGGTAACTGTGTGGTTCTCCACTTCAGTTCCGTAATCTGGCTAAGATGGACCATTTAAATGAGGCTCCATTCAACACAATGCACATTTAAATGAGGCTCAGTTACAAGAGACCACTGGGCTTAGCATTTTCAATTTGTCAACTATAATTCTATAATTGCTTTTAGCTAATCATCCAAATGATTACATGTTGTAATGGAGGCAGAAGACCCTCGTATGCATCATTTGGTCTCTTTTTCTCAGAGGAAGTGCTGAGGGATCAAATGTTGTGTGTGTGTGTGTGTGTGTGTGTGTGTTTTAACTTGGTGTTCTGACCCACAACACCATAATAGACCTCCATTTTCATCAATGGTGGGGGAATGAGAACAACACGCCCCATCCCAACATCCCCCTTTTCCAGAGGGGGAAACTGAGACCCAAGTTTCCCTCTTGCCAAGGCCACAGGACTAGAACTAGAATCGTCAGCTTTCTGATTTCCAGATCAGGACTATTTCTGCTTATGCCATTTTAATTTTTCATTTCTTCCCATAAAATTAAATGACCTTCTTCAAGAAAGATTTAATGGTCAAGATGCGATTTGGTAAAAAGCTTCCTCAAGGATTTTTTTCTTATTACAAAGATGAGACCGGCTGAGGCTGAGAGAGATTTGCAAGCAGTGGTATGTCATTATCCCCAGCTCAGTTTTTTGTGTAATTGGTGTGAAGAGATTGCTGCTGATGAATCAGCCTGCTGCTCAACAGAAAATAATGATTCTTTTGTGACGTGAGTCAGTGTACGTACGTGTATGTTTGTGGTTGTTTATGAAAGGTATGTGTGTACATAAAACGTTTATCAAGATGGATAATGTCATTTTAAAGTGGTAAATAATAAAAAATAGTCCTGAGCAAAACTGATTTTACAATTGCCTGAGAATGCAGCACTTCATTTTAACACTATGCAATGGCTAGAAATTGATTTTTTTTTTAAATCCAATTAAGCCTCAAGGTTGGTTATCCATTTAAAAGGTCGGATGAGTTAAACAATGACAGTACCTTCAGTTCGTGCTAATAAATTTGCACAGAACTTCAGCACTTACATCGTGTGCCTCACAGAGGCATACATTTTGTATCTGCACAACACTGAACTACCAAAGTCCCAGCAGTGGTACAGATACACCAGCAGACCCTGGACCCCATCTGGGGGAGTCCCTGAGCTGACCACCGGCCCTATCACCTCTTCCACTTAGTTCCCCGAAGCACCCCCCACCCCACAGTGCTGAGTCCTTCCATCTACCTGGCCCTCTTTTCTGTGGCCCCAAGAGCATTGAGTAAAAGGGGGGAAAAAGATGTATTCACTACTTGGTTTTGTGTGCTGCTGAGTTTATAATGTAACAAATAAATCCTGTTTTAAAAATAGTACTTTATAGTGTGTATTTACTGTGTATTCACAGTGCATTAAGAAAAAGACTTCGGCCAGGCACGGTGGCTCACGCCTGTAATCCCAGCACTTCGGGAGGCCAAGGCAGGTGGATCACAAGGTCAGGATATCGAGACCATCCTGGCTAACATGGTGAAACCCCATCTCTACTGAAAATACAAAAAATTAGCCAGGCATGGTGGCGGGCGCCTGTAGTCCCAGCTACTCAGGAGGCTGAGGCAGGAGAATGGCGTGAACCCGGGAGGCAGAGATTGCAACACTGCACTCCAGCCTGGGCGACAGAGCCAGACTCCATCTCCAAAAAAAAAAGAAGAAAAGAAAAAGACTTCAGCCGGGCACGGTGGCTCACACCTGTAATCCCAGCGCTTTGGGAGGCCGAGATGGGCAGATCACCTGAGGTCAGGAGTTCGAGACCAGCCTTCCCAACATGGTGAAACCCCATCCCTGCTAAAAATACACCCCCGGCTAATTTTTGTATTTTTAGTAGAGATGGGGTTTCACCATGTTGGTCAGGCTAATTTCGAACTCCTGACCTCAGGTGATCCACCAGCCTCGGCCTCCCAAAGTGTTGGGATTACAGGCGTGAGCCACCATGCCAGGTCAATTCTTTCTACTTTTTAAAAGATCTACATTCAGATACTACAGATAGTTGTATAATAAACACAAGGGTGTTTCTGGAAAAAAGGTGACTCAGGTTTTTGAAGATTGAATCATTTTCAATGCTCTGGAGAAACATACTATTTAAAAGGATCCTATAAGTGAAGGTTTTCCTAACAAAAGATTCCTTGATCAAAATAAACATTTAGCCCCTAATTTTGCTTTTCTATAAGTCTCTATTTTCTTATATTGAGTTTGCTTAAAGGAATGTGGAACCACATTTGGTCTGTTAATTATTTCTCTTTTCCTTCTCGCAGCCTCCCTGTCCAAAGGCTCCAGGTCTTCAACATGCCCTTGAAAACTTTTGCAACTACAAAAATAATTTTGCTGGTGTTCAGAAGTAAATAGAGTTTAGTTCCTGAGACATGAAGGTTATTGCTGTATTACACTGTGCCCTTCCTGGGAGGATAATTTAGGCTGCTAGAATGGCAAGGGACCTCGGAGAGCAACCAGTTCAGCCCGCTCTTTTTTTTTTTTTTTTTTTCTTTTTGAGATGGAGTCTTGCTCTGTCATCCAGGCTGGAGTGCAATGGCATGATCTCGGCTCACTGCAACCTCTGCCCCCCAGGTTCAAGTGATTCTCCTGCCCCAACCTCCCAAGTAGCTGGGACTACAGGCATGTGCCACCATGCCTGGCTTTTTGTATTTGTAGTAGAGACAGGGCTTCTCCGTGTTGGTCAAGCTGGTTTTGAACTTCCGACCTCAGGTGATCTGCCCGCCTCAGCCCTCCCAAAGTGCTGGGATTAAAGGCGTGAGCCACCGTGCCTGGCCCCAGCCCCCTCATTTTATCGAGAGGTCCTAAAAACTGATGCTAGAAGAGACGTTTTTTGTTGTTAACAAATGATTCTGCTGGTACATTTTTATTAACACATTTTCTCATCCCACTGATCCCAGAAAGTATAGACACAGTACATGCAGATGAGGCTACCAAATGTGCTTCTCAAGCAAAGTGCAAAAGATGGCGTGTAGTATGCTACCTTTTGTTTAAGATCCATGAATAATCTTATTTTTTTCAAATAGAATCATGAAAGATAAAACAAAAGCTAATAAAAATGGTTACCTGTGGGGGTAAAAATGAAAGATGACTGAGAAAAGTGGGGGGAAGGGCAGGATGGGGAGAACTTTGAACATTTCCTTTTTATAGGTGTGACTTGAATGATACAAAATGTTATACGTAGTCAAAAAAGAAAATGTAGAAAAAGGGAAAATGGCAAACCTTTCTGTGAAGCACAGATTTATGAACCTAAATGTACATCAAATCAGTAAGCTGCACAAAAATCAAGCATATGTGGAATATATCGCCAGGATATACTCTTAGGAACAAAAAGTTAAAACATCTTGAACTCTGTGTTGTGGGTTTGTTGTTGGGAGCGGAGGCTATTGGTGGGTGTTGTAGGAAACAGAGAGTGAGAAACCCTAGGAGGGGCTGGGAACCAGGGTCCTCACTGTGGCAGAGGGAGATGCAATTATGGAAGACGGGCAGGCGAGGAAAAGCCCTGTCATGTGGATTTGAATGGGAGGAATCAGTATCAACTCATGATGTTAAAGAAAACCTGATCCTAACAGATCCAAGAGGACCAGGAGCAATGATGCCCAAGTGGCAGGGAGCATGCCCAGCACAAAAGCTTGGTCTCTAACTCTGAAGCTGTTGGCTCTAACCAACCATTCCCCTCACTGAATGGAGCTAGGGTTTCTTGGAGAAATGACTGACTCTGGATTTGGGTCAAGGAAGGAACAAAGTGAGCCTGTGATCATCTTACTGCTCCAGAAAGGACAAAGTCTTTGAAAACGGATAAGAACACATCAAAAAGGAGCCCGCCTGATGCAGCTCTCATTGGCCTAAGTGGGGACACTTGGGAGCAGTGACATTTGATGAGATGCACACACATACGGGCTGTGGCGGGGCTGGCTTCGAGGGTGTGCAGCCACCACGGACACGTGGGCCCTGTGCCTAGTTTAGTGCTCAGCTGTTGCCATCTTGAAATTGTGTTTTGAAAGAGAGGTGCTGCATTTTCGTTTTGCACTGGACTCCACAAATCACGCTGCCAGCCCTGGGGAGGCAGGAAGGTCTTTGCTGAAGAACACCAGGTAGTAAGTGTAGAAGGGAGGATAGAGCTGGAAAGTCACTCAACCAATACTTGATTCAGGCAGAAATCATCACTGGATACTACAGACATTCAGGAAAAGGTGGTTGGAACCCAGATGGTTCTTAGTCTCAAAGCGTCACTCCATGGATTATAAAGAGGAATTATTTTAATTCAATTGATTATAAAAGGGGGAAATGCACTTTTACCATGAAGAGATCTGGCAGACCCCACTTGCCCAATGATGGGGGACACTTAGATTATGTGCCTCCTGATGAGGTTCGATGGGAACCATAACCTGTATTTTTGCCAAAAACGTTCAACCCAAATCTAATAAAACAGACGAACCCAGATGGTGAGAGCTTCTGTAGGATATACCAGTGCATGAAAGACAAAGGTAAGGACTGTTCTGGATTAAAGGAGGCCAGAGAGGCTTCACAACCAAATGCAGTGCCTTATTTGGATTCTGGATTTAAAAAGAAAAAGCCATGAAGGACAAGGGGACAATTAAAGTTTCATTGCAAACTGTATACTGGATAATAGTATTGTTTCAACGTTAAATTTCATGGGTAAGATCAGCATATGATCATGATTATATTGGCTGGTGTCCTTGTTTTTTTTTTTTTCTGAGATGGAGTTTCGCTCTTGTTGCCCAGGCTGGAGTGCAATGGCGCAATCTCGGCTCACTGCAGCCTGCGCCTCCCGGGTTCAAGCGATTCTCCTGTCTCAGCCTCCCGAGTAGCTGGGATTACAGACGCATGCCACCATGCCTGGCTGATTTTTGTATTTTTAGTAGAGACGGGTTTTTGCCATGTTGGCCAGGCTGGTCTTGAACTCCTGACCTCAGGAGATCTGCCCGTCTTGGCCTCCCAAAGTGCTGGGATTACAGGCATAAGCCACCGCACCTGGCTGGTGTCCTTGTTCTTAAGAGATACACAATGAGGTAGGGGTGTATACAACTTACTTTAAATGGTACAGGGAAAAATATGTGTACATACATACATATACATATACACATATACATATATACATTTACATATATACATACACACACATACACATATATGCATGTTTGTGTATATAGAGGCAGACCTCACTTTATTGTGGCGGTCCGGAACTGAACCCAGAATATCTCCGAGGTGTGCCTGTATGTGTGTGTGTGTGTGGTGTGTGTGTATGTGTGTGTGTGGTGTGTGTGTGTTTGTATCTGTATATATATGTATGAATCTAGGTGACAGGTATACAAGTGTTCATTATACTAGTTTTTCATCTTTTCCAAAAGTTAATGAACTTTTCAAAAAAGTTTCTAGAGAAATGTGTTTTCATGGCAACAAGTTCTTTTTCCTCCCTTCAGGGAACATTTAGTGCAAATCTAGGTGGCATGTCTGGTGCCAGTTGCAAAAGGGAACAGAGGCCCTCCCTGCTGTGCAGGCACTCAGGTTGTAGCAAGAGACAGCACAAACATCCACAACGCAGGGCAGCATTCAACGCGGGTCGTGCGGCTGTCACAGTTTTCATTGGTTGTGGGCTCACTTCTTAGCCAGCTGCTCCAGGACCATGTGGTGGAGGGAGGTCCTTGGAGCTGAGCCTGCCTCTGCTTCCTCTGGGCTCACGAGCAGGTCATTCTGAAGCAGGAAGGAGCCCTTCCTTGATTCCACTTCAGGCCTGCCTGAGGCACTTCCACTGGTCTCCAGTCACTTGCAAGGTCAGGTACAACCTGCAAGGTCAGTGTATATTTTATGCACACTTTATATCTGGCCACAGGAGCTTTTCTTTTGTTTTTTTTCTTTCTTTCTTTCTTTTTCTTTTTTTTTTTTTTTTTGGTGAGACAGAGTCTCTGTCGTGCAGATTGGAGTGCAGTGGTGCGATCTCGGCTCACTGCAACTTCCGCTTCCCAGGTTCAAGTGATTCTCGTGCCTCATCCTCCCAAGTAGCTGGGATTACAGGCAGGCACCACCATGCCCAGCTAATTTTTGTAGTTTTAGTAGAGATGGGGTTTCACCATGTTGGCCAGGCTGGTCTCAAACTCCTGGCCTCAAGTGATCC